>NC_045769.1:8959583-10332500 GCF_008692025.1 Phocoena sinus
ATGCTCAGTTTTGAAGTCTGTTTGTATACCTTCACCCAAAATGGGTACCATGAAGGAAGACTGGGTTTTAGCAGTCATTAGTATAGATGTGGTCTGATTTTCCAGGAAAGAGAAGTTGTAGAAGTTTGAGAGTGTGAAATGGGTAAATCGAGCCGTGAAAATTGAAGTGGGATGAGGCCCATAGGATGAGGTCTGGTAAATAGAACGTGTATAAAGAAGAGTCCTCAGTATTTGGAGATCAAAGAAAGACTGTAGAAAGTATTTTAATGATACTGGTAATAATATTTAGCCTATAAGTAGTAATGATTATTAAATTTAAGATATAGTTTTTAAAAAAGATATCATAAACATCCTCACGTAAATGCTGAACAAATCATTCACATTATGTATTTAGGTGAAGGCAAGAAAGGAAATTTGAAAAAAAATGATAAAGATCACAAGCTGATTCAGATTTAGCAACAAGATGGGAGGCTGAAGTAGAAAATTTTATATACATCTTATTTTACTATTTTAAAAATACTTTCCGGGTCCTTTTTTCTCTATTTCTGCCAACACAATCCAACTCTATGGGCCTGCGTTTCTTACAGGGCTAACTAATCAAATTCCAGAGACCAGATTTTTAAAATGTAAGTCTTCATAACTACCAGAATTACAGAAAAAGGAGGGAAATTCCCCTCAAACCATAGCTGTAGAAGGAGAGAGAGCAGTCTGTACCACAAAACTAACATAAAGAATTGATTTGACAGTATTAAATTGAGAAATTTCATAAGAAGATAAGTCTCATAAAATATGGAGACGTGTCTGTTTGTAACCATTACCAATTTGTTCTGTTCTCTGTAATATAAACTTGTCCTTGAAAGAGTTATTTGAAGGGGTGTTGTAATAACTCCCACATTTGAAGTTATCGCCATTTCTTATGAAGACAATTTCTTCAGAAACTTAATTCTGATTGATTGTCTTGATCATTTGGGGGCCTGGCCATAATATTTTAAGTGACATTTGGATCCTTAAACTATACAGATGCTTGTAAGATTTTATATTGAATCAGAAGAAGATCCTTGGTATTCTGATTTCCTCATATGCAAGTGGATAATAAAATGACCATAGATTTCCTATTTAAGTAAAGAGTTTGAGAGTCTTGTCTCACTTAAATTTATTCCAGCTATTTTGTAATGGGAAAAAAAGATATTCATAGAGAGAAACAAATGGCTTCGGCATATAAATTTTTTAAGGTGTATGAAAATTCTTAGTAGAAGAACACTAAATAAGATGTGAATAAATGGATATAAGTCTTTGTTCTCCCCAAATGAATCTGCAACTTCAACATATTTCTAATTAGAACTTCCAATGGACTTGGGAAGGGAGTGGAGGAATCTTCTTGAGTTAATTTTAAAATTCACTCCCAGTGAATCATCATTCTGGTGCTACTTCTGAGCTCTCCTTTATCTTCTGCAATTTTCTTATAAAAGAAAAACTAATATATAGACAAGCAAAGACACTGTGTGATCAAGTGATTGAAATCATAATGTAATAGTGTAAGGAATATTTTTAAAATTCTCACCTCACATATACACAAATAGGCAAAACTCACAGGGTTTTGGATGTAAATATTAAAAATGATAAGGTACTTCAAATATTCTAGCATCAAATATAGAACAATATTTTTAAAATCTTCAGCTAGAAGCTGTTGTAAATATGATAGGAAACCAAAGAACTAGAGAGAAAAAAGCTAACAAATTTGATTCCTAAAAATGTATAACTTCTCTAGGACAAAATATTCCATTAACAAACCTAAAAGAAAAACAACAAATGGGACAAAATGACAGGAACATATAGAATCAAGATTTAATGTACATGTATGTCATAGAAAGATTTCTATATTCATTCAGTATGGTAAGAAAAATACAAACACCACAACATGACTGAGCATTCTATGACAGAGTTCTATGAAGAAGAAAAACCGATGACCAATAACAAATGGAAAATACTCAACCACACTAAAAATGAAAATAGTGCATGTTAAAGCATCCCTTAAAAAGACTTTTTGTAGTTCAATTTAAAATGTTAAATATTTTAATTTTCTAGGTATGATATAATAATTTTAAGAGGGAAAGTATGCATAGAATTATCCTATTTAGATAAATAAAACTACATCGCAAAATGTGTTAACACGTGCATAGGAAAATTCTGGAAAGATATATAACAGTGTTCATAAGAAACATATTTTAAAATCAGCATAAAAAACAATGTGAAGATATGAGCATTTTGAAAAGCTAGTTCCTTTAAAAGGCATTAATTTTTTGTCTTATTAAAGGTATAGAAAATAATAATAAACTTTAGCATTAAAAAATAGTTGGTTTGTAACATGAAAATCGAGTAAATTCTTATGCACTCTTACTTCTTTTCTCACTGTGTTTTCCCAAAGTAGAATTGCTTCCAGTATCCGTGGTATCTAGAAAGTAACAGGTGGTGGTCAGAAACTAAAAATTTTGAAACTGTAAAAAACTGTAAAACTTTGAAAACTCTCTTCACTACTTATGTGCATCAGTTTCCTCATTTATGAAACAGGGATAACAACAGTTATGCTGTTCAGGTTTTAAATTTCTTATGAAGATTAAATGAGATCTTAGCAAAAGCTAATGAGAAATCACTGTATAAATCAGTAACATGCCAGAGAGCATCCTTCAAAACTGTATGGTGAGTTCATGAATAGCTGTCTGAGGTCTTTTATTCCTGTCAGGGCAAAGGACCATTTATTTGTCTTTTGAGGTCTTTCCAAGGTTTTGACAAAGTGACACTATTATCTACCAGCAGAAGAGCACTTTTATTTCTTTGCTCCACGGTACTGCCATTTTTACCAGTGTATTTCAACGACATCATCCATGTATAATCAACAGGACCCATTCTGTTAAACAGAATTCTTTTCTCCCTGCAGTTCCCCAATGGGTCAGTTCAAGCAAATGAAGAGGGGAAGGGGATTCTGACATAGACTGGATGTACTCCTTGTCAAAGTATGCTTAGAGTCAAGTGCATCAGGAACTGGAGCTCTGATTTCAGACTCCAGCAATCCTGCAGCACAGGCCCTGTGACCTTCACCTTCCATAACTGGCCCGCCCCCTGTTGTGAGCTGGTAGGAGTTCTCCTTGAACACCGATCACTTACCACATCTCCCCCAGGGTCTGTGGTGTCTGCTGAACCACCTCTACCCTGACCTTGGGTGTCCTTACCCATCGTGTCAATGCTTGGCTACTTTCAGTCCTTGCTTCTTGGCTTCTAGACACACTTTTTGAAAAACACATGACACGGGAACATTTCTCAAGTCCTTGGAGCTCTGTTCCTAAGTTATGATTTGTAAAGAATTTTCATTTGCACCCCTCCCCTCACTTCTGACCAGCCACCTTTCACGGACTCCTACATCACAGGGTGACCCTACCTCTGAGGTCGCTTTCTCTTTTGTTGCTTCTCACTGTCCTTGTCCCTTCCTTTTAATCTGCCTTTTCTCTTTTCCTCTTTGCCCAAAATATGTATCTTTGTTTTACTATTTTTTTATATGCTTTTCCCATCCATCCATTAATGACGTTTTTATATACATTTGTACTTACTTTTATGTGACATTATTCTTTTCCAGAAATATTATTTATTACATTTATACGTATATACATAATTCAATTATTAAAATAATTTTTATAGATATTCTCATATAAATACTATAAGAAACTAATTTTTACCAGACAAATTCCAAATGTTGGAATACAGAAAGTGGACTTCTTTTCTATTCACTCAACAAGTGTGCTGAGCATCTTTCATGTACCAGGTGCTGAGGTAAGTGATGATGATGCATGAAGAGTGAATGCTTGTCAATCTTATGAGCAACCAGGGGACTGACACTTAATGAGTGAATACATTGAAGCATGGAGAATGTTAGGACACAGATTGTACAGGATACTCTGGGGATGCAGAAGGCAGGAGGAGCTCGCAGACTTTGAGATGAGGGACCTCTTCTGGAGGAGGTATCGTGGAAGCAGTAGTTAACCAGATTAGGGAGAAAGGTGACTAAGATGATAGTCCCAGATGGATGGAGAAGCATGTGCAAAGGTCTGGATTCAGCAAATACAAGTAACCAAAAGGAGTTTAGTATGTCTGAACATAGAGTGAGAGAATGAGAGGGAATGGTGAGAATGGAGAAAGAAGCAGGAGCCTCAGGTATGGAGCTTTGGAGATCACATGAAGAAGAATTAAATTATTCCTAAAGAAAATTAAATGATATTTGGCTATTATGTAGGAAATCAGCATGAACATAATTGCATTTTTGAAAGATCAATTTAGCTAAATCACTTAGAATGTGTTTGGTGGGAACAGTATGAGAAGGAGGACAAATAAGGAGCCTGTAGACCTAGTTCAAGTGAGAAGTGATATAGATATGGATGAGAGTGCTGGCATGGAGATGGAAATAAATGGACAGGGTGGAGACATATAAAAGGAATAATTGATAGAGTTAGGTGACAGATGGGGTACATCAATTGAGGAGATGGCTGTGTCATGGATGACTCTGAGAATTTCAACTTGAAAGAATGAGTCAGTTAATAAGTGGTTTAGAGATAGCAAACACTGGAGGAGTAGATGCTTTCTTTAGGGGGCAAGATGATGTGCTCAGTTTTAAAAGTGTTGAGTCTGAGAGACATCTAAGTGGAGAAGTCTAGAACCTTCAGGACCTTAGCCAGAGGCCTTTCTGACACTTGGATAACTGAGTTTGGAAGCTTAGAAGGCAGAGCTGGGCTGGAAATGTGTGTTTAGGAACCATTAGATTGTAGATGGTGATTGAAACCCTAAGAGTACATGAAACCCCTTTGGTGAGGTACCTTGTAATCTGGGTGAGTTACAGGAGCCACTTTGATACCTGGGGACACCTTACCCTGAAAACTCACTGCTAGTGTGAACCACCCCTTGTGCCAATGTTGCTTTTGTCTCATGGTCATCTCAGATCCCACAATTTCTCCATCTCTCTCCTTTCTTTCTTTTACACTGCCCTTTTCTCTCTCTACCACTTTCCTCTCATCTTTTAACCCTTTATCTATGCGGTTATCTCTGTGCCTCATCTTTATTCCTCTCCATTGATTGCTTCCTGTATGTATCTCATTTTGTCTAGTTTTTTATGCTTCTGTCTCTGGATCTAGTTTTACCGTTGAAGCACTCCTCTTTATATTGTCACATCACTTTCTGTTTTCTCTTTGCTTCAGTTTGTTTCTCTTAATCTTATCTTGATCTTTTGGCTTTAAAAAATTACAATCTTTGTGTTTATCTATATTTTCTTCAACCACATTTGGCTTCATCTCACAGTTTACCACTTTCATTGTCACCATCTGCCTGCTTTTTTGACACTGACCACACTATTGACTATTATTACTTCTGCCAGTTCTCTATGAGCTTTCTACATCACAGGACTGTCCATCAGTCACAGACTTTATTATCATGTTTCTGGTGAACTTCCTAGAGGTATCTTGAAAATTATCCATCTTCCTCTACAAAACTTCCCAATCTCGTGATATTTGGATCTCATGTCCACTTAGAAAAACTTGACACTTACTCAGATATCTTTTAATTTGAAGAAACTTACTCAGATATCTTTTCAGCCTGATTTTTCAATTATTTCTCCTTGCATTATCCACTTAGCCTCACCTCCCTCCACCCAGAAGCTGAGCTCTTCTTTCTCTTTTGGCTCCTTCAAACCTGTTGAAAACAGTCCAAATCTGTGCACAGGCCTGTCTGTATATGAGTATGTGTATTGGTGTGTGCATGTATGGCAATGTTTTGGGGGAGAGATAGGTAAAGAAGGAAGAGCTTTTCCTCTGTGCAGACAGTAAAACAAAGATAACTGAGAACTAGTATCACAATTGGCTTTTCTATCACATGCTAATAGATTGGCATCTCTTCTGAGTCTCTTCCTCTATTTATTTTTAGAGCTTTGAATCCACAGGACATTGAAGGGAAATAAGGAAACAGCAGACTGTAGATGGCGCCCAGGAAACAGACTTTGATGTGGTCATGCTAATCTACGTTCGAAGCTCAGATGGGCTGAAGAAAAATACACCTGTCCAATGACTACACCTCATATCCAACAGAGATTTTCTCTGTCTCTTTCAATCTAGCCACACCTTCTCCTCCTCCTTTTCTTCAACTTTCTGCCCATCTGTGAACTTCTCTGTCCCTGATTTCTCTTAACTTCTGTGTTGATTTCTCTCATTTCATCAGTTATACTCTTAATATCTGTTCTTTTTTATTTCTCTGTTCATCCTTTTTGGCATTATCCTTCTAGGTGTCCTGTATATCATACAACTTGTTCCATTCCTACCCTCTCTGTTTCTTTATGGTTTTTGCTTTTTCCCTCTCAATCTGAATATATATTTCAAAATCCACACCAATACTGGTGATTATATACCCACCAATATATATACATATATATGTATATATGTGTGTATATGTATACACACACACACACACACACACACATATATATATATATATATACACATATGTATTTATTATTGTTGCTAAATAAGTCTTCTTGCATCAGGCACTGATACATTCCCCTGTGAATATGCCAGGTCCCTCGTATCCCCTCTTTGGACTCTGATCATGTGACACAGCTCTTATCTTCCTGCCGGTTACATAAAATAGTCACCCTTTTTTACCCTTATACATTTGTACATCTATTTCCTCATCCTAAAATGAGGAAGCAAGAGTTAGCCTTCCTAAGACTTAAAGATTTTGTGATAACAGAGTAAGATCTTATTTGCCAAAGGAATTTAAAATATCATGGTACAATCCAATTACAATGTGATGAATATCTGTCACAAACTATACTAAAGTTTGAGAATGGGTGATCTGAAGCTTTTATTTCTGTCTATAATTACACAGAAGGACCAGTTGTCCTTTTAGGCTTTTACGATTACAAATGACATTCATGTCAACCAGTATATCACTATAGAAATCTAGGATCTTAGTGTTAGCAGGCATGACAGTAAGTGTTTAAAAAGAGACCATCATTTTGGTGATTATTTCTGCTAAGATAGGAATATAAAATTACATACATTTAGTGATATGAGTCATTCTATTAAACATGAATTTATAATAATTTCCTGCCTCTTTCCATTTTCTAAAATCCGAAAAGTAGTTCCCAGGATTAACTGGATACAAGGTAGTCAAGGTCTCAGAATAAAATGCACCAGGAAACAGTGTCTTTTCATTCCTGACATTCTGCAGGCCAAGGCTTGGCATCCTAATCTTCTTTACCTGACCCATTTCCCAGGACTGAGCTAGACGTTTCCTGAGGCTCATCTTCGTTACTCAATTCTGAAGTGTCACCACTGCTGATCCCTGCAGAAAGAAGTAAAATTCCTTTACAGTCTCAGCCTGTGTCCTAGGACCTATACAGCATGGAGTCCTTTAAAAGGAAATCTGGAAAGGGGAAGCTTATGTAGAAGAGGTAGGAATATTCCTACCACCAGGCCCCCTACGGCTCCATCTGACCTCCTGGTCAAGGTTGCTCCAGGGACCACCCCCAAGGCCGGGACTGGACACAACTTTGCCGTGGCAGGCACTCGCTTTGGTCACTATTCTTTACCCTTTCCTCTTGTCTGCACATACTTCTGCTTCCACTTTGTTTCTTATCCAGGGGGACCATGGAAGCAACATTTTCAAGATGTCAGAGCCTCCATCAGCTGGGCCCTCAGTGAGCACCCCTCCACCCTGGGAACCGCTTTATCCTTTTATGTGAGTGAAGAATAAACCTGTACTGCACTTGTGACACTGAACTTCCTGAGGCCTACAAGTAACATCCATTAGCCCAGCTCACCTAATTCAACATGTATAATGTGGATCATCTAAAATGCCAACAAAGTTATCATTTTATTTTAAAGGATATTACTGAAAATTTGAATGAAGCTTTTGTAGCAAAGAAAGATGTTTGTTACAGCAAGAGTTTTGATTGTTCTTACGTCTTTTCCTGTTGCTTATGCTGCAAATTGATGTGTTTTCAATATCCCAAGGATCTAGGAAGGAAAGGAAAATACAACCAGTAATCTATATCTAAAAGAGTAGTAAATCTTATGACTACTCACACTGTAGACAGGATTTGGACTATAAAGACACAATGATGATCATTTCTGTCTCTTCCTGTCTAAAGGAAGTGAGCTCTACCAAATGGAGCAAAGCCCCCCCGCCCCCCAGTCCTTTAGCCCTAATTACAAAGTCAAAGAAGTTTTGAAAGCCAATATTTTTTCACAGGTTTGTACTAACTAGTTTGGCAATGAATCTGGACTTCAGCTGCCACGAGTCCAAGAAAATATTTATCACAGTTGCTGTGAATTCACACCATTTGATGCAGGAACACTGATACAGTATATTGGAGAACGAGATTCTGTCCCAGACCCTACTGGAGTGTTTTATAACAAATAGGATATACACCACACTGTCTTGCTAAAAAAAATAAAACATTATATCTTACATCTGGCTTTAAAGATTTTGAATAAACGATTATGAATTTTTGCTAAGAGTCCAGGTTGTTAGTTCTGACTCTTCCAATAATTGTCCATATGTGATGTGTAAAGATCCTTAAATGTTTATGTGCTGGAGTTTCCTCATCTGTGAAATGAGGGAACAACAGTTTTCTGACCTACCTTTTAGGTTGTTGTAAACATAAAATGATACCTTATTTGTGAAGATGTTTTCAAATATCACTATACACGCCAATGTCATGTTGCAGGTAACGCTGGGTTCCTACCTGGCTCTGCCTTTTACTCTCCATAAAAGACCCTCAAACATTACCAACTCCAGTTTCCTCAACTATAAACCTGGATAACCTGGTTACCCTAACTCCCTGTTAACGTTTTTGTAAAAACAAAGGGAAGCTTTATTTATAAAAACCCTATGAGAAATCACCATGTAAGCCAATGGTTCAGCTATAATTGGGGTTTGAGAGTATTTGGTCTTAAGCTATTTTTCCATCAATAATTTAATAGAAGCACAAATTATTCTGTGAAGTCTTTCTAAGTTGGGGACTAATGACAATATTGACAACAAATAGAGGAATGCTGTGCTTAGTATGCTCCATAGAATAAAAGCATGCTGAGGAAGAAGTACATTATTTCCACTCTTTAGCATTAACAGATACGATAGTGTGTAGTAAAAGGTATAATTTTACTAGCATATTTTTGCTACATCTTCAATATATCAATTGACTGGGCTCATCCAGTTAAACAACAGTTTATATACAATGCCTTCTTGTCTCCTTCCACTTCCCAACAGGGCCAGAAAAGTTAAATGTGGAAAATGATATCCTAGAAGGAATCAAATCAAGGCATGTGGAGAATGCTCAGAATAAGATTCACCAGGGAAACAGAGCTCTGGGTTTACACTCGGGATATTTGCTGTCCATGGCTGCAATCCTTATCTTCCTACATGAGCCATCTGGGATCATGATCAGGTGGCTTCTCTGGCCCCTCCTCCCTCACTTGGTTCTAAAAAGTCAAGGTTATTGGTCACTGCACAAAGGAACAGGATTCTCGAGGGGTTTGGGCGTGTGACCAAGGAACCCATTCAGCAGGAATTTCCCTCATGAGAAAACTTGCAGAAGTCTTGAAAAGCCATGCGAGGCATGGCCCGCACGCAGGCCACCCTGGGCTGCCTTTCTAAGTCATCTGCTGTGTAGGTTAGTGATGTTCCACTCCCTGTTCCCAGAGCAGAGACAATTCAAATGCAAGGGGCAACTTTGCTCTGCTTGAACCTTACCGTCCTTCCCTTCTCTCTCTTCTACTTCTGACCCCTTCTGTTGTCTTTTCAAGCTTCCTGCATCTGCTGTTTCTCATGTAGGGTACCTCGGAGACCTTGTGTTCAGGGCCTTGTGTGAGCCTCCTATCCTCACCTCCTCCCACCCCCTGCCAACCTGGTGCCCTCCTGAACTATTTGCAAGCCTGGGAAATCATTTTCTCATGTGTCTGAGCCGTAGATGTGTTTTAGGACTACCTTCTAGAGCAGTCTTCCTACTAGTACTAAGACAAAAGTGTTCCCTAAAAACTGCAACAAATCTACATTTTACTTTGATAGATCTAGTGAGCAATTAGATTGAGTGTAGTATTTAAAATATTGCTCTTTTGTAGCACCAAGATCAGGTAACATTTTATCTCTTCTTAGGACTGTTCCTAGCGTGTTTCCATAAATAGGTATGTTTCTGATATTGTCTAGGTCTGGAAAGTAGAAAGGGACAAAAATTCACCAACTCTACACTACAGAGACACAGATCTTATGGCAACTCAGGCTACCCATAGGATTGAGGAAATAACATTTTGATAATCATTTCGAGCTTCAGTTTTACAAGAAAATAATGCAGAATCCAGGACGCTAGCCTTGTTATTCCCTTCAGTCTCCCATGAGACTTTGTAGAGAACTTGAAACATTTATGTGATTGTGTTTCCTCATCTAGAAGCAAGGGTTACAATGTCCATCCTGCTTAGCCCTTAAGGTTGTCGTAAGATATTGTTTGCAAAGGTCCTTTGAAAAATCACTGTATATGCCATGACTTGTTGAAGAATTCTGTCAAAAACAATCCTTTGGGTTTCAGAATGCCTTATATGAAGTCTTTATTTCTGCTAACACTAGGTAGCTGGACAAGTTATGACATGATTCAAGTTTGTGATCAGATGATAATATGACCTTCCAGTAAAGGAATACAGCCCACCCTTGAACAATATGGGTTTGAACTGCACAGGTCCACTTAAACTCAGATTTTTTCCATACTAAATACTACAGCAGGACTTCCCTGGTGGCGCAGTGGTGGAGAATCTGCCTGCCAATGCAGGGGACAAGGGTTCGATCCCTGGTCTGGGAAGCTCCCACATGCTGCAGAGCAACTAAGCCCGTGCGCCACAACTACTGAGTCTGTGCACCACAACTAGTGAAGCCCACGTGCCTAGAGCCCATGCTCCACAACTAGAGAAAGCCACTGCTCAGCAACGAAGACCCAACACAGCCAAAAAAGAAAAAAAAAAGAAATTAAATACTATAGCACTAAACGATCCACAGTTGGTGGAATTCATGGATGCCACCTGCGTGTATGGAGGGCTGACTCTTAAGTTATAGGCAGATTTTTGACTGCACTGGAGGTTGGTGCCCTTAACCCACGCATTGCCAACCGTATTTAGCTTTCTGTTCTTTGTAGAAATCACTGCATAAATCCACCACTTCATAGGCATAGCAACTAGTAGGTTTTTTTTTTTTTGGCTGCGCACAGGCTTTCTCTAGTTGTGACGAGTGGGGGCTACTCTTTGTTGCGGTGCACGGGCCTCTCATCGCGGTGGCTTCTCTTGCTGTGGAGCACGGGATCTAGGCACACGGGCTCAGTAGTTGTGGCACATGGGCTCAGTAGTTGTGGCATGCGGGCTCTAGAGCGCAGGCTCAGCAGCTGTGGCGCACGGGCTTAGTTACTCCACGGCATGTGGGATCTTCCCAGACCAGGGCTCGAACCCATGTCCCCTGAATTGGCAGGCGGATTCTTAACCACTGTGCCACCAGGGAAGCCCACAGCTAGTAGTTTTAAACACACTCATTACTTTGCTGGCCTATTTCTACTATATAATCAATATAGGGTACATATATTTATTAATGGGACCCAATAGTTAATAGGCCTCATCCCCAGATATAGATTTCACATCTCTCTGCATTTCCCATAAAAGTCCAGTAAAATAAAGACAGAGAATAGGATTCCAGAGTAAACTGGAACCACGCTACAGAAGGGGCTCAGCATAAGATGCTCAGGAAACAGTGACTATAGTTCAGGTTCCTGCAGCCTAGGCCTTGCTCTCCCACTTCCTTACCAGACGCCTTTCTCAGTGCTGATGTGGAGGGTTCTGGGGACACGTCTCCATCACTGGATTCTGCGGAGTCCTCACTGCTGATCACTGCACAGAGGAACAAAACCACTTAGGATCTCAGGGTGGAGCCCACACAGCAGGAAACCTCAGAATGAGAGCACTAGGAAGATCTAGAAGCTAAGTTAACTCAAGGCACCGTGACCTGTGCTTGAATGTGTGTGACCTGCAGGTTTCTCCAGGTCCTGCACAAAACGTGATGATATTCACAGAGGGCAGCTTTGCCCATTCTGCCAACACTCTTCTTCCCTCACCCTCATTCTACCTCTTACCACAACTCGCAATCTACCTCTGACCCTCTACTTCATTCTACCTCTTTCTCTCATTCTTATTTTATTTCTTTACCTTCCTCTTAGCTTGGCCAGTTTTCCCTACTTATGCCTCTCTTTCTGGGGATGGTATCTCTTTATACCTCGCTTTGTCTTCATGTGTTTCTTTTCCATCTCCTCTCTTGAATACCTTGGGTCTCTGATTTTTTCCCTTTTCTTTATCTTGTACCCCCATACTTTCCTCTCTTGCTTTAGAAATTGTCTCTTGGACATCAATACCTATTATTTACCCCTTTTGTCTTTTGATATTTTTCCAGTTCCTGGGGAATCTCTTCTGCTAAACTCACTGCACAGGGCACTGGTTCCCTCCCCTTCCTGCCTCTGTCCGTGGCCACCAGCCTCTGACCTGCCCCAGCCTCTTGCCCTGTTCCTGTGATTCCTGCTCCACATTGTGTCAGCCTTACCTATTACATCAGGTGCCTGGTTACAGTCAGTCCTTGCTTGGGTTTGCCATTCAACTCTGGGGTTAAAAAATGGCTTTTCCTTCTTTATATCCGCCAGAGGGACAGAAGAGGAATTGACTTGAACTCCATGGTTGGGTAGATTTGCGTCTGGATCAAATTGTAATGAATGAAGAATTTTAATTTGTCACTCCAAAAGGCAGTAAGCACTGTTCACTAGCATTAACAGCCTTCTCCTTGTAATTCCACTGCAGGAGGGAGGCTTCACCCGGACCCTTTTCCGTGCTGCTGTTCAACTCTGTCCCTTTCTTTGTGTCTCCCTCAATTCCCAGGTTTGTTTTTACTTTCTTTTCACTTACTTTTCTCATCTTTTGATGATTTTTCGCTTTTCAAAAATAAAAATCACAATTGCAGTATAACCCATAGATAAAAATGCATAAATCATAAATTTTGAATTATCACAGAACAAGCATATCTGGGTAACCATCACTTTGGTCAAGTAATAGGAGATTACTAACACTCCAGAAACCTCTTAGAGATGCCCCACTAACTGTCCAGATGTATCTTGCTCAAGTTAACCACCACTTTGACACTTTTAATACCATAGATGATTGATTTTACTAGTTCAAAATTTATACAAATTTATATAAGTGGAATCATTCACTCTTGCTCTCTCTCTCTGTCCCTCTGACATTTTAGGGGCAGGGGTGGATTTGGCTTCTTTAGTCAACATGTGTGTGATAGTCATCTGTATCCATTTTGTATATTTATCTTCACCACTATATAATATTCCTTTATAGAAATTATCCACTAAAAAATAAAACCATAAAATATCCATTTTTGCAGGCTCAAGCTTTAGAATACTATGAATGATGCTATGATGAACATTCTTTTGTGTGTGTTTTGATGGAGATAATATGCGTTTCCGTTGCTCTGTTGAGGAATGTAACTGCTGAGTCACAGGCTATGTGTAAAGTTAGGATTGACAGAAGTGACAAAACCATGGTTGGCTTAATCCACTAAGTTTTGGGACTATTTTTTTATACAGCAATAGATAACTGATACAGCTTCCAAATAGAGATGTCCATCAGATCTTTGAATACAGATCTTCAAGCACTTGGAGGAATGAGTCTAGAGATCAGGTGTGGCTGGAGATGTACATTTAGGAATCAATAGATGATGGATGGTACTGAAACCATGGGGAGGGTGAGATGCCTGAGGAGAGGCCTATTTTTATCTGAGGGGTTTACAGGGCTATTTTGATCATTGCAAATACCTTACCCTTCTCAATGGTATTAGGAACAGTCCCTTGTGTCTTCTTTTTTGATGACTGTCTCCTCAAATGGGGCAATGTCTTGATTTGTCTCCTCTCTCTGTTTGGCCCACTCTCTACCAATTTTTAATTAATTGTCCTTTAAGTTATTCTCTTTGTGCCTCTCCTACCCCCATTTTTCTATTTATTGGTATTCTTTTTCATCTGTATCTTTCTCTATTCATCTCTTTTCCTCTACATTTGTAATCACTGTCCCCAGGGTCCAGCAGGGTCTAGGACCAGGCAAAGGAGGTGCCTAGGGCACACCAAGGTGCCAAGGGTAAGATAATCCTTATATGTGCCCCAGGGTCTCACCCTAGACCTGACCCTGCTGTCCCGTACCTGCTTTTTCAATGTATCCGTTCTCTGTTACGTTTCCTACTTTCTCCTACTCTATCCCTATTTCTTAATTATTATTATGACCTGCGTATGTCTCCTCTATATCAATTTTGTCTTTCTATATATTTTCCTCATTTAAGCATTCAAATCATCACCAAAGTTCTCCCTGTGTGCCATTGTCCAACAAACCACATCCCTCTACCTGCCACTTCCTTCTAAAAGGCCCTTCACCTGGGCTTCCTTACTTGCAAATCTGACCTGCAACATCTTACATGATTTACATGTTTCTGTTATAACCTCTGAAAAGGAAGTTGCAACTTATTTTTTTCATCAACTCCACAATATGGCATTATTTTGATTCCATGTCAATTTATCTAAAATCTATCTCACTCTTGTACTTTGTTATTTGGTGCTCCACAGTCCACCTTTTCCTATTCTTCCTCTTTGCATTCTCTTCCCAGGGCCACCCCATCCACTAAAGAGCTCAGCTCTCTTTCTCCCTTGCAACTTACACCTGCTAAAATCAGCCAGAGGTTGTGGAGAAGGCTTGGACAGTGTTAGAATTGGGAAGGGGTATATTAGTATGGGAGAACAAAGGAGAGCTTTTACTCTCATAGAAAAACAAAGATGTAATTAGAAAATTGGTAATTACTTTCTTCCTCATAAGGCAATGGGCTGGGTGTCTCTTTTCTTGCATCACCATTATATGATTGGATAGGTACTTGTTCGCAGGACCCTGAAGATAAAAAAGACCACAGAGACTTGCTTTCCCCTGTTTCCATTTTCTTGCATTTCATCCGACTTCTCTTTCCTTCTTATGTTTCTACTTATAGCCTGTCTGCATATATTGCCACCTTCACCCCGTGAAAGTGCCATGTTTCATTGATTCTGGAGCCGATCTCTCCCTGACTTGTTCGACTTTTGTTTCTGTCTCTCTTCCCTAGTGGGGCTCTGCAACTCTTCACCTTCTGTCTCTTAGTTTTTCCTTTCTCACTTTCTTCCTCCAGGTCTCTCCCATCAATATATCAGGCCCCATTCCTGCCCTCTGTGTATCTGTGTGATTTTCCCCTTCTTTGTTAACAGATGTCTCCTTGAGTGGTGCATTACTTCCTTCTCTGCCACTAGTCAGGACCTCTTGGCCATTCCACACTCACACAAACCCAGCCAGTCTTACCTGCTGGTTCAGACTCTTGGGCACATTGTTCATTTGCTTGTTGGCTTTCTAGTGCATCGTTTTGGTCGCTGGTTGTATCTTTCCTCTTTGCATTTATCTGTTCTGTTTCACAGAGGTGATCCGAGAGTGCATTTTCAGGTGAGGTCGTACCTAAATCATGTTTTGATTCATCATACTTTGTTTTCCTCTGGCATCAATCAGCATCCAACAGGAAAATACAAACCACTTTAAGCTTTTAAAGCAGAGGAAATTTAATCCAGGGATTGGTTACTTGGTGAATGGAAGATCAAGTGGAAGAATGCAGCAACCTGAAGCACAGTCAACAGAAAGCTATGGGAGGGACGGAGGGTGGGCTCATGGGCTGAGGTCACGGGGTAGGCAGAAGCTGGACCGTGGCTGGCCTGCCTGGTGGAAGGTGGAGTCAAGGCTGTGATGCAGCCACTCCTAGAATTGTTACTGGAGATAGTGGTGGGGCAACACCTGGCTTCTCCCTTATTCCCACTCTCTTGCTAGTGTCTCCCACATTAGGAACCCAGCGGGGAGCCAGCAGCAAGGGGAGCTGGCAAGCAAGTCCACAGGGGCAAGTGGCCAGAGAGAGAGGGCAGAGAAGAGCAGGGGAGGGTAAGGAATGAGGCCCTGGGTAAACCACCCAGGACCAGCACACACGCCCTTCCCCCATGGCAAACCTTCTCTGCTCATTATTGATTCCATCGACCCATCCCACTCTGTTCCCACCGGCCTCAATAATGTATGAATACATAGACATATTTTTCAGTGCAGTGTGGATTTTTCTCATTTAGTGCTTTTCTAAACAAAGTAATTTACGTAAAGCATGATTTAAAATTATTTCCCAAGGTTTTAATATAGAACGTGGGCCCTGGTGCATGCTTTGTGCCACATCTGGTGGGCATGAGACACAGCCCTTCCTGTCCCTGTACATTTCACAGCCCGCCGTACTTGTTGGGTCACACTCTTGGACACACTTATTGGTGGCCTGTTGTGTATCATTTGGGTCCTAGGTTGAAGTTTCTCTCTTTATATTCATTGCTCGCCATCACTGAGATGCTCTGGGATTCCACTTCCTGGCAGGGTTGCCCCCAGACCACACTGTGAGTTTTAAAGAATTTCATTGCCTCCTCCCTCCACTCCCCCCCTCCCACTCCCCGCCACACACACACATGTGGCATCCCTTCTCTCTGCTCCTTACACGTCGCAGTTCCATCCACTCACCCCTTCCTGTTCCCACCAGCTGTACGAATAGATGAATGGCTAATATGTTTTCATACATTTTGGGGTATTTTAGAATGTTAACTTTCTGAATAAGTGTGATTTGGTAAAAGTATAACTGTGTTTTCAGAAATCACTCTGAAAGTTTTTTCTTTTCTAAAAATGTATTACTAATTTAGAACATTCTTTCTTAAATAACACATCCCGACTGGAAGCTACATAATAAGAGCCTTTCATATTGTGGCAAGTTCCCTGAGACTCTTCTATGCTCCTTAATTCCTAAGGAGAGTCATGGAATAAAGATTTATAATTTATTATAGACTAGTGTGCTCTAAGCATGGGGAAACTATGACCCTCAATTTATCTTCCTGGGCTAGAAGTTGGTATTGCTTTTATCACTGCTTTTCCAGCCTGGGGAATCAGTAAATCCAACGGACATCTGTGAGAGAAGAAAATCCCAAAGTTTACTATAATGGTTAAAAGCTTAGACTCTGGCACCAGATACAAATAATGATGATAATTAAATGTAGTAATAATAACAAATGCATGGAACACTGATGAACCCCCAGGCATGATTGTGAATGCTTTACATGATATGACTTGTTTAAAATCCAGCACCCTCTGAAGTAGGTACTATTATCATGTCCTTTTTAAAGATGTTGAAACTGAGGGACAAAAAGAGGTAGTCACTTCCCTAAGATCGCAAGGTAGAATTTGAAGCTAGGCCATGGGCACCTGAATTCCTGCTGTGACACTATTCACAGCAGAGTTCAATCCCAATTCTCAGTTGGGTGAACTTGTGCAAATAACCAAACTCTCTAAGATGATACTTTTTCCCCTGAAAAACAAGGGTAATATATACCTCATTTTCAGGTTTGAGGGAAGATTAAATAAACTACTAGCTGCATCAATATACAGTATACTGTGATCGGAAAAATCAAATCATTATGATTAATGTTTTAGATTAACAATATATTTGTTTGTACCAGTATTTTTTACTCAGGACCAAACACGTGCTGAATACCTAGTATCAGTCATTCTGGGTAATGCATTTTCATCATTGTTCCATTTCGTTGCCTCATGACAGATAGGTATGATGATCCCTACATTACAAATGAGAACACTGAGACTCAGGGAAATAATAATATTTTAAATAATAACACTATTAAGAGTGTTACGGGCTAATGGAGGTCAAGCGCTGTAAGCAGTGGTTATTGGTTGCTAAAGTACCAAAGGTTTCTTTCGGACGCCTGCCTGGTGTTTGGAGGGCAGCTCCTGGCCTCTGCTCCAGGGATGGAGGGAGAGGGTTTGCACGGGAGGCAGTTGGTGTCCATGGCCCTGGGTGAGGGACCCGGCAGGGGAGGTCCCCTGTCCCCTGAGGAGCGCTCATCACCTGCTCCCCCGCCACTGTGGCTGCAGCACTGACCACTGCTGCACATGACATCAAAGCACTGAGGTCGCTGCCTGATCAAGCAGGACAGAGCAGAAAACTGTGAAGCCAGGCACCTGGGCAAAAGGTCCAGGCTCAGAGCCTTCAGGGACTGGCAGCAAGTGCGTTTAAGGAGCGTGGAAGGAGCCACCCTCCCAGGCAACTCAGAGTACGAAGACTCTGTTATCTAAATCCTCGGAGAAATTGCAGATGCAAACACTGACAATTTTTTGATACAAAGCAGCAGCCACTCCACCCCCAGAACTGTCCAGAATGGGACACAAGCAGCAAAGGATCATAGAACAGAGTCAAGAACAGACCATCGTAAGATGAGGACTCTCTGCAACACCAAGTCTGGCCTTGACAGGAGTTTTCCCAAGTTCTTAGGGGGGAAAATTAAAAGTTTATCTCAGATATTGAAGTATGGGCTGTGCCAACCTCCCCTAATCCCTTTTTTATAGATAAGAAGTTTAAGAGCCCCTGCAGATATCAATACAGAGACCACCTGGACCTGGTGGATCTCATCCAACTCTTGTAGTCAAACTCCAGTCCATAGACTGGAAGACAGGTCAGCGGCACCCTGGCTGAGAGTGCCTCGGCCAGGCCATCTCACTGGGTGACCTCCACCAGCCATTCAGTAACTAGTGATGGCTTACCTTGACTCCCACGGTCATAGTGAACTTGCCTTTGTCCCCAGAGCTGCCCCTGACTGGTGGCCTTCCCTTACTTCCTGCAAAGTCCTGCTGCCTCTTCCCCACTCCCTCTTACTCCACTCCCTCCCTGTGCAGGTCTTGTTGGCCTTTCCATGAGGATTCGGTGTCTGATTCTCCACTTTCTCCAGCCCTTGGGATTCTTTTTCAGTATCTTTCCCTCTTTCCCTATTTTTTTTTTTTTTTTTGCATGGTTCTGTCTTTTCCATTAGGTTACCAGGTAGTATCCAGGGTTGCAAACACAGGCTCTGGGTTCAGAATGCCTGGGTCCCTCGCTGCTCATTGACCCCAGGACAACTATTTACATGGTCTATCTAGATTTCAGCTTCCTTATCTGCAAAATGGGCACATAAGTGATAACATCATCCAATGGCACTAATCCCACAACTGCCAGAATAAACGTTCAATCAAGTGAGCTGTTAATAACTTGGTTGTTTTTGTTGTGTCCCTGACCCCTTTCTCCTTTCACTTCTTCTTTTTCTTCCTCTCTGTCTCTCAAATACCCACATCCTCTCCTCCACGTCTCTACCACTTCCTCGCTTCTGTCTCTGTATGACTGCCTTTCTCCTTGAACATTCCTGCTCTTGAACAATATCCCCCACGTTTAAATCAGTCCCTTCTTCTGCCATCATCAAGGGTCTCCTCTTTGACGTTGACCTTGGGCCCATAGTCCTTAGCCCTTCACACCTTTACACTGATCTTCTCCTACAGGAGTCTTTCTAAATCACAATTACTTCCAGGTAGTCATTCTCTTTAAATCTGGTTAGTGACACCCTGGGTTCCTCTTCCTTTGTCTTGGTATTTGGGCCAACAATCTCTTGTCACAGCTACTTCTCCAGGACTCAGCCTCTGGTTAGATGCTCATATAGACACCCCTCGCCACCTTCTCCATGGTCCTTCAACATTTCTTCCCTGATTCTCAGTGTTTGCTCAGGACTAGGACTCCCACCTCCCCTTCTCCTTTTCCTCTTAGCAGATGAGAATCGCTTTTGTATTTGTCTCAATCACCTTGCTCAAGGCTTAGTGGGAGAATAGGCCTCTCCTCCCTCTCTTCTTCATTGCTTTCTTCATGATTAACTTTCTCGTGGACTGCTGAAGAGAGGGACAGAGAAGAAGACAATTAGAGATCTCCACCAGAGACCAGGAACATCATCTCAAAATTACAAATTTAGAAATTCCTAGCCCTCGGGTCACTCAGAGCTCAGCGGGTCCCAATCTTCATGGTAAAGTTCCCCCATCATCCTTGGACAGAAGAGAAGCCCCAGCAAGGGAACTGTTATGTTCCACACCCAGAACTGAGCCACTTGTATGTAAGGATAAAGGAGTCGTGGAAACATCCTGATCCTGTCAGTTATGTAAAATAATCCTCACATCGTGGGGAAAGCACATGTCAAGATAAATAAGGAAAGTGAAATGTGTTTACTGAACTGTTCAAACTGTAAGGAAGAAACAGAGAGATTTCCTCTGGAGAAGGGGTAGGATCCTAAAGAGATCTGTGTGCATAAAAAGGAAAGCCCAAGAGCTATAAAGATGGGACTAGGGACTTCCCTGGTGGTCCAGTGGTTAAGACTCTGAGCTCCCAATGCAGGGGGCCCAGGTTCCCATCCCTGGTCAGGGAGCTAGATCCGCGTGCCGCAACTAAGAACCTGCATTTTGCAACTAAAAGAGCCTGCATGCTGCCTCAAAGATCCAGCGTGCCACAACTAAGATCTGGTGCAGCCAAATAAATAAATAAATATTAAAAAGAAATAAAAATAAAGATGGGACTAGATAAGACATGGGTTGGGCTTAATTGTGTTGGGGAGGATGAGCGGTTCTAAAAGAGACCAAGCAGAGGGGCTGACACGTGTGGTGGGGTTACTAGACAGGGTTCCCATAGTGGTCCAGATCCCACAAAGAAGGACACTCTGAAGCCGCAAGCAGGGAGTGCCTGTGGCAGCACTGCAGGATGTCCCCACGACTCCTGGACCAGGGACCCAGGAGGCTGCCCCAACAAGGAGAGGTCAGGACACCAGCCCAGGGCCCCTGCAGCTAGGTGACCCAGCAAGCGTAGGAGGAAGGAAATAAACCAGGGAGCCTAGGGGGTGGGTCCCTGCCAGGAGTCCGGGGAGGAGACACCAGGGGAGGCAGTGGAGCCCGGGCTGCCCCAGAGCTGATGGCAGGAGCACCTCCTGGGACAGTGCCTTCGAGGGGGTGAGATGGACAGGACTGTGAGAGCCATGGCTGCTTTGTCTTCCCCAGGACACGGGCTTCAAGCCTCAGCAAAACCAGGCGGAAGGTGTGAGGAGAACAATGGCCCAAAGTCCAGAAGAGTTGAAGGAGGCCTGTGGGCAGGCACTGGGGGCTTCAGCACATGAGATGGAGTTGGGGACCTGGCAATAGGAGAGATGTCACGCCCTGGTCACAGTCCCCAGCCTCTAACTTTGGCCGCTGACCCGAGCTCTCAGGGACAGCAGAGTCCAGGAGGCGGCGGCAGCAACCTCCCCCAGGGGCAGGTGGACGGCAGCAAGTGTAGGTGTGAGTCGCCCCAGCATTTAAAAAGTATAAATTATGCCTTCGCAGGAAAAAGTCAAGATTTAGTTTTGTATAGTACCAAAACTAGTTCCTCGAAGAGAAGAGCTTTTGTGATTATTTGAGGAGAAAAAGTGAAAAACCATTTTTCCTTCAAGGGCAGATTTGATATTGAGTCAGCTTTCTTGCTCATTACTCTGGAAATCTGGTGAAAGTGGCCTTTCTTCTATGTTACTAAGCCAACCCTGGGTTTAGGGCTTAAAATGACCTGCGACTGGTAAATTACATGTGGACTGGGATCTATGGACTCTTCTCGGGTCTTCCTTCAGTGTGGTGATTCTTGTAACTCAGCTTGTCCCTCTAGGGGTCCCTAAAAGTTATGATTCTGGGGTTGTTGGGATACTGACTCCCATTGATCTGGTGTTGCCAAGCCAGGATAGATCCTGCACCCACAGCTAAGCTTGAGATGGGTGGTAGTGAACTCAGTGGACTGCTGTGTAGACCACTGCTGCCCTGTCATTTGTCCTTCTATTTAAATTGGATGCCACTGTGGCTCTGGTTGTCCTGTGAGTCTAAATGCCTAGTTAAGCAGAGCTCCAGGTTGGTGTTGTACTGTAGCCATTATAACATGAGATTCAGCTAGGCTCATGGTATGTGTTTTGTTAACTGTTATATCCCCACTACCCAGCACCATGTATGGCTCGTGGTATAAGCTCAATATATACTTGTTGAACAAAATTGGCCTTGAACATCAAAAGGTAGATAATAAGCTAATTACCTCTTACAAAGCTTTCATAAATGTGATTTAAATCAGGATATTCCTGCCGGTTGACCTCACTGAACACAGCTTCCAGAAGCAACAAGTCAAATGTCTTCTCCAGCTCATTGAGAACATTGTAAACCACTTTCGATACAGGGACCAGGTTTCTACAAGAATCTTGACAGTCCTAAAAAATATTGAATGGAGAAAATATAAATACAGACTTCCACGTTACAGAAGAGCCCTAGAAAGAGATTTTATGGTTAATGTATTCCAATTTCCATACATATGTATCTTTTCACATAAAGGTTTAGAATTTCTGTGTATTTGTATGGCTACTAAGTGGAACTGTAAATCCTTTCTCCTTAGAAATCCCCATTTGTGAATCTGATCTCCCCACCCTCATTTATATTAGATGTAAGAAGGAGCGATTCTGAAGAATAAAATTGGGTTCAAAGTTAATGGATATGTAGGCTTCTAAGAGCTTCGTCAAATGTTTTAGGAATAGACTTGGCAGGTGATGAGCAGCTATTCTGTTGACTGGACAACTCCTGCCCCTTCACCAAGACTGACTTGGCCTGGAAGGGCTCAAGGAAGGCAGGTGACAGTTTCCCCTTTTGTGAACTTGACCACAGGGAAAGCATATTTGTAGGGCAAGGAGAAGACTTGCATCTCTGTAGCTCCAACAACACCTATTGCTAAAATTAACCCAAATTCCAAGACTCCAGAAATAGCATAAATAAAATAAGTAAATAAATGGAAAAAAAAAGATCCCCCCCCAAAAAAACCATTGGAGAAAGAATAGCAAGCATATACCCCCAAATTTGTCCTAACAGGATATCAATTCCCTGTGGGTTTTAATGTTCTCAGATCTAACTATTTAAATTGAAGTTCATTGAAAAGCAATGCTGTGTCAATTATTATTTCATTAAATCATCTCATTTAAATTATTCATCAATTCATTAAAATTCTTTTAATTCTTAGTTTATGCTCTACTGTGTGCATTCCTACAAGGAACTAAACATCTGTGGAGCACACCTGCTTCTGATGCAGCCTGTCTCCAGTGCTACTCACCTTGATGCCAGTGGTCACCATGAGCACCATCCCTTCAGTTAGAAGAAGGACTGTCTCCAGTGATGCCTGTTTCTACTCTCCCTCTCTTTTTACCTTATCACAATACTTGAACAATTGCAAAAATACTTGAAAAGGTCTTCTTCTCATACGACACTCCTCAGTTAGCTACTTGTGCCCTTACTTCTGTGTTCAGGTTATCGAAGCATAACTTAGTATGGGGCTAGTTTACCAGATTGTGACATAATAAACTTCACTTACTTCATACATTTTATTGGTGATGAGTTCACGGTCACGAAGACCCTCAAAGAAAGGAAATGTCTTTTTTATTGCAGTTGAAATCTCCACTTTATATCTTTTGAAGTGCCTGAATACAGTCTCGGTAAGCCCGTCGTCTGTGTTCTGATTTTCTATGGATATCCTAGGGAGGAAGAATACCATGTGAAAACGGTCATCAATATTCCAAGATGCTTGTGGAGGCTGTAACATTTTATATATAAAGGATAGGTTGTAAAGAACCAACATATATAAAATAAGTGGTTTCAGTAGAGACCAGAATAAATGGAATTGAAACAACAAACAATGATATAATTGAAGAAAGTGAGGAGGTTAAGAAAGACTGAAGCACAGGACTGAAAAAGTCCATTCCAGTCTGTCCCAATTAAAACCATTGTAAAGATATCTCCCCTTATCTGGTGTATTTTTTAATTAAAAAAATTTTAAATTTGTACAAAATCAAGGTGGAATAAACAGAGGAATGAAAACAATGGAATAAAAAATCTCACCTTGAAAAATGTTTCTTAATTAATAACTAAGAGAAAATAAAACAAGGTGTCCCCTCCTCTGATCTATAACTGTTAAGAGAAATACCATCTTGTATTATAAAACTAGTTCATAAATGATAAGATGTGGTTAAGAATATGATACGGATAAACTGAGAAATTCACAAGACTATTAGTCATTTCTTCTGGGACTTCTACTTTGTGTTAGTATAAATCTTTCTGTGTTATTGTTATATATAGTGAATCTTTCTAGACATCTGAATTTCAGAAATTGCTGCTATTTTCTGTGATAGTAATTTTAAACCTCAGCCTTTAATTCTGGTTCTTAGGTGATTATTTTATTGCTCTGATAATGTTTTAATCAACATTTTGTATTCATAAGAGTTATGAAGACATTAGGATTCTTTGTCAAACCAGAAGAAAATTATTGTCACTTACCAGTACCCAAAACCATCAAAGAAATGACACATTATTTTGTTGAATTCTGCATAAAGAAGTTTCTGATTAAAGACTGCAGATTGAAGAGGATCATTTGTCTTCTCTTTTATTACCTCCCCTCCCCCCCACTAAAATGCTAATGAAGGGATTGGATTCACAATGACGAGGAGAATGTCAGGGGGCAATGAGCAGATGAGAGATTACTACCGAAATCTATAAGACAAAAACTGGTCAGAGGATCACTAATTACTGTTGTAGGTGGAGGATGCTCCCAGAGGTCAGAGAAGCAACCAGTGTACCCTGCAGCACCTGGAGAAGCAGTGGAGATCACAAGGGAGACATGGTGCTGAAGACTTTTGTGTTATTTGAAAAATGAAGAACAGAACAACACACCCTTCACCCCTCAACTTGCCTCCTGACCACTTGTGCCCAGGCAGCCTCTCAGAGGGAAACATTGCTGTCCTTTCTGTCACCATATGTTAATTTTGCCTGTTCCTGGATTCCATATACATGAAAATAATACAACACATGTGCTTTGTGTCTGACTTCTTTTTTTTTTTTGCGTTATGCGGGCCTCTCCCTGCTGTGCCCTCTCCCGTGGAGGAGCACAGGCTCCGGACGCGCAGGCTCAGCGGCCATGGCTCACGGGCCCAGCCGCTCCGCGGCATGTGGGATCTTCCCAGACCGGGGCACGAACCCGTGTCCCCTGCATCAGCAGGCGGACTCTCAACCACTGCGCCACCAGGGAAGCCCCTGTGTCTGACTTCTTTTGCTCATCATCCATGTTGTTGGATGAATAGAAATTTGTTCTTTTTTATTGTTGAAGGTATTCCATTGTGTGGACCTACCATAATCCGTTTATTCATTTTCCTGTTTATGGACACTTGGGTGGATTCTAGTTTGGGACTAGTTTGAATAAAGCTGTTGTTCTTGTACAAGTTTTTTAGTGGCAAGACGTTTTAATTTCTCTTGTGTAAATAACTAGGAGTGGAATTGTTGGGTCATTGTGTAGGAATATGTTTAATCGTTTTAGAACCTGTCAAACTGTATTTCAAAGTCTATGTTTGACCCATTTTAGTCTATAATGTATAATGTGATATCCCATATAGTTTTAATTTGTATTTCTTTAATGACTGATAATATTGAGCACACTTCTGTATGCTTATTGGCAATTCATAATCTCCTTTTGTGAAGTGTCTTTTCAAGTCTTTGGCCCATTTATATTATTAGATTGTCATTTATTATTTACTGATGTGTAGGAGTTTGTATATATTATGGAAACAAGTGTTTTGTTTAATATACGCATTATGAATATTTTTTCCATTCTGTGGTTTGCCTTTCATTTTCTTGACCATGTCTTTTGACCTGGTTAAGCTATCATTTTTTTCTTCTGTGGCTAATAACTTCAGTGTACTATTTAAGAAATCTTTGCCTTCCCCAAGTTAATGAAAATATTCAAAAAGTAATTTACAGTATAAGCATGGATCTATTTCTGGATTTTCTATGCTGTACTATTTATCTGTTTGTCTATCCTTGTGCCAATAGTATATTGATTTGAATACTACAACTTATAGTAAGTTTTGAAGTCAATTAGGAAAATATTGTCTTGGGTTTTCTAGGTCTTTTGTTTTTCCACATATTTTTAAAATTGGATTTGTCAGTTTCTACAAGAGACGCGTTGTAGAGTTTTATAAGGTTTGCATTGAATTTGTTGATAAATTTGGTGAAAAGTGACATCTTAACAATATTGAGCTCTAATCCATTTATTTATTTTTCCTTAATCTTGCCAGAAGTGTTTACAGCTTTCAGTATAGAAGTCATACACTTCTTTCATTAAAATTATTCTTAGTTATTTTATTGTTTGAGGGGCTACTTCAAATGATATTGCTTTTTAAATTATTTCTAACAATTGTATGAACATAGAATTGATTTTCAGAAACATTAACCATGTATTCATGACCTTCCTAAATTCATGTATTCTAGTAATATATTTGTAGATTTCCTTTGGATTTTATAGAAAAAAACAATCATGTCATCAGCAAATAAAACTCTTTTTTTTTTTTTTTTTTGCGATACGCGGGCCTCTCACCGTTGTGGTCTCTCCCGTTGCGGGGCACAGGCTCTGGACGCGCAGGCCCAGCGGCCATGGCTCACGGGCCCAGCAGCTCCGCGGCATGTGGGATCCTCCCAGACCGGGCCACGAACCCGTGTCCCCTGCACCGGCAGGCGGACTCTCAACCACTGCACCACCAGGGAAGCCCTCTTTTTTCTTTCTTGTTGCACTGGTTAAGAGTTTAAATACAATGTTGAGGAGAAATGGTGAGAATGGAATCCCTTGCCTTGTTTCCAATGTTAGAGAAAATGCATTTAGTATCACCATCAAGTATGATGTCATACACACACACACACACACACACACAACTGAGGAAGTTTCTGTTTATTGCTAGTTTGCTGAGAGTTTTATCATGGACAGACGTTAAATATTATCAAATGCATCTATTGAATAGCTATTCATATCGTTTTCCTTCTTTATTCTTTAATTTAGTGAGTCACGTTGATTGATTTCCAGAGCTTCCTCTTAAGTAGAAGCAGATAACCACAGGTCAGCAGACATTTGCAGAAAGTCTCCAATATCAGAAAGAAAGAACAACATTAAAAAAGAGAAAAAGTTGCCCCAGGAGAAACAGAGATATTGTAGGAAACAGGAGAAACTCCCAAAACCTCTAATATTTTTAGAGAGATTTGGGAATACATATTGCACCGCTGGTTACAAAGAAAAAAGAACTATCAGAGAAAGAGATAGTGGCATTAGATATTTTTTTTAATTGATTTTTGGAAATTTACTAAGATTTACTAAAATGGTTGTAAAATAAAGTTGGGGAAATTTCCCGCAAAATTAAATGAAGAGATTAAAAGAACAAAGAAGAATAAATTTGAAAGACAACATAGGAGAGTAAGATTAATTTAGGGGTCTAATAGCAACCTAATTAGAGTCAAGAAAGATGTGCAAGGAAATGTAGAGGAGGACCACATCAAGAGAATTATTTAAGGAGATATGTACCAGGGAGTAGAAGGACATGGATTTTTTTAAAAGGACTTAGAGAAATGAATTTTAAAAGAACCAAACCAAGGCATATCACTATGAAATGCCAACATCTAAAAAACAGAGAAGAGCTTAAAATATTCCAGAAAGAATTAAGAAACTGGTCACTTGTGGAGGAATGATGGCAAGAATAGCTTGAGACATCTCATCAGTAACAGATCTAGCCCTTCAAAATACAGAGTGAATCAGGACAACTTCAGACATGTAGGGCTGAGAAATTTTACTTTACAAACATCCATTTTGAGTGTTTTCCTAAAATTTTCTTTATTTCCTTTATGCATATGTCAATACATATTTTTAAGGTTTAAAAATACAGTTTATACGTGCTCTAAAATTTTTATGCAATCATTATTTTCCTTTCCATCCACATCACTGTGCCCACTCCTCCTGCATAATCCATTTTAATCACCTTGCATGTATTCTTTCCTAAATTCTCCATAAGCATATAAATCCATCTACCTATTTCTATAACCTACCCATAACTTGCAGGGGGTTTATTCATCATATTATATTATAATATTATATAATTTTCTTTGAATTACAAATTGCCTTCTGCATCAAATTTGTCTTCACATTAATACCTTTCAAAATATTCTCTAAGTTGGGCTTCCCTGGTGGGGCAGTGGTTGAGAGACCGCCTGCCGATACAGGGGACACGGGTTCGTGCCCTGGTCCGGGAAGATCCCACATGCCGCGAAGCGGCTGGGCCCGTGAGCCATGGACACTCAGCCTGCGCATCCGGAGCCTGTGCTCCGCAACGGGAGAGGCCACAACAGTGAGAGGCCCGCGTACCACCAAAAAAAAAAAAAAAAAAAAAAAAAATATTCTCTAAGTCATCTAGTGTGGTTCTAGCTTGTTTATTTATTTTGTCAATGTATAATATTGAACAGCACACACCTACTCTTAGGAAAATACAATATGATGGATTTGGGAAAAACAGGGAAGTAATCCAGTAATGAGGAAGATGTGAAAATTAGAAACCAGTGGATCCAGTAATGGATGCAAGTTGGCAGTCCAGTAACAGATGGAGAACATGAACATCTCAGATGGAACAGGTGATGGTTAAAGCATATAAATAAGTGCAATGAATGACAACAATGTCATAAGGGAAGGGAGAAGGGAATTGGGAATAGTCTGCTATAAGGTACCTGTACTATAGGGGAAGTGGTATAAAATATGTATTGCAATCTCTAGACAACCACCAAAAGCATTTAAAAAGAAGTATAATTGATATATTAATAGAAGACTAAGATGGGCTCATATAAAATGCTAAGTTAAAGCTACAGAAGGCAGAAAAAGAGGGGGAAAAAAGAGACAAAGAACAAATACAATGAATAAAGAACAGTTACAAACATGGTAATATAATCCAGTATATCAATAATTACTTTCAGTGTGAATGGCCTGAATACTCCAATTAAAAACAGAGATTGTCAAAGTGACTGAGAAAACAAGACCCAACCTTATATTGTCAATAAGAAAAAACAAATATGAAGATATGGGTTAAGAATGGAGAAGGAGATACCACGTCAACACTAATCAAAAGAAATAATAGAGTAGCTATATTATTTCCAGATAAAAAAAGACTCAGGACAAAAAAAAATATTAATTATGAGAAAGAGAGCATTACATATGATAAAGGGGTCACTTTTCCAAGAAGACATAACGCTTTATGAGGTATTTACACATGATAAACACACAGCATCAAATTGTGTAAGGGAAAAATTGATAGAACAGTAATAGAAATAGACAAATCCACTATTCCAGTTGGATACATGAACAGCCCTCTTTTAGTCATTTATAGATCAAGCAGGTAGAGAAGCCATAAGAATATAGTTGACCTGAACATCACTACCAATCAACTTGATCTGTTTGACATTTTTAGAATACTCCATCCGACCACAGCAGAATACACATACTCCTCAAGAACACATGGAATTATCACCCTTACCAAGATAGAATACACTCTGGGCCATAAAACACATCTTAAGTTTAAAAGAATAGAAATCATAAAAAGTGTGTTCTCAGAAAAAAGGAATTAAACTACAAATAAATAACAGAAAGGGGTGGGAAAGTCCCCCAAATACATGGAGATTTAAAAATACACACTTAAATTCAAGAAAAAGTCTTAAGAGCAATTTTTAAATATTTTGAACTGAACGAAAATAAACTAAACTACAACTTATCGAAATTTGTGGGATCCTGAAAAAGCAGTGACTAAAAAGAAATGAATTCCACTGAATGTATATATTATTATGTATATATTAGAAAAGAAGAAAGATGTAAAATCAATAATATAAGTCTCTCCCATTGGAAAGTGGAAAAAAAAGAGCAACTTAAGCTTAAAGCAGTAGAAGAAATGAAATAAAAGAGCAAAAAGCAATGAAAGAGGGCTTTTCTGGTGACGCAGTGGTTGGGAGTCTGCCTGCCAATGCAGGGGACACGGGTTTGTGCCCTGGTCCGGGAAGATCCAACGTGCTGTGGAGTGGCTGGGTCCATGAGCCATGGCCACTGAGCCTGCGTGTCTGGAGCCTGTGCTCCACAACGGGAGAGGCCACAACAGTGAGAGGCCTGCATACCGCAAAAAAAAAAGCAATGAAAGAGAAAATTCCACAAAACCTAAAACTTGTTCTTGGAAAAGATCAATAAAATTGATAAAGTTCTACCCAGGCTAACTAAAGAAAAAAAGAGAAAGAAGTCACAAATTACCAATATCAGAAGTGAAAGTAGGATCATCACAACTGATTTTATGAATATTAAAAGGATAACAAAGGAATACTCTGAACAAATCTGTTCCCCAAAATTTGATAACTTAAATAAAATTGACCAAATCCTAGAGAGATACAAACTATCAAAACTCACACAAGGAGAAATGGATAGTTTGAATAGGCCTATATTCATTACAAAATTGAATTAGTAATTAATAACTTTGAAAAAAATAAGAACTAGGCCCAGGGGATTCCACTGGTTAATCCTACCAAACATTTAAGGAAGAAATGATACCCATTCTCCACATTCTTGCCCAGGAAATAGAAGCAGAGAGAACACTTCTTAATTCCTTCTATGAGCCCAGCACTACTGCAATACCCAAAGCAGGTAAAGACAAACTACAGATCAATATCTCTCATGAATATAGATGTAAAAATCTTCAAGAAAATATTAGTAAATTGCATCCAAAAGTGTAAAACAATATAGAGCATGACCAAGTGTAACTTATTCCAGATATGCAACCCTGGTTCAATATTTGAAATCAATCAGTGTAATCCACCATATCAACATGTAAAAGAAAAAAGTTTGGATGATCATATCAACTGATGTGGAAAAGTCATTTAACAAATTCCATCACTTTTTCATGTAAAAACCCCTAGAAAACTAGAAATAGAGAGGAACATCTTCAAAATGAGAAAGAATATCTATTAAAACATCTATAGCTAGTATCATACTTACTGTTGAAAACCTGCACACTTTCCTCCTAGGATCAGAAACAAGGCAAAGATGTCCTCTTTCACTATTCCTATTCAACACTGTACTAGAAGGCACAGCTAGTGCAAAAAAAGGAGAAAAGGAAATTTAATGTACAGAGTTTGGGAAGGAATAAAACTATCTTTGTTCGCAGATAACATGACTCTTTATGTAGAAAATCCCAAAAATTCACATGCACACAAAATCTGGAACTAATAGTTAAGTATAGAGAGGTTGCTGGACACTAGGCTAACATACAAAGATCAACTGCTTTTGTATATACCAGCACTGAAAACTCGGAATTTGAAATGCATTAAGACAATAACATTTACAATAGCACCAAAAATATTAAATACTTAGGTATGAATCTAACAAAATATATACAGAATGTATATGCAGAAAATTACTCTAGAAAGAGAAGAATTTTATTTTGAAAAATAATATAATAGTAACTACTTTGATATAAAATTTCAAATTATATAAACAGTGTTGAGCTTAGTGGTAAAGGAAAATTCTTATTAAATTATTTCTTTTAAACATGAAATTTGAACAATATGGTTTCAAATTCACCACTAAAAAATACAGAAACATAGATTAAAAATTATTTTGAAAAGTTGAAAATAACCACTGGTTGAGTGAAATCAGACTCTAATAAAACCTTATGAAACACTAAAAAGTAATATAAAAAGGAAATAGAGCTTGCATCTTTAGAGAGTAAAAAATCAAGGAAACTGATAGGAATTTAATAACTAACAGAAAAAAAAGTATGAAAAATACAATATTAAAAACACTAAATGTAAATGAAAAAATAATGGTATCAAAAGGCACAGGATTAAAAATAGAATCCAGGGCTTCCCTGGTGGCGCAGTGGTTGAGAATCTGCCTGCCAATGCAGGGGACACAGGTTCGAGCCCTGGTCTGGGAGGATCCCACATGCCGCGGAGCAACTAGGCCCGTGAGCCACAACTGCTGAGCCTGCGCGTTTGGAGCCTGTGCTCCGCAACAAGAGAGGCTGCAATAGTGAGAGGCCCGCGCACCGCGATGAAGAGTGGCCCCGGCTCGCCGCAACTAGAGAAAGCCCTCGCACAGAAACGAAGACCCAACACAGCCAAAAATAAATAAATAAAGCAGCTTTCATTTAAAAAAAAAAAAAAAAAAAATAGAATCCAGGGCTTCCCTGGTGGCACAGTGGTTGAGAGTCCACCTGCCGATGCAGGGCACACGGGTTCGTGCCCCGGTCCGGGAGGATCCCACATGCCGCGGAGCGGGTGGGCCCGGGAGCCATGGCCGCTGAGCCTGCGCGTCCGGAGCCTGTGCTCCGCAATGGGAGAGGACACGGCAGTGGGAGGCCTGCGTACCGCAAAAAAAAAAAATAGAATCCAATAAGAGACACAAGAAAGACAAAGTGACAAAAAAATTGTTAAAATCAAAGATAGGCAAGTTATGGTATTCAGATATAAACAAAATAAAAAATAAGGGTATTTATACTCATCTCAAAGCAAAATTCAAAGAACAAATAATGGGGCTAATGTTTTATGAATATTGAGAAACAATTCACCTCTAGTGTTTGACTCTTCACATATTCAAAAAATGATCAAAATATACAGGCTCTGGAAAAATTCGCAAGAAAGATTTATTATTTGATCTTGTGACCTAAAAACAGAGAAAATTTTCTCTCAATGTCCTTTAAATGCATACAATACAGATATAATCTTGACCATAAATGAAGTCTCAATAAGTTATAATCAGTAGATGCTAAATAGGCTGCACGTTAAAGAAAATAAACCACACAGAGTTTTATAAAACAAAACAAGGACTAAGATAAAAACCACAAGCCTCAAGGGTCAGTAAGTGGTGAGAGCACCGGAATCACAGCTACCTGCTGGACAATCATGAACAGGAAGATACTGGAACTCACCAAAAAAGATATTCCACATCCAAAGACAAAGGAGAAGCCACAATGAGATGGTAGGAGGGGTGCAAAAACAGTAAAATCAAATCCCATTCCTGCTGGGTGAGTGACTCACAGATTGGAGAACATTTATACCACAGAAGTCCACCCACTGGACTGAATGTTCTGAGCCCCATGTCAGGCTTCCCAACCTGGGGGTCTGGCAATGGGAGGAAGAATTCCTAGAGAATTAGACTTTGAAGGCTAGGAGGATTTGATTGCAGGACTTTGACAGGACTGGGGGGAAGAGAGACTCCACTCTTGGCGGGCATATACAAGGTAGTGTACGCATCAGGACCCAAGGGAAGGAGCAGTGACCCCATAGGAGACTGAATCAGACCTACCTGCTAGTGTTGCAAGGTCTCCTGCAGAGGCGGGGGGTGGCTGTGGTTCACCACGAGGACAAGGACACTGGCAGGAGAAGATCTGGGAAGTACTCCTTGGTGTGAGCCCTCCCAGAGTCCGCCATTAGCTCCACCAAAGAGCCCCTGTAGGCTCCAGTGTTGGGTCACCTCAGGCCAAACAACCAACAGGGAGGGAACCCAGCCCTATCCATCAGCATACAAGTGGATTAAAGTTTTACTGAGCTCTGTCCAGCAGAGCAACAGCTAGCTCTACCCACCACCAGTGCCTCCCATCAGGAAACTTGCACAAGCCTCTTAGACAGCCTATCCACCGGAAAGCAGACAGAAGAAGCAAAAAGAACAACCCTGCAGCCTGTGGAACAAAAACCACATTCACAGAAAGATAGACAAGATGAAAAGGCAGAGGACTATGTACCAGATGAAGGAACAAAATAAAACCCTAGAAAAACAACTAAATGAAGTGGAGATAGGCAACCTTCCAGAAAAATAATTCAGAGTAATGATAGTGAAGATGATCCAGGACATAGGAAAAGGAATGGAGGCAAAGGTCGAGAAGATGCAAGAAATGTTTAACAAAGGCCTAGAATAATTAAAGAACAAACAGAGATGAACAATACAATAACTGAAATGAAAAATACACTAGAAGGAATCCATAGCAAAATAACTGAGGCAGAAGAACAGATAAGTAACCTGGAAGATAGAATGGTGGAATTCACTGCTGCGGAACAGAATAAAGAAAAAAGAATGAAAAGAAATGAAGACAGCCTAAGAGACCTCTGGGACAACATTAAACGCAACAGCATTCACATTATAGGGGGCCCAGAAAGAGAAGAGAGAGAAAAAGGACCAGAGAAAATATTTGAAGAGATTATAGTCGAAAACTTCCCTAACATGGGAAAGGAAATAGCCACCCAAGTCCAGGAAGTGCAGAGAGTCCCTAATAGGATAAACCCAAGGAGAAACACGCTGAGACACATAGTAATCAAATTGGCAAAAAAAAAAGACCACAAAAAATTATTGAAATTAGCAAGGGAAAAATGACAAATAAGGTACAAGGGAAATTCCATAAGGTTAACAGCTGATTTCTCAGCAGAAACTCTACAAGCCAGAAGGGAGTGGTAGACATATTTAAAGTGATGAAAGGGAAGAACCTACAAACAAGATTACTCTAGCGGCAAGGATCTCATTCAGATCTGATGGAGAAATCAAGAGCTTTACAGACAAGCAAAAGCTAAGAGAATTCAGCACGACCAAACCAGCTCTACAGTAAATGCTAAAGGAACTTCTCTTAGTGGGAAACAAGAGAAGAAAAGGACCTACAGAAACAAACCTTTAACAATTAAGAAAATGGTAATAGGAACACACATATCAATAATTACCTTAAACGTGAATGGATTAAATGCTCCAACCAAAAGACATGGCTCATTGGATGGCTACAAAAACAAGACCCATCTATATGCTGTCTACAAGAAACCCACTTCAGACCTAGGGACACATACAGACTGAAAGTGAGGGGATGGAAGAAGATATTCCATGCAAATGGAAATCAGAAGAAAGCTGGAGTACCAATACTCATATCAGATAAAATAGACTTAAAAAAAGAATGTTACAAGAGACAAGGGAGGACACAACATAATGATCAAGGGATCAATTCAAGAAGATATAACAATTATAAATATATATGCACCCAACATAGGAGCACCACAATACATAAGGCAACTGTTAACTCCCATAAAAGAGGAAGTCATCAGTAACACAATAATAGTGGGGGACTTTAACACCTCACTTACACCAATGGACACATCATCCAAACAGAAAATTAATAAGGAAACACAACCTTTAAATGACACAATAGACCAGATAGATTTAATTGATATTCATAGGACATTCCATCCAAAAACAGCAGATTACACTTTCTTCTCAAGTGCATATGGAGCATTCTCCAGGATAAATCACATCTTGGGTCACATCAAGCCTCAGTAAATTTAAGAAAATTGAAATCATATCAAGCATCTTTTCTGACCACAATGTTATGAGATTAGAAATCAATTACAGGGGAAAAAATGTAAAACACACAAACACGTGGAGGCTAAACAATATGTTACTAAATAACCAAGAGATCACTGAAGAAATCAAAAAATGCCTAGAAACAAATGACAATGAAAACACGATGACCCAAAACCTATGGGATGCAGCAAAAGCAGTTCTAAGAGGGAAGTTTATAGCAATACAAGCCTACCTCAAGAAACAAGAAAAATCTCAAACAATCTAACTATACACCTAAAGGAACTAGAGAAAGAAGGACAAACAAAACCCAAAATTAGCAGAAGGAAAGAAATCATAAAGATCAGAGCAGAAATAAATGAAATTGAAACAAAGAAAACAATAGCAAAGATCAATAAAACTAAAAGCTGGTTCTTTGAGAAGATAAACAAAATTGATAAACCATTAGCCAGACTCATCAAGAAAAAGAGGGAGAGGACTCAAATCAATAAAATTAGAAATGAAAAAGGAGAAGTTACAACAGACACCACAGAAATAGAAAGCATCCTAAGAGACTACTACAAGCAACTCTATGCCAATAAAATGGACAACCTGGAAGAAATGGACAAATTTTAGAAAAGTATAACCTTCCAAGATGGAACCACAAAGCAATAGAAAATATGAACAGACCAATCACAACTAATGAAATTGAAACAGTGATTAAAAATCTTCCAACAAAAAAACCCCGGGACCAGATGGCTTCACAGGTGAATTCTATCAAACATTTAGAGAAGAGCTAACAACCATCCTTCTCAAACTCCTCCAAAAAATTGCAGAGGAAGGAATACTCCCAAACTGATTCTATGAGGCCACCATCACCCTGATACCAAAACCAGACAAAGATACTACAAAAAAAGAAAATTACAGACCAATATCACTGATGAATATGGATGCACAAATACTCAACATAATACTAGCAAACAGAATCCAGCAACACATTAAAAGCATCATACACCATGATCAAGTGGAATTTATCTGAGGGATGCAAGGATTCTTCAGTATACGCAAATCAATCAATGTGATACACCATAATAACAAATTGAAGAATAAAAACCATATGATCATCTCGATAAATGCAGAAAAAGCTTTTGACAAAATTCAACACCCATTTATGATAAAAACTCTCCAGAAAGTGGGCATAGGGGGAACCTACTTCAACATAATAAAGGCCATATACGACAAACCCACAGCAAACATCATTCTCAATGGTGAAAAACTGAAAGCATTTCCTCTAAGATCAGGAAGAAGTTAAGGATGTCCACTCTCACCACTATTATTCAACATAGTTTTGCAAGTCCTAGCCACAGCAATCAGAGAAGAAAAAGAAATAAAAGGAATACAAATTGGAAAAGAAGAAGTAAAACTGTCACTGTTTTCAGAAGACATGATACTATACACAGAGAATCCTAAAGATGCCACCAGAAAACTACTAGAGCTAATCAGTGAATTTCGTAAAGTTGCAGGATACAAAATTAAGGCACAGAAATTTCCTGCATTCCTGTGCACTAATGATGAAAAATCTGAAAGAGAAATTAGGGAAACACTCCCATTTACCATTGCAACAAAAAGAATAAAATACCTAGGAATAAACCTACCTAGGGAGACAAAAGACCTGCATGCAGAAAACTATAAGACAATGATGAAAGAAATTAAAGATGATACAAACAGATGGAGAGATATACCATGTTACTGGATTGGAAGAATCAATATTGTGAAAATGAGTATACTACCCAAAGCAATCTACACTTTCAGTGAAATCCCTATCAAATTATGAATGCCATTTTTTTCAGAACTAGAACAAAAAAATCTCAAAATTTGTGTGGAGACACAAAAGACCCTGAATATCCAAAGCAGACTTGAAGGAAAAAAATGAAGCTGGAGGAATCAGACTCCCTGACTTCAGACTATACTACAAAGCTACAGTAATTAAGACAGTATGGTACTGGCACAAAAACAGAAATATAGGTCAATGGAACCTGATAGAAAGCCCAGAGATAAACCCACACACATATGGTCAACTAATCTATGACAAAGGAGGCAAGGATATACTATGGAGAAAAGACAGTCTCTTCAATAAGTGATGCTGTGAAAACTGGACAACTACATATAAAAGAATGAAATTAGAACACTCCCTAACACCATAAACAAAAATAAACTCAAAATGGATCAGAGAACTTAATGTAAGACTGGACACTATAAAACTTTTAGAGGAAAACATAGGAAGAACACTCTTTGACATAAATCACAGCAAGATCTTTTTTGATCCACCTCTAGAGTAATGGAAATAAAAACAAAAATAAACAAATATAACCTAATGAAACTTAAAAGCTTTTGCAAAGCAAAGAAAACTACAAACAAGATGAAAAGACAACCCTCAGAGTGGGAAAAAGTATTTGCAAAAGAATCAATGGACAAAGAATTAATCTCCAAAATATATAAACAACTCATGCAGCTGAATATTACAAAAACAAACAACCCAATCCAAAAATGGGCAGAAGACCTAAGTAGACATTTCTCCAAAGAAAACATACAGATGGCCAAGAATATGAAAATCTGTTCAACATTAGAAATTATTAGAGAGATGCAAATCAAAACTACAATGAGGTATCACCTCACGACAGTCAGAAGAACCATCATCAAAAACTCTACAAACAATAAATGATGGAGAGGGTGTGGAGAAAAGGGAACCCTGTTGCACTGTTGGTGGGAATGTAAATTGATCCAGCCACTATGGAGAACAGTATGGAGGTTCCTTAAAACACTAAAAATAGAACTAACTAATAGAACATAAAAATATGACCCAGCAATCCCACTCCTGGGCATTTATCCTGCGAAAACCATGATTCAAAAAGATACACGCACCCCAACGTTCACTGCAGCACTATTTACAATAGCCAGGACAGGGAAGCAACCTAAATGTCCATCAACAGAAAAACGGATAAAGAAGATGTAGTACATATATACAACGGAATATTACTCAGCCATTAATAAGAATGAAATAATGCCATTTGCAGCAACATGGATGGATCCGGAGATTATCACACTAAGTGAAGTAAATCAGACAGAGAAAAACAAATATGATATTGCTTATATGCAGAATCTAAAAAATATGATACAAATGAACTTATTAACAAAACAGAAGCATACTCACAGACTTAGAAAACAAACTTATGGTTTCCAAAGGGGCAAGGTGGGGGGAGGGATAAACTGGGAGTTTGGGATTGACATATACACACTCCGGTATTTAAAATAGATAACCAACAAGGCTCTACTGTATAGCACAGGGAACTCTGCTAAATATTCTATAATAAGCTAAATGGGAAAAGAATTTGAAGAAGAATAGATACATGTGTATGTATAACTGAATCACATTGCTGTATACCTAAAACTAACACAACATTGTAAATCAACTATACTCCAATATAAAATAAAAATTAAAAAAAATAAAATGGCAAGCAACAAAGTCTGAATAATATTCCATTATAAGTGTATTCCACATACGCTTTTTTTTGTTTTTTGTTTTTGCAGTACGCGGGCCTCTCACTGTTGTGGCCTCTCCCGTTGTGGAGCACAGGCTCCAGACGCGCAGGCTCAGCGGCCATGGCTCACGGGCCCAGCTGCTCCGTGGCATGCGGGATCCTCCCGGACTGGGGCACAAACCCGTGTCCCCTGCATTGGCAGGTGGACTCTCAACCACTGCGCCACCAGGGAAGCCCCAGTTGAATTTTTAATAAACAAACAGGTGTATATTATTCCCTCAATGTCAGGAGTTATTTGGTATCTTTTCTCAAGCTAAAAACTGAAACTTGATATTATTTCTGTCCTCTCTTTTCCTATTCCCATCATAAACTTTCTGAGTCTTTGTGGTCTGAAAATATCTTCATTTTACTTTCATACATGCATGAGTACTTGTGTATGTTTAGAATTAAGGTTCAAAATTATTTTTCACTTAAAAATTAGAACATTTTCCTTCATTGTCTTCCTGTGTTCAGTGTCACATATGAAAATTGCAGCTTCCATCAGGTTTTCATTCCTTGTATATCCATTGCTTTTACTTTCTGGAAACTTTATGATTTGTTTGTTATCTGCGATATTCTAGATTTTCACTAGAATGGTGAAATCCGAGGTATGGGATTTAAAAATTCATTCTCTTTAATGATGGGACTTTTAAGTCTAAAGTTCTAGCTTCCATTCTGAGAATTGTTTTACCCTCTTTTTATTTGATGTCCTCGTTCTCATTCTTTCTCTTCTTCTGGAATTCCATTGGCAGAATGTTGAAACATCAGATTATGCAGTATATCTTAATTTTTTCACATTTTCCAGTTCTTCTAACTAACCTTACTTCAACTGAGTCTATTCAGCTAACACACTTACCCCTGTTTTTATTAAAATTTTTTTTAATGAGTTAAAATTTATATACCATAAAATTTGGCTGTTCTAAGTTTACAATTCAATGATTTTTAGTTAATGTACAGAGTTCTGCAATCATGAACACAATCCAAACTTAGAACATTTTTATTACCCCAGAAAGTTTGCTCATGGCTATTTGCTGTTGATTCCTGTTTCTATTCCCCAGCCCCAGGCAACCACTACTCTACTACCTGTCTCTGTATATTTCCTTTTTCTGGACCTTTCATATAGATGAAAGCAAAGATTACATGGTCTTTTGCAACTAACTTTTTTCACTGAGCATAATGTCTTCAGGTTTCATCCATGTTGCCTCATGTATTAGTATTTCATTCCTTTTTATTGCTGAATAGTATTCCATTGGGTGGAATTATCACATTTTATTTATCCATTCACTAGTAATGGACATTTGGATTGTTTCCACTTTTGGCTATTATGGAACATGCTGCCATGAATATTTGCATACAAGTCTTTTTGCGGACATATGTTTTTATTTCTACATAGCTACCTAGGAGTGGAATTATTGGGTCATATGATAACATTATTTTAGCTTTTTAAGAAACTGTTTTACAGTGCTTCCAAAGAACCATTTTACATTCCTACCACTAGGAATGTAAGGGCTCTAGCTTTTCCACTATCTTGCTAACCCTTTATGTCTTTGATTGTAGCCAATCCAGTGGGTATACATTGGTATTTTGTTTTGATTTTAATTTGCTTTTTTCCCTAATGGCTAATGATGTTGAGCATTTCACATGTTTATTACCTTCCATATGGCTCCATGGAGAAATATCTATTCAAACCATTGGCCCATCTTTTAATTGGACTGCTTGTCTAATTATTGAGTTGTAAGAATTCTTTTTTTTTTTTTTTTTTTTTTTTTTTTAAACGGTACGTGGGCCTCTCACCGCTGTGGCCCCTCCCGTTGCGGAGCACAGGCTCCGGACGCGCAGGCTCAGCGGCCATGGCTCACGGGCCCAGCCGCTCCGCGGCACGCGGGATCCTCCCGGACCGGGGCACGAACCCATATCCCCTGCATCGGCAGGCGGACTCTCAACCACCGCGCCACCAGGGAAGCCCCTGTAAGAATTCTTTACATATCCAGGTGCAGTTGTTCATTACAAATATGATTGGTTAATATTTTCTTCCAGACTGGGATTAGTCTTTTATTTTCTTAATGGTGTCTTTTGAAGCACAAAAGATTTAAGTTTTGTGAACTCTGATTTATCAACATATTATTTTATGAATCATGCTTTTGTGTTCCAACTACCTTTTTGGCTAACCCAAAGTCACAAAGATTTTTCTTCCATATTTTCTTCTAAAAGTTTTATCATTTTCTAAATTTGGAGTTTGGGATTAACAGATATACATTACTATATATAAAGTAGATAAACAACAAGGACCTACTGTATAGCAAAGGGAACTATATTCAATATCTTGTAATAACCTATAATGGAAAAGAATCTGAAAAAGAATATATATGTGTATGTGTATATATATATATATATATATATATAACTGAATCACTTTGCTGTACATCTGAACCATTATAAATCAACTATACTTCAATAAAAAAATGAAAATTAAAAAAAAAAGTTTTATCATTTTCACTCTCACACACACCCAGCTACACAATTTGTGGGACCCAGGGAAAAAGAAATTAGGGGGACCCTTGTTTACAAGCCATTAAGAATTTCAGGACAGGGGCTTCCCTGGTGGCGCAGTGGTTGAGAGTCCGCCTGCCGCGGAGCGGCTGGGCCCGTGAGCCGTGGCTGCTGAGCCTGCGCGTCCGGAGCCTGTGCTCCACAACACGAGAGGCCACAACAGTGAGAGGCCCGCGTACCACAAAAAAAAAAAAAAAAAAAAAAAAAAAAGAATTTCAGGACAGTGAAAGCAGAGCAGTAAACCAAGCGCAAGGCCTTGTGCATCTGAATAAGATGCATGGCCCTGAATCTGGCCCTGCTCTTACATTTTGTCTTTGATCCATTTTGAGTTGATTTTTGCAAATGGTGTGAGGTAAGGGTATAAATTAATGTTTTTGCATGTGGATATCCAAATGTTCTTGCACCATTTGTTGAAGAGACGATCTTTTCCTCCTTGAGTTGCCTTGGCACTTTTGTTGAAAATCAATTGACCCAAAACATCAGTGTTTATTTCTGCACTCTCAATTCTGTTCCATTGATTCTAGATCTATCTTTATGCCAGTGCTTTAACTGTCTTTACTAATGTAGCTTTATAAAAGTATTAAAATCAGGAACTGTAAGTCTTACAACTTTTTCCTTTTTAAGATCATTTTCACTATTCTGGGTCCTTTGCATTTCCACACAAATTTTAAGATCAGCTTCTCAATTTCTGCGAAAAGGCCTGCTGGGATTCTGATTTTGCATTGAATCTGCAGATCAATTTGGGAAGAACTGTCATCTTAAAAATATCGAGTCCTCCAATCCATGAACTGTAATTTTCTATTTATTTCGATATTTAATTTTTCTTATAATGCTTTGCAGTTTTGGCATATAAGTCTTATGTTACATTTGTTACGTTTATTCCTAAATATTTTATTATTTTGCCTACTTTTATTTCTGTAAAACAACTTTCAAATTTCTAAGTTTCATAGTTAATTGTTTTATAGAAGCAGTATTATCTCATAAGCTGTGGGAGCATTGAATATACTTATATATATAGTCTTGAAGTCTTGTTCAGTTGGCTCTATTATTTCTATTTCCTCTGATGTTACCAAGAAATGATAAAAGAAGGATCTGAAGGGACCTGGTGTAACCTGGACACTCTTCACTAAGCCATTGTTAACAGCCTGGGGCATAGCATTCTATGCCTTTCCCATCACTTGTTCCAAACTTTACCACAAGTAAAATATTTTTATTACTTTGACTTGTATAAAAATAGGGGCATTATATATATATTTATTTATTTATTTTTTGGCTGTGTTGGGTCTTCATTGCTGCACGCAGGCTTTCTCTAGTTGTGGTGAGTGGGGGCTACTCTTCATTGTGGTGTGCATGCTTCTTATTGTGGTGGCTTCTCTTGCTGTGGAGCACAGGCTCTAGGTGCACAGGCTTCAGTAGTAGCGGCACAGGGGCTCATTAGTTGCAGCATGTGGGCTCAGTAGCTGTGGCTCGTGTGCTCTAGAGCACAGGCTCGATAGTAGTGGCACACGGGCTTAGCTTCTCCCTGGCATGTGGGATCTTCCCAGACCAGGGATCGAACCCGTGTCCTCTGCATTGGCAGGTGGATTCTTAACCACTGTGCCACCAGGGAAGTCCTGGGTCATGATATATTAATCTGAACTTGTTTTTATTCATTAATAAAACTATGCCCTTCTATCCAAATTATTAGAAATCAATAGATATGTAATACTCTAGCAATATGTATTTACCATAATTTACTCAACCATTCAGCTCAATGGACAATCAGATTTTTTTCAGATTTAGAGGTCAGTGTTATGTAGTCATTGTTCTATTTTGCTATCAAAAAACAACGCTTCAATAAAGACATTTGTACTTACAGGCATCTAACCAATTTATTCGTGCTTTGTGTGCATCAAGTACTCAAGAAAAATCAAGGGACAAAATAGACAAATGTCCTATGCTATGGCATATGCGTTTTGGGAGACGACAGTCAATGATTGAGACAAAAAACACTAAATAAAATAAATAAGTAATTAATTTAGTATGTTAGGGAGTGATAAGGACATAGACAATAAAAATAGAGCCAGATTAGGAGGTTGGGAGTATGCAGGTTGGGTGGGGGGCTGTGGCTGTGATTTTGAGTAGGTTGGTCAAAACAGTCCTTATTGAGAAAGTGACCTGGAGCAAGGATTTTAAGGAGATGGAAAGTTAGTTCAGTAATAGGTATCTGGACAAAGAATATATCACACAGAAGTGAGAGCCAGCACCACGTTCCTAGAGCTGTAGTGTGCCTAGTGTAGTCAAGAAACAGCAAAGAGTAGTGTGGCCAGAGAGAAGTGAGGTAGAGGAGAGGAGAGAAAGGCTGGATCGTTTCAGGTCCTCTGAACACTCTTAAGGACTTGGCTTTTACTTTGGGGGAAATAGGTAGTCACTGAAAGTTCTGGAGCTTTTGTATATGCATATTGGTGTTTTTATTTTCACAGGATAGGTTCCAAAAGTAGGACTGACTGCTGGGTTAAGCTGTAGTGTATCTTAAAATTTAGTAGATATTGCCAGATCTTTCCTAAAAAGGCTCTAGCAATTCATGCTGAACCCAGCAATAAATGTCTGTTTCTCTGAATCTTCTCCCACACTGCAGTGTCATTTACGAAGTTATGTTTGCCAATCTAAGGGGTGAGAAATGGTTTCTCACTACCATTTAATTTGTATGTATTCATATGTTTATTGCACATTTTTATTTTCTCTTCTCTAAGCTTTCTGTTCAAGTCCATTTTCTTTGGAGTTATTTGTCATATTTTATCAGTGGGCTGCAGTCTGTGTATATCAGATATATTAAGCCTTTGTTATATGTGTTGAAAAATTTTTCTACATTGTCTTTTAATGTCTGTATTACTTTTTTACATTAATTCTATTAAATCTCCCTCTACCTACCTTCTTTTTTTAAATTAATTTTTATTGGAGTATAATTGATTTACAATGTTGTTAGTTTCTGCTAGTGCAGCAAAGTGAATCAGTTATACATATACATATATCCACTCTTTTTTAGATTCTTTTCCTATATAGGTCATTACAGAGTATTGTTTTCTCCAGATATAGGCCCAGGAGTGGGATTGCTGGGTCATATTGTAGTTCTATTTTTAGTTTTTAAAGGAACCTCTGTACTGTTCTCCCTAGTGGCTATACCAATTTACATTCCTGCCAACAGTGCAAGAGGGCTCCCTTTTCTCTACACCTTCTCCAGCATTTATTGCTTGTAGTTTTTGATGATGGCCCTTCTGACTGGTGTGAGGTGATATCTCATTGTAGTTTTGATTTGCATTTCTCTAATAATTTGTGATGTTGAGCATCTATTTATGTGCTTTTTGGCCATATGTATATCTTCTTTGGAGAAATGTCTGTTTAGATCTTCCACCCATTTTTTGATTGGGTTGTTCATGTTTTGATATTGAGTTGTATGAATTGCTTGTATATTTTGGAGATTAATCCTTTGTCAGTTGCTTCATTTGCAAAAATTTTCTCCCATTCTATGGGTTGTCTTTTCATCTTGTTTATGGTTTCCTTTGCTGTGCAAAAGCTTTGAAGTTTAATTAGGTCCCATTTGTTTATTTTTGTTTTAATTTACATTACTCTGGGAGGCGGGTCAGAAAAGATGTTGCTGTAATTTATGTCAAAGAGTGTTCATCCTGTTTTCCTCTAAGAGTTTTATAGTATCCTACCTCACATTTAGGTCTTTAATCCATTTTGAGTTAATTTTTGTGTATGGTGTTAGGGAGTGTTCTAATTTCATTCTTTTACATGTAGCTGTCCAGTTTTCCCAGAACCACTTATTGAAGAGGCTGTCTTTTCTCCATTGTGTATTCTTGCCTCCTTTGTCATAGATTAGGTGACCATGGGTGCATAGGTTTATGGGCTTTCTATCCTGTTCCATTGATCTATATTTCTGTTTTTGTGCCAGTACCATACTGTTTTGATGACTGTAGCTTTGTAGTATAGTCTGAAGTCAGGGAGCCTGATTCCTCCAGCTCTATTTTTCTTTCTCAAGATTGCTTTCTATTCAGGGTCTTTTGTGTCTCCATACAAATTTAAAAATTTTTATTCTAGTTCCGTGAAAAATTCCATTGGTAATTTGATAAGGATTGCATTGACTCTATAGACTACCTTGGGTAGTACAGTCATTTTGACAATATTGATTCTTGCAGTCCAATAACGTGGTATATCTTTCCAGTTTGTGTCATCTTTGATTTCTTTCATCAGCTTCTCATAGCTTTCAGAGTACAAGTCCTTTGTCTCCTTGGTAGGTTTATTCCTAGGTATTTTATTCTTTTTGATGCGATGGTAAGTAGGATTGTTTCTTTAAAAAAGAAAGAGATCCTGCCATTTAGGACAACATGGATGAACCTAGAGGTTCATTATGCTAAGTTAAATAAAGCAGTCACAGAAGGATAAATACTGCATGATTCCACTTACATAAGGTATCTAAAATAGTCAAACTCATAGAAGTAGAGAATTGAATGGTGGTTACCAGTGCTGGGGGTGGGAAATGGGTAATTGTTTTTCAATGGGTATAAAGTTTCAGTTACGCAAGATGAATAAGTTCTAGAGATCTACTATAAAACATAGTACCTATAGTTAACAAATACAAAAAGGTGTTTGGAGGTGATGAATATGTTTAGTACCTTGGTTGTGGTGATGGTATCATGTCCAAACTCATCAAATTTTATACATTAGGTATGTGCAATTTTTTGTATATCAATTATACTTCAAAAAATCTTTAAAAAATATAGTTACACAAGGGGAAACTGGAAAGAGGAAAGCCAATTTAGGCTTCTGAATTGTGAAAGGGGTCAGGAATCAGAGGCACCATTACTTCAGAAGACAGATTGAGTGGTGAAAGTCAAAACTGGCACAATGAAACTCACCAGTCAACTAGAGGCATCCTTTACACAGAGCCCTAATCAAGTTTTCATGTCTCATTCTTAAATGTGAATGGACACCTGATGGAATCCTTGAGAAGAAACAAATAGTAGGGAAAGAGATGGAAAGTAACTAACTCTCAAAAAAACCTTGTAATAAATGGAATTAAAAAAAAAAAAACTATTGTCTTCAGTAGTAGAAAAACAGTATTGGATTCATTTTTCAAAAAAGATGTATAAAAAAAGAAAGTTTTAAAAAGAGGTTTTGGAAATTAAAAATATGATGGCAGAAATTTAAAAATCACTAGAATGAATGAATGAGCTGAGAAAATTTTACAGATGGTAGATTCAAAAGAAAAAAAATATAAAGAACTGCCCCAAGACCCTGAAAAGCAGGAAGCTTGTAGAGGATAAACCTAGGAGACCTAATATCCAACTAACATGAATTCCAAAAGATAGGAGAAAGCAGAAGGGAGGAAATAACTGAAGAACTATTACAAGCAAAATTGTGTGACTTAAAATAAGTAGGTTTCCATTTGAAAGGGCCCTGGAGTACCCAGAACAATGAATAAAACCAACCCTCACACTAAGGCAATTAAAAGAACAAGAGAAATCCCCTGAAAGAACAAACAATGAAACAGACCTCTCCAGTCTGTCAGACCCTGAATTGAAAAAGGAGGTAGTAAAATTGCTGAAGGAATTAAGAAACACTATTGATAGAAATGCAGATCACTGTAATACAGAACTAGAAATTATAAAGAGGAGCCAATCTGGGCTTCCCTGGTGGCACAGTGGCTGAGAATCTGCCTGCTAATGCAGGGGACATGGGTTCGAGCCCCAGTCTGGGAAGATCCCACATGCCGCGGAGCAACTAGGCCCGTGAGCCACAACTACTGAGCCTGCACGTCTGGAGCCTATGCTCCGCAACAAGAGAGGCCGCGATAGTGAGAGGCCCGTGCCCCGCGATGAAGAGTGGCCTCCACTTGCCGCAACTGGAGAAAGCCCTCGCACAGAAACGAAGACCCAACACAGCCAGAAATAAATAAATAAATAAATAAATAAATAAATAAATAAAGAGGAGCCAATCAAATTTAGACAACTCAATTGCTGAGATGAAAACTGAGCTAAAGGCAATAAATCTGTTGCATTTCTTTACACTGACAATGAAATATCAGAAAGGGAAAGTTAAAAAAAAAAGCAGTCACTTTTAAAATTGCATCAAAACCCCCCCAAAACTTAGGAATAAACCTGACCAAGGAAGTGAAAGACTTATATGCCGAGAACTATAAAACATTGATAAAGGAAATCAAAGATTTCTGCAGAAAAATACAAGACAATATTAGGAGAAGTCCACTTAGTAAGATTTCTATCCATAAGATCAACAAACTCAAACCAATAGTTTTCCCCTATGCCAGCAATAAAAATTTAGAAAATGTAAAAGAAAAATGAGTTCCCATTTATAAATATAATTGTAAAATGCCTAGCACTAAATTTACCCAATGAGCTTACCATAGGGATCATTAAAAAACAATAACTTTACTATAGAACTTCAATGTGTACTTGAATAAATAAAGAGACATGCCATCTTTCTAGTTGGGACCATTCAGAATTTTTTAAGTTTTAATTTAATTTTTAAATTTTAATTTAATTTAAATCTATATATTCATTCAATGTCTATTGACTGAATCCCAGAAAGATGGGTTATACTACAGAACATTAACAATTGGTCCCAACATTTATCTAGAAGAGAAAGAACTCAAGAATATCTATGAATATTTTGAAAATAGGAATGATAAAGAGCTTTACCTATAAAGCCATAGTAACTAAAATATTTCAGTGTTGAAAGAGGAATAAAAAAATAGAATCATGGATCAGAACAAGGATCACCTATATATCAAAGGTAATCTAGTATATGTTTAAAATGTTCTTTCAAATCAGTAGTTAAATGATAAACTACTAAGTTAATGTTATTGCATAAATGGTCCTTTTTTTGAAGGAAAAAAATGGTAGTTCTATAGTGCATTCCATTTGCAAAAACAAATCTCCCGTGGAATTAAGAAAGAAATATAAACCAACCAAAAAACCAACTAAACAAACTATAAAACATTTTATCTTTCCTTTCTCTTTCCTTTCTATCTGCCATTCTATTGGCCACTGTCCCTTATTCGAAGAAAATTTTTGCAAATACCTTACCAGGAGTCCTTACAAAATTCATGATTATTTCCATTTTCACAGAGATTCCATTAAATATCCTGATCTTTCAACTTGCTGACCTTCTTATCTCTAATAATCTTGTCTTCCACTTGATTTCTGCAACTTTCTTCCATGGTCATACTTTAGACTTCATCATTTCTCCAATTTATGCATGCTCCAAAATCTCAGACTCAAATATGACCACTGCCTCATCTATTGCAGGTCATGTCTTCTAACACCTGCACTCCAATGAATCTGTGATCCCCTACCCTCAGGTTCCCAATTCTGCTACTGTTTTTTAAAATTTTTCATAATTGCTTCTATGTCTTCACTTTTCTTACCCACCTAAATTCATGATATACTGTTATATTCCAGTGTTCTTAACCTTGGCTATACATTAGAATCTACTAAGGAGTTTTAAAACATTCTAATATCCAAATACAACTGGGAAGGGGATCAGTAAGTTCAAAGCTCCCCATCATGCAGTCAAGTTCTAGGACGGCTATTAAAATCTGCCTCTTAAATTCACCTTTAACTTCCTCGTTCACATCTCCCTCCAGTGAATTTATCCAATATATCGATAACCCTGGATAAAATCAGATTAGCCCCTCTTCCACTCATCAGCACCCAAGCTATCTGGAGAAAAAAAAACAAGCATGCTAAGTGCTCTCTCTTTACGTTTATAATCATTAAGCGGAAATGGATTCTCGGTGCTGTTGAGTAATCGTACATCATGCTACTCATTTCATTTTTTCCTTCCCTGAATGACTGTTTCACAGCTTTTCTATCCTCAAACTCTTCCCACCCTTTCTCTCCCTCTCAACTGAGAATGTAGATGCAAAACAGAAGAATGTAACTGCATCCTCTCACCATGGAATACATCAGCCTACCTACATGGGCACCCATTGGCCTTCCCTCCTGTTACAGTACACAGATTGCCTCTCTTCAGCCTAAGGACAATCCACCCACTTGGGCACTGTTTTCCATTACCTCTCCCTGACTCAGGCACAATCAATACAGAATCATTCTTTCTCACTTCTGCCTCAACAACTTTTCCTTCTCTATTGGACTATTACCATCAACATACAGCACGTTTCAATATTACCCACTTTAAAATCTCCCTACACTCAGATTACCTCTCCTGTTGTGTTTCTTGTTTGAAATTGTCCATATTAACTGTCTCCACTTTTCCACCTCAGTCTCTCTTGCACGCATTCAAGTTTTACCCCTACCAATACCCTATACATAATATTCTGGGTTTATGTTTTCCCTGACCTCCACACTGCCAAACCCAAAGGCCAATTCTCAGTCCTCCTCTTACTTTATCCCTCAACCTCATGGACATTGATAAACTTCTCCCTTCTGGAAATGCTTTCTTCATTTGGCTCCTGAGAGCCATGCCTTTATGGCTTTCCAACTGTCTCCTTGGCTATTCCTACTCTTTTGCATGTATTCAACTCCTCAAGGACAGTTCTCTTACCTCTTTTCTATCTGCACTCCTTCCCTGTGTAATCCTATCTATTCCCATGGCTTTGGATACCAGCCACACATGGACAATTCCCAAATGTGCATCTCTACCTCATATCTCTCCCCTGGACTCCAGATTTATATTCACCATCTTCACTTTGATGACACAGGTAGGCTTTTTACAATTAGCAGGCAGCAACTGATCACCGATCTTCTGAGTCACCTGTTGAAACCTGCTTATTTTCTAATTTTTCCATATATAGGATTTAGTAAATACATATAACAGCACCTATGAGGTATATGCTCTTATGATCCCATTTTACAGATGAAGAAACAGAGGTACAGAGATGTTAAGCAATATCCCCAAGGCCACATAATTATTGAAGAACAGAGTGAGGCTTTGGACCAGAGTCCAGGCCCTTTAATCACTACACAATGTCGCCATCTAGGCAAATGACAACTCTCTCCTTTAATTTCTTTGGCTAAAACATTTCCAGTCTTCTATGACACTTCTCTTCCTCTCATACTTAATGCCTGATCCATCTTTGACTGTTCTTGGCTTTACCATAGAAATATATCCAGTATCCCACCCTTTTTCTTTATATTCATTGTACCAACCTGGTCCCAACCACCATCATCTCTCGCCTGGCTACTGCCATAGCTACCAACTAGTCTTCTTGTTTCCACTCATGTCATATTGCAGCTGTTCTCCAAACATCAATCATAAGCAAAAGAGATCTTTTAAAAACTGAAATCAGATTACTTCACTCTATTGAAAACCCTCCACTGACTCTATTTTGAATAAAATATAAAGTCTTGACCATGACCCATGAGAAACATGACCTTCCAACCGCATTTTCTACTACTCCTCTTCTAGATCACTGCCCTTTGGCACCTTAACCTCCAAGCTTTCTTAAGACATTCCAAGCATGTTTCTATGCCTGACTTTTCGTTGGCTGTTTCCTCTACTTAGAACATTTCTTCAGGAATTGGCATGGTGCTTTTCCTCAATACATTCATGACTCTCATCAAATACTAACCTCTCAGAAAGCCCTCCCAGGACATCCTGTCTAAAATTGCACTCCCATTACACTCTATCCATGTACCCCATATGCTTTTTTCTTTATACTCTTACCACTTTCTGTCATTAAATTATACAGTTATTTGTTCATCTGTTTACTATTTGTCTCTCACTGGAATGTCATTTCCATTAGGGTGGGGACTTGGTCTGCTTTGCTCACCATTATATTCCAGCATCTCATTAAGTTCCGAAAACATGGTATCGGGAAATATTTGTGAATGACTGAATAAAGTATTAGTATAATATATAGAATATGGTTAGAATTCTGAGTATATAAAAGGCATTTTAAAAAAAGCATAAGGAGGATAACATTGGTAAACTTGAGTATAAAAATGGATATGGATACATGTACCCCAATGTTAATAGCAGCATTATTTAAATTGCCAAGATATGGAAGCAACTTAAGTGCCCATCAACAGATGAATGGATAAATAAGGCATGATGCACACACACACACACACACACACACACACACACACACACACACACACTGGAATATTACTCAGCCATTAAAAAAATGAACGTTTGCTATCTGCAGTAATGTGAATGGACCTAGAATATTGTGCTTAGTGAGACAAGTCAGATAGAAAAAGACAAACACTCTATGTTATCACTTATATATGGAATCTAAAATATAAAACAAATGAATGTATATAACAAAACAGCAACAGATTTACAGATATAGAGAACAAGCTAGTGGTTACCAGTGAGGAGAGGGAAGTGGGGAGGGGCAAGATAGGCGTATGAGATTAAGAGACACAAACTACTATGTATAAAATAAATAAGCAACAGGGATATATTGTATAGCACATGGAAGTATATCCATTATTTTGTAATAACTTTAAATGGAGTACAATCTATAAAAAATCGAATCACTGTGTTGTACACACCTAAAACTCATGTAATATTGTAAATCAACTCTACTTCAATTAAAAATAATAAAAAGAATTTTTAAATTGTATGTGATTTTTGAATAAAATGGGAAAATGAAACTAGACTATAGATTAACCCTTGGTTAGTATCCACATAAAATAATGTAAACAAAAATTCATCAGAGGGTAGGATCGAACAGTTTGAGGCAGGCCAGAAGTCCAGTATAGAACAATTAGAAGAGCTGGGTAGAATACCAGAAAATGATTTTAAAGGGACTAGAGAGCTACAGAAGCAACAGAGTCTGCAGAGACTAAGGTTCTAGAGACTGGAGACCTTTGGGAGCTGAGAAGCTATAATTGTTATTTTTCAGGGTGGTGGCTGGTATTTGCTGATTCTGGGAACAGAGGCTGAGAACTTGGGCTTGGCCAAGACCAAAGAGTGTTACTCTGAGCAGGGAACACAGAGCGCTTGTGACAGTCACACAGGGCTGAAGACTTGAGGGGCCTCAACACACAACCCATTCTTCTTCCCAAGATATTTGGTAAAGTTTTTAAGGCCAGGAGGCTGGAATAAAAATGTTAAAAGTCTCTGAAAAGCAAAGCAGAATTACCTGAAGGTTCACCATGCAGAAAAGGCAAAGACGATCATGATGAGGTCCAGAGAACATAAAGGGAGAGAGTTGAAAGCTCTGAAGGAAGTGATGATGTGGCTTTGGAATCTGTAGCCTTTTTGTCCCATGAGAGCACTTGTAAATTCTGAACACAGCTAGAAGCTGAGAATCTGGACTTGGCACAGGCAAAGGGCTGTAGCTGGAGGACAAAGAAACTAGCAGAACTTCTGATGGTCATTTGGAGTTGGAGTGCAAAGTTAGAGACTTCAAGGAAATTAAAAACTTGGTTGGTTTTCTCAAGAACTTTTTTCATTTCTAAAGCTGCATGAAGGAAGAGGGTGAAAATATGACAAAAGCTTTGAAAAGCAGAGAAAACTTGATTGCTCTCTCTCTCAGTTGAAAGCCCTGGATGTCCTCATCTGTGATCAGGGCAAACCAGAGGTATATTAAATCTTATCAAAAAATGCATACTAATCTTGAGTCATTTCATGGCCTGAATGTGTAATGTAGTCTCCCTCGTTGTTTTACTTGCTTAGCAGAGGAAAGGGGAATCACTCTTATGTGGAAGAGAATATTTGGGGGCTCTATGTCTTGCATACACAATGTCTGACATTCAATCAAAAATTAATAGGCATGTCAAAAGATAGGACTATAAGACCAAACCAAGAAAAAAAAAGATGATGGAAGCAAGTGCACAGATGATCCAGAGATTGGACTTAGCACATAAAATCTGTGATTAACATGGTCAAGAAAATGGATGAAATGATGGAGAAAATAGAAAGTCAGATAATTCTACCAGAGAATTGGAATCTACAAAAAATAATGAAATGGAATATTTAGATCTAAAAATACAATTTTAAAAATGAAACTTGTTGGTAGTATTTAGCAGAAGATTGGATTAAAAAGACAACACTTGTCAATTGGCTAACTAGAAGATAGATACCTCAATAAAAGACATCCAACTAAAGTACAGACATTTAAAAAATGGAAAAATGCAGAAAAGCATGAAAGGAATATGTGAGAGACAGTCAAAAGGTCTAGTATAATCTGCTTTTGAGCCCTAGAAAGAGAGAGGAGGAAGCTGGGGGGAGGGCAGAAGAAATATTTGAAGAGTTAATGGCTAAGGATTTTCCAAAACAGATAAAAGGCATCAACTCACAAATTCAAGCAACTGTGAAAACACCAACAGGTTAAATGCAAAACAAAAACAAACAAACAAATCTAGACTCACTACAGTTTAAATGCTAAGAGAAAATCCTAGAAGCAGTCAGAGAAAACTTCAAGAGCCACAATCAAACCTCAAGCCATAAACTTTGAAAAATGGCAGTTAATCAATCAATCAATCAATCAATCACTTAGTCAATGACCATAAGTTTCCGGTGTGGTAGGTCAGGATTCAAAACATCTCAATCTCTCCCAACTCCCACAAGCAGTACAGGGTTCTGTTGAAAAAAACTTGTGTTGGAAAAAGCATTTAAACATGTTATTAATCATAGAAGAGATGAAACCACCAAAAGGATTTGCCAGGCAAAAGTAAAGGGGAAGGAGAAACCAGAGAGGTAAGCAAAGCACAGAGACACTTTTGATTTGAGGGCATCTGCTGACCCCAGAGAATCAGGACCTCAGGTTTGACAGCCTTAAGGAGTGAGAGAGACAGAAATAAAGTCTAGAGTCCACACAGGGTGGAGAGTCCAATGGGAGTCCAGACCCTGACCTTGACATATTCATGGTGAGAATAAGTGGAGGGACATCTCTGAATTTACTGAATTGTATTCTCAGTTAAATCACCTGGGTTCCCCCAGGTTCTCTCAGCCCCTGAACATGTGCTAAACAGTTCCCAAATTGGTGCGTCCCGAGGCACCTGGTTGTAGCAAACAGAAATCCTTTCCAAAACCTAGTACCTTCACTGTGGTCCCAGTTTTTACCTATAAATCATTTTTCTAAATACGATGCTAGTACATAGTCAAAGATAACCAGCTATATAAGCAAAATAATCTTTGTGAATAGAGTGTGGAAAGGAAAAAAAATAGTAACTTTATAGTGGAAAAGCCTGGCAAACACTACCTAAACCAAATGATCAAGGCCAGCGTTCCCGGTGATAAGTCAGGTTGACGTATCCCCTGACACGAGGTGATGAGAAGGGCATTTCACCTCTGTGGTTTTCTTTCATAAAACCTATAACCCCAGTATAATCATGAGAAAGCCATCAAGACAAACCAAAATTGAAAGATTCTACAAAATGCCTGATCAGTACTCTTCAAACTGTCAAGGTTGTGAAAGACAAGGAAAGACTGAGAAACTGTCACAGACCAGAAGAGAAGAGGTGATGGGATGGCTCAATGCAATGTGGTATACTGGATTCAATTCCGCAAAAGAAAACGGACATTGGTGGAAAAACTGGTGAAACTAAAAAAGTCTGGGCTTTAGTTAGCAGTAACCTACTAATATTGGGTTTTATTAGTTTCGACAAATGCACCACAATAATGTAAGAGGATAACAACTCAGGAAATGAAACTGGGTATACAGTATTAGAGACTGGTGTACTATCTTTGCAACTTTTCTGTAAATATAACATTATTCCAAAATAAAAAGTTTATTTAAAAAAAGAAATTTGTGAGTGAGAACTGGCAGAAACAACAGAAAACAGGGTCACAAGCACCTCATATATTGAAAGCATCAGATGCCAAATATAAAATTTCTTTAATCTGTGTAAGTCTTTTTATTAAAAAAGAAAATCTATAGCAAACATCATTCATAATTGTATAATGATAAAGGACTTCCCTTTGGGACTGGAATCAAGATAGAGATGATTACTATCACTACTTATACTCGCCATGTACAAAGTCCTAGCCCACACAGTCAGGCAAGAAAAAGAAGTAGGAAGTATAAGAATTAGATCGAAAGTAACAAAATAGTCATTATGTATACATTATATAAATTTATATCTATATACAAAATATATATCTCCATACAATTTATTAGAATTTTTTAAAGTTTGGCAGTTTCAATTTGTTTTTATATCTTAGTAACAAGCAGCTAGAAAGTTGATTTTTAAATTATATAGATATCATAGCACAAAGATCTCAAGTATCTATGAATAAATCTAGCAGAAGTATAAGACTTCTAGACAGAAAAGTTTAAATTTTATTAGAAAATATTTTTAAATTAATATATATATACCATATTAATGAGATGGAAGACAAGATTGTAAAGATGTCAATTCTCTTCAAATTGACCTATAGAGTCAACGCAATCCTAACCAAAATCTCGACAATATTTTGACAAGCTGATTTGGAGATGCAAAGGGCCAAGACACTTTGGAAGAAGAAAAGAACATGGGAAGATTTACTCTTCAAGAGTTCACGTGAAGCTGTTGTTGCCATGACAGTGTGGAAACGCATAAGGAGAGGCTGTCATAGGTCAATGGCGGAGAAGAGAGTGCACAGAAACAGACCCTGTACATATGGCCCCTTGGCTAATGGGAAAGGGAGCACTGCAGATCAGTGGGGAAAGGGATGGTTTAACAGATTAAAGGATTCTCAGACAAAAATTCATAAGAATTAAAGTAGAAGCTTTAACCGTAGATCAGACAGGAAGTAATATGGTCTCAGATAAGACAGGAAATGTGGGGGGAAGAAAACAAAAACATTCACTCAGCTTAAGGCTGTGGGTGGTGGGAGAGCTGCCCAGGTCATGCTGGAATGAAATGGGCTGTAAAACCAGGGCGGGCATATGAACAAGAAAGTAAAGCAACACTTGAAACCAAACTGCAAATAGAATCAATCTGGAAGGATAACCCAGAGGATGAAGAAAACATCCCCAAAGCACTGAACATCACACAAAAACCTAAATAATAAAGCAAGAGCATGAAGATAGGGTGATAAAATAACAATATGTGACTTCAAGTGGAGTTGGAAGAGCTGTAGAAACAAATTAAGATCCCCCCAAATAAACAAATCAACTTTAAGAAAACCCCCAAGAAACCAAAAACTACTAAAAATTAAATAATTGTCATGAAGAAAAGTTTGAGACAACCATCACGAGCAGAAAGTAAAAAGCTAAAGAGTTGAAAGATTAGGGACAGATAAAAGCTGTGGAGGCTGAAGTTGCTCCAGTGGAAGAATAATTTTGCCCCAAAATTGAAATAGAAAATCGTTTTGGTGACACTAGAGGAGGAACTTAGCCTGCAGTAAAGGTAGAATTGAATCTATCACCTTAAAAACACAAGGGCTGGGCTTCCCTGGTGGCGCAGTGGTTGAGAGTCCGCCTGCCGATGCAGGGGACGCGGGTTCGTGCCCCGGTCCGGGAAGATCCCACATGCCGCGGAGCGGCTGGGCCCGTGAGCCATGGCCGCTGAGCCTGCGCGTCCGGAGCCTGTGCTCCGCAACGGGAGAGGCCACAACAGTGAGAGGCCCGCGTACCGCAAAAAAAAAAACAAAAAACACAAGGGCTATATTTAAAGACTGTGCACACAGAATTTATCAATAACTTTCTGCACCACTTTATTTATTCATAATAACAAGGGCACATCTACTTTATAAAATCAATACAATAATAAGGCTATACTTTAAAGTTTAAGCTTTAATAAGATAAAGTCACCACAACAAAGTGAAAGGGCAAGGAAAGTATATTTATAAGTTTCAGAATTTTAGCAAATTCTCCCTTACAGTTAAAGAAAGAACAATCACCTCAACTCACTAACACTGGCAATAAATCAACCAGCACTTCATAGAAGAGGCCAATAAACAAAAAAACTGTTCAACCTCTCATGTAATCAGGAGGGTAAAGTTAACAAGATGCAACTCTTGATCCACCACCTCTGCAAAGTTTGGGTGTGGGGAGATGGCTCACCTAAATCTTGTAGGTGAATACATTGGTTCAGCTACTTAGAAAGGCCGTTTGCAGAAGCTATAAACAATTAAATATTAGTACCCTTTGCCTCAGCAATTCCATTTTTTTGGTTATTGACACAAGACAAACACTTTTATATGTACAAAAATATAAAGAAATACATAATCGTTGTTATCACTGCTTCTTGGTAAAAGTGAACAATTGAAAATGATCTAAATGTCTGTCAATAGCGTGGGGAGGAGGGATGCTTTAAAAACCATGGTGTATGGGGCTTCCCTGGTGGCACAGTGGTTAGGAACCCGCCTACCAATGCAAGGGACATGGGTTTAAACCCTGGTCCGGGAAGATCCCACATGCCGCGGAGCAACTAAGCCTGTGCGCCACAGCTAGTGAGCCTGCGCTCTAGATCTCACGAGCCACAACTACTGAAGCCTACATGCTGCAACTACTGAAGCCCACACGCCTAGAGCCCATGCTCCGTAACAAGAGAAGCCACTGCAATAAGCCCGCACTCCGCAACAAAGACCCAATGCAGCCAAAAATAAAAAAACAAAACAAAACAAAAAAAACTATGGTGTAAGTCAGAATGGCCATCATCAAAAAGTCTATAAATAATAAATGCTGGAGACGGTGTGGAGAAAAGAGAACCCTCCTACCCTGCTGGTGGGAATGTAAATTGGTTCAGCTACTATGGAGAATAGGATGGAGGTTCCTTAAAAAACTAAAAATAGAGCTACCATATGATCCAGCAATCCCACTCCTGGGCATATATCTGGAGAAAACCATACTTGGAAAAGACACACGCACCCCAATGTTCATAGCAGCACTATTTACAATAGCCAAGATGTGGAAGCAACCTAAATGTCCATCAACAGATGAACGGAGAAAGAAGATTGGTATATTTATACAATGGAATATTACTCAGCCATAAAAAAGAATGAAATAATGTCATTTGCAGCAACATGGAGGGACCTAGAGGTGAAGTAAGTCAGACAGAGAAAGACAAATCTCATATTATATCACTTATTTGTGGAATCTAAATATGATACAAATGAACTTATTTACAAAACAGAAACAGACTCACAGACATAGGAAACAAACTTATGGTTACCAAAGGGGAAACGTGGGGGGGGAGGGATAAATTAGGAATTTTGGAGTAACATATACACACTAGTATATAAAGTAGACAAACAACAAGGACCTACTGTACAGCACAGGGAACTATACTCAATATTTTGTAAAACCTATATGGGAAAAGAATCTGAAAAAGAATATATATTTTTATATGTATATATGTGTGTGTGTATATATATATATAACTGAATCACTTTGCTCTACACCTGAAACTAACACCATATTGCAAATCAACTGTATTTCAATTAAATAAACAAACAATAAAAACGATGGTGTATCCATTCTACAGGATAGTATTGGGTTGGCCAACAAGTTCGTTCGGATTTTTCTGTAACCTCTTATGGAACTTTTCGACCAACCCAATATATAGCTGTTAAAAAGAATGAGAAGAGCCTATGGCTATTAAAGTAAGTGAAAATGCAAAATGGCATTCACAATATGAATCCATTTTTTAAAAAACAGGATTCAAATTTTGTATTTAAGAAAATGAGTTATATATGTAAATGCAAAGAAAAGGATCTGGAAGGTTATGCCTGCGACTCTAACAGGACTGGTATTGGAAGCTGCAAGTGGGTGAGTGGTGAACAGGACTTTTTCCCTCTATATACTTCTGTATCGTTTGAAATTTTATGAGCAAGAATGCATAATGTATTTCTTTTGTATTAAAAAATCAAAAAATTTAAAATATTAAGTAGTGGTATTTCTGACCCATTACTAGAGAAAAAGATAGGATTTCTACTCTTTTTCTTGTAAAGGTGTAACCTATTCCAGAACAGAAAATGAAACCAAACATAAAATTACTCAGCCTGTGCTAGAGTTTGGGGTATTTCTCTTCCCTTTAATTTCTTTGCTCGGGATCGCTGGAGGAAGAACCCAGGCCCCCGGCTAGAACTGGGAATAGTGGTCCCGTCCACAGGACAGATACGAGACCGACAGCACCACCCAGGGTTTGAGAATAAATCAGGGGTTTCTCCTGAATTTTTTATTTTCGAAACTACCTTCTTTGAAATGACCTATGTGAAGGTAGAACTGACCTGAGGGGAACGAGAGTGACCTGGGGCCACAAGGAAATAAATCCTCACTGCAAAGCCTCAGGAAGGACTGCTGCCTTCAGACAGGCCTGCCAGCTGAGCAGCAGCTGCAAAACAAATAGTCACCTGTGTTGTGGCTGCAGGACTCAACCAGCAGGCGCCCTGCGGCAGTTTAAAATCCCATTTCCTCATTATACATTCCTGCCCTTCATTACACTGCAGGTGACTGTTCCCCTACACCAGGCGTAAAGCAGAGGTTTAGTGCAGAGTCCAAAGGACAGCACTGAAGCAGCAGCGAGGCCAGAGGGAAAGGTGGGAGGAAGGGGGAGAAAGACTGACCTGCTGCTGAGCTCCCTGCCCCCACCAGCCATCTTCCCGCCCAGCCTGGCCTGGGCCTGAGCTTGGCCTCCGACCCCTCCAGGCTCCCCAGCCTCGGTCCGGTCCCGGGAGGCTGCTGGAGCCCTGAGCTCTGAGCAGGAAGTCTGCTCTTGGGACTCACCCAGAGATGACTCCGCCCAAGTAGGGAAAAGGGAAGTGAAAGTATTTATCAGTGAGCTGTGCTGTGCAGATGCCCTCCCTCTTCTCGCGACTCCACTGTGCTTCCAGCCATCCTGACATGTGATCCCAGGGATGAAAGACAAGGAATGACAGTCGGGGCCTGGAGGGCCAGGGGAGGAGCAGGGCCAGCCCTCAGGGGTCCACCTGTTTGTGCAAAGACAGCAACAACTTCTGCATGACCCCAACTGTCCCCAGTCTCCTGCCTTCTCAGAGCGGTTCAGAGCTTAGTACACGGTCGGGGTAAACTCCATGTGTGCCCCTTCCCCTTTCCGAGATGACCATGGTGGGGAGAGGGAAAGACAGAGACTTCAAATCTTTTCTCCGGGCTGTGGGAGAGCCTGGACCGACGCATTTAGGTCGCAGCGTATGGACATGGACCAGGAGAGAGCCCAAATGCTCAGGTTTATAAAGTGGAGAGAATGTTCTTAGTATTCCTGGAAATCAGCCAGAGGTAGGAGAAAAATCTCCAAGGCCCTGGGGCCAGAGCCAAGTTGGTGACAAGTGTTGACATCTTAGGTACAAGGGTCCAAGATGCCCCGACTATGGGGTTGCTTCACAACTGCAGCCAGGGGTGAAGAGGAGAAACCTGGGAAGCAGTCACGGGAATGCTGAGGGGCAAAGGCTTCTCTTTAGATGGAGATGGAGGTTGGAACCCAGATAACCTAGAAATGAAAAGGCAGGTGACCCCAGCTGAGAGGGTGACCCTTGGCCCTGAAGTTGTGTCTGTGCGCAGGTTTTTCACTCAGATACTGAGTCATCATTCCACAAAGACTGAGAAGTGATCAGAAGACTCACTTGAGTGAGCACAAAAGCAAATCATATTTGAAGATGAGGGGGAAGGTTTCTACCTTCTCTCCACTTCTGTTCTTTCTTTCCCCCAAAGAAGTGAGCATAATATCTCAGTGGTTGGGACAGATCCCAGGACACTGATGAGGGCATCTCTTCCAGTGGGCAGGGTCTCGGTGGTACCAGGTCCTGCACACGTGTGGATCCCTCTCTCCCTCCCTCACTTTGGGGGTGTAGAAGGGCTAGTAAGCCGAGCCTCTGTTGGGCACAGCCGTCCTCTGCTCCTGACTCCATGGGGCATGGGGTCCAGACAAGGCTGGCGCAGACCACACCTGCCGTTTCTAGTGTCCCCTCTCCCTCTTCTCTCTGTCCCTGGGCAGCTGGTGGCCCAGGCCACTGCCGTGCTGGCTGTTGACATAAATGTGCCCACTTTTCTGTTGTCTGTTGAGGACTTTCAAGTTGAGCACCTGGAATTAGAGGCCACCTAGCAGCGGCTGAAGGAGCAATCCACAGGGTGGACACTCCCGCGTGGGGGCTGCTCCTGGCCCCTGGCAGAGACCTCCTGTGGGTCTGAGAAAGCTGGGCCTGCACCACACTCCGTGAGAGCAGTGGGAGTTTCTGAAGCATCCCCAGGCCTCTGTGGAGAATGCAGTTTCTTTAAGCCAGGAACTCGGGTTTGGAAAAGGACAGGACCAAATTAAGAAGCAGGTTGATCCTAGGATAAACCATAATGAAAAAAAAATATATATATATAAAAGAGAATATATATCTATGTATAACTGCATCACTTTGCTGTACAGCAGAAATTAATACAGCATTGTAAATCAACCATACTTCAATTAAAAAAACAAAAAAGAAGAGGTTGAACTCCTCCTACAAACCCTGCTGGAGAGATTGAAGGAAATAAGGGGTCACCTGGGGCATTTTCCATGGCTGTGAGAACCGCTGGCAACGGGGAGCATCTCTGCTGTCCCGGGAGGATCCCAGCTACTGGGCCTGGAAACCCAGAGGGCAGGGGAGGTCGTGGTGGAGGAGGGACCTGGGGCAGAGGACCCACTAAGGCGACGGGCTTCATGAGCTTCACCAGGAGCAGCTTCCCCTCAGACTTCAGTAGTGGGGCTGAGTCTCTAAGCTGGCAGACCCCAGTGGGGACCAGAGGCTTGTCCCTGAGACCAGACAGTAGGACCTGGGATCTGAGCTTAAAGGGCAGAAGGAAGCAGCGTCAGCTGACAGAGTGGCCACTGAGGCCAGAGGATCAAGACCCTCCGCTCCTCCGTGGGCGTAGAAGTGGAGAGGAGTGGACGCCTGGGACCCAAATGGTTACACTCAGGCCCTGCTCCATTGTCCCCTTCCAGGCGCAGCACATCAGTCAGTGGGACTGGCCTGGACCCCCTGCTCCTCTCTCCTCCTGGGAGACTCTCTGGGTACAAGGGGTGAGTCTGCTTGTTCCTTGTCGGGTCTCCCTGGGCTTGTCCTTCCTGCAGGGCCAGGGCTCTGTCAGCCCTTCCAAGGTCAAGTGCACAGAGACAGGGGCCTGGGGAGTGGGGCGGTGTGGGGTGTGACTGATTGGAGCTGTGTAAGACTGTGTGGATAAGCCCAATTCTGAGGTTCCGTTTTAGGGATCTCTTTTTTGCTACATGGTAAGCCACATCACTAAGCCCTATCCAGCTTTTATCATGAAGAAAACTAGTATTTTGATCCCCATCTGTCTCACCGTTTTGCCTGTCAGTTGGTTTTGAACTCAAGTGGGGAGGGTTTATACACAGAATTTGGGGTTCTTCTCTGTGACTTTCACCTTCCTGGGATTTTCCTCTCTCTCCCCAGAAAGGCTGGTTGCCCTGGGCTTCTTCCCAGCTCTGCTGACCAGAAAGAAGGTGGGCTTCCTACCAAAGTTTTGGCCACCCCACGTAAGGCTGCGGCTGCTCTCAAGTAGAGTAATAATAAACAGGAAACATTTTGTCTGACTGCTTCCCTTGAGTTTTGACTTCCTTCTACCATCAGCCTGCTTTTGTTCACTTTCTAGAAGCCGTAGGCAATTGTTCTTTGCATATTGTCCTCATAGGGACGTCTTCCACCCAGTTTACTCAGGGAGAGCTGGAGAACCCCGTTCTCTCCTCCAGACAGAAGGCCCGGTCCTCTCCACCCAGATAGCAGGGTGTGTGCTGATGCCCTGGAACCCGCACTGGGAGGTTCAGGCTGAAGGGTGGAGCCCAGGACCTCAGGAGCATCAGTCCTACTGCCGTTCCCAGGGACACAGGCACACTCCCCCCAGGTAAGACCACAGCCAGGCTCCTTTACAGCCAACAGCCCACATATGCGTCCAGGTAAATGGAACCGACAGGGGCGACGGGCTCAGTGGCCGTCCTTGCCCTTGGCTGTCCAGGGTGGTAGAGTGGATGCTCTCCCTTCTAACATGTTGACAGACTCAGCCTTAATCTCCAAAGCACAGGCAACCTGTTCCATCTGATTCAGGAGTGTGCCCCCCAGGTTCTGTGGCCTCTCAGACTGACTGGCCTGGGACCACCCCATTCCTCCGCTTAGACATCAGAGCTCACTGATGGTCCCCGGGTGGGTTCTGCCAGTCAGTTTCATTTCCTTGGCTGTCCAGCCTCCTCCACCCCTTTCCTAAGAGACCTGGATTCCTTTGGGTGAAGACTTCTCCCCTTTGTGTGCAGGAGTGGAAGGAATGTTAACCGAGACACTGGCCCATGAGCAAGCCAGGCCAGCCAGACTCTCTTCGGGGAGCTGGACTCTCACGTGAAGTTTGTTAAGGAGTTAAAACACAGTTGGATAACACTTGTTCAGTGGCAGCTCCTTAACAAGGTGGAGGAGATGTTCCTGGTGTTCAATTCCTGGAGCAGCTCTGCTTCCTGCCTGGTCTGGGCTCTGAGCCCAGCCTCCTGCCTTTTCGCGAGCCACTGTGCATCCCATCAATGAAGTCCATCAGAATTTGGGGTTGAGAGAGAGACAGAGAGACAGAGTTCTGTTTCTCCAGGGAGCCCCGATTAATACAGTCATCAATATAGTGGACCAATGTAATGTACTGCAGGGTGGCTAGACAATCTTTGTCCCTTCAGGCTATCTTGTGACAGAGGGCGGGAGAATTCACATAGCCCTGAGGCAAGACTGTAAACATGTACTGTTGTCCAGTCCATGTGAACATGAACTGCTTCTTATCCTACTTCCTACTGAACGTTTATTTTTTGTTTTGTTTTTTTTTGCGGTTCACGGGCCTCTCACTGTTGTGGCCTCTCCCGTTGCGGAGCACAGGCTCCGGACGCGCAGGCTCAGCGGCCGTGGCTCACGGGCCCAGCTGCTGCACGGCATGTGGGATCTTCCCGGACCGGGGCACGAACCCACGTCCCCTGCATCGGCAGGCGGACTCTCAACCACTGCGCCACCAGGGAAGCCCCTACTGAATGTTTTAAAAGTACATTTCTCCATATTAATAGTTGCATGACATATATCATAGGCCGTGCTAACCTGCTCTAATGGAGATACCACACCAAGCAACAACAGCTGCGACTGGGGCTACTATTGGTTAAATTTCTAGTAGTCACCTGGCAGCCATGAGCCACTTAGCTTTTGCAGAAGCCAGACTGCTGTTCAAACAAAAATGTAATGAGGATTACAACCCTTGCATCCTTAAATCTTTGCATGTGGCACTAATCTCTGTCATTCCATCGTTCTCCAGGACTGTGATTTTCTTTCAACTTACCATTTTCACCAAGGGAAAGTTCAGTTTCAAGCCCTTCTGCTTGGCCTTTCCTAAGACAGTCATTGTTATTTCACAGGTTAAAGATCCAGGTCAGTCAACTGCTATGTATGTTCTCATTATCCTTACTTTCAGGAACTGGGGTAATGGCTGCTGGGTGATCTCATGGATTGAGTGGACTCACTGTTAGATGGACATTACCTTACATCCATACACTCCACTCTAGCAGGGACCGTGATGGTGCTTTGGGACCCCAGGTGTTAGCATCAACTCAGATCCTGTATCAACAACTGTTAAAAGATGTGTGTATTTTCCTTTGTCTGGCATATGGTTACTTGAATAAATGAGCTTAGGTCCTTTTGGTGAAGAACTCAGGGAATCACTACTTTTACACTTTCTTATGAGACCTGCCCTCATTTCCATGAGCAGGTCCTAGCTTTGGCTCAGGTCTGGAAACTAGGCAAGGGAGCTTGACTTTTTATCGGGGTAGCTGATCTCAGCCATCTGTTCATCTATTTGTAATCTTTTTTGATGATATATATGAAGCAATATCCTTGTTGGCTGCCCATCTCTCTATAAGTTTAAGGTGTACAGCATAATGATTTGTCTTATATACATCATAAAATGATTACCACAACAGGTTTAGTGACCGTGTCCGACTAGCTATCTCCATAGACTGCTTTGGGCCAGGGCTCCAGCTGTCATTCTAACCTTGCTGCACATTACAAAACTTACTTCATCTTGCTCTGACAGTTAAATGCTGCCACCTGGCTTCCATTATTCTAGACTCCTACCATTTCCATTGTCACTAGGGAATCCAGTTCTGTAAAACATTCCTCCACTATGCCAACCTACAGAGGACAGCCCCCACTGAGCATCTCAAGGATGCTGGTGCCCCTCAGCTGTGTGTTCCCTATCACCTTGTTAAGTTAATGTCTCTGAGGCTTTTTTTTTTTTTTTTTTTTTTTTTTTTTTGCGGTATGCGGGCTTCTCACTGCTGTGGCCTCTCCCGTTGCGGAGCACAGGCTCCGGAGGCGCAGGCTCAGCGGCCATGGCTCACGGGCCCAGCCGCTCCGCGGCATGTGGGATCTTCCCGGACCGGGGCACGAACCCGCGTCCCCTGCATCGGCAGGTGGACTCTCAACCACTGCGCCACCAGGGAAGCCCCATCCTCAGGCTTTTGGATCTTCTTTTCCACAGTCTGCCCTGGCATCTCTGCTTCCACTTCATCTAGTATGTACCACAGTTTATACCAAGCATTTTTTTAATTAAAATTTTTAATTAAATGTTTTTCTTCCAGTTTTATTGCAATATAAGTGACATACAGCACTGTATAAGTTTAAGGCATGTATAATGATTTGATTTATATACATCATGAAATGGTTACCACCGTAAGTTTAGTGACCAGCCATTTTTATTCCAAAATTAAAGGAATAGAAAAATATGTATATATATAAGCATTTAAGAGCCACCCAGGAGCATACTTGATTCATCCCCTTTGGCCCTCGCCAGGCTAATTAAACTTCTTGACACAGAAGAGTGCTTCTGTGTTGACAATTTTCCCTTTTCCAGTTTCACGTTCCCCTTTGTCCAGGACCCACCCCCAGACACGATCTCCTGGTACCTGCTGGTACATGTTGGCCAGTCCTGCAGCTCCACTGGGGTAGATGCTCTCTTCAGCTGGCAGGACAACCCAGGACTTTCTCAGTGGGGTCATGCTGGGAGGACTCTGCAGTCTTCATTCAAGCAAGATTAGGATGGGGTAGGGGAGGGGTCTGTCTTCCAACAAAGGCTAGGGAATTCTTTTGCAGGCCGTGTGTTGAGGGAGACCTGGAGTTCGAGGTTCTCACTTGCATCTACCTAGAAAGGCTGATTCTGATTCAGGACTGCACTCCTTCTTTACCAGGGCTCTGCCTTTGGCACAGGAGACCATCCCAGCTTAGACTGCAGTCTTCTCCTGTGTTCTGCCATTCTTAAACCTGGGACCTGTGTCAGGCCTCCCTTTTGTCTGCCTTCCAGCTGCAGTTGTAAGGGTGTCTCTGCTTTGACTAATAGATTTAAGGCTGTCATTTCTTCTTTTCAATATATTAGTGGCACTTAGCAATAGCCACCAAAATCCACAATTCCATTTACCATTTCTCCCTTTGTGAATGCCAATTTCAAAAGCTAGTGAAATCCTCTTTATCTCATCAAGTTTCCCAAAGGTGAAAGTTTGGCAACAGCACTATTAGAGCACACCAGGGACCATCAATATACCACCCATCACCATCTGGCCAGACTGTGATCCAAATCCAGAACCCACCCTTACAGCCTGCTTGCTAGGATCGTTACCTTAAGTTGGGTTCCCTAGAAGCAGAGTCTGAGATAAAGTCTCTTAAGTAAGTGATTTATTGTGAGTTTCTTTGGGAGAAACGGGGGAGGGAAGCAGGATTATAGGAAAAGCTAAGCAAGGATGTAATCACAGCCACAGACTAGCTCCAGCCGGATCTCATGAGGAACACAGGAGCATGAATCATAACACAAGGTTGAGTCCACCTTGGCACCGGAGGCTGGCCCCCAGGCCAAGGAAGTGTAACCCTCCAGGTGAAGCTGGCTCCGTTTGGCTGAAGGCAATGCTCTGGGGAGGGGCGGCATAAGCAGCCAGCCTTCCATGCGGCTGGGGGATGAGAAGTCTGCTCCAAAAGGGGTTTTCCAGGACACTAACCACATCCACTATTCCAGTGAACTGCCCTCGTTTGTCTCCTGAATAGTGAACACTTCCTTGAAATTCTTCTCAAATTCGGCCTCCAGTCTAAGTCCCATTAGGCCAAAGTCTTTGAACTGGAAAAAAATAAAATAAAATGAACGCAAAAATCATGGTGCTCATCATCAGTGTCATTGCACCTTGTAATTGAGAATGGTCAGGACTCCTGTCTCAGACACCCTAAGTTATACGAGCCAGGTTACGCTAAAAACCTCATGCAGCGAGGAGCAACAAGATAGGAATGGGAACTCATAAGCACACCTTACTTATTTGGACTCTTACTTATTTGGTTGGGTTATTGATTTCAGTGAGAGTTAGAAAAGTAATCTATGCTCTTTGTAACAGTGCAAATAGTACAGATTGCTTTTAAGTTAGATCAATGACCTTCCTTTTTCATTGACACTTCTGTTTCCCTCTGGCGACTCCTGTTAAACTATATGATCCATTCACATGGAGTGGAATCTGGAGATTGGGATTTCGGAAGAGGTCAGATTGCGCGTTTTGGGGGAGAGGTAAGAAGCACAGTGTGACTTTAAGATGCAAGTCTCTTCTCCCTGGGTTTGGAGCAGGCAGGACTCTGCTGTTCTCAATGGCAGCTGTAGGAGGGTCTGAGCTCTTCGAGGCCTGGGGTTCTGGTTGCAGGGACACCTTCTGATTCGCTGTTACTACGCCTTGCTGAGCTCCAGTCTTGAACGGAAAAGTCACTGACTTCCGGAACTCTTGCTTTGCAGGTTTCATAGGATGAGGGAAAGTAAAATTTCCCAGGCACCAGAAAATGAGGGCAGAGTGGTTCAATGGACAGAAAATGAAATGGAAGCGGGGAGAACCACTTACCTTGTAAGATGCCCTGTGGTTCTGAAAGATGAGGCGCATGTCCTGCACAAACCCCTCCACATGGGAGTAACCCTGCTCGTTCAGCCTCTTCTTGATCTTGTCCAACCACATGGGCTCCTTTAGGTTTTTAGAAGCCTCTTTAATCTAGTGAAAAACAAAAATCAATGGGAGAATTACTGGCAGAGTTCAATGTGTGCCTCCTGTGGATTCCCATCAAATCCAGTAGAAATACAGAAAGGTAACAGCAGCTTTCACTCCCAGGGGATTCTGATCTCAAATCCCATGGGTACCTGTTTCAAGGTGGGGTAACATCATGGCAGCCTGTAATCACAGTTTGTTATTGTTACTTACGTAATAGTAGTATGGAATCTTCGCAAAAAAGGTGCTCTCTGAATGACAATAGACCTTCAAGAGGAGGAGCTCACATTTCTGCAAAAGAAGGTGGCTGTGAGTGAAAAGCAGCTTGGAGACAATGAGCCCATATACATGCCCAGGCAGAGGCATGACTCACACCAGTATCTGGAAGTTTCCCCAAACATGGATGGCTCTTGGAGACAGACATGCAATGGCTGCAAACAAGTTCTGGTGTGATTTCAGTGTGACTGAGTCATGGCTCACCCTTTGGTTGCCTTTCTCCTGACCCTGCCTATCTGACTTCTCACATGTGAGGGGAAAGGGGAAGAATTGGGGTTCCCATCCGACTCACCAACTGCTCCTCAGGCTGCATCTGCCTTGCCAGGACCTCAGATTCCCCAAGACATTGCTGGCTTCCTGAAGACTCCTTTATCCTGCAGAAGGTGCAACTCCACAGGTTCCTAAGGGGCCAGACATAAGTGAGTGAGGGCAAGGTCCCTGGAAACTGTCATCACTCCTATGTCTGATACTGTCCTCCTTTCAGGAATGTTGATGGACACAGCTGGAGGAGGAAAGGGGCACCTCCAGAGTCTCCAAGAACCCCACATGGGGTCTGAGCCAATGACCCTCATCCCATCGAAGGAGCAACAAGGGGTCAGGGCATGGAGGTGGTGTCAGGATGAGTAGTGGGCTCTTCTTTCTCTGTCTGTTTCTGGGAGCACAAGGAATCCTACCCGCCAGGCCTGAGTGTCGAAACTGGGTCTTAACCCCTGGGGGGCCTCGGGCTTCCCTCAGCCCATTAAGAACGTGGCAAAATGAGGGAACCAGCCCACGTTTCCTGCCTTTTCTGAATAAGTGCAGAACACAAACGAGTGGCATTTCCACCCCCATGAACAGAAGTCCATGCTGGAAAACTTCTAGGAAAGGACAGTAGCAGTATGTGGGCAAAGGACCTGGCTACTGACCTAGAGGAGAGCAAAACGCATTAACCTGCCACTGCCAGCATCTTGAAACAGCTCTCTGGATCATACTGCTGGACCCTGTACCTATGGCCCTGCTGTTTCCCCATCCAGACATAGTAAGAACTCTGTAGGGAGAGTGTGTACGGCAGGAGGAAGGGTCCCTAATAAGAAGGGAGGGGCTGCATCTCACGAACCTCTCAGTTTCCACAGGTGGGATGTGACAGTCCTCATGAAAAGATCTCGAACAAGTATCACAGCAAAACAGCTTTCCTCCATCCCTGCACGTCTCACACACATCTGAGTTTCCCAGCTAGAAGGTAAAACAACATCTATATCCCTGGTGAGACCTCAGAAGGCCAGAACTAGGGGAATCTAGAACTCATTGCCTTTGTGTGAATCTGAATGGACACATATGCTTCTCCCTGAGATATTAAAGAACAGCATAGCGTGGTGATTTCAGAAGCAGAAATTGTGGTCTGCAATGAAATTCAGGAGGAAGGGCCTGTGTGTCAAACCAGAAAAGTCTTCCCTATAAACCAGAGACTCGGGCTTCCCTGGTGGTGCAGTGGCTGAGGATCTGCCTGCCAGTGCAGGGGACATGGGTTCGAGCCCTGGTCTGGGAAGATCCCACATGCCACGGAGCAACTAGGCCTGTGAGCCACAACTACTGAGCCTGCGCGTCTGGAGTCTGGGATCCGCAACAAGAAAGGCCGCGACAGTGAGAGGCCTGCGCACCGCGATGAAGAGTGGACCCCGCTCACCGCAACTAGAGAAAGCCCTCGCGCAGAAACGAAGACCCAACACAGCCAAAAATAAATAAATTAATTAAAAAAAAAAAACAGAGACTCTAACACTGAAAGGCTAGCAACAAAACAAGACAATTTTTTAGGAATCTGAATAACTTTATTACCTTGCAGATAAAATAAGCTCCTGAAATAAAGTGTTAAATGCATTTGTCTACACCACAATAACTAAACTGACTCCTTGAAGGGTGATATATTGAGAATTTAATAAGGTGGATTAAACTTAGTGTGGAAAGTAATACAAGATTATTTAAACAACTATTTTGAGTCTTGTTCTGGGCTTTTGCGTGAAACTACTTGTATTGGGTGAATTGGGATTCTGGCCATTCTTTTTTTTTTTTTTTTTTGGTGATACGCGGGCCTCTCACTGTTGTGGGCTCTCCTGTTGCGGAGCACAGGCTCCGGACGAGCAGGCTCAGTGGCCATGACTCACGGGCCCAGCTGCTCCGCGGCATGTGGGATCTTCCCGGACCGGGTCAAGAACCCGTGTCCCCTGCATCGGCAGGCGGACTCTCAACCACTGCGCCACCAGGGAAGCCCCCATTTCTTTTGCTTTTGAAATGGTCATATATGAGGAAGTGCTAGCTCCAAGGACCATTTTGCCAAAAAGTTCCCATTCAATGTTCTGGGGATCCTCAAGGACACCCCCCAATTGGAGACTGAGACTGCTCTGACATGGAGTCACGGCGCCATGTTTTTTCTCATCAGTGTAGGAACTGACAGATTACCATCATCATTCTCTAGAAAGTGATGACCCCTCTTCCCAGAAGAACAAGGAATAACAAATATAAGCAATGTCTAAGAACCTCACATTTGTGTATTTTTTAGCAGATTTATCTGGCTCTTTGCTTCTTAGTCCAGCTGCACATTAGAACTTTCAGGGCAGAGTATATAAAATACCAACGCCCTGGTCCCTACGCCAGAAATTCTGAATCAATTTGTCTGGGTAGGGCAGATCCATTGGTGTTCTTCTTTAATTCATGGAATGGGTAATTTTGTGTATCAGAATCACCTGGGGAGTCTTAAACAATCCCAGTGTCCAAGTCATAGCCTAGAGTGATGAACAGAATTTCCTCTAGGGTGGGATCCGGGCAATACTATTTTCCAAAGGTCTTAGTTGCAGCCTAAGTTGAGACTTACCCTGAGCAAAGGGGATATTATAGGCCTGAACTGGCCTGTAATACCAGTCCCAGGAAAGATTATTAACAGCAATGAGGGTATTCTAGCTGGAACAGCTGCCATCTCCTCCCCATGGACTTTTGGCCGTGGGCTGTGAGACCTGACCCTCTGTGTCTATATCCATCCCAAACAAGCCACACAAACACTGGACTCCAGCACTGTTTAGATGACTAAAGAATCCTTCAGTTGTCCAAGGGTCAGAAAGAGTGTGGATAAGATCTAAATATTGTTGGGGGGATTGCTTTGGAGGTAAACTATAAGTAAAACTACTTGACTATCCCTCCTCTTTTGGACGTTGTGTGTCAGTATTACTGCATACTAACCCATGTGAGTGCTTCCCCCTGGAGTTGTGCAAAAGTGACTCTGCTTAAAATGTCCATCTTGTTGCAATGAAGGGAATCAAAATATGATTCAACTTAGAGAGTGGAGTCATCCATAATTTTAGCAGACCTTAAAGCATCCAGCCATATGGTACCAGTTTGAGTAAAAATGCCCTGTGATTTGCTATGTGGTGACCAGCTCAGCACCACGATGGCTCCCTCAAGATTGGATACGGGGCTTCCGTGAAGAACCCACCAGCCCTGAGTGCATTTCTCTGCAGGACTCACAACAGGGTTCACACCATAACTTGCCAGGTTGGCCTGGTCTGTTCCTTCTGAGTGACGCTTAAAACCATCTAGCTCTACCTGTACCTTGGAATAGATGTTTGGGATTTTCCTTTCCTTCCTTATTGCCTTCTTTAAATTGCTGTTTTCCCCTCAAATTTCCTCCTTATCCTTCATCTGCAGGCCAGCCGCACCCATTACTACTTCAAGCCCAGGCTCTAGAGACCCCAGTGGTCTCAAGCTCTGCTTCCCAGACTCACTTTCGGGGGAAATGGGAAGGTTTCCACTGAACAAATGGAAAGGATGCTTTCAAGGGCTGAGACACCCAACGCCAGAACCATGTACCTGACGTGGGAGATGCATCGGCTGTTCCCTGCTCATCACACATAGCGACATGCTGCACCTGAGCGAGAGTGTGCTTCAGGGAAATGCAGTGATGACTCAGAGAATGTGCAGAGGGAAAAGGCCCACCTTGTGCTGGGGTTACAGGCGGGCGCTAGTACTTACACAGAGGTTATCTAAAGTATTGTCGTGAGACTTCCATACTCTCTTCTGCATAAAAGAGAGAAAGATTGAAGGACAATATTGAATGTGATGTATGCCTCCACCACTTATTTAAACAGCAATCTGTTGAGGGATTCAAGACACGGTTTACCCATTACTTCATACCTGTTTTTATGGATACACGTATCTACTTGGAAAATAAAAAGTACCAAAGTACCACTGTTTGGCCCAATGCAAGTTCTATTCCCTGGCTCTCAGATGCAAAGTGGGGTTTTGTGAAGCCATACAGGGAGTCTGGCCCTGGTTCCCACAGATGGAGTTGGAGAAACTTTGCTGGTTTTCTTGCTTTGAGAGGCCCTGAGGCATTTTTCTCTATATTAGAAAATGTCATCCCATCTGGAGGAGCTGCAGTGAGAGTATCAGGCTGAGGACTCATCGGCAACAGCTCCAGTGACCACAGGGCCTAGAGGCCTGGCATCCATGCCAGGTGTCCCAGAGAAGAATGTCACCACCTATCACAGGTCTCCTAGGGCACAGCCCCAAAGATAAAATGTGCCCAAGTTTCCCAGGGTTGCAACTCTTCTTCCAGAAGGTCACCCTCCTCTTCCCTCCCTCTGAATCCCAAAAAGTCAGCTAGCTGACTCTTCAGAGGTAACTGACTACCACCCACTAACTTTACATTGCGTTCCAATATTCAGTAGAATGACCTGACCTCCTTCCCTCTAGGACACAGGCAGCCTCAGCTTTTGTCTGCAGCCCAGGGCAGAGTGGTCATGGAAAAGTGTGATCCATGGGACAGTGATCTGAGAGGTGTCCATGTCACTGTCCACGTTTCTGTGTGGCCTAAAGTTCACCACCCATCCCCATTAGTTATTCTTCCATGTTAGACAATGAAGTTGAAACAATCCTTGAGGTCAGAGATATTGTTTCAATCTTCTAATGACCATTGGGCATTTAGTGTGCACTCAATCATTGTATGTTGGATAAGTGAATAAATGAGTATCATTTCACTTAGGAACAGATTACTTGCTATCTCCTAAGCAAATATTAGCCTACAATAAAAAGATTGTTCTAAAGGTGTATATCAGATTATTTTACAACACAGCAGCTGTCATCTAAAGGTGTTAGTGACCTTTGTGAAGAGCCAGGAAGCTGTCATGTGGTGCTGAGAGTGACACTGAAGATGCCAGAAGCCAAGGGGCAAGAGAGGTTCTGAGAGGCACAGAGGACCCATGGAGGTAGTAATGGGTCCTGAGATCCGCCACTTGGGGAGCTTCTGTTCTTGCTCATAGGGAGATGCAAAGTATAGAGGTAACTGCAGGTTGTTGCTAAAAAGTGCTGCACCCACAAATAAGGGTAGACTCTGTTGGTAGGACATCGTCAGCTTATGTGGGTAATCTAACTGAGTAACTCTTGGCACCTGGGGAATGCTACAGATGCTGGTCTTTAATATACTCACTAAATAGGGCAAATAATAGGATAGTTTCCCTTTAGGAAATCCAGTGAGTGAAATGTCCCAAGGACTTAGAGTTCAAACTGTCCAGAACATCAGATAATGTAAAGGCCTGGACCTCACATTCCCAGTGGAACATGAAGTCCCATTGGCCAGCTACGTCTGACCTGTCTTAGAAATCTGTGAATGTCTTGAATGGCCATTTCTACATGAAGTGTATAAGAATGGCACTTCTCACCTCCTCCTTCTTCTCAAGTTCTCATTCATACCCAACCCTGGAAAAACCATCACCATGTCCTGAATCTACACTGCACCATACATATTTGTTTGTTGCCTCCGGAGAGGAAGGAATCACTTTCATAGATAGAAGGGAGGTCTGCACAGCACCCCCTTGAGGAGCTGAAAGAGTGGCATCAGAGTAAACAATTTTCCAGGTCAGCCCCTCCTATACTTAGACTGTGAATAAACTTTTGCTCCATCAGATTTCATTAAAGTTAGGAAATAGTAACATGATTTTTAAAATCTGGGTTTGAGTTGAAGATGACCCTATCACCTTATTATGATATATCTTTATGTATTCCAGCATCATGTCTTCTTTTACAACTTTGACACCCTTACATCTGCATCTATAGCTAAAGCACATCCATGAGGTCTATTTTGATGGTTCCTTATCACCTCCATTTCAAATGGTTTACCATTCAAAGAAGATCTTGCCATATATACAACATAGTGTTCAAAGTAGCAACATTGAAGGTGCATACTGAAAGTTTTTAAAAGGTGGGAGTGGGGTGTTGGAGGAAGTTTAATAATAATTACCCAGTTGAGAAACCACAGAATAACACACGGTGCATGAAAAATCAGTTACGTTATGAGAACTTGTAGAAAGTTATGCAATAATCACCTTTCTCATCCTGCCATATTTCCTTGGAGGGTTATGGAGAAATCTTTTCTGAAAGATAAAAGGATCTAAGTATATGGTTGGCCTGTGAGTCTCGCATTTCGAACCTCCTCCCAAATATTTCTACTGGGATGTCCCACTGTCAGCCCAAAGCCAAGGTGCCTAAATGAGAAATCATCTCCCTCTCCTCACTTGTACTTCTTCTAGAATTCAATCAGTGGTAGCTTAAAAATCATCTTTAGAACTTTTTTTTCCTCCTGTGCTTTTTTCCTAACTTTAAGAGGTTTTCCTTCATAATCTCTTTGACACCTCTCACCTCCTCTCCATTTCCACCAGTGTCACTCAAGCTTGAGTCCCTCTACCAGGGCTAGTCAATCAACACACACTTATCCCATGCCTATTTGGTGCCAGATATTCTGGCCAATCTTGGGCACACAAAGATGGACAAACCCAAGAGGGGTCTAGAGAGAAAAAGGGGATGCATGGAAGGATGAGAATAAAACAGTATAAGAAAGGCCTTAGTAATGGGCTCAAGAAGCCTAGGGAAGGAATGGTCAGGGTCAGGTCAGGCAGGGAATAGTCAGGGAAAAATGGCATTTGAGCTGAGCATTGCATGTTGAGTGTAGGTTTCTTCGGCTGAAAGACACTGAAGTCATTTCAAGGCCCCATGGCCACCTAAAACACTATTTTAAATGTGTCATTTCACATCTCAGAAGACTTCACTGATTTTGCATTATCTATATTGTGAGTTTAAACATATTAGCCTGGCATTAAATCCCTCCACAAACAACTCCAGTTTATGGAGGATTATGCCTTATCACATACAATATGTCTACCTCAACCATGGTTCTGGTTTTCGTGCCATTCTTTGTCTGGAGTAACTTCTTCCTACTTGTTTGATTGTAAACTGTCTTCTTTCAGTGCATAAAGCTGTCTGCATGCACCTGAGTCAGAATGACCTTTCCTTCCTCCAAGCTCCTGCATCCATCCTGACGGAGCCCCTTTTACAACAGTGATGTGCTGCATTGTACTGAGGTTAGGAATGTGGAACACCTCTCCCCAGGTGAGAGGATAAACTCAGAGGCATCTGGGCTTTAGCTATAACTCATCTGGGCTTTAGCCATAACAAATATTTGGTGAGCAAATAGTGACCTTATTCTTGGGGCACAGCAAGGAAAGTCACATCTCCCATCCCTGTCACTGGAATACCTCGATCAGCCAACGGAGGGGCATCCCACCGCAGCGAACACTTATCTTCCAGTTCTTGGATCTTTCGTGGCCTCCTCTGATTTCAAATTCCCTGGGGGTGAACCAGTCTCCATTCTCACTCTGTATACACTTCACCAAAACTCCTGTAAGACCAGGGTAAGTTAATCTTTAGCCCTCTTTGTTTTCAGACGGTGGGCTCCCAACACACTGGATCTGGACCTACCCAATTTGGTCTCAAGATCTAAAACAGGAGAGTCTAGCCTCCCCTTTCAGGTTTCAGAATCCCCAAACCTAGCCTTTAAGTCCCCTCAAAGGATATTTACTGCTTTGTGGCAACATTTCTTTAACCAACGTGCAACAACAACAACAAAATGATAATTACCATCAAAATCAACCTTTTAAAAGTATGTCAAAATCACCTACGAAGGAAAAGGAAGTGATTTTGAAGAGTGAGACCATTTCAATTTGCTAGGGATAGAGAACAAGTCAGAATCTCCTGTGGACTTTGGGGAACCTCAGGTTGGGACTAAGATCTCCAGTGGGGGCTCTGCGGCTCAGAACGGCACCACAGCAGCATCTGTGCCCTTTATTACACTTTTCATCCAGTTTAATGGCATTATCGAGCAGAGATTTTCCCATCCCTGAAATCATGGATAGCTGATATTAAAAATAATTGTGAAATGTTATCCAATGGAAAACTTAAGTTATGTATAAAAGACAATCTTATGCTTAACATCACTAGTCATTAGAGAAATGCAAGTCAAACCCACAGTGAGATACCATTTCACACCCACTAAGATGGCCACCGTAGAAAAGTCAGACAATAACAAGTGTTGGCAAGGAAGTAGAGAAATGGGAGCCCTCATACATTGTTGGTGGGAATATAAAACAGTACAGCCACTGTGGAAAACATTTTGGTGTTTCCTCAGTAGGTTAAACATGGAATCATCATATGAACCAGCAATTCCACTCCTAGGTATATACCCAAAAGAATTAAAAACATACGTTCACACAAAAACTTGTGCATGAATGTTCAAAACAGCATTATTCATAATAGTGAAAGAGTGGAAACAATCCAAACCGATGAAAAGATAAACAAAATATGGTATATACATACCATGGAATATTATATTATTGGGCAATAAGAAGGAATGAAGTACTAATACATACTATTATATGGATGAATCTTGAAAACATAATCTTAAGTGAGAGAGCCAGAACCAAGAGGGCACATATTATATGATTCCATTTAAATGAAATACCTAGTATAGGCCAATTTATGGAGCAGAAAATAGATTAGTGGAGAGAAAATAGATTAGCCCAGTTTAGGGCTGGGTGGTGGAGTGGGGTTAGGTGGGAATGGGCATTGATGGCTAATAGACATGGAGTTTCCTTTAGTGAAAAAATATTCTGACAAAAATATTCTAAAATTAGATTGTGGTGATGGCTGTACCATCTTGTGAATATACAAATAAAACTCAACATTGAGTTGTACACTCTCAGTGGTGAATTGTATCTCGGTTAAGCTGTTTAAATACTTTACCTCAATTATGTAGATTAATTCCTCGCAGCTACACCACGAAGCAGGTTTTTAATGATTCCTTTTTTAGATAAAGAATTTCAGGGTCAGAAAGGTCCCATTCTCTACTCGGCTGAATCAGTCCCTCTCGGCATAGCTGAGGCTGGGACTGAGGTTGTCTGATTCTGAATTCTGTTCTATCCTTAATACGTCAAGCACCTGCCCTGGTGAAAATCATCCAGAGGGAGAGAGGATATGAAGTTGGAGGCTGAGGGCCTCTTCCCTTTTATTTCTTCTTCATTTCTCTTTGGCCTCCCCATGGACACTTTCACGTGGGAGTAAGCACCTAAAATGTATGATTTCTTAAAGTGTGAAAATAGCAACTTAGGGATCCCTTCCTCCTCTCAAGCCAAACCATTGTCCCAATTCCTTCAACTCTGTGTAATTCACATGGATAATTCCAATACTTCTCGTGATCCCTTCAGATAGGAATTGCAAATAGACCATAAAACCCACCTTCTTTCAATTTCTTCTTATGTAACATCCCCTTCACCTTACCACAGGTCACAGGAAGTATCTGAGAGTGAAAATCCACTTTTTCATATCTGCGTTTTCTTTGCCCTGAAAGAGAAGATGTCTTCACTGTCTCATTTTCAATTTCGCACGTACTGCTTCTCCCATGCTGAGTTTGTTCCTATAAAGGTATGGAGGAACTTAGAAAGCTTTATTCCATAAATCTCTAGAGTCAAAGTCTTTCTTCCAAGTGGCATTTTTGATACATAACTACAGAATGTCTACCTCTACCTCATCCCTCAAATCTCACACAAAAAAGAATGTGTTAACAGAGAAATTGGGCTTCAGTAAAACTGTCTTAGCTCCCAGTCCAGTCAGCCCCCTTGATTCTTACATGACAATGAAACATACAGCTGCAACATGTTCTGAAGGGGACCTCCAGTTATACTATTTCACTGCAGTTAGGCAGCTGGAACAAAGCGAGAGACTGTACTTGCATCTCTCTATTTGAGCGCTGGTTAGTGAGCAGAGAGAGAGAGTAATGATGGGGGAACCTAATGGAGGTGACGTCTGTCTTCTCTTTGTGTTCTCTGCTTTGCTTCACTTCTCCCTCACATCGGCTTTCTCCTTAGCTGAAAGAGGAGTTCAGGAAGCTCTAGGATAATCTGCAAGTTGCATGGTGGGGAGGGCTGCTAGAGACCTGATTCCACAGCAGCAGGGGTGAAAGGTCTTCAAACTAGCTCAAGGAGGATGTGTAACTGATGCTGACCCTCCAGCCAACGTTTTAGAGCTATGATGGGAAGAGGGGGAGCTGTCCGTGGTCCAGTTTTGAGGTAGTAGGCTAGTAGAACTGGGATGAACTGAGAAGGATGGTGTGGGCCTAATTCACGCTCTTGCTTTACAGATGAAGAAACTGAAGCAAAAGCTGTCAAGTGACAGGTCCAAGCCCACACAGTCAGAAGAAAAATGACAGACTTCTGACTACCACTCCAGGCCATCCATGGCGTGCAACCTCCGACTCTCTGTGCAGCAGGAAAAGGGTCTGCTAAATAATATGTGGGTTGTATATGTGCCCTTTATATGAAAGCAGACTATTTCAGTTCAGCAAAGACAGCATCACTGTGGTAGCCCCTGGACCCATTGGGTCTGGTTTAGATCTGTCACCAAGTTACTTGTTTGTGGAATTATTTTCTTTCATACACATTTTGAAAATGGACCAAGTCATAGACGTTTTCCAACAGTTAGTAAAGCTACATAAAGCAATTAGGGAAATGGATTTATCAGCAAAAACACAGAGTAAAGCACAGGAAATTAGCTGCATAATTATTGAGAGTATACTCCCCTTTTCTTCTTTACCTCTTGACTTAACTTTTCTCCGTGGGGCTCTGTCACTATGAGTTAAGTGGAGTCTCCATCTGCCTCTCTTTCTCCCTGAGAAAATAGAAGAATAGAATCACAGTCACAGACATGCAGTTGCATTGTGTATATTAGTGCTTTACGGAATCTCCATTGAAATGTAACTTCCCCATAAGCCTGTCTAAAGCACAAAGAAAAATATATAATGCCTAGTCCTTAAGCACGAAGAATTAGATGGCAAATCTTAGACTCATCTTATATTTTACTTTTCATTGTCCCACATTAGTAAAACAAACAAATAATAGAAATCAGCATTTTATTTATGTCTCAAGCAGCCATGTGTTGAGTGCTTAATAGATGCCAATTGTACATCTACTAATGTACAATGAAAGGAAGTGAGTTAAGGGAAACCCTATGGTGGGCTTCACAGGTGAGACACATGTCCTGCACAGCACCTAGAATGAAGTTATTTGTACATTTGTGTTGAAAGGTTTAGTAATGTGACCAAGAGTTTTGTCCACCTGGGTTTAGACAAAGATATTAGAATCGAAGAAACTAACAAGAAGTCTAATCAAGAGAATGGGTAGAACTGAGTCCTCCAAAACCTTGATTTCAAATAGTAATTAAGGACTGACTCAGTAGATGTTACAGCAGGGGATGTTCTGCAATTTACAAGTTAATTGACTGTGGACATGCATCTCAGTATGTTTGTTATCATTCACATGTGTTTTATTTTCTAAGGTAGGAAGATAAATTCATTTCCTGGTTTCTGTGTTCAATGCCTACCATCAAATGGCCACCATCTGATGGTGCCGAGTGGGGTAATACAGACCCCAGGAAGAAATATTTTCCAGACTCCTCCTTCCTAACTGCTGCAAACTCCAAGTAGATTATGAGCATATATCAGACCAGCAAAGTAAAAAGGCTCTTTCCTTCAGTCAAACCCCAAACGGACGCATTGGTTGGAAAAATAATCCCACCTTCTGGTCTTTAGACTAAGCAGTTACTGAGAGGGTTTTCATTTCCTCAAGATCAAAATGGCCTCATGGGACAAATGTTGATGACTAGACCTTATCAGAAGATCAAACAAGTCACAACTTTGCAAGTTGTCACCCTGTTGTTATTTAACAAGATAATAGAATCTCAGACAAGAGGCCTACAGAGATTTCTAAACTTAAGAAATCTTAAGTTTAAGAAATCTTAAAACTTAAAGAAATGTCTAAACGTAAGAAAGTAGAAGACTTGGATAGTATAGCCGTGGGCTAAGGAGAACCACTAACAAGACAGAATTGCAGTTCTTAAAGACGCAGGTTAATCGTTTGACTCCCTCTCACTTTCTCCCTCTGTAAGGTGGGTTCACTAGGCAATAGCAGGTCACCCAGCCAGGTATGGCTTTCTGAGGCTCTCCGCACCTCCTCTTTCACCCAAGATGCCAAAGTGGTGGAATACTCTAGAAGACCAGGATATTTCTGGTTCTCTTTCTCATTCCTCTCTCCTCTTCTAAAGGTCCATGCTCACAGCCCAGTGAGAAGAGATCCAGACATCTCTTCCTTGCCTCTCCCACATTCCAGTTTGGCTTGGCACTAAAGCTCTGATTACAACCTTGGACAGTCCAGCAAATGCAGAGTTCTTTCTTGCTCTCTGTCTCTATCTGTTGCTTCTGGTTATATCTTTCCTGGGTAGTAGGTATGTTGGATTTACCTTTCATCAAATCTGTTAGGCCTAATATTTGTAGGGAGAAAAAGGAAATACATTGAAGTCCATTCTAGTCTTTGGAGCTTCTAGTAAAAGGAGATTTGGTGCTTAAAACCCACTAATTCATAATATAGCGCTATTGTATTTTACTTTCAAAACAGATTGGCTGAGCAAGGCAGGATTTAACTATTTCTGTGTCCCCAGGCTCTAGTGCCCATTTAATAACACTGAAACCCCATAACAAACCCTAATAAATACTATGGCAGTCAGATTACAATGTAAGGTTATTTTTTAAAAATTGTTATGTTTGGTATTAACCTCTAGAAGTAAATATGACAATTTTAAATTTAATACTGTTTTCTCAAAATCTTAGTAGAACTAAGTCCCAGCCATTGAGAACAATTCACTAAGTGCCAAAAAGGGTGACCAACTGCCCCAGTCTGTTCAGGACTAAGGGGTATCCAGGATGCAGGACTTTCAGTGGCAGGACTTGGAAAGTCCTGGGCAAACCGGGTCGAGTTGGTCACCTTACTTCACAGCCTACATCCAAAGGCAGTGCACCGAACCACCTATGCGACCGTCCAAAGTATTAGTGGAACAGGTTATGGTGGCCCTAGCTCTTCACTCATATCCAGGCTACATTTCTTTCCAAAAAAGTCAAGTTGGTGCCTCTTCCCTCACTGCAGAGTAAATGAAAGCATCTTGTGGAGGAAAGAGCTAGTGATTGTGCACTTTCCTTATCCAGTGTCATCTCACAGCTGTCCCTGTCAAGTAAGACACTTCCACACTCTTATCTCTCCTCTCTCATCCACTTCCCCAATCCTGAATGGGCTCAAGCCAGCAGCTCTTGAGTGGGAGTAGAGCCAAGAGAGAATGAGAGAAGACCCCGATTATGCCACCTCTCCACTGCAGGTGTTCCAGACCAAGCTTGCTCAGGCGGAAGGCAGGGAGGTGCTTTGAATTGGAGAACATACTTAAGTTTTAATACCAGGCCTGAAAGGACCCCAATAACTGGAAAAAGACTCTTGTTCCTGTGAAAAGGGAACAGAAAAATGCTATGACCTGCCCAAGATAGGAAAAACTCACCTAGAAGGTAGATTTGAAAGGGGAATGAGAGAATGAACTTACTTTCTGTTTACAATTTATAAAAACTAGCCATTTTAATAAACCAATAATATAAGGTAAAGGAATTTTCATGAAAAACAGATAAAACTCAGAGGAAAAAAAATTAGGTCCTGGGCAGTTAAGAGCTATGATATAAATGCAAACAATTTACAATCCTGGCTCCAAATGGGTTGCTTTCTAAAGATTTCATGGCTCTCAACTTGACTGGTAAGCTTGACTAGTAAAAAATTAACGAAGATCTGTGTTCCTCAAAACTTTAGCAAAATTTCTATTGACCCCCAGGGCAAAATAGAAGTGGCACAAACAGTCTTACTCCTGATTTTGGCAGGGTCCTGCAGGTACATTTTCTCCTTCTTCCCACTCGAGGCCAGTTGGCCAGCAGCGTTGCTGTTGTCTAGGGGTAGGCAGGGGAAAAGATAGAGTTATGCAAACAGCAGCTGACATGTGAAATGAAAAGCAAGCGAGGAATTTTATGAGAGAGTATAATATAGTGGAAATAAAACATCAACTACGAGCCAGAAACCCAGGAAAATCCACTTAAACCTCTGTCCCTGTCTCTTCCTCCATAACATAGACCTACTATTGTTGTTCTATATTATCACAGAACATCAAGTGTTAAAGTTTTTTGAAAGTGCTTTATAAGCTGTGTATTACAAAGTACAATACCATAATTTATGGCTGTGTAATTGTAAAAATACATAAGAAATATATCAATCTACCGCTGAACATGTGTTGAAAAGAGTTCAATTCAGAAGTATCAAAAAAAAAAAAAGCAAGTGAGGGAATATGGGTTTGAATTCTGAACCCCCTTGCACTATACACTTAGACAAGAAAGAAAGTTATGGCAAGGGATCTCAAGCAGGTGTCCAGAGCATTCTCTACTTACGAGGGACCACTTTTAAAGTACATACAAAATTTCATTATACTTTGGAAAAAAGTAGTTTAGAATTTATGTATGGACACACAGACCTAAATGAAAATGTCATAATGATTAAATACAAATATTTAGTGTTTTGAAAATAAGCATTCTTAAAATGGATGCAACCACTTTTTTCTTTCTTCCTGAACAATATTATACACATTCACTAATAGTGCAGCCATGTAAATTGGCAAGAATGTAAGACATATAGATTAGTGAAAATTAATAAATTTTAATTGGACTCTAAAATCTTGTATAGATCTAGTGATTCAAAATCAGAAATCATGTGGAAAATGAAATCTAGCCCTCATTGTCTAGAGAAAAGTTGTTCCTTAAACCACTACTAAAATGAACAAGATTTCAGGGGTCTGATTAGAAGTAATATATACACGTTATTGGAAACTCAGAAAATAAAAATTGCATGAAACATCACCATCTGGAGATAGCCACAATTAACTTGTCAGACTTTTCTTTTGCATATTTTACTGTTTAAATGACACTTTTTCATTACAATAGTTGAACATGTTTAATATTTTGAGTATATACACATACCTTTAAAAAACACAAATAAAAATGTAAACATCACCTATATTCCAATGACCAAATTCAACTACTGCATATATTTTTATGGATATACTGACACTGATTTTCCTATATATCTATATCTATGTCTCCCTCTATATATAGATTGATAAATATGTATAAATAAGGATTTATAGAGATATAAAAACAAATAATGCTTATATATATTTTTTCTTTAACACACACATACATGCACACACATACACATACAGTCTGCTTTATTCATTTAGCCTTTAGAACACCTCTCCAAATTAATGTTTCTTGACCTAGGAAAGAAGCCACATATTGAGGATGGCAGTATCTTGGTAGCATTTAGCTCTGGACTATTACACACGTGAGATATAAACCATTTTGTTGAAGCCACTGTATTTTTGGGCTTCTTTATTAAAGTGTCTTGGCCTATATCCTGACTGACATAGTAGCTAGGAAACTATTACTGTCCTCAAGAGACTGCAGGCTGCAAGAAGACAATAAGCAGTGCCTTATAAACTGAACAGGTGTGACTACTTCACTTTGCTGCTTACCTTTTTGATGCATTTTTCTCTGACATTTCATTTTTACTCTTGACCAGGAATGCCCTTTCTTTTTTTCTTAAAAAAAAATAATAAAGTTAATTACTTAGAGCTGTAAATATAATTCTCAAAGCCTTATATATCAGTAGTTTTCAAGTATTTTTTTCAGACCTTAGTTCACAAGAATGGGGCAAATTTCTTAACTACCAGCGTAGCAGTGTGAGGTTGATTTTGAGCTATATTTTACCCTGCGTAGATTTGGAGACTATAGGAGATTTTTTTCCCTTTTCAAGTGTTCTTATGTAAATTCAAATGCTCTGAAGTTGGGAGGCATTCTCAACTTTAATATGGAGAACAGCCATTAAATAATCTCTGTATTCTTGCAGTTGTAACACAAATCTTCTCACTTATGTTTAATATAGTGCCTGAAATTCCCAGAGGACTTAAGGAAACAGAGTGGATTTTGTGTTGTGTTTTGCTTTCTTGTGTGTGATATGAAAATGTGTGAATGTGCGAAGACCACTGGTGCTGGGCAAGTAGCTCAGTGCTGGCTTACAAGGCAGGAAGGGCCAAAAAGCCTTGCTCTTCAAATGGAAATGCTATATTCAAGAATGCTGGATCTACCATATGATCCAGCAACCCCACTCCTGGGCATATACCAGGAAAAGATGAAGACTCTAATTCAAAAAGATACATGCACCCCAGTGTTCATAGCAGCACTATTTACAGTAGTCAAGACATGAAAGCAACCTAAGTGTGCATCAAGAGATGAGTAGATAAAGATGTGGTATATCTATACAATGGAATATTACTCATACATGAAAAAGAACAAAATGACATTTGGCAGCAACATGGATGGACCTAGAGATTATCATATTAAGTGAAGTAAGTCAGAGAAACACAAATATCACGTGATATCACTTATATGTGGAATCTAAAAAAATGATACAAATGAACTTATTTACAACACAGAACTAGACTCACAGACATAGAAAACAAACTTATGGTTACCAGAGGGAAAAGGAGTACGGAGGGACAAACTAGGAGTATGGGATTGACAGTTACTACTATATACAAAATAGATAAACAACAAGCTATATTCACCGTATAGCACAGGGAACTATACTCAATATCTTGTAATAACCTATAATAGAAAAGAATCTGAAAAAATATATATATATAACTGAATCACTTTGCTGTACACCTGAAACCAATACTATATTGTAAATCAATTAATTCAATTTAAAAAGAAAAGAAAAAAAGAGAATGCAACGACTGCCCCAGTGGCACCTTGACTTTCTATTCTACTTCACAGCCTGAAGCAAATCTCAGCCTCACTGAGGTCTTCAATTCACCAAGATTCCCCAGAGGCCTGGGCCTGGTGCACTGATGCTTGGCTAAGCTGACAGCCGAAGTCCACTGGGCCACTGTCGCTGTTTGGCCTCGGAGCCAGCTTGGCAGAACCAAAGCCGATGTGGTCACTCCTCTGGTTGGCAGAAGTCAGATGACTGGGCTTTTGCACATAAGCTACATGCTTGGTCGTTCATGTGGAAAACTACAGACTGGCAGAGTAGGGACACTGATCTATGGGGCAGTGATTGTGGAAACGAACCGTGGTGCTGATTGACCAGTCTGGGCCCCTCATGGGAATGCCCAGGTGCCTGGTCTTTACTGACGGAGGCTGACATCATGATTCTGATGCAGGGGTTATGGCTGATCGCCAGGCTCGTGACTCCTGCTAGAAGCTGGCCCATTTGTCCCACGTGGCGGGAGCCACACTGCAAGGGGCTTTGCCTCTACCTGCTCCTGCCTGATCAGGCTTCAAGATGCTCTTGGGTTTCTGGGCGGTGCCGCAACATGGTCTATACTTCTGCTTACAGACCAGCTGACTCTGGCCATACCACTGTGACCCTAGAAAGTCATGGGTATCTTGAGTCTGGCTGCCTGGACCACTACAGTCTGACAGTGATGTGCCCTTTAACAAAAGAGCTCTTCACAATGCACTGACTATCTGGCCCACAACCCTCATCTCCTGTCCATACACCTCTGTAGGGCTCTTTGGTTACTGAAGGCAGCTGTCTCCAGAAAGGGATCAGCTCCTTCCTGGATAATGATCAGGACAAAAGTGGTGAGGGGTTAATAGTATTACATAGGCCAATTCTGAAAATCCAGGATTCTGTTTGAACATTCCTGGGAATGATGCCTCATTCTTTCCCCAACCAGCCTGGAAGGCACAGCCTTGGAGGGCCTAAGGGATTCAGATTTAATTCTGGTTATTTTATGAAAGTGCCTTTGCCCTACTTGTATCTGACTATTCTGAATGAAAGGTATGAGTGGGAATAAGAAACGATTGGAAAAGAAATATGAAGTCCCAGCCACTGGAATGTTATACACATATTTTGCAGCAGTGAAGGAAGAAGAAAACTCCAGGCATCTGAGGAGGGAATCCCATAAGCTCTAGAAGGTACAGGGGATGGAGGTACACTAATAATATCCATCTTTCAGAACTTCTCTGAATCCTTCTTCCAGAAGGAAAATGCTTGGTACAGCTCTCACACTACAAAGATGCGGAATCTACTATTCACCAGATACAAGAAAAGGAGCTGGTCCCAGCGTCTGCATATCCCATGCAGAGTCCCTCCAGACATCACCCCCACCCCCATTCTCAGCCATTCTATGGTGGGGGGTGAAGAATGAACACCATCTGGTTGGTGTCACAGACAAAGAGGACAGATCAGATGGACTGTCCTCTGGAAGTGTCTGCCCTCCAAATCAAGGACTAGACGCAATGAACAGAACTGGGAACTTTAAGGCTTACAGTTGGCCAGGGGCCCACCCTGGAGATACTGTCCACCTTCCCCCTGGCTGATGTATGTCCCATTAGGGGACCTCAACCACTGTAAATGTTTCCCTTCCAGGGGCACCATGTGTGCCCTTGGGATTGTACTTCTTGTGTGAAAGCCAGGCATTCACTTGCCTCTCTCATGCAAACGTGGAGAATTACACCTTAGGGGTGCTCATTAGAGACCTAAGGCATTTATGGTTTATGAAATTCATTAAATGCAGCAGGAAATAAATTGAATGGACTTTGCCCTAGCCTACATTGGTTGGATTAATCAGGGTGGCTAGTGGAACGGTATCTTCATGGGGAAATTTGCCAGAATCTGATGTGTGATGTGAATTTGTTGGGCGGGGGAGGGTGGTTCTGTGGCATTTCCACATGGCTGAGAGTATCTTTTCAAGGATGTTTGAACAGCTAACAGCTTTGGAAGCTAGAGATAGTGTTGCCTTCCAGGTCAGAGGGCAGATTTGTTTCATGACCAATATAAAATAGAGAATGTCTCCCTCCTTAGAAATATTCCAGAATAGTAAAATCTTCTTAAATTCCAGCTAATGCCTCCCTCATGGATAAGTTTTGTGCAGGTTTGCTAGTAACCCCCTTCTAAGACTGGGGGTATTCCTCAACTTGGGCAGCTTGTGTGTGCCATATTACTAACCCCTATGTGGGTTTAAGGAGACAAAAAAACTGATGCACCTAGCCTATATCTCAGCAATTTCATTTATAGGAATTTATACAAGAGGTATAAAGGCATAGAGCCACAGAAAAGTTTCTACAAGAATGTTCATTGCAGCTTTTTCATATTAGCCCCAAACTGGAAACACTTGCGGTGTCAATAAATAGAAGAAAGTATACACAAAATATGGTATAGTCCATACAATGTAACCTATTTTGTAACAAAATGGTATAAACTACTGATATATTCAACAATATGGATAAATCTCAAAAACATTATGCTGAGTGGAATAAACCTTACACCAAAAGAGAACATGCTCTAAAATCATATATAAAGTTTTATACCAAGCCAAATTAAGTTATCATGAAAAAAAAATAAGAATAGTGGTTGCCACTGATGAGTGAGGCATAAGCATATACCAGAAAGGGCATAAGTGCTTCCATGATGATGGTCATGTTCTGTATCCTGATAAGGATTTGGATCACATGGGAGAATACATTTATTAAAACTCATCAATGGTACACTTAGTATTTGTACATTTCATTATAAACTTTATCTTGCAAACAAGTATTGAACTGTAGTTAATGATGTACATGCTGAAGTATTTGGGGAGAAGTGTACTGACGTCTGCAACTTTGAAATGTTTCAAACTTGAAGATGGGTTAGTGGATATATAGAGAAATGGATAGATGGAAAGAAATCTGATAAAGCAAGAATAGTACAATGTTAATTGTGCAACTATGTTAAAGTATTCTGGTGTTTACTGTAAAATTCTCCCAAGTTTTCTCTAAATTTAAATTTTCCATGATTCAGCGTTGGAGAAAGAGCTTTTAGAGAGAAAGGACAGATTATTTACCAAGAAATGACCATCACAATAAAAGAGGAATTTGCATCAGTCAGTCACAAAACAGATTCTAGAAGACAATGTAGTAAACACTTTACTAATGAAAAATAAAAGTCAACCTAGAAATTTTAACCTTGGGTCTATCAAAAAAAAGACAAATTTGCACATACAACACTTGAAAAATTTACCACTTAGAGACCATTCATTAAAAGAACCAAAGGATTTAATTCAGCTAGACAAAAAGCAAAATCAAAGAAAAGAAACAATGATGAGTACATAAAATGATTTTTAAAAACTTTAATTTAAGTAAATATCAACTGCAAAAATCATAATATTAATGGTTTCAAAACTGTAATTAAAAGAAAATAAAATGTTAAACAATAGCTAAATGGTAGAGATGGATGGTCTACCTGTAGTGAATCCATGCTAAGATCCTTATCATCTTTGGGGATTGGGGCATGGTTAAAAAGATTACAGAAATTTATCTCTAATCGCCAAACCAGCAGGGAAAAAAGGTAGAATACAGAATTCTATCTCAGCCCATTTGAAAGTAGGAAAGGACACAAAAACACAGAAAAATAAAGATGAACAGTGATATAGAATCTATAAGTCCACATATATTAGGAATCAGAATAAATGTAAACAAATAAAATTTAACTATTAAAAGATGAGGATTATCAGAGAAGTTTAGAAAAAGCTAAGTGTTGTTACATGAGGCCTAAAACAAAGCTGCAAAAAAAGGGCTTAATGCAAAGGGAGTAAAAAACCTCAAAAACATAAGTTCATGGAACACTATCAGCACCCTGAAAAAGAGATTTGAGATCAAAAGCATTAATAGGGATAAAGAGGAACACTGTATAATAATAAAAGGAAAAAATCCACTAAGTTATACAGTCATGAATAGCCTCAAAGTATTTAAAGTAAAACAACAGAGTAGTGAGGAGGCAAATACACAACCATGTGGGAGAACTTACCACATCTAAATAGAAACCTGATAGAAAGAATATAAGCTACTTTAGAAGATTTAGAAGAACCAAACAACAAAGTTGTGCTTGATAAAGACTGTTTATGGGGAGAGGCCAGATCCCAAGAAATAGTTCAATGCACACTATTTTTAAGTGGCACAGAACACTCACAAATACTGACGTAAATTAGGATGCAAAGGAACTTTCAACAAATTTTAAAGAATTGACGAGGTCAGTTTGTTAAAACTCATCCAATCATATCTTAACAGTGATGAGTGCTATTATAGAAAATTATAGCTCAATAAAGCTGACAAGGAAAGTAAAAATGTGCAAGATCTATTTAAAAAACTAAAACTTTGTTGAAGAACATAAAACGTGATCTGAATAAATGAGTAGTTCATTCTCCATGTAAAACCCTCATTCTACCCAAATTTATCTCCAAATTGAATGTATTTTCAAAGTTCCAGTGCAGTTGGGGAGGTATTAAGAGGAAATCTTGATTGATTCTAAAATTCATGCACAGTGAGGGAGCCACAATTACTGAAATTCTGAAACCTCCTTTTCTCTTGCTTCTCATTATATGTTTTTACTTTTTTCTTTGTTAAAAAAGAAGTATAACAAGTAGGAATAGAAAATTTTACTTTAAAGCACTGTAATTAAACCGACTTGATAACACGGTATTGTGAAGTAATTATATTCCAATAAAGATCTATTTAAAAAAATAAAATAAACTGACCAGCATTTCAGAGTAGAGTCAGACACAGATCTGTGAATACAGGAAAAGGCACAAGAGGGCATTAAAATCACGAAGAAAAAAATGTTGGTGTTCATAGGCACATGAAAAGATGTTCAACATCGCTAATCATCAGGGAAATGAAAATCAAAACCACAATGAGATATCACCTCACATCTGTCAGAATGACTATCATCAAAAAGAATACAAACAGCAAAATTGGAAAGAACGTAGAGAAAAGGGAACCCTCCTACCCTGTTGGTGGGAATGTAAGTTGATGCAGCCACTGTGGAAAAAAGTTTGGGGGTCTCTAAAAAAACTAAAAATAGAATTATCATATGGCCCAGCAATCCCACTCCTGGGCATATAGCCATAGAACACAAAAACACTAATTTGAAAAGATACATGTATCCCAATATTCACAGCAGCATTATTTATGCTGCCAAGATATGGAAGCAACCTAAGTGTCCATCAACAGATGAATGGAAAAAGAAGATGTGGTGTATATATATACTATGGAATACTACTCAGCCATAAAAAGAATGAATTTGCAGCAATATGGATGGATTTGGAGGGAATTATGCTCAGTGAAATAAGTCAGACAGAGAAAGGCAAATACTGTATTATATAACTTATATTTGGAACCTAAAAAAACACAACAAAATAGTCGAATATAACAAAAAAGAAGCAGACACAGATATAGAGAACAAACTAGTGGTTACTAGTGGGGAGAAGGAAGAGGGGAGGGGAAATATAGGGATGGGAATTAAGAGGTACGAACTATTAGGTATAAAACAAGCTACAAGAATATATTGTACATCATGGGGAATATAGCAAATATTTTATAATAACTATAAATGGAATATAACCTTTAAAAACTGAATCACTATATTGTACATCTGTAACATATAATATTGTACATCAACTATACTTCAATTTTTAAAAAAGTGTTGGTGTTATTCCTTGTAATTACTATCTCACATCATACACAAAGAAGTGAATCCTATGTGAATAATAGCTTTAAGCATTTAAAAGCACTAAGTACTTCAAATATTCTAGAAGCAAATATAAATATTTTTAAAATCTTGAGATGGAAAATATCTTTGTACATTATAAACAAAACCTAGAAGCCATAAAGGAAAACCTTGATAGATCTTACTACATAAAATTTTCAAATTTCTCTAGAACACAATATGTAATAAACAAGCCTAAGAGAATAACATCAAATGAGACAAAATAGTAACCATATACATAGGCAAAATGTTATATATATATATATATATATATATATATATATATATATATATATATATATATATATTCCTATGCTTCTTCAGCATGGTTTAAAAAAAATAGCAATACTGGGCAAGGCTTACACACCAGCCACTTTTATTTATTTATTTATTTTCATCAGCCATTTTTAGAAAAAGGAAAACAAACAACCAATAACAAATGAAAAGTGCTTGACCACAACAAAAATGAGAGCAATGCAAATTAAAGCAGAATGAAATGAAACTTTTTACAATTATGTTTGGTAAAATGTTAAATGTTTATAATGTCTGTGCATGATATACTGCTTTAAACTAAGGGAAATGTAACAGTAAGAATAGATTTATGATATAATGTGTTAGTATATGATATACATGTGTTAATACATGCATAGAAAAATCTAGAAAGATATACATCAATCAAAATTTACAAAGAGCATATATTTTAAAATTTTAAAAACAATAAAATTTTTGAAAAAATATAAGTCTCACTGAGCTAAAATCAAAGAATCCAGAGAGCTCTGTTCCTTTCTGGAAGCCATAGGGGATAATTCATTTCTTTACCTTTTCCAGCTTCTGAAGGCTGCCCACATTTCTTGGCTCATTGCTCCCTGCCTTCATCTTCAAAGCCAGCCACATTGTATCTCTCTGATCATTATTCTATAGTCACATATCCCTCTCTCCATAGAAGGAAAGGTTTTCTGATTTTAAGGACCCCTGTGATTTGATGGGGGCCACCCAGATAATCTAGAAAAATCTCCGCATCTCAAAACCCTTAACTTAATCACACCATCAAAGTCTCTTTTGCCAGGTGAAGTAACAGATTACAGGTTCCAGGGACTAGAAAAAGGACATCTCTGTTTCTGTTGGTATAAAGTTTTCAAGAATCTTATCAATCTCTGATGTATGTCATGGGGATCTCCTCCATTAGACAACAGTCTCTTCTACAGATCTTTCCTGTATACTCACATATCTATTTTTCACTTCTGCTAAGATGGTTGAAGGTATCTATGGGTCACAAACTTAACCTCTTCAAAGAACATTTTATATGACTGAATACCCTGAATTTTCACTACTTCTGGGGCATTAGCAAAAAGTTATACAGTCACACTCTGGGTTGTCACTGCAGAGCACATTTTCCTGACAATGAAGCTCCGAATATGAGCATCTTTTGCAATCTGAATAGGCTAAGAATTTTCCAAATCATCAAGTTCTTATTCCTTTTGTTTAGCAGTTCTTCCCTTGACTTATCTCTTTCCTCTCACAGTTTACTCTAAGCAGCAACATGAAACCAGCTGCACCTTTATCATAGTACTTAGAAATCTCCTTAGCTATATATCCAGAAAATTCTGCTTTCCGCATAACTGCAGGATAGAATTTCACTGAGCTTTCTGCCACTATATAATAAGGATCCCCTTTCCTTTAAATTCCAAACACATGTCCCTTATTTCCTTCAGTGACACCTTTAAACTGACAGTGGTTTCATGACAATTTACACATTCTCTAATATGATATAGGTTTTCTCTACCATGTTCTTCACTTCCAAGTCCTCACAAGCAGAGTCTTCAGCACCACCTTTCTACTAACAAACTGCTCAAGGCAATCTAGACATTCTCTATCATTCTACTTAAAATTCTTCTTATAACCCAATTTCCCTCTGGCCATTGCCCAATTCCAAAGCCACTTCCACATTTTCAGGAATGCAATATAGCTGCACCCCACTTCCAATGACCAAAAATTCTGTATTACTCTTTTATTGCTGCCATAACAAATGACCTCAAATTTAGTGACTTAAAACACTTTATTGTCTTACACTTGTGTCGGTTAGAAGTCTGACAAGGGTCTCTCTGGGCTAAAATCAAGGTTTCAGTAGGTCTTCATTCTTGTCTGGAGGCTATAGAGGAAAATCTATTTCTTTTACTTTCCCAGCTTCTAGGAGCCACCCATATTCCTTTTTCCTCCCCTTCATCTGCAAAGCCAGCAAATATTGCATCTCTCTGTGACTATCTTCCATAATCGCTTCTCCCTCTCTTCACAGCCAGACACACTTCTTCATTTTTTAAGGCCCATTTGATGATATTGGATGCACCACAATAATCCAGGATAATCGCCCCTTTCAAGGTCCCTATCTTAATTATATCTGTAAAATCCCTTTTGCCATGTAAGAGAACAGATTACAGGTTCCAGAGATTAGGATATAGACATCTTTATGGGGCTGTCATATTATTAATATTTATTATTATTAATTATAATAATGAAACTGGCCTTAAAAACTCATTTTAATATCAAAAGCAAGTAAAATTGTATGCACTCTTACTTCTTTTCCTCTTGAGTTTTCCCAAAGTAGAGTTGTTTCCAAGATCCACAGTATCTAGAAAAAACAGGTGGTGAGGAAACAAAAATGAAGTTATAAATCTTAGAATGATTCATACTGCAAAAGGCTTGAATTTATAAAGATGTTTGGGTTATCATCTGTCTCTTCCTTCTAAAGGAACTAAACCTACTGAATTGAGAAGTGAGAGTCCAGGATGAGCCCTGGGTCTTCCTTTATTTCTTAATGGGACATTGAAAAACGTTCTTCAATACCTATGTACTTCAGTTTACTCAGGGATATCTGTCTAGTTCTTAAGAATTTTGTTAGGATTAAATAAGATCTTATGTACAAAACTTAATAGGATCACTATATAAACAAGTGACATGCTGGAGAACATCTATCAAAAATATGTGGTGGGTTAAGAATAGTTGATCTGAAGTCTCTTCTCCTGACAATTAAGTGACAGGACTAGTTGTCTTTTGAGAACTTTCTAAGGTTGTGACAAAATGACACTATTATCTACTAGTGGACATACACTTGACTTTCTTGGGTGACAGGGATAGAAAACATTGTAAATCACAAGGCTTTATTAGTAATATACTGATGTAATAAACAATATACTGCCATTTTAAAAGTGTATTTCTACTACATCATCCATATATAATCAACATGGGCCATCCCTTAGACACAATTTTATAATGATCTCTTGCTTCCCTGCTATTCCCAAAAGGATCAGGTCAAGCAAATGCAGAGATCAGGATACTGGGATGGATTGGACCACCTGCCACCACCCAACCTGCGTCTGTGTTACCAGTGGAGCCACCCCCATCTCACCACACTCAGGTATCCTTACCCATCATGTCACTAGCTTCTTTACTTTCAGTACTTCCTTCTGGACCTCCTGGCACATATTTTGAGAAACACATAACACAGGAACACTTCTCATTTCCAAATGTTGGTGGCTCTGCTCCTAGGGCAAAATTGTGAATTATGAAGACTTTTCATTTCCCTAGTGATCCTCTTTTCCAAACCCTTGTTGATCCCACTTTTTCTATCTCTTCCTCTGAAATCTTTCATTTATCCTCCCTACACCTGACTCTTCCTTTAAGCCTCCATTTTCCCCTTTCTCATCCTTTTCTCTTTACCAGAACTTTGTTTCTGCTTTTTTTCTTAATGCATAGTTACCTTGTCCATTATAAGATAGTGGGCTAGAAGTTAGCTCCTCAGAATCTCCTTCTGTATTCATCTGAAGAGCTTCTAGTTTGCCAGATACTAAAGAGACACAGGAAAATTACCATCCACAGATCCTGAGACAGTGATTAGGGAAGAATTCCTGGGGCTCTCATAATGCACACTAATATTCTGAACTATAATGAACTGCTTTCTAGCTCCAGTGCTGGACACCCCATGCCAAACAACTAGCAAGACAGGAACACAAACCCACTGACTAGCAGAGAGGCTGCCTAAAATCTTACTAAGTTCACAGACATCCCAAAACACACCACCAGACACAGCTCTGCCCACCAGAAAGACAAGATGCAGCCCCACCCACTAGAACACAGGCACAAGTCCCCTCCACCAGGAAGCCTACACAGACCCCTGAACCAACCTTACCCACTGGGGACGGACACCAAAAACAATGGGAATTACGAACCTGCAGCCTGCGAAAAGGAGACCCCAAGCACAGTAAGTTAAACAAAATGAGAAGACAGAGAAATACACAGCAGATGAAGGAGCAAGGTAAAAACCCACCAGACCAAAAAATGAAGAGGAAATAGGCAGTCTACCTGAAAAAGAACTCATAGTAATGAATGATCCAAAACCTTGGAACTAAAGATGATCCAAAATCTTGGAAAAGATGATCCAAAACCTTGGAAATAGAATGGAGGAAATACAAGATACACTTAACAAGGACCAAGAAGAACTAAAGAGCAAACAAACAATGATGAACAACAAAATAAATGAAATTTAAAATTCTCTAGAAGCAATCAATAGAATAACTGAGGCAGAAGAATGGATAAGTGACCTGGAAGACAAAATAGTGGAAATAACTACCACAGAGCAGAATAAAGAAAAAAGAATGAAAAGAACTGAGGACAGTCTCAGAGACCTCTGGGACAATGTTAAACATGCCAACATTCGAATTATAGGGGTCTCAGAAGAAGAAGAGAAAAAGAAAGGGACTGAGAAAATATTTGAAGAGATTACAGTTGAAAACTTCCCTAACATGGGAAAGGAAAGAGTCAATCAAGTCCAGGAAGCACAGAGAGTCCCATACAGCATAAATCCAAGGAGAAACATGCCAAGACACATATTAATCAAACAATCAAAAATTAAATACAAAGAAAAAATATTAAAAGCAGAAAGGGAAAAACAACAAATAACATACAAGGGAATCCCCATAAGGTTGACAGCTGATCTTTCAGCAGAAACTCTGCAAGCCAGAAGGGACTGGCAGGACATATTTAAAGTGATGAAAGGGAAAAACCTACAACCAAGATTACTCTACTCAGCAAGGGTCTCATTCAGATTCAATGGAGAAATTAAAACCTTTACAGACAAGCAAAAGCTAAGAGAATTCAGCACCACCAAACCAGCTTTACAACAAATGCTAAAGGAACTTCTCTAGGCAGGAAACACAAGAGAAGGAAAAGATCTACAAAAACAAACCCAAAACAATGAAGAAAATGGTACTAGGAACATACATATTGATAATTACCTTAAATGTAAATGGATTAAATGCTCCAACCAAAAGACATAGACTGGCTGAATGGATACAAAAATAAGACCCATATATATGCTGTCTACAAGAGGCCCACTTCAGACCTAGGGACACATACAGACTGAAAGTGAGGGGATGGAAAAAGATATTCCATGCAAATGGAAATCAAAAGAAAGCTTGAGTAGCAATTCTCATATCAGACAAAATAGACTTTAAGATAAAGACTATTAAAAGAGACAAAGAAGGACACTATATAATGATCAAGGGATCAATCCAAGAAGAAGATATAACAATTGTAAATGTTTACACACCCAACATAGGAGCATTACAATACATAAGGAAAATGCTAACAGCCATAAAAGGGGAAATCAACAGTAACACAATAATAGCAGGGGACTTTAACAGCCCACTTTCACCAATGGACAGATCATCCAAAGTGAAAATAAATAAGGAAACACAAGCTTTACATGACACATTAAACAAGATGGACTTAATTGATATTTATAGGAAATTTCATCCCAAAACAACAGAATACACTTACTTCTCAAGTGCTCATGGGACATTCTCCAGGATAGATCATATCCTGGGACAAAAGTCAAGCCTTGGTAAATTTTAGAAAATTGAAATTGTATCAAGTATCTTTTATGACCACAGCGCTATGCGACTAGACATCAATTACAGGAAAAAAACTGTAAAAAAACCAAATACATGGAGGCTAAACAATATACTACTAAATAACCAAGAGATCACTGAAGAAATCAAAGAGGAAATCAAAAAATACCTAGAAACAAATGACAATGAAAACACGATGACCCAAAACCTATGGGATGCAGCAAAAGCAGTTCTAAGAGGGAAGTTTATAGCAGTACTATCCTACCCCAAGAAATAAGGAAAATCTCAAATAAACAACCTAACCATACACCTAAAGCAAATAGAGAAAGAAGAACAAAAAAAACACCCAAAGTTAGCAGAAGGAAAGAAATAATAAAAATCAGATCAGAAATAAATGAAAAAGAAATGAAGGAAACAATAGCAAAGATCAATAAAACTAAAAGCTGGCTCTTTGAGAAGATAAACATAATTGATAAACCATTAGCCAGACTCATCTAGAAAAAAAGGGAGAAGACTCAAATCAACAGAATTAGAAATGAAAAAGGAGAAGTAACAACTGACACTGCAGAAATACAAAGGATCATGAGAGATTACTACAAGCAACTATATGCCAATAAAATGGAAAACCTGGAAGAAATGGACAAATTTTTAGAAAAGCACTACCTTCTGAGACTGAATCAGGAAGAAATAGAAAATATAAACAGACTAATCGCAAGTACTGAAATTGAAATTGTGATTAAAAATCTTCCAACAAACAAAAGCCCAGGACCAGATGGCTTCACAGGCAAGTTCTATCAAACATTTAGAGAAGAGCTAACACCCATCCTTCTCAAACTCTCCAAAAATATAGCAGAGGGAGGAATACTCCCAAACTCATTGCACGAGGCCACCACCACCCTGATACCAAAACCAGACAAAGATGTCACAAGGATAGAAAACTAGAGGCCAATAATACTGATGAACATAGATGCAAAAATCCTCAACAAAATACTAGTAAACAGAATCCAACAGCACATTAAAAGGATCATACATCATGATCAAGTGGGGTTTATCCCAGGAATGCAAGGATTCTTCAACATATGCAAATCAATCAATGTGATACACCATATTAAAAAATAGAAGGATAAAAACCACATGATAATCTCAATAGATGCAGAAAAAGCTTTTAAAAAATTCAACACCAATTTATGACAAAAACTCTCCAGAAAGTGGGCATAGAGGGAATCTACCTCAACATAATAAAGGCCATATATGACAAACCCACAGCCAACATCATTCTCAATGGTGAAAAACTGAAGCCATCTCCTCTAAGATCAGGAACAAGACAAGGGTGCCCACTATCACCATTACTATTCAACATAGTTTTGGAAGTTTTAGCCACAGCAATCAGAGAAGAAAAAGAAATAAAAGGAATCCAAATTGGAAAAGAAGAAGTAAAACTCTCACTGTTTGCAGATGACATGATACTATACATAGAGAATCCTAAAGATGCTACCAGAAAACTACTAGAGCTAATCAATGAATTTGGTAAAGTTGCAGGATACAAAATTAATGCACAGAAATCTCTTGCATTCCTATACGCTAATGATGAAAAACCTGAAAGAGAAATTAAGGAAACACTCCCATTTACCACTGTGACAAAAAGAAGAAAATACGTAGGAATAAACCTACCTAAGGAGACGAAAGACCTGCATGCAGAAAACTATAAGACACTGATGAAAGAAATTAAAGATGATACAAACAGATAGAGAGGTATACCACGTTCTTGGATTGAAAGAATCAATATTGTGAAAATGACAATACAACCCAAAGCAATCTACAGATTCAATGCAATCCCTATCAAACTACCAATGGCATTTTTCACAGAACTAGAACAAAAAATTTCACAATTTGTATGGAAACACAAAAGATCTCGAATAGGTAATCTTGAGAAAGAAAAACGGAGCTGGAGGAATCAGGCTCCCTGACTTCAGACTATACTACAAAGCCACAATAATCAAGACAGTAGAGTACTGGCACAAAAACAGAAATCCAGATCAATGGAACAGGATAGAAAGCCCAGAGATAAACCCATGCACATATGGTCACCTTATTTTTGATAAAGGAGGCAAGAATATACAATGGAGAGAAGACAGCCTCTTCAATAAGTGGTGCTGGGAAAACTGTACAGCTACATGTAAAAGAATGAAATTAGAACACTTCCTAATACCATACACAAAAATAAACTCAAAATGGATTAAAGACCTAAATGTAAGGCCAGACGCTATAAAACCCTTAGAGGAAAACATAGGAAGAACACTCTTTGACATAAATCACAGGGTGATCCTTTTTGACCCACCTCCTAGAGAAATGGAAATAAAGACAAAAATAAATACATGGGACCTAATGAAACTTAAAAGGAAACTACAAATAAGAAGAAAGACAGCCCTCAGAATAGGAGAAATTATTTGCAAACGAAGCAAATGACAAAGGATTTATCTCCAAAGTATACAAGCAGTTCATGCAGCTCAGTATTAAAGAAACAAACAACCCAATCCAAAAATGGGCAGAAGAACTAAATAGACATTTCTCCAAAGAAGATATATGGATTGCCAACAAACACATGAAAGGATGCTCAACATCACAAATCATTAGAGAAATGCAAATCAAAACCACAATGAGGTATCACCTCACACTGGTGAGAATGGCCATAATTAAAACAATCTACAAACAATAAACGCTGGAGAGAGTGTGGAGAAAAGGGAACCCTCTTGCACTGTTGGTGGGAATGTAAATTGATACAGCTACTATGGAGGTTCTTAACAAAACTAAAAATAGAACTACCATACGACCCAGAAATCCCACTACTGGGCATATACCCTGAGAAAACCATAATTCAAAAAGAGACATGTACCACAATGTTCATTTCAGCACTATTTACAATAGCCAGGACATGGAAGCAACGTAAGTGTCCATTGACAGATGAATGGATAAAGAAGTTGTGGCACACATATATATATACAGTGGAATATTAGCTATAAAAAGAAACAAAATTGAGTCATTTGTAGTGAGGTGGATGGACCTAGAGACTGTCACACAGAGTGAAGTAAGTAAGAAAGAGAAAAACAAATACCCTATGCTAACACATATATATGGAATCTAAAAAAAAAAAAAAATGGTTCTGATGAACCTAGCGGCAGGACAGCAATAAAGATGCAGACGCAGAGAATGGACTTGAGGACACAGGGAGGAGGACAGGTAATATGAGACAAAGTGATAGAGTTTCATTGACATATATACACTACCAAATGTAAAATAGATAAGTAGTGGGAAGCAGCCACATAGCATAGGGAGATCAGCTCGGTGCTTTGTGCCCACCTAGAGGGGTGGGATAGGGAGGGTGGGAGAGAGACGCAAGAGGGATGGTATATGGGGATATATGTATACATATAGCTGATTCACTTTGTTATACAGCAGAAACTAACACAACATTGTAAAGCAATTATACTCCAATAAAGATGAAAAAAAGAAAAGAAAAGAAAAACCAAAAAGAAAAACAACAATGAACTGCCTTCTGGGAAAAAGAATATCTGCTCCAATAATCACACCTGAGATCCAACAGAGCCATGTTTTTCCCATCTTTTGAACCTCATTCTGCCTTCTCTACTTTCATTTTTCTACTTTTATCCCTAAGAATAAAATAAAAAGGTCTTATCCTTCTAGGAAAAACTGTCCTTTGAAAGTTGCAAAAAGTAATCGTCAGAACCAGTTTTAAATTCATCCCAATTGGCCAATGACTGCTTGCATCACTAACCACATCTAAAGTCAGCTAATCAGTTGCAGCCTTACACTTATGAAAATCAGCCAGTCAGCAACAGATACACTTCAGAAAGCCTATGTGTATGGCTAAATGCGAACTGATTTATAAACACTCCTGTTTCTGAAAGTCTGCAGTCCCTGAACTACATGCTTCCCAAGAGTGTAAGTAAAAACACACCATTGTAAATCAACTATACTCCAATAAAAATTAATTAAAAATAAGTCAAATCAGCAGCTTATTAAAAAAAAACTGTGTAGAGTGCTTCCTCCCACCATGTGTCTTGCTCAGCAAGCTATAAATCCAGCTTTAGCTTCAAATATTGCATGGTGGCCACTCTTCCTTCACAAATGGTGTTCCCACCAAGATCGTCTTGAGGACTCTTGCTTAGGGGTGTCTTGTGGGACCCTTGGGCCAACAGGTGTTGGTCCAAAACCCCAGCTTCTTGTGCACGACTCAGATTGTCTTCCTGATCCACTGCCAAGTGAATCCATCTCAAGAACAACTTGAGCTCTGACTTGTTTCATTGAAGTTTTATTTCTGAATTTATTTTATTATTTCAAGATGTGTATGCAATTACATACAAAGTAAGCAGACATTTTGGTTTGGCGGGACAGCATTTAGCAAATGTTCTATTAATGTGCTTATTCTTCCACTACTTCATTTATTCTCACTTTTCTTTTGTCTATTTTTTTAAAAGTCTTGTCTCGTGTGTTTGTCTGTTCCTGATTTTCCTGTGCTTCTTCATTATTAGAAGATAGTGATCCAAAGCAAATAGATAGAGGCATAGATTTGATAAATCCCCAATCCAAGCTAGCCCCAAAGACTAATTAATGGATGGGGGTCCATTAGAAAGTCGATAATTTGTGCAAATATAGTTTGTCACATTTTGTCTTGTGTGCCTCACCAAAACTTTCATGAGGATACTTGACATCATATTAATTTTTGAAAGAAAATCCTTTTGTTTAGTACATAACTGTTATCATATAATTGATCATATGTCTTCTTTTTAGTTTCTGCTTGATTGATGAGCACAATACTCCATTTTCAGGACACCATTCATACTTATGACTCTATGTCGTGGGCTTGTCTTTGCCAACGTCACAATCTCCCACTGGCAGAACTTTCACTTCCTCTTTGTACTCTCAGTGTGATTCTAACTTGCATTTAATAAATGGTAAATTTTCACAAAAGATGTCTTTAGATTTCAGTGGGCAACTTTTGGCATGTCAAAAGTAAATGACTCATTTGATAATATTTCTCTAAAAGGACTGAAAAAAATGACCGAGTAGTTCCCTGTGCCAACCAATAACTGCTATATTCAGACCATTATGTAACAAACTGTCCTTTCTTTTCTCCAAGAAACTCCTAAAAATTTAATAGGTAAGGCTCTATTCTGCAAATGAAACTACATATTAAGTGTACTGAGAAGGGCTAACCTTAGAATTCCTGGAAAATTCTCCTACACATGGTCACTTTATAGTTAATCTGAACATCAGTATGCCTATACTATGCATATTCAAGACATGCAGGAAATAAACAAAATAGGTATACCTCACTTCCCTGTAGTGCCTAAGCCAATTACTATAGTCTTTTCTAAAGTCAAATTCTTTTCTTTAACACACATATGCTCAGCTTTCTTTGGTGTTTTAATTTGTTTGGTAGCCTATATTATTTGCTTGGGAAAATCAATGTCTCATCTGGATAGTTATTTTCTGGAGATTTACTCAAGCTTCATTGTCATAGGTAGAATTCTAAAATGACCTCCCAAGATTTGTTCCTAAACCCCAGGGACTGTGAATATCATAAGACATTACCCTCATTTTTAGGTTACGTTGTATGGCAGGGTTGATGTTTAAGAAAAGGAGATTGTCAACACAAACAATAACAAATGTTGGTGAGAATGTGGAGCAAAGGGAACCATTGAGCACTGTTGGTGGGATGTAAATTGGTGCAGCCACTGTGGAAAATAGCATGGAGTTTCCTCAAAAAACTAAAAATAGAACTACCTTATGTTCCAGCAATTCCACTCCTGGATATATAATCCAAAGGAAACAAAATCTGCACCCTAATGTTCACTGCAGCATTATTTAAACAATAGCCAAGGACATGGGAACAACCTAAGTGTTCATCAATAGATAAATAGATAAAGAAAATGTCATATGTGTGTGTGTGTGTGTGTGTGTGTGTGTGTGTGTGCATTATAGAGTAATATTCTTACTCAAGGAAGGAGAATCCTAGGATTTAGTTTCTAATGTCCACTTCCAGAAGAGATAGTTTAGATACTTCCTTACTAAATCCTGACTTAATATTGTTTGGTGATAAGTTTTATCTCTAAAATAAAAATAAAATTAAATGAGACAAAAGAAAATAAAGTAAAATGAAATACCAGGCTGGTTATGCAATGACTGTTCCAGACTCCCTTGTAGAGTTCATTCCCTTACAGAAAGCAAAATTGTCTCAAGTAACTGAACATAGAGCCTTCTCTAGGACATGTCAAATTGTTAAACTGAAAGCCATTATGCATTTGGAGTAGATCATAACTTCTGAATGCTGTGGAAACAAACAGATTTTCAATCTCTTCAGGTGCCCATATAAAAACAAATATCAAGTGGATTATTTAATGTCTTTTTACTACCCAAAGATCCCCAGAACATGCAGACAATTCCATGAAGTAGAACTGCTTCCACTCAAGATCAATCAGAATAAAGTTTTCCTGGATGCCTAGATTGTCACACTGATTGTCACATTCTCCTTCATATTTTTATCCTTTATCCTTACAACTTTAGTTTTTCTATTTACTGGTTTAATGTCTGAAGCCTCTGACTTCCCTATAATGTTACTACTAATAATAACATTCCAAGACTGACTTCACTTAGGACGATCACCACCCTAACTTTATAATTCAGTTCTTCTAAAATATTTCTAGTAGAGCCAATTTGAAGAATTTTTGAATATGTCATCGTCCCAAGCCAACTCCTGGAAAAAAATAATGGCTTTACTTGTAATTATGCTTTTAAAATAAATTTTAATTGAGGATAAATTGCATTAAGAAATATCAGGCTGACAGCTACTGATGGGCATTCAGGGCAAGGATGCTACAAACTATTTATATAAAGACCATGACTCCACCTAATCATCAAAATCAGCTTAAACCCAACTGTACTTCATCTTTGAGTGTTGTCCATGGAATAAGAAACAACTAAAACCCCCAAAGAACCTCAAACATTTGAAGTCATGAGTTATTCCTATAATAAGATCAAAAGTTCAAACATTTGGGCAAAGAAACAGTTTATGATGAGTTAAAGTACATTACACCAACTTAACCAATAAATCAACTCTCTGTAGATAATACACAAATGAAAGATTATGTTTCTGTGCTGGAAGAGGTGAATATAAATATTCTTGGGAGATAATAAATAGCTAGAGAATAATGTACTAACAGTTCCACTAAAGTTAATCAAATTTTTGTACAACTTCTGTGTTCTTTCTCCTATGTGGAATTCTATCTACTACAACTGAATATATGGATACCTACAATCAAACAATATGATCTCCTAATTATGGAGTTGCTCAAGGTTTCTTGTCCCTTGCAAGGTACAAGGGCCAAAGAGCCAAGGTAAATGTGAAGAATGATATTTGAGAATTAACTGGAGCTTTCATTGTGGAGTATTCCTAGAGTAAAATCCATCAGGAAACACCATCCTCCTGATACCCTGCAGCCCAGACAGTCCTTATCTCTCTCACCTGCTCCACTTTTTGGTAGTGAGCTCAAGGATTCCTGGGGTTCTTCTTCATCACACACTTCTGAACAGGTACTGCTTCCTTCTGATAAATAGAATGAAATCTCTTGGAATCCCAGTGTATGACCAATGGAAACCGTAGTAGGAAAACCCTCCCAGAGACAACCAGGAAGACCAGAGCAGCTCAAGTATCTCCAAGATGGGAATGTCCTTGCCCTTAGACCCTCCTGCCTTTGAGCTCACCTGACCTAGAGGTTAACATGGCTCCCGTCACTATCATCAGAGGCTGAAAACAGTCTACCCATCTCACTCCCTTCTTATACACTAATTTTCTCTGTCTTTTTCATCCTTTCCAGTTGGCTCTATATATTTCTTCTGTATGGGTATGTGAAGGGGAGTAGGGTAGGAAGAGAGAAGAAAGATGGAGATTTTCCTCTCTGCAGACAGAAAAACAAAGATTCAATTTGGGAGTTGAAATCACAATTACCTTCTCCATCACATAGTGGTTGACTAGGCAGCTCCTCTGGTTCTTCTTTGTTGGTCATTTGGGAAGCTTTAGGATCACAGGACACTAAAGAGAAACAAGAAAATGAGCTGAGCCAGGATGCTCAGACCACAAGTGAGACGAGAAAGAAGAAATTGGCAAGGGTCGCATGATGAATGGAAGGCACAGAAAGACAGGAAGGATAACTGATCTAATCTTTGGACAACAAAGGTCACCAGGTTTAAGTGGGAAAGTAATATGATCTGATTTCCATCTTGCACATAAAAATTGTGCTAAAGTGGAGAAAATGGGCAAGATGGGAGCAAGAGAAAATGGGACATTCAAGTTCCATTTACTGAGAGAGCAAACCCTGTAAGAAAAGGACATTCCAGTTTCATGGAAGAAGATGTTGGTTTCAATTTTGGAAGTGTCAGTTCCTGAAAGACATCCAAATGGAGAGGGCCCTGGGATAAATGTCTTCAGGTAAATACATAGATGGATGACCTTGGAAGATGGGTCTGCCTAGCAGGCATGTGCTTGAGACACATTCTGTTACCTGAGAGTAGCTGAGGCTGCCAGGGAGAGAGTTATTACTCTATGTTATGGACACCACTCTCTCAATGGGGCAAACCTAACTTGGAAACTCACTACTGGGATGGAAGATGCTCCTGACTGATATGCATACTTCAGCATTCCAGGATCCTAACTTCTCTCCTCTCTTCCCTGTACAGCTGTTTTCACTCTATTGATCTGATAAAACTCTTTCTCGACATAGTTTCTCTGCACTTCCTTGCACTTTTTTTTTGGTATTTATTTGCCTCTCTATATAGTTTCTCTAATTTTTATCTTTGTATCTCATTTCTTACTGAGGTAATTCCCTTTCTACCTTGTCTTCCATTTTCTCCTTTTCTCTTTTTCTCTGGGTCTTCTCTTTCTAGATGCCTGTAAAATTTCCTTATTTTATATATTTTCCTCATGCTCACAGATCCCTTCTCTCAAACTGACAAAAGTCCTTCCATTTTCACATGGACCACAGTGCTGGAGAGCCTTCCCTTATTAGCTCTATTCTAAGTCTCCCACATGACCTTTCTAAATTGCAAGCTTATCAGTCATTCACAAAACTTACTTCCATGCTCCTTGTACGTCCGAAGTAAGCTGAAAATGATCTCCTTGCCTCAACTGCCATAACCTGATGACATTTGGATTTTATATGCATTTAATAAAGTCACCCAGGTACTTGTGGTTTGGGACTCCAGCCTACCTTTGGCACATCCTGTTTTCCTATGTTCTCCATGCAGGGGTGCTCTCCCCACTCAGTTCAGCTCACCTTTCTCCTTAGTCTCTCTCACAGTTTTGGAAAAAACAAAACAGAAAATCGACACAATTCCATGTGTATGTATGTGAATATGAAGAAGAGAATGGCAAGATGAGAGAAGGGGGGATATTTTTTCCTATTTATTGAGGAGTTTAAATCATAATTACCTTCTCCCTCTACTGGTAGTAGGCTGAGCACCTCCTTGGGTTCTCCTTCGTGAGTCATTTGGGGAGTTTTGGGATAACAGGTCACTGCAGAGAAACAAGGACATGATGGACCATGGAGGGCGATCAGAAACAGACCTCGATTGGCTCATGCCAAACATGATGGAAAAACCATATGTCTGCTCCAAGCACTGCTTCTGAGAGCCACGCCATCTCCTTCTGCTTCTTTGCCATCTGCACCTCTTCTCTCTCCTTCTCAGCATCCTACCCACAGTTCCACCTCCACACAGCTCTGTTTCCTAGCTGTGCATCTCTTTGATTGTCTGTGTTTCTCTCCTCATCTCTTGTCTTCAGGTCTTGGGGTTTGTTTGTTTGTTTGTTTTTCAGTGATAGTGTATCCCTTTTCTCCTGTTATCCTTTCTAACTTTCTTATTCTAGATCTCTTCAAGCCTAAGTGGTTGGGTCCATTTCTATACTTCCTGTCTCTCAGTGGTTTCCTTTCCCTCCCCACCAACATTAATTTTTCCTTAACTAAATCTTCTCTTGGACCCTGGTTCTCTCCCCTGGGAACCTGCAGAACTCCTTGGGTTTCCTCTTCCTTTTCTGACCACATGACCCCACGCTGATTGTCAGCTGGCTTCACACAACTGTCACCCTCAGTGACACACCCAGGATGCTGGTGCCCACTCTTCCTTTTCTACCTTGCCCTTGCAAAAATAACCTCCATGCCCTTCTGTTTCATTTCCCCAACCATAAAATAGAAGTTACAACAGTTTGTATACCTGTGTCTTAGGGTTTCATGAAGGTAAGAGGGGGCTTGCACAATCCAATAATCTGATGGAGACTGTACACATTGTCTCCCAACCCAGTTCTCTTTCTCATTCTCACCCTTTCCACACATCTCTGCTTCTTCTATTTCTATCTCAGTATCTTGCTATTGGAATCTCTTGGTACTTCTCTTTGTCCCGATTTGTTTCTTTTCCCATGTCTCTTTCCACCTGCCTTTTCTCTCTCTTCCTTTCCTGATGCTGAGCTTTCTGTCTTCTCCCCATCTCTCATGCTGTTTTTTTCTAGAACTAGGAATTAGAAAAGGTATCTCTGAGGTGGTCTATAACTTCCATGTGATTTCACCAGATTAGTGAGCAGAATGGAGAGTGGAGTGGACCAAGAAAATTGTTCCAAGCACAGGGCTAAGTGTGCAAAGACTCAGATGAGAAAAAGTAATCAAAATTAAAATTACTGCAAAGTTTTAAACAAACTTTAGAAGTCGTTGCAGGAGAGGCAGACATGAGGCTGGAGCCATGGGAAGGAAAACAGGGAAGGATTTCAAACTTTTGACAACAAAAAGTTATTGATTTAAGGTAGGAAAGTGAGATAAGCCAACCTGCATTTTCAAAGGGTCATCTAGTTGAGTTGGAGAGAATGGATATGGTGGGAGGATGACTGGAGGAAGGTATGAGACCATATAGAGTCTGTTGCCCTGGCTCTAGTTCCAGAGAGAAGAGACATCTGACTAGGGCTTCCGTGTCAGGTGTGGCAACAAGTGGATGAGTAAGAGACAAGTTAAAGGTATAGTTAACTAAACTGGATGATTGATGGGGTGTGTGAGTTGAGGGAGGGAAAAGAGTCATTGGTGACCCCTAGGTGTCTACCTAAAGAATGGAACAATAGCGTTCCATACTGAGATAGGGAACACGGGGAAAGGAGGCAGATCTGGCATCAAGAAAGATGGTATATGCAACTATGGAAGTGACTTGTATTGAAGTTCCCGAAAACCATCCAAATGGAGATGTCTCTCAGATCCCTGTACAAATATAGTCAGGCACTTAGATGAATGAGCTTACAAGGCAAGTTGGGGCCAGAGTTAGGAATTTGGGGATCATTAAGTTATAGATAGAGCATACAAGAATGGCTGAGGGGAGGGCCATTGCCTCTGAGTGTATTACAGGTGCCACTTTGATAATTGGAGGAACCATAATCTGAAAACTCATGGCTAACATGTTCAACTCCTAGTGTTAGAAGTTGCTTCCATGCAGCAACTCTTCTTTCAGTCCCTACAATGTCCCAAACCATCTTCTCCATCCTTGTACATGGTGTTCTCTCTCTACAGATGTTTTACTCTTCTCCTTTATCTTTTTCTCTATGTATAACTGTTATACTTTCCTCCAGTCTTTCTATTTCTTAGCACTTTCCCTCTCTGGGTCTTTCTCTAATGTCACATTCTCTACCTTTTAAACTCTGTACATTGTTTGATTATTGAGTTGAGCTCCTTTCTTCTATGGTGCTCATTTCCCTGCTTCTATCTGTTCTCTTTAGTTCTTAACTTCCTGTTTGTAATGTTTCAACTTAAAATTTAAATCTAAAAATTAAAATTTCAGCTTTTCTGTATATTTTTTCCATCTCACATATTCCTTCTGCAAATCATCAAAGTTCTCATCTTTTGCCACTGACAAACGAGTAGGGATCCTTCCTTCCCCTTGGCAGGCTCGTTTCAAATGTCTTTGACATGAGTTTTCTATTTTGCGATTATACCCACTATGCCCATGTTCCTGGCACAACCTCGAGGAAAGCAGGTTGAAAATTATCTCCCCTCCCTGACACCACATTCTAACCTGGTTCTATTTCGATTCCACATCTATTTATTTTTTTTAATTTTTATTAGAGTATAGTTGATTTACAATGTTGTATTAGTTTCTGCTGTACAGCACAGTGAATCAGTTATACATATACATATATCCACTCTTTTTTAGATTCTTTTCCCATATAGGTCATTACAGAGTATTAAGTAGAGTTCCCTGTGCTACACAGTAGGTCATTGTTAGTTCTCTATTTTATTATATATTTTTTTTTTTTTTTTTTTTTTTTTTTTTTTTTTTTTTTTTTTTTTTTTTTTTGCGTTACATGGGCCTCTCACTGTTGTGGCCTCTCCCGTCGCGGAGCACAGGCTCAGCAGCCATGGCTCATGGGCCCAGCCGCTCCGCGGCACGTGGGATCTTCCCAGACTGGGGCACGAACCCGTGTCCCCTGCATCGGCAGGCAGACTCTCAACCCCTGTGCCACCAGGGAAGCCCTATTTTATTATATTTTTAATTTTTAAATTAATTTTTAATATCTTTATTGGAGTATAATTACTTGACAATGGTGTGTTAGTTTTTGCTGTATAACAAAGTGAATCAGCTATACATATACATATATCCCCATATCTCCTCCTTCTTGTGTCTTCCAACCACCCTCCCTATCTCACCCCTTTAAATTAATTTTTATTGGAGTATAGTTGAGGTATAATGTTGTGTTAGTTTCTGCTGTACAGCAAAGTGAATCAGTTATATATATATATATATCCACTCTTTTTTAGACTCTTTTCCCATAGAGGTCATTACAGAGTGCTGAGTAGGGTTCCCTGTGCCACACAGTAGGTTCTTATTAGTTATTTATTTAATATATAGTAGTGAGTATATGTCAATCTCAATCTCCTAAATCAGCAGTTCCCAACCTTTTTGGCACCAGGGACTAGTTTTGTGGAAGACAATTTTTCCACGGACGTGGTGTGGGGGGTGGGGGATGGTTTAGGCGGTGATGAAAGCGATGGGGAGCGGCAGATGAAGCTTCACTGGCTTGCCCACTGCTCACCGCCTGCTGTGCGACCCAGTTCCTTGGACCGGTACTGGTCTGCATCCCAGGGGTTGGGGACTCCTGTCCCAAATTATGCTTACCCCCACTTTCCCCCTTGGTAACCATCAGTTTGTTTTCTACATCTGTGACTCTGTTTTATAAATAAGTTCATTTGTACCATTTTTTTGGATCCCACATATAAATGATATCATATGATATTTGTCTTTCTCTGTCAGACTTAATTCACTCAGTATGACAATCTCTAGGTCCATCTATGTTGCTGCAAATGGCATTATTTCGTTCTTTTTATGGTTGAGTAATATTCCATTTATATATGTACCATCTTCTTTATCCATTCATCTATCAATGGACATTTAGGTTGCTTCCATGCCCTGGCTATTGTAAACAGTGCTGCAATGAACACTGTAGTTCATGTATCTCTTCGAATTATTGTTTTCTCCAGATATATGCCCAGGAGTGGGATTGCTGGATCATATGGTAGCTCTATTTTTAGTTCTTTTAAGGAAACTCCATACTGTTCTCCAAAGTGGCTGTACCAATTTACATTCCCACCAACAGTGTAGGAGGGTCCCCTTCTCTCCACACCCTCTCCAGTATTTATTGTTTGTAGGCTTTTTGATGATGGCCATTCTAACCGGTGTGGGGTGATACCTCATTGTAGTTTTGATTTGCATTTCTCTAATAATTAGTGACGTTGAACATCTCTTCATGTGCTTTTTGGTCATCTGTATGTCTTCTTTAGATCTTGGAGAAATGTCTATTTAGATTTTCTCCCCATTTTTTGATTGGGTTGTTTGTTTTTTTGATATTGAGCTGCATGAGCTGTATGTATATTTTGGAGATTAATCCCTTGTCAGTTACTTGGTTGCAAATATTTTCTCCCATTCTGAGGATTGACTTTTTGTTTTATGGTTTCCTTTGCTGTGCAAAAGCTTTGAAGTTTCATTAGGTCCCATTTGTTTATTTTTGTTTTTATTTTCATTACTCTAGGAGGTGTATCAAAAAAGCTCTTGCTGTGATTTATGTCAAAGAGTGTTCTGCCTAAGTTTTACTCTAAGAGTTTTATAGTATCTGGCCTTACATTTAGGTCTTTAATCCATCCTTATTTTTTCTTTTAACTCACTTGCTGTTTGTCTCTCCTATACATAGTATTTCATTAAACCTATGCAACCCTGGGACATAAGTTTAAAATGATCTCTCTCCTCCAAACCCCAATCTGGTTGTATTTAGATTCCATATACTTTTAAATAAAATTGAAACTACTTAGGCAACTGCATGTGGTGGCCCCAATCTACATTTTTATTATTCTGTGCCCTTAAATTCTCTACCCAGAAGCCCCTCCATTAAGGCCCTTAGTCCCTCTTTCCCCCTTGCCTCCTATATACCTGAAGAAAGCAACCAGAGCCTAAGGAAAAGTGTGTGTTTGTGTTTGGGGGAATGAAGGGAAACGTCCCTTGCATACAGACATGCAAACAAATTAATGAGATAATTGGTCACTTAAATCAATATTAGCTCCCCCGTTACCTGCTTGCAGTTTGGGAATCTCTTCAGAATTGCCTTCGTTTGTCCCTTGAAGAGCTTTGGGCTCACAGGAAACTAAAGAAAAACAGAAAAGACCAACCAGACATGGTGATGTGGTACAGATCTCAGAGTGGTCATGCTGAATTCTGGTGTTCAATGGTCAGGTGAACTTCTCCTTGGGAAAAGATACTGTTGCTCCAAACACCTCACTTTAGACACACCAGAGCCTTGCTCTGCCTTTTTTCCTTCCCGTTATCCCTCAGTCACCTTTCTCCTCATTTTTCTGTCCCCACACATGGTTGTTTTTGTGCCATGAAGGATCACACACCTCCTTTACTCTGGGCTTCCCTCCCAGTCGTCTTCTTCTTTGCCCTTCAGTGTTCTTTGACAGTTTTCCTACTCATGAGTCAGTTTTCTTTTTTTTTTTTAATTGGGGTATAGTTACTTTACACTGTTGTGTTAGTTTCTGCTGTACAACAAAGTGAATCAGCTATACGTATAGTGATATACATGTATATGTATACTGATATATATCCCCTCCCTCTTGGACCTCCCTCCCTCCCACCCCATCCCACCCATGTAGGTCATAATAGAGCACCAAGCTGAGCTCCCTGTGCAATACGGCAGCTTCATACTAGCTATCTATTTTACACATGGCAGTGTATATATGTCAATCCTAATCTCCCAATTCACCCCACCTCTCCTCTCCCCTGTGTCCATTCCCTACATCTGCATCTCTATTCCTGTCCTGCAAATAGGTTCACCTGTATTTTTCTAGATTCCACATAAATGCATTAATATACGATATTTGTTTTTCTCTTTCTGACTTACTTCACTCTGTATGACAAACTCTAGGTCCATCCGTATCTCTACAAATGACCCAATTTCATTCCTTTTTATGGCTGAGTAATATTCCATCATATATATGTACCTAAGTCTTGGCTGCCCTGACCCTCTGCAGCCCCACACGATAGTCACCATAGTAAGTCATTGAGGATGCTGGTACCCTCACTTGTTTAACTGCTTTGACTGCTAACAGACCCTTACACACTTCAGTGCTTCTATTTCTTTACCTATAAAACAGGAATAAGTAGCATTTTGTCTGTTACATCCATAACTTTGTGGAGAGAAGAATGACATCTTGTTTGCCAAAATTCTTTGAAAAATCAGTCACATAATAAATAATAGCTGACAAAAATTGTACTTTAGATTTGGGAGCAATTGATCTGAAGGACCATGTTTCTTTTGGGGGTTTTCCAATGTTAGACACAAAATAATAGCATTATAGCCAAATAGAATAATACTTAGTTTTTATTCTTTAGAGAAGATAAAGGGCAGGTCAGTATAAATTCAAGTCTTTACTATTAATAGCTATGAGAGACATCACCTTTCTCCAGCATATTGCTACTAGAATGCACTTAGGAATATTTATGTTATTTGTTATGTTATTTATGTTATTATGGACTCATGGGATTCCAAGACACACTAGATCTTTTGACTGTGGAGTGTGCTCAGGGTAAAAAGCATCAATAAACACCAGCTCTGAATTCAGCCACCTGACACCCTCGGCTGGCAATCCCTCCCCATCCTTACCAAGCTCACATCTTGGTGGGATGTTCCAGGCTCCCTGGGGCTCTTCTCCATCACAGGCCTCCCAACAGGCATTGTTGTTCCCTGCAGTAAAGAATGAAATCCCACACACATCTCAATTTATGACCAAGGAGGAATCACAGCAAGAAAATAACTAGAAAATCAACAAATCCTGAGAAACTGGAAGGCCCCACTCCCCAAAATAACCTGACCTGAAGGTTAACTTTGCAACAGCAGCTTTCACTAGGGGATGAGGAATTCATCCATTGTGGAAAAATCTCCCTTGCCTTTTTTTTTTTTTTTTTTACATCTTTATTGGAGTATAATTGCTTTACAATGGTGTGTTAGTTTCTGCTTTATAACAAAGTGAATCAGTTATACATATACATATGTCCCCATATCTCTTCCCTCTTGCATCTCCCTCCCTCACACTCTCCCTATCCCACCCCTTTAAGTGGTCACAAAGCACTGAGCTGATCTCCCTGTGCTATGCGGCTGCTTCCCACTAGCTTTCTATTTTACGTTTGGTAGTGTATATATATCCATGCCACTCTCTCACTTTGTCCCAGCTTACCCCTCCTCCTCCCTGTATCCTCAAGTCCATTCCCTAGTAGGTCTGCATCTTTATTCGCATCTTGTCCCTAGGTTCTTCTGACCAATTTTTTTCTTTTTTTTTAGATTCCATATATATGTGTTAGCATATGGTATTTGTTTTTCTCTTTCTGACTTACTTCACTCTGTATGACAGTCTCTAGGTCCATCCACCTCACCACAAATAACTCAGTTTCGTTTCTTTTTATGGCTGAGTAATATTCCATTGTGTATATGTGCCACATCTTCTTTATCCATTCATCTGTTGATGGACACTTAGGTTGCTTACATGTCCTGGCTATTGTAAATAGAGCTGAAATGAACATTTTTGTACATGACTCTTTTTGAATGATGGTTTTCTCAGGGTATATGCCCAGTAGTGGGATTGCTGGGTCATATGGTAGTTCTATTGTTAGTTTTTTAAGGAAGCTCCATACTGTTCTCCATAGTGGCTGTATCAATTTACATTCCCACCAAGAGTGCAAGAGGGTTCCCTTTTCTCCACACCCTCTCCAGCATTTATTGTTTGTAGGTTTTTTTTTTTGCACTACACGGGCCTCTCACTATTGTGGCCTCTCCCGTTGTGGAGCACAGGCTCCAGACGCGCAGGTCCAGTGGTCATGGTTCACGGGCCCAGCCGCTCTGCGGCATGCGGGATCTTCCCAGACCGGGGCACGAACCCATGTCCCCTGCATCGGCCGGCGGACTCTCAACCACTGTGCCACCAGGGAAGCCCTGTTTGTAGATTTTTTGATGATGGCCATTCTGACTGGTGTGAGATGATATCTCATTGTAGTTTTGATTTGCATTTCTCTAATGATTAATGATGTTGACCATCCTTTCATGTGTTTGTTGGCAATCTGTATATCTTCTTTGGAGAAATATCTATTTAGGTCTTCTGCCCATTTTTGGATTGAGTTGTTTGTTTTTTTAATATTGAGCTGCATGAGTTGCTTGTATGTTTTGGAGATTAATCCTTTGTCAGTTGCTTCATTTGCAAATATTTTCTCCCATTCTGAGGGTTGTCTTTTCATCTTGTTTATCGTTTCCTTTGCTGGGCAAAAGCTTTTAAGTTTCATTAGGTCCCATTTGTTTATTTTTGGTTTTATTTCCATTTCTCTAGGAGGTGGATCAAAAAAGATCTTGCTATGATTTATGTCATAGAGTGTTATGCCTATGTTTTCCTCTAAGAGTTTGACGGTGTCTGGCCTTACATTTAGGTCTTTAATCCATTTTGAGTTTATTTTTGTGTATGGTGTTAGGGAGTGTTCTAATTTCATTCTTTTACATGTAGCTGTCCAGTTTTCCCAGCACCACTTATTGAAGAGGCTGTCTTTTCTCCACTGAATATTCTTGCCTCCTTTATGAAAGATAAGGTGACCATATGTGCATGGGTTTATCTCTGGGTTTTCTATTCTGTTCCATCGGTCTATATTTCTGTTTTTGTGCCAGTACCATACTGTCTTGTTTACTGTAGCTTTGTAGTACAGTCTGAAGTCAGGGAGCCTGATTCTTCCAGCTCTGTTTCCCTTTCTCAAGATTGCTTTGGCTATTCAGGGTATTTTGTGTTTCCATATGAATTGTGAGATTTCTTGTTCTAGTTCTGTGAAAAATGCCAGTGGTAGTTTGATAGGGATTGCATTGAATCTGTAGATTGCTTTGGGTAGTAGAGTCATTTTCACAATGTTGATTCTTCCAATCCAAGGACATGGTATATCTCTCCATCTATTTGTATCATCTTTAATTTCTTTCATCAGTGTCTTATAAATTTCTGCATATGGGTCTTTTGTCTCCTTAGGTAGGTTTATTCCTAGATATTTTATTCTTTTTGTTGCAATGGTAAATGGGAGTGTTTCATTAATTTCACTTTCAGTTTTTTCATCATTAGTGTATAGGAATGCCAGAGATTTCTGTTCATCAGTTTTGTATCCTGCTACTTTACCAAATTCATTGATTAACTCTAGTAGTTTTCTGGTAGCATCTTTAGGATTCTCTATGTATAGTATCATGTCATCTGCAAAGAGTGACAGCTTTACTTCTTCTTTTCCAATTTGGATTCCTTTTATCTCTTTTTCTTCTCTGATTACTGTGGCCAAAACTATGTTGAATAATAGTGGTGAGGGTGGGCAACCTTGTCTTGTTCCTGATCTTAGTGGTAGTTTCTGATCTTAGTGGTTTCCTTTTTTATACCACATTCTCTTTCTACTTCTTCCCTTTCCATTTGAACCTTTACATTTTATCCATCTCTGCCTCTGTTTCTTTCTGCTGGTGTCTCCTAGACTGTCTCTTTCTCTGTTTCTGCAACTTTTGTCTTGTTTCTCTGATGTTGCTCCTTCTCTCCTATCCTTTGTCTTTCAACTGTTTCTTTCTAGCTTTCTCTAAAGAAAGGCCTCCCTGCCATAGTATGTTTTAAATAGGATTTACCAGAGTGAGGAGGTTAAGTGGAGGGTAGTAGAATGTGAAAACAGTTCTGAATAAGGCAGAAAATGTATGAAAATGCTCAGATATGAAAGATTTAACAATTAAAATTATTGGGGGAGTAAATGAGACAGAAAAACAAATATCATATGATATTGCTTATATGTATGTGGAATTTAAAAAATGATACAAATGAACTTACTTAGAAAACAGAAACAGACTCACAGACATAGAAAACAAACATATGGTTACCAAAGGAGAGGTGGGGGAGGGATAAATTAGGAGTTTAGGATTAACATATACACACTACTATGTATTAAAAAAGATAACCAACAAGGACCTACTGTATAGTACAGGGAACTATACGTAATATCTTGTAATAATGTATAATGGAAGAGAATGTAAAAAAAGAATATATATATATGAACATATATGTATAACTGAATCACTTTGCTGTACACTTGAAACTAACACAACATTGTAAATCAACTATATTACAGTAAAATTTTTAAAAATAAAATAAAATACAAATTTTAAAAATAAAATTATTGGGGGAAAAAGTTTATACTATATTGAATTAATAGTGCAGGAAGCAGGTGATGAGGCTGGGGAAATCGATACAGGGCTTATCATGGGTAATCTTGGATGCCACACAGAGAAACATTTATTTAATCCTTAGTGTATTAAGAAAGTATGTTGGAACATAACACAATCTAATTTTCATTTTCAAATGTCCCATGTAGTTGAAGTGCAAATAACACATTTGTTGGAAGCAAGATTAGAGGAAGGTCATGAACAGAAGACTGTTGCTTTGAGACCCATGGCAGAGGTCTGAAGACTTCGGGGTGTGACAGATGGACAGCTTGGAGATATTCTGGAAGAGAAATGACTATACTGGTTGAGTAACAGGCATTTATTTGAGGGCAAGAGCAGTCACGGTGACGCCTAGACTTCCAACTTGAAAACCTATGAGATAATAAGGATCCATCACTGAAACATGAATGCTGAAGAGGAGTTTAGATCTAGCTTGAGTGATGAAGACACTACTTTTAGTTCTGAAACGCCAAGTTAAAAGTTCTTGAAAGAATTCATGTGTAGATATCTAGCAGACCATTGTCTTTGAGTCCACGGATAAAGGTACTCTGAAGGCAATCTAGGGTGGTGATTTGGTCATAGGAATCACTGGAATATTCAGGGAGAGGACTATTGCAATGTGAGTATTTTACAAGTGCCACTTCGATGGTTAAGGACAGTTTAATCTGAAAACTCACAGCTAATGTTGCCAACACTTGTGCCCAAAGTTGCTTATATACAGTGCTCTTACCTCAAGCCTACAATGTCCCGATCTGCTCCTCTCTCTTTTATTGTCTTTTCGCTCTCAACCTGTTTTCCATCCATTCTCCTTCAACTCTTTCTCCTCATAGTTGCCTTTGTACGTCTGCCTGACTTTTCCCAATTCTTAGTATTTATTTTCCTCTCGGTCTTGCCCTTTCCATACTTTTCACTCTCAACTTTTATCTCTGTTTCTTGAGAAATTTTTCAGTTTATCTCTTCTCTGCGGTGTCTTACACTTGCTCCCATTCCATCTGTTTCTCCCACTTTATTTTGACCTCTGTCTCCCAACACTATTCAACTTTTGTCTCTCTGTGTGATTTCATCCTCCAGGTTCTCCCCTCTCATCATCTCCAAAACTCTCCTCTTGGACTCTGACTACAGTACCAGGGACCTCCAACTGGCCAGTTCTCCCGGGTGAACCTGATATGCCATGATGTTTCCAAGTTCCTCTTAGTTGTTCTGTGAAATTAATTGAAAATTATCCCCTATCTCAACCTGGAAGAGTGGGATTTTAGAAAACTGGATCCATTCATGTAATTTGTCACATATGACACCCTATCTACCTTTTCAATTTTCTCTTTTTATATTCCCCATCAATGGATGCTCCATCTACTCAGGAGTTCAGATTCCTTTTCTCACTGTCTCTGTTGCATATGTGAGCAGCTAGGAGAAGAAGGGGGCAGGTAGGAGAAGTGGGGGCTAGCAGAGGCCTAGGATAGGAGGCCAAAGGTAGGCTTTGCTTCCATGAAGACAAGAAAACAAAGATTTAATATGGAATTGATAAATTAAATGATTGTTACCTTGTCTGTTATATGGCAGTAAGCTGGGTACATCTTCTAACCTTATTACATTGTTCATTTGGAGAGGTGACTGTTCCAAGGACACTAAAGAGAGCGATAAGAAAAAGACAGAACTCAGACAGTATCCAGAGAAGAGACATCTGTGTGCTCAAGATGAACTCTGATGATGTTCAAGTTCCAAGGACCCTATCTGAGGCCCAGCAGAGCCTTGCTTGCCTCTTTTTCATTGAGATGCACATATCTTAAGTGTAAAACAGCTCTGTGACCAACATCACAGTCAAGATTTGGAACATTTCCACCATGCCATTCAGTTTCCAACCACTATAAGCAACCACTGTTTTGATTTCTATCACCATTAACAAGTCCTTCCTTTCTGGTACTATACTTGTCTGTACTGATGCTCACATCAATAGGATCACATAGTACATACTCCTGTGACTGGCTTCTTTTTCTCAACATAATGTTTCTGAGATTCATCCATGTGGTTACATATACCAGTAGTTCATTCGTTATATTGCTGAATAGTATTCCATTCTATAAATATATCACCGTTTATTTTCTCTTATTGATGAGAATTTGAATTGGTTCCAGATTTTAGCTATTTGGAATAAAGGTACTATAAACATTGTTGTACAAATATTTGTGTGAACATATGTTTTCATTCCTTATGAGAAGATACTTAGGAGTAGGACTTCTGGGTCGTGGGTTATAATTAACTTTATAGGAAACTGCTAGTTTTCCAAAGTGGTTATATCTATCACTTTATAGTCCAACTAGCAACGTATATAAAGGAGTTCTAATTGTTCCATAGTCTCATCAGCATTTGGTGTTGTCAGTATTTTTAATTTTAGCAATTCCAGTAACTGAATGGTAGCTCGTTGTGGCTTTTCCCCAATGACTAATGAAATTTGCATTTCCCCAGTGACTAAGGATGATATATACTTTGTTTGTGTGCTTATTGGTCATTTTATGTCTTCTGAGTGAAGTGTCTGTTCAAGTCTTTTGTCCATTTTTTAAATTAGTGGTGTGTCATTTTATTATTCTTTTGTAGGAGTTCTTAATACATTCCAGGTACAATCCTTTGTCAGATATATGTATTGCAAATATTTTCTCCCAGTCTATGACTTGTCTTTTCCTTTTCTTAATGGTGTGTTGGATTAGTAGTTTTTAATTTTGATGAAGTGCAATTTACCAAGTTTTTCTTTTATGGTCTGTGCTTTTGCTGTCCTATGTAACAAATTTTTGTCAACCCTAAATTTGCAAGGATATGCTCCTGTGTTTTCTTTTAGAAGCTTTATCATTTTAGCCTTAACTTTTAGATTTGTGATCCAACTTGAATTATATTTTGTGGATAGTGTGAAGCAGGAGGGGAGGTTAATTTTTTCTATGTTTGCTCTGCCTTATTTTCCATCTTTTTACAATCTATTCTACTACTCTTCATTTCTCACATTTGTACTTACAGTCCTCTTCCCAACACTGTGTCTCCCCGATGAAGGATTGTGCATTCTTGTTTCTGATGGCGTCTCTCTCCTTGGTCACTCCTGTCACCTTGTATTTCTGCCTCTCTCTTCCCCAGTGAGGCTTCTGGCTCTTCCCCCTTTGTCTCTCTAGTTTTTCTCTTCCAACTCTTTATACCCTTTATACCTATGCTATTCCAGTGTCCTACCCTCTCTGTCTCTTTGTGGTTTTTTTACCTCTCCCATTTACCACAAAAACCAGATATGCTTTCTTGGTAAGTAAATGACTCCTCACCCTAAACTCTGATCTACTCCTCTGCCCCTTGAGGAGAGGAGCAGGGTCCCTTGGAGCTCCCTGGGGCCTCCTTTCTGAATTATGAACACATCACATCCCCCTTCCTCCCTCCCTGTATGTGCTACCATACTCAGAGTCAGTCATCCAGGCAAATATTGGACTGTCAGTCAACCTTACTGCTTGTTCAGATTCTCAGGCACACTCATTCATCATTTCCTGGATTTTTATTGTACCATTTGGGTCACGAGATAAATCTTCTTCCCTTATACTCATCTGCATGCATCACTGATATGCTCCAGGTAGGGTGTCACCTAGATCACATTAGGAATGTTGAAGGATTTGTTTCCCCTTCCTTTCATAATGAACCTCTATTCTTTACTAATAACTATTACGAATCCTTCCACCACCTCATTCTCATTCCCGCTATTCTCAGTGGTAGATGAATCTCTAAATATATTTTTGATACACTTTGTACTTTCTAATATACATTTTATACTTTTAGCTACTTGTCTTTATTAAAAAGAATAAGTATTATTATTAAAATACATCTGAATGTTACATAAATGTATTAATACATCTCTAAAATATATAATATCTGAGGTATAAATCCAAATTAAGGATACATATTAATGGCATTCTGCAAGGCCATTCTTATGGCTTTTTCTTACATTTGTCATTTCCAAGAAAAAAAAATCAACATTTAACAAACAACTAAATTTATTGTAGACCATTTGGCTTAAGGATGGAGACATTTTCTTGGGCTTGAAGGCTGTTTCACTCACTGAATCACTAACTATCTTCACACCTCAGTTTTTTCTCCTGAAAAATGGGAATAACAAAACCCTTATGACAGGATTGTTATGAGAATTAAGTGAGATGCTACTGGTAAAATGATACCTGGGTATAGTAACTTAGCAAGAAATCATAATTTTCAATTAATGTCTTATTGTTAGAATTTAGTGATTAATTATTAGTAATAATATGAATGAAAAGATGATTAAAAGCTAGAAACGGTGCACCCTGGTTACAAAAGTAAATAAGGCATATGTGAGCATTAAACACGTTGATGCACATGAAGCGCTGACCTTACGTCTAGTGATCTGTGAATGTTATGCGTTGTGACTATTGTCATAGTCAGAGTTATTACTGCCCTTTGTTCTCTTCGCCCCTCTTTACTCCTTCGCTTCTCCTTTCTTTCTTTTACTCCTTCCCTTCTCCTTTCCTTCTTTTCTACAGAACACCATCTCTTCCACACCCTCCACACAATTACTGCTCACTCTCTTCCTCTCTTTTCTTTTATTATGAGTACTGTTTACAACTGTTCCTCCCTTTGACACATCAAAGGCTTCTTCTTTGGACTTGTCACAAACCCTTACTCCTTCCCAGATCCACTGAATTCCTGGCTCACAATTACTGCTGTGAGTCCTCCCCCTTAATTCTGCCTCATGGTTGCAGTGAGATCTTCTCTCTTGGGTTCATGTCCCATCTTATTAGTTATCACATCTGCCTAGCAATATTCTTGAATTCCAGATCTGGCTGGTTAATTGGGAGCCCATACAACACACCACTGCTCTGGCTTCCCCATCTCCTGCTGCATCCCTTCCCCAGGGTGCACTCTCCACCCAGGAGCTCAGTCCCCTGATCCATGATCTCCTTTCCTCTTAGTAGATGAGACAGCAAGCTTCTATCAAGTCAGAATTACCTTGTTCATGGTTTAATTGTAAGTTGAGTGTCTCCTTTGTCTCTCCTTCACCAACGGTTTGGTAATGGAAGTTTTCACGAATCACTGAGAAGAGAAAGGAAAGGCAGTTAGAGATCCCAGACAGTGACCAAGAGCTGCATCTCATAGTTACACATCCAGGAAGGCTGGAACCATCCAGTCCTCAGGGAACCTGGACTTCAGTGGGTCTCATGTGACCTTTGGCTTGACGTTGCTCCTGGAATCTAACAGCTGTTCCACATCGAATGTACCTCTCAAGTTTTAAAAAAGAATGGACATATGAAGGAGAAAAACCATATGATCATCGCAATAGATGTAGAGAAAGCTTTCGACAAAATTCAACACCCATTTATGACAAAAACCCTCCAGAAAGTAGGCATAGAGGGAACTTACCTCAACATAATAAAGGCCATATATGACAAACCCACAGCCAACATTGTACTCAATGGTGAAAAACTGAAACCATTTCCACTAAGATCAGGAACAAGACAAGACTGCCCACTCTCACCACTATTATTCACCATAGTTTTGGAAGTTTTAGCCACAGTAATCAGAGAAGAAAAAGAAATAAAGGAATCCAAATTGGAAAAGAAGAAGTAAAGCCGTCACTGTTTGCAGATGACATGATACTATACATAGAGAATCCTAAAGATGCTATCAGAAAAATACTAGAGCTAATCAATGAATTTGGTAAAGTAGCAGGATACAAAATTAATGCACAGAAATCTCTTGCATTCCTATACACTAATGATGAAAAATCTGAAAGTGAAATTAATAAAACACTCCCATTTACCATTGCAACAAAAAGAATAAAATATCTAGGAATAAACCTACCTAAGGAGACAAAAGACCCATATGCAGAAATTTATAAGACACTGATGAAAGAAATTAAAGATGATACAAATAGATGGAGAGATATACCATGTCCTTGGATTGGAAGAATCAACATTGTGAAAATGACTCTACTACCCAAAGCAATCTACAGATTCAATGCAATCCCTATCAAACTACCACTGGCATTTTTCACAGAACTAGAACAGAAAATCTCACAATTTGTACGGAAACACAAAAGACCCTGAATAGCCAAAGCAATCTTGAGAAAGGGAAACAGAGCTGGAAGAATCAGGCTCCCTGACTTCAGACTATACTACAAAGCTACAGTAATCAAGACAGTATGGTACTGGCACAAAAACAGAAGTATAGATCAATGGAACAGGATAGAAAGCCCAGAGAAAAACCCACACACATATGGTCACCTTATCTTTCATAAAGGAGGCAAGAATATATAATGGAGAAAAGACAGCCTCTTCAATAAGTGGTGCTGGGAAAACTGGACAGCTACATATAAAAGAATGAAATTAGAATACTCCCTAACACCATACACAAAAATAAACTCAAAATGGATTAAAGACCTAAATGTAAGGCCAGACACCGTCAAACTCTTAGAGGAAAACATAGGCAGAACACTCTATGACATAAATCACAGCAAGCTTCTTTTTGACTCACCTCCTAGAGAAATGGAAATAAAACCAAAAATAAACAAATGGGACCTAATGAAACTTAAAAGCTTTTGCCCAGCAAAGGAAACCATAAACAAGATGAAAAGACAACCCTCAGAATGGGAGAAAATATTTGCAAATGAAGCAACTGACAAAGGATTAATCTCCAAAACATACAAGCAACTCATGCAGCTCAATATTAAAAAAACAAACAACCCTCCAAAAATGGGCAGAAGACCTAAATAGACATTTCTTCAAAGAAGATACACAGATTGCCAACAAATACATGAAAGGATGGTCAACATCATTAATCATTAGAGGAATTCAAAGCAAAACTACAATGAGATATCATCTCACACCAGTCAGAATGGCCATCATCAAAAAATCTACAAAGAATAAATGCTGGAGAGGGTGTGGAGAAAAGGGAACCCTCTTGCACTGTTGGTGGGAATGTAAATTGATACAGCCACTATGGAGGTTCCTTAAAAAACTAACAATAGAACTACTATATGACCCAGCAATCCCACTACTGGGCATATACCCTGAGAAAACCATCATTCAAAAAGAGTCATGTACCAAAATGTTCATTGCAGCTCTGTTTACAATAGCCAGGACATGTAGGCAACCTAAGTGTCCATCAACAGATGAATGGATAAAGAAGATGTGGCACATATATACAATGGAATATTACTCAGCCATAAAAAGGAATGAAACTGAGTTATTTGTAGTGAGGTGGATGGACCTAGAGACTGTCATACAGAGTGAAGTAAGTCAGAAAGAGAAAAACAAATACCATATGCTAACACATATATATGGAATCTAAAAAAAGAAAAAAAAATGGTCAGAAGAACCCAGGGGCAAGATGGGAATAAAGATGCAGACCTACTAGAGAATGGACTTGAGGATATGGGGAGGGGGAAGGGTAGGCTGGGACAAAGTGAGAGAGTGGCATGGACATATATACACTACCAAACATAAAATACATAGCTAGTGGGAAGCAGCTGCATAGCACATGGAGATCAGCTCGGTGCTTTGTGGCCACCTAGAGGGGTGGGATAGGGAGGGTGGGAGGGAGGGAGATGTAAGAGGGAAGAGATATGGGAACATCTGTATATGCATAACTGATTCACTTTGTTATAAAGCAGAAACTAACACACCATTGTAAAGCAATTATACTCTAACAAAGATGTTAAAAAACAAACGAAAAGAATGGACAGTGGAAAAGTTGTAAGTAGTGGTCAACCCCCTTCAAAATGATCAGAAAACAGTGAAAGCCAATTTAAAATAAATAATACACATGAAATGTGTTTTGTAAATTCTATGTGCAACTAAGACCAGGGAAGAAGCAGAGGGATTTCTTCAGGAGAAAGGTACTATTTCTAGAGAAATACACCTACATTATAGAAGAAAAGCCCTAACATCTTTCAAAGATGGAGATTTAGAAGGAAGGAAGGAAAGGAGGGAGAGAAGAAGGAAGGAAGGAAAGAAGGAAGGAAAAAAGACCTTGGGTCAGGCAAGAAGACCTGTTATAAAGAGATATACAGTGAAGGGGAACTAGTACTTCCCTGGGGTTGGATGGGTGGGGAGAAATCCAGAAAACAAGGAAAGACACGTTGTGAAAGACACAGACAGGAAATGAAAATTTTCTGAAAGGCACAGATGGGAAGTGAATACTAACACAACTGTACCTCCTGGGGGCAATACTCACTGAGGGGTCAGGGCAGTAGGGAGATGCTTTTTCCATCCCCAAGACACGTTGACTTCATGCCCAGGCCAACTTTGGAAGAGGACATGGGGGTAAATGTTATGTGGGTGAGAGGTTTAGAGAACATAAGGAGGCCTAGGCATGAAGTCAACATGTCCTGGGGATGGAAAAAGCATCTCCCTACTGCCCTGACCCCTCAATGGGTATTGCCCCCAGGAGGTACATTTGTGTTACAGTTGCAGGCATTTCAATGATGGGGGACAGGAGGCTTCTCTGACCCCTCTTACCAGCATCTTGCCTCTGGGCCACTGACAAAAGGGTCTGGGAGGCACCAGCGGCAGCCTCCCCTGGGGGCAGGTGGGCAGCTGTGCTGAGCCAGGCAGTGGGCAGTGCAGCTTGAGGGCAGCAGCAAGCCTCACGTGTAGGAGATCTCAGCACAGGAAGCCCCGGAAACTAACACATGTGATGTGGGTCCTGGGGTCCAGGGAGGGGGATCCCTACAGTACAGGGAGAGGATCAGAGCCCCTGAGATGTGGGCAGGAAAGGTAACTGCCATTCCCTTCCTACCCATGGCCTGGGGATGTTCTGGCTACAAATATAATATTGACTTGAAATTTGTGGCTAGGTATTTCATTTCCTTTATTCCTTTTTCTGACTTAGATGTCACACTGGAGAAATGAGATAGCTCTTATTTTACAAGATATAATTTTCACAAATAAACACATCTCATTCTTTATACTAACTTCTTTTACTTTTTCTCTGTTTAAAAATCCTTTATTACATCTTTATTTCCCAAATAATAAACTTCAAATTCCTTGGCATAGGGTGTTAGACCCTCAAAAATCACCTCCAACTCCCCTTTCCAGAACGAGCTTCCAAGCCCTCCCACCCATGCTCCGTTTTTCAACCACATGGTTCTGCAGGTCCACTGTTCCTTTCCTACTTTGTAGCTTTCACATTCTGCCCCCTCCCCAATGCATGGGTATGTGCTGGCCTTCTCTTGTGAATTCTCCATTCTTTGTTCTGGCACAGGACTGCATTGAATGACAAATCTTTTAATACAAAGAAAAGCTTTCCATCTTTGAACATGTCTGCAAGTATCGGATAGGGCTACCTCCTTTCCTACAAAAGGCATAATTCATGCCTTCCTCCAGAAAAGTAGAGACTCAAATCCTATGTTTCTCAGCACCAAATTCAGGTCCTGGCTGAGCAATCATTTGTGGGATTACTTGGCTAAGGTGTCACCCCCACTATGTGTAAGCTCCATGAGGACACAAGTCATGTGTGTTTTCTACTCTATTGTATTCTCTCTCTGCCTGTCATGTAGTAGTCACTCAATATAATAACTGTCAAATATAATGAAGAGTGAATGAATGAATCAGTGAATGAAGTGGACTTGAACCCCCAAAAGTTGTTGAAAGTTATAATTACCATTTTGGAAGTTTCTGCAAATATGAAGTAAATCAGGATAGGCCTTCAGGTTAACTCTGCTGAACAGGGCATCCAGAATTGTCTTGTCAAATTTCTTCTCCAGTTCACCGAGAGCATCATACATCACTCTATCCACCGGGACCAGATTTGCACAAGCTTCTTGAAAATGCTTAAAAATATTGATTGGTGAATTATGTAGCTTTGAGTGTATGGGTTATAGGAGACTCGGATTATAAATAGACTAATTGTTCTCTGGTGAAATATTAGAATGTTACACAAATTTGGATGACTTCTAAAATATTCTCCATCATAAAAATAGACTCTTATTTTGTTAACCTGCCTCTCTGACATTGATGGTCACTTAAGAGAGCAATTTTGAAGAATAAAAGTAGGTTCAAAGTAGAATGTTGTGTGAGGGCTTTAAGAGCTTGGACAGGATGCTTCAGGAGTGGCCCTTACTGGTACTGAGAGGCCATTTAGTTGACCAGACAATAACCACTGCCCTTCCCTCCAGGAAACCATGTAACCACTCTCCCCTTCTGTGAACGTTGCCAAAGGGCAAATAAAATTCACAAAGACAAAAAGAAGACTTGTCCTCAGTATCCCCAGGAAGGCCCATTGCTAACCTTTACCTGTATTCTATATCTGGAAATGTCTAAAGTGCAAGAAACGATTTGGAGAGTGAGCAGCAGGCATCTGCTTCCAAATTTATCCTACCGTGACACGACTTCCCTATGAGTTCAATCACTTCAGGTTCGAGGGCGTAAAATAAGAAGGCTTTGTAATGAAATGTTGCCCAACTCACTTATTTGCTTTAATTTTGTTATTGTTATCATATTGTATCAAAATATCTAAGATGCTCCCTACCTACTCACCATTCCAATGTTGCCACATCTCCACCGCCATGCGCCTCCCCTATTTACTACAGAAGAAGGGATGTTGTCTGTGATGCTGCTTCTCCTCTCACCTCCTAACTTATAGGATGGCGAACGTCCCTGTTCATAGGAGGATCTTTAGCCTGCTCATTGCATCCTAAATTTGGCAGATTATCATGAGGGAATTCTCCTCACTTACCTCATACATCTGCTCAGGGATGAAGCCCCTATCTCGGAGGCCCATGAGGAAAGGAAACGGCTTTGTTATTGCACTTGCAATCTCCACCTTATTTTCTTTGAAAAGCCTGAATATGAACTCATAGAAAAACTGCTCCTCTGGGTTCTGCTCCTCTGGGCTCTGGTCCCCTGTGATCATTCTGAGAAACAAAGACACAATATGAAAGTAGACGTTGAGTTTCTGAGAGGCCCATGGAGGTCAAAAGATTTTATTTTATTTATCTATTTTTTACAGCTTCTGAATGTTTTTATATACAAAATTATATATTATAATGACTATTCTTTTTTCTACATGAATATTTACTACGTATATTTTTATACAATTTTTAAAGGTTATACTCCATTTACAGTTATGACAAAATATTGTCTATAATTCCCCGTGTTATACAATATATCCTTGTAGCCTATGTTACACCCAATAGTTTATATCTCCCAGTCGGTCACCCCTAAATTCCCCCTTCCCCCTCTCTCCCTACTGGTAACCACTAGTTTGTTCTCTATATCTGTGAGTCTGCCTCTTTTTTGTTACATTCATTCGTTGGTTGTATTTTTTTACAGTCCACATATAAGTGATATCATCCAGTGTTTGTCTTTCTCTATCTGACTTATTTCACTTAGTATAGTGCCCTCCAAGTCCATCCGTGTTGTGGCAACTGGCAAAATTTCATTCATTTTTTATGGCTGAGTAGTATTCCATTGTATACATATACACTATATCTTCTTTATCTGTTCATCTGTTGATGGACACTTAGGTTGTTTCCTTATATTGGCAATTGTAAATAATACTTCTAGGAACATTGGGGTGCATGTATCTTTTTGAATTGGTGTTTTTGTTTTTTTCAGATATATACCCAAGAGTAGAATTGCTAGGTCATATGGTAGTTCTATTTTTAGTTTCTTGAGAAACCTCCATGCTGTTTTCCACTGTGATTGCACCAATTTACATTCCCATCAACTGTGCAGGAGGGTTCCCATTTCTCCACATCCTAGCCAACATTTGTTATTTGCATTCTTTTCGATGATAGGCATTCAATGGAGGGCCAACGTGTGTAAAATGATGTTCTTGTGCAAGGACCAGAATAGATGGAATTTATTTACTTAGAGAATAATCAAGGGTGCAATAGAAGAATACACTGGGCTTAAGGAAGGTTTGTACATAGAAGTGAAAGAGTTTACCCTCTGCTAATCAAAACTACTGTAAAAAGACTTTCACCCAAACTCTCTTTGGAAAACACTGAATTTCAAAATTGTAAAAGCTTTACAGGAATTTATATGATACTCAGATGGTTAATTTTATGTCTCAACGTGGAGGGTTTGGGGGATAAGACTAACATTTTATTTTAAATTGGTGAACTTTGAGTAAGCAGTTTGCCCTCCATAATGTAGGTGGGCCTCATCCAATCAGCTGAAGGCCTGAATAAAACAAAAAGACCAGCCTCCCTGAGTAAAAAGGAATTCTCCAGCTGAGTGCTTTCAGAGACTCTGCTGGGTCTCTAGCCTGCTGGTGCATAGCAGACTTTGGACCTGCTGGCCTCCATTAATGTGTGAGCCAATTCCTTACAATAAATATCTCTTTCTCTCTCTCTATATGCACACAAACACACACACACACACACACACACACACACACACACACACACAGCCTATTGGTTCTGTTTCTCTGAAGAACCCTGATGAATACACATTACAAAAAAATAAGTTACAGACAAAGAAATAAAAAAACAAACTGAGACGATACTGCAGAATCTACCACTGAACTGCAAGTCTTCTTAGTTAATAACAAATAGAATAAATCTCAGGAAGGTGTAAAGGAGCTAGACCTCTCCCATCTGTAACTGCAGAGGCAGGAAAGGCATTCCACATCATAAAATTAGGTCAAAGACACTCGTCTGATAAAGTTTCAATTAATATTGAGAATATGTCTTTTTCTTTGGTCTAATATAGAGACTTGTGTGAATATTCAAAACTAGGACAGGTTGCTCTATATCTAAACCTGCCTGTGGAAGTGTTATATACATGAAGAAATAGAAGACCTCTGGATTTCAAACATAACCACACCTGTGAGAAGTAATTTAGAGACTCAAAAAGCTTTATAATTCTGATTCTTACTTGATAAATTGTTCCCCCTTCTGATAATGTCTTAATAAACTTCTCTGTATTTCTAAAAGTTGTAAAGACTCAGGATTTTTTTATCCCACCATAAAAGGGTCATTGGAACTTCCCATTCTCCAAATATGCATCAGGATAGAATAAAATCCATTCCTTCACTGAATTCCTTAAAAAAATGTTTTTGCCCACTACTGGGCATGTGCCCTGGGAAGGCCATAGTTCGGAAAAAGTCATGTACCAAAATGTTCATTGCAGCTCTATTTACAGTGGCCAGGAGATGGGGGCAACCTGGGTGTCCATCGTTGGATGAATGGGTGGGGAAGACGTGGTGCACGTATACGGTGGAATATTACTCAGCCATAAAAAGAAGCGAAGTTGGGTTATTTGTAGTGAGGTGGATGGACCTAGAGTCTGTCATGCAGAGTGAAGTGGGTCAGAAAGAGAAAGACAAATACTGTATGCTAACACATATATGTGGAATCTAAGAAAAAAAATGTCATGAAGAACCTAGGGGTAAGACAGGAATAAAGACACAGACCTACTAGAGAATGGACTTGAGGATGTGGGGAGGGGGAAGTGTAATGTGTGGAAAAAAAAAAAGAAAAAAACTGTTTTTGCTTAAAGATAGCTGATTGAAAACAAGTGCTTTCCCCCTCTCTCATTGGAGAGTGCTCTAAAATGATAGTAAAGAAATTAGAGTCACAATGACAAAGAGAAGCGGATTGGATGAAAAACTTAAAGTCTGAAAAAGAAAAAGTGGTCAGAGCATTCATCATTACTGCTGGTGGAGGATGCTCCTAGAGGTCACAGAGGGGCCCAGTGTGTCTCACAGGCCCCTGGGGAGGTAGTGGAGGTGGGGAAGAAGATGCAAGAATGAAAAGAGAGGGATTGTTTGAAAGGAGAAAATACAAAACAATGTGCTACCCAACTCTTTCCTGACCCCACCATACAGAACTCCTGCATCCAGGCAAGAAACTAGAGGTTTCCTCTTAAGAAAAATGTAAACGACACAGAAGAAAGGTCTTCACCTTTGGGCATTTGGGATTTACCCAACAAAGCCACAGGTTTTCAAGCCCATCTCATTAAATGCAGTTCCAAGGTAGTTTATCAGTGCCTCACCCTTAAGAATGAACAAACAAGAACAGGCCACAGATATTTGTGGAAACTAAGAGCACAAAGGGGCAGAACCAAGATGAGCAGAGAGCAAAAATGACTCCAGAACAAATAGAAATACTACAGGGAACAGAAGAGAGTTTCTAAAAAACAATTTTCATACACAGTGGAGAAGATATTATATCCAGGATGCCATGAAGAAAAAACAGGAAAATAAGATAATGGGCCTGGAAATTCAAAGTGATTGCTGAAAATGTTTTTTTTAAAGTTTAACTAGGGCTTCCCTGGTGGTGCCGTGGTTGAGAGTCCGCCTGCCGATGCAGGGGACGCGGGTTCGTGCCCCGGTCCGGGAGGATCCCACATGCCGCGGAGCGGCTGGGCCCGTGAGCCGTGGCCGCTGGGCCTGCGCGTCCGGAGCCTGTGCTCCGCAACGGGAGAGGCCACAACAGTGAGAGGCCCGCGTACCACAAAAAAACAAAACAAAACAAAACAAACAAAAGTTTAATTAAAATGGTCATAAGGTAAAGACAAGGGAATTTCCCCAGCACATAGCTGGAAAAAAAAAACCTAAAGGAAAAATGAAAAGTAAATTTGAAACATCTAAATGTCTAAAGCAGTCATTCGAGTGTGTATGTAGACTCAGAAGTAAAAGGAAATGCCTCCTTTTCCTTTCATTCAGTCATTCATGTGTGAAGGCAAAATAGCTGTGCAGAGGCTCAGAGAACACTTTACCCATGCGCCCTCTGTGTTGGACACACGGTTTTCAATGCTCTATTTTCTTTACTTCTGGACAAAGGTAGGGTTGCACCTTCCTGCCTCCTTGGGCTGATGGGTGTAGCTTTGGCAGAAGAATTTGGAGCCAGCACCTGTGAGCCACGCTCACTGTTTCTCTGCTACAGTGGCTGTCATTTCAGATGGCGGCTGTTCAATCAACTAGAGACAGTCCAAGATGAGGGTTCCCTTAAGCAGCCGGTGACCCACTGAGATTTTAGAAATGTTTGCTCCAGTAGAATAACCTACCCCATTCTTACTGACACACTGTCTGGAACAAATTATTTGCTGATACCCTATAAAAAGAGAATCAGGAAATCAATACGAGCAAAGTTCTGTTATATCAATGAAAGAAGTGGAAGGCACCACTAAAACCAGTTAACATACTGACGTCTTAGACATAGAGAATGGACTTGAGGACACGGGGGGTGGGGGCGGAGGGGGAAGCTGGGGGGAAGTGAGAGTAGCATCGACATATATACGCTACCGAATGTAAAATAGATAGCTAGTGGGAAGCAGCAGCATAGCAGGGAGATCAGCTCGGTGCTTTGAGATGACCTAGAGGGGTGGGATAGGGAGGGTGGGAGGGAGGCTCAAGAGGGAGGGGATATGGGGACATGTGTATGCATATGGCTGATTCACTTTATTGTACAACAGAAGCTAACACAGTATTGTGAAGCAGTTATACTCCAATAAAGGTCTATTTTAAAAAATACTGACATCTAAAAATTGTAAGTTTCATTTAAGAAAAAAAAGTACATCTCAAAAATTATTTTAGAACAGTGATTCTCAAAGTATGGTCTGGGGACCCTGGGATTTTGTGCAAGACCCTTTCAGGTGTCCTCAAAGTCAAAACTGTTTTCATATAATACTAAGATGTTATTTACCCTTTTTCTCTCTCATACTCTCACAAATGTATAGTGCATTTTTCCAGAGAATACACGGCCTGTGGTATCACAGTAGATTGAATGCAGAAGCAGATAGGAGAAACCAGCTGTCTTCTACAGAACTAGCTATTAAAGAGATTTGCAAAAATGTGAAGGGTGGCTAATCTCACTAATTTAGTTTATTTTAGAAGACAGTTATTTTTCATAAAATAGGTCATTTATGTTAGCAGGTAGTGAGTTCATTATTATTATTATTTTAAAATGAATAAATAAATATATTTAAGTGTTCAAAGTTCAACTTTCTAATATGGTAGATAGTAATGGGTGTAACCTACATTAACAAAAACTAGCTCTTTGGATTCTCAATAATATTCAAAAATGTAGAGGGGCCCTAAAATCAAAAATTTGAGAAGCCTTGTTCTAGAAAGAGGGTATATACTGTATGCAGTAGTAAAATTATAGTAATCTTAATCTAAAACTTCAGAGTATATTAACAATCTGGGCAAGTTAAAAAACTGAGTTAAATGATTTATTTCAAAGATGCTAAACTCAAATGGCATGGTTTCACATTTGATGCTATCAATCAGAGAAATATTGCATTGGCCAAAAAGTTCATCTGGGCTTTTCTATAACATCTCATGGAAAAACCCGAATGAAATTTTTGGCCAACCCAATATATATTTGAGAATTAATTAGAAATCATAAGGGTAACAAATAGAGTCAAAATGAGACTATAAATCTTACAAAAGAATAAAAGTAAAGAAAACATACTGTTTTTCTTAAACAGAGAAAACAAAGAGACATTAGATATTAAAGGTGCCCCCAAAATTTATAAGCAAAAGATATATGTCATTTAAAACAGATTAACGCTTCCCTGGTGGCACAGTGGTTGGGTGCCCGCCTGCCGATGCAGGGGGCGCAGGTTCATGCCCCGGTCCGGGAGGATCCCACGTGCCGCGGAGCGGCTGGGCCCGTGAGCCATGGCCGCTGAGCCTGCACGTCCGGAGCCTGTGCTCCGCAACGGGAGAGGCCACAACAGTGGGAGGCCCGCGTACCGCAAAAAAAAAAAAAAAAAAAAAAAAAAACAGATTAAATTACTATCTTAGAGTATGAATGAAATAAAGTATAAATAGAGTCTAACTACCAAAGACACACAAAAAACAAAGTGACATTAAAAATGTTAAAAGTCAAAAAATGGGCAAGTGACGTTAGACAAAGGCAAACAAGATAGAAAGCAAAATTCACAATATATGTATTTTAATAACAACATTTAAGACTGCTAATAGACAAATCTTTCATGGTCATTACAAAATTTCACTTTCAATTTTTAACTCCTCAAGTATATTTAAAAAGATATATGGGATATAAGTTTTAAAAATTGCAAAAATATGTATTAATAACTCGGTCTTAAACACAAGAACATACCAAGTATTTGGCCCTGAATTGATCTAAATAATAAAGAAAAATTGAATAGGTACATGTTCTAGCTATAAGACGATATTACAATAAATCAAAATTTTAAAACAAAAAATTTGTTTTAAGAAACAAATCTAACATGCAGTGGTTTAAAAAGTTCATTTTTGGCTTCAGCTCTAACATTGCAAAGACCTTGGAAGTCATCACTCCTATCCTTACAAAAATAAAAAAGCTGAAAAAACTGAAAATCAATGAATTTCAGGCATGTACAGGAAAATTGAGGCCATAAGTCAAACTGTCACCCTAAAAACTGGATTGATAGACAAGTCCAGAGAATCACAGATGAGATCAGCTACCTGGAATGGAAGCCACTAGAGCCATAGACCATAGGAACACTTAAATGGTAAGTTTGATGACTTGCTGGAGGCTGAGTGTGGACTTACATGAGAATAAGAAACTCCTAGGGACCACTGGCTTAGGAGAGCCCCCAATCTTTTGTGGGTTTTACTTCCAGGAACCCCACCAGGTACTCATGGTGAAGAGCCAAGAAAAATCCTCTGCTCTGGCAGAGGGAGAGGGGAAAAGGAAACTTTTTTAAACAGCCCAGAGCATTCTCCATAACAACGGTCTACTCTCTAGAGGAAAGCACTTTGCCCAAGCCTTATCTGACCTAGGGGAAGGTCAGTTACCAAAATCCAGCTCCTTCTAGGCTCTGTCTCATTTAATGGGGTGAGGGAAGGGGAAATAGCTAAGGAATCATTCTAAAATTTACAGTCCAGGAACACAGTTCCACTACAAGATTGAGATTTAATCGTAAGATTAAAGAATGCTTTCTCTCCCCAGTACCCTACCACTACATAATAATTGAGGATTACAGCTGAAAGAGCTGCAAGGCTCTATTTAATGAGCTCTTAGGAAAATCCAAAGAAAATAGGGGACACAAAATGAGAACACTAGAGGAATTTGAAGCCTCTGTCACCTAAAGCCAGAGAAAACATTAAACATGGCCCATCTCCTAGCCAGGTTAACATAAAACTTCACAGGAAACATTTATTTGCCTCAGTTTCTATTATCTGATACATCACATCTGGCTTTCAAAAAAATTACAAGGCATACCAAAAGACAAAAAACAGTCTGAGAGACAAAGCAGTCATCAAAACCAGACTCAGATATGACAGGTTTTCAAATTATCAGACAGGAATTTAGAATAACTATGATTAATTAATATGTTAAGGGCTCTAATGGCAAAAGCAGAACATGCAAGAACATATGGCTAAGTAAGGAAAAAGATGGAAACTCAAAGAAATAATGAAAAGGGAAATGCTAGAAATCAAAAACACTACAACAGAAATGGAGAATGCCTTTGATGGGCTTATCAGTAGATTAGACATGGCTGAAGGAAGAATCAATGAGTTGAAGATATGTCAATAGAAATTACTTAAAATACAAAGAGAAAAAGTATAAGGAGAAAAAAACACAACAGAACACAATATACAAGAATACCAAAAAGAACAGATACACATAAGTGGAATACCAGAAGGAGAAGAAAGAGAAAAGAGAACAGAGGAAATATTAGAAGTAGTAATGGCCAAAAATTTTTCCAAACTTAATAACAGACAACAAACCACAGATTGAAAAACCTCAGCAAACACCAAACTAGATAAATACCAAGTATCTATGAGTCATTTCATATTCAAACTGAAGAAAACCAAAGTCAAAGAGAAAACGTCTCCCCCAAGGAAGAGAGGGGGAGAGGGGTCAGGGAGCCTTACCCTTAGAGAAACAAGGATAACAATTACATCAGATTTCTCATCAGAAACCATGCAAGAGAAAATGTAGATAAAAATTTGAAGTGATAAAATTTAAAAAACCCTCCAATCTGGACTCTTATATCCTTTGAAATTAAGAATTCAGAGCCAGCACCTGGTTAACCATGTTCACTGTTTTCTCAAACAAGCAAAAACTGAGATAATTTATTGCCAGAAGATTTACCACGAAAGAAATGTTAAAAGACGTTCTTCAGGCAGAAGAAAAATGATATGGGTCAGAAACTCATATCTACATGAAGAAAGGAAGAGCATCTGAGAAGGAATAAATGGAATAAAGGAATAGGAATAAATAATTTAAAAATTTTTTTCCTATTCTAAGTTGATCTAAGAAATAGCTGTTTGTTCAAAGTGAAAAGAACAACTATGTGATTGATAGCAAATGGATAAGTGAAATGATAGACAGCAGTGTTAAAAAGGACAGGAGGAAGGAACTGGTGACATTTTGTTGTAAGGTGCATACACTGATCATGAAGCAATATATTGTAATTTAGAGTGGACACGGCTAGTTGTAAATATATATTGCCAACTCTGGGGAAACCAATAAAATGCTTTAAAAGAAGTATAATCAATATACTAAGAGAGATGAGAAAATGGAGTCACAAAATGCTCAATTAAAACCAGAAGGCAGGAAAAGAAAGGAAGAAAAAATAGAAGCAAATACAAGTACAATGAATAGAAAACAGTTACCAATAAAAAAACAGTTACAGTTATAAAAAACAGTTACAAATACGGTAGATTTTAATTCACCATATGAATAATCACTTTAAATGTGAATGGTCTAAATACACCAATGAAAAGACAGAAATTGACAGAGTGAAAAAAAATAACACCCAACTATATGTTGCCTTTAAGAAAGCCACTGTAAAATATATAACACAGATAGGTTAAAAGTGAAGGGCTGAAGATACGCCATGACAACGTTAATCAAAAGAAAGTTGTGGTAGCTATATTAATTTCAGAGAAAGACTTCAGAGCAAGGAAAATTGTCAGAGACAAAGAGGGGCATTGTATAAAAATAAAGGGTCAATTTCTCCAAGAAGATTCAGCAATCCTCAAAGTGTAGGCAACTAACAAAATAGCATCAAAGTACATGAGATAAGAATTGATAAAACTACAAGACGAAACAGACAAATCCATTCTTGTTGTTGGAGAATTCAATAGGCCTTTTTTAGTAATTGGTAGAACAAGCAGGCAGAAAGTCAGTAAGAATACAGTGACCTGAACAGCACCATCAATTAATCTGATTTAACTGACACTTACAGATTATTCTATTCAACAATGACAAAATATACACACCACTCAAGTTCATGTGGAATATTTACCAAAATATACCACATTCTCAGCTGTAAAACTCATCTTAACAAATTAAAAAGAAAAGAAATCAGAAAAACTATGTTCTCAGACCACAATGGAATTAAAGTAGAAATAACAGAAATAGAGTTGGAAAATTCCAAAATACTTAGAGACTAAACAGCATACTTCTAGGATCAAAGAAGAAGTCTCAAGAGAAATCTAAAAATAACTTGGACTAAATTAAAATGACAACACAGCTTAACAAAATTTATGGAACGCAGCACAAAAGTGCTTAGAGAGAAATGTGTAGCATTCAAATGTATGTATCAGAAGAAAGAGCTAAATCAATAATTTAAGCTTCCCTCTGAAGAAACTAGAGAAGAAGGAGAAGTTTAAGCCTAATTCAGGCAGAAGAAAGGAAATAATAAAAATTAGAGTAATAATCAATAAAATTGAAAACAGGAAAACATTAGGAAAAAAATTAATGAAACCCAAAGCTGATTTTTTTTAATCAATAAAATTGATAAACTTCTAGCCAGGCTAACAAAGAAACAAAGAGAAGACAGAAATTGCCAATTTAGTCCCTATTGGTCCCACGAATATTCAATCACTATTAGTCCCACGAACATTAAAAAATAATAAAGAAATAATACTATGGACTACTCTATTCCTACAAATTTGATAAAAGATAAAATGGACAAATTCCTTAAAAGAAACAAACTGGGCTTCCCTGGTGGCGCAGTGGTTGAGAGTCCGCCTGCCGATGTAGGGGACACGGGTTCGTGCCCCGGTCCGGGAAGATCCCACATGCCGTGGAGCGGCTGGGCCCGTGAGCCATGGCTGCTGAGCCTGCGCGTCCGGAGCCTGTGCTCCGCAGCGGGAGAGGCCACAACAGTGAGAGGCCCGCGTACCGAAAAAAAAAAAAAAAGAAACAAACTGCCGAAACTCACACAGAGAGATCAGAGAGATAGATGATCTGAATAGGCCTATATCTATTAAAGGAATTGAATCAAAACTTAACAGCTCTCCAAAAAAGAAAGTACCAGGCCCAGATGGTATCACAAGTGAATTCTACCAAACCATTTCAACTATTATCTCTTCCAGAAAATATAAGCAGAAGTAACACCTCCTAAGTCATTCTATGAGGTCAGCATCACCCCACCCTCACCTCTCAGTGCCTTTCTTTTCCTGACTGGAGGCCAAAGGTTGGCTGGACTTTGAGCTCCACTGGCTCATCTTCCTATCTCTCAGGTACAGGTGGGTAGCAGAGGCGGGACGCACTGTCAGCCTCCAAGAGAAAGGGTGCTGGGCGCTAAGGACCTGCCAGGCTGCACCGCTGCCAGTAGCAATGCCGCTGCCCTCTTGGGGCCCAGCCAGCACCAGAAATAGCCCCAGCTTAGAGGAGTTTTCACACATTTTAATATTGCTTTAATTTTTACCAACAATAATGGATTGATGATTGACAATAATATCTTCTCTTTTTAAAAGACAAATTTCCCTCCTTCTCTAACCAGATGTGTAATACATCCCAGAATAGAAAAAAGCACCTTCTCCCTCCCTGCCTGTTTGCATTCATGCATGTTGAGCCCCATCTACTTTCAGTTCCTCCAATTGGGTGTTCAGAGGTCCTGAGTTGACTCTCAGACTCAGGGCCACACAGATGGGCTCTGACAAAACTGGCCCCCCCACTATCCAGAAACTAGAAAAAGGTTTTACAACAGTTGGGAGTCCCATTTGGATGTAAATTTTTCTGAAAAGACTCTTACCTACAGACCTGTCTTTGGAGGTAGGGATCAAGGAGGTTATGGGGAAATGAGAGGGCTCAGAGGCCACAAGGAATCATCCAGCCTTGTAGCAAGCCCCAGAGGGACCAGGGAATTCCAACAGTGCCCACCCAGCTGCATGGCAGTTACAAGAAAAGAAGAAGGTGATGTGAGTCAGGGTGTCCTTAAGTTTCCACTGCAACGGCTGGCTAATCCACTGCAATTTTTGAAATCTTACTTCCTCACCGTTTATTGATTTGTCATCCATTCTGTTTATATCTATAGAATGAGGCTGGGAAGACAGAAATAATGAGTGTAGATGCTGGACACAGGAGGCCAGGACTAACCTGCAGCTGATGGGAGTACCTGTACTTGCCATCTTCTCCTTAGGCCTAAGATCACTCTTGATTAGATTTTCACTGCCTCTGTCTTTTCCAGGAGCTCTGACAAGAAAGTTTGCCCATTGATGGATCCCTCGGGTGCGGCACCTAAAGGGTAAAAGGAAAGTGAAATAGCTGACCTGTGTGACTGTGGCTGCACCAACACGCTGGTCTTCCCTCCGCCCACTCTCAGCCCCGGGGGGTGGGGTGGGAGGAGGAGCAGGGCCATTTCCTGGCATCCACGGAAGAGAGGGGACCACTTGTTCCCGCAAAGGAAAGGGGGCAGGAAAGTCTCTTGAACTCAAACAGATCAAATTTGCTTTGAGGTGACATGGCATAGTGGCGACGGGGAGGAAGAAAATGCCACGTTTGCTCCTGCGTCTTGCCAAGGTGACTGTAAGACGAAAAAAGAAAAAGGCAGACATTTCAGATCTTCTCTTAGGCCCATGGGCTGGCCAAGCACAGTAGTGAGCCTGGACTGGACGAGTTAGACCCAGTGTTCAGACACAGGACTGGAGAGAGCCGAAATGCTGGGGAAAATATTCTTCAAATTTCTGGAAAGCAACCAGAGGCCAGAAAGAACCCTCCCAATTCCTACAACCAGAAGGAAGTGCAAAGTTTGGGCAGAGAAGCCTGATGTGCAAGTCTAAGTTTTCTTGAATATGTGGGCACTTTACAAATGTAGCCAGGAGTGCTTGGGAAAAAACTGAGCTCCAAATAGTCACTGAAATCTCAAAGAAAGTGACGGGCTTCTCATTAGATGGGGAAAAGTTTGGAACCGAGACTACCTACACCTTAAAGAACAATGTGATGATGCTAGCTAACAAGTGTGTTACATTTATGTTTGCACATAATTTTTTCACTTACACCCAACCCTCATTTTGCAAAGGATTTGAAGCAACTGAGAAAAACACACTACATCAGCATAAAGTTGAAAGATAAAGAAATGGGAGCAAAGCACAAATAAAATAAATAAACAAAACCAGAAGACTAGAAATCCAGGCAGGGCAATGGGTCAAATCAGAGATGAACAGGAGTCAAGGTATCTGTAGAATCCAAGGTCTTGGTCAGGGCCGTGGGCCAAAGTAGGTGATAGCTGGGAAGCCTCAAAGTAGTATGTTTCGAAAGTATGTTCCACTGAATCTGTCTTCTTCTGGCTCATTATAGATGTGCTAGAAAATTTGCATAAATATGTTTGCCAAGTGGAGGGGACAAAAGATTTCTACGCTTCTGCCCTTGTCTGTTCTCTTTCCCCCAAAAAAGTGAACACAAATCTGGCTGGGACAGATTCCAGCACACGATGAGGCCAGTGGGCAGCGTTCGTGTGCCTACAGCTGCTACACACACGTGGGACTGCCTGCCTCTCTCTCTCCCTCACTTTGGTGGGCAAAGAGGCTAGTAAGCTACGTCTCCGTTGGACACCACTGTTCCCAGCTTTGGGGCCTCCGTTGGGCATAACGTCCCCGACAAGGCCTGACACAGAGTAGACCAGCTGACATAAATATGCCAGCTTCTTTGCTTATGAGCACAAGGCCTTTGGTGTTCCTCAGCTGATGGTGGTAAGACTAGGACTTACAGGGTATTGCTGTCAAATTTACAAGAAAATCTTACTTGGCAGTATCCTGCATTAGCCCAGATAACAATAGGAACTGTAGCTTCTGTTTTCCACTGTCTTTTTTTCTCTGTGTTCACTAGAGAACCATTCTCTCTGGGATAAGATCAGGGATGCCTGGGCCAAGCCCACTGAGGAACCATCAGTTGATCCCTGGCTCCTAATGGAGGGGGGGAGTTGTCTCCTTTTTCTTCCGTAAGACCTGAGGGATGAGAAGATTCTGACCTGCCTCCTTGCTCTGTTCTCCCACCCAGATTTAGGTCAAGGAGGTGATAATCTCTGAAGGCGAGTCAGCGCTTTCTTTCCATCTGAAAAATGTCTTTCCACTTCGTTAAGTGTGCTGAGATCTGACACTTGGGATATAGGTGTGAGTTGCAGAGTCCTGATCACAATCCAGTGCTATTAGTTAATTTGCTATTAACTCGCCACAGTCTACCAAACTCCCATCTTTGAGCGCTAGTGGGATGCTCACTACCAGGCCAGATGACCCATCCCAGATGGATGACATTTCTGTGAAGATCTGTTGCCCACAATTCACTCTCTGCTACCCACTTTTTACTCAGTTGGGATTTGGAGGTACAAGTAACCGAAACTGACTCGGACTAACTCAGACAGAAAATCAATTTCTTAGAAGTATATTGGGTAGCTCAAAGAATTTATAAGAAGGCTGGAGGACTGAAAGCAGAAAATAGGCAGTCCAGGCAGAAAGATCCCCAGCCCAGGTCATGGTATGTGGCCATCGATTTGACAAATGTGTTTTTTTCCATTCTGATTAAAAAGGAGGATCAGAAACCATTTTCCTTCTCGCTTGACAGATAAGATTATTCATTTACAGTTTTGTCTTGCGGTTATATTAACTCACCCACCCTTTGTGGTAACATAGTCCCAAGAGATCTGTATCACCTGGACCTCTCAAAGAACATCACATGGATCGGTTATGTTGGTGACATCCTGGTGATCAGACATTATGATGAGCAAAAGAAGCCATGCATCAAAAAGTGCGTGCCGTGTGTTTTCATTTATGTAAAACTTTAATACAGGCAAAACAAATCTGTAGTCATAAAAAAGTGATAGTCATAGATATCATAGACACCATAGATCAGTGAGTGCCTGACGCTGGGTTGGGGAGGAAGCTATCTGCAAAGGGCACAAGGGACCTTTCTGGGGTGATGGAAATGGTCTATATCTTAATTGTGGTTGTAATTATCAGGTTAGCCGAAAACTTCGTTTGGCTTTTTCCTTAAGATGTTATGAAAAAGCCTGAATGAACACTTTGGACAACCCGATACATTTGTTAAAATTCATCAACATGCACACTTAAGTTGAATGCATTTTATACGTCAATAAAATTGAGCTCTTGCCCAATGTAGGTTAGCCTTAGTTTCAAGGATTCTTGGACCCTAGAACTGTTGTTTCCCATCTTTTTTTCTGAGGGATAGGATACCTTATAGGTGTCCTGGAGGGGGAACCCACGGATCGAATACATTTGAGAATCATTGATTTAAATAAAGTTAAACAGATTTCTACATTAAAGGGTTTCTCACAGATCCTACATGCCAACACACATTAGAAATCTTTAATCGGATGTATAGAGGGGGCATTCCCTGCTTCCCTGGAGTGGCTGCCCTAGAGTCTTCTCCTGGCCCTGGTTCTGCCCTAGATCCAGTTTCCACACACTTCCAGCTCCCAACTGCCAGCCTGGCTCCGACACACTTTCCTGCCTGGAGTTCTGCTGTCTACCACTGCATGATATCAGTTTATATTCAGGTTTCCTTTGATTTCAATTTTCTTTGGTAATCATTTTATCCTGACAAAGTACAGGCATTTCTGAGTCACCAAACCTCCCCTTTGTCTTTTTGTTTGTTTTTTTAAGTTTGATGATTTCTAGTAAATGTATTCAGTTGTGTAACAATCACCATCACCACAATTCAGTTTAGGTTCATTTTCATCACCCCAAAAAGTAGAGAAGGAGGACGCGTCCTGGGGAAATAAAAGTGGGTAAGGAGGCCAATAGATGGTGGATTCCCAGTTCCCGGGGACGCTGGGGCTGGACCCTATGCCTCCTCCCCTTTGTACCCACCTCCCCAGGATGAGCCCGATAGGCAGCAACCCCCGCCCCCACCCCCAAATGCCCTGGGAATCTCACGAGTTTCCGGAGGTGGAGGGAGGCTGCAGGCACTGCGTGCGGCCTTGTCTTTAGCTCTGCTCGATCTGCCCAATTACTTTCACTTTCCTTTCCTCAGAAGCCAGGCCCTCACCGTGTGTGGAAAAGCACAGACTTCCTGTTTCGTCCACTGGTATCTCCCTGCCCTTCTCTCAGTCTCCCAGAAGCCATCCCCGGCCAGCCCCTGGACCCAGAAGGGGGCAGGAACAGGTAGCAATCTCAGCGTCCAGGTGGGTTTTCGTCTCGGCTGCGTTATTCACTTTTGGTGATTGGCTTTTACAGTTAAGGCCCTGGCAGCAGCCGCAGGGTGAAACTCAACAGTTTAAACTGTGAGGCTCTTTCTTTGTAAAATAATGTTTTCCAAAGAGGTAGAGAGGGGATATGGGATTTAACAGGAGACTTAAAAAGAAGACGGATGAAGAGGGGGAGCAAATACACAGTTCAGTCCTTTTTTCCCTAAACTCTAGCCTGTTATTGTGGATGGAACTTGAGATTTGCTCTGTACCTTCCTTGTCCATGCAGAGTGATCCTGCACTCTGCCGCCAAAGGGCAACTCATCCATTATTCATTGTACAAGTGACTAGAGGTAGTTGGGAAGCTAGTGGAAAAGAGAAAATAAGGAGAGTACATTTAATTTCCTCTAGAGTGTATTAACTTTTTAATATCTTTTCTTTAAGCACATTCATGATAATTTTCTTGAAATAAATTCCCAGAAGTGGAATTTAGGACTCAAGGGAATACATATTTTAGGGTATTTGGTACCGATTACTAAGTTAACCTCCAGAAAGTTTGGACCTATTTACATCTTCACCAGGACTGTCTATGATCATTGCTATTATTTTTATCGTGACTAATTTGATAGGCAAACGTTATTAAATTATTTTTGTTTGCACTGTTCCGACTACTAGTGACTTACCATGTGTTTTACATATTAATTGTGCATTTGATTCAATTGCCTGTTTATGTCTTTTGCACTGAATGTTTATCTTTACCTATTCATTTCTCAGACCCTTTTACGTAATACAAACCTGAATGCTCATATATGAGACATGGTAAAATGCACTAGTGAGAAATGGGACTTTGGTCAGATGAGCTCTGTCTTGCCACCAGATACCTTGGGCTAGTTGCCTAACCTCTCTGTGCTTCATGTTCATCCTTGGCAATCATAACAGATGAAGAATGAGGGTTATGGAGGATGTTCTATTCCGAACGCTGTAGTATAATTAGTCATCCAGGGCCCCTTCCTCTTCTTAGCATGTGCTCATTCTGGTGTTTTCTGGCTCTGTGCTGATCTTTGCAATATCCTTCCCCTATGCAGATCGTGAACGGTAGATTTCTTTCCCATCTGTTCTCTATCTTCTAGGATTTCATCACAACTCTAGACCCCCTATGGCATCGTCTCTTGTTTTCTAGTACTGTTGTGGATGATTGTTTTATACAATGTATATTTTTTCCTGTTAACCTTAACTATTTGGGAATGAGGAGGAAGAGACAGGGTCGCTCAATCTGCCACTGGGATTAAATCCCTAGAAATAGTCATTAATTAACAGTTCAACTTTTTCTTCGACACAAGGTGAAGTTGGAAAAATGGGATCCATGTTTGTTTTGTTTTTAAAGAAATCTCTAGGTGATCGAAGTTTTTTGTTAATGACTCCCTTTTCTTGACAATTTGTCAAGAATATCATAGGTACATTTTCTTCCTATTATAATTTATCAATATTTTCTCACGGCCTACCAATGGTCAAATATTGTAATGTCGCATGGGCACGGGAAAAGACATGTCTGTTCTGAGATGTGAAATTGATACATAAAATAAATCAGTCAAGTCACCTTTGCTAATCATGCCTTTCACATCCTTCATGTCCTTATTTATGTCAGGCCTGTTTGCGTGTCAGAGATTGTAGGTGGCTTAATAAAGTTTCTAAATATTATCAGGTTTCCATCTTCCTACTCGTCTTTGAGTGTTCCTTTTTGTGTGAGCATTGCTAGTGTATACTTAAACTGAGTCCCGGCAATCTTGGTTAACTCAGCTCAATGTAGCCACAGACCATAGTATTTAAGACTACACGCCTGGAACCAGAAAATTGGAATTCGTCTCTCTCTACCACTTCCAAATTTTGCAACTTAGGGCGAGTTATTAAACCTCTCTCTGTCTCAGCGTCCTTGACAATATAAATAGGTGCAATCCAGACTGAAAGGGTTTTGTGAAGATCAAATAAGTTACTGCATGTGAAACCCTTAAAGGTACACAGTCTGGCATGCAGGAAGCACACGGTAAATAGTAGCTCTATTTAGTACCAGCAGCCCCTTTGGGATTTCAATGTCACATTGTGGGTCACTTTCAGCTTCTGTTGTTGCTGGGCACTGTCACTGCTTCCTATACCCATGAGTCTTTTTGGCAGATGCGGCTTTTCAGACTGCTAAGGGATGCCGTTGGGACCAGGATGCCTGTCTCGAGATGCTGTACAACACGGAGAGCAGCTCCCCTAACTCCTCAAAGTCTTTGCTTCTCTTTTCTTCTTGTGCCTCTTCCGTAGGAGATTCACCATGACCAGGACCTTGAAAGAGGTTCTTCTACAGCACTTTATACATCAGAAGCTGGAGATTGCTTATGCCATAAACAAGCCATTTCCCTTCTTTGAAGGTCTCCGAGACAACTTCTTCATCACCGAGAGACTGTACCAGGTAAGTCACATTGACCGCTTTGCCATGGCAACCCAGCCCCCACCAAGAATGCCGGATCATTGAGGTCTCAAACCACAAGACCCCAGGGCTTTTAGAATTTGGAAGTTCCAGACAAAAATGGTCATTACCAGGGAAAGAAGGTGTCCAGGGTAGGTGACCTCACACCAGATGGCTTAAAACAAGGAAATGTGTTCTCTCACAGTTCTGGAGGCTAGAAGTCCAAACTCAAGGTGTTGACTGGGTTGATTCCTTCTCGAGACTTTCTCCTGTCTTCTGGTGGTGCCAGCAATCCGTGGTAAACCTGGCTCACGGAAACATCACTTAACTCGCTGTTTCCATCTCTACACTGCCTTCTCCTCTCTGTGTCTTCTCCCTTTCTCTTCCCTTACAAGGACACTCGTCCCTGTGATTTAGGGCCCACCGTAATCCAGGATGGTCTCATCCCAAGATCCTTAATTACATCTGCAAAGACCCTTTTTCCAAATAAGGTCACTTTCACAGGTTTCAAGTGGACATATCTTTGGATATGAGAAGGCACCATTCAACCCACTAAGGGTACCATCTCAACGCTTAAGAGCTTGTGACCCACAGTCCATTCTGAGGTGAAGCAAGACAGGCAGTGGGAGATATGGCTATGTGGACAGAAATGGCACTCTTTTCATATAATTTTGGTTGTTTAAAGCGTTTCCTGAGCCCCAAGCCCAGAAAAGTGCTAGCACTGGTAGAACAATCTTCCCCCAGTCTTGGCCTGTTTGGATCCAACCCTTTTTCATATAACTCAGATGTCACTCCTCAGAGAGGGTCCTTGGCCCACTCATCTAATTAAGACCCCCTCATTATTCTTCCCCATAGCAATCCATGCTTTCCCTTCATAACACTGCTATCAATAGGAACTGAGTATTTTTTAAATTTGTGTTTATTATTTAATGCCCGTCTTCTCCACCTGACAGTGCCTCTCCCCCAACACGGGTAGCACCACGCTGGTCTCATCTGTTGCTAGGTACCCTAGGACGAGCTCACTGAGCCTAGTCATTTCTCAATAAGTATTTTGTAGTTGATTCTCTCCTGCCATGTTTCTCCTTTTGGCCAACCTCTCATCAGGAGGACTTCTCTGATTTCCCATTTAGGCCATTTCAAGTCCAAGAGAGACGGAAAGAGAGAGCAGAGGCTGACAAGCAATCCACAGAATTGCCACTTGTGACCAACTCTTAGGTCCATTGCTGGAGAGTCCTGCCCAAAGCCTTGGAGAATTACACAGTAGCAGCCTTTGACTCCACTTTCCTTCCTTAACATTTCTCTCTTCCCTCAAATATACCTAAAATAAGGTTCACAAGAACCTTATTTTCAAGAATGCTGAATTCCTGTGACCATCCATATATATATGAAGCTCCAAAAGTAAACATGTGGAACTGTGATTTCTCTACGTTAGAGAATTTTACTATTGACATTTTGCACTAAATTCCTTCTTAAGAGAGCAGAATCACTTTCTTACAGCTTAGAAAACCACAAGTGTGTAATAAATCTCCATTCCGTTTTATAACCATTTATAATAATCCCTTACTTCGCTTTTAAAGGAATCTCTGGAAGCCTATAGAAATATGGTCCCTGTATCCAGGGTCGTGTACAACATCCTCACTCAACTGGAGAATACGTTTAGTCTGTCATTTCTGGAGACGTTGTTCAGCCGAATAAACCTGAGTGAATACCCCAACTTGATGACGACCCTCAAGAGCTTCAAAAGGGGTATGAGGCTTCTTGAATAACGTTGGGGCTGTAGAAACATGATAGAAGTTGCTACGCTAAAAGTTTGGGCTGGTTTTCTGCCTTGTGGAACATGCACTTGAACTGCCCACTTTCTCTTTGGGAAGAGATGGACCATTCTCTCTCACAAGTGTGACAGGAAAAGCAGCCCCTGGCCCTGGTTCTTTAAGATGAATTTCTAGAGGACACAAACATTTCTGTCTTACCTGTTCTATGAGTTGGGGGGAAATTGTACAATTTAGCCTACTGGACAGTCTCTAGGGAAGGGAATGCATAAAGTGACAGAGACCAAGTCTGGCAGAAAGACAAGGAGAGCTAGAGAGGAAGAGAAATGGATAGGGATGGATAATAATAAGTATCTTTTTTTTTGAAGTATGGTTGATATACAATGTTGTGTTAGCCTCAGGTGTACAGCAAAGTGACTCAGAGATATATATATATATATATATATATATATATATATATATATATATATTCTTTTTCAGATTCTTTTCCATTATAGATTGTTGTAAGATATTGAGTATAGTTCCCTGTGCTACACAGTAGGTCCTTGTTGTTGGTTTGTTTTGGTTTGGTTTTTGTTTGTTTGTTTGTTTTTTGAGTGCTTACTATGTGCCAGGCATTATCCTAGGCACTTTATATGATTATCTTATGTTATCTTTAAAACAATCCTTGAAATCATTATTATCCCCACACGACACATAAGGAAATTAAGGCTCAGAAGAACTTTCCCAAAGTTACTTGTCTGTTAAGTGCAGAGCCAAGAGTCCTACTTGGGTCTCCTAATCAGGTTCCAAGATTATGGTCACTATTTTAAACTAGGACAGCTGGAGGACAGATTGTAAAGCTAGAGGAGGGAAGAAAGGTAGCTAAAGAGGAAGGAAGGGGAACTGTGGACATAGAGATAGAAAGAGAGAGTATGAGAAAGAAGTAGAGAATGAAGTTCCTTGAGGAAAGAGAAAGAGCTGAATAAGTAAAGGAGTATAAAAAGAGCAGTGACATTGCTGGGAAGAAAGTAGCAAGAGTAAGAGGAGCAGGCAGTAAAATCACTTAGTTGAGTCAAAGTACGTGGTTCATTTATCCGAGAACAACAAGGGAAGGACCAGGAGATCACACTGCATTGTGACATTCTTATTAGTGGAGTCACCACTGTTGATGGCTCTTCATCTGGTCTTTGATATTTTCCCATTAAGAGGCTCCTCCTCAAAGGGAGAAATGATTCCTTGAGCTAAGGGAGCAGCAAAAGAGAAGGCACAGCTGCACGTGGGCCTGAGCTCTTGGCAGGATCAGGGCAGTGCTGGGAGAAATATGTGCTCAAAGGCCAGGCTAAGTAAATCTAAGAGTCAGAGGGACCCACACACTGATATGTACCTCCAACCCACCCCACACCCCTGGCCTGGCTGAGTTCAAGCATCTTTCTGGATCCAACTCTGCGATTTTGCTCTAGGACCCTCTCCAAAATCTGGCCTTACTTTCCTCTTTTTGTTCACTGCTTGAGACAACTTTACTTCTGAAATAAATAGAGTAGAATCATAAAAGAAACCCGACCCTGGCCTTGCAGGGGAATGGCATGCAGAAAGCCCAGGGCCTGGGGTATTGGGGATGGGAGAGAAGTTTGGTGTGGCCAGATCACAGGGTGCAAGGTGAGAAGACATGGAAACCGAGTCTGCAGAAATGAGCAGAAACCAGAATATAGAGGTCCTGATACACTGTGCGAAGGAATTTATATTGTCTCTTATTTGCTCCAGGGAGGTGTGAGATATTTATTTCTTAAAACAAGGATGACATTTAACATTATAACATTGTACGTAATTGTCTAAATTCTGAAGCCAAAACTAAAGAAAATAAATCCCTGGGTACAAAGTCAATCTCAACTTCATGTGTGAAACCACTCTGGTATGAGATCAGAGGTTAGAAGCAGGTGTTATAGCACTAAATGTTCAAATTGAAGAAAGAAAATCTAAAGGGGCCACAAATGGTCGATGATGATGATGACTCAGTTCTGCGCACCTGTGAGAGAGTGACAGACTCCATGCCCTTGTCCTATTGAATGTCAAGTATAAAGAAATCCCCTTCTCCAAATAATTCCGAGGTACTAATGTGTGATCCTTCGCCAATCCCAGTTGTCACTTCCAACAGAGGGTGGGGCAGAATCACAACGATTCCTCTAGAAGCCGCAGCCAACCCAGCAGGAAGGAGCTCCGTCTGGGCACTGCTGCCGCTGCCCACCTGCCAACACCCCCCATCGAGCCGCCCACCCTGCTCACCCAGTGTCAGCGAGCCCGGAGCACCTGCCCAGCCCAGCGCTGAGATCCTGCACGAGCATCCCAGCCCTGCTGACCTCACCGTGGCTCTCCCCGGAATCATCCAGGAAGGAAGGCTCACTCCAGGTGAGAAACAGACCCTGTCCAACACCTGTGCAGCCCCAGCCTAGGGTGCCTGTGGCCCTAGAACCTCAGGGTCCTGTCTTTTTGATCTACTCCTTCCCATGCATGCACCACCATACACAGCTCTTTCCAAGAAGGATGTGGGCACTGCCAGGGGCCTGGGTAAGCCCCAGAACCCAGAACACCTGCTTCTCATCCCTTGAACAGCCCAACCCTCTGCCCTTTGGCCCTTGGTACTCTGCCTGCCCCTGACATTTTTTCCACTCTCCTCCCTGACACCCTGTCCCTGTAACCTGTGATTTTTCTTCTTGTCTTCAATGACCAATGACAACTTGATATCCCAAATAAGTGATGAAAATTCACAAGAGACGCCCAAGCTACCCCATTCCTGTTCAGGCAGTGTTGCTTGGGGCCGACTTGCCCAGCTCAAGGTGGCTGTGAAGGGAGGACACACACCTACAAGCCAAGAGGGCTGTGGCAGGAGCCCCAGGAAAAAGAACTGGGAGTGACAAGGAAAAAAACGAGAGGGGGGCCGACGCACGGCTCAGGACCTCTTGTCAGGGATGCCATCACAGCCACTTTGATGCTATCACGTCCAAGAGCCCTGTCAAACCAACACTCAAAACACACTGTTCTGAACTGGAAAGTAACTTGTGCAACACACCCACCCTCAGTGCTTACTGACTGCTCACCCTCTGATTACAGGGACCTTTCAGTTTCAACCATATTCATTTTTATATGGTTTGGAGGTTATCAAAATTATTAGAAAAGATGATAAAATGTTTAAAGGTTGCTGGACCTGATTAGCTTCTAAAATTGTGTCATTTATCTCCCCCAACCATCAGGATAAAGGACTTTGATTACATTAAATGTAAATGTGGAATATTATTGGCCGCTGTCAAAAATGGTATCATGGGTTCTGAGCTCTCCAATACGGAGAATAAAGGGCCCTATTTGGTCCGGATGTTTTCTCCACCCATCTAAAAAGTACCATCCAAATAAGGTTAGCATAACCAGAAGCCAGTAACAATGAAAGAGTCCATCCTCTAGATTTTCAAAGGAAAAAAAAAGTGCCTGTGTTATTAAATTAGTAAGTGACTGAAAGGAAATGATTGGGGAATTCCCTGGCAGTCCAGTGGTTAAGACTTGGCACTTTCACTGCAATGGGCCCAGGTTCGATCCCTTTTGGGGGAACTAAGATTCTGCAAGCCACACAACACAACCAAAAAAGAAAAAAAAGAAAGGAAATAATTGTTCCCTGTCCCCCTCTACCCCACCCTCGAGGGACCTTGGTGCTTGGTTGGCCCAACATTGTTACCTGCTGGAAGAGATTGTTCTTGTTCCTCCCACTTCTGGTTCCTGCTCTTGGGTCCTCGGATCTGAAATTCCTTTTCTTCCTCTGCTCAGTGTCCAGTGACAACCTGATCCCCCAAATAAAAGATAAGGAAGACACTCAAGAGATGTCCTGCGCTCCATCAGGCCCCGTGCCAGGTAATCTTGATTTGGACAACTTAGGCTCGTGTTAGCTTTCGCATCTACCACGAAGAGAAGCCATTTGGGTCATCCGGGCTCAGGGCTCTCCTCTCTGCTCTCCATCACCATCTTGGCCCAGCTCATGCTGCTCACCCCGTCCTCAGGAGCTTGGAGAGGGAGAGAGAGTCCCTGGGAAGGGTGAGGGAGACAGGTCTGGGAAAGGTGGACCGGGAGGTGGCACTGAGGACGAGGGGACAGGAGCCCCATTAGTACTTGCCCAAGTGAAGCCAAATCCAGCCTCTATACCCAGACATCGAGTTATATCTCAGAGACAGAGTTTGGGGTGAAGCAGAAAAGAATAGTTTTATTGCTTTGCCAGGCAAAGGGGGCCACAGCAAGTTAGTGCCCTCAAAACTGTGTGTCCCAACTTGGAGGGGGTAGTGAGAAGTTTCATAGTAATAGTTCAAAGGGGGCGTGATCACTCGTGGACGTTCTTCTGATTGGTTGGTGGTAAGTGGGAGTCAGCATCATCAACCTTCTGGCTTCAACCGGTCTGGGGTCTACGTGGTTGTGGGCAGCATCCTGTTAACTTCTTCCACCTGGTGGGGGTTTCGGCAAAACAGCTCAAAGCTACCCTTATGTGTATCCCTTGAGGGGGAACCAGGACCCTGCCCCAAGGCTGCACTATTGTTTCTTTCACCCGGTCCTCCCTTGTCTCCACATCCCCTCCCTTCCCTAATTAGCATCTGTTTGAACCTGCTGGTTGGAACTCAGGAAAGGTCATGGAGGCTGAATGAAGCCTATTTCCTATACTCAAGAAATGGGGAGGACACGGAAAGGCTTTTGTGCCCACGAGCCCCACAGTGTCCTGCTCAGTATCATGACCTGGACTCCAAACACCACTAAGGGGTCTACAGAGGGAGAACATTCATCTGCCAGGAGGCAATGTGGTGGGAACCCTGGGGAAAGGACAAGGGGCTGAGTCATGGCAGGACTATTTGACTCAGCCACTCTCTGAGGCCACTTCAAGAAGGCAGATGTCCAAACTGCTGCATCAAAATGCAAAGCAAACAGAGACAATGAATTGGTGCTCAGACATGGACAGTCCTCACTCCCAGCCCTCACCCTGACTGGGGGAACTTTCACATTCAACCCTCGTTCATTTGGATTTTTAAGATATTTAAATAATTTGAAATGAAACAAATCATTTTTAAAGTCTAACGACTGCTTGCTAGCTGCCTCAGTTAGCTATTCCTATGTAAGATGGAATTTGAGACAGATCTCACAGCCTTGTGTGAACAAGGAAGTGACTGCCTTTTGTGAGATGGGTCTTTATCTGTCATGGCTTCAAGTCCTTCTGTCTTTCTTCGTGCAGCAAAAGCTAGAGGAACTTTGTATGTTCTTGCTGCTAACAAGTGCTGGCAAGTACAAGCTGACCCCTGCTTTCTTCGACAGCAAATAGGTGGAAATACATAAGGCACTTAACCTCCTTCACTATTTCTCGAGATGAAATAATCACCGATACAGCAGTTTAGAAAGATCGCATCACAGACGTCCAAGCAATAGCACGTACTTTTCATGTGGCAAAAGCATTCATCCTCATTGTGGCCGTCAGAATTCAAGATCACCACACACACTAGCTGCTGAGAGTCTTAGAAAGGGAAACCTTTCCAAAGGGCTCAAACGGAGCCCTCCTCTGCGGAGCAGTTGTTCCCTGGTTCACTGTGATAATCACACAGGTAGCAGTAATCACAAGTTGATCAAACCAAGGCAGACCCAGGGAACCCTGACGAGTCCCCAGACCTGTGCTGCAGGTGCTCTCCACCCTCTGGTTCTCCCACCAATCTCCCTCAGCACTTTCTCGTCAGCCTGTTCTCAGTTCTAAAGTGAATTATATGTTTTTTGTCAGTGATAAGAGATGACGCTTCTGAACACAGTGACCCAAAGGAGCTCCAAGAGGCACCCAGGGCCCCTCCCAGCAAGAAAGGTAAGGATTGCCTTTCTCTTGAAGCCCTCAGGAGGGGGAATTTGGAGCTGCATCTTATCATAGGCACCCACTAGGTGGTTATAGTCATCATGCCCAATACAGTTTGTTTCCCATTCACTGCGTCTTCCTCTAAGGCCTTCATGAATATTATAGGGAAACGAGAAGGCATTTATGGCTATTGAAATATGCACCCATCGGAATTGTTTGTTCTGACATCATCAAGGTCTCCTACACACACAGCTTCTTATAGGGTTAGTCTCACTTCCCTCTTTAACTGAAAGTTTGTTCCCCAAGAGGACTCTGCTTCCTCTTAAGACAAGGCTGCATATTTTCTGCTACCACTCACCCCATGGCTGAAGGCAGGTTGGATGCCACCCCTTGCTACACGCTGCCCCACCCGGCCCCTTGCTCCCCGTCCCCTCCTTTGAGGCTTAGCCATTCAAGTGAAATGCTCACTCCCTTTTCATCACTATCATCTCTTGACTTTCCCACTGCTCCCTGGAAGAACTCAAGGCTGACTTAGAGTCTTTCTGTCACTTCAAGTCCTGCCATCATCCTGGACATCTTCAAGGTACATGTGGATAACAGACCCATCCAATATCCTGACCTCTCAAATCCTTCTTCTGCTTCTTTCCAGTGACCTTTTCTCCCCACCCATTCTTGCCCTCCCGAACCCAAAGGTGATCCGCAGGCCTTTTCATCATTTAAACCTGGCTCAACTTCCCAATAGTTAATTTGAGATTTCCTTTTTTTTTTTTTTTGACATTTAATGCTTGAAATTTGCTCCTTCTATAACTATTGCTCAACTTCTGATCTCTCCTTCTCAGCCCAATCTATAAAAATTAATTTAAAAAATCCCCCCCCCCCCGATTTCTTCCTTACAATTTGTTTCCTCTGCAGCTGTCCTTCAATCTCATTTGGGTGACCAGTCCACTGGCCTTTTGCTTCTCCAATGCATCATCTGCATTTCTTTCATGACCCTTCTTACCAGTTCAGAGTTGAAGATCCATCGTTTCAGTAACCTTCTGCTATCTTCACCTGCCTTGCCTCTCTGTCTTTTCCTAGAACTCTCCGGCAGATGTTTGAGGAAACTGTTGTCTTCTTCCTGCACACTGCATTTGAAATCAGGCACTGCTGGGGACAGGCACACAGCTGAGCAGTGCGTACCCACTGTGTCTTCATAATTCCAGCACAAATGATCCCTCTACACTGTGTCACAGCTCCACTTCCTGTGACAATCCTTTCAAACGTTGAGCAATTTTTTCCAAACCTCTGATGCCTCACTGCCTCCTTTTTTGCATGACAGATGACCTTTCCTCCTGTTTCATAGAAAAAATCAGATGGGAATTCCGTCACTTCCCGCTCCCACCCTGCAAACCCCAACTGCTTCTTTCCTCTCCTTTCCAGCTCCTTCTTTTTCTCCAAGGCAATCCTTCCACCTCTTCTGACAGTATCCATGGTCCCTTCTCTTCCCTGAGAATTCAGCATCTCCCTCTCACAAGGGCATTCATTTAACCAATGCCCAAGCCTATCACAGTTCATAAAAGGAACTTTCTCTTGATCTTCATCTCACTTCAGCAGCCTGCATAGCTCTCCCCTCCGTTTCACAACCAAACTTCTAGAAATGAGTTACCTAAACTTATTGTCTCCATTTCTTCACTTCTCTCTCTCCTCTGCCACTTTAGAATTTCAGCATCACCTAAGGTCACCAATGACCTTCTGGCCACTGTGGTTTGAGGACCCAAAGTAAAAGCTAAAAATTGTTGACATATGAGGTTAGTAGATCAATGTTTGTAGCTATAAAAGATGATCTGTGTCTTTTCTTTTTAGGAAAGAAGAGAAAAAGAAGTATCTGGTTAACCCCAAGGAAGAGACACCAGAAAAAAAGCCTCCCGAGAGGTAAGATGAGAGCACAAGAGGGGGCTGGAGGCTAGAGACAGCTCATGCTTGTCGGCCATGATGTGGGAGGTGGGATTTTATTCTAAATGCAATGGGGAGCCATTGAAGAGATCTAATCAGTGAAGTGACATGATCCAATTTTAAACGACGAGATCAATATTGGTGTTACATAAAGAATGAACTGGAATAGAACGGAAACAGGGCAACCTCTTGTGAGGGCAGGTGCCATGGGAGTTGATAGTAGCCTGGATTCAGATCTGGCAGTGGAGATAGAAGAAGAGGGTCTATTCGAGATCAGCTGAAGGTAGAGTTGATAAGACTTGGTAAATTGGAAGCTGGGGATGAGAGAGAGAAATCAACGCTTGCTCTTCAAGTTCTGGCTTAAGTGGCTGGGTGAGTGGCTGTTGCTGAGAAAGGATGCAAATATATTGGGAGGAAATTTTTAGAATTCAATTTTTGACCTGCTCGTTTCTAGATTAGTGCTAACCTTCTATGCACGTGTGCCAGGTATGTGCTTCGTCAAGTACTGTGAGGCTCTGAGATATTACCCCCTCCTGCAGAGTGATGTTCTTTATATATATGAATATTGCAGAAGCACAAAGCCCCTGGGTCAGGGAAAAGAATTCTTTATTGTTGTTCACAACCAGCTCGACACGGCAGCGTTTTTCCCCCGCACGCAGACCCACAGGCTGGAGAAGAGAGCTGATGAAATCTTTCTGTGTGAGTGGCAGATTATAACCTACAGACACAGGAGAAAGAATGATGGATTTTCTGCCCTGTTTATATACAGGACTAGGACAGCCATCCTCTCCTCCTGAAAAGAGAAGACATTTTTTTTGCTGCTTTCCCCTATCTTTATACCGTATACACTTTTGTGTCTCAGGAGGCTCGGGCTTTTTACAGAAGCACTGAGAAATCAAGGAAACTTAATTTCCCCACAGTATGCCAATTTGGCACACTCAATAAAAAATCTGGTCCAAAGATACAGATATAAAATTCATTGGCAAAATAAAGGGAGAAGAGAACCCTAACGCTAACACCACCACCCCTCACCTGGCATTGCAAATCCTCTAGGTCCCAGCCTCACTCCCCACTGTAGGGCCCCTGCCTCTCAATTCTTTGATACCTTTCACTTTCCCTACTAGAGGCACCCAGGGACCCCTGGATCTCTCCTGTCTCCTGTATCACACACAGGCCCTAGGGAACCTGGAAAAGTGCTTTACAAGACTCCTCCTCTGCTAAAACAGAGCATCTGGCCATGTTTACTTGGATGTGGCACTTTCTGGCAGCAGGGGTCTCAAGCCAGGAAACAGGAAATCAGCCCCAGTGCTCTGGGATTCCCCCAGATTTATCTGATTGATTTCAAAAGGTTGCACAGAGAGTGAGAGCAGATGGTGAGTTTGGGGGCGGGGGAGGGGGAAAGAAAGGTGTACACAAGAAAAAATATATAATTACGGAGAAATAGGAGGAGAAAAGTGAGGCACAGGGGTATAGAGATCTTAAAGTGAGGGGACTGGGAGTGTGAGAAGGAGGTCACTGTCAAGGGGAGGAGGAGCGCCACTGGGACCCCAGTAAAAACTATTCACAAATCACTGTTTGGCCAGGGGCAGCCTTACCTGGGCATGGAATCCAAACGACGCTCCACGTGGCGGAGCAGGTGACTCACAGGGAGGACGACTCAACCAGGAACACAAAGGTCATGACAAGAGCAAAAAAGAGAAGGACAGAATGTGCCCAAACGCCTGCACCAGAGGGTAAGGCTGGTGATGGAATTTGTCGTCTGAATGCTCAGCGTGGGAGGGTCTCTCCTGCAGCCCACAATAAATCAATTACCTATTACCATAAATAACATATTTTTATGAAAAATAAATATATTTTTCAAATAAAAAAATTAGGTGAGTGGTATCATTGTACATTTTTGCAAATCTCTTTAATGTCTACCTTTATCAAAGATGGCTGGATTCTTAAAAAAAAATTTTTTTTTTCACTATCTTTTCCATGTGCTTTCTTAATATTTTTGTATGTATCTTCATTGTATTATATTGAAAGCTGAGAGGGAACATTCTTAATAGCATCAATCTATATCTTGTTAACAATTGCTTTCTATTTTTAAAGGTTCTTTTGAAATTTTTTTCTTAACTGAAATATGTTTGTTGTACAGTATTATGTTAATTTCAGGTACACTGTATAGTGGTTTGACATTTGCATACACCGTGAAATGATCACCATAATAAGTGTAGGAAGAATCTGTCCCCATACAAAGTTATTACAATATTATTGACCTTATTTCTTATGCTGGATATTATATCCCCATAGCTTATTTATTTTATAACTGGAGGTTTGTTTGGGGTTGGCCAAAAAGTTTGTTCAGGTATTTCCTTAACATCTTACAGGAAACCCAAACAAACTTTTTGGCCAGCCCAATACCTCTTAATCTCCTTTACCTATTCCCTGCTCCCCCACCTCCACCATCAAGGACAGCTGGGCTCTTATCCCTGCTTCTGTATTCAGTCAATCGTGATTTGTTGCTTTGGTTGAAGCATAGGAAGAAAATCCAGCCTCACACAGATCTGTAGCTGCAAAAGATGGAGTATTTTAACAGTCTTTTGAGATATCTGTGGATATTCACTTTTGATACTACACCAAAACTCAACAAGGGCTAGTTTCTTAAAGGTTAGTTGTAACATAGAGTCTGAGACCATATACTCTGTTGTAATAAAATGTCTTATGCTATCTTGTGTTTTGAGTGGATCTTCTACTCCTGATTTTATAATATCATAAACAATTAGAAAATTTTGGTTCACTTAATTTTACAGTGAGCTTGCAACTCAAACAATCATTTGAGTGTTAGTCTGGAGACAACATGGTACTTCAAGATGCAGCAAACTGCTTTACATGTTCTACCCAGTTTTTTACATATGCTATTAAAAAGATGTGTCCTTAAGGGTAGAAATGTAATTAAATTAATAATTTTAACTGTTTCATCAAGAACATTCTTACATGAAACTGGCTTTTTTTTTCCATGTTGAGTAAGTGGTAGTGAAGAATGCCATGCTACCTTCTAAGGTTTGGGGACATCGCTTTGATTTGTCCTGAGGCACCAGAATTTTCACCTGCCATGGCCATTGCTTCATCTGTGCAAAAGTCAACACAGCGAAAAAAGGCAAAGAACATCTAATTATAAAAACAATTCTGACCTTGAAGGTCTCCCGAAAGTATTGCCGGGGCTCCCCAAAACCTCTGCTCCAGGGGCTCAGATGACTGCCCCCCACTGGACATTCCATTAGTGGAGGAACCACTGCTGACCAGCCTTGCTCTGCTCCTCCCCTGAGTGGCAGACAGGACCAGCGGTAGAATTATTCTCAGGAGGTAGTTGCAGGGTCTCATCAGGACTGGAACCTCCAGCCTTCAGCTCCAGAGTGTGCAAGGTCCTTCCTGGGTCTCTGGGAGATTCCGCGTGGACTTTCTAGAGGGCATTTACTGAGATATAAGGTGAATGTTGTTTCTTTTTTCAGAGGTCAGTGATGACACTTCAGAGATGGATGAAGGAAAGAGACCCCAGGAGCCACCCAGCACACCACCAAGACTCACCCACGGTAAAGGTGAGGGATTGCAAGTCTCTCAGTATGGGCATCAAGAGCCCAAACTTAGAGCTGTTTTACTCTGAGTCAGAGTTTCTCAACCATTTTTTCATTATCACTGCCCATTTAGATTTTTTTTTCTAATCATAAACCCTACCCCCCAGGATATTTCAATCCCACAAGTATATTGTATATCCATTTCTGTACTGGATATATTTATTTGTGCTTTTTACATAAAAAGAGTAAGTTTTTTTCACCCCCAAGAACCAATTTTGGGGCAACTTACCACTGCCAAGTATTCATGCTCTAAGTATATTCATGGTACTTTATTGTAGTGCCAAGCCATCCAGGTTTTTCCTAAGATCCCAATCTCCATGTTTCTCACATGACCTTTCTGTGAAAATTGAGATGAGAACAGCTCATCATAAACACAAATGTAATACTATGACAGCACGAGCGTCTGACGTTGTTGTGGGCATACGCTGGAAAAATGGTGCACGTTAATTCACCCCTCACCATGGCCACTGTTACTCACATTGTTACTGTTATCCTCGGAGGGAAAAAAAAAGCAGAGCATTCTTGTTTGCTGGTAATTTAGTCACTGTGTCACATCTTCACAGAATTCCCACACAACAAATGTGACTTTCAAATGACAAATATCTAATTATTGTCGGAAAGAATGAATTACATTTGACCGTATTAAAATACAAACTATCATTGTTAACAAGTTTTTCCTGCATTACACTGACTCATACAATGTATATTTCTAATTTTATCCTGAATAATATATTTTATTTTCACAACCACCTTTGGAGAAAGTTGAATGATTTATTCAAATTTGAGATGCAAAGGATTAATGGGTTTTCCCAAGATCCTGTGGATAAAGGCTGGCTGGCACAGGACTAGCATCTTGGTCCCTAGAACCCTCTTCAGGAACCATCATCCTCCTTTATAATGAAAGGGATAGAAATAATACTGTCAAAGCTTTACCAACTCAGTATTGTCTGAAATGAATGTGGTCACAAAACATAAAGATTGCTTATTTAAAAATCACTTTCTTTCTCAAACCTTCTAGATCCCATGGATAAGGGAAGCAAACTGCCTTTGGAGGAATCTCCTGGGGAAAATCGTAAGTGTAAAGAACTTATCTGGTCTCTATTAGGGCGGGTTTGATATTATTTTTACTGGTTTTTATGCCCTTCGGGCTACAAAAGACATCTAAGCCAGAAAAAGATGTGTGCTTTTTTCAACATAGAAATGTTTTCCTACTATAAAAGCAATATGCTGTAGCCTTTGAAATTAGCTTGCTGTGTGTGACAGAAAACCGCATCGTGCCCCCAAATATAGTGGCTGACATTAGAGAGCTTAGTTCTGCCTCGTACAGAAGTAGTGGTCAGGGCTCGTGCCGTACGCAGCTCATTCTGGCTGTTGCTCCCTCATCCTCAGCATATGCAGCATCTCCTTCCCTGGGGTCCAGCCAGCAAGTGTGCCTTCTATCCAAAGGAAAGAGGCAAGGTCAAGGAGAGGCATGCCTCCTCTCCCGAAAGACACTATCTGTACGTCGCATTTTAGTAATTGTTACCATTTCATTGCCAGGACTAGTTACATGGTCTCACCTGACTGCCAAGGAGGCTGGGTAATGCAGTCTTTATTTTAGAAGGACAAGTATCCAGCTTGAAATCAGCAGCTTTACTACTAAGGAAAAGGAAAGAAAGGAACAACCAGCCCTGCACGCTGTGTGGTGGGCGGTACTACCGCTCTCCACTATTTCCGGTTCTCCTCCCCTCTTCCCAGACACTTGGAAAGCTGCATTTCCCAGCTCCTCGCAGGAGACAGGGCCATGATACTAGTTCTGACCAAGGAGCTGGTGAGATGGGTGTCATTCCTGAGTCAAAACACACGAGATACTGCTTAGCTCTTCACACTTTCTTCCCCTGATTGTAGAAGTGTGTGGAAGAGAGAGGTCGCAAAAGGCCAGGCAGTGTGGATCTCAGCACCACTCATAGCGGACAGCTGCCCCGGAGACCCAGTCCGCGTCCTGCAGAGAACTCTGCATGACAGAGAAATACACTGTTGTATGTTAAGCCACCAAGATTTGGTTTTGCTTGCACTGCAACATAGTCTCTCCTGCCCTGCCCGATACAATGTTCCTCATAAAATCTGCAAACAGTACAGAAAGTTATTAATCAGAAATTTAAATACCTATTTAATCTCCTTCCCCAACCTTATTTTTATACCTTACAAAAACACATACATTCTCATATATATGTATTCTTTATATGTATGCATTCTTTATGTATATATATACATGCTCATCCTAGAAACACTTTTAAACACCTCTTTCGTTATTGTGTGATTAACAATTGGTTTCAATAATAACCTATTGGTAGTAAGTTAGGCTGTATCCAATTGTTATCTGAAAATAGAAATCATATTGTGTGTGTTGGTATCTTTGCACACTTGTCCAATAATTTACTCAGGATTAATTTCTAAATGCGAGATTACTTGGTTAGGGTCTATATATCTTAAATTTCATATTTGTTACCAAACTGTTCTCCAGAAAATGTATTTGTTTACATTTCCTTTAATAACACACGAGTGTTCATTAACTACATCCTCATCAACCCAGACATGATAAAACTTTTTAAAAGTTTGGATATAATTAAAACTAAACAATGCATTTTCAGGGGATTATTGGTGATCTAAAGATGCTTTTTAGGGACGTCCCTGGCAGTCCAGTGGTTAAGACTTCGCTTTCCAGTGCAGGGGGTGCAGGTTCGATCCCTTGTCGGGGAGCTAAGATCCCACATGCCTCGGGGCCAAAAAAACCCTAAAACGTAAAACAGAAGCAATATTGTAACATATTGAACAAAGATGTTAAAAAAATGGTCCACATCAAAAAAAACTTTTAAAACAAGACATTTTTAAAATAAATGTGTCATTTGTATTTCCTCTTTTAGCACTTCCGATTTATGCTTTTTGCCCACTTTCCTAGCGTACTATTCATCTTTTGCTTCATCTATTAAGGACAGTAACCCCCTAAGGTTACATATATTGCAGTTTTCCCGTTTTTTGTTTTAACATTGTGTGGATGATTTTTGAAGTATGGGCATTTAAATTTTTTAAGCAGTCAAATTTGTTCATCTTTTGCCTTTACAATTTGGGTCCTTGGCTAAGGACCTTCCTTCTTTGGCTAAGAAGATCTTTTATATCTACGGCTTATAACAATCTCTCTATATATTTTCTTCTAGTCTTGAAAAAACTGGTTATTAATTAGAAAATGATATATTTTAATGTTAAAAATTTAGTATATCTCTATTACTTCTTTATTCAATCCTTTTTCATTTCCGAGTACTTTCTTCACATAGGTCTCCTGGTTTTCTTGCCTCCCCAAAGTGACAGGAAGATAGAAAAAATTTTTACTTAAAACGTATTGACATTTCAAGCTTGTAGATCAATATATATATAGCCATAAGAGATGATTTTCTTTTCTGTTTTAGGAAGGAAGAGAAAAATACATAGCTGGTCAAGTTCAAAAAAAAGACAGAAAAAAAGTCTCCCAAGAGGTAAGCAAGAAGGGTGAAGTCGTCATTCCCTTAATGTTCATCAGGGTCCTTCTCTCCAGCCACACGGCCACCCGGGTGTCACGAGAGCACAGCCAGCCCCATCTCGACCCCTAGGTCATCCCATCAAAGGCCCCTCCTCACAAAAGGAGAACCATGTTGATTCCAACAGGTTTCTTTTCTCTTATCATTGGGAAGGAATGGGGTGGAGGTGGGCAGAACGCATCAGTCAATTTTGAGATTAGGACTGTGTCCAGTTCAGAGCCAGGAAGAATAGACAAAGCAAACCTGAATGTGCAGGCAGGATTCAGACTCCCAATCCCAAACTGGAGTTAGATTTGTTGTCACTGAGCGTTCAAAACCACCTGAAGCGATGCTTAGCATGCATGGGCTCCATGCAGGAAAATCGTGTTATTTGCAGTATAAAAGCAGAAATGTACGGAGCTCTGCATTTTTCTGGATCCTCTGCTTTATTCCTTTCTGTGCTCATCACCTTTTCTCCTTCTCCTCTGCATTCTCTTCCTCTTCCCCTTCCCCTCTCCTTTCTCCTTCTTTTTGCTTTAGTTCAAGGTGTGCCAGTTGGTGGGGATTCCCTTGGATTTCCAGACCTTGAATGCAGCACCCTGAGAGGGAATCTCCTGTCAGCCCCCAAACATGAATCATGACATGTGTTCCACTGCTTTGGACATTCCCCGAATTTTTCTGTTTGTTTCCAACACCCCTCAATCATGGGGTTTGACCTGGGTGGGGGCTAGGACCTCCTTGGTCGCCCTTCTCCTCCTCTTGTCACTTTCTGTCAGTCCCCAGCGCCACTGTCTCCTTGTCATATGCTGAGTTCTCTCCACCAACGACTTCTAGGAAAACTTGACACTCAGACCTCTAAGCTTCTCCTGTGGGTATATAAAGGTAATTTTTGAAACAACGAAATCTCTTTCACTCTCATCAAATTTGTGTTTCAAGATTTAGTGTAACATCTCCAAAACGGCCTCAGCTGAGCAGTTTCTTCTCAGATCTAGCCAGCATCTGCCCCTTCCCTGAAATTTATTGATTTAATAATTAGGGAACCCTGGACATTACAATGTATAAGGGTGAAAAATACATAATTTGAATATTTTCTAAAATATGCTGCCTGTTACACATTCATTCCACAGAGGTGAATTGAGTTGAGGGGTGTGCTGGCACATGTCCTAAGTTCTGAGGACTCAGCAGTGAGCAAAACAGAAAATTCCCTGCCCTCATGGACCTTAGATTCTCATTGATACACATGTAATTAATAGAAAGAGAAGTTGAAGGGGGAAAAGAGAAACAGGAGTTTGGGGGAGAAAGAAAGATACCCACAAGAGAAGAGAGGAGTAATTATGGAGAAATAGCACGATAAAAGTGAGGCAGTGGGTACAGAGATCTCAAAGTGAGGGAACTGGGAGTGCGAGAAGCTTCGGGAGGGGGAGGGCCACTGGGACCCCAATGAAAACTCTTCACAAATTGCTCTTTGGCCCAGGGTCAGCCTCACCTGGACGCAGAACCCAAGAGATGCTCCAAGTGGTGGAGCAGGTGGCTGAAAGGAAGGACGACTCAACCAGAAGATCGAAGGTCATGACACGGGCCCAGAAAGCAAGGGCTGAACGTGCCCCAAAGCCTGCACCAGAGGGTAAGGCTGGCGATGGAATTTGTCACCTGGATGCTCCGTGTGGGAGGGGCTCCCGTGGAGCAGGCACAGGGTGACACAGATGCATAAAGTTACTAATAGAAGGAGGGAGGGGGCAGGCGAACGGGCGTGAGGACAGAGCAAGAGTCTCTTGGTCTGGGGGTGGCTGTTGGGAGAGGTAACCGTGTTCTCAGGGTGCAGGTCGCCTCAGCTGTGCCCTGCAGAACCCCATCCCCACTCCCCTGGGTCTACTGTTTACATTTCTATCAGCAGAGCCACCTCTGCTCCACAGAGTCTGGGGGCTCCTCTCTGATTCGGGCCGATCCAGTGACGGGAGTGGCATCAGACTTCGAAGTGGACACATTCTCTGTTTTATTTCTTAATGGTTTATTTCTGGAAGTGAAGTAGATTGGTCAGTGGGTCTGCATATTTAAAATTATCCCATACTGGGAATTCCCTGGCGGTCCGACTCTGTGCTCTCACTCCAGAGGGCCTGGGTTCAGTCCCTGGTTGGGGAAATAAAATCCCACAAGCGTCAAGGCCAAAAACTAAACTAAACTAAACTAATAAAATAAACTAATCCCATACTGATGATCAAATTGTTGCCAGTTTAGACTCCCATGAATGCGGTGTGGACACCCTCTTCCCTACATCTTCACGAACACCAGAAATAACAGGACTTTTCTGTTTGTCGAACATAAAGGCCAAGAATGTTAGTCCGCCAGTGTTTTCCTTGGAATCTCTTTGTGCTCTGTGAGTGGTTAAATACGCTTTGGAAGGTTCACAGTACTGCTCACCAGCATCTCAGGCCACACACCCCTGCCCTGTGGACTCAGGAATGGCTTCGTGACTCAGGAATGGCTTCACCAGCATCTCAGGTCACACACCCCTGCCCTGTGGACTCAGGAGTGGCTTCGTGACTCAGGAATGGCTTCACCAGCATCTCAGAAGGTCACACACCCCTGCCCTGTGGACTCAGGAATGGCTTCGTGACTCAGGAATGGCTTCACCAGCATCTCAGGTCACACACCCCTGCCCTGTGGACTCAGGAATGGCTTCGTGACTCAGGAATGGCTTCACCAGCATCTCAGGTCACACACCCCTGCCCTGTGGACTCAGGAATGGCTTCGTGACTCAGGAATGGCTTCACCAGCATCTCAGGTCACACACCCCTGCCCTGTGGACTCAGGAATGGCTTCGTGACTCAGGAATGGCTTCACCAGCATCTCAGGTCACACACCCCTGCCCTGTGGACTCAGGAATGGCTTCGTGACTCAGGAATGGCTTCACCAGCATCTCAGGCCACACACCCCTGCCCTGTGGACTCAGGAATGGCTTCGTGACTCAGGAATGGCTTCACCAGCATCTCAGAAGGCCACACACCCCTGCCCTGTGGACTCAGGAATGGCTTCGTGACTCAGGAATGGCTTCACCAGCATCTCAGAAGGCCACACACTCCTGCCCTGTGGACTCAGGAATGGCTTCGTGACTCAGGAATGGCTTCACCAGCATCTCAGAAGGTCACACACCCCTGCCCTGTGGACTCAGGAATGGCTTCGTGACTCAGGAATGGCTTCACCAGCATCTCAGAAGGTCACACACCCCTGCCCTGTGGACTCAGGAATGGCTTCGTGACTTGGCCAGAGAAATGTGGGTGGAAGTGAGAGGGCTACTTCCAAGCCAAAGCTTGAAGAACTTTTTCTAAAAAGGGCCAGAGAGTGAATGATTTAGGCTTTGCTGGCCATAAAGTCCCTACTGCAACTATTCAACGCTGCCATTGTAGCGTGAAAGCAGCAGAGACAAAAATATAAACAAGTGGGCCTGGCTGTGCTCTAATAAAACGTTAATACCAAAACAGGCATTGGGGGCCCCCCTGGTGGCGCAGTGTTTAAGAATCCGCCTGCCAATGCAGGGGACACGGGTTTGAGCCCTGGCCTGGGAAGATCCCACATGCCGCGGAGCAGCTAAGTCCGTGCGCCCCAACTACTGAGCTTGCGTTCTAGAGCCCGCGAGCCACAACTACTGAGCCCACGTGCCTCAACTACTGAAGCCCGCACGCCTAGAGCCCGTGCTCCACAGCAAGAGAAGCCACCACAATGAGAAGCCCGCGCACCGCAACGAAGAGTAGCCCCTGCTCACCGCAACCAGAGGAAGCCCACACACAGCAACAAAGACCCAAAGCAGCCAAAAATAAATAATAAATAAATTTATTAAAAAAGAAAAAAATAGGCATTGGGCTGACTTGGCCCTTGGGCCGTAGTTTGCCGACACCTATAATAAACCACTGAGATTTAGGAGGATCATAAATGACTACAGCATTATCTAGCCTGTATTTACTAAGATGCCTGTTTTATAAACAAATTTTTCTTCAGAATGTTTTCTTTTGAAGGTCCCCTATGCATATTTGTCTATTTTTATACATGACTCTTCTTTTTTTGTTGTTTAATCAATTTGGGAGATTAACCCCTTGTTGCTGCAATTTTCTTATTTTGTTTTTGCCTTTTCCTTGAGAAGTTTTTGGCTGTGGAGGGTTTCAATTTTTTTTGGTTTGGTTTGGTTTTTGGGTTTTTTTGGCCATGCTGTGCGGCTTGTGGGATCTTAGTTCCCGGACCAGGGATTGAACCTGGGCCCATGGCAGTGAAAGCGTGGAGTCCTAACCACTGGACCGCCAGGGAATTCCCGAGAGTCTTAGGCACATCAATTTATTTTTTCCAGTATGGTTTATGTCAGAGTTTCTCAACTTTTGCACTGTTGTTATTTGGGGCCAGTTAATTCTTGGTTGCAGAGGCTGTGCTATGCATTGTGACACGTTCAGCAGCATCCCTGGCGTCCACCCATCAGACGGCAGTAGCGCCCACCTCCCAGTCTGGCAAAAAGATTTCCTGACATTTCCAGATATCCTCTGAGGGCAAAATCACCCATCATTGAGAATCACTGCTTTATGCCCTGTACTTCTGCCTTAAAAAGCCCTTTCTATGTAATATTTATAAGGCTACATCCTTTATTTACTTCCAGTATTTGTATTAAGTATATATATATATGTTATATTGTTATATGTTATATTAATATATATTAATTTGTGAAAATTTGCCTTCTGTAATACTTTTAACCTTCCCATCTATTACCTGGAGCTTGCTATATTTTTTTTGGTCAATGCTATAATTTTTCTTTCATAAGGACTCCTGTCTCTCTTGCTCTCCAAACTGGTAGAAAGACAAAAAAAATTACTTTGAGATAGTGACGTATAAAGCTCGTAAATCTATGTTTCCAGTTATAAATGACTATTAATTGTTTTCTTTTTAGAAAAGGAAAGGATAAAAGATGTCTGTTCAAGTGCAACAACAAGTTGTCACAGAAATATTCCCATAAAGGGTAAGTAAGGGTAAATAAGTGAGAGGCAGGGCCTCGCCCTCAGGCTCCCCAGGGCCCTGGCCTGCTGTGCTGGTCAGGGCTGCACGCCTGGTCTCTGGGGGTGAGCACCCCGTTGCTTCTGCCCCCCTGTGCTCTGGTGTGTCTCTTGGGGACACAGTCCTCCTCTCCCTCCTTCTCCTTCCCCTCTTCCTCCGCTCCTTGAATTCATTTTCCCTCTCCTTTTTTTTTTTTTTTTTTTTTTTATGCGTTACGCGGGCCTCTCACTGTTGTGGCCTCTCCCGCTGCGGAGGACAGGCTCCGGACGCGCAGGCCCAGCGGCCATGGCCCACGGGCCCAGCCGCTCCGCGGCACGTGGGATCCTCCCAGACCGGGGCACGAACCCGCGTCCCCTGCACCGGCAGGCGGACTCCCAACCACTGCGCCACCAGGGAAGCCCTCCCTCTCCTTTTTTTTCTTAAAGAATTGCCATATTTTTAAAATATTTATTTATTCATTTATTCGGTTGCGCTTGGTGTTAGTTACGGCAGGCAGGTTCCTTAGTTGCAGCTTGCGGGCTCCTTAGTTGTGGCACGAGAACTACTAGTTGCGGCATGAATGTGGGATCTAGTTCCCTGACCAGGGATCGAACGCGGGCCCCCTGCATTGGGAGTGTGGAGTCTTATCCACTGTGCCAATGGGGACGTCCCTCCCTCTGCTTTTATAACATACTTCTTGGGCATTATCTCTGGTCACTCTCCCTTCCCTCTTTAGGCGCCAGCCACACTGGCCTTCTTTCTCTGTTAACTTATTACTGAAGTATAACAGGTGCTACCAAATCTGGGGTCCACAGACTGGTGACATCTACAAGCCCGCTCACCGCAGGTCTGCAAGAATCAGGAGCTTGTAAATCAGCTGTGACTCTGAGCACACTGGTTTCATAGCAAGACCCCAGTGGAAACAGCAGCGCATTGATTTCTATTCTGGTCAGATTCCTGTCTCATCGCAGGCCGGCATCTTGAGGAGCACTGATGCACCGTGCTTGTGGAAAAATGCAAGTACATACTGCACAGCTTCAGGAATGAACACAAAGGGACACACGTACCCAGCACCCAGGTCAAGAAATAGAACATAATCCACACCCATATTCCAATCCCTACCCAGAGCCCCAAGGGTCGCCAGCAGGCTGATTTCTCTGAGCATCGTCACTTTGACATGAACGCTTCACCCTCCATCCTTCTCAGGGCCTGCTCAGTTTGTCTCCTCCCTCCTTCACACGCTCCGTCCCCAAAGCCAACCCCCTCACCCTCCTTCCTCCTTTGTTACACAGCCTCCGAGTCACCTTGAACAAAGCCTTCTCTGACCCAGCAGGCAGGGTATTTTTTCTTGGTGGCACTTGTCACAGGTATCATTTGTTTCTGATAATATCAGATCTCTTTTTTTAAAAATTTATTTTATTGAAGTATAGTTGGCTTACAATGTTGTGTTAATTTCTACTGTACAGCAAAGTGATTCAGTTAGGTATACATGTACATGTATCTATTCTTTTTCAAATTTTTTTCTCATTTAGGTTGTTAGATAATATTGAGCAGAGTTCCCTGTTCTAGACAGTAGGTTCTTGTTGGTTATCCATTTTATGTTTTTCTATTTACTTATTTTAACATCTTTATTGGAGTATAATTGCTTTACAATGGTGTGTTAGTTTCTGCTTTATAACAAAGTGAATCAGTTATACATATACATATGTCCCCATATCTCTTCCCCCTTCCGTCTCCCTCCCTCCCATCCTCCCTATCCCACCCCCCTAAGTGGTCACAAAGCACCAAGCTCCTCTCCCTGAGCTATGCAGCTGCTTCCCACTAGCTAGCTATTTTGCATTTGGTAGTGTACATATATGTCCACGCCACTCTCTCACTTCGTCCCAGCTTACCCTTCCCCACCCCCCGTCCTCAGGTCCATTCTCTAAGTCTGTGTCTTTATTCCTGTCCTGCCCCTAGGTTCCTCAGAACCTTTTTTTTTAGATTCCATATATATGTGTTAGGATACAGTATTTGTTTTTCTCTTTCTGACTTACTTCACTCTGTATGACAGTCTCTAGGTTATCCATTTTAAATATAGTAGCGTGTTAATGTTAATCCCAAACTCCCAAACTATCCCTCCCCCGGACCCTTCCCCCCTGGTAACCATAAGTTCGTTCTCTAAGACTGTGAGTCTGTTTCTGTTTTATCACAAGTGTAATTAACTGTCTGTGTACATCCTGTTCACTGAGCGAAACTCAGATGAGGTCAGAACATGGGTCCATCTTGCTCATTGCTCGATGTCTCCTCTGTGCCTTGCGGTTTGTGCTTAAATAGCTGTCAAATCAATACATTATTCATTCTTTCTCGTCAAGTATGAATACCAATATCAGGGCCTACAGTGACGCATACAGTAAACTTCATGAAATTGAAAAAGTGCCCCTTCCACCATACACTTGACCTACGTCTGTCAGAGCTGATTCTTGAGACCAGGCCCTTTGCTGCCCTCTGCTGGAAGAACGTAGGAAGTGTGCAAATGGATTACAGCTCTGACGTGACTAGGAGCTCCCCACCCTCCCACCCTCCCACCGTAAAGGGGAAATCCTTATTCAGTGCACATCCCACACTACCATATGCAGAGGCCCTGCCAACAATATATAAGTGTGTACAGCACTTTACAGTTGGCAAAGCACTTTGTTCCACATTTTGCCATTTAATCCTCAAAGAGGTATTTTTCGGTCCATTTTCCAGATTCAATTAGAGCATAAAAGACTTGCATGAGCTAAAATCAACCTAGGTGTTTTAATCCCAAGTCCTTTGTCCTTTACACTAAAAAAAAAAAAACTCCTGGTGTTTTTAGGAAACACAAGTAGGAAGCAAATAGTCCAGGCAAAGGCTGAGAGCTCTCCATCTGCATCAGCTTTTCCTGTCTCCTTAGCACCTCCACCCTGGCTGTGACTTCTGATTTAACGTCATGTCTCTGTGCTGTTATCCATCATATGATGTGGAGTCTTTTTGCGGTGTTTCTGATGCCATGGAAAGAGCACGAGACTAGGGGCCGGCACGTCCGGATTCCAGTGCTACCTCCGTCTCACACAGTGTGATGACCGCCAGCAACTCTCTCTCCAAATCTGCGCCTGAGCCCCCATCTATAACATGAGGATCATTGCCATTGCCTTTCTTTTGTTACAGGTCGTAGTGAAAATAAACAATAGAATGTGTGTGCTGCTTTTACTATTCCCATAACTAGCGCTTCTCCTCCATCCACTCCATCCCCCGCCAGGCCCCTTGTGTACAAATCATAGAGCTCCGGCCTTCTCCCCAGGCCATGTCTTTGCAGGCATAGTTTCACCCTGTGCCTTTTCTCTATGTTCTGTAAGAACCCCTGTACTTAGTCTTCCCAATCACTCACTAGGTTTTTTTCCATTCTGCTTTTCCTTGTTCTTTTCATTTCCGCCACCAGGCTTTTCATCTCTATGAACTCCCTTTGTTCTTCCCCCGCCCCCGCCGTGCAGCATGTGGGATCTTAGTTCCCCCACCAGGGATCGCACCTGGGCCCCATGCATTGGAAGCTCCAAGCCTTAACCACTGGACCGCCAGGGAAGTCCCTCCCTTTGTTCTTTAATCGCTGACTTCTAGCAGACTTCCCACGTTTGCTCACATTTACTAGAAGTGACCTAATAGATGCAGGAGAGCTCCACACAGGCCTCGCCCTCAGGCTTCCATCCTTAGAGGCTTGTTTACTGAGATGAGGGGTGAGATGGAGCCAAATGCAGTATCATCAGGACCACATCGGAAAGCTGTCTCCCTTCCTTTGCGACATCTTTGTCTGCTTTTGGTATCAGGGTGATGGTGGCCTCGTACAATGAGTTTGGGAGTGTTCCTCCCTCTGCTATATTTTGGAAGAGTTTGAGAAGGGTAGGTGTTAGCTCTTCTCTAAATGTTTGATAGAATTCCCCTGTGAAGACATCTGGTCCTGGGCTTTTGTGTGTTGGAAGATTTTTAATCACAGTTTCAATTTCAGTGCTTGTGATTGGTCTGTTTATATTTTCTATTTCTTCCTTGTTCAGTCTCGGAAGGTTGTGCTTTTCTAAGAATTTGTCCATTTCTTCCAGGTTGTCCATTTTATTGGCATAGAGTTGCTTGTAGTAATCTCTCATGATCCTTCGTATTTCTGCAGTGTCAGTTGTTATTTCTCCTTTTTCATTTCTAATCCTATTGATTTGAGTCTTCTCCCTTTCGTTCTTGATAAGTCTGGCTAATGGTTTATCAATTTTGTTTATCTTCTCAAAGAACCAGCTTTTAGTTTTATTGATCTTTGCTATTATTTGCTTCATTTCTTTTTCATTTATTTCTGATCTGATCTTTATGATTTCTTTCCTTCTGCTAACTTTCGGGGGTTTTTGCCAATATCACTGATGAACATAGATGCAAAATCCTCAACAAACTACTAGCAAACAGAATCCCACAGCACATTAAAAGGATCATACAGGGCTTCCCTGGTGGCGCAGTGGTTGAGAGTCCACCTGCCGATGCAGGGTACATGGGTTCGTGCCCCGGTCTGGGAAGATCCCACATGCCGTGGAGCGGCTGGGCCCGTGAGCCATGGCCGCTGAGCCTGCGCGTCCGGAGCCTGTGCTCCACAACGGGAGAGGCCACAGCAGTGAGAGGCCCATGTACCACAAAAATAAATAAATAAATAAATTTAAAAAAAAAAAAAAAAAAAAAAGGATCATACACCATGATCAAGTGGGGTTTATCCCAGGAATGCAAGGATTCTTCAATATATGCAAATCAATCAATGTGATACACCATATTAACAAATTGAAGGAGAAAAACCATATGATCATCTAAATAGATGCAGAGAAAGCTTTCGACAAAATTCAACACCCATTTAGAATAAAAACCCTCCAGAAAGTAGGCATAGAGGGAACTTACCTCAACATAATAAAGGCCATTTATGACAAACCCACAGCCAACATCGTCCACAATGGTGAAAAACTGAAACCATTTCCACTAAGATCAGGAACAAGACAAGGTTGCCCACTCTTACCACTATTATTCAACATAGTTTTGGGAGTTTTAGCCACAGTAATCAGAGAAGAAAAAGAAATAAAGGAATCCAAATTGGAAAAGAAGAAGTAAAGCTGTCACTTTTTGCAGATGACATGTTACTATACATAGAGAATCCTAAAGATGCTACCAGAAAACTACTAGATCTAATCAATGAATTTGGTAAAGTAGCAGGATACAAAACTGATGAACAGAAATTTCTGGCATTCCTATACACTAATGATGAAAAATCTGAAAGTGAAATTAAGAAAACACTCCCATTTACCACTGCAACAAAAAGAAGAACGTATGTAGGAATAAACCTACCTAAGGAGACAAGAGACCCATATGCAGAAAATGATAAGACACTGATGAAAGAAATTAAAGATGATACAAATAGATGGAGAGATATACCATGTTCTTGGATTGGAAGAATCAACATTGTGAAAATGACTCTACTACCCAAAGCAATCTACAGATTCAATGCAATCCCTATCAAACTACCACTGGCATTTTTCACAGAACTAGAACAGAAAATCTCACAATTTGTATGGAAACACAAAAGACCCTGAATAGCCAAAACAATCTTGAGAAAGAAAAACAGAGCTGGAGGAATCGGGCTCCCTGACTTCAGACTATACTGCAAAGCTACAGTAATCAAGACAGTATGGTACTGGCACAAAAACAGAAATATAGATCAATGGTACAGCATAGAAAGCCCAGAGATAAACCCATGCACATATGGTCACCTTATCTTTGATAAAGGAGGCAAGAATATACAGTGGAGAAAAGACAGCCGCTTCAATAAGTGGTGCTAGGAAAACTGGACAGCTACATGTAAAAGAATGAAATTAGAACACTCCCTAACACCATACACAAAAATAAACTCAAAATGGATTAAAGACCTAAATGTAAGGCCAGACACCATCAAACTCTTAGAGGCAACATAGGCAGAACACTCCATGACATAAATCACAGCAAGATCCTTTTTGACCCACCTCCTAGAGAAATGGAAATAAAAACAAAAATAAACAAATGGGACCTAATGAAACTTAAAATCTTTTGCCCAGCAAAGGAAACCATAAACAAGATGAAAAGACAACCCTCAGAATGGGAGAAAATATTTGCAAATGAAGCAAATGATAAAGGATTAATCTCCAAAATTTACAAGCAGCTCATGCAGCTCAATATCAAAAAAATAAACAACACAATCCAAAAATGGGCTGAAGACCTAAATAGACATTTCTCCAAAGAAGATATACAGATTGCCAACAAACACATGAAAGGATGCTCAACATCACTAATCATTAGAGAAATGCAAATCAAAACTGCAATGAGGTATCACTTCACACCAGTCAGAATGGCCATCATCAAAAAATCTACAAACAATAAATGTGGAGAAAAGGGAACCCTCTTGCACTTTTGGTGGGAATGAGATTGATACAGCCACTATGGAGAACAGTATGGTGGTTCCTTAAAAAACTAACAGTAGGGGCTTCCCTGGTGGTGCAGTGGTTGAGAGTCTGCCTGCCGATGCAGGGGACACGGGTTCGTGCCCCGGTCCAGGAAGATCCCACATGCCACGGAGCAGCTGGCCCTGTGAGCCGTGGCCGCAGAGCCTGCACGTCCGGGGCCTGTGCTCTGCAATGGGAGAGGCCACAACAGTGAGAGGCCCGAGTACCGCAAAAACAAAACAAAACAAAACAAAAAACCTAACAGTAGAACTACCATACAACCCAGCAATCCCACTACTGGGCATATACCCTGAGAAAACCATCATTCAAAAAGAGTCATGTACCACAATGTTCATTGCAGCTCTATTTACAATAGCCAGGACATGGAAACAGCCTAAGTGTCCATCAGCAGATGAATGGTTAAAGGAGATATGGCACATATATAAATGGAATATTAGCCATAAAAAGAAACAAAATTGAGCTATTTGTAGTGAGGTGGATGGACCTAGAGTCTGTCATACAGAGTGAAGTAAGTCAGAAGAGAAAAACAAATACCATATGCTAACACATGTATATGGAATCTAAGAAAAAAAAAAGGTCATTGAAGAACCTACGGGCAAGATGGGGATAAAGATGCAGACCTACTAGAGAATGGACTTGAGGATATGGGGAGGGGAAAGGGTAAGCTGGGACAAAGTGAGAGAGTGGCATGGACACATATACACTACCAAACGTAAAATAGATAGCTAGTGGGAAGCAGCTGCATAGCACAGGGAGATCAGCTTGGTGCTTTGTGACCACCTAGAGTGGTGGGATAGGGAGGGTGGGAGGGAGGGAGACGCAAGAGGGAAGAGATATGGGAACATATGTATATGTATAACTGATTCACTTTGTTATAAAGCAGAAACTAGCACACCATTGTAAAGCAATTATACTCCAATAAAGATGTTTTAAAAAAAAAATCCAAAAAAAAAAGAAGCAGCTCCTGCGGTCTGTCTCTAATGAATTCACCCACAACGAGGCTGCTAGGAGGGGAAGCAGGAATTGCTGATGTTTATGTTAACCCTTTTACAATTCCTCCTCCTGAATCAGAACCCCAGCTCCCTACTCAGGGGCTGTGAGTTGCCAAATCCCTCCATAGGCAATGTGCAAGCTAGTCTAGAGCTCTCCAGGGTTTTCTTTTACTCATAGAGGAAGAAGCAGGGAAACAATCAAACGATGAAGACTTACACTATCCCTTCAGTGCTAACTGCCTCACTCACCCCCATCTTGGTTTGAATCAGGCAATAAAATCAGAGAGAAATTTTCTCCAGCTACGTGAATGCAAATAAATATTTTGGGTCGCCAACTCCCATCAGCACAGAGGGATAACCAGGATGCTTATGGAATAAAGGAACTTTAGGTGATAGTCAATGAATTTGTGAATTTAAACACATTCACTGAAGAAGCACAATATGTTTCATTAAATTATTTTATTTGATGTAGTGTTGGCAGGGGTAGTTTTGTTTATTAGAGACCCCTCTGTTCACATATCTCATCTGCTTCTCAAAATGGAAGACTTCCTGTAAATTAACCAGAGGTTGCTCCCTACTGCCACTCATGTTATTATTATTACTATTATTAGTAATAATAGTAATATATCATTACTATTAGAATTTATGAAAAATTCATGAGGGAGACAGAATGAAGACTGAGGAACGGTAATCTGTTCCTTTCTACTTTCAGAAAAACCTGAAGATGAAACTCTGGATTTTCACTCCCCTAAACTTCCTGTGACCTGTGGTGAGGCAAAGGGGATTTTATATAAGGAGAAAATGAAACAAGGTGAGTTCCTCGATCTGCTCTTTGGAAACCCTAGATGAAGGAATCACTAGAAGGGAAGGAAATATCCACGTGTGTCATTGTTCAGGACATGGATCCTCCAGGCTAGGCTGCAGAAAAAGCAATGCTTTTTAAGAAGGAATTTTCAACCTTTTCAATGTCATGGTACATCTGATGACCAGGCCACTCCCGTCCCACATGGAAGTCATCCATGGACCCTGTGACACATGTCCTAGCCACATAAAGGGCAAATTCTGTCCCAGTCCTTCACCAGTAGGGCAGGTTTTAGGGCTTCCTTCAATCTGAGAGAGGAGGAATCAGACTCCCCTGCTACTGCTTCCACCTCACAGGGAGTCTCTGGACCCAGAAAGGTAGAGCATCACAAGTAGGGGGTTGGAGGTTTAGGGTGAATTCACAGAGGACGGAAGTGGATCCAGGAATGGGCTGTCTTTACCTTACAGGCCCCTCAGAGAAGTGTATTCAGAACAAGAAGGGACTTTGGTTCACACCAAGAGAATTTGAAATTGAAGGAAAACGGAAACAATCAAAGAACTGGAAGAGGAGTGTGCTTTGCAGAGGAAAGACCCTAGAACAGCTGCTGGAGGTATTGGAATAACACGGGACACATAGGTGATGAGTTTAATTCCTTGAAGGATGAGTGGAATTTTAATAACAGAAGGGTGAAGAAATTCCCATTAGGCTTCCACAGCATGATTGAGAAAAAGCTGAGCGATCATAGAAGAACATTGTGGGCGAGAAATTTAGGAACATAGATTGGTGCTAACGGTGGGGAACTTTAAATGCAAGGAGGGTTTCAAGAAGCTTAGCCTGGTGGTATCAGAGGGGGTGGGCTGGAAGGAAACTAGATGGAGACAGAGACACCTGTCTTGTTTCATTAGGAAGTGGAAACTTGGATATTTACCAAAGAAGAACCTCGAGAACAACCCCATTCATTGACCCACCCTCTCTTTCAGAAAGGACTTCTGCTCTGTCCTCCAAGAAAAAGTCTCAAGAGAGAGGTAAATAGCAGGTGAACTTCTACCGCATTCTCAGTCGTCATGTTGCCGACTTTCTGTGTCCCAAGGCTTGCCTGGGAGTTCTCGACTTTCCCAGCCTCAAGTCACCTTCCCGTTTCAGCACTGCATCTTCATGACAACTGCTTTAGCACACTGGTACATGTACGTGCCACCCTTATTTTCAAAGTTAATTTTAAGAAGGGGAAGCAAATAACTCTTTAAAGATTAGGACAAAAGCGTGTGTTTTAGGAAAAGATCTGTATATTTGGATGATTACTAACAAAAGACGTCAGAAATAGAGTGCCCTAGTTTGAAAAGTAGATACGGTATTGAAATAGACAAGAACAGAATAAGAAAGAATAGGAAGATCATTGCTGATTGGACTCCAAGTATTCCTCAATTCAACATGCTCGTTACTGGTAGCACCAGAATGGAATAGTGTGTTTGAACTGAGCTTTGTCTCTGCACAACCTCCCTCCAGGTGAAAATGGCAGTCATCCATTGGCTGTACCCGCTGCCCCTCCCCAGCTGTCTTTACTTCTGTAAATACAACTTCCAGTCCCGTTAGATACGAACCTCCAGCAGAGGCAGTGGTGCCTCTCCCATCTTGCCCTGGAGGTTAGCCTGACACTTGGCTGGATTCATTCAATGTTTATAAGGCAATGATCCCCCAAAGCTGTTTATTGTATAAACCATCTTTTCCATGCTGATTTGAAGTATCTTGGTATGTTTAGGGAGGCTCCTTGTCATGGCAAAAAATAGGGAAGAATACGGATGTCCATCAGTATTGTAAAATAAACTGATACATCAACAGAATAATCCTTTTTAAAAATGGATGGTTTGCAGGTATAGACCCATCCTTCAGTCAGTGGAAAACCACCCAAGGGTTTTAAGGTCAAGAAAGCTTCAGGAAGCTTAAACTGGGAAGAACATGTATGGAAGGACATTGCTTACGTGAATATGTAAGGCTATGACTAAAAAAATATCTGAAAGAATCAGTTATTCTGGGATGGGATTACAGGGTACATTTGACTTCCATATGATATATTTATGTACAGGTGGAATTTTTATAATGATCATTAATTACTTTTGTAACCAGAAACAAAATAAAGATATTTAAAATCCAGATCCTTAATGGCCCCAATATTATAGTTCCTTCTTATTCATAATGCTACAAGTCAGCAAATGAGAGCCAGGGGCACACTTGACCTGACCATTCAGTCCCTCCATCAGGAACCACGTTGAGATAAAGAAAACAAAGTTTAGTTCTGATCATGAATGGACCAGTGCAGGCCTTTCCCCCAGCAACATTTTTTAACATGTCACTGTCACTCTGCAGTATACCCAGTCTCCACTGGTGTCTAGCTCTGTTTATGTGTACCAGCAAGAGATCTGATGCTAATACTATAAGCACGTGTTTTGTGGCTGCCCTGCAGGCACTGCTCCCTTGACCCAAGGCAAAATGGGCAGCTCAGGGCCTGCGAGAGCCTCTACTTCCAGAAGGGCCCAGTATGCAGCCAAAAGTTGCTACCCTAATGGCATGTAGTGGGGGACTGATAGTTTTTGCTTTTGTTTTTTTGGGGTGGGGGTTTGGACAAATTCTAGAGCCTTTTGTTGAGGAGTCCCCATTCAAAGTGGGCTGAGTTGCAAATAACAGCTTAAATGGGTACAAGTAAAACCTGTGAATGAGGACTATGTTACCCTCAGAGCTCAAAAGGGGTAAAAATGTTGGGCAGTTGTTGTGGGATTGAGTATTCAGAGGGTCAGTTATCGTTTCTTGACAGTGTCAGGAATAGAGCAGCCCTCAGCTGACCAAACAAAGCCCAGAGATTTGCTGAGCTGGTAGGGCCTCGTACTGCGTGTGGGGTGATGACCCTTCCCTTTCCCTGAGTTCCTTTCTGAGTAGTTGTATATTCTGAATGAGTATGTCAAAGGAGAAGGATGTCATCAGTGTGGTGTCACACCTGTGCTCCCGGGGGAAGTCGGATGCAGTCACAATTTTGCCTGCAGAGACTGTGCGTGACGGCAAAGCTGTAGAGGTACCCCATGGTAGCCAGGTAAAGGCGTGTTGTATCCCTGCAAAGGTGGAGGCCAGCTGCAGCTGAGATGCTATTGAAATAAGCACTGAACAGAACATATTAGCCAAATCTGTGACAGTAAAGCATTTACCACTCGCTAAGTGGATGGCATCAGTAATTGCAATAATATTGGGTATAGGGACCTTAATGGGTGGGGCGCCTTTGTGAGTAACGGTATGCCACTAAATTTAAACAAGGTACCCGCTATCCTCTTAGGGTATTTACCAAACATATAACAGAGGACAAACTGGTATACCTTACCTTAACCATCAAAACTGTTGCCTTACCTAAATGCCCCAAGGTCATAACACTCATTGCCCTAAAATATCCTGTAGTGGGCATTGACGCTCTGATCCAACAAATAATAAAATTAAATTAAATTAAATCTTTGACACAATCAGCTTTATAAAATGGACCTTCCTCTCTGTTAAAATAGTTAATAGAACTCAGTATAAATTAAAACAAGGCCTTCGAGGATAGAAACTTATAATACAAGATCTATATATTTAGAGCAAGAGTGGGCATTTAACTGCCCAATTTGGCCTGTTCTTAAACTTGGAAAGAGGGAATGGTGCCTCATGGTGGATGCCCGCAATCTCAGTGCCATGGCCCAGCAGCCAACCACACAGCTCAAAGCGTAAGCCAGGAGGGAGCAGAGCCAGTTAGCAATCCATAGCAAAAGAAGAAAGACCCCTGGGCAGGGGGGGTGGTCACCCAGACTCCTGCTGGCTAACCCAAGTGGCTTCAGATAGTGAAACCAATGATGCAACACATGTACTAAGAGAGAATGAAAGATTTATTACCCACATACAGAGTCTTTCTGGGAAGAGGCAAGGTAGGCCACCCAAGCTGATCTGAAAATGGCTTGAGCTAAGAGAGGGTGCAGCCTGACGTTTTATTCTGGTGGGGCAACGTGAGGACTCCCTTGCTGGGGCGGGGTGTGTCTGGCTTGAACTTCTCACTGTGGTCGAGGGAGGGAGGGCATGTGCTTTCCCATCACCTTGCCCAGATGTGCCAAGAGGGGAAGTTGGGCTTGAAGCCATCAACAGTCAAACATGAAAACCGGAGTCAAACTATTACAGAATGTGATTGTGGGGTTGTATGTCCTTTCTCTACCATTTCTTTATCATATCACGTGTGCTGGAAACTTTCACTCCAGAGTATGGCAAGAGTGGTGGAGTGAGGAGTAGCAATGGTGCTCAAGGCTCTGGACCCAACCGGTGTCTCAGCCAGGAGGAGTGGGCCGGTCTGGGCTCTCCGGGAACTGGCATCTGTACTCTGGACCAGGGCAGGCCACGTGTCCAGTCAGAGGCAAGAATGGCCGTAGAGTGTCAACCCTAAGAACAGAGAAAGGCAGACAGACAAGTTCAGGATGGGAAGGCTGGAAAGATTCCCTGACATTCAGGGTTGGAGAGTCCTCCCTATGAGGCCGTGGGACCTAGTAAGTGGAGAGGGTGAGCAGGAAGCACCCCCCCCCCCCCCCCCCCGTTAAGAGAGGTGAACAGAGTCCCAGATCAAGAAGAGTTTTCACTCTGGCTGAGTGGCTAGTTTTGCAAATGGACAAAACATGTCCATCCCTTATGACCTTGCGCAGGTCCTCATTATTTGTATTATGGATGGTTGAGGGTAGTGGCAGGGTTTCTCTCCTTGGGTGTAACTGATTCCCAGGCCCTTCGAGGCTTTGCTCCAGCTCCTGATGGTCTATTTCCTGACCACCTTCCATCCATCTGGTGGGGACAGTATCACAGTCGGGCAAAGGCAGAAGGACCCCTCTTCCTGACTCCCACCTTTAGAGCAGAGAAAATGTTCCCTTGGGCGCGTGGAGCCCGGCACTGTCTGTCTTGTGGGGCTGGGAGCGGAGCCGGGGTTCCTGCCTGTGGATATTTATCCATCTGTAAAGACCGTGTTCCTCACATAAATCACTTGTCGAATTTACTACATTTTAAGGCCATGGGAAAGACCCCTATGGTTCCTCAGGCCCCCAAAACAACACATTTACACAGCAACTCTCTTTGTATATCTTTCTTTCCGTGTGTCAGCATAACGTCAGAGACTGTTCTCTGAGCTGCCAACACGTTTGCCTGGCACGGCGCACAGCGGATGAGGACAGCTCTGACCCAGGCACGGGCAGCCTTGGGGCCAACCTAACTCAGGTACTAACTTACTTTGACTGCAGAGAAAAAGCATTCCTCCTTCCCAAGGCTTGTCAGATAAGACAGTTGCCCAAAGCCGTGTTTTCTCCAATTTCGTGGACTTATAAACCTTCCCTGGGATCCTGTTAAAAGGCGAATTTCGATTCAGGAGGCCTGCGATTCTAACCAGCTCCCAGATAACGCTGATGCCGCTGGTCCTCAGTCCACACTTGGTGCGGTAAGGACTTAAACGACCTTCCAGCCCCTTCCAGCTCTGACCATCTGTGGTTCACGCGGTGATGTGGCAGTTCTTACCGCCTGCTCTTCCGCGATTGCAAGGCTGAGCTGGTCCTCGGTCTGCGGGCATTCCCAGTGCGCGCCCAGCTGGGTCAGGCCGAAGCGTCTAGTGGGACGCGAACGCCGTGTTCCAGATTCCCGCAGTGTCAGTGTCCGCGGTTCCTTCGGACCCCAGCGGTGCCCGCATTATCTCCCTTTCTAGCAGGAAAACTCCAGGGAATGTGAGGTATGCTGTAGAGGGGGGCCGCTGCTCTGCTGTGACACTTGTCCAAGGGCCTTCCATGAGGACTGTCACATCCCACCTGCAGAGGCCAAGAGGTTAGTGAGACGCAGCCCGCCTCGTGCACGTACACTTCGCCCAGGCTCTGCCTCTGGTCGCTCCTCTCCACGTGGAAGAGCATCCTGGGCTCGGGTGGCCCAGCGCAGCCCAGCGGGGCCGCAGCCTGTGTTCCCTCTGGTATCAGTGTCTGAGTCCATGGCTGAGCCACCCTGACTGCCACTGCCTCCGGGAGATGGCCTTTCCTAGTTTCGTAACCCAGACTCCTGTCCAAGGAGGGTAAGGGACGAAAAACACCAGTTGTCTGTGTTCCGTGAGTATTCAGAAAAGACAGGAAACGTGGCCTGCTTCTCCCATTTCCCCAGGGTCTCGACAGGCTGATGGAGCCTGGGTCCCCCAGGGGCTTAAGACCCAGTTTCCAATACTTGGGGCTGGCGGGCAGGGCTCCCTGTTCTCCCAGCAGCTCTGAGGGAGAGCCCACCACTTACCCTGACACCACACTGACACCTTTGTCGCTGCCTTGATGGGAGACCCCCCCCCTTGGGAGGTGTCCCCTTCATCCCTGGCCGCGCCCATCAGCCATTCCCGAAAAGAAAACGGTAACTGTTTCCAGGGACCTTGCCCTCGCTCACTTATGTCCGGCCCCTCAGGAGCGCGTGGAGTTGCACCTTCTGCAGGATGAAGGAGTCTTCTGGAAGCCAGCAGTGTCTCGGGGAATCTGGGGTCCTGGCAAGGCAGATGCAGCCCGAGGAGCAGTTGGTGAGTTGGATGGGAACCCCAAGCCTACCCCTTTCCCCTCAAAGAGGCAAAGGGTCCAGGAAAGTGCACCCAAAGGAAGCCTTCAGTGTCTCACTTCAGAGGATGGAGCTTCAGTGCCCAAACATGGAGGACAAACAGAATTCAACCCCCACCCCACCCCATCATGGTGCATATTGGCAAACGGGGTCGGAAGTCTGCTGTGCTTGGCTGCCCCTGTTTGTGGTACCTGGGCAAAAGCTTGGCTTCACTTTCTCCAAATAACATTTCCCTTTAAATCCCTCTTCGCACTTTACAGAAATGTGAGTTTCTCCTCTTGAAAGCCTACTGTCATCCACAAAGCTCTTTTTTCACGGAGACCCCATGTAATGTAAGTCCTATTAGATGTTTCTCATCCTCTGGGCATCTCTCTGATGTTAAACTCATTCTGGAAACATGGAGCGTGTGTCCTGCAGGTACCTCTGCAGAGAACAGAAGGTTTAGCTACAGACTCCAGAGTGGCGCTGCCAGAGTCGAATGGGGTTCAAACTCGACCCCACTGCATACCAGCTCTGGGACACAGACGAGTTGCTTCTCCTGCCCTGTATCTCAGTTTCTCCTTCTCTTCTGTGGGAATGTGTTTCTTAGAGAGAGCATAGCGTTGAGGGTACAGACTCAGGAGACTTGAACTGTGGGTTCAGTGTAGCTCTGCCAGTTTTTAGCTGTGAAATCTTGGGTAGGTTACTTAACTTCTCCATCCCTTGGTTTCTCATCAATAAAACAGGGGTAATTATAGTACCAATCTCTTAGGGTTGTTGTGGAGATCCTATGTTAATATAGTGGCAAAGTTTAGAACAATGCCTGGCACATAGATGTCGGATATTTTTATCAGTATTACCCTGGAAATAAAGGCTTGTGTTGGATCTATTTCAGCGATGATGGCTATGCTAACATCACCTCTTTGATGGCTTTGCCCCTAGATTCGAGATTATGGTGAGCCCTTTAGGGAAGCCATGTGGTTGGACCTGGTTAAGGAAAGGCTGGCTGAGAAAGTGTACACAGTGGCCTGGTTTCTACGGGACATGCGCCTGATATTTCGCAACCATAAAACATTTTACAAGGTAAAGGGCATTTCCTGCCTCCGTTTCACATGCTTTCTACTTTCCCCTCATTTCTGGCACAGCAGAGCCTTGCAAGAAGCTTACCCAGTCTTGTCCCGGGGAGAGCTCAGAAAGACAAGGATTGTAGAAGGAAACTGCCTCCAAATCCCAGAGGTGGAGAGGAGGATGTCCGAAAGAACAGCAAGCAGGACAGGGAAGGATCCTTGTAAACGGTGCCTGAAAAAAAAACATCCATCCTCAGTTTCAGAAAGATACACTCCTCCCACCGAGGAGTCAATTTCATCCTGCCTCCCTGTTCAAACTAGGGGGAAGGCAGTTCATGCTTACATGGTCCTTCGTGCCTCAGAAACACAGAAATAAATGAATTAATTGATTTAAATGAAATAAACATTCAGGATGCTCATGCTTGGATTTTTACTCTTGAATTTCCCAGTGGACTCGAACATCCGGATTGGCCTTCAGTTGGTGTTGCCTCCGTCCTTCATTAGTAGGGAGAGTCAATGAGTTGAGCTACCTTGCAATCCAAGGCATTCTTAGCTTTAGTTTATTGAGTTTCCCTGATTTTTACTCTCACTTATACAGGTATTTCTCGGGACACATCTAGGGTAGATTCTTATCTCCACCCAGCCTCCTTCCTCTCCTGCGTTCCACAAGTTGGCATGTTCATGAGCCACAGACTGTAAACTGGTGTCCATCCACGGAGCTGGAGGGGAAAGAGTCAACCCAGGGAGCCTGTTGATGCCTGGCACAGTCTTAGCCTTGGAGAACAGAAGGATCAACCTTTCTTCAAAGAGTGGGCTTTCAAGAAAAGCTTTATCTTTCTCTGTTTTGCACCAAACTCAGGCTTTGCAGGGGTCAAAATTGGCTCATCGGTCAAGATCGCCTGTCAGGTCTAAGTTAACAGCCAGGCAGAGTCTCATGCATTTGAACATTTGAGCGGCAGGCAGCATCTTCCCACCTATTCTGCCAGACGGCGGGGGAAACACAGCGTTCGGGAAAGGGAGGACATGGCTCCTAAAAAAGCACGAGTGATTTGCTGGCCCTAATCCTTCGTCCTTAGACCTCTGTGTGTTTGCTTTTTTTCTCTTTCAGGCCTCCGACTTTGGTCAGGTAGGACTGGATTTAGAGGCAGAATTTGAAAAAGACCTCAAAGAAGTGCTTATTTTTCATGAAGCCAGTGAGAACAGCTTCCAGGTTCCTCCTTGATCCTGTTCTGGACGAACTAAGGCATCCCAACTTCAGGATCCAGATGATGTGGCCCTGGCCCTCCTTAGATTGCCAATGAGTCTGGAATGTTACCGGCTGCCTCTTGACTCAAATCCAGACCCTTCAGAGCATTGTCACACCCTCCACCGCCTTTTATTGTTTCTTTTTATATTTCACCCCTCAAAAAAAGTAAATATTTGCTTAATACTGTTAAATACCCCATCACAGTTCATATTCTCCCCATTGTCTCATAAATCTTTTTACAATTGTTGTTTGAACTGGGATCCAAACAGCTTCCACACACTGAATTTGGCTAATCTATCTCTTAAGGCTCTTTTAATGTGTAAATTCCCCACTGCCTTTTTTCCTTGCTGTCTACTCTTTGGATAACCTGGGGTCTTTGTCCTATAACATTTTTCATATTCTGGATTTTTCTACATCCCCTTAATGGCATGTTTTTTTCTCCCTGGCGTTTTTTGTAAAGTAGAAGTTAGATCTAGAGGCTTGCTTAGATTCAGGTTTGGGTGGGCGGGGGGTGGAGAGGTACTTCGATTTGGCTTTTTAGTAAAGAGACTTCGCAGGGGGAGCTGTGTATTCATTTGTAATGTTAAGATCGTCCAGCAGGTTCAGGTGTTACCAGCCTGACCCATCTGTTATACATCACCCTTTCCCCTAATGATTTTAGCAGCCACTGATGCTCATTGCCTAAACACATTTCACTAGGGTTTGCAAAATTATTTTTTTTTTGGCCGCGTTGGGCCTTCGTTGCTGTGCGCGGGTTTTCTCTAGTTGCTGCAAGCGGGGGTTTCTCTTCGTTGCGGTGTGCGGGCTTCCCATTGCGGTGGCTTCTCTTGTTGCGGAGCATGGGATCTAGGTGTGCGGGCTCAGTAGTTGCGGTACGCAGCCACTAGAGTGCGTGGGTTTCAGTAGTTGTGGCTCATGGGCTCAGTAGCTGTGGCTCGCAGGCTGTAGGTCACAGGCTCAGTAGTTGTGGCACACGGACTTAGTTGTTCCGCGGCATGTGGGATCTTCCTGGACCAGGGATCGAACCCATGTCCCCTGCACTGGCAGGTGGATTCTCAACCACTGCGCCACCAGGGAAGTCCCCAAAATGATGATATTTAGATTCTGTTATTCATTCTATATTTATTAGTCAGAATTCTTCTGCAAAGAGCTTCCCTTCGATAATATTTGGTTAGCTTGAAATACAGTTTGTATAGGAAATGCAAGATAAATGATGGATCTTTATTTAAAGTGTTCAGATTCGTGAATTGTTTTCCTAATAGCCTCTAAAGATAGGCAAGGAGGTTTTTTCCTTTAACGTATCTTGAGCTCATGGATTTAAATATATTTAATATGCTCTAGACCATTACAGTTAACGTCTTTATTGCTGCTCAAATTGCTTATCTTCAGGGAGTGAGAATCTCTTCAAGCTGGTTCCTGAGTTGTTTTGAAATGACCCCAGCACTCTTTGATATAGTGTATTAGCTACCTATTGGTGTGTAACAAATGACCCCAAAGTTTAGTGGCTTCAAGGAACAATCATTTGATGGCTCACTCTTCTGTGGGTCAGCAATTCAGGCAGTCCTCCATATGGATGCCTTATCTTTGCTCCACATCTCATTGATTAAGCCCTTTCATGCCTGCACAGTATCACCTCTGCCACATACCATCCGTCTAAGCAGATCACTGGGCCAAATTCGAAAGGAGGGGAAATAGGCTGTACCTCTTGATGAGGTGAATGTCAAAGTCACATTACAAAGGGAATGTTGCTTGGGAAGAAATATTGCCACCGTCTTCAGAAACACCCTACCATAGCCCACCCTCTGACCACAGCCATTCACATCCTTCCCACATGCAAAGGACACTCACTGCCCACCTCCCACCCCAAGAAGTCTCACTCATTGCAGCACTGGGTCAAAGTCCAGGACCTCAGCATCTAAATCAGGTTCAGATGAGATAAGTTTCCTTAGATGTGGTTCATTGGATGTGTCCCCTCAGGTGCACCTCCTCTGGAACCAAAGACCTGTGAATTGATGGACAAGTTAGTCTCCCCCACTTTCCAAATATAATGATGATATAGAATAACCACTGCAGACACTTGCATTCAAACAGTGGGAAATGGGTAGCACATAGCAGTCACTGGTCCACAGCAATTCAGAAGCCAAGTGAGGTGCATGTTGCCAGGTCCCCCAATCCCAGGACAGAGAACATTCCTTGATAATCCCATGAGTTATAAATATTATATCCCTCTAATTCCCATCCAACACCACAGGCTTCTTCCATATTTTCCTCCAGGCAATATCTGTGTCTCTCTTCTCCAGCAGTATGTTTACTCATTTGCCCAAATCTAAACTACAACAATAATAGTTTCAGAATTTCTATACTCATACCCCTATGAAAACAAAACTAAGCTGAATTCTAAATTTGAGTGGAATTTATTTTTGTTTCTGTTATATATTCAATATACTATTGCAGAGAGTATTTTTTCAGGATTTTGCATTTGTATTTATAAATGAAATAGTTCTGTAAGTTTTCATATATTGCCATAGTCAGATTTAGAGTTAGCCTAGCTTGGTAAAATAACTCATGAAACTTTATACCTTTTTATATGTTCCGAAATAGTTTACAGCATTTTAAATTAACCAACTCTTAAAATGATATAGACTAGAGTACTTTGGGGAGATAATATTGACACATTCTCTGTCTTCCCATGGTGATTAGACTATTCAGATATTCTACTGATCTTTTTTTAAAAATAGACCTTTATTGGAGTATAATTGCTTCACAATACTGTGTTAGTTTCTGTTGTACAACAAAGTGAATCAGCAATATGCATACACATGTCCCCACATCCCCTCCCTCTTGCGTCTCCTGCCCACCCTCCCTATCCCACCCCTCTAGGTCATTGCAAAGCACCATGCTGATCTCCCTGTGCTATGCTGCTGCGTCCACTAGCTAACTATTTTGCATTTGGTAGTGTATATATGTTGATGCTACTCTCACTTTGCCCCAGCTTCCCCCTCCCACCTCATGCCCTCAAGTCCATTCTCTATGTCTGCATCTTTATTCCTGCCCTGCAACTAGGTTCATCAGTACCTTTTTTTTTTTTTTTTAGATTCCATATATATGTGTTAGCATATGGTATTTGTTTTTCTCTTTCTGACATACTTCACTCTGTATGACAGACTCTAGGTCCATCCACCTCACTACAAATAACTCAATTACATTTCTTTTATGGCTGAGTAATATTCCATTATATATATGTACCACATCTTCTTTATCCATTCATCTGTCGATGGACATTTAGGTTGGTTCCATGTCCTGGCTATTGTAAATACTGCTGCAGTGAACATTATGGTACATCTCTCTTTTTGAATTACGGTTTTCTCAGGGTATATGCCCAGCAGTGGGATTGCTGGGTCATATGGTAGTTCTATTTTCAGTTTTTTAAGGAACCTCCATACTGTTCTCCATAGTGGTTGTATCAATTTACATTCCCACCAACAGTGCAGGAGGGTTCCCTTTTCATCACACCCTCTCCAGCATTTATTGTTTGTAGATTTTTTGATTATGGCCATTCTGACCAGTATGAGGTGATACCTCATTGCAGTTTTTTGTTTTTTGTTTTTTGTTTTTGCGGTACGCGGGCCTCTCACTGCTGTGGCCCCTCCCGTTGCGGAGCACAGGCTCTGGACGCGCAGGCCCAGCGGCCATGGCTCACGGGCCCAGCCACTCCACGGCATGCGGGATCTTCCCGGACCGGGGCACGAACCCGTGTCCCCTGCATCGGCAGGCAGACTCTCAACCACTGCGCCACCAGGGAAGCCCCTCATTGCAGTTTTGATTTGCATTTCTCTAATAATTAGTGATGTTGAGCATCTTTTCATGTGCCTCTTGGCCATCTGTATGTCTTCCTTGGTGAAATGTCTGTTTAGGTCTTCTGCCCATTTTTTAATTAGATTGCTTGTTTTTTTGATATTGAGCTCCATGAGCTGTTGGTATACTTTGGAGATTAATCCTTTGTCTGTTGTTTCATTTGCAAGTATTTTCTCCCATTCTGAGGGTTGTCTTTTTGTCTTATTTATGGCTTCCTTTGCTGTGCAAAAACTTTTAAGTTTAATTAAGTCCCATTTGTTTATTTTTGGTTTTTTTTCTGTCACTCTAGGAGGTGGGTCAAAAAAGATCTTGCTGTGGTTTATGTCAAAGAGTGTTAGCAAGCATCATACTCAACGGTGAAAAACTGAAAGCATTTCCACTAAGATCAGGAACAAGACAAGGATGTCCACTCTCGCCACTCTTATTCAACATAGTTTTGGAAGTCCTAGCCATGGCAATCAGAGAAGAAAAAGAAATAAAAGGCATACAAATTGGAAACAAAGAAGTAAAACTGTCACTCTTTGCAGATGACATGATACAATACATAGAAAATCCTAAAGATGCCACCAGAAAAGTACTAGAACTAATCAATGAATTTGGTAAGGTTGCAGGATACAAAATTAATGCACAGAAATCTCTGGCATTCCTATACACCAGCAACGAAAATTCAGAACAGAAATTAAGGAAACAATCCATTTACCATCGCAAGAAAAAGAATAAAATACCTAGGAATAAACCTGCCTAAGGAAACTAGAGACTCATACTCAGAAAACTATAAAACACTGACGAAAGAAATTAAAGATGACATAAACAGATGGAGAAATATACCACGTTCTTGGATTGGAAGAATCAATATTGTGAAAATGACTATACTACCCAAAGCAATCTACAGATACAATGCAATCCCTATCAAACTACCAATGGCATTCTTCACAGAATTAGAACAAAAAATTTTACAATTTGTATGGAAACACAAAAGACCCCAAATAGCCAAAGCAATCTTGAGAAAGAAAAATGGAGTTGGAGGAATCAGGCTCCCCGACTTCAAACTATACCACAAAGCTACAGTAATCAAGACAGTATGGTACTGGCACAAAAACAGAAATATAGATCAATGGTACAGGATAGAATGCCCCGAGATAAACCGACACACGTATGGTCACCTAGTTTACGACAAAGGAGGCAAGAACATACAATGGAGAAAAGACAGCCTCTTCAATAAGTGGTGCTGGGAAAACTGGGCAGCTGAATGTAAAAGAATGAAATGTATCCCTAACACCATACACAAAAATAAAAGCCAAATGGATTAAAGATCTAAATGTAAGACCAGACACTATAAAACTCTTAGAGGAAAACATAGGAAAAACACTCTACTGCTTTTTGAATCAGTTCCACTTTTATATTTTTCTAAAAGTCATCTACTGCATTTATTGTTTATAGTTGGTCTTATTTCTATCATTTTATTCTTTCTCTTTTGAATATGTTTGTATTTTTTGTCTACATTTTCTTTGTTTTCATTTTCTTTTCTGGAAAGCATTGTAACAGTAATTCTTCTATTTACCTGCAAGTTTTCCAAATGTATTTTTAATTTATTCTTCAAATGTCATAGCCAAAAATAAAATATTTTAATGTGTCACATATTTAAGCCAAGGTGTGTCACTTTTATACCCACCAGCTCCCTAATTCTGGTCTATCCACTGTATAATAATATGGATATTCATTATCATTATTAATTTTTCTGTCTTTTACTCTATATTAATTATTTTAATTTTATTCAATTATTTATATGTCATTGTTTTGCTATTTTTATATTATATATAAATTATAATCATGTCAAATATCATATAACATAATTCAAAAGCAAAAATTAAAAATTTGTGTTATGATAATCCATATTCATGAGAACAATATTAATGTTTTCTGTTCTTACTATTTAAGTTTCCCCGCTGGTCTTTTCTTGCCATGGTATCTCCATACTTCCTTTTTTGATCCATCTTTCTGTTGACTGAAGTATATCTTTAAGTAATTTTAAAAGAAGAGTACGTGGTTGGTGTGTTTTCTGAGTCTTTGCATATCTCAGAATGTCTTCTGTTGTTTTCATTAACTAACAACATAGTGCACTACAATATATATTTTATCACAACTTCTCATCTTCAAAATTGATTTAGACTTTGTTCCACTGCCTTTGAGCATTTTGTTCTACAACTCTAATGTCTGAGTTCAGTCAGAATTCTGTTTCTTTGCTAGTGTGTGAAAACGTATGAAATTCCCCCTTCATCTTTGTAATTATGTGTTTAGTTATTTTTGACAGAATAGGATTCAGTGTAATATTCTTACCACTGATATTGCCTGGCACACTGAGCCTTTTCAATATACATATCTGGTTCTGTTTTCAGCTCCATTAAATCTTTCTGATCCATTTGTTCTGGGCTTACTTTCAAGAATATCTTTATCCATGCTCTGTCCTCCCTATTTATTATTTTAAAAAGGAGAAGGTATTTCAGAAAGCACTCTTCCTCTTAGGCCATTAGTATGAGACTTAAATATACTAAATTAAAACAATTGCAATTCTATGGTCAGTATTTTAAACCTAACAATCTTTTAGCATTTTAACAGTGCTAATTGCGGGCTTCCCTGGTGGTGCAGTGGTTAAGAATCTGCCTGCCAATGCAGGGGGCACGGGTTCAAGCCCTGGTCCAGGAAAATCCCACATGCCGTGGAGCAACTCAGCCCGTGCACCACAACTACTTAAGCCCGTGTGCTCTAGGGCCTGCGTACTTCAACTACTGCGCCCGCGTGCTGCAACTACTGAAGCCTGAGAGCCTAGAGCCTGTGGTCTGCAAGAGAAGCCACCACTGTGAGAAGCCCGCACACCACAATGAAGGGTAGCCCGCGCACCGCAATGAAGAGTAGCCCCTGCTCTCCACAAATAGAGAAAGCCCGGGCACAGCAATGAAGACCCAACGCAGCCAAACATTTTAATAAATTAATTAATTAATAAAATAAAAATCGAACTCCCTTGCTCTTGTTCTAAAAAAAAGAAAAAAAGAAAAGCACAAACACTATTCACTTTGCCACTGTGGAGTGACACTTGAGATAATGAAATCCAAGGAAGCCATTGTCTTACACACTTTTCCCTGGTTCAGTGGTCTGTTGCATCTCAGGAGCCATCTAGAAAAGGGAGTACCACTCAGTGAGGCCCTCCCAGACTGGACTCCTTGGGCCACGTGCCAACGGCCATCCTAGCTAAATAAAACCAGAGCTAGGACACATTGGCACTGGAGACACCTAGCCCCACGAACAGCCACTGGCATCTGATTATATACAGACAGGTTGAGCAGAGACGCCACAGGAACTCTCTCCTCCATCACCCAGATGTCACACGGAGGCCAATTTTCCAGAAGACAGCACGGGGCCTCAAGCAAGAGCTCAGTGGCGAGGACAGTGACCCAGACCTGGACACAGGGCTTGAGGATCAGCAGGAAGGAGTGGCTGCATGTCCAGAATGTCAGCTGATACCAGAACTCATCTGTCCCGCCGCCCTGGGACAGTGTCCGTTTAATGTGGAGTGACTGTTTGATACGCCAAATGCTGTAGCATCTAGGGGCTGGGATGAGGCAGAAACATCCTTATTTCACAAGGGCAACAGTGAGGTTCTCCAGGCTCCACAGCCCTGGGGCAGAGGCAGAGCATCCAGGCACTGCGTTTGCATTGTTCAGATCCAGGGCTGAAACTGTGCCCAGCTGTCGAGGTGCGGTGGAGGGGCTGCCTCAGCGGGCCCTATGAATAGGTTCTGGCCTGATTCATGGGCCCATGAAAGTGCCCTGGGGAGCAGGGGAGCCCAGTCTCTCTGCCCTCAAGCAGGTGGGCTCTGGCGGCCAGTGAAAGGGCCTTCTGGTTCATGGGTACATGTTAGTACTTACCGGAAGTAAGAGATGCCGGAGATGCTCTGGCACATCCTGAGGGTAGGAGTATTCCAGTGTGAGAAGCACATCCTCTTAAAAAGTAAGGTAGAGGATTGGTCCTCACATGAAGCAGGCGGGCCGCTTCTCGGCACCTACAAGTGCCAATGCAGCCTAAATTGTCCCGGACGCAGCCAAAGGGCAGATCTAGCTATTTCTGTATCTGCACCATGACCCTGTTTTTTTTGCGTAGCCAGTGCCTGATATCAACGCCATCTCAGTTTCCAGTTGCTCAAAGCAGTTTTCCCTGGACCCTCTAGCCCTGGTTCTGAGCTCTTTGGAGAGCTCGGACAGAGCAGAACGCAGAGAGGTTTTCCTACTCCCTCTTAGAACCCAGCAGGCTCTCTGGACTTCTGCAGGCGATGGTACAAGGCTGCCCGACCACCAGAGGGCAGTCTGAACCCTCTCCAGAGGCACTAGGTAGTAAAGGTCCCGCCGGAACTAGGAACTAGAAGTAGTGAGGGCTTTTAAGCGGGCAGAGGTGCTCTGAGAGGCTCTGTAATTGAGCATCCAGTAGCAGGAAAGCCAACCAAGGACGTGTGCCAGGTCGTCCTCAGATTAGGTGAGCTAAGAATGCCAGCTGGACTGTCACGGTTCGGCACACGCTTGGGCCTCTGACATTTCAGTGGAGATTTCCTTACGGTGACAGGAGGGCCCTTCTGTCCTTTAACCACAAGCTTCCAACCTCACAGCTAGCAAAATGTAACAACGGAGGTGTGATAAGCAACGTGGCTGGAGAGACGGCCGTGCAGTCTAGTTTTTCATTTAAACGGGTTGGGGTCTGGTGGTAGGCCCACCCTGAAGACGGCCAGTGGCATCCTCACACTTGTATTCTAGAAGCTCTCATTTTTAAGAATGTCCCATGAGACCTGCTCTCCAGGAGGCTGAAAGGTGGGGATCTGATGAGGAAGCTGCACCGGTAAAGCGGTCTTTGGTCCCAATAAAGTAAATTTGACCAGATGGTGTTTGAAGAGGGGTCCCCTGAGATGGCTGCCCATCTGACTGTTTCCCGTTGAAAGGGTCCACGGACCACGGCTTCAGAATCACCAAGGAGCTCCTGAGGATGCAGATTCCAAGGTCCCTGGTCCTGGAGGAGAATGTCTATGATTGAGTACCAGGAAGTAGTGTTTTCAACAAGTTTTCTAAGTGACCCTTTTCTGCCCCAATTGAGTTTGGCATCCATTTTCCTAAGATAAGACTGGTCTTTATCTTTTGACAAAGAAACAAATCTAACCGACGTATCCGTGGTGCCAGCAGTAGCGGTGGAACCTGCAACTTAATAGCGAGAGCTGGCTCAGCCCTCTGTGTTTTGGTTGGTTTTGTGGTTATTTTGTTTAACTTTAATGTTTTGTAGTTTACTTAAGTATTTATTTCAGTATAATTGGTTTTCAGAATTAGTAAGAAGAGAAGAATGAAGCCATTTGCAGAAGAAAAAACTAAGCCAGGAAGAGAAAGCAGCTGAAGAGTAAGGGGGAAGGGAGAACTAGAAGAAAAGGCAGCCCAGTGGGCCAGACTGGGGGAGGGGGGAGGGGCAGAAGCACATGAGAGAGGAAAAACAGATCATTCATGAGCATCTGTCAACAGAACTTCAGAAAGATGGATCTTTACGATGTTTTACTGTGGGCCAATCTCAAGAGACTTGAGATGTTTACATTCATTCTGAGGCTTTTTTTGGATGTTGGGCTGGTATCATACTTACATGTGAAATCACTCTGAGGTGGCCGCCAGGCACCCCCGTTATCTGTGGGCTACAGGCAGTTATGAAAAACAAGGAATTCAGAATATTGACAGGTCCCGGGGTAGAAATGTTTTACTGCAGTGACCGCACAGGGAAGCAAGGAGTAAAGACAGGAGGGGCCGAGAGCCAAGGACCAGAGACCCCAAGGAGGCACTGAAGCAGCGACGTCTTGACAGAAGCACTGGTGACACCCACCCTCTAGGGACCAGGTGAGGAGGGAAGACAGGAGCTGGGGATTGCACTAGTATAACCACCTCTTCAATGCTTCAGAGGATCAAGCTCCACTGTCTGGGCTTTTCAGGGGGTGAAGTGGGGATGGGAGAGAAGGAATACTGTAGCGTGAGAAGGGAGTGGGAGGTGATGTATGTGTGGGGGGGTGTCTACTCTAGGCTTCAGCTTCTGTCCTAAAATCAAAGCACACCTTACCCTGAAGAATTCATTTCCTTCTGACACCCACTCCTGACCCCCAGGCAAGATTCATAGTTCTATCGAACTGGCAGAGTCCTTCTACTTAAGTTTCTTCTCTTTACGGAAGTCATTTCTTGAGAACTAGTAAGCCTGGTTTGGGCTTTATTCTGCTAAGAACAGCACTGCCTCCGGTGCTGGAGTATGTCAAGTTTTCCTTCACTGACAGATAATGGAGGCTGCCCAGCCCCAAATTAATCATCCCAGTTTCCCAGAAGGGAAGAAACATCATCCAATCCAACCATGTATGCCAAGTGCCTGGCACGCAGTGGCAGCTCACTAAAGCCAAGTCATTGCCGTCCTGGAGATCCGCCAGAGTTCCTTGCCCTTGACCTGTGTGTCCCAGGGCCTCCCCCACCACCCTGCCCATCAGTGGCCCATGGAGCTGAGGTCCCATCACGCTTTGGCCCAGGCACAGCACGAGTGACCAGCTTCTGTCATGCTGGCCAGAATCCACAACCCCCGCTGAGCTCAGGAAGGGGCACTTTCAAAGAGAACAGGGACCCCAGCCCAGGGGACTAGGGACTGAGGGAAGCTGCAAGGGTGGAATTCCTGAGATTGGCTGTCTCTTGTTCTTCGTTTTCCTTTAAACCTTTTTTTAAAGGGGCGACAGGGGAAGTTTTTCTCAGAGACATTCACAGCCAGGCATCATCCCTGCTGGCTTCTGACTCTATCCCTCCCCCAGCCCCGGTGACATTCCAGACCAGAAGCCAGAAGACAGCCGACAGCCACAGCCCCCAAAGAGCTGGCCCCTGATTTGCTGGCTCTGCCTTTAAGTGACACTCACGGAGAGCGGCCCACACGTCCCCACCTCTCTGGAAGCCACCATCACCTGTGTGTGCAGTAGCCTTCCTTGTCTCCCTGCTTCTACACTGCCCGACCCCAATCCCAGAACCTTTTCCCAGGCAGCAGCCAGTCTGCTCTTATCTACTCCGCCCACAGGGTGAAAGCCCCAGGGTCCTCACGGGACGCCCTCTTCTCATCTTCTCCCCTGGTGGGCTTTCCCCTTCTCACTCTTCCTCCAGCCCCCTCACTGTGCCTGGAGCACCAGGCCGCCCCTGCTCAAGGCCTTTGCACCAGCACGTCCCTGTGTCTAGAAGGTTCCTCCTCCTGGAATTGTCCGTGGTTCACTCTCCCATCCTTAAGGTTTTCGCTCAAATGTCACCTTTTGGGGAGGCCAACCTTGCAAGCCTCTCATCTCTCTACCACTCCCTCTCACCTGTGGCTTGCTTTCCACAGGGCCCCTTTGATCATGTTCCAGCACTCCATGTTGTCTGTTTATTGTGTTCGGTGTCTGCCTCTTGCCACTGTAATGTAAGTTCCTCGAGGACAATATTCTGTCTATTTTGTTTGCCAGTATATCCCTCTCGAGCTCTTAGGCGTTTCATAAATATTTGTTGAATGGATGCCTCTGTCCTCCCAGTCAGTCTGAGCCAGCTGGGCTGTGGGGTCCACAGCTTCTCTGAGCAGCGTCCTGCCTTCCTGTGCTCCCCACATTAGTTAGTGACGGTCTCACTCCCCCGCACCCAGGCCAAACCCTCATGTCGTAAGCTGGGCTTCTCCACCGGTTCTGCTCTAGACCCCCTTCTGCCCATACCCGTCTTGTCTGGGCCCAGTTCCCTCCCCGCCCAGAGCCTTGCTTCACTCGATGGATCCATCTCCCCCTGTCCTGCCGTGGGTTCCCGCTGGGCTCTGGGCGGCTATGAGAACCTGTGCTACTTCTCCCTGTCCTCCCTGATACCTGAGCTCCGGCTGAGAGGTATTCCCAATATTAGAGCAAACCAGAGGCTAGCAGTGGCTAGTGAAGGGAAAACAGAATTTATTCAGAAATTATTGCGTTAGGGGGAAAGAGACCTCAGGATAGAGTGGAGCTCAGGTCTGAATCTAACAAGAACAAGTTGCAGAATGGGGGGTGGGGAACCTTCCCTGGTGGCCAGAGGGTAAGACTCCGCACTCCCAGTGCAGGGGGCCCAGGTTTAATCCCTGCTTGGGGAACTAGATCCCACATGCATGCCACAACCAAGAAGCCTGCATGCCGCAACTAAGAAGTCCACATTGCCACAACTAAAAAAAAAGAAGGAAAAAAAAAAAGATCCCGCATGCTGCAACTAAGACCCAGCGCGGCCAAAATAAATAATAAATGAATGAATAAAAAAAAAGAACAAGTGGGGATTTATAGCGGGGGAGCAGGTCGGGGGTTCCGTGGATGGAAAATCACTAACAGGAAACAACAATGGTCAGGGGGTGGAGAGTGGATTCTGGTTAACCAGAACAGGACTCTTACTGAAGGCAAGCAGGGTGATCAGATACCAAAAATGGGGGATGAAGGATGTGGCCAGCTGTCGAGGTGATCGCATATCAAGGGTGATCAGGTACCAGTGATGGGGGGTTCTCTCTAAATTGACTTAGCAGGATTCTCACTGAAACTGAGCAACACAGGCCCACCAAGAATGGATACTGAAGTCCAAGGTCAAAGCCTAGTTGAGAAGAAGGCTTAGAGGAGCCTGACTATGGTTTGGTCAATGGGAGGGCCTTCATCCCCACCTTGGGGAGCAGAACCCTTTGCTGGCACCACTTATACCTACGTTACGTGATCTGGCTGCAGGGCCTGGTCCACCCCTACTGCCCTGCCTTTAACAGCCCAGACCAGTCAAGACACGGCAAGAACGGCCTGCAGGCGTGAGGACCTTGCTTCCACCCAGCCCTAGCTGTCCACTCCCCACAGCCTCCACATAACGCTGTGGGTGACGGGGTGGGACAGAGCAGAGCCCGACTGCTGGGGAGCCAGAATGCCAGCCCAGGGCAAGCCCAGGTGCCTCGAGAAACACTCAATCACTGGGAGACTTGGCAGTTCTTTGTGGCCCCAGCTGAAATCCCAGGGGCCACCTCAGGTCCCCAGCCCCTGTGGCCACCTTCAGTTCTGATCCCGGCTTGGAGACAATTACCTCAGGCTGTTTTGCCCACAGATTGTGAGGAAGGAACAAGAGGCTTTTAGCCCGGAGATGGAAACAACCTAAGTGTCCATCATCGGATGAATGGATAAAGATGTGGCACGTATATACAATGGAATATTACTCAGCCATAAAAATAAACGAAATTGAGCTATTTGTAATGAGGTGGATAGACCTAGAGTCTGTCATACAGAGTGAAGTAAGTCAGAAAGAGAAAGACAAATACCGTATACTAACACATATATATGGAATTTAAGAAAAAAAAATGTCATGAAGAACCTAGGGGTAAGACAGGAATAAAAACACAGACCTACTAGAGAATGGACTTGAGGACACGGGGAGGGAGAAGGGTAAGCTGGGAAGAAGTGAGAGAGTGGCATGGACATATATACACTACCAAATGTAAAATAAATAGCTAGTGGGAAGCAGCCACATAGCACAGGGAGATCAGCTCGGTGCTTTGTGACCACCTAGAGGGGTGGGATAGGGAGGGTGGGAGGGAGGGAGACGCAAGAGGGAAGAGATATGGGAACATATGTATATGTATAACTGATTCACTTTGTTATAAAGCAGAAACTAACACACCATTGTAAAGCAATTATACTCTAATAAAGATGTAAAATAATAATAATAAAAAGAGGCTTTAAACTCAGTAAGCTTAGCTGCTGCAACTCTCATTTTTATTTAGGAAAGAAATGGATTAAGAATTCAAGACTCCATCTCATCTGTTGATCTGTCTCTGCCCTCTGATTCATTCCAAAGATGGGGCTGGTCTATGAGCCAAGCTGGATATTTTCACATTAGGTCCCACTTCTTAACGGGTCTCTTCTGATAACGGCCCCACTGAGAGAGCCACATGGGGGGCATGGGCTACAAATAGGCAGATTCCTAGGTTAAGTGGCATGTGCTGTGAGCTGCCTGAGGTTCCACGGTTTTAGCTTATTCCTTTCCTGTCTACCAGTCAGATCCCAGTCCTGTCTGGGCCCTAACCCCACACCCTCTACCCCTGCATCGCATCTGTCTAGAATTGACCTGCTATGTCCAGTCCTGCCTTCAATTTCTGACCTTTACCCCATCAGCCCAAGGATTACTTCCCCTCCTTAATATGCCTTCTTCTTAAATGTTCCCAAGGAAATGCCTACCCCACCCCAAAGAAGCAAGAAGGAGGAACCACGGGGGTCTTTTTACAGCTTCCTTCAAGTTCAGAACTGTCAAGGACACCCGAGCCCACGAGCCACGAATTCCACAGCCATCGGAAATGCTGAGTGTGTATAGAAGGTGAGGAGAGAAATGGGGTTCCATATGCTCCCACTCCTAAGAATTCCCAGAGAAAAAAATTTTTTGTAAATGCCAAAAACATGATAGGACTGTCCACGAAATCAGCTATGAGAGTTATGAAACAAAATGTCATGGTTCTGTTTGTTCTGAAATTTCTTGTTATATCCTCACATGGAGGATGGGCCTAGGGACCTTGCTGGAGCCTCTTTTATAAGGCACTAATTCCATGGCTTAAGCTCTCCCCCCACTAATACTATCACAGCAGGCATTAGTATTTCAACATTTGAATTGTAGGGGCTCACAAATATTCAGACCATAGCACTAGGTCATAAAAAGGATATCTTCACCTGGTGCACTCTCTCTTTCCCTCTTGGATAGCTCAGTCTGGTGAAGGCCAGCCACCATGTCATGAGGACACACAATCAGCCCTTTGAGAGGTCCACACGTGGCCAAGTCCATGTGGACAGGAGCCAATGCACCAGCACCAACTTGCTGGCCATATGAGTGGATCCTCCAGCCTCAATCAAGCCTTCAGGTGATTCCAGCCCCCAAACCTGCAAGTATTCCAGCTGAGGCTCCAGACATCGATCATAGGACTGTGTCCTGTCTAAATCCTCCCTCACTCCCATGTCCTGTCTGAACTCCTGATCCACAGAAACTGTGAGATGATAAATGATTATTGTTGTTTTAAGCCTCTAAGTTTTGGGGGTGGTTTGTTATGCATCATTAGAACTCTAACATACACGTGGCTTCACCTAATCTCAAGAGGATGGGGAAATCTAAGGGTCCCACTGGCCTAGAGATGGGAGAAGCTAGTTATAGGCAAGTATCCTGATCTTACTGGAAGAACTTATCAATGAGCAGTTCTCAGACAAAAACCAGGACTCACACTCCTTCCTTTGATGGTTCATAGATAGTTGTCATCTGAAAAATCAAGGGATTGCTCCCGTCCCAAGGTACCACCAGGAATAATACCCAAGTTCATAGATGTGCAGCAATAACACATTAGAAATTTTTAAATGCCATTGCTGAAAAACGTCCAGATTTCAGAAATATTAAAGCACAAAAGAATAAGCATCTTGGAATTAATGGAAATGGCATATCACTGTGTTTTCAGTCACATGCTCTCTTATTTCTGCCTGTGTTGTAGTTATTTGCCTTTATCTGGGAGATCTGAGGTGGTAGGTTTGGAGATAAAAAGAGAACAGGAGATAAAAAGAGAACAGGAGATAAAAAGAGAACAGGAGTAGAAAGTCTTCATATTCAAAGCAAAGCATGTTGTCTTAGTCCATTAAATAGGCTGCTATTTAATAATTATTTTTAAAATCCATAGACTGAGTGGCTTAAACAACAATTTATTTCTCACAGTTCTGAAGGCTGGGAAGTCCAGGATCAAGGCACTGGCAGATTCAGTGTCTGGTGAGGACCTGCTTCCTATTTCATAGATGGCAGTCTTCTGGCTGTGTCCTCACATGGTAGGTGGGGCAAGGAATCTCTCTGGGGTCTCTTTTATCAGGGCACTAATCCCATTTATAAGGGCACCATTCTCATGACCTAATAACCTCCTAAGGATCCCACCTCCAAATACCATCACATAGGGGGTTAGTTTTCAACATACAAACTTGTGGGGGGACACGAAGATTCAGTATGTGATTCAAATGATTGAGTGATTTTTATGAATTAAAAAATAAATTTTAATGCAACATAAACTATAGGTACATTGATTACAACTAAGGTCAGCCTGACCTTAACTTATTAAAATAGATTGGATTTAATTGGCCAAGAATGGTCTTATAACTGTATATGTATAGAGAGAGAAATATAAATTTCTCTCTCTCTCACTACAGACACACAGAGTAGAGTATATACAGTATACTTAACGTTAGGTAATGTGTACATCCATATGTCATAGCGAGAAATGAAATTCCCTTTAAAACTAGCCCTTAACAAATTATTAGTGGTAAATGCTGGTGCTTTTTATAGTTAAGTTTATAGTAAATCACAGGACATGATAGGATTTGAGCAGGAAACAACTTAATTCTTTTCCCTGGGGCTCATTCAAACTACATTAGTGGATTCAACCTTTACCTCCCCTTAGACAAAAATTCGGGTGAGATCTTGGATCTCATACTTTTGCCTATCACTTTTTTTTATTATGTGTTTGTAAAAAACATATAAAATTTACCATCATAACCATTTTTAAGTGTACAGTTCAGTAGTATTAAGTATATTCACATTGTTGTGGAACAGATCTCCAGAACTTTTTCATCTGAAAAAGAAGTTCATCTGAAACTCTATTCCCATTAAACAATTCCCATTTTCCCCTCCCCTCAGCTCCTGGTAACCACCATTCTACTTTCCGTTTCTATGAATTTGACTACTTTGTGTATCTCGTATAAGTGGAATCAGACAGCATTTGTCTCTTTGTGACTGGTTTATTTCACTTAGTTTAATACCCTCAAGGTTCATTCATATTGGAGCATGTGCAGAATTTCTTTCCTTTTGAAGGCTGAATGATATTCCATTGTATGAATATACCACATCTTGTTTATCCATCCATTGATGGACTTTTGGGTTGCTTCCACTTCTTGGTTTATTGTGAATAGTGCTACCATAAACATGGATGTGCAAATATCTTTTCTAGACTCTGCTTTCAGTTCTTTTGGATTTATACCCAGAAGTGAGATTGCTGGATCATGTAATAGTTCTAGTTTTAATTTTCTGTGGAACTTTCATACTGTTTTCTGGAGTGATTGTACCATTTTACAATCTCACCAAGAGATCACAAGGGTTCCAATTTCTCCACATCTTTGCCAATGCTTATTTTCTGTTATTTTTATAGTAGCCATCCAAATGAGTATGAAGTGTTATTTCATTGCTATTTTGATGTGCATTTTGTCTAGTCATACTTTCTTTCTTTTGGCTATGCCACTCGGCATGTGAGATCTTAGTTCCCCAACCAGGGATTGAACCCGTGCTCCCTGCAGTGGAAGCGTGGAGTCTTAACCACTGGACCACCAAGAAAGTCCCTGTCTAGTCATTCTTAACTAATAAAAGTCCTTTGTTCATTTTCAGCTCCAAAAAACAATCTCATTTTATAAATGTGATAGGCAGAGTAACACCCCTTTCTCTGGCAAAGATGCCCTAACCACAGAAACCTGTGGATGTCTTGCTACATTGCAAGGGTGAATTAAGTTTGCAGATGGAGTTAAGGTTTCTACAGCTCCCTCAGCCCCCAGGTTGCCAGTAACTTTTCCAGAGCTAGAAGAGATGGAAGCTGGGAGGAGATGTAAGGGGCAGGAGAAACCATCCTTGCCAACGAAGGCAGATATAGTATGATGTTTGCTTCTTCTGGGTGGGGCAGAATCCCAGTGATTTATCCTTTCTCTTCTATAGCAAACTCTGTGGGATCCTCAAAGTTATCCCCTCTGGGCCCTTGGGCAATCCTTGTCTCTGGCCAACTGCTTCTCACCCCATCTTCATCCTCTGTAGCCGACGGTAACCTCCAGTCTCTTTCTGATGAAAGTCCCTCCCCTCAGGCATGAAGCCTTTTCGGACAGGTCTTTTCCAACAATCCCAAGACCAGCTCCTTCCCACGGTCCTCTTGGTTCACAAGAGTGCTCTGGAATCCTTTCCCCACCCCCACCAGGGGTAGATGTGCAATTTTCTCTCCGTTGCAAAGCTATGTCTTTTCTTGGTCACCAGGAAGGCAGTTTTAGCCACAATCTTTGACCTTCCCAGAGAGGGAAAAAAATGCTTAAAATTCATTACCGTGGCTGATTTTACAATCTTGAAATTCTTTGAAACAGTGGCCTGGGTTCATTCACCATTTTCTTCTGATGGATATTATAAACTACTTTTCTGTCCTTGCTTTTGAAAATTTTGCCCAAGTTCATTCTCAGTTAATCAATATGTGTTTATAGAACATATCTACATATAAGCCAGAAATAGTTTCATGCGGTGATAATATGGTTACGGTAAATGAAATGTTCAAAAGAACTCAGGAATTTTGAGATAATTCACATTTTTTTCTTAACTAATTTATTCTTTTAGAGCTATGTGAACATTTTCCCTGAACCCCTATCCTTTCTGACTTTAAAGTCAATATCATTGCACCATTTCTATAGGGGAAAAAATCATTTTACAAGAACTCTCAAGTAATTGCAAGTAACTTCAGCCACCATTGCCTCCCTCCCCTTTCCTTCTGTATCTTGCCCAAGTTTAAGTTTCTCAAAGAATTTTCACATCATGAGAAAGATTATTGTTGATGTCATTCATGATATAAACTATCATTCTTAATATCAGTTTAAACTTTCAAATCCAAGTCTAGGATATCAAAACCAACATTATCTTACAAATGAGAAATCCTGAATAATTTCCCCTTTATCCATCGTGTCTTGAGGAAAACACAGAAACTGATCAGTTGTTGACTCTTAGAAGAGAAGGAAGACCTTGAAAAATGGGGAGGAGGAAGACTTACTTTTCACTAAATACCATTTTGAACCTTTTGAATTTTACACTATATGTTCCCAATTTAAAATATTTAATTTTTAAAAAGCAATACTTTACATTTGAAAGTATAAAACTACCATTCTAACAATTAAGGGTACAAGTAGAAGTTACCTTTTGATATCAGAAAATAGAGTTTTAAAAGTTCCAAGGATAAATTGAATTGAGTATTAGATATAGGACTTACAATTAAGCTTGGTCAATTTTTTGAGTTTTTCTTCTTTTTTCTGCTCTCAGATTGCTTAATATTTCAACAAAAACAAGGAGCTTGGTTTTTGTGGGGCGGTAGTTTGTACAAAGGCATGTCTTACTGAGCGATGCATCCATTTTATCATTTGTCGAGAGTCTGCCGTCTATCAGGCTCTGCGTACTGTGCCGGGAGACAAAGGTAAAAGCCTGCCCTGGAGAGAGACTTGTGCAGGGAAAAGAGAAGGTGGTGCTTTGAATTCTTAGAGGTGAGGTTGGAGGAAGAGGGAAGTCGTAGAATGAACAGCCAGAGAGGAGGCAAGAAGGACTGGAAGCCAAAATGGAGTCCAGACATGATTTAGAAACCACTAGAATATGAAACCAAGGACGGCCTAAGGATGGAGAGAATAGTCAAAGCAACTGGTGAAAAAAGGCTCTTTTCCACACCCAAAGCAAAGTGGAGAACCAAGGCCCCAAGTTCCCAAGCAATTTGTCCAGCTCTCAACAGCAATGAAATGATCACCCTGGGCAAAGTCATGTATCTGGCAAATTTAAAGGAAACGTCCTGACCCCCTAAGCTCCTGTAAGGCCTTTATAAGCCTCAGCTTTTCTCATTTGTAAGTCAAGAATAATAACACCTACATTATAAAATTGTTGGGAGGACTTGACCTAGGGTATTTAAAACGTCTTGCATAATATCAGGAGCATTAGAATTGCTCAATACATGGCATCTGTTGTCCTTGTTGTTGTTGTTTTTGTTACCTGTAAATATAACTAAATACCATAACGGTGGATCCCATGGATTGGCTCATTCAATCCTCATTTTACACTCCTTTCAGGATACCTTCCTGTACTGCCAGTTCTGTGAAACTAGGAACTACATTTCCCAGACCCCTTTGCTCTTAGGATCTGGGTACCAGCTAAGCTCTACCAATTAGAGGCAATCACGTGAGATTTGGAAGATGGAGGAGATGGAGGCCATCCTCCTGTTGCTGTTTTGCTCCCAAATAAAGACACAAGTGGCATGGGGGTGAGGGGGGAGGGGCGCAGTGGTGGAAGCACCTGCTTGACCTCCAGATCAAAGCTGCAATGGTTTGCTCTTGATGTCAGTCAAAGATGTCCCCTGATTTCCACTCCTTTAGCCCTTCCAGTGATTTTGTACACATCAAAATCCTGTATTAAATCCTGTCTGTTCAAAATACATAAAGTAATGATTCCTGTTTCTAGAACTGAATCCTGACCGATTCAGAAATGGGTGTTTTATCTAAAGAAATATCATATATAAACTCCTGTGAAAGAATTTCTTTCATACTACTGCCCCAAACTTACTTAGATTTAAATTATGAGTTCCTATGTTTAAAGCAGTTCAGTGATCTCTTTATTGATGCCATTCTCTTTGACATAACACAATTAAAGTTTTCTGGGATCCAGAACAGATAACTCTGTATTTATATATCAAATTAAAAGGTAGACTGTATTTTTGTGATGACCATAACCCATCCATTGTGTTTCTTTGTATTTTATTTGGTTGAGAGGAAATCGGTTCCTGAAATAATTTTGTCTCCCAATATCCAGTCTCTTTACTTTCTTAGTGTTAAGAACCCCAAGTTTTAACTGAGGACATTGCTACCCTGCTACTCTCCCTTAAAGCTAGGTCATAGCTACACGACTAAATTTTGGCCAGTTAGATATAAGAAAAAGTGTTTTGTAACTTCTAGAAAGTGTCTTTAGAAGGATGGTGCAGAGGCTTCTTTCCCCCTCTCTTCTTCCTGTTGGCTGGAGTGTGAATGTGATGACAGGAGCACTAGCAGCCATCTTGGGTCATGAGGTAGTACAGTACTCATGGCAGAGTAGAAGAAAATGAGCCTGTGGCCTACAGAGTTGCCACATAGGCCTGGATTGTGTACCTCCAGATTTCTTTTACATAAGAAAAAAAAATAAATCTCTACCTTTTTAAAGTCACTGTTATTTGCAGAGTTGTTATTACATTAGACAAACCTACCCCTAATTAATAAAGGGGAACAGCCAAACTTCTTTTTCTATCAGCCATGGACTATTTCTCAGCTTCTAAAAACAAGTGCATTCTCAAAAGCTGCCCAACTCCTGAAGCACAGTAAGGCATGCTGCCCAAAATGCTAATATGGGTTTAGAATTAAAGACATAAAATGATTTCACTGAGGCCAATTCAGTGTACACAGTAGCAAAGTTTGTAAGCCAGATGGATAACTTTGATTTACTCATATTATTTTCAAAATCAAATCAAGGCATCAATATTAGCTTGAGTAAACAGCAAATCCCCATCCCTAGCTGATGGTCCATTAGGACTAGCGTTATTGATTCAAAATGGCTGAGTTTTTGTTTAAACTGGCCTTCTGCTGGTCACTGTGTGACCACACCACAGTTGACAGCACATCCAATGGTATAATCTGCTTTGCAACTCTCTATTCCAAAGCCCATAGATCAGAGGGTTAAAACACTGGGCAAATGCAAAGGCTCCAAAAAGCACCAGATTTAGAGCAAAGAAAAACTCCACACATCTTTCCCAAACCTATGAATAACAAGGTTGATATTACATGTAAGCCAAACTGCACTAAATGAATAAGGACTGTTTTCCTTGCTGTGATATTTGACCTATTAAAATGGCCAGCCAGTTTCCCTTTGTATATCAGAGAGTAACTTAGAATGATAGACAGAAGAAAGAAAAGGAAAACCATGCCAGTGGCTCTGGCAGGAATGCCATTCAAGACCACTGGGCAAAGGGGTTCAGATTTTAAAACAGCCCCCTGAGTAGAGCTAGTGCCCTCTATGAGCAATAAGCAAGCATTCTTCAGTATAATAATTATCCAAGTCCCAGCCAGAATCCTCTACTTAACTGAACAGAGATTTCAAGGGCCAGCAAATTGCTAGGTAGGTGTTGACAGCCATCAAGCCCAGAGTGAAGAGAATCCCTTCTCCAACACTTCACTGTGCCCCAAACACCACCCAGCACAGGGCTGTTGGCCAGGAGGGCCCACATCCCTTGGAAAACCACCCCCAGACCACAGGATGACATGCACAGCAGATGGTGGCAAAGGAGGACGTATCGGACCTCTTTCCTCAGTTTTGAATTCTGTGACACGATTGTGATAATGATGACATGTAGCAAAGGAGAAAGCCACCACATATACAGAAGCCTTTACTGTTGCTTCCAGCCTCAGCCAATCTGATGTGCTGCAGTGCTCGGAAGACAAGTTCATGATCTTTGGGGAAACTTGGATCCTGCAGGAGAAAAGAATGAGAAAGGATGAATCTGTGTTAAAGCTTCTTGTGTGGCTTTCTGACCCTCTGACCTTGTGTACAGTCTCAAGGAACAGATTGCACGTTTTTCGGTATAGACGATGACACCTTTAGAGAGTGTTGACATGGATCAGGGAAACTGGAGGAATCCTCAGGAGTTCTCTCTTCACTTCAGGGGAGGGACATTGTGATATTAAGATTTATAATAAGAAATATATATATGGTCTTTGCTCCATTTCTGGCACAAAGCTAAAACTCTTGGAACTTCCTAAGTGAGGAGAGTCACAACCGTCTTTTGTTATGTTAATGAGGTGACTTTTGGAAAGCCCCTCGGTCACCTAAGGATGGAGAGTGGTTGTCAGGGGCCCCAGCCTTGTGATTAGATGGTTGGAACTTTCAGTCCCACCACCCCTCCTTGAGCTTCCAGGGAGGGAAGAGGGGCTGGAGGTTGAACCAGTCATTAATGGCTAATGATTTAATCAGTCATGGCTGTGTGATGAAGCCTCCATAAAAACCCAAAGGACAAGGCTGGGAGAGCTTCCAGGTTGGTGAACACGTGGAGATTTAGGGGTAGTGGCTCGCCTGGAGAGGGCACGGAAGCTTCGTGGCCCCTCCCCATACCTTGCCCTATGCGTTTCTTTCTTTTTTTTTTTTTTTGCGGTACGCGGGCCTCTCACTGCTGTGGCCTCTCCCGTTGCGGAGCACAGGCTCCAGACGCGCAGGTTCAGCGGCCATGGCTCACGGGCCCAGCCGCTCCGCGGCATGTGGGGTCTTCCCGGACACAGGGCACCTGCATCGGCAGGCGGACTCTCAACCGCTGCACCACCAGGGAAGCCCTGCCCTATGCATTTCTGAGTTATATCCTTTTATAATAAACTGGGAGCTTAGTAAGTAAAATGTTTCTATGAATTCTGTGAGCCCCTCTAGCAAATTACTCAAACCCAAAGAGGGTGCAAGTCAGAAACACAGGTGACCACATGTACTTGCAGTTGGGGTCTGGTGTGGTGGCAGGGGGATAGTCTTGTAGGACTGAGCCCTTAACCTGTGGGATTTGACACTATCTCTAGACATACAGTATCAGAACCGAGTTGAGTTGTAGGACACCCAGCTGGTGTTGGAGCATTGCTCTGGTTGTGGTGGGCGGACTCCCCCCGCCAGAATTGGAATCAGAACTTTAGACATATGCTCAGATCGTTTAAAAGGAGGGTTTGAAAGATATACTCTCAGTACTCAGCAAATTGCTCAAAAGCAGGTCAAAGTTTTACTCCTTAGGCATCCTTTTCTGTCTTTGATTGTGAGAACTTCTGCTCAATTCGGAGCACAAAGCACAGCATGGTAAAAGTCAGTTGATTAGCCGTCAAACCCGTGTTAACACTTCATGCACTCAGAGCTCCGAGGGAGAAGTTAGGGCCAAAGCTGTGAGGAGTGGGGGGAACTCGTTGATGCAAAGATTTGAATTCATCTGGGTCCCTAAGACATGAAAGGGAGACTAACAATAACGACGGCAATCGAGGTTGACGTTTACCAAGTACTCCCCAGGGATCAAAAACTGTGCTCAGAGAATACTCGTCACTAAGACTGGAGTATGTTTTATTTTCCACCACGGGGTTTGTTACGCACTTTTCACAAATGGGGAACCCGAGACTTAGAGAGGATAAGTAATAGCCCACTCAAGGCCGTACGATTATTGCCCAGTGGGACCAGGATTTGGATTTAGGCGTACAACGCCAGAGCCCGCTCTCTCAACAACTACGAGGAGGAAATGCAAGGCCAAATGGATGCGTTCTCCCAGCTCTTCTTTAACCAGTATCGTTTGTCCGACCAACTGGACGCCATTGGTAGGAAAATCGTTTCTGTTGTTAAGGAGCTGGAAGACGGACAGCCCAGGAAGTCGCTGGGATCTCGGGATTGTTGAGGGCTGGGGTCCACTGAAACGGTAAGACGTGCACGGGAACCTGATAAAGCTTCTCAGGCACGTGCAGCAGGGAATGGCACCCTGCGTGGCAGCCTGGGGAGCCGCTGATTACACCGTCATTGCTGTCTCTGGGCCAGTCTGCTGTAGAGGTACCAACTGTTGCCTCCCCGCCTGCAGTGCTCCCCAGGGGGTGGACCCCACCATCGCCTCGCTTCCTTGCTTCCTTACGACCTCCTCCTCCATCAGAGTTGCCTGGGCTGGGAGAAGCCTGCCTCGTGGAAAATCGTTCTGCAGGCTGTGCTGTGTCCATCAGCGTCTGTCTCTTAAAAAATCCAACCGTGGGATTCTCAGAGAATGTAGTCCCAGCGTGATGGCATGTAATCGACCTGTCAGCCACGTCGGAGTGTAGATGAGAGGAAGAAAGAGACAGAGAGTGGCTGGAGAGGAGCAAAGAGAAGCAGGGACCACGGAAGCCCTTGCAAGACAGAGAGCAACCTGGGTTCCTGGACTTCTGATTCCACCAAGATGCCCTGCATTTTCTGTCCTTGGGTTCTAAAAATATCACACCCTCCTCTACTATTTGAGCTAGCTTAAACAGGTTTCTATTCCTTTATCTGGCTCCTAGAGATGAAAGTATATAAAATGGACCCTGAAGAAGCACACTAAGTGCTACTGCTTTCCTAAAGGGCAAACCACAATGGAGGTACGACGATGCCACGCCCTGAGAACTGAAAATGCCGAAGCTCCTCGTGAAATCCCTTGCTGAAGGCCCAATTTTTTTCCTACATATTGTGTTGTCACCCTTTGTGGAGAAGTTTCCCTGTTCTGATGGATTTTTGTGCATGGTCACGCTGTTGAACTCCAGGCTTTTATTCTCTCCACTCTCCAGCTCTTCAGAGAGGAATAGAAATTGTAATGGTCATTGTCATTGTCAGACTTTCTTTTAGCTGCAGATTTTTCAGTCAAGCTCTTACTAGAACCCCTCAGTAATAAACAGGAAAAGGCACATCTGCCGGCATTACACGCCTCCTCCTTGATCTGTTGCTCCCAGAGCGCACGGCTGTAACTGCCCTCAGGGTGCCACCCTAGAAATGGAGGGCTCCCATAGAGACTGCATGAAGACCCTGATAAGCGGGAACAAACACTCTGCCTCTGGACTGGAGAATCACATGAACTGGGCTCTAAGCCTAGATTTGCTGCCAAAGAGGAATACGACTTCGGGTACTTAAATCACTTTGCTTCTCTGCTCCTTGGTTCCTTACATCACACCCATGCAGCATTGCCAAACTCCTTATCCTTCCTTTAACTCAGGCCTGGAATATCTGGGCTTTTACCTTATTCTTGAGAACAAGATTACCCCACTCCCGCCCCAGAACGTTCTCATCTATTCCCCGTCTGACTAACATGAATAGAACTCCTGGCTCTCCAGGACAGGGCCTGCCTTGCATAGCAGTATTTGATAGGAACTCTGCAGAGCCAGCAGCCCACAAAGAAGAAATATTTAGAACACTTTCTGCACATCTGAAATCTCCAGGAGGGCTGCAACTCTGCAAAATCAATGAGGGCAAGTAGTGTTGCCTTTCATTAATTTATGAGACCTCAAGAAAATCAGTCATTTATTCTGGATCATGCAGCCAGAAAGAACATCCCAGTCTCCAAATTCATATTCCTTCGTGGACATGTATTTGCATATCAAGAACTCATGGCAACCAAACCCATATAATAAGCCCTCATCTATACATATTACCTCCACTTAGAGTCTTTTCCTTCTGGAATTCTAAAATGGGGAATAATGCTTCCTTCTAGCCCCAGATGTTACTTTGGCTTCAGGATTTTTTTTTTGTTTTTTTTTTTCTGGTACGCAGACCTCTCACTGTTGTGGCCTCTCCCGTTGCGGAGCACAGGCTCCAGACGCACAGGCTCAGCGGCCATGGCTCATGGGCCCAGCCACTCTGCGGCATGTGGGATCTTCCTGGACCGGGGCACGAACCCGCGTCCCCTCCATCGGCAGGCGGACTCTCAACCACTGCGCCACCAGGGAAGCCCTGGCTTCAGTTTCGAAGTAAAATCTTGAAGCTTTAGAGATTTATGCAAAGAATTACATTATACCCACAATTTCCCTGAAAAAAAAAATCGGAATCAGCCACTCCCTACACAAATCTTGTAAGAAGCAGAGGTGTGGGAGGCTGGAATGGGTACATACAAGACAGCGAAGCACCTGGATCTCGTCCTAAGTGCCCTGCTGGGGACCAACCAGCAGGCTGCCCACAGTGAGAGACTGAATCTATAAAAGGATTTGGCCAGACCATATATAAAAATAGAGCTCTCACCTACAACCTGCAGCAACGTGCCGAGGAAACCAAGCCCTCAGCTACGGTAACCGGCCCAGGAAGGCAGCCTGCACTACGTCAGACCTGGGGAAAGTCGGATTGCTGTCTCTACTGACGATGCAGGAAGACAAACAACACCTGTAACAATCAAAACAGCCAGGACATGATGGACAGCTGACAACTTGCCCAATGTTTGTCCCGCTTCCAACTTAGGACCAACCAGAAGGTAGGTCCTTCCAACTTAGGACCAACCAGAAGAATCGAATATGTACCCCTAACCGATCATAGGACACCCCATTTCCTACTGGCCACCTCCAGCTTCCCCAGGCCCACAGTCCCCCATCTGAGCTTACCTGAAACCCTCCCTTTTTTCCATCAGAAAGCTTTCCTGCTCCCCTGCCAGTGAGTTTCCTCCAAACTGCAAGTGATGTTGGCTGACTCCCTTGTTCTAGCAAGTTCTGAATAGATGGCCTTTGCTTTTCTCCTGTGGTTGGTCTTTGTTTATCTCCACATGGGTCTGAAAAGATAGTCCTAGTGGCCCTGAAACAGGACATGCACTTGGAGACGTTTCTCCAGGAAGCTAATGAACTTGGGGCACCCCATGCTTCCTCTCTCTCCTCTGCCCCTTCCGGTCAGCAGCAGGGGCATGGTGGGCAGCTTGGGCCAAGTGAGACAGATTCCCTTCATGGAGGGGCGGCTGCTGCCTTGGCCTCATTGTGAGCTCGGGGTCCCTAAGCTGGGGGTGTTTCTCCCTTCTCTCACCTCTGAGGGTCCCCAAGGTAACCATTCCTGAACGGACACCACACTTGAGGAGAAAATCAGAGGAGCACTGGATGTGTACAATGTGAGTGACGGACCTGGAAGGGAGCATTAGAAAATGATATTTTGTTACGACAGATAACACGTGTTGATGATTCACTGTGAATGAGACTGACTGCTTTCATCTGCACAAACAAGCTTATTAAGTAGACACTATCATTATTCCCGTTTTTCAGTAAAGAAAACTGAGGGGTAGAGGAAGGAAGTAACTCTCAGGGGTTAATTAGCCCATGACAGTGATGCTGGAATTTGGATAACGCAGTCCAACTCCAGGGCTCACTCCCTAAACCACTGGGCCAGGGCCCTCAGTCAGTGAAGGTTGATATTTAAAGGTTGTAAAGGGGTCCTCACACTTCTTCTCAGGGAGTTGCTGGTTAATGGTGAAGTCTGAATCATAACTCAGTTGTTATGATTTCTGAGATAACATTGTGTTATTGTTATTTGTTGAGTTAGGAAAAAACTCGATTATATTGTAGCCGTATTAAAGTACCATATTGATGCATATGAATTGAATTCTTTTTTTTTTTTTGCAGTACACGGGCCTCTCACTGTTGTGGCCTCTCCCGTTGTGGAGCACAGGCTCTGGACACGCAGGCTCAGCGGCCATGGCTCACGGGCCCAGCCACTCCGCGGCATGTGGGATCTTCCCGGACCGGGGCACGAACCCGTGTCCCCTGCATCGGCAGGTGGACTCTCAACCACTGTGCCACCAGGGAAGCCCTGAATTGAATTCTTTTTTTAAAAAAGGGAAAAACTATTTTAAAGGCTGAGCAGGTGTTAGGGTCTGCATTGTGTCCCCTCCACCACCAAATTCAGATGTTGAAGGCTTAACCCCCAGAACCTCAAAATGTGACTGTATTTGGAGACAGGGTCTTGAAAGAGGCAATTAAGTTAAAATGAGAACATTAGGGAGGCCCTTATCCAATCTGACTGGTACCCTATGTCCTTGTAACAGAGGAGACTAGGACACAGAGAGAGAGAGAGAGAGACCCTAGATGTGTGTATGTTCAGAGGAAAGGCCATGTAAAGAAGCAGCAAGAGGCCTGCCATCTGCCAAGTGGTTGCTGGCAGAAGGCCAGTGAGAAAAGTGGATACTTCCAGAATGGCCCCTAAAACCCTTCCCAAATGATCAGACCTTCTCCTCTCTCACAATAAACATGCCACCTTCTCTTTAAACATGTCTAATTGTGGCCTTACTTCTTTAGCACTTTAAAAATCACTCCAGTCTGTGAAGCTTCTGTGATCACCTCTGTTATTCTCCAGGTGGGCAGGAAGGAAGGGAGGGAACTGGTGTTTACTGAACGCCAGGCACTTGACATCAAGAATAAGCACTTACTAAATATGAGCTGTGAGTGTTAACCATCTGGAAAGAGCTCCCCGGGGGTGACGCGGAGAACCGGGTAAAATCACAAGGCTTCTGAAGGTATATCCTGTGACTTCTGAAGACAGAAAAATTACATATTTTGCTAGTGAGTGCTTTCCCAGGCAGTTAACCTGCTCTTTTTTATAAAAAGGGGAAATCGTCAAGCTTCCTTCCCCAATTTTTTTCTGATCAAAACTTTGATCTACAGACATTCTTCTAAGCACTCTTAGGATTCCTTAATCTAAAGACACACTACCTTACTTTAATGAAACATGGCCCTTTCTCAACGCTCAGAAACACTTCTTAAAAAACAATGTGCACCACACACCTACAGTTAATTAATCTTCAACAAAGAGGAAAGAACATACGATGGAGAAAAGACAGTCTCTTCAGCAAGTAGCGTTTGGAAAGCTGGACAGCTGCATGTAAATCAGTGAAGTTAGAGCACTCCCTCACACCATACACAAAAATAAACTCAAAATGGCTTAAAGACGTAAATATAAGTCATGACACCATAAAACTCCTAGAAGAGAACATAGGCAAACAATCTCTGACAGAAATCATAGCAATACTGTCTTAGGTCAGTCTCCCAAGGCAAAAGAAATAAAAGCAAAATTAAACAAATGGGACCTAAGCAAACTTATAAGCTTTTGCACAGCAAAAGAAACCATCAACAGAACAAAAAGACAACTCTCAAAATGGGAGAAAATATTTGCAAACGATGTAGAAACCAAACTTATGGTTACCAAGCTCTTAAATCCATGAGCTGGGGATACTCATTAACCAACACAGGCCAAGGCCCTGATGTCAAAGAGCTTACACAATCGGGCTTCCCTGGTGGCGCAGCGGTTAAGAGTCAGCCTGCCGATTCAGGGGACGCGGGTTCGTGCCCCGGTCCGGGAAGATCTCACACGCCACGGAGCGGCTGGGCCCGTGAGCCATGGCCGCTGAGCCTGCACATCCGGAGCCTGTGCTCTGCAACGGGAGAGGCCACAGCAGTGAGAGGCCCGCGTACTGCAGGGAAAAAAAAAAAAAAACAGCTTACACAATCCTGAATCTTCTGACAGTTACCTGGCAGGTAGTAAACAGATGGCCTTCCTCCCTTCCTGCCCTATTTCTCCAGACGCCAAAGATCTGTATGATGTCTATAAACCACAAAAAGCAAACAGCAATCTATATGTTGCTGAGAAAATGATTCTCAATATTATTTCTCAGAATCTGAGAGGATTTTGCCTTTGGTCTATTCGTTTCTAACAAAAGTTCACTTTGTAGCATTTACTTTTGAAATATGCTAAAGCTATTTTAATATTACGTTGTTGCAATTATTAAGCTAGCTGAAAGTTAATTTACCTGTATATGATTTGAGCATTATTAAAGCTTATAAAATAACACAAAACAGCCAAGATGGCGAGTTTTGTGCTTTGCTACTATGCAATCCTCTACTCCGTAGTCAGTGGTTGCCTTTCATGCACAGTTAAAATAGTTGCCCCATCCTATCCTAAGGGGCAAGACATACCCTTTCTGTCTCAGCCGACCACGCCTGGCTTTAGCAGTAAACTGGATGTTTTAGCAGCACAGTCTTGGCAAAGTTGAAGCCAGCAGATTCCATGAAGCGCTTTGGTCTTCTCTCTGACTCAGCATTAAGGTTATCATAAACTTTCTCTCAGGTTGAATTTCACTTCCCCAAATTAAAGTACAATTTAATTATAGCTATTCTTACTCACCTTTTTTATATGATGTGACTGGTTTTATTGATGAAAAAGAACTCCCTAAGTTTTGAAATCTACATATAATATCCATTGCTCGGTTAAGTATCCCTACCTTTATTAGGTATCTGCACCACTCACATTATACATGTCACACAAAATCAACTCTCTGGGCCTAAAAACGATGATTTTAAACAAATCTTATAAGTGAAAGTGAAAATTCATGGAACACCTTAACCTTTTGACTGCTCTGAGGACTTGTACTTAGCACATAATTGATTATTAACTTGAACTTTTACTCAATTATTGTATAATTGATTTCTCTAAATTGTCAGAACCTATATATTTATAAAGTCCCTTTTGCAGGGATATAAGCCCACCTATCACAGCAAAGTTTCTATTGCCATCTGAGTGGACTTGCATTTGTCCATCGCAAAGTGCACTTATACCAAGTTATTAAATTCATGGTGATTTTCATTAGCATTTATATTTGCCTCTTAGAATTGGCATAGAATTTTGAATCACATTTATAGAGCAAATGGCTATTTCAATATTTATCCTTGTAATTATCTTAAAATATGACCATATATTTATCTTTTTATTTAAGGGACTTATTCCCAAGCAGAAAATATATTATTGTCATTAATGTTACCTTTGCAAACATTATTTGTAACTGTATTTTGTATTTTTCAAAAGAACTTACATTCTAAGTATTGGTGACAAAGAAAATTATTGACTTTGAAAACCCCGATCAAAAAATTTACAGTCAGAATTTTAAAATTCATGCTGATATCCCAGTTTCTCCATTTACACATTTACTCATTCGTTCATTCAATAAACATGAATCAGGTACCTACCACATGGGTGAGTATGCAAAGGTGAGTGAGATACAGCCTCTGTCATCAAGAAATTTACTTTGTTGATTTGCAAGTGGGAGCAGGTATGACTGTTCATACACTGGTATCATTTATGAGAGAGATGGCAAAAAGAGAGAGGAGTTTCAAATATTTTAAATTGGAGAATATATATGAAAGTCACAAAGCTTTAGAATAAAGAAAGGTGAGTTCCTTTCTCCTTCTCCCAAGAAGAGGATCTGGGGAAGGCATTCTTCCTTCTCTTACATGAAAAATCAGGGCAGGGCTTCCCTGGTGGCACAGTGGTTGAGAATCTGCCTACCAATGCAGGGACACGGGTTCAAGCCCTGGTCTGGGAGGATCCCACATGCCACAGAGCAACTGGGCCCATGAGCCACAATTACTGAGCCTGCGCGTCTGGAGCCTGTGCTCTGCAACAAGAGAGGCCACGACAGCGAGAGGCCCGCGCACCGCGATGAAGAGTGGCCCCCGCTTGCCACAACTAGAGAAAGCCCTCGCACAGAAACGAAGACCAACACAGCCATAAATAAATAAAATTAAAAAAAAAAAATCAGGGCAGGAGATGTTGCGATCAGGGCAGTACAGACATAGGGCTAGCAGGAGAAGCCTCCTAGAAGCAGTAGGCCATCACAAACCTTAATAAGGCTGTCTGAGAAAGACAGAAGGTGGTAAAGAAGCCCTCTAGGAACCACAACTGCGCAAAAAAGGCTGGCCCTGTGGAGAAGAGCTGAGGGCAAATCTGATCAAGACAAATTTATAGATGATGCCTATAGCAGGAGAAGCAGTCAAGAAATTATCTAATTTAAGGAAGCACATGTGTTTGAAGGGTACAGTTAGCTAGATCCAGATACTGGCCAAGTTTGGGGTTTGGCTCAAATGCCTAAGAGTCTTTCAAAGCCATCAGGATGTTGACGCCGAGTAGCTACCTCATCAAAAAACAAAGGAGCCGTCATCACAGGGATTCTCCGCGTACAACACAACTGGATGAATCCAAGTGCAGGATGCAAGGCCTCCTGGGAGGTGAGGGTGGGCCTTAGATAAGGAAACAATGGCTGAGATGAATAAATCCCAGTGATGGTTCCCAGCGAAAGCACAGCTGTGCCACTCTGGTCTAGTGAGGCTTGCACCAGCAGTCAAAGAACCTTCCAAGAGAACTCTAAACCGTCCACATCCATGGGCTCCACAGATCTATCTATGGTTCCTTAGCTGTAGCAAACTCTAGAATGAGGCTCACCTCACCATTCCCTGGTTATTGCCAATTTTACCTAACTTGAGTATCTACCTCGTTTCAAGCTGTCAGCCTGCCCTGATCTCAAATGTGTGTTTGCCACTTAGTTTAGGTCTTGACTTTCTAAATTCCCGGTCTCAGAACACTGAATATTATTTCTGGATGATCCAGGACTGGGGGTCGCATGCGTCCATTTGCTTTCTTCAGAGTCGTGAGAATGGCGCCATGCAAATCCCCACCTGGACCCCAAGGAAATGTGACCTGGTCAGAAGGCAAGTATACTAATTAGAGGAAGTGCGGTCTCCAGACCAGAGGATCATAAGTGATAAAAGAGATGAGCCAAAAACGAGTGGGGACGAGACTGGAGGCTTCAGTTTGTGTGACCAGAGCTCTAAGAATCCACATAACCCAGGAGGGATATACTGTCTCTAGGTGGTCCTCCCAGAAATAATACATCCTATCCTGAGACTTGCAGATGGTTTGCTGATAAGATTAAGGTGCCTCTTTGTATAACACCAGGAGGTGACTAATTTGATCCTGGAAATGTAATCCATGGAAACCATTCAGTGTATTTGTAGGTTCAACAGAGAGGATATTGTAATAACAGCTGAAAATAGAAGGTTGCTTATTCCCCGGGAAGCAATGAAAAGCAAAGACCAACACCCAGGAAGCAAAGGGGTCTTGATTAATGTAATGTCCTTATCCACTTAACAGGTACCTCCCACAAGCCGAGAGATATTCACGAGGCTGCCACAGTATTTTTGTATTCAGTGAGTATCTACCACGTGCCAGAATACTGTGAAAAGTGTCTGTAGTTAGTTAAATGGAAAAATAAGGCAGAATTCCTACATTTGCAGAGCTGACAGTCTTTTAGGGAAGACAGATACGTAAGCAAATAGTTTCAATACTATGAGTTAAGTGCTGTAATTCAAAGTGTCATGGAAACCCAGAGGAGGGAGTCTAATCTTCCCAGAAGGGTCAGGGAAAACTTCTCATGGGCGGTGTCTCTAGAAATTAATAAGGTTTCATCCCTCCAGCTAGCCGGCCTTCCATTCATTCATTCCTCACTTATGTGTTAAGTACCTCCGATTGTTCTAGATGCTGTGCGTACAACATTGAACAAGACGAAGTCCCTCCCTGCGTGACGTTTACATTCTGATGGGGGAAGTGGATGACATTACCAGGAGAAACTCAGAATGGTTCCTTCAGACCATCCAATACCCACCCTCTGGCCTCATTCCCTCTCCCGCATGTATTTTCCTGAGACCAGAGTGCCTTGACCTCTCAAATGGGAGCAGTTTGATCTTTTTCGTAAGTACGGCTCTCATTGTGAAACAGAATTGCCAGTTCATTGCTTACCGTCGCAATGGGATAATTTCAGAACTGCAGGATCAGATAAAATCAAGTTTCTGAAAATGCAGAGCTAAGCATCAATTTCAAGCAGAAATAAAAGTGAGACGCAGGATGCCCAGACTCTGCCATGAGAACTCCTTACCTTCCTTTACCAGTGGAGGTCTTTTCTGCCAGTAGAACAAGTTCTCTTTTCCAGGAAAAAGTATGCAGAAGAGCAGCCGGAGCTTCTTCATGAATTGTAGGAAGAATTCCCAACACCCAGCACCTAACAGGAGTGAACCCAGGGACTTCAATTTCTCCCAGGACCCCGAGTCTTCAGACCTGGGGCCCTTTCCGTGGTGCCTGCAGCCCGTGTTGCACTGTGACTCACAGTGCAGAGAAAGCCAGGGACTCTCTAGGGTGACCACTTCCTGAAAGAACACTCAGGGCTATCCGTCCAAGAAGGAAGTGGGACAACGGGGTGTCAGCGCCTCCCCTTCTGCACACAGAGGTCCTTCTGCAAAGAGCCGCATGCTGTCTGCACCTCTTGTGGGATTTGGGGCCCACTTCATGGTGTTTAAAGGTGACAAGGAAAAACATCTTAGAGAAAGCTAAAATGTTTCCCACACTTAACATTTGGGGAAAACTCTAGCCACTGGAACCACTGGTTTTAAATCAGACTAGCCTTCAAAGATCTCCAATTACATCTTTAGAAATGATCACAATTTCATAACAGAGGCAAAAGAAAGGCAGTTAGAAACTTCTGCAAAGCACAGGTAGTACCACTCTGAAAACTCAAATTTCCTGTTTGCCAACATGTCTGCTTTAAATCTCTCAGGCAGTTAATTACATCGCAAGCGTTACACACCAGCTTTTCCTCATATTTATAGCTTTCGTTTTTAAAAGTTATTCAAGTCGTACATGTTTGTTGTCAAAAATGAAAAGTGCAGGCAAACATAAGGAAAATTTTCAATTCCCCATATTTCCACCACTTGAAGATAACCACTGTTGGCACTTTGGTGTACATCCTTCCAGCCTTTTTTCTGTGTTTTGGTGGATCTTAGGATGAGCTTCTCAACAGCCATTCCATCCCACACCATTGTGGAACATCCATGCAGTTTTGTTGGTATTTACCCACGCTGAGCCCCTGTGTAGATCCTGATTTGGCTAAACTAAATTAAAATAAACTCATGCTCTTGCCACAGTGTTTTAGGGACCAGCACCTAAGCCAACCAATGCAAAGCACTTCCCTGGCCACCAGGAAAGTCATGTGATCAAGATGATCCAATCAGAGGAAAGCCTAGGACTCCTGCCAAGGGGCGGGGTGGAGGACGACACTCAAACACTCACTCACTCACTCCTTCTCTGGGTTTGGACTCAGAGACCTGGGAGCTATTGGCAGCCATTTGCCTCCACAAGACAAACCATCTCTCAGGTGAAGCAGACGCTTCAGAGGCAAAAAAGAGATAGAAAAAGAAATCAGGTTTTCACAGGGTTTTCTGAGATGCTAAATTAAGCTAACACCAAAATCTGACTTACTTCTGGAGTTGCTAGTTAGATGAGCCAGTAAATTTGCCTGTTGAAATCAGTTTAAATTGAATTTCTGTGACTTGTAACTGAGTGTATCCTAAACAACTCATCTCGATATTTTTATTAAAGTGGGGCCATATTGAGCATACTGTTTATAACTTCCTGTTTAAAAATACATCATAATCATCATTCCTTTTCAAGATCAATATACTTTTACAAAATTATGCATTGCTTCAGAGTAACCTATTGTTATGAACAGATTTTAAGTTATACATCTAATCCCCTATTGTGAGGCATTCACATCATTTCCAGGTTTTTCCATATTGTATCAATATAAACAATTCTGGGTTGAGTCCCCTACATATCAGAGAACACACTTATTTCCTTCAAACACATTTCTGATGTAGAATTTCTGAGTCGAAGTATGTCCTTTTTAAGAGATTTTTGATTCACATTGCCGGATGGCTCTCCCAAAAGGTTATTTCAATTGTATTTCAACCAACAGAGCATGAGAATACCAGAAAACTCCCTCATCCCTCCCAGTCCAGAACCCTCAACATATACAAAGTTTCAACACAAAGTCTCTATTTCATAAATGGTAACCCATTGCTGATTTAATTTGCATTTTTAAAAACCATATACAGTGTTTGGAGGTTTTTTCCATGTATTTATTTGCTTATTATATTTCTCCTTTTCTGAGTTGCCACTGACATTCTTTGCCCATTTTCAATTGGAGCATTTGTTTATTTCTTACAGATGTGTAAGAGCCATTAATATATTGAGATTATTAAGCATTTTCCTATTATATATGTTGCAAATAGTTTTCACTGTACACCACGTGCCTTTTAACTTGAATATGGTATTTTTGACAGTTCTGAAGTTTTAAATTTTAGCTCATCAATCCTCCCCTTTATTGTTTCTGCCCTTTTGTGTCATTCTCTACTCAGAGAACTTGCAGTCATCAGGATTCAGCCACTGCTCATAAAAATGATATGGCATGAAAACACTGATGTTCGGGGTGCCTGAGATTCTGATCCCTTGGGAGGCAGCCCAGGAGCTGTCTGAACCCTCCAACCCTGACTGCTTTTCCCTGCCTCCCTCGGAGTGAGGTGTGGTCTGTGATTAAATTATGGCCCACAGGATGAGAGCAGATGTGATGCATGCAACTTCCAGGTTGTTCTCTTTAGAAGGGGAAATGCCTTCCCCTTAGATTTTCACTCTTTCCTTGGGTTGGAGTGAAGAAGTGGTGGTAATCTTACAGATGAGAACGATACCCAGGGAGGACAGACAGCACAAGCTAGAAGGCTCTGGGGTCCCTGACACTGTGGAATGTCCATATCTCCAAGACTACTTAAAACTGGACTGTTTTGCAAACGAGAAGTGACCTTCTCTCGTGTGTGAGCCACTGTTATTTAGGGTCTTTATTACAGTCAAACCCATATCCTAAGTTAAATGATAATACATGACCCCATTTTACACACACACACAACCCAGCATAAGAAAAGATAAAGAAAATTACATACCAAACTGTTAACGTTAATTCAGGGAATGGGATTGTAGGAATTTGGGGAGAAATGAATTTTTCTTTTAATATTGATTAAAAAGTTTTTTTTAATCCAGGTTGCTTTGACTCAATAACTTACATTACCCGAGGTCGTTAAACACTTTCTTTTTTTTCTTTTTTTAAAATTTATTTATTTATTTTTAGCTGCATTGGGTCTTTGTTGCTGCTCGCGGGCTTTCTCTAGTTGCAGGGAGCAGGGGATACTCCTTGTGGTGCACGGGCTTCTCATTGCGGTGGCTTCTATTGTTGTGAAGCACGGGCTCTAGGCACACGGGCTTCAGTAGTTGTGGCACGCAGACTCAGTAGTTGTGGCGCACGGGCTTCTGCTCCGTGGCTTGTGTGATCTTACAAGACCAGGCTCGAACCCGTGTCGCCTGCATTGGCAGGCAGATTCTTAACCACTGTGCCACCAGGGAAGTCCCCAAGCACTTTCTTTTAACAGGCCCTTTTCATGTAAAGACACTATGGGCTAGAAGAAATGTGTAATTGAGGAAAGGGTACAAAAATATGACAGGTGGAATAATCTAGTTGTAACAGAACTGGGAATGTGTGTTCTATAACTACCCTGTACCAGTATTCAATGACATCATTATATTTCTTTTTAGATATACATTTTTATCTTTTTTAAAGGTTACCAGCACTTTCTACTGGATTCTGAGATACAACATATAATATATATCTCAATACATAATGTTTTTCCTGTAAAAGGAAAAATATTTTAAATCATGTCAATACTCATATGACAAAAGTTCTTATATTTTTAAAAATTCCTTGTAAATTTAAAATTTTCATTCATCTGCACCTATAAATATTTAAATAAGCTATGTTTTTAAAATATATGTATATTTGTCACTTTCACTCATAGAAAAAGATCTAGAAGGATGCACAGCAAATTGATAATAATGGTTATTCTCTAGGAAGGGTATCAGGTTAGCTCTGGGGGGAGGGAGACGTAGAAGATATTTCAACGTTTTTTTATTGAGGTAGAGTTGATTTACAATGTTGTGTTAGTTTCTGGTGTACAGCAAAGTGATTGAGTTCTACACATATATATATTTATTTATTTATTTATTCTTTTTCAGATTCTTTTCCATTATAGGTTGTTAGAAGATATTGAAAAGAGTTCCCTGTGCTCTACAGTAGGACCTTGTGGTTCACCTATTTTATATATAGTAGTATGTATTAATCCCAAACTCCTAATTTATCCCACCCCTTCCCCATTTGGTAACCATAAATTGGTTTTCTATGTCTATGGGTCTGTTTCTGTTTGAAAATAAGTTCATTTGTATCATTTTTTTATGTTCCACACATAAGCAACCTCATATGGTATTTGTCTTTCTCTGTCTGACTTACTTCACCTAGTATGATAGATAATCTCTAGGCCCATCCATGTTGCTGCAAATGGCATTATTTCACTCTTTTATGCTGAGTAATATTCCATTGTGTGTGTGTGTGTGTGTGTGTGTGTATATACCACACCTTCTTTACCCATTCATCTGTCAGTGGACACTTAGGTTGCTTCTATGTCTTGGCTGATGTAAGTAATACTGCTGTGAACATTGGGGTACATGTATCTTTTAGAATTAGAGTTTTCTTTTCCAGATATATACCCAGGAGTGGAACTGATGGTTTATATGGTAGATCTATTTTTAGTTTTTAAGGAACTTCCATACTGTTTTCCATGGTGACTGCACCAGTTTGCATTCCCACCAACAGTGTAGGAGGGTTCCCTGACTTTTTGTATTAATTAGGTTTGTAATGTTTGTACTTTTACAGTGAGGCTGAATTCATATATTAAGTTCATAAATTTGGAAAACAACACAAAATTTTAAAGAGTAGGAAAAATAAACAAAAAAATATTCTTTAAATGAAAAATCTATAGCTTATGATTTTCCAGGAATGTGTTTTAGCTGTTGATAAGCTATTAGATTAGATGATTTCCACTGCATATAACAGAAAACTCCAATGCAAATAGACCTGAGCAGTCCTGAAGATGTTTTTTTCATCTAACAAGGAAGCGACGTGTCAGATCCAAGGTTGGTTGGAGCCTGGCTCAGCGCAGCGGTCAGGATCCAGGCTCTGTCTGTCTTTTTGCTTTGTCATCCTCCACATGTTGGCTGCTTGCCCTCATTCTGATTCCCCTCACAAGATGACCACAGCAATTCCTGGCATCACATCTAGACATTACAACATCCGGAGAAAGAAAGGGGCCTCTCTACCCGTGTCTTCTTAGGACAGAGACACTGTTTCCAGAACTCCCAGAGCCAAGTTCCCTCCAGCCTCACTGGCCAGAACTGAGTCACAAGCCCTTTTCTGAACCCACCTTTGCAAGAGGAGGGGAACTGCCACTTTGACTGACTGATCGTCAACCATAAGTGATAAATACACAGGAACCAGGTAAAGCAATGAGACTTCCTAAGAATTATCTATTCATTCCCACAAGCCGCGTGGCATGGCTAAAAAAAGAAAAAATTATCTGTTCATAGGTATGTTCATAGATCAGAAAACTCAATATTGTTAAATTCTCCTCCAGTGGATCCATATATTCAATGCAATTCCAAAGAAAACCTTAGCAGGCTTTTTTAAAATAGAAATTCACAAGTTGATTCTAAAGTTTATATGGAAAAACAAAGGACCTAGAATACACAGAACAACTTCGGAAAAAGAGAACAAAGTTGGAGGAATAACACTACTGAATTTTAAGATTTACTAAAAGAGCTACAATAATTAAGATAGTGTGATATTGGTGCGCAAATAGACCTATACATCAGTGGAGCAGAGCAGAGTTCAGAAAAAGACTCGTACATATATTGGCAATTGATTATTGACAAAGATGTCAAGGCAAATCAAAAGTAAATGGACAGGGCTTCCCTGGTGGCGCAGTGGTTGGGAGTCTGCCTGCCGATGCAGGGGACACGGGTTCGTGCCCTGGTCCGGGAAGATCCCACATGCCGCGGAGCGGTGGGCCCGTGAGCCATGGCCACTGAGCTTGCGCGTCTGGAGCCTGTGCTCCGCAATGGGAGAGGCCACAACAGTGAGAGACCCGCGTAGTGCAAAAAAAAAAAAAAAAAAAAAAAAAAAAAAAAAGTAAATGGAGAGTATTTTCAATAGTGCTGTAATATTTATTTATTTATTTTATTTATAAAAATAATGAACCTTGACCTGTACCCTTAATCGTAAACAACATTCAACTTGAACGGATCATAAACCTGAATGTAAAAGCAACAACTTTACAACTTCTAGAAAAAAACATAGGAGAAAAAAATCTTTGCAACCTTAGGTTAGGCAATTATTGCTTATATAGAACACAAAAACTCAAGCCGTAAAATAAAAAGTGCATAATTTTTTTCAATATCGAAAACTTCTGCTCTTTGAATTCTCACAACTTAACAATAAAAAGACAAGTTGTTTTTTAAATAAATTTATTTATATTTTTGTTTATTTATTTTTGGCTGCGTTGGGTCTTCGTTGCTGTGCACAGGCTTTTCCTAGTTGTGGTGAGCGGACACTACTCTTCGTTGCGGTGCGAGGGTTTCTCATTGTGGTGGCTTCTCTTGCTGCGGAGCATGGGCTCTAGGCACGCAAGCTTCAGTAGTTGTGGCACGCAGGCTCAGTAGTTGTGGCTCGCGGGCTCCAGAGCGCAGGCTCAGTAGTTGTGGCACCTGGGCTTAGTTGCTCTGCGGCATGTGGGATCTTGCCAGACAAGGGATCGAAACCGTGTACCCCGCATTGGCAGGCGGATTCTTAACCACTGCGCCACCAGGGAAGTCCCAGAACTCTATTTTAAAAATCATTTGAATACTTTACCAAAAAGATAGAGGAAAGGCCAATGAGCATATGAAAAGATGCCCAACACCATTAGTCATTAGGAAACCATAAATAAAACTACCATGAGAGACCTCTACACACCTATTAGAATGTCTAAAGTTGCAGCGGGAAACTGACAATACCAAAAACTAGAAAATATGTGAATCACCTGAAACTTTCGTCCTCTGCTGGTGGCAATGTGATGTAGGACAATCAGTCTGGAAAACAGTTGGGCAGTTTCTTCGTTTCTTTAAAAGTTCATGCAGTTACCATACAGCCCAGCCTTTTTACTCCTAGATATTTACCCATGAGAAATGAAAACATGTGTTCACACAGAAACCTATACACAAATGTTCATAGAATTTGCCTAATAGCCAAAAAATGGAAACAATACAGATGTCCATTGACTGGTGAATGGATAAACAAGCCTTGGTACATTCATACCAAGAATACAACTCAGCAATGAAAAGGAATAGTTAAGTTATATACACATTGACACACACTATGTGGGTAAATCTCAAAAGCATTATGCCAAGTGAAAGAAACAAGACACAAAAAGTTACCTAGGGGGCTTCCCTGGTGGCGCAGTAGTTGAGAGTCCGCCTGCCAATGCAGGGGACACATGTTCGAGCCCTGGTCCGGGAAGATCCTACATGCCGCGGAGCGGCTGGGCCCATGAGCTGTGGCCGCTGAGCCTGCGTGTCCGGAGCCTATGCTCCGCAATGGGAGAGGCCACAACAGTGAGAGGCCCACGTACCGAAAAAAAAAAAAAGCTACCGAGTGCATAATTCCATTTCTGTGATATTCTGGAGAAGCCAAAACTGTAGAGACAGAAATCAGATCAGCGGTTGCCAAGAATTAGGGGTGAAGAAAAGGACGGCTTACAAAGGGACAGAAGAGAACTTTCTGGTTTTGATGAAATTGTACTATTCATTGTGCTGGTGATTATAAAATTGTAAACATTTGTTAAAATTCAGGGAACTGTATGTTTCAAATGGTGATTTTTTTACTGAATTAAATTATACTTCAATAAATCCAATTTTTTTTAAAAAAACTAAGTATATCATCTTAATCCACCTCCTCTGTCTAAAAAAACTATATTGAAATTTATTTTTTTTTTAACGTAGGGAGAGTCCCATGAATAAGAAGGAATGTCAGGTAGTTTTACTTTCTCAAAAACGTACACTCTTCATTTTCTAAGACACAGTTAAGCACCAGTGATCATTCACACATCACCAGCTTTGTTAAAATTTTTAGCAGTAGACAACTTACTTTTTTGAGAAAGAAATGAGATTTGCTAAGACTGCCTCTCCCTGTTCCTCCAAACTGGTCACACTTGTTTTAAGGCTGGAAGCCTGGCTGTTAGTCGGGAGGATGTTTTCTTTCAAGTGTTTTCACTTCCTCTCAGAGGAGGTAACTGTGGGCAATAGTGGATAAAGTCAGGAGAGAGAAAATTGGATCCAATCTGCTCCTATGAGAGGTGTGGCAAACAAAATCCATGCTCTGCCCACACTCTCTTAGATCCTTTTTTTATTTCCCCTGGTTATATGCTTTCCTTCCCAGCAGCCAGCATCTGCTTCTTTGTTGGAGGACCACCCTCAGGCTGCCCAAGTCCACCTGCCTGCTGCACTTTGTAAACCAGATGCCCCTGGAAAGAATTCACTCCCCTCGACTGTCAGATTACAGGAACTCCTTTGCACCTGGTGAGGACAACTCCAATGTATATTTTATACCAGTTCTTCTCACACTTTTAGGCTCAGCTGAATTGGCAGATGAGAACATACAGATTCTGATGTGGGAGGCCTTTGAGTCTCCAGTTCTCATAAGCTCCCAGGCAATGCCAAGGCTGCCCTCCAATGGCTCCCACTTTAGGCAGCAAGGGTCTCTTTTCAGAGCTCCCTACAGGATCTAGCCAAAGATGACAGGTGTCTTGACGACTTGGTCTACTTGAGTAAGAGTAAATAAATACCCAGGGACAAAATGTGGATGAGATGGATAATATGTGGTTCCACAGGCAGGCTATAGGAGAATCATCTCCAGAAGTTTCCAAAGCACCCCAGGATTTAGGAATTGAGTGAGGTTCTTGAGACGAAGGTATATTCGTGGGCTGAAAAGCTTATGAAATTCCTGCCTCCTCCCTGCAACTACTGACAGGCAATGATCTGCAAGATGTCTTTGAGCTGCGGGCAAGGGGAGCTGGGGCCATGCACACACGGGTGAGGCTGTACAGGGTTCAGCTGTGTCTGACAGCAGGGAGCCAAGGTGCATTGCAGACCATTTCAAAAATTTTAAGAAGGATTCTGGTGGCAACTAGCAATGGACAGTTGCTGGCGGGCAGACTGGTGTGCCTTTAGGCTCTGTCAGGAGATTACTTTGTTAGACCACGTCACAGAGTACATAGAGCTATTCATCAATCTAGTCCATATGACAGCTCCACGAAGCAATGATAAGGTGTCAAGGTTATGAGGCTAAAAAAAAGTCCTCTCTTCTGTGCTCCCCTGACACTCTTTAAAACTACTGCTAGAACACTTATTTCTCCCCTTCATTTCATTCAACAAATATTCACTGAGTGCAAATATGTGCTTATTTGAACCTGTTTGCACCCTTGGCCAGATGCCCTTCAGGCTAAGAAGTCAGGTTTATGCTCAACTACATGAAGGCAGAAGGGTTTATATCTTTGCCCCTAAGGTGTCTCTGTCTGTCTCTGTCTCTCTTAAAAAGCTGTCTGTCTCTGTCTATCTCTGTCTCTCTTAAAAAGCTGTCTGTCTCTCTTAAAAAGCTGTCTGTCTCTGTCTCTCTTTAAAAGCTTTCTTTTTAATTGTTTTTAAAGTTTTTTTTTGATGTGGACTATTTTCAAAGTCTTTTACTGAATTTGTTACAATATTGCTTCTGTTTCATGTTTTGGTTTTTTGGCCCCGAACCATGTGGAATCTTAGCTCCCCAACCAGGGATCGAACCCACACCCCCTGCATTGGAAGGGGACCACCAGGGAAGTTCCTGGACCACAAGGGAAGTTCCTTCAAGCTTTCTTTAAAACACTCAGGACATAACCCAGCAGAAAGTAAAAGCTCACTTGAGGGTCACTGTAGCAGAAGGTACAGAAGCTGAAATGGGCAAAATGCTTGGCAAAGCGGGGTTTGCAGTTGATGGTGAGTGATCCCTGCCCCACCACAGACCTACCAAATCAGACTCTTCAGGGATGAGGCTGGGGAAGCTGTGTTTTAACACCTGCAGTGATTTTAATGCAAATAAATGTTGGGTGCCTTTGTAGCATAAGAAAATGGCTCCAACTCTAGGATGGAAAAATTAGACATTGGGCATGACAGGTGCCCAGTTACATCTTCCACCTGCTTCCCAGATTGTCTGAAGAACAAGGACCGGCCAGGACTAGCACACAGCTGCGAAGGAAGTGGTCCCACCTTATGAAAACCAAATAGAGGTGGACTCGGTGACATAGCAACACACGTGATAACTCACAATGAGTTCCCGACAGCAAGGGGGATGGAAACAGTTCAGTGTCAGTCACATACACACACACACACACACACACACACACACACACACACACACTTGACTAATACCTTTGTTAAATACAGCTAATTTTTTTTTTGGCCATGTGGCGTGGCATGCAGGATCACAGTTCCCCGACCAGGGATCGAACCCGTGCCCCCTGCAGTGGAAGCGTGGAGTCTTAACCACTGGACCACCAGGAAGTCCCAATACTGCAAATTTTATTTCTCTTTGATAAGTTCTCCCTTTGATATAGACTTGAATTATGTCAAGTTATAAAATGGCTCAGTCATATACAAATGATAAATAAGACACTTAGTAAATAATCCACTTTTTCTCCCACAAGTTCTTACCTTCTTCTCCTAAACAGCTTGCCGAGCACTCAAACTGCTGGTACTAGTTAGGAATATTTAAAAGTGATGGTTCCCATGTTTATATATTTCACGTAATAAGTTTTTTATTCCCAAAGCAACTACTCAACAACTCTCAGAGCCAATAGGATATTTATTGGCCAGGGAAAAGCAAGAGAGAGGAGGAAAGGCAGGTGTAGGGCTCATGGCCCGTATCAGGGGCCATGCAGAGCAAGAGGCTATGGCTGTGCTCTCCTGATTCCCAGGGTCAGACGGCCTTCCTGAAGCAGATGGACAATCTCCTACAGAAGGGTAGTGAGGACAGAGGTGGAAAATGGATCCTCTCACCCTGCTGGAAATTTTCCAAAAGACCTTCCAGAAAAGATCAAATATCCTCTATTGTCGTCCAACCCTGATTCAGTATCAGGAAAGCAAAGCTATTAAGCACCATGCAATAGAGAAAATGACTGTGCAGAGCCATACATTTAGTGTCAAAGCACAGAGGAACCAAATGACACGGCCATCGATGTCCAAACTGAAATCAATCCAGGGTGTGCCAGCTAGTTCACCTGCACCACTGCTGTGCAGAGGCCAGGAAGCAACTGAGAGGGGCGGAGCTACGGAGTCAAAAGCGGAGAAAACCTCTTCTTAAAGCTCCTCCCACATGGGGCATCTTTTGGATATGGCTCCTGGGAAAGCAGGGGATACAAGTTCAGGACAATATCCCTGGCAGATTACATTTTCCAAGGATAGTTATGGCAATATCTTCCACCCCCCCTGCTCCTCTACAATGTAACTTTGCCACTTCTGCCCTTGAGAGGTGGGGTCCCTGTCCCCCATCTCAAATCAGGGCGGGCTTGTGACTGTGTCAACCGAGAAATAAACTTCTGAGTGTTCTGGAACACTGGTACTCGGAGCCCTGAGCCACCACGTACATCGTCCAATTAAGCCAAAGCTGCCATGCTGGAGAAGCCACACGCAGGCCCTCCAGTCCACGTCCCAGCTGAGTGCCAGCTATCAGCACCATGACAGCTCAGGTGTCAGCAGTGGGACTGAGCCACAGGGCACGTCCAGCCAGGCCGACATCTGACTGTGTCCACATGAGAAGCCTCAAGCCAGAACTGCTCAACTGAGCCCTTTCCGAGTTCCTGATGCACTAAATCGTGGGCAAAATTAAAGGACTATTTTAAGCCGCTAAGTTTGGGGGTGATTTATTACACAGCGATAGTAAAGAGACTATACATGTATGCAAGTGAAATCCTCAAGTTGCACAATCTCAGACTTTTCATCCTTGGCGTAATTATTTCTCTTCTGCTATTTCATACGCTGTGTGTGTGGATGACAGACCACGATGTCATGAGCTGACCGCCTTCAGGAGGCTGAAAAGGGAACATTGGCGGGAACTCCGCCTCCAAAGGCTGAATTGGCTCAGCCTGCAACGAGACTGAATGCCCTGATTTTCGAGGGTGGACCTGATAAGTGAGCAGAAGAGAGGCAAGTACCCAGGTCATGTGGTTTGAAAGGTAATTACCTCTAAAGCCCTTTACCTTCACACCAACCATCTCTTCCACCAAACTATAAAAGTGTGTGGGATTCTACCATCAGAAATTAGGTCCTTGGGGTTATCAGAATTTTTAGTTTTCCGATAAAGTGGTAGAAAAAAGAAAACCAAGAAAGCGAATGCAGCTTAACATAAAAAGGAACATTCTAGAATTAAAGAGCTGGTGAGTATTAGGAAGTGAGCTCTCTGTCATACAAGATGTTCAAGAACTGGTCACCTACGGGGGACATAAACACCGTTAGGTTGGATCAGGAATTGGCAAGCTTCATCTGTAAAGGAGTAAATAGTAAATATTTTTGGTTTTGTGGGTCATATGGTCTCTGTCACAACTGGTCAGCTCTGCCGTTCTTGCTTTTTTGTAGCGCGCGCACACACACACACGCACACACATACACAATGTACAAACGAGTGGGTGTTGTAGTCTAACAAAACTTGATTTCCCAAAAATGGGTGTCAAGCTGGATTTTGCCCCGTTTGCTGACCCCTGGGGTTTTTTTTTTTTCAATTTTGGGCCATGCCACACAGCATGTTCCCTGACCAGGGATTGAACCCACACCCCCTGCATTGGAAGCGTGGAGTCATAACCACTGGATTGCCAGGGAAGTCCTGACCCCTGGCTTAGATTAATCTCCAACATCTTTTTCAACCCTGAGAGTCTCTGATACATTAACTTTCAAAATGCCAACACCCCCAGTAGTGGTCTCTTAACAGTCTGAACTTGACCCTGGAATTAGTTCTCAATCTAGACCCATGAGAATGGACACGGGTGGGCCCCAGGGATGGTCGGGGAGAGGTCAGTATGCAGAGGAGGGGAAAGGGCAAAGAAAACTCTGGTCCTGCTTGACCTTCAGAGTACAGATGACATAAAATCAGAGAGGGTCCCTACATGACCAGCTTCTGTGGGAGCCCATCTGCCCACAACCTCACCCCCGCCAGCAGACGGAGATCAGGGACAAGGAGGGGGCTACTTGCTTTAATCACTCACATGTTGAAATGGATGACGTTGATGCATGCTCATAGCAGGAGAGGAAAAAAGGCCAATCTCATCACTCCGGTGGGAGCCAGGTTGAAAGCCAAAACCCAGTCCCTAGAGCTGAGCCTCCACTCAACCAAGAGAACCTGCTCTCTAAGGGGAACCGAGATGGAAGAGGAAAACAAGCCCTCAAAGCCTTAACAACAAGGAAAAACATGAAGAGACTTTCAGAATTTTTTCCTTTGCCTTTTTTTATTCTTTCCATCTACTGCCTTCATTTTATGCCATTCTGAACTGAGTACATTTCATAGAAATTATCCAAGGAGAACTTGTACCTTTTAAGAAAAACAGAGCGTTCAGGATAACTACAAGGGCATTATTCACCTGTTAGAAATTAGAGGCAAAACCCTGTTCCCGGATGCCCAGGTGTTGGGAGGCTCCTCCTGAGTCGTGCTGGCCCCTTTTCCTGCTGCCACTTCAGGCACCACCTGAAGATGCGAACACGCGTCGCAAAGGCTTGGCCACGCAGCCGCCCACCCACCAAAGGCTCTGTCATCACTCAGACCCCGAGAAGTCAGTCCCAGTGGCCTCTCCCGTGGGTTCCCGCCTTTGATGGTTTTATTCTTCCACTGCAGTGGCTCCGGACCTCCAGATCTCCACACAGGGGAACTGCCCAGCATCTGCCCCCCAGCTCCCTGCCTCGTGGCCCTGCAAGACCAGGGCCCTGCGTGGGTCCCCGAGAGGAAGGGGCGCAGAAGAGAGCTTGTCTGGGCTCGGTTATCATCACATTCACTTTTTTGCCTTCCCCTTTCTCGTCTGTCCTCACTGTGGGATGCGGAAGACTGAGGCATGCAAGCAGCCGGGCTTTTGTGGGGTGCAGTGTGTCCGTGTGAGGGTACATGGGCCTCTCCTGCCTTGTCTAGTCCAGCATGCGGATCTCACCAGGACCTTAACACACAGCAGATGCTCAAAACTTGTGGATTTGTAGCAAATGGCTTAACTCAGTACTTTTAAATGTCTAAATGCAAGATAATGAATAATAGCTAATTTGTGTAGCAAGCTTAGGTATCCCAGGAGGGCTTTTCAAGATATGTCATATCTGATAAGACAAGGTTACCCGTCTTGAGGGGGGGTGGGGGGAGGAATGTTGTAGTGAAGGGCCAGGAGGCAGCTGTTTTCCTATTTGTCAACCATGATAGGAATATACCAGCATTTTAATTCCCTATATGGCCATAGTGGGATTATTAGCTGAATACTATAGCCTTGCGGTCCCCAAAATGAACTAGAAGGCAGTCTGGGACAGATGTGCCCTTGAGACTCATAATTTAGTATTATCTTCCCAGTGTATGAAGAACTACTTCAGAAGGGCAAACGGTACCAAGTTCTCAGTCTCAGGACCCGGCTCGCTCTGGAGCTTCGGATCGCAGGAACCTCAGGCTGACTGTTCCCAGCTCGGCAGCCCCTTTATCTCACCCACTCCCTGCAGTTCATGCTTTCCTGGCCTTGCGGCTTCCCTAGCTGTGGGTCCTCCATGGTTCCCAGCAGCATTCCACGCTCTTGATACACTCATCTGATATCAAAACACCTGCCCTGGGCCTCATCCCCTCAGTTCTCTGCTCTGGAGGGGAAGAGTGGGAAGGGAAAGCTGGGCCCCTGAATTGAGAACCAGTGGGCTCCAAAGACATTTGCTTGGTAACTTTGCCCTGGACTGTCCCTGTTCACAGGTGTCACTTAAATTCTGAACCTCAGGTCTTGGTGCTGGGACTTCCTTTCCTTTCTTCTTCTCCACAGTTCGAGAAACTTTCCCTGCAAGTCTCATCCCCTCCACGCTTCTCACACCTTTGGGTTCTCTGTTAAATTTAAACAGAACATAGAGAGGACCTTTTGCTGATCTGTGATGCTGTTTAAAATGCCCTGAGGCAAACTTCCTGACAGGCGTACACCCTTCTAATCCCCAAGACAGAGTTTTTCAAAGAAAAGGGGAGCAGAGAAGCCATGATTCTGGACTGAACAAGTAAAAAAATGCTTTCCCACAGCAACTGTTTTGCTGTCGGCAATTAGAGAAAGTTTGACTTCCACAGAAGGAGCAGGACAAGATCTGCAAAGAGAGGAGGACTTCTGACTCATCCAAGCTTTCCTCATGCCTTAGAAAGGCCCGCTCTGTGCCTGGGGCCACCTGGAATCCACCACAGAGGAGAGCCATGGAATCAATCACAGCAAGGTACATAGGCCACGTGTGAGTCAGGATCCTGGAACTTGCAAGGGATGGATCTCAACTCAAACTGGCTCAAGAGCACAAGTGGTTCATGTAATAGAAAAACACAGAAGATTCTGGAAAGCATGGCTGGGCCCAGCTGCTCAAATGAGGGCATCTTTTCTTTGTTTCTCAACTCTCGACTCTGTTCTCTTTGTGCGGACTTTAACCTTAAGTCATATACACACGCATTCCCCAATAATTCCACGAGGTAGGAAAAGTTGCCCCGAGTAGTGTGAGGCTTGGGTCCTACCAGCTCCGCGAGTCCAGCAGAAACCACCTCTTTCTAAACTAAGTGCTGGGATTGGGGGTGATTGGCTTGGTTTGGGTCACAAGTTCATTCCTAAACCAATTTCTATGGTCAGACAGCAAGAATGCCCCAATAGTCTGGGCCTGGATCCTGGAAGTGCAGCAGAGCTCTCACCAGCAACAGCTCCCCAAGGGAACACCAGGCTGCTGATGGCAGGAGAAGGAAGAACAGACTCTGGGCAGGTGGCAATGGCAGAGGTGCCCTCCAGAGGACCAGAGGTGTACAAACCCGTGGGTGCACACAACAGGTCCTGGTCACTTGGATCTGAAGGAACTAGGTTGAGTGGAGTCAGGAAAAAGAGTAAAGAATTAGGGCTTCCCTGGTGGCACAGTGGTTGAGAGTCCGCCTGCCGGTGCAGGGGACACGGGTTCATGCCCCGGTCCGGGAAGATCCCACATGCCGCGGAGCGGCTGGGCCCGTGAGCCATGGCTGCTGAGCCTGCGTGTCTGGAGCCTGTGCTCCGCAACGGGAGAGGCCACAACCAGTGAGAGGCCTGCGTACCGAAAAAAAAAAGTAAAGAATTAGAAGGAATTCCAGGCTAAGGAAGGAAAAAGCACATGGAAACACAGAGGCATGAACTGAGGAAAATCCACTTTGCCTGGATCACTGATGGCACAGAGAAGTAGTAAGAGATGACACCAGAAAAGTGAGCTGGGCTCAGATCAAGGTCTTTAAACAGCCAGTTAGGGAGTTGGGATGCCTGTTCTTCAAGGCAGCTGTAGCCTGCAGGAACCAGGGGGTGCGTCCCTGAGTTATGTTTTGTTTTGTTTTTGTCTAGAAATATATACCCAACTGGAGGCTGCGCGATGTGGTGGTGAAGTGCAGGGACTCTGGAGCCAAACTCCCTTGATCCAAATCCCAAGCTGTGTGTACCTGGCAAGTTCCTTCACTTGTTCGTGCCCCTGTTTACTCACCTATAATTGGGGGAATAAAAGCATCTCCATTGTGGAGGTGTGAGGATTGAGTAACAGAGTGCGTAGCGCGGCGATTACTCGGACTAGCCAGCACACATCACTGGTCGACCAGTTGAGCGGCGCCACCTACCAGCCATACTGCTGTGTGAACCACTTGATTCATGACGGGACCATCCCTCCAGTCCCACTGCTGTAACCAACTTCTTCAAACTCAGTTAACTTAGCGAGCGTAGATTCCACTTCCTTCCTATAGCCCTTTGTTGGAAAGCTGATTAGAAGCTCTGCGGTCGTGGGCAGGAAAGGATGTGCCAAAGGGTGTGTTTTACCCGTCATGATTGGGTGGAAAGCCAACTTCTTCATCGGGTACCCCCAAAACATCATTATTTGCAAATTATTCTTCTTGGGCCCATTCAGTTTCTCCAAAGGAAGTTTCGTCCTGTCTCCTGTTTGAGAAATATGCTCCAGACCGCTGGGGCAGAGCAGGTGAAAGGTGCTGGGGGGTCTCACCGTTCGGTGAGCAGAATGCACCCCTGCCCGCTCTCTGCCACAGCCCCACTTTCTGTCCTGCCTGCGCCCACATCTAGTTCAATTTCTCCAGAAAATAACCTCACTGTGGGTTGGGAGATGGGCAGTTCCCTGGCTAATTGTCTGATCCAATTAGTCTGGAGTGTGGTTTGACCATCTGGAATTTTTTAAAACTCCCAGGTGATTCTAACATTCAGCCAATGCTTGAAACCACTGCCTTTAAGTAACACGTCCCAAATGTCAGTTATTTGCCTACCATCTTGCTGAACGATGATCTACTTAAAATTTTCTTTAAATGAATTTGTCTTTTAACTTAAATTGTATTTTCAAAGGGAGTGTCATATCATTAGTGTAAATGGAAAACTAGTCTACCCCTTGCCAAGACCAACCTAAACGTATAAAAGAACAATGCAACCCTCTCCTCGCTCCCCTCAGCCTCCTTTGTTTTACGTTATAACACTTGTCACCACCTGAAATATTGCATATTTTATTCTCCCCTAGAATATAGGCTCCATGAGCGCAGGGGCTCCTGTTGGCTTTGCCCAGGGTAGCATTCTGCATCATCTGAAGCTAAACTGGCACAGTGTAAGCTCTCAGTAACTCTTGTTAAATAAGTGCATAAATAAAGGAAGCCATAGATAAATAAATGAAAACAAACAAGGTTACTAATTCCAGCTAGATAGGGCTACTGCAGGATGACTACTAAGCCTGCAGCCTGCTCTCGCCCTTAATAAATTAGAGAGAGGTATTAAAGACCTTTCTACTCCTGAGACTTTCTCCTTGACTATTCAAAGGACTAAACAAGAATTGGACATGCATGTGTTTTTACTGATTTGTCAGCACCTAGAAACAGTGTCAGGCACCTTATAGGAGCTCAATAATATTTTGTAATGCATGAAAGAGACGCAGTGTTAGCCATTGCTAGTCACTGCACAGCTGAAAATCACCAGCCTTCCCATCCCAATCTCTGGAAGGTATTGCCTCAAGTCATCCTGACAGACTGTCCTGATACCCAGGAAGCACATCCTCCTATTTTTGCAGCCAACACAACCTCTAGGAATAATGTCCCCCTCACTCCTCTCAGGTATATCCAAATTGAGGTGGGCCAGATCATTGTTTCATCCTTCACATTGACAAACCTCTCTCCATGTGTTACCGAAAATGGGGTCTGGCTCCTCACCACTCAAAGGCCAATAGTCGCGAGGCAAGGCTGGTGGAAAGGAAAGTTTGCTTTATTTCAGAGGCTGACAACTAGAGGAGAGGGTGGACGCATGTCCAAAGGCCGACTCCCCCAGTTGTCGGCCTCCGAAATGAAGCAAACTTTCCTTTCCTCCAACCTCTTCTCCTGAGTATTGGCTTTTGAGTGGTGAGGAGCCGGACCCCACTTTTGGTAAACCACGTGAAGTGCATTTGATGGTGTAGGGTTTCTTTTTTCCTTTTTTTTTTTTAACCCCATGCATCCTAAAGACCCCACTGTCATTCAAGTGAGTACAACCCCAGGCTAGTTACACATCCAATACGATGCTGACCTCAACTACAGTGAAACCTGGCTAACCATGTTTCGTGTAAGAGCAGCTAAGTAACCAAGGTAACCCCCATCATTCGGTCCACTCACACCAAGGCAAAAGCCATTGAGAGCTGGGCTCGGGATTGAACCAACCATTCATGACAAGAGTTTTGAAAGACAGCTCCCTCGTCTGGCCATCTTCGTCCCCGTGGAGCTATTCACACAATGAATTGGAAACAAGCACATGGCTTAGGTCGACATCTTTATTTAAACACCCTCTCCCATATTCCACCTGATTATCTCACCCCACAAGGGGAGAGGGGACCACAGTAAAGTACTTAGAGAACAATTCTGAGGGACGCTCTTTTCTGCAAATGTTCACTCCCCTCCGCTGAGCAGGTTGCTCTCCTGCTCTGATTCACCCCATCCTGCTCCAGGGGCACAGGTGGGCTCATCTTCCACAATCTGAATGCACAAGGAGGCTCGTAAAAGAGGCATGAGAGAGGTAGACAGGGCAGGAGGAACCCAGGGGAACTGAGAGGTATTACATCTGAGCAAAGGAAACTCCTCGTAGCTTTCCTGTATTTTCCAGGACTGCCTAAGATCTGAAACCAAAGGCTGGGAAACAGGAAAAGAAAAAGCAGTGAGATTTGCCACAGTTTCCTGCAATACTGTTAATGAAGGTCACAAGAGCACTGTTTGATACTACATGGAATTCAGCACCAAAAAAATTCAGTTAGAAAATAACATGCTACGTGCTACGTGCCAGGCATTGTTCTAAGGACTTTACATACTTTCTAAATTCTTCTTTACTCCTAAATACTTCAGGGAGCATTTCCTAAAAACAAGGACATTCTCTTACATTACCACAGTAAATTTTTCAAAATAAAAAGTCTAACAAAGTTATAATACGGTTACCTAATCTCTGGCCCTGAATCAAATTTGGCCCGCTGTCCCACTCCAATTGGTAAAAGCAATCACACGCTGCGTTAAGTTGTCATGGTCTCTCTCATCTCTTCTACCCTGGACCGTTCCTGAATCTTCATTTATCTTTCATGCCGCTGACCTTCTTGAAGAGTACAGGCCCTGTTATGTTTTAGAATATCCCTTAATTCAGGTTCGTCTGATGCATCCTCACAATTCGATGTAGGTTATGTATTTTTTTTGGCAAGAGTCTCACAGAAGGGATGCTGTGTGCTTAGTGCATTACACTGGGAGGCGTGGTGATTGACTTCATATAGTCTAAGTCATTTAATACCTCACCACAACCCAAAGGGTTAATCTCCTCGTCCTCTTTTTCTTCTTGTTCCCATTTTACAGAAGATCACACTGAGATGTAGAGATGCTAAGTAACCTCATTAAAGGTGAAATAAGTGATGCAAGTTGGGATTTGAATCCAGGCAATGAGGCTCCAGGGTGTATGCTCTGAACCACTGCCTCTCCAAAGGCCTCTGCTGGAAGGCAGTTTTCTCTCAGAGGTGGCATGGGTTTCAATGACACCATTAACACAACGTTAGAAACAAGTCTCCTAATTATATGCCAGGCACTGTGCCAACACGGTGCTTTACATGCATCGTCTTATTTAATGCTTTCAGTATCCCTTTGATGTAGTTCTGCCAGCATACCCACTCGAGGGTGAACGCACAGGCTCCACAGAACAGAGGGGAGAAGTGGGGCTTCCAGCTCGGGTCTGACCTCACCACCTGGATGCCCAAGCTCTGGATGCTCTTAGCTTCTGCCACGCATGCTCTGCTGCTTTGCAACCAGGAAGAGGACAGCTCCTGGGTTTTCATAACCACTGGTTACACAGTCCTAAGGGTTTTCTAACGCTGGCCTTCGGCCTTCACAATACAGTGAAATCATCTGATCCTCTCTGGCAGAGGTCCAGCTGGGGGACTGGTCTGGGGCTGGAAGATCCACCAGTGTCTCCGAAAGAGCCCCGGAAGTTCAATTTGTTCTCAAGGTGAAGAGAAAACTGGAGACTTGAGACACAAGGGCAGGTCAACACGAGCAAGAGTCAGGAGGAAAGCCCAAGTCAAGGGCAAGACAGAGCGAAGAGGTCCAAGAACATTGCTACAATAGCTGCAGCCCATTCTGATTCATCTCTGGCTAATAGGTTTCCTAGGTTTATCTGTCGAGCTTAAAGGTACAGGGTAGACGTATAAGAAATCCACCAAAAATGATCATAGAAAAGAGAACCACCTTCCTCCCATGTAAAATAGAAGAACCTGCTTTACTGATTCTCCCTTAAACTATCTATACATTGTTCTTCAATAGCTTGTACTAATTTTACTAGATAACACGTTTGTCTCACAAATGAGACGTGGTTCAAGTACTTCTCCCAAACTCCTTTCCTCTTAAATTTAGGGCATTCACATCTCATGTCTTCAACTGCTTCCATCACAACCATTTGCTCCTGCAAATAAAGGTACAGTGAGGTCATGACTGACAAGAAAAACTGTTAGGTGTTTCTCATCCAGACTCAGTCCTATTTATTGATGACCTTCTCAAAGATTATGATGTGGAGTTGACTTCTGAATGCTAAGCATATGCTTGTTTAATGCCAATGATCTATTTTTGAACACTCAAAATATTTTTAAAATAGTATAAGTTGCAAGTGTGCTCTGTTTCATGGGAAATAAAATTTAACTCCTGTTTATATACTGATATATAAACATTTCAGTATATGAGGATTCTTCTAGCCTCCGAAGGAGTCACTGCATTTCCATTAGTGAATACTCTGACAGCATTTAAAATTAGATTGGATCTACATGACACTTTTCAGGAAAATGGGTATTAAATAAAAGAAGAAAAACCTATAGGTTCAAGAAAAAGCCATAATCATTTGCTAGTATCACTGATTTCATAAAAAATTTTAAAAATAATTTATAATATTAGCCAACAAAACTATAATACAACCCCCATGAACCAAGCATTACTTCTTTTAGGACACATGTGAGAAAATGTTTAATTTCCAAGTTAGAGGCAGAACTGGAGTTTTAGACCTTGTACTTTTATGAAAGCATATGCTACTACATGAGGATATTGGTTATTTTTATCAGAAAGAAAAATGTAAGAAACGTGGAAGACTAATGTAAGGACAGGAACATGTTGCTAATCTTGCTATGTATCGCTTCACCCTTGATGGGCTCTTTGAATTTGAAGCCAAGGTAAATGTAAGCTTGTAACCACCCCTGCAGGCAGGAGAAGTTTTGTGAGTGCTTTGGGATGAAGTCTGGGGAAGTCCTAGACCAAGAAGAAAATCCTGAGGTGCCTGAGATTTCTCTTACATCCTGCTTGTTATAAACACCCCTTTAGAAAAGCAAATGGGCTCCTCACGTAATCTCATGAACTAGACCTGCAGGAACCACAAGGGCTCTGTTGCAGCTTGTCCATCAGACAGGTATGTGCGGGCAGCGAGACCAAGGGTGAGGCTGCAGGAACCCGAAGCAGAACATAGGCTGATGAACTTAAAACTAATACGCTTTTCTATTGATATGCATTAGACAAATGTATAACTGGAACATCACAACCACGATTTTATGGACAATATTGCTTAAGATGAGGAAGGTATTTATTTATTTATTATAAAATATTGGCTATATTCACTGTGCTGTACAATATATCTTTGTAGCTTATTTAATACATAGTAGTTTATACCTCTTAATCCCCTGCCCCTGTTTTGCCCCTCCACCCCCCACTAGTAATCACTAGTTTGTTCTCTATATCTACGAGTCTGTTTCTCTTTTGCTACGCGCATTCGTTTTATTTTTTAGATTTCACATGTAAGTGATAACATGCAGTATTTGTCTTTCTCTGTCTGACTTATTTTACTAAGCGTAATACTCTCCAGATTCATCCATTTTGTCGCAAACGGCAAAATCTCATTCATTTTTATGCCTGAGTAGTATTCCATTGTATATATATATATATATATATATACCACATCTTCTTTATCCATTCATCTGTTGATAGACACTTAGGTTGTTTCCATATCTTGGCTTTTTAAAATAACGCTGCTATGAACATTGGGGTGCATGTATCTTTTAGAATTGGGGTTTTCATTTTCTTCGGATATATACCTGGGAGTGGAATTGCTGGATCATATAGTAATTCTATTTTTAGTTTTTTGAGGAGCCTTCATGCTGTTTTCCACAGTGGCTTCCCCAATTTGCATTCCCCCCAACAGTGTACAAGGATTACCCTTTCTCCACATCCTTGCCAACATCTGTAATTTGTGGTCTTTTTGATGATAGCCATTCTGACAGGTGTGAAGTAACATCTCACTGGATTTTGATTTGCATTTCTCTGATGATTAATGACGTTGAGCATTTTTTCATGTGTCTGTTGGCCATCCATATGTCTTCTTTGGAAATATATCTATTCATGTCTTCTGCCCATTTTTTGAGTCGTTTGTTTTTTGATATTGAGCTGTATGAGGTGTTTGTATATTAATATACTGATATTAGCTGTTAATATACTGATATTAACCCCTTATCAGTCGTATCATTTGCAAATATTTTCTCCCATTCAGTAGGTTGTCTTTTCATTTTGTCCATGGTTTCCTTTGCTGTGCAAAAGCTTCTATGTTTAATTAAGTAGAAGGTACTTAAAGAACAGAGTTAATTAATTCATTGTATCTTGGACTTCAGGTACATAGAAGTGGATTCATTATGCTTAGATTATAACCCATTCTCAGTACTGGTTCATATATAGTCCACTCCAGTAATTTTGGTGAAGGTGGGGTAGGGGGACTTTCCATTTTTTATTTTTTGCAATTCAATGATTTTTCATAGATTTGTACAACCATCACCAAAATCACTTCTAGAACATTCCATCACCCCAAACAAGCCCTGTACCCATTAGCAGTCACTGTCTATTTCCTCCCCTACATCCCCAACCTAGGTACCAGTAACCCACTTTCTGTCTGTTTGTACCTATTCTGGACATTTTTTATAATTGAATCATACAGTATGTGGTATTTTGTGACTGACCTCGTTTACTTAGCATAATGTTTTCAAGACTCATCCATGTTGTAGCATGTATCAGTCCTGCATTTATTTTTATTGCTGAATAAAGTTCTATTATATGGATATATCTCATTTTATTTATCCATTCATTAGTTGCCAGACATTTGGGTTGTTTCTATTTTTTGACTATTAGGAAGAATGCTGCTCTGAACATTCATGTACAAGATGTTGAGTGGACATATGTTTTCGTTACTCTTGGGCATTTACCTTGGAATGGAAACGCTGTGCCATATGGTAATTCTATGTTTAAAGTTTTGAGGAATTGCCAAACTGTTTTCCAAAGCAAAGTATATGAGGGTTCCAGTTTCCCCGCATCCTCACCAGCACACATTGGTCAAGTTGACACATAAAATTAACCATTACAGTCTACTGCATTAAGCTTGCAGGGGTGTGGGCGGGCTGCCTTCTATACTGAGAGATGGGTGGAATGATGGTCTGGGGTAACCATGTGGTTCTAGGTCATGTTCGTATCTGAATTGGCTATAAAAATGGGACAGTCGAGGTGGCACTTTAGGGTATTACTCTAACACCTTCAATATTCTGTGCTAGAACTTCCTCAAAAGCTGATTTTCTCCCACTCTCTGTTTAAGCCACACCATTAAGGCAACAAATTTAAGGCAAAGATTGTCCACATCCTTAGTTGCACCCCAACTCCAACGTGGCGTGATGAAATCAGTTGAATGCATGATAAAAAAACTAAGAGGAAAGGATTTTAGAAGCATCACTTGAATCATTTTATCTTCTTAAGGGACAAGGTTATTACCTGATACAATTAAGTTAAAAGTGAGATTACTCTTGTGGAACAATATGTAATTTGCCTAGAAATCAAGAGATGATGTCAGGGTCTTGTACCTCAGATACCTGAAAAATGTTCAGTGCTTGTCTTTTACATTCTAATGTACAATGGCTTTCTATTCATTTAACCCAGGCACACCAACCGGTGACTCACACATAGGAGGTTCCTTTGCTCCAGGTCTGCTCTCAACCTACCTGTGTCAACAAGAGACTGCCAGGCAGTTAAGAGCAATGAAACTTGTGAAGACAAAATGATTTCTTAGAAAAGCCTTCTATGGGAAATGAAATCAGTGTCTTGAAGAGACATCTGCACTCCCATGTTCATTGCAGCATTATTTACAAAAGCCAAAATAGGAAAACAGCCTAAGTGTCCACTGATGGATGAATGGATGAAGAAAATGTGATATATATACAATGGAACATTATCCAGCTATAAAAAAAGAAAGAAATTCTGCCACTTGTGACGACGCAGATGAACGTGGAGGACATTATGGTAAGTGAAGGAAGCCAGGCAGAGAAAGACAAATACTGTATGATCTCACTCATACGTAGAATCTAAAAAAAAAAAAAAAGTTGAACTCATTGAAACGGAGTAGAATGGTGGTTGTCAGGGTCTAGGGGGTGGGAGAAACGGGGAGATGGTGGTCAAAGGGTACAAACGTTCAGTTATGAGATGAGTAAGTTCTGGAGACCTAATGTACAGCAGCATGGTGACTACAGTTAACAATACTGTAAGGTATACTTGAAATCTGCTGAGACAGTAGATCTTAAGTGTTCTCACCACCACCAAAAAAAAGAAAAGGTAACTACATGAAGTGATGTGTTCATTAACTTGATTGTGATGTGATAGTCATTTCACAATGTACCTGTGTATCATCACATAGCACACTTTAAATATATACAATTTTATTTGTTGATTATACCTCAGTAAAGCTGGAAGGGAAAAAAAGAAAAGCCTTTTTGTGGGCATTCTAGTTGTGAAGTACCCATGGTCCAGAGGAGAAGCTTCACAGAGAGCAGATGAGAGGTGGCCTGGGGTGGTGTGCAGTGGGGTGAGGACTGGCTTTCAAAGGGCGCAGGAAAGGGCTTCCCTGGTGGCGCAGTGGTTGAGAGTCCGCCTGCCGATGCAGGGGACACGGGTTCGTGCCCCGGTCCGGGAAGATCCCACACGCCGCCGTGCGGCTGTGCTCGTGAGCCATGGCCACTGAGCCTGCACGTCCGGAGCCTGTGCTCCGCAACGGGAGAGGCCACAACAGTGAGAGGCCCGCCTACAGCAAAAAAAAAAAACAAAGGGCGCAGGAAAATTCTGGAGTTATTTGATGGAGGTGATGGTTCCACAGACTTAGCTGAAACTCATCAAGTTGTACATTTAAATATATACAGTCCATACTTCATCAATCATACCTCAATAAATCTAAAAGATTTCAGAGGGGGAAAAAAAGACTTAAAAATCTTACAGACCTCTTTTCAAACAAAATGGATCATCTGCACTTAAGGTATTTGCCAGGAACCCCATCTTGACTTACTGTCAAAAGCCTGGTTGAAATGGGTGATGTCTGAGAAGGTCAGGCCAAGGGAATACTAACCATCCATTTGCTCATGTTCCGATCAGCAAAAGTAAAACGTTTGGACCACATAAGCCTGGTGCTTCATCGAAATGTCCTCACTTTCTCATAATGTTCTCAATTATTTTTAGTCAAAATTTGATAATGTGGATATTTTTTTTTGCAAAAAAAAAAAAAAAAACAGAAACAAGAAAGGAAGGGGAAATGGAAGAAAGAAGGAAATTTATGATAGCTAGAATAATGGTCCTTCAAAGATGCCCACATCCTAATCTCTGGACCCTGTGAATATGTTACCTTACATGGCAAAGGGGAATTAATGCAGATGGCATTAAGATTGTTGATCAGCTGACCTTAAAACAGGCAGATTATTTGGATTATCCAATAATCCAATTACCACTGCTAGGCCAAATGTAATCCCAAGAGCCCTTAAAAGTGGAAGCAGGCGGGACTTCCCTGGTGGTGCAGTGGTTAAGAATCCGCCAAAGCAGGGGACACAAGTTCAGGCCCTAGTCTGGGAAGATCCCACATGCCGCGGAGCAACTATGCCGGTGCACCACACTACTGAGCCTGTGCTCTAGAGCCCGTGAGCCACAACTACTGAGCCCACGTGCCACAACTACTGAAGCGAGCACACCTAGAGCCCGTGTTCCGCAACAAGAGAAGCCACCGCAATGAGAAGCCCAAGCACTGCAACGAAGAGTAGCCCCCGCTCGCCGCAACTAGAGAATGCCCGTGCACAGCAACAAAGACCCAACGCAGCCAAATAAATTAATTTATTAAAAAAAAAACAAAAAAACAGCGGAAGCAGGAGACAGATGTGAGTATGCAGAAAGGCACAGAATGGTGCACAGAATTGCTGGCTTTGAAGACAGAGGACATGGCCGGGAGCCAGGGGGTGTGGGCACCCTCTAGAAGCATGAGCGCCCCCCTAGAGCTGCCAGAAGGAACACAACCCTGCCAACTCCTTGATTTTAACCCAGTAAAATCCATTTCGGACTTTTGGCCCCCAGAACTATGAGATAATAAACCTGTGTTGTTTTCAGTCACTAAGTTTGTGGTACTACATTACGATAGCAATAGAGAACTACTACAGAGTCCTTCAAGTGAGGTAAAAATAGCACTGGCTTCATTTATTCACACAGTCATTTAACAAATATTGAAAACTTTCCCTGGGCAAAGCATTGTGTTGGGAACAGAGTAGGTACACGTGGAAATGAAATCTGTACCTACGAATGCAAGAGCCAGGCAACAGTTAGATACCGGGGAAAGCGCAGGGAGAGGTACCACCCAGGATGGGACAAAGAATAAGGGATTTTCAGTCCCCTTTGGCTGAGAACACTTGCAGGGCCCGCCCGACTCTTCCCTCACGAACTGCCATATTTTGCGGTCCAGCCTTGGCTGAGGGCTTTTTTCATCACTTCTCCCCTATCTCAGAGAAATGGAAGATACTTCCATTCCCACCTGCATCTTAGGTTTCGGGCCCTTTCCTCCAGCTATAAACATGCCAAGCATTAGCGAACCTCAGTCAAAGCTGGAAACTACAGCCGGCCACGAGAGTGTGCACGTGAGGTGACTGCAATTTTTTTTTTTTTTTTCCTGCCAAACCAGAATTAGCCGGTATAGGAATGAACGAGCACGGAGATTTGAAATTGCACGGATTGGAAGGAAGCTCAGGTTAGGTTCGGGCACCTCCAAACGCACCATTTTTAAAACCACACGGACTGAGGCCTCGAGCTCCAAGCTCCACAAAACGGAGCTGGCCCGGCAGCGAGCGGCAGAGGCGCCGGGAGCCCGCACAGCGCGCCGAACCGGGCGGAGCGCAGAGCCGCGGGCACCGGCACCTCCAGGATGATAGGCGACGTTGCCACAAATCTCTCCGCCCAGCCGCTCAGGGGGCTCCGAGGGAAACAGCAAGTTCGGGGATCGGGGCGGGGAGCCCAGTGAGGCCGCCGCCCCGAGGGCTGCGGACAGTGAGTATCCCGGGCCGCGCTGCATCGCGGGCCCGGGGATGGAGCGGCGCCGGGGGCATCTTGGGCTGCGGTGGCCGCTGCGCCCCAGCCGCCCGGGAAGCGGCGGTGCGGGCCCGGGGCCTGGTAGGGGAAGGCGTCTAGAGGGTCGAGGGCAGGGCTGAGCAGAGGCGCGGTGGTCCCGCCCAGGCCGCCAGCCGGGGTGCTACGGAATCGCTGGCGAGGCCACCTCGGGGCGGGCGGGCGCGCCGGGGCGGAACGTGGGCACGCGCCGCGCTCCCACTGCGGCCAGGGCCCCGCGCGCGTCGTCCAGGGCGCACGGTGCCCCTCGGAATCCCCGCCCGACCCCAGAGGCGCGCTGGTTCCCGCGTCCAGCCTTGCTCCTGCCTCCTCTCCCGGCCCGCGTTAGCCACTCGAACTAGCAGTGCTGGGGCGGAGAGGGGGAGACCCGGGCGGGGGCGGGGCGGCTGCGGGACTTCTGGGGGTGCAGGATGCCTCCCCGCGCAGGCCGCCGGGACTGCGATCGGCCTCGCTTCCCCGCGGAGCTGGCGAGTTCCGGGCGCGCGGAGACACGCGGGATGCCCGGGATGGGGGCCAGGGGTCTCGGGGTGCCGGGGAAGGGGGAGCACACAGCGCCCGGGAGGGGGCCCCGGGGCGGCGGAGGCGGAGCTCGAGAGATGAGGGTTGGCGCGGAGGCCGGATCGCCGTGGGCCAGCCCAGGGCGTGCGGACGCTGGTACCCCAGAGCGGTTCTGATCAAGGCCCCTTGGGGAGGAAAGGAGAGACTGAAATGGGGCTAGGGACCCGGGGCGGCCATTTCGGGGCTAGACGCCGCCAGGCCACTGACGGTGTTTTAGGAGCTCAATTTTGCTTACCAATTAATTAAGCCGTTTTCTTTCTGCGGAAAAGTTGATCCAGGCTCTCATTAGCAAGGATGAGTAAGGGTTATTATTGGGCATTAGAAAAATTCCTTTTCGCCTTGCCTGGCGTGTGTGTGTGTGTGTGTGTGTGTGTGTGTGTGTATGTGTGTGAGAGAGAGAGAGAGAGAGAGAGAGAGATAAAATAGGCTTTGGAATCCCTCAGGCCCGAGTTCAAATTTGGCCTCCACCACCGGGTAGTTTAACCTCTCTAAGCTGCATTGCCCCCATTCTACAAATAGTCTCAATTTTCTCATCTGTAAAATGGGGCATTAATATCAACTGGACAGAATCGTTGTGGAGAAGCCGTTAACAGTTCCTGACCCATAGAAGGCATTTATATTTTTAGTTCCCCCTGATACAGCGTGAACCTAGATAGGGTTCCCCGTTTCTCTTGCTCTGTGGTCTCTGCACAGCTCAGTTCCCCAGCCTTGGCTGCTCCAGCCTCTTCAGCCTGTTGGCCTCAAGTGCGCCCTCTAAAGGCTCAAGATGTCCAGTGCACACCCGGTCTAGAGGGCAAATATCGACAGAGCCAAATTACAGATGTGCCCGCCCCACGCCCACGTCTAATGAAGAACCTGCTACCAACATACTCTGTCACCTTTGGGGAAGATTGTATTTTTAATTTTAATTGGGCGCTTTCCCCTTTACCGCTTATTTACAGTGAGCTCACCACATTGTAACATAATCAACAGTAGCCAAATTAAAAAGCAATTACTTGGGCTTCCCTGGTGGCGCAGTGGTTGGGAGTCCGCCTGCCGATGCAGGGGACACAGGTTCGTGCCCCGGTCCGCGAAGATCCCACATGCCGCGGAGTGGCTGGGCCCGTGAGCCATGGCCGCTGAGACTGCGCGTCCAGAGCCTGTGCTCCGCAACGGGAGAGGCCACAACAGTGAGAGGCCCGCGTAATGCAAAAAAAAAAAAAAAAAAAAAAAAAAAATCAATGACTTGTTTATAAAACTTGCTCCCCTAACAGAGTTGTGGAAAATTTAATTTCGTTTTAATCTCTGAAACACTCGAACAGGCTATATAGTATTTTCACTTCTGCCAGTTACCAGGTAAATACGTAGCTGACCTCCATGTCATAGCCTGCGTGTGTTACTTCATTTCCCCCATGAATGGTTTCTCTTTCACTGGTAGTAAACTCACTTTAGGGAAGAATGGGGAGTTGACTGTTGATCCCATAATCTTCCATAATCTTCCCATTTCCTTCCTTCAGCTTCTTCAGTGCAAGGCCCTAACGTTATGTGCAGAGCTTCCATTCTAGGTGAGCCCAGAATGGGTTACATTTTACACATCAGTCCTTAGCAGAAACCCCACGCTCACTGCTCCACTTCCCCCAGTGTCCCACACGTGTTGTCATTTTGCATGTGTGTCAGTGTGTGGAAAAGATGGGGGAGCTTGAAGACCGTATGGTGGAGAAAGACTTGGAGCCTGGCGAGAGGTGGCCCAGAAACCCTTCCTGGTTCTCCCTCTCTCTCCAGGTGCAGAGGAGGGGCCTAATGCTCAAATGATTATTTTGTATCTTATTACATAAATGCTGAAATGCTAAAGCAAACTTGGGGGTGAGGGGACAGATGTTTATTCTTCTGTTGCCGTTTGTTTGTTTTCGTTAATCTGGCTGTACAGTCAGATAACTCTGATTAGTCAAAACAGGAATGACTTTTAGAGAGATTTGGGTGTGAAATGCAGACAACCCCATTGCCTGGAAGATCTTCAGGGACTTCCTGCGGATCTGATGGAATTTTGTCTTACCCACCCATAGGCTCCATCTGATACTATTTTCTACAGGCACAGTTGTGCCTCTTTTTTTTGTTTGTTTGTTTCTTTGCTTTTTACAGCTGTGCCTCTTGAAGAAAACTTTTCCATTAAACGCCATTTAACGTCATTTCTTTATGAACAGATAAACTGGAAATGTCAAGAACAACTCAATGGCAACTGCATCTCTTAACCCATAAGATAAATAATTCAGTGAAAATATAAAGTTCTTAACATTGCTTAGAAAAGTGCTTACTATTTCAACTCATAAGTTGAAAAAAATATGACTTTTGTATTATTATTATTTCAAAGTCTTTCTTCCATGTAGGTGGGCTTTAGGAAAATGCCAAGTTGTGTGTTTTATCTCATTAAACACAGATTGTAAAACAATGTTGTTATTATTCATCTAAGCCAGTCACACCCCTTATCAAGCTGCCTGGTTCTCCTCTTTCTGGCTCCTTGGGATTCTGTGTACAACTACCAGGGGCAAAGGGAAGACAACCATCAGACACCACTTCGGAACCCTTTCTAGCTTCATCCTCCTGGAACTTTTGACAGGGTAGCTCGGTTATGGGCTGTGAGCTTTGGAGAGCAAGGGTTATCCCATCCCTTTCTATCGCCAGGCAGACTGTCCTCTCGTGGGGGGAGAGGAGGGTGGTGGGAAACACACACACAAGCCTACAGCCCAATGCAGACTAGACTTCCCAAGGGAAGTGGCTCTGAATTGCCACTAATCTACTGTAGGCAAGTAGCTGAACCAGATGATGTTTAAGAGATAGAGAGAGGGGCCTTGACTTTCTTATAATAAAGTTAATATACATTTAGTTAGAATTTTTTTACCAAAGAGATAAAGAAGAGGAAATTACTTGGAAGACAATCGTCCAAAGAATAATCTCCATCAACATTTTAGTTTCACTCGTCCTTTTTTCCTACAGATACATATTTTTAACAACAACAACAACCAAAAAGGAATTATTTCATGTGCCCCATTTTGTGACCACCTAGTATAATTCAACCTTAGCGTGACCTTCTTTCTCTGTCTTCAAAGAGCCCATACAGTTTTATTTTTGATGGTGTACTTGCATTGCATGGCTATACCACGATTGACTGATTTAACATGTACTCTAATGTTGGATATTAGAGATGTTTGCAGGGGGTTTTTTTTCCTCATTATTTCAAGGTTTCACTATTAGAATTTAGTTGAATCTTGAAGGATGAGCAGAAGAGGACCAGGAGATTAGAAGGAGAGAAGTATGTTCCCGAAAGAAGAGAAGGTCACGCACAAAAGCTTGAGAGACTGTGCCAGGTTCAGGGAGCTGCAGGTGCTTCCATGGGGCTGGAGAGCAGAGTGCAAAGCTGAGGAACAGGAGAAGGGACCTGGCAGAGTGGCAGATAACGCGAGGGGAGAGCCTGGAAGCAGACAGGGCAGTTTGGACTTAATCCTAAGGATAACTCGACCGGGTGGGGAAGTTACATGGTACGATAGCATTTTCCTATTCCCAGCATCCTCGGTAATGGAGAGGTGAAGGGAAGAACGCAGCAGAGAGCAGCAACATGGGCAGGAAGTGTGGTGGCTGAGCACTGGATATCTGTTTAAGAGACAGAATAATTTAAAAGATGAAAATAATGGGTATGAGAGAAATGAAAAGTCAAGATGAGCCCCAGGACAGATCCATTAAATTGCTCTTCCACTGGCATCCTTGGTTCCTTAGCACCTGTTTCTGCCCAACAAACTCTTAATCTGGGGATTAGCGAACTTTTCCTATAAAGGGTCAGAGAGTAAGTATATGAAGTTCTGCAGGTCACATAGCCTTTGAAAAGGTAAAAAAATAATTCTTAGCTCAGGGATGTACAGAAAGAGTCTGTGCAGATGGCACCGTGTGCTTCCCTAAAAGAGGCTGAGAGCTGGGCACTTGGGCCACAATTTGCTTCTCTGTCATTTTGTCCACGTCACGACACTGCGGAGAAAAGCCCCATGGTTGGAGGTGTTCCGAGTGTATTTGGGACCGTTTTTTACACCAATTTCCTCCACTGCAACAAAATGATTTTCAGTAATAATCACATGTCATGGTCAGTAATAATCATTATTTTCTGATTTGCTCCTCTGTTTTAAAATCACTTGAAACAAAGAATAGATTTCCATTTTAAAGTCATTATTCAAATTCATGTATCGACTACAAATTTCACTTTCCAAACCAAAGCTTTTCACCTTGCAGCTTTGGCACTCTGTTTTGCTCTTTTAAATTTTAAACAAAACTAAAGTCTGCAGGTGGGCACATAGAGTGACAAAAGTCAAGTAGCTGGCGTCCTGGTCTTCGTCTCCACCATCACTGTGCTGTGACAGTCCATCTTGAATGTCCTGCTAAAGGCAGTGATGTGTGACACCGCAGGCACTGCAGACCCAAACTGAGTCAAAGTGTGGACCAGCAGTTCTGAACTCTTAGGAACTTACTCTCAAAACAGATATGTGCATTCAGATGGCCAAAAGGCACATGAAAAGATGTTCAGCATCGCTGATAATTAGAGAAATGCGAATCAGAACTGCAGTGAAGTATCTCACCTCACACTGATCAGAATGGCCATCATCAAAAATCCCACTACTTACCATCTTTTCTCCATCTACCCCCTGCTTCCTCAAGTCTCAGAGGATGGGTCAGTCTTCCTGATCAAGACCAACCCTGTCCCACCACCTCTGGGATTAGTCATTCTCTCTCTCCTTATCCTCAGTTTTTATGCATACACTCCATTCTCATCCTAAAAAATAAAACAAAACCAGAGACTTCCCCTGGTCTGGCATCGTGTCACCTCTAGCTCCATCCAACCCCCTCCTCTTGTTTGAACAACTTGAGAGATAGATCTACGCAAAGCACAGGTCCCATCTTATCTCTTCCTTGTGCAAATGCGGCCACCAACTATTCATTATGTACAGGATAAACTCCAAAATCCTTATCTGTCACATAAGGCTCTTCAAGATCTAGCCCCTGGCTCCCTGGTAACCTGTATGCCATTGTGGTATCCAAATTTCTGTAATCTGATTTCCAATTTTCTAAGCAATTTTCTAGCTTCCCAGGTAAATGCTGGGAATGGGGGTGGATGGAGGGGGTGAAAGTATGTCTTGTATACCAGACATAAATATCACCATTTTTAGAAGACTCTATCTCCCATTGTAAGATAATAAATTGGCCTTCTCCTTTACCAATCTCTCCTGAGTTGGGTTCGTATGAGTCAGTCCCCCTGAGGCTAACCCACTGTAGCTGCATTGAACAAATTGAACACTTGGACCCACAAAACTGAGAACCATAGCCTCTGCCAGGCGCCCACTCAACCCCCCCCCCCCCCCGCAAGGCCAAGCTACCCTGTCTAAGGCCAGGCATCTTCCTTCTCTAACGTCTTTGTTGTCACCTGTCAGTTTCCATCTCAATAAGGGACACAAGGCATGGGCTTTGGAGTCAGGAATAGCTGGGTTCAATTCCTGGCTTCCTGTCTAGCTATTACATATACTACCTCCTGGCCATGAGAACTTGGGAAAGGCACTTCACTTCCCTGAGTCTATTTCCATTTCTTTAAAATAGCCATAATAATACTTACATATAGGATGACTGTAAAGATGAAACAGGTTTCATAAAAGCATTTGGTCCTATGAAAAAGTGAGGAGTGTTCCCAAATCTGCATAAGGACAAGATTAATCTAAAGGTCTAATATGATGGTGGGGCCACTTTGGTTCTGATGGGTAGGTAGAGCTTTCCAGAAAGGTGGAGATTTTTTTGTTTTGATGTTCAATGAAATTATCTGTCATATGTATTTCAGAACATCTTGGAAAATGTATACAAGTCATGAAGACATTGGGTATGATTTTGAAGATGACCCCAAAGATAAGAAGACACTTAAACCCCACCCAGACATTGATGGCGGATGGGCTTGGATGATGGTCCTTTCCTCTTTCTTTGTGCACATCCTCATCATGGGCTCCCAGATGGCCCTGGGAGTCCTCAATGTGGAGTGGCTTGAAGAATTCCATCAGAGCCGTGGCCTGACGGCATGGGTCAGCTCCCTCAGCATGGGCGTCACCTTGATTGTGGGTATGTTCACATGTGGCCTGTTGTAAAACTGAATAATTATAAAATGACAGTTCCTCACTGTAAGTAATGTTTTGTATTGTTGAAACGTTAGATATTACATTTTAGTGGACGTTGCTCTTGTTTTTATTGTGGTCAAATGCACATAACATAAAGTTTACCATTTTAACCAGGTGTACAGTTCAATGCCACTGAGCCCATTCATCGCCACCATCCATCTCCAGAACTTTTCCCATCTTCCCAAAATAAAACTGCACACATTAAGCAATGACTCCGCATTGCCACCTCTCCTCCCAGCCCCCTAGCCCTGGCCACTACCATTCTATTCTCTGTCTCTATGAATTTGACTGTGCTAAATACCTCATATAAGTGGGATCACACAAGATTTGTCCTTTTGTGTGATATTCCTATTCGAGTATGGTAAACATTTGGAGTATTTTAAAAATTGAGCATTAGAATTTTTACCCCTAACTCTGTTTTCTTAACCATTATAATTCATTACCTATCATTACAAATCTGTTTAACACATGAATATTTTTAAAAGATAAAAATGTTTAAGAAAACACAGTAAAAGTAAATAATCTTATTTCAGAGCTCTAATGTTTTAAATTTGAAGTATTGATCCTATGTTATTGAAAAATCTATTAAACTGTTTTTAGAAAAGTTACTGATATAGCTAACAGGAGGGAATAATAACATATTCTTGTATTTTGTAGTTTAACCACGTAGCAATCTATGAAAGCAATTCTTATCTAATTGGAGTTACTAAACAAGGAAATTATTATAAATATGATACGTTGCTATGGCTAATGTGTTTCAGTTTGAGAACTAAACAGCTTTTACTGCCAACTGCTATTTAATAAGCACCTATTATATACCAGGTGTTTTCCCTTACATCATCTCATTTAACTTTAATTCTCTCAACAGTCGTACGAGGTAATTACCACTATACCGTAAAGCTGTTCAATTCCTTTACTTGAAAGTAAAAGCCATATTTTTACATATAATTTTTTTTTTAATTTAAAGGGTTCGTGATATATTTTATCCTAGAAACATAATACGCCTCAAATCTCTTCCTAGTATTGTGGGAGTATGCGGATGACAGGCAGATGTGTGTTTGACAAGAGCCTGTGCCTTGTCAGTGATTTCCACATTGGTAATTAATTGCTTGAATTCAATTCAGAGATTTGTTGATCTTGGCTGGTATTCAGCCAATGTTATTTTGGATAATCCCAGCGACATTAATAACAGTGGCAGTGCTAATGATAGAAAACAAGGACAGAATGTTATTTCTCAAGATGTGTACAGGGGGTATGTGTTTATCACAAGGAATTATTACTGATCTAGTTTTTAAATTAAATAAGGGCATCATTATGTGTGTGAGAGAGAATTGTTGATAAATCACTTTTGCCTATAATTGTAATGAACTGACTCCTCAACCCTGCCTTGGCCTTGTTCAAACCAGGACTGTTTATCATATGAGAAGTGCAGGTAGGTTAACCTCAGTGCAGGGAATTTGCTAGTTTTGTGTTGGATATAATTCTACCTTCTCAATAAGTCAGTAAAGGAAAACTGTGCTTCTAAAATATAGGTTGACCAAAAAGTTCGTTTGGGTTTGGCCGTAAAAACCCTAATGAACTTTTGGGCCAGCCCAAATACTAAACACCCAGTTTTCTTACCTTTTTAAAAATAAATGTTTAGAGGGTAGAACAAGATACTCACAGATTCAATCTAGAAAGTGTGCTCATACAGCAAAAAAGAAGATTCAGCCAAAGACCAGGGTATTTGTCCCAGTATTTTCCAAACCGTCTAAGAAGGTTGTCTTCGGTATTACTTTGTGTTTCACAAGTTCTACAGGAATAAGCAATGGAAATCAGTCCTGAAATTATTGGATGTGGTTCTGAAGATGATCCCCCAAATAAGAACACCTAACTCATAGTGGTGATGAAATGTGATTGTCATCTTTAATTAGGAGGTAACTGTGGATTTTGAATTCTGTTTGAGAGTCCTTGATTTCCAGACAGTGGAACTTTAGATTGTAGACTAACCTTTCTTCAGGAAAGGTGTCTGCCAGATAAACATCTTTTGTCTTGCAGCTCAGAAATTACAGCACAGCAAGGCTCATAGTTATGTAAATGAAACGTCTTTTATTCTGTTTATCATGACCCTAAATTGCTATTCATTATCTAAGCTGCTGGTACAGGTGGCGGCAGATATGTTGTTTGCTTGGAAAAGCAAAAAGGAGCTCTCCTTTATTTAGCACTTACTACATGCCAAGTGCGTGTAATGTACATGACCTCCTTTGATCCTACAGCAGCCCTGGAGGCCAGACCATCATCTTGATCTCACAGAGGAGAACATGCAACGCTCAGAATCATTAAGTAACTTACTGAAGTTAACTTGTAGCCAGTAAGTGTGGGACAGGCTTCAAACCTGGTCCTCTGGACTCTGAAATGGTGTCCGCCGTACCGCACTGCCTGCCATGACGTTAAATGAGGACTGAAAATATGTTTGAAGTGAATAAATATAAATTGTTTTCATTTTCTAATCATTGTAAGGACATTGAGTTACCTCTTTCAAATTTAAAACTTCCATGAATTATGTTACAGAGTTAAAAGCACTCTGCTGGGCAGTGCCTTGCACATGGGGAATTCAATTCATTTTTGTTTCATTCTTTGCTAGCATGGGTTTTGCCAGTTCCTGCAGAAGGTCCCAATTGTTAAAAAAATGTAATCACCTTGGCAGTATCTACAGCAGCCTTTGTGATAGCTCTTGGAATAATTCTTGGTAGAAGCCATGTTGTTAAGGGTAGCTATAGGCTGCAAAAGGTCATTTACTTGCTAAGTAGATTTAGAGCAGTGGTTGTCTATCTTGGCTACACGTTAGATCCACCTGGGAGCTTTTAAAAACCATGCCTCTCGGGCTGCACCTGGAGCATTAAATCAGAATCTCTCGGGATGGGACCCTAGCATCAGGGTTTTTCTTTAATGATTTTTTTAAAGCTCCTAAGTGACTCCGACAATCAGCCAAGGCAGAGAGCCATTGATTTATTGCAGGGAAGGGTTACACCAAGAGACCGGGTATTCAATGAACTAGCTACTTTCATCCATGATTGTATGCCAAGGCTCACCTCAGATTGTTTCTCTCCTCACCTGAGCTTTTTTCCAACCTATGAGATGCTGGGATGGGCAAGAAATCATGACTTCCTCAGCGTGTTCCTGCAGCAATGCGAGACTTTATTATGTGGGAAATGGGCCAAGATTCAGATTCCTTCCGAAGAGGAGAAAGTCTGACAAGGTGTATAATCTCATTCCAAAACAATGAATTCCTCTAAAAAAGTGGGAATCTTAGCCAAAGGACTGCATCTCAATCTTATTTTCCCCTCTCCTTAGACTGGGTGTGGAGTTCTTTTCATTTTGTTGAATGGCAGTTCCATCATGGAGATGCCAACCGACCATCAATAAACAATGCTTAGAAAATGAAACTAAGGATCCGAAACTTTGGGTCTGACTTCCTTTTTTTTGATAAATCTATATTATGTAACCATGGAGGACTCACAGCATTTCTGGGGCTGACTTTGCCCATCTGCACATCATGAATGACTGTAGCTGCAGCACACATGGTGCCAGAATCAATAAACTAAAAGCCAGACACCGTTATCATCTTAATGTTCTTTTCAGTAAAGCAAGCAATACTTTCTTTTTGATATATAGAATTCCTCCAGATACGAATATCTGTACTTATTTGGGAATTTTCTCCCTTTGTTCCCCCAAATGCTTCTTAATGCAGTGTTTCATAATCATAGCATCACAGAAAAACTTGCTTCTGGGTCCTTTCTGTAATGTGGGAAATATCATTCCACTGAACTGTCATGCATTGACCCTTCATATCTTAAAAGACCTATTAACAGCAAACCAATGAATCATGCATTTTTCTCTTTTTTTAACCCACTCATCTGAGATCTGAAGTGGTGAAGTGACCGTGGGTTTAGGAAAATAAAAATATTTATAGAGAAATAAAAGGCACTCTTCAACTTACGGTTTCTGAATTTCAGTTCCCCCAGTAATTTCCTCAGATGTTTATATCCATGTGCTTAGCTTATATATTGTTTATATCATGTGCTTATTTTATAATATACATAATACAGTATATTTGTATAAGATGTTTACTGGATTAGGTCTATTCTAAGAGGTTTATCTACTGAATTATTTTCTGTAATACAGCAGGGTTAATTAAATTAGTAAGTCTTTATCTTCTCAGTTTTCAGGATTGGATCCTCTCAAAATCACTAGACAAAAAAAAAAAATTTATTAGCAGACTGTACCCAACTATGTACATGAATATTGTTAGAATTGTAAAGGAGAGTTTTATTTCAGTTTGGACTACAAGAGGAAGCTCCTTAGACTTCAACAAGTTTTTAACCTGAAATAGTCCCACCTGAACATAGGGTTTGATAACTATATAAAGTAATAATGATCAAAAACTAAGATGATGTTTAAAATGCAATGCTGAGTACAGCCTTGAACTGTATTACGAAAATACGGATTGCTATTTGGATAAGGAATCACTGACCCGAAGGCAAGCATTAAGCTTCAATGACATCAGAAGCTGCCACAAAATCAGGAAGGAAACAAAGAGGTTGACAAAAACTAGAGCGTCATATAAAGTAAGCAATGAGAAAGTGTATCATACACTGCATTGCTGTGAGTATTGGCAAATATTGTACAACCAGGGGTAGACCTGAATCTCCACACAGTGTCATAAATGCATAGCCTGATGGGTCCAGTCAGGGACTGAGAGTCAGCAGAGGCTAAAGTATGTATGAAGCAATGGAGTTCTTTCCGGCTTCGTTTGCATCTGGATATCCTCATGAAAACAGGCTATAGGTTCCTTTCTTGAAGCATGGAGGTCCTGAGAACCCCCCTTTGTGTACTCCCTTTAGATCTACAGTAAAAAACTCAAATGTATACAGGGGCCAAACAAGTAATGTAAATGAGGGCAGGGTGTCAAATACGAGGCTGCAGGGAAGGGTGGAGACTGCAGCAAACTAGAGAGGGTGTGACACAGCAAAACAGGGTCAGCTGCTGCACAGGTCCAGCTGCTCTGCACTGTGTGGGAAGGTATTCTGTGTGGCCACTGGATTTTTGTGAATAATCTTAATTTTTAAATGTTGGCAACTGATTCAAAACGTTTTTAAACTTTGTTCTGGATAAACAAAATGCATCCACAGGCTGGACGGGGCACCTAGACCACTAATTTAGGACCTCTGCTGTAGACAAGAGAATGAACTCAACTGGTCTGTTTATTTCAGGTCTGTCTTCCTTGAAAATCTAGAACCTTGTGCTCTCCAGTGAAGTTACTAAAACCTATCTTTGCACGCCAAGAGCTTTCTGCACATAAAGCAGGGGTGTGGTTTTGGTTTGTTTTACTTGAGAGCTCTAGTAATATTGTAGTCTTTGTCTTCATATGAGGACTCCCTAAGAAAGTAGGAAAATAAAATGCCATTAGTCATTTTAGTCATTCTTTTTTCAATGTTCTGTGACAGGACCTTTCATTGGCTTGTTCATTAACACCTGCGGGTGCCGCCAGACCGCCATCATCGGAGGGCTGCTGAACTCGCTGGGCTGGGTGTTGAGTGCCTACGCTGCAAACGTGCATTATCTCTTCATTACCTTCGGAGTGGCAGCCGGTAAGCGTAGTGATTTTCTTAAACTTGCCTTTATTTATTTATTTATTTATATTTTTGGCCACACCACGCGGGAATCTTAGTTCCCCGACCAAGGATCGAACCTATACTATGCCCGCTGCAGCGGAAGCGTGGACCCCTAACCACTGGACCACCAGGGAATTCCCTTAAACTTGACTTTATATGTTTCTATTGGGCATTTTGGCAATGAACTTCACTGTAAGGAAAAGAGACCCATTAAATATTTTGTCCCTTTGTCTCCTCCACCCCAACCCAACCATATCCTATCCTCCAGGAAATACTTTTTAATATAAGATATTAAATATGCCTTAAGCATGAGGAAACGACCTAACAGCTGTACTTGGCCTTCCTAATAGATTTTAATTAAATTTTCTATACCTGGTTCTAAGTGCTAGTCCCTTCTCTTGTAACAAAACGGACATAGTAATAACATTCTCTCATTTAATAACTGCAGAATCCAGCGTGAATCAGAGAAAAATCATTTTCTCCTTCACCCCTGTTCAAATTAATGGAATAGCAGCAAAACCCACATAGATGTAGAGACTCTAAGAATCAAATCCAGAGCGAAGTGTCAGTCCCCAGGAGATGTATAAAAATTGGCTGCCAGGCAGCCCAGTTTGCATATCTGTTCTGCAAAATGTATTCCCGGCCATAATTTCCTTTATCAACAGGTAGCAGAATGCACACAGGTAAGTAGTTTCTTACTCATACAATTGTATTTCAGTGAACCAGAGCCAGCCTGACTTTTTTGAGTACAGAGCTATAATCCTAATAAGTGGCACACTGATGGCAGTGTTTGCATAAGAGTTCAAAGTTAGAGTTTGGAATTCTGGCTTTTTTTCTTCCACTTGCTATCTGTGTGACTTTGGGAAAGTTACTTAACTTACTTATGCCTCAGTCTCCTTATCTGCAAAATGGGATAATTGAGTGCTTGGTTTACAGGGTTGTTGAAATGATTACATGAGATCATCTGTATGAAGCACTTAGCACAATGCTTGGCGCATAATAAAGTCTTGAGCAAATGTTAGCTAATATATAATTGTTATTGTATATAACATGTTTATTATATTATAAGCTTAAGTATATGCTTTTATGGTAGCAGGAGACAGTGAACATAAAAACTCACTGTCCCTATAAGTTGACAAGTTGGTTCTCTGTAATGTACATCTATCCACATATACACCTAAAGCACTTCTGTATCCTGTGAAGCTGAGCTTGGAAACCATTGGTCTGAAGGACTTGATAACAGCTCTTAAAGAACAACTCAGGATGTTTTCCCTGAGGCATTTTAGAAACTCTGCCCCATAACAGTCCAATGAATAGAGCTGGCACGGGGATTTTTATATTATAGGTGAGGAAATAAACTCCTTCCCCTGGGACTAAGGAGCCACACTGGGGTCTCTGGGCAGACACGTGGGAGCCCCTAGGAACTTGATTCGTGGTGTTTGGTTACGTGGATTATGACTTGGTCCCCATAACCGGGACTTGAAATTTCTTCCCATCATCTAGAGATGTCTATGGTTAGACTCTTTGTTTACGTGGAATTTTATTTCTTGCAGTTAGTTGCTTATTGGTTCTCAAGTAATGTGATCTCCGTATTCATTCATTTGTTTATGCATTCACTTATTTAATCAACAAATATTTAGGGATACAAGGAATTCGGAAAAAAAAATCAGGAGGCCAGTGAAAGGAAAGTGTTTCTTGAGACACTTTATTGCTCCCTCTTTTTAATACAGGAAACACCCAAAGAAAGTCTCTGAAAATAAGTGTATTCACGTCCTCCACAAATGTATATATATAATTATGTTTAAGTGGAAAATCCAGCTAAATCAGTTAGCTTATATACCGTTGGGCTGTTGTTAGTGAGGCATGGTGAAGCTGATTGACCCCTATTTAGTATAAAAGAAAGTTAGAAGCAAAGATCTGCAAAAAGCAAGTGATTGAAACAACAAAAAAATAAAGAGATTTTTAAATAAAAAAAAATTTTTTAAAAGCAACTGATTGATATGTATATCACTGTACAATAATGTATGTGTGAAAGAGACTTTGTTGACATCTTTCTTCATTACAAAAAGCATCTGAGGCAGATTTGTTTGTATTTGGTTTTTAACATCTAGGCAATTAAAATTGCATGGATGTCCTCCTATTAAGCAGAAAACTAACATCTGTTTGAGCGATCTTACTCAGCCAGGAGAATCTGGACAGATTTCTTCAGCTTTGCCATTTAAGAGATCCATTCTCTTAAACTTGGCTTCTGGAGACAGCTTTTCCCCGCTATGCATGCTTTTCACTCAGAACCCCAGGATCTTCTCTCTCCCTCTGGGCCTTCTTCTGCCTGGCTTATCTGGGTACAAGCCCGGCCTCTAAACCTGAGTGTGGTGAAGAATTGTTCCAGGGCCCTGCTTGACCACTGGGCTTGAGCCTCGATATCCCCAAGGCCTGTTCTATATGCTCATAGAATAATTGTGCTGACTACGAATCACAAAGTCACATTAGGAAGGGGAGATGCTGTTAAGGACATGGAGAGGGTAGTAGATGCTTGTAGCATTAGGAACGGATTTTTTTTCTCACACATGGGAGTGTTTATTATTAAAACGAAGTTATAATTGGTCCTACTCTTATGCTTTGCCCCTCAATTCGGTTCCTATTAGTTATTTCATTCTGCTGCTGTTTAGAGATCCATAACCACATTAAATTTAGGTTGCTGGTGATTGTCAATGACAAATCAAATTTTAAAAAGTAAACTTTTGTGCCATCAGCAAAATGCAGAATGGACAAATGATCTAGTTTCCTCAACAAGTAAATTGCAAGAGAAAAAAAAAGAGAAATTAAGACTTAAAATATGTATCAGCAAATAGCAATGTGTGGGCCTTACTTGGATCCTCATTTAAACACATTTTTTAAAAATATGGTCATTTATGAGAGAATTGGAAATTTGAACACCTTTGGATATTTTATGATATCAAAGAATTATTCATTTTTTTCAGATAAGATACTGATATGATTATACAGTTTAAAGAATTCTTCTATTTAGAGATTTATACTAAAATATTTGCACATGAAATGATATATTTGGGATTTGTTTCAAAATAATATGGAGGAAGGAGTGTGTGTGTGTGTGTGTGTGTGTGTGTGTGTGTGTTGGGGTAGAGGCGGGATTGAGGCAAGAATTGCCAGGAGTTGATAACGGTTGAAGCTGGGTGATGGGTATGTGGGAGTTCATTAAACCACTTGGTTTTTAAAAGCTTACTCTGAATCTGATTCAAACTGTTTCATTATAAGTGGTAAGAGGGTAACATTAATTGACAGTGTGCTATCACATAGGTGTATTGCACTTACGTATACATCAGGAACACAACACCAATGAGCTGCATGTTTAACTGACTTGGTCAAGGTCACACGGTTACTTATGGGGAGTGGAGCCAGGATTTAAACCCAAGGCCAGCTAGGTTCTTTCTGCTACACATCTCCCCAGCACAATCATAAGGACAATAATACTGTGCTACAATATTTAATATCAAAGAATTTCTTGGTTCTTTAACAAATAATTATTTTTTCAAAATAACCACTGATACACTAATTTTTCAGCTGAGTATTTTGTACCTTAACCCTGGAAGTATCAATTTAACCGGTATGAGAAAGGTGGCTATTATTTCAAAATATGATCACTTTACTTTCCCAGAGAACTTTCTTTTATTCATTCCATTCCTTTGTTATGTGCCAGACACAGTCCTAGGTGCTTGGAAGAGATGTATCGGAAAACACAACAGAACAAGATCCCTGCCGCCCTCATGGAGCTTATAGTGGTAGTTGTAGGGGAGAAGGGGTCAGATCATAAACAACACACACAATACAAAGTAAATTATACTCTCAAGTACTTACTATAGGAAAAAAGAAAAGTAGGGTAAGAGAGATTGGGAATGGAAGTGGAGGGCAAGAGAGGCTTGCATTTTAAAGTAGGATGGTCATGGGCTTCCCTGGTGGCGCAGTGGTTGAGAGTCCGCCTGCCGATGCAGGGGACACGGGTTCGTGCCCCGGTCCGGGAAGATCCCACATGCCGCGGAGCGGCTGGGCCCGTGAGCCATGGCCGCTGAGCCTGCGCGTCTGGAGCCTGTGCTCCGCGACGGGAGAGGCCACAACAGTGAGAGGCCCGCGTACCGAAAAAAAAAAAAAAAAAAAGTAGGATGGTCAGCTGTATACCTGAAACTAACACAACATTGTAAATCAATTATACCCCCCAAAGTTTTTTTTTTAATAAAAATAGAAAATAATAAAGTAGGATGGTCATGTGAGCATTACTGAGACGATGAACTGCAAGCAGGGGATGGGGCCCAAGCCCTAGGGCTCTCCGAGGGCAGGAACATTCTAGCAAAGGGAACAACCAGATTTTATAAAGAGATAAGCTCCTCACAATTCATATTAGCCAAAGAAATCTTCAGAATTCAATTAATTTTCTCAAACAGCATGCAGATAACTGGAAGTCAACCAACTAGTCAGGATGTAGGACCAGTTTATGGACTATTGAATGTTTTTCTATGTCCCTTTTAAATTTTAGGAAATTAGAGATTTCTGCCTTTTGCGGACTTCAAACTCATAGAAGTTAATTCAGAGTTTGGTTCAAAATTAAGGGTAGCCGTTTTCTTCATCCTCCTCTACCCCGTCACGCAAATGATTGCTATGTTGCTTCCCTCGCTGAGGCTTGGCAGGTGGCTTGGGGACCTGCCCCTGCTTTCGCTGGGAATTACTTAGAAGCTGGCTTAATTGTTCTTAAAACAAGGGTATCCATCTGAGGAGCAGTTGGTTACTGGCCCCTGACAGTTGCTGTAGATTATCACTGCTCTAAGGTAAATAAAGGAGGCAGGTTGCTTCTTGGAGCTTATTTTAGAAACTGAAGCAAAATCCTTCTGCAGCAATGTGCTGGCAGCCGGGCAGATGAGCAGTTCAGGATGAGAGGCAGTGCAGGCAGTGGAAAGGGACCAGACTTCTGCAGCTGGGTCTGAATTCCAACCCGGATTCTCCAGTTACCTGCTGCAGGGTCTGGTGAAAATTTCTGAATCTCCGTGAGGTTCAATGCCCCCTTTTATAACATGGGTATAATCACAGGTAGCTTTTGGATTATTGTGAAACGTAAATCAGATAAAGCCTGAAAAGCAACTGGCACATCCTCACCACTCAGTTAGTGGTAATTGTCATTATGTTTGCATGTATGACCGCTCTGCTCTCCTTCCAGATTCAAGTAATTCTGAAACTATTAAATGATGCGAAACTAGGGAAGCTTCTCGGCTTTGGGGAGTGCTATTGGTCCAAGTCTCTTTTCTCCTATCAAGCTGCTATCCTAATGTCAGGAGGTTGTGAGCATTAGAACCGTGTGTGGCCCCATGACCACCTGAAGCGGGGCTTATGGTTTCCCTCTGTGTGTACCTAGAAGTTAAGAACACAACCCTCAACCTCTTGGCTAGCATTTTATTTTATTTCACATTTATTTTATTTTTAAATTTAAATAAGCTTCATTTATAGAGCAGTTTTAGGTTCAGCAAAATTGGGCAGAAAGCACAAAGCACTCCCAGTATACCCTGCCCCCAAGAGACACAATCTTCCCCACCAGCATTTTAATTTTGTGCCCGTAAATCACAAACCGTTCCTATTTTCTAAGAAAGATACAATTAAAAACCAGAGACGCAAATGCGTGTTAGGTGATTTTGACATCTAGTAAGCTACGTATCCTTATAGGTACATTTTAATTCCTTTTATTCTTCTAATTCATTTGGGAACACATTGGCCCATTCCTGAGGCTTCTGTAAATTGCCTGGAGTCACTCTGCATCCCCTTGTACATGAGTACTTTCCTGTGTATTAAGGGCAATTAGCAGCAGAGCCCTCAGAATCCATTCATTCTTTCAACAAATCACTAAGCACACACTGCATGCTCTGAGCAGTGCTCGGCATACCAGGGGTGATAATACAGACACAGTCCTGCCCTGGTGGAGCTTATATTCTGATGTGAGAATGTAGACTTATTTTATTTATTTAATTCTTATATATATATTTGTTATTTATTTATTTAATATAATAGTTTATTATTATTATTATTATTATTGGAGTGACCTATGCTGAAAAGCCTGTTGGGGGAAATGATGGACTAGAAGTGGGCTTCTTTGGGTGAATATTGGTACTTGCCCCTCGAGCTCCATTTTTACAATCATGATTATTTCTTTGTTTGAAAGAAAAGTTATAGAAACTAACATAATAAAATGCAGATGATCTTTAAAGGCTGCAGATTCGGGCTATGGCCATTTATGCTGTGCCGTGTGCCTTTTCTTCCCTCTCGGGTGCGCAGGCTTTGGCAGCGGGATGGCCTACTTGCCGGCCGTGGTCATGGTGGGCAGGTACTTCCAGAAGAGGCGCGCGCTCGCCCAGGGCCTCAGCACCACCGGGACCGGGTTTGGCACATTCCTCATGACGGTTTTGCTCAAGTACCTGTGCGCAGAGTACGGATGGCGGAATGCCATGTTCATCCAAGGCGCGGTGTCCCTGAACCTGTGTGTTTGCGGGGCGCTCATGAGGCCCCTCTCTCCTGGGACGGATGGAGACGACCCAGAAGGGAAAGAGCCACACGTCCTCCCGGCTCACTCCACCGAATCTGTTCGGTCCAGTGGACAGCTGGGTGGAGCGGAAGAGAAGGGGGGCGGCCCCGGCACCGAGGACTCCCTCGGGGACATGCCAGCCCAGGCGTGCCACGAGAAGGCTGCACACAGAAAGGACATGTGCGCCTTTCGGGTTCTGAAGACCGTGAGCCGGCTGACCATGAGGGTCAGGAAGGGCTTCCGGGATTGGTACTTGGGCTATTTTGGGACAGCCTCGCTCTTTACCAATCGGATGTTTGTTGCCTTTATTTTCTGGGCTCTGTTTGCGTACAGCAGCTTTGTCATCCCTTTCATTCACCTCCCAGAAATAGTCAATTTGTATAATTTATCAGAGCAAAACGATGTTTTCCCTCTGACTTCGATCATAGCAATAGTTCATATCTTCGGAAAAGTGATCCTCGGCGTTGTGGCCGACTTACCTTGCATCAGCGTTTGGAATGTCTTCCTGATTACCAACTTCACCCTAGTCCTCAGCATTTTTATTCTGCCCTTGATGCACACGTACGCTGGCCTGGCAGTCATCTGTGCACTGATAGGGTTTTCCAGCGGTTATTTCTCCCTGATGCCGGTGGTGACTGAAGACTTGGTGGGGATTGAGCACTTAGCCAACGCGTACGGCATCATCATCTGTGCTAACGGCATCTCTGCGTTGCTGGGACCACCTTTTGCAGGTAAACCATTCAAGGCTTTAAGAGCTTAGAGTGCATGTAGAAAGTCGTGTTCTCATTTGTGTTAAAAGTCCAGGATGAATAAGAAGGAAGTTTCCATTTGTGTACATGGTCCTTTTTTTTTCCCATTCCTGCCCCCAATTTCTGTTATAAATTTTAGCAAGTTAGAGGTCATTCTTTCATATAGAATGTAGATGAACTTTTGATCCCTAACCTGTGAGATCAATGACCAGGCTGGTAAAGCGCACGGTGGAATAGTGCAGAGCCCCTGCCCCGTCCGAAAGAGACAGCCTCTACCCTGCTCCAGCGGATTTCCATCACCAAGAAATACAGAAAATCATTGCTAGCTCTTCTATGGTTAGCCCCCTCCCCCCACTGTCCAAGAGAAGCTAGGACTCTGCACTTAGGTAACATCTCCAATTGTTCAAAACACTGTGTGTAGGTCCAACAGAGCACTTCCGTGGATCTAGCCCTGTAGTAGTTTCCTACTGGTGCTGTAATAAATTGCTACAAACCTAGTAGCCTAAAGCAATACAAATGTATTATCTTACACTTCTAGAGGTCAGAAGGCTTAAGTGGATCACAATGGGCCACAATCAAGGTGTTGGTGGAACTGCATTCCTTCTGGAGGCTCTCGGGGGGAATCCATTTCCTCGTCTTGTGCAGTTTCTGGAGGCTTCCTGCTTTTGGGCTCCCGGCCCCTTCCTGCATCCTCTAAGCCAATATCATAGCATCTTCTCATCTCTCTAATTCTGACTCTCCTGCCTTCTCCTTTCACTTTTAAGATGCTGGTGACATTGAGTCCACCGGATAATCCAGGATAACCCCCATCTCAAGGTCCTTAACTTAATCACATCTGCAAAGTCCCTTTTGCCGCATAAGGGAACATTTACAGTTCCCAGGGATTAGGAAGTGGGCATCTGGGGAGAGTTGGGACATTCTGCCTACCTCTGGCCCAGAGGCCACCAGTTGGCAACATCTAGGGTGAGATCTCTCACATGTATTCACCTCAGTTCAATGGAGATTTTCCTTCTTGCATCGGGTATACCGGAAGCCGTAGGCACCACCAAGGAGTCCTGTGTCTGGGCCAGGTACCTCTCTGAGCCTGTCATTCTGGGCAGGTTTTAAGCTTTGTGGTAGGTAGACCCAGTCCCCAAGAGGCCAGGTACTGGGCAAAGGTGACAAAGTCTACCCACTGTCCAGGGATTGGAGGCAGGAGCCCACAAAGTATGGCAGGGGCTGGGGCCAAATGTGAAAACAAAGGTGCTCTGTGGAGGTGGCTCGTAGGGCAGCCAGGCCAGGCAGGACTGGTGACAGTTGTCAGAGCTGCCAGAAGTTCTGTGCAGGGTTTTAAGCTAACCTGGTAGAATCTCACCTGTTCAGGTGCCCCCATCCTCTGCCTATCTGGCTGCTCCAGGCCCTTTATCCTCATATCCTCTGCAGAAATACTTCTTCCCAGTGGATGGGGGAACCTCATGGGTGCAGGACAAAGCCCTCCCCACCCCTTGCTTCCCAGTCTGTCTACAGAGCCTACAGTCACCTGTCCTAGAACTGCGCTGGCAGAGGGCTTATGCCAACACAACCATTTTTAAGTCCCCCTCAGGACTGAAGCTCAAGAAATCATAGATTTTTACCTATTCAGCTGACAACACTGGCAGCTGGCTGACAAAAGGTTTAAGGCCCAAGAATTGCTTTAGGAACCCCAGAGGCTACATATGGGGCCCCTCCTGGATCAAGCTGCTCCTATACAGAGATGCAGGCCAGCATTTCTAGGTGCCAGTGAATATCTACAGCAGTGCTGCAGACCATTATATTGGCAGTGGAAGAGTCAGTACTGCTCAGTGATCTCGTAGTATAGAATTCTCTATCAGTTAGGGATGCACTTGGTTATAAGAGAACACCCTGACAATGGTAGCTTAAACAGAGATTTGTGTCACATAACCAGAAATCTAGAATTCAGAGACTAGATGATATTGGAGCAGTGTCTCAAGATCCTCTTGGCCTTTTCCTCATGCTAGTGGCCTCATGGTCACACAATGCCTGCAGTAGCTCCAGCCACTACATCCTCATTTATAACAAGAAAAAGGAAGGAACAAAAGACTCAGTCCCAGAAGACCTCCACTTATATCTGATTGGCCAGAACTGTGTCACGCAGCTAGTCCAAACTTCAAGGGGAACTGAGAATTGGAGAATTTTACTTTCCAGCCTCTGTACTAGAGGAAGGAAGGAAAGGAGAAAAGAACTGGGATTGGGGGGTTGGATCAGTCAACCAATGGTAACTTCCAAAGGAGTTAAATATCCATTAAGGGGATGGGGACATTATCAGTGGCTCATCCACCCTCTTGTTGGAAGTCCTTCAGATACATTGTATGTGGAAACAGAATCTGCCATTGATGTTTCTTTGCAGGATCCAAGGGGTACTTTCTGCTTCTAATGGTCAGTCTGCGATTATTTGATACTGATCCATCAGATTGCAATAGCAGTATCACACCACAGCCGTGAGGTGCAGCAGAAGTAATTCATGATCAGTGTTAATTAAAGCACCAAGGTTTGCCAGCATGGTTTCCTTATCCCATCCCTATGGTCATTTCCTTTTCACACACTTGGATTCTAGTGCACTTTCTTGAGCGGAACAGAAAGGAATTATAACTAGAAGAAGACATGGAGTTATACCCAACCCTCAGTCACCAGGTCTGATCTCTGCTTGCTTCAACGTTCCTCCCTAGAAGTGGAGTCTGTAGCTGAATTTGATACACCATAGATGGTAGAAACCATTGTATTACAAACCTGACATGAATATGTGTCAAAGGCTGCCATGGGGACTCTAAAATCAATGTTCTGATGTACATCTCCAGGCCAGCCACCTAAAGGGACCTCTCCTTCTTTTCGTTTGTTTCTTCTCCTTCCACTGAATTCACGCCCTGAGGAACGCTGAACAACGTGATTGGCTAACTGTACTGTGTTTAATTCATTGACTTGCCAGGCCAAGGAGCCAATATTGCAAGAGATGCAAGGCCAGCCTTTACGCGTGATAGTGCCGAAGTGCCTGGCAATACGAGTGACTAAATAACCGCATTAAATTCTTGCTAGAAATTCCAGGTTGACTAGAAATTCTTACTTACCTTGATGTGCTAGAAGGAAAATTACTGTTCACGTTAGCTTTTTCGTTTTTAATGGGTTTAGAAATGAATGTGTTTTCCATTTTTCGAAGCGGTTCCTACTGGCACTAAAAAGTCTGGTACAATTTAGTAGCATGTTGGACAATCACACGTTTCCATTTAGGAGAAGAATGTTCAATCAAAGATACTGAACAGACATTTCAACCATGTCACTCAGCAACCTGAACTTCGTGATGTAATTCATTTATAATGTTACTGGGCATTCAGTTCATCACTTTTAAAGAAATAATAGTAGTACTTTTCTAGATGTTTCCAGGGTAAAGTGTAGCAAAGCTCAGCCACCAGATTTGACTGACCAAGAACCTACATGTATCTCCAGTATTTGCACAAAGTATAACACCCTAACAATACTTTGTAATGTTTTTTCATCAAGAGCTGGGAACCCTTATTTAATAAGTAAGAAAAATAGCTGTCACTCCTCATTTGACAGACTCAAATGAAAAAGAAATGCAGTTTAATAGGGAACCAGATTTTACTCTGAAGCTGTTGATTTCAGTGGATGGTTGGATCAGGACTGCCAAGGATCCAAGCTCCAAACCAAGGGACTGATGAGTTCAGGCCTACAGGGAGAGATGGTGAAGGATGAATGAGGCGGGCATCTTGTCTGAAACATCTTGTTTCTAAAGAGCTCGTCCCCATGTGTTGGGCCAAAGCACATGGTAAAGTACTGTCTCCTGACCTGCTTTGCATCTGACTTGGGACTGGGTTGAGTTCAGACTAGTGGAGATGGCAGGATCTGGAATCGTTTCAGATAAAGGTAGATTGGAAAAACCTATGGGATTAATCTAACATAAAATTTAGGACTACTCCAATTTGTACCAAACTTGTTTGGTAAAGTTGAGTGCACTTTTTGAGAAATTGACTTGTGAGTTACTTTAAAAGAATAGGGTGTGTGAAGATGCTTTTACAAAAGTTTATACTTTTAGGGGAAAGATGCAAGGTCTTAAAATATAATTAATTCAACATAAGGCTGTAACAATATGTAACACACTTAGCACACATTTTCTGTAGTCTGTGGAGACAAGAGGGAGGATGGAGCAGTGGGAAGGAGATGGTAGGGTGTTCTAAGGGTGATGGGTTTATTACTGTCCCCCCAGAAGGGGGAATAGTACATGTACAGACAAGGTGTCAAGACAAATATGTTTGAAACTCCAGAATATTCAGAATGGCTTGTGCTTGTGGTTAAGCTCTGGGCAGCGAGAGAGGTGGACAGGGGCCATATCACAGAGCCCTGGAGCTTGTACTCAAACACTTGTAACCGAAAAGTACATAAATAGTCTGAACTAAGTACAAATTAATTCTCCAATGAGGATTTTGTCCTGAGTCCGTGTTAGGCAGTGATGCGAAATCAACTTGTTTCAGCTGTTGGTTATTTAGAGGCATCATTTCCTACTCTCAATCACTTGATCGTATGAAAAGGGAGGATTTAACGGTTACACTGACAAGATCAGCTTTCATATGGGATGAGTGGGGTATGAGAACCTCATTTATATGTATTGATTTTTTTAGAAATTGTAGCTGAAGATAGAGCTGTCATGTACTCTGCTTATAGAGACACACCACTCAGCGTTATCTGCAAGTGAATTATTCACTTCATCATAATTCACAGTGGTCCACAGCTGACAAATGGTGGCACCGAGCAAAAGTTGGGTGTGTTTTTGTTCATATGTCACTGTGTCTTTCTGATTCGATGCTGAAGCTGAATCACTGTTTCTGGATTATATGTTTAATCTTATCTGTCCTTCTAGTCTCAAACTGGAAATTAAGAAAAGATGATAGAACATTTACTAAGCCACATCTAAGGACTCTGGTATTCTCTTCTTTTATATATCAAATAACAAACTCAAAAACTTGGTTTACTTTTAAAGTATATCCAGGTTCATAGCTCTTGAGGGGTTTTTTAAAAGTATACATTTTCGATGCTGTTGTTTGTTTTTCTTTACGACAGCCTTGACTCATCCAGGTGCGTTAAGCACTAGACACAATAAACAAGAGATACAGATAAGCCACAGGAAGTCAGAGATAGTAGTTTACACATTTAGCAGTTGCTTTTGTGTAGCTGTTTGTTGGTCGAGAAGGTTATAAGTTGTGTTTATGCGTTCATTTGCCAATTAGAAACTTTTTAAAAGATAATTTTCTTAAAGTGACCATGGAATGCTGTGTTTGATCATTAAATCATTTATATTTTTCTTATGTCTTTGCTAATTAATGCACTTGTTGAAATGGAAAAAGTGAATGCTTACATTTACATTTTTACCATAAATAAAATTCTGTATATAGCTTAATCCTCTCAGTTTGCATAGCTGGCTATGTGGGCACCAAGACACGTGACTGATCCTTAGGATTAATAACTGAAGTGAATGAAACATCATAGTTTCTGAGACTCCTTTTTCACATTTTAACAGCTCTGAAATCAGAATAGCTTGTACAAAGTTCTAAGAAAATATCAAGTCATATTTTAATTGATGATACATTTCTTTTTTATTGATACATAAGACAACGATGCATCACGTAATTCATGGTGCCTTAGAATCCATGAAATATGGTAGTATCTTACAGGCCCTAGTAAGATCATTATATGAAAGTATTAGACTATAATAGTAAAGTATTTTTTTTAAAGGACCGATAATTTAGTTAGCATTTAAAGCTATGTCTTTGGCAATTTAAACTTTCACAAATTTAAATATATATATTAAAGGTTTATAGCTGTAAATGTGAATTTTATAAAACCTGGAAATCTTTTTTTTTTTTTTTTTTTTTTGTGGTACGCGGGCCTCTCACTGTTGTGGCCTCTCCCGTCGCGGAGCACAGGCTCTGGACGCGCAGGCTCAGCGGCCATGGCTCACGGGCCCAGCCGCTCCCCGGCATGTGGGATCTTCCCGGACCGGGGCACAAACCCGCGTCCCCTGTATCGGCAGGCGGACTCTCAACCACTGCGCCACCAGGGAAGCCCAAAACCTGGAAATCTTGATTCTTTCTAGAACAGATATTTACCCTTATACTTCAGAATGAATGAAAGTTCAAATGTCTTCTGCCCAGCCTCTTTGTATATACACGAGAATCTTCTTCAGAAGAGTTTTCAGGTTTTAGAAAAGATTTGTGTTTATATGTGTGTAAAAAGAAAATCATTAGATACACTTTTTGCTGCTGGCTTTGTGCCGGCCTGAGAGTTACCCCAAGGGCTGTGGGCCAGAAGATTCTCCCTATAGGTCGGCCAGCTACTGTTTCAGTGCCTTTAAAAGTACCCCAGTGACTTCAAAGATAAATGCAGCCGTCCCCACGCACCAAGAACTCTGGTTCCAACAGCCCAGACTTAAAAATGGCTAAATGAACGGTTGGGGCATTAAATGACATGTAATAAATCCTTAGAGAATTATTTATAGTAGCAATAAATGCTTGCTTTGAGTTCTTGACTTTATTTTCTCAACTTCATTACACTGAATATATTCTTTTTTGTTTTGTAGGGTGGATCTACGACATCACACAAAAATATGATTTTTCCTTTTATATATGTGGTTTACTCTACATGGTAGGAATACTCTTTTTACTCATTCAACCGTGCATTCAAATTATAGGACAGTCCAGAAAAAAATACATAGATGGTACAAATGTGTAGTGTCCTGTTATGTTCCATGTAAGATTTCTTTGCCATACTCATGCCTACCTCACATGGTTGCTGTGAGGAGCCTGTGACATATCATGGGAAAGTATGTTGTCCCATAACTGGCACAGTCGTTTGTAAATGCCATTGTCATGGCTTCGTTTGAAAGCAGCACTGCCTTCCTGTGCAGGGAGAGGCATTAAGGACTACATGCATCTTAGAGATGACCGTGTCCTGCAAAGACAGCCTATTAAATCATTGGTAGAAACGCCCTCCTAAAAAGTATCTCATCATCCACTAAGACTAGGGTTTTAGAAACAGTTTTGAAAACAAAGAATTAAAGCTTTTCAACCCAACTACTTCTTTTTAAGATGAAAATAAGGTATCTAAGTGCTTCTGGAAATCTTACAGATACAGGTCTCCCCTGCTTTTTGAAAGCGCTTTCCACTGCTTTGCTTTTATGAAAGACCTACGTTAGTACCTGTTTTCACTCACCAGAAGAAACCCAAGGAGGATTTTCGCTTTTACAAAAAGAAAAGGGGAACCACGTTCAGCGTTTGTTTTGCTGCGAACCTTTATAGAGGCAGCTCGGCCGGAGCAGCAAGAGTGGCGCCGTCAGGCTCCTTCCGGGGAGCCACATTCGGCAATTCAGCCTCAAGTCGCCATAGCCGTGAACTGTGTCTGTGAGCATCTGTACTTGATCTCGATCTATTTTGTGCATCCATGAGCAAGATGTGACCTAAGGTCATGGCTTCTTTGCTTTATGCCATTTCAGTTCAGGTTTCACAGAACACTCTGCTTTCAGATAGTGGGGAAAACCTGTAAATGGGTTTTAAGCAGAAGACTATGCTGGATTTCAGAAATTGTTACAGGGAGCTGTTGATCTACCAGTGTCAAACAAAAGCAGGCTCTAACTTCAAAGGTAATATATTTGGTACAATTAAAGAAACACAGTGTATATTTTTATTAAAGAATTCTGCAGCTAGGGCATACAATTTCTAAATCTTTCTCTAAGAAGAGCATTTGCTGTTACTCCTAATTCAATATTATCCAGTTATAAACTGAACCTTGAGACAAAACCTTAACAAATAAATATTAATAATCTCCTTAGTGAAAGTCATATTCATGTACACAACCACTGAATCAAGGGCTACGATTCAAGCACTTTTGTTCATTTCATTGGCCTCTTAGTTTATGAGCACGATCTGAGGCCTATAGAAAACATTTTTTCTGAGTTTCTCCTGCCCAGTAAATAAAATAGAAAACGAATTGCTGGTTAACATGTAAAGTTGGTGGTTAAATCGTCTGTCAAGCATGTTACTAATCCCAAATATGAGACTATCAGGTTGTGAGGATAATAAAATGCCCTTGGTCCAAATGTCTGTGCACTTGACATTGCAGTAGTGGTAACAAATAGCCCTTCTCCAGTGTCTTGCTGTTCTACGGACAGTTCATCTGCCTGAGCTCGGCACAGGTTTTAAAATAGTTCTCTTGGTTGATTTCAAACAGAAGATAACCGTGATCCATGATATCACACAATGCTCTTCCCTTATCGGAGATCTCTATTTTTCTAAGCCAAACATGTTTCACACTGCAGAATGTTCTTCCCAGAATCATTCTGAAATTTCTGGCTGCCTTACTTGTTTACACATATTTTAGAACTATTTAAATTTCCACTTACAATTTGCTCATCACACACACACAAAAATGCTTTAATATCACGGCCAGTGTCTTGGGTCAAATTTATCTAAAGTGAGTACAGACCATTCTCAGTTATCCTTGGTAATTAGAGGCAGGAATGGTACTAGTAATTGGAGTCACAGAATGTTACCCCAGCCTAATTTTAGCCATCCATTTCAGTCTTTTACTCCACCAAACCCTTTAGAGCTGTTAACAAGTGATTACACGGACACGTTTCCTTTTTGTTTCATCTCCACGATTTCCTGCTCTAATGTCTAGTGGGAGGGGTTGGGTAATGAAAGGGACCACCAAAATAACAATAATCGTAAAAGGCGGCTAATGGAAAGGAGAAACAAAAGCATGGCTAACATATGCAATATTACCTCCAATGATTAAAGAATTGCCTGTAAATTATTATAGATCATAAATTGCATGTCATACTCCATTTGGTCCAACACAATGACCCGTTTGTTATCATGACATCTTTGGCTGCTGTGAAAGAACCCAGCTCTCTGTTTTTGATAAAGGTAATCTTAAATGCTGAGGCAACGTTTTTCTCTATATATATTTACCATTAAATTAGGATGATAGATTGAAAAACATGTTGTGTGTTTTAAAACTGACTACATTACTCCCTTACTTTCATTTACTGACAATACCAAATTAACAAGAGGTGGTGTTAAATACTGGGAATGGTGCTATACAGCTGATGCATTTTGACGCTTGCACTACTAGTTGTACATCACAAATACGAACTTTTTATCCAATGACCCAGCTTCAGTTAAATATCCAAGTGAGACCTGCTTATGTTCAGTCTGTCCAGTTGTTCGTTGATTTACCATATTTTTAGAAGTGGTGATCTCTACCAAATCAAGTCCCCGTTTTACAAAGACAAAAGTAAAACCTACTTGCAATATTCATGTTGCCAACAGAAAAAAAAGAGAATGCTTATAAAGAATTACAGCAAATACATTATTTCCTGTTTAAATATATCCTGATGATATTATATAGGGTTGATTGTATATTTGTTATGTGCTTTATAGGTTTCCCCTCACATATCCAAATACTTTTCATTTACATACAACTAAATAAATTTTGTCCTCTTTAAAGATGGTCAGTGAGTTTTTGTACAAAATCTTTATTTTCTTATCTTTAAGAGGAAAACTCCTAAAATATAAGTGATAATTATCCGTTTGGTTCTTTCCCCTTTCCCTAGGTATGGTTATAAAACCACCGAGAGAGAATCACTGAGCGTGATTGTTAGAAGGGCCAAGTTCAGCTACAGAATTTAAAACGCACACACCCTATAATCCAGCAACTGCATTTCTAAAATTTTTTCCTACATATGAACAAAGACAAATGAACAAGGATTTTTTGATTTATTGTTTGTTATATAAAAGACTGGAAATAATTTAAATGTCCATCAATGGGAACTGTTAAAGTATGGTATTTATGCAACTGTTAAAAAAAAAAAAGACCGATTCATATGTAAAATTAGACAACAGTATCCAAGATATATTGCTAAGAGAAAAAAAGCAAGACATGTTTAATGTACCCCCAATTACATTTTTGCTAACTACAAAAAAGGTTATTCATATGGCTTGTATATATATAGAGAGAGAGAACATTTCTGGAAGGAAACAGAAGGGAACATTGACAGTGTTCACCTCTGGGGAGGGCAGTTTGGGCTCTAGGGTGGGCCTGACTTTTTCCCTTATGCACGTGATGATTTTTCAATTTAAAACTTGTATCCAAAATTATTTTAAATGCAGATTCCTGGGGCTGTTTAAAACCTAATGAATTGGGATCTTGGAGGATGGGACCAAGATATCTGCCTCGTATTGGACTGTCCAAAAAGTTCGTTCGGGTTTTTCGTAAGATGTCACAGAAACACCCAAACGAACTTTTTGCCCACCCAATAAATAAGCTTATCAGTTGATTTTTATGCTCACTAAAACTGGAGACCAGCTCTCAGCATAGTTAAGTGTAAAACATTCCAATCGATTTCTTTTTTTTTGAAAAAGCAAAAGTGAGTTTATTAGCATTGTTTTTTTCTTTTGATAAATGACTACGAGTGTAACACCTTGATAAAGAGAAGCTTGAGAGCTACTGTTATATTTTAACAAATTAAAAATAATTTGTTTTCCTGTTACAAAAGTATTATGTTACATGTTTATTAATACACTGAATTTGGTAAGCAAATAAGTATATATTAGTATATTGAGGTGAGTGTAAAAATAAGAAGAAAAAATTTAAATGTACTTCCAATACCCAGATATAATCATTGCAATATCTTTTATACCCTTTTACTGTTTGTGCCTGTGTTTCTCAAAAACAATTTTATACTTTTAAAGTATAATTTATAATTAAATTTTATTATAAATTATAAAGCAAATTATAATTTGTTCTTTGCATGAACACTCTATCAAGGACATCTTTCTGTATCAGTAGATGTGCATCTTCAGTACAGTGGTCTCAACCATTTTTTTCACTCCAGCACAATTGAGGCATTAAACACAGTTTTTTTTTTTTTTTTTTTTTTTTTTTTTTTTTATGCGTTACGCGGGCCTCTCACTGCTGTGGCCTCTCCCGTTGCGGAGGACAGGCTCCGGACGCGCAGGCTCAGCGGCCATGGCTCACGGGCCCAGCCGCTCCGCGGCATGTGGGATCTTCCCAGACCGGGGCACGAACCCGCGTCCCCTGCATCGGCAGGCGGACTCCCAACCACTGCGCCACCAGGGAAGCCCCTAAACACAGTTTTGATAATGTTATTCTGTCAACTCTTTTTTTAAGGGGTGAGGAGATGAGGCAGAGAGGAGGGAGGGAAAACGGTCAGTTTAAGTCAAAAAAACTCCAGATGGCAAATACCTATCTCCAACATCATTTTTAATGATTGTATAAACTATAATGTTTTAAAAACAAATTCCCAATTGTTAGCCATTTAGGTTGCTTCTAATTTTTGACCATAGTGTGTAATATTGTGATAAACACTCCTCCCCACCTCCAATCAATTTCAAATGCTTTTCCTGACTCCCTCACATTGATTATCTCCTTTTATGCATATGACATTCCGATTAATTACAATCCATGGAGCACTCCTAGTGTATAGTATTTTTATTCCACTGTCTGTCTCCCTAGTCTCCTTCCATTCAACAGATGTAAACTGGGATCCTATTAGAACGAGGCAGGCTGATGCCAAGTGCCTGCCCTTGAGCGGCCCACGTGCAGAGGAAGTTGCTATTGCTGGAAGTGGTGATGCAATAACAAAGCTAAGGGAGATGAGACTTGTAACCTGTTTAAATGAAACGGTAATTAATAATATAAAAGACACAGAGAGGTTCAATAAAACGAATGCAGAACTATCCCTAAGGTATGTCTGTTTGTCCAATGAAAGATGCAGACAACAAGTGCTCAACTTACAGTTCTCAAACTCTTGGGTCTCAAGTCCATGCTACAGTCCTGAAAACCAATGAAGTCCAAAAGATCTTTTGTTTTTGTAGGCTGTATCTTATTGATATTTACCATATTAGAAAGTGAAACTGAGAAATTTAAAAAATTATTTAGTATTGCTTCATTTTAAAATAATAATGAGCCTACTATGTTAACATAAATAACATTTTTTGAAAAGTAACCATATTTCCCAAAAATTTTTTTAGTAAGAATAGCAGCATTTTTTTACATTTTTGCCAATTTCTTTAATATCTGGCACAATAGAAGACAGCTTGGTTCTTATGTTTGCTTCTACATTCAATCTGTTTTGATATATGGTTTTGATAGACATATATGAAGGAAATTCAGCCTCATACCTATATGTAGTTGGAAAGAGAGGAGTATTTATTTTAATAGTCTTTTCAGATAATTGTAGTTCGGTAGTTTTTTTTTTTTTTTTTTTTTGATACCACAACAAAACTCAACAAGTGGTATTTCTTAAAGGTTATTTGCACTGTGTAATCTGACACCATATCGTATAACTTTTTGTAAAACGTTACATTAAAAGCCTATTTTGCACTGCGAATGGCTCTTTTGCCCATGTAGGATTTTGTAACATAATGCTTTAGTAATTAGGAAAAATACTAATCTACTGAGTTTTGTAGATCTTCCAGATGTTTTCATATCTCAAACAATATTTTTTTAAATCATATGATAATTGTGTGGTCCATTTATATGAAATGTCCAGAATATGCAAATCCATAGACAGGAAGTATACTAGGTGTTGCCAGAGGCTAGGAGGAGAGAGGAATTGGCACGTGGTATCTTTTGGGGGGTGACAAAACTAGATAATGGTGATAGTTTCACAAATTTTTGAATATATAAAAACCATTGAATTATATACTTTAAAAGGGTGAATTTTATGGTATGTGAATTATATCTCAACTGGGAAGTGGACAAGCTCATGGAGGTTGATATAAGTTTTCCAGAATTCTTATTTCCTTTGGAAAGCTTAAATATTATCATTGGCAACAAATACTGCAGTTATTTTTCTTGAAGTGACAGCCTCATTTTCAATAATGTATCTGCCAAACATAAACATGGTATTTCACGAAAAATCCATAGTTGAGTTTGCAACTCAGTTACACAAGTGCTTTTCCTCAAGACAACCAATGGACTTCGATTTGCAGCTCATGTGCCTTGTGCATATTTTCCATTTCGAAACCAAGCAGGACCCTGCAGGGCCTTCCCAGGGACACCCCACCCCACCCCCACCCCACATCCTCACCTCTTATTTGTAAAAAAGCTCTAGCCTGCTAGGCCTTCCCTGCGTTCCAAAGAGCAAATTTAATCAGAGAACTGAGAAAATGCAGAAAGAAAGGAAAGCAGTCAAGCAAGTCAAAAACAATAATGGCTTAGCCATAAAACAAAGTCAAGGACCTTCCGTTCTTCATCAAGGGCTATAGACAATTTCCCAAGCCATATCCATGAGTTGTTTTGCAGATACTAAAACCCCCACCAGGTGGAAGAAGTTAACTGCATGCTGACCACCAGCATGTAGACCCCAGACGAGTTGGAACCAGAAGGTTGATGACTGAGATTCCCCAAACTTCATCCTATTACGTCACCATCAACCAATCAGAGAATTGTGCGTGAGCTGACCACACACCCTGAGACCCCCTCCCTCACACTGTCTTTAAAAACCCTTCCCCGAAAGCTATCAGAATTGGGGTCTTTTAAGCATGAGCTGCCTGTTCTCCTTGCGTGGTACCCTGCAATAAACACTGCACTTTCCTTCACCACAACCCGGTTGTCAGTAGATTGGCTTTGCTGCTCAAGTGGACCCAAGTTTGGCTTGGTAACAATTTTGTCACGCAGGATATTAAAAAGATGTGCAGTCAAGAGTAAAGACCTCATAAAAGGTGGTCATTATTACTGTTTCCTCAAGGAGGTCCTTAAGTGAATCTGGCCATTATTTGACCGCAAGCATAGCAATGAAAAATACAATGACCGCTGGTGCGTTTTGGTGGCGCGGCTTTGACTCGTGCCGAGACATTAGCAGCACCCACCACTGCTGCTGCACCATCAGTGCAAACCTCAATACAGCTGCTCCAGGATCAACCACGAGAGTGAATCAAGTTATTCAGGATTTTGAATGGTTCAGCACCCCTTGTGTTTGCTTCCAAGCATTCACATAAAAGATCTTTGTCTAGTTGGTGTGATACTAGATGATCACAAGCAAAACAGCGAGTCCAGCCACATCTATTGATTTGTCCATTTGTGAGACAGAAGTACGATTCTGCAGAGAAGATATTAACTCAGCCTTCCCGTTTGCAGCTAAATCTTTGATCTGACAAGCTACTGTATCATTACAAAGTGGCGCTGCTGTAATTTCTTCTGCGGACTCTCCAGCCAGCCAGCATTCAGCAGTGTCAGCTGTAAGGCTTACATGACTTTCTCTGGGTGCCAGAGGCACTTCCTGTGATGAAGTACCCTGCACAGTCACCTACCCTGCAGGGTACTTCAATGGCTTTGCCTCTCTGCGTTGAAAAGCTATAACAATCAATTTTTGGCTTTTAATGAACTCATCACATTTACATTTAAAATATTCAATTCCTCTTTCTTTAGACTCTGAATGATGTCTCTTAAAATGATGCCACAACTCAGAAGGTACCAAAAAGGTAAAATTTTAACATGATAAAGCCGTGGAATAGATAGCTTTTGAGTCATATTTTGTTTCATATTTACACTTTTTTAGTAGATTTCTGATTCATCTTTTTCTTCATGTTTAGGCTTAGATGGTGCAGCTGTGTGAGCTAAGAAAGCGAGATTTCTAATCTCCCTTTTTTAAAGCTAATGAGCCATCAGCGTCTAAGAAAGGGAAACTGAGTCAGGGCAGAGAGCAGATCACTGGCAATGCATTAAAGATGCTACAGATGAACTGTGTGGACTTCTGACGATGAAAACAGAGAGAGTCGGGCCAAAGGTCTCAAATTGGCACTGGGTAGCCTCTTCCATTGTCAGGTGAAGTGGAAAGAGGTGCGAGTTCCTTGGGAAGGCCTGGTCCCCAGTGGAGGAAAGTATCAGGAAGAAGAGAGGACTGAGTTTGGGAAGGTCCCAGTGAGCCATGTTCCACTCTGTTATTCAGTCCTTTCCCCGGTTTTCCCTAAGAGCATGTAAGGGCCTTGAAGAAGAATATATTTATTAGTATTTAAATAAGTTTACAATATTTATTTATAGAAAAATGGGTAATAACTTAGTTCATTAAAAGCTTGGAACATTCTCTGGCCAACTAAATTAGTATCGTCTCTCATAGTACACTCAAGGTCCTCCCCTTTATAATTTCAAATATGACCTTGGGCAAATTCCATCACCTTTTCAAGTTGCACTGGCCAAACGTGGTTTTGGCTCTGAAAGGAGAGGTGGTGTGGCGTTTGTGGTTAAGAACATAGACTCAGTAGGCATAGAGTTGAATCTCAGCTTTACCACTTATTAGTCATAAAACCTTTGGAAAATTAACTTGCCCTTCCTGAGAATAATTTAGGCTTTGCCGGCCATACAGTCTATATTGTGGCTATCTAACTCTGTCACTGTGTCATAAACCGTGGCACAATAAAACTTCATATACAGAAACAGGTGGCTGGTTAGATTAGATGTATGCCGTAGTTTATAGACCCCTTGTCTATAAGACAGAAATATCATCACTTACCTTCAAGGGTTGCCGTAAGAATTAAATCAGTTATTACCTGTTTATTTCTTGGTAACCAATAGACAATCAATGGAAGTTGCTATTATTATTATTGTTCCTAAGGTTATTCCAATTCAGTCCGTGACCATGATCTATGGCTCTCAGACTTTCTGGATGGGCAGAACAGATTTCCCAATGGAAAATAGCTTTTCTGAATGAAGATCTCTGTTTGAGGGAACATGATAAGCAGGAAACAGCAAGTCCTTCGTAGCTCCCATCCCTGAGGGTTCCATGTTGCCAGGGCAAAAGAATGCTATCCCAGTGTGCGGACGATCTCATTTCAAAACAATAAACATGTAAAGCTAAGATGTTAATTTTACTTTGTAAAATGACCTGCTACGTAATAGAATGCTTTTAACTGCAGGTGCACACCTTTCTTTAGTATGGTGGTAGCCTGTCTGTTTAACATCCAACCAAAGGCATCCATTTCAAGTGGAAGCCAACTGTTCAGAGTGGAAAAGCTTGGATTCTCTCTCACACTGTATCATATCACAACACAAACTGAAGATAGAGGTCATTACACTAAAGCTCAGAGCAAAAAACTATGCTGCACAGATGTTTTATGTAAGGTCCTTTGATATTATTCTTTAGCAGCTGGGCAGTTGGTTTGGGTAATAAATGAGGGCTGATGACCATCTTGTACACAAGCAGCTCAGAAAACAGCAACAAGTGGTAACTAGTGATTTGACCGGACCCCTGCTTCCCACCCCTCCCCCAAATATAATCACAGCCTAAATTCTTGGCCCTACTCAATAAAACAAAACATTGTGGATTCCATATAATCGAGGTTTAATGCATGTACTATGCCAACCTGTTCAGGAAAAAAAGCAGCAATAGAAGTTGACATTGAGTATAATATATTTATTTTTTAGTTTATAAATTAAATATTCACATTTGCTATTGTTAATAAATTGTTCTTGGACTTCCCTGGTGGCACAGTGGTTAAGAATCCGCCTGCCAATGCGGACTCAAGCCCTGGTCCAGGAAGATCCCACATGCCATGGAGCAACTAATCTCACGTGCCACAGCTACTGAGCCTGCACTCTAGAGCCTGTGAGCCACAACTACTGGGCCCGCGTGCCACAACTACTGAAGCCCGTGCGCCTAGAGCCCGTGCTCCGCAACAAGAGAAACCACCGCAATGGGAAGCCCGTGCACCGCAAGGAAGAGTAGCCCCCGCTCGCCTCCACTAGAGAAAGCCCGCGCGCAGCAATGAAGACCCAACGCAGCCAAAAATAAGTAAATAAATGAATTAATTTAAAAAAATAATAGATTGTTCTTATAACACTAAATATATAAATCATCAGAAAGTATCAGTATTTTACTTTTACAATTACAATGGTGAATGAGAGACGAGTAGAAACGCTTTTGAGTGAAGAGATGAGAAAAGGCAAAAGTATAAAATGCTGTGACATTTTACTCTGAAATATGTCACGAACGAAGCAGATTTATCTGTCCACATGAAAGCTGTCAACAGAGGCAGAGGCAAACCATCATCGCCTCCCTATTGAGGCGGGAGAGAGAGGCAAAATGAGGGTGCTGGTGCCACGCAGGATTTTAGGTTGACGATACTGCTCCTATTTTAGTAGGAGTAATTATAATAAGGCACTCAAATTTTGAGGACAAATAATTATTGAAATAATCTAATAACCTATGTTATTTAACTATTACTTTACAGTAGCCAACATATTAACAACTCATTTTTAATTATTTAGCTTTTAGCATCTGTATTTATCTTTTATATAGATAGTAAGTTTTCAAATGGCCATATATGTGTTCTTACTGATTCATGTTGAATCTAGATTATTATACACGCCCATAAGCTTTCAGAACTCAGTTGGTAAAACATTACACGTGAAATTTTTTAAGCTGTTGGCATTTTGCATCGATGTTACAAATGGGTTGTAATTTGGTATCTACGCAGTTATGCTGTGCGCACACACGGCTGCCGTATACACGTGGTATTAACCTGTCACTGAAAACCTGGCCCGGAGTGAAGTCTGTAACTTCCGGGCGAAACGAGGCAGCGGGAGCCGCACAGAAGCACGGGCCCTCCGCCTGCCTGCCAGCCACCAGACACAACTTTGACAGGCTCTTCTTCTGCCAGGAAGGAGACTGCGTTTGATTTCACAGATGTCCCTGGAAATCCAAGACTGAGTGTTAAGGGTGTGTGGATGGGGGTTAAAGTCTGATCCGATATGAATCCAGGTTTAGTAAAACAGAAAAGAAGGAATCTGTCATTAAGCTATGGCTATGGAGCTGTTCCAGGAGGAGTGAGTGGGGGAGGACAGCCTGAGTCCCCTTCTTCCCCACCATTTGGGAGATTCCAGGGCATCACAGGAAGTTCCTCTAGCGGGAGGCAAGCGCGGGGTTGGAAGGGCATTATTTTTCTATGTAGCGAAGTGGAGATTGCAGGCAGGAAGAGTTCATAAGGTGATGGGAGGTTGAGAGCTACTTTGCTCCGTAGCCTAAAAGGAGTCACGAGACTATTCGCTGCTGTGAGCGCCTTGTCTGGGTACTTAATTGCCATGAGAAAGTAGGAAGAAAACAATTGTTAAATAACCCATCTCAGGGAGGTAGAATTTTCTCCCCTAAAACTGTACCACTTTTGCCCCTCTGCCAACTTAAGAGAATACAAAATGTACTTGGGTTTTCACTCAGTTACCCACAGCCTGTGTTTTTAAAATTCCCTGTTATACTCACATGTGGAATCTAAAAAACACAACAAACTGGTGAATATAACCAAAAAAGAAGCAGACTCACAGATCTAGAGAACAAACTAGTGGTTACCAGTGGGGAGGGGGAGAGGGAGGGGCAATTCAGGGGTGGGGAAGAAAGAGGTACAAACTATCAGGTATAAGATAGGCTCAAGGATGTATTGTACAACACAGGGAATATAGCCAATATTTTGTAATAACTGTAAGTGGAAAGTAACCTTTAAAAATTGTATAAAAATTTTTATACAATAACATTTTATATAAAATTTTTATAAAATAAAAATCAAACACCCTCCCCCCAAAAAATCCCTGTTATAATAGCAGTAACTGTCCACATTTCTTTGGGGAAGCCGCACGTCTCTTAGAAATATTTATGGGTTTATTTGACAATGTAAAGTCCTGGGAAGTTGGACTCTGCACGAGGTCTGCAAGCAGAATGTCTAGAATTCTCTCCAGCCATGTCCCAGGGCCAGGTCAGAGGCTGTTCACGTGGGGGGATGGAGCCTGGCATCCCGGGTCCCGAGGGTGGGGGACCTGAATACCATCTTAGCGGAGCAGAGTCAGGAAGGCAGCTGCACTCAGCAGGAGTGTCTCCCGCTGCCCCTGTCCCCTCACAGTTCCCTATGGGGACACACAGCCACCTACTCACAGATGGATTCAGATGACAGACACCAGGAAAAAATTCAAAAGCCGTGTTCCCCTTTCCAACGCCTAGATAAAATACATACGTAATAAAAACCTGCTAATAATCATTTATTGTTTGTTACCATACAGCAGAAGCCTCTTTTCTTATGGGTGGCAGGGCATGGGCGCCTCCTGTCCTGCTGCCCCTGTGCTGGGGCCATGAGCTGACCCTCCCTGTGGCAGGGACCGTGGTTCAGGCAAAGCCCAGCAGAGGCGGTGTGCTGCATTTGTGTGCAAGTACTCTATGGCTCCTTGAATCAACAAAACCTTAGTTCTTAATCAAAGGCAGCAGAAGAGGTTTGGACACAGATGGAAAACACAGCCGTGCCTCAACTCTCCTGCAGGTAGGAATGTGTGACCCTAGAGCTCACTGCTCCTCCGGCTTCCTTGTTGTTGTATCCTCTTGCGGAGGTGCCGCTGGAGCTGCAGCTTGCTGGTGAAGAACATCTGTCTCCAGCCCATATCCTGAGCCAGGGCTCTCATGTCTGGGGTGATGTGGTCACAGGCAGACTGGACGATCTGCTCCCACAGTTTGCCTGACGTGCACAACTGTGGGTGGAAAAAGTCAGAGGTGGGTGACAGTATACATGGGTTAAGGAAAAGTTCACTCACTCACAACATCACTATCCAACCCCTGCTGCCTGTGAGACACTGGAGGAAACACCACGGGTGCACAAAGATGTACCAGACACAGTTCTGACTCCAGAAACTTCCTCTTTGAGGAGAGGCAAGTGCACAAGTATCTAAAGGATGAAGCAATATTCGATTAACGGAATAAATCAAGTCCTGATCTCATTTAAGATGCAAAATTTGAAAAAGGATACATGTATATGTATAACTGAGTCACTTTGGTGTACACCCGAAACGAACACAACATAATCAACTATACTACAATATAAAATAAAAAGTTTTAAAAAAAAGATGCAAAATGTGACACAGTTATAAACAGTACACATACAACGTGATATGGTTAAGTTTACATACGCAACATTATGTGGTGAATTTCCAGCTAGCCACATAACAGGCTGATAATGGTGTGGTCAACCGATCTTCGCCGAGGGCTGCAGCAGTTTCTCGAGGAGAAGCGTTGCTAACTCCTGCTCGGCGTCATGTTAAACCCTTGCTTGAATCACCTCTCCCCGGGCTGTACAGCGGACACCGTAGGTCACTGCGGGCTACTCAGTAGCGAACCGCATTGAAGCGGACAAGCAGCCCTCGGAGACTGCCAACCAGCACACCTAAAATTTACACATTCCTGGTGCCAGGGTCCCGTCCTCATGTTTTATTCGGAGTCCTTTGCATGCATGACATCACACCATGCAACAGAGTGGCCTACAAGATGCAGTCGCTCCCCAGGCCTGCCAGACACATGGCAAAGGGAGCCGTTCTCTGGGAATAATCTTCCCAGGGATGTTCTTCTGCAGTCTGGGCCTTTACCTGAGGGCCATGAAGTTAAGGACAGACAAGACCCCTCTGGCCCAATATCTGCACAAGACCACTTTGCCCTCCCTCCAAGTTCAAAGCTGCCAGAGTTCAGCTTCCATTTACCCAAGATTTCCTACTAGGACTTTTTCAATCGTCACCATCATTTACGGCAACTATGTTCATCAGTCTCCCGCTACTTTTTTTGGCCGCACTGCTGGGCATGTGGGATCTTAGTTCTCCAGCCAGGGATCTAACCCACATCCCCGGCAGTGGAAGCGTGGAGTCTTAACCACTGGACCACCAGGGAAGTCCCATCAGTCTTCTGCTACTAAGCACTCTTTACAGGAGATTTCCTAATCCCTTGCTTCCATGCCCCCAAATCTTTCCTAAAGTTAAAGCTTCCATTACATTTATTATTTCCGACCTTAGCGATAGCCGTGATTTTTTGGTACCTGTATGCAAGACTAGGAACATTTAAAGGTGCTTGGATATTTGACACTGCATAGTGATAACTCCGGTAATATGAAACGTACTCAAAGAAGGGTCTCACGTGGGCCCCAGAACACTTCCTGGCTCCATCCTTCCTGTGCCAATTGTGCGCTCAGGGAAGTTCATCACCAACCTGATTCTCCCGTCACATGTGAAAATCCAGCAGCGGAAAGAATAGGCATGACAGAGGATCATTAAGGAGCCCACAGTTCCTTTAAACTGGTGGGGGGCGGGGAGCGGCACAGAGCTCGTGGGCTGAGGCTCCTGCTTCCTGCTCAGACCCTCCCAGACACGGCCCCCTGGAGCAACTCACAAAGACTCCTCTTACAAGGAGGCAAAGAAACACAAGAAGCAGATGGGCCGCTGGAAGGTCAATAATGGTGGGAAACAAGATTATCTATGGATAATGATCTGTGCAGACCCTGTGCCTGTGAAAAATAAAGAGAGTTGATCTGACTGACAAAAATTAGGTTGAACTAATTATTTCACTATTTAAAATTAGAGGGCAACTTTAACACTTAAATAGGAGAAGCAGACAGGCGTGGTAAAGTCCCTCCAACTCCAGAATACTGAATCCAGTTGGGCTCTATTTAGAAAGGCTGGGGGGGTTCTGCAGAAAAGGCCTACACTCACTAATCATTCTTCCTTTCCTTAGAATTTGTTTTAGTTTCGTGTACAGCCTTTAGCCCTCAGCAGTCTAGACACAGCAAATTAGAAGGCTGGTTGATGCCATCAGAGGCAGAGTAGTGAAAGCAGAGAACGACGGGTTGTGAGACTAACAATAAGGGAAGAAATAGAAAAGAGAAATACAAACTAAAGTGACTACAGTTTGGTCCATTTAGTGTGGAGATAAGCTGCCCCACAATTTTCAATAGCCTATTCATTCCTCCATTCATCCATCCATCCAAACTGTATGGAACGCCTACGGTACTGGACAGGGCCCCTTGTTTCAGACCACAGAACATATTCTATGTTGTTTAAGCTGAGAGGGATTCAGTCCAGGCAATAGGAAGCTCACAGAATATCTAGTAAAACCAGAGGGGAACGTTCAATGCTCTACAGCCAGGAATAACAGCAGCTAGATGTATAAAATAGATAATTAATGATTAAAAATAATTCTACTACAAATACCCTTGTTACATATATGTTTATTAACACATGATTTTCTTTAAAGTACATTCTTAAAAATTTAACTTTTCAAAAGAATTGAATATATACCGTTAAAGTATCCTGTAGAAAGTGTTTACTGACTTATAATTCCTAGAGTAGTGTAAACAGAGCATCACCATGCAAAATAAATCCTTAGACTTAGTTGGCTATAAAGGTGTCTTCTTTTAATTTACATTTCTTTGTTTACTTATGAGATTGCTTTGTCGAACTTTGTTGATTTCTGTATTTCCTCTTTTTTTTTTTTTTTTTTTTGCTGTGCGCGGGCCTCTCACTGTTGTGGCCTCTCCCGTTGTGGAGCACAGGCTCCGGACGCACAAGCCCAGCGGCCATGGCTCACGGGCCCAGCCGCTCCGCGGCATGTGGGATCCTCCCGGACCGGGGCACGAACCCGTGTCCCCTGCATCGGCAGGCGGACTCTCAACCACTGCGCCACCAGGGAAGCCCCTGTATTTCCTCTTTTGCTAATTGTTCATAATCTCTGTTCATTTTTGTATTATGGTATTATTAGTCTTTTACTTACCAATTTATAATAATTCTGCAAAGTTAATCATATGTTGCTTATTTTCTTTCTAAAGTTTGGGTTATTACTTTTTTTTTTTTTGGTAACATCTTTATTGGAGTATAATTGCTTTACAATGGTGTGTTAGTTTCTGCTTTACAACAAAATGAATCAGTTATATATATACATATGTTTCCATATCTCTTCCCTCTTGCGTCTCCCTCCCTCCCACCCTCCCTATCCCACCCCTCCAGGCGGTCAAGGGTTATTACTTTTACATGTGCAAATTAAAATTTTTTAAAATTTTGTTTACGGGGATAGAATCAAATCTAATAGTCTTTTTCAAAATTAATTAATTAATTAATTTATATTTTTGGCTGCGTTGGGTCTTCATTGCTGCGTGCAGGCTTTCTCTAGTTGCAGCAAGCAGGGGCTACTCTTTGTTGCGGTGCACGGGCTTCTCATTGTAGTGGCTTCTCTTGTTGCAGAGCATGGGCTCTAGGCGTGTGGGCTTCAGGAGTTGTGGCACACGGGCTCAGTAGTTGTGGCTCGCGGGCTCTAAAGCGCAGGCTCAGTAGTTGGGACGCATGAGCTTAGTTGCTCCACGGCATGTGGGATCTTCCCGGACCAGGGCTCAAACCCGTACCCCCTGCACTGGCAGGTGGATTCTTAACCACTGCACCACGAGGGAAGCCCTAATAGTCTTTTATATATGGTTTCTGCCTTTGTTTATATGCCTATAAAGACTTTGTCTATTCCAAAAACATTTTTAAAAAATTAAAAAATATATAATAGATAACTAATGAGAACCTACTGTATAGCACAGGAACTCTCCTCAGTGCTCTGTGGTGACCTAAATGGGAAGGAAATCCAAAAGAGAGGGGATGTGTGTATACATGTAGCTGATTCACTTTGCTGTACAGCAGAAGCTAACACAACATTGTAAAGCAACTATACTCCAATAAAAATTAATTAAAAAAAAAAATCAGGGCTTCCCTGGTGACGCAGTGGTTGAGAGTCCGCCTGCCGATGCAGGGAACATAGGTTTGTGCCCCAGTCTGGGAAGATCCCACATGCCGCGGAGCGGCTGGGCCCGTGAGCCATGGTGGCTGAGCCTGCGCATCCGGAGCCTGTGCTCCGCAGCGGGAGAGGCCACAACAGTGAGAGGCCCACATACAGCAAAAAAAAAAAAAAAAAAATCAGCAGTCAGATTAAAAAACGAAACAAGAAACCCAGACTGTTCTAGTGGAAATCTCACTGCTTCTGCTCCCCAACACTCAGCACCTAAAGATGTGCTAACGCCTTGGACTGGACCCTAGAACCTCCCCTACAGGCCTCAGCGCCATGCTGGCAGGAAAAGCACGGAGGCTGCCCCACCTGGCTCACATCTTCCTTCCAAGACTCTTGCACGTGGGTCTACTTGACAGAGCCCAGGCTACGCCCAAGACACTACTTGCAAAGGCATCCATGAAATGTAGCTTTTATCTTTCTTACCTTCACAGCACACAAAGGCAACTCCATGTAGTGTGAGGGAGCCCAAATGGGCGTGAAGCCAGCCAGCCCACTGCATGTCTCCTCTGTCTGACCTCCTGGCTGTTCTTATCCATACAGACCCTTCTTCTCACACATACAGACCCTTCCTCTCACACGTAAACTTCCCAATGACGGCAGCAGCAATGCTCCACCTAATGCAAAGCAACTGCCCCTCATACGGTGACAATGCGTTTATTCTCTGCCTTCACCTCTACCCGACTCCCGCCAAATCCCAGCAGTCACTACAAACCTCTGGGTAGTGTTTGCTACCTCTAGTTAATCCCAGTTCATCTTTGTATCCTAGAATTATAAAGTTAACCAGTACCGACTTGCCCTGTATAAAATAATAGAAGAAAGGGAAAGAGGAAAATATTGGTTTACATATAAATGTACATATCGGGGCTTCCCTGGTGGTGCAGTGGTTAGGAATCCGTCTGCCAATGCAGGGGACACGGGGTCGAGCCCTGGTCCAGGAAGATACCACATGCTGTGGAGCAACTAAGCCCATGCGCCACAACTACTGAGCCTGTGGGCCACAACTACTGAAGCCCGCACGCCTAGAGCCCGTGCTCCGCAACAAGAGAAGCCACCGCAATGAGAAGCCTGCACACCGCAACGAAGGGTAGCCCCCGCTCGCCGCAACTAGAGAAAAGCCCGCGCGCAGCAACGAAGACCCAACGCAGCCAAAAATAAACAGATTTTTTAAACATGTACATATCACTGGGTGAGGAAGAAAATATAGGGAGCTACTATAGTCCTAGGTTCTGCAACTGGTCACAAGCAGGAGTTGTGTTTGTAATTTTCTCGTTCTACTACGCCTTCCACCATCCTTTTGTTCTCAGCCAGCACCTCAACTGGTCAAGCTGCTATACCTGCTGAGGTGATCCAAACCGTCTCCGGTTCCTGCTGGGTGTGAGTACTTCTTGATCTCTCAGGTAGAAGATGCTTTAGTCTTCTTTAAATAAGTTTTGCCATTGAACATGCCAGTATTAGAAGGCACTCACACAGGGAAATCCCTGGCTGTCTAGTGGTTAGGACTCTGTGCTTCCACCGCAGGGGCCAGGGGTTCCATCCCAGGGGATCCCTCCCTGCTTGGGGAACTAAGATCCTACAAGCTACGCAGTGCAGCCACCCCCAAAAAAAAGAAAAAGAAAAAAAAAGCACTTGCAGGGATGGTCCGGGTTCCAGAAATACTTCTCTGTAATTTCACTGTGAACAAGCAACTCTATTTTTCTCTAATAAACATGATTAATCACCAGAGCCAACACAGTAATGCCCATTTGGGGTTTGTTTTTTTTTTTGCCTGTTTGTTCAGTGGCATTAGGAGCCCCAGACAGCCTGGGAGCACTCTTCATTCTTTTAATTTCTAGTTCAATGGAGTCATTGTTGTTCTTTAGGCGAAACTATTCATTCTTTGACTATCAAGATCCCTAACCTACTAGAAGCCTAAGCTGTGGAGAAGGAAACAACACTTTTTCACATGGGTGACTATGTATGATTCTGAGAGATGATACTCCCACTTTCGTCCTTTGATTGTAGCTACAGAAGAAACAGGACCACATTCTGGCCAGTGACTGAGACCATATAATACATCCTGTAAGAACGCGCTCCAACGTTGTAAAGTGTTGTCCATTAGCTGATGAGGGATTAAGCACCTCCAAGAAGCCGTGAGGACAAGTATTTCTAGACAGTGGAGTATGCAAGCTAAGAGCAGGAAATCGTGTACTCATACCGTATTTATTTATGTCTACTTGTTTAATAAATGAATTTATTTCAGCAAAATAATCTGAAGCAATCTTGTATGGGCTACGATGATGGAAAAATAAGGTATTTGGTCAGTTTACACACAACGTTGCTGAAGGAGCATGGCGTGCCAGGAAAGCCGATCCATACCCAGAAGAGGTAACCCATCCAGGGAGGGTGAAAAGCGTCCAGTGTAACTGACCTACCACCTCGTTACTGACTGGACCGCCTGGAGCATGGCGCCTTCCTGGGGACTCAGCATTGCCTCTCCTGCGACAGTGGGCAGGTTAATCTTGAAAAGAAGAGACTCATGTGGTTGAGTCCGTGCACAATTTCCATCCTTGCCACCTGGGCATTTGGTTTATGAGCCCAGCTGGGGAAAGGAGCTGACTGACACCCATAGAGCAAACCACCTTATCATCTCATTACCGGAAGCATCCTCGGCACTGAGTGCTCTTTGGTGAGCAGTCACATGGGACACAAATATCTTGATTCTCTGGCTTATTCTGAAAAGTCCACCCAAATACCTCTTCCCCAAAACTCCTCATTAATCTCCAAATCTTGTTCTTTTCAAGACTTTGAGCATCTAGGCAAAACATTAGCCTTTGCCCCACAGAAATCCAAGAGCTGTTTCTCAATAGCAGAGCAGTTATCTGTAAAAGCATCCATGCCTTTACTCTAAAACCCTGGAGGTACGAGGTGTAATTTTCCTGATGACGCATGCCATAACTTTCAGCAAGGACCCAGATAGACCATGGCCGTCCAGGCCACAGACGCTCTGAGCACCATGAAATCTGCTGGATCACAAGGAGCCAGTGACTCAGCTGCTTACACGGCAAGCTGGGCCCCATTTAAAACTGGCAGCTTTATGGGCTATTTGGTAAATGAATCAGAGAAGCAAACTCAAATGTGCTGTATGTTACCTTAAAACTAAAAATATCCACAAAGAGCTGTGCTGTTTTCTTAGGACAGGAAGTTACAATAAGGCAATGGATTCTAGATAACGCATTGAGATGGCAGGCCTCTCAATTTTTTTTTTTTTTTTTTTTTTGCGGTACACGGGCCTCTCACTGCTGTGGCCTCTCCCGTTGCGTAGCACAGGCTCCGGACGCACAGGCTCAGTGGCCGTGGCTCACGGGCCCAGCCGCTCCGCGGCACGTGGGATCTTCCCGGACCGGGGCACGAACCCGTGTCCCCTGCATCGGCAGGTGGACTCTCAACCACTGTGCCACCAGGGAAGCCCCTTAAAGTATTTTTTTTTTTTTTTTTTTTACTGTACGCGGGCCTCTCACTGCTGTGGCCTCTCCCGTTGCGTACCACAGGCTCTGGACGCACAGGCTCAGTGGCCGTGGCTCACGGGCCCAGCCGCTCCGCGGCACGTGGGATCTTCCCGGACCGGGGCACGAACCCGCGTCCCCTGCATCGGCAGGCGGACTCCCAACCATTCCGCCAGCTCCCTGACATCTACGATCTCACCAAGGCATCCAAGGTATCTGCTACTCCTGCTTATCAGCATGATGTCACCAAAGACCAGCACGTAGGAAGGTGACAGGATCAATATCTCTGTGATATAAGTATGACTCAGCTGGAGAACTGACATAGTCCTGAGGCAAAATGATGAAAGTACGCTGCTAGTCCCATGAGGTGAAAGCAAATCTACTGTGGAGTTCTATCTAGAAAATCCAGGAAGATATGAGGATGGTGTGTAACAGGATGGTGGCCAGGCCGGAGGCAAGACAGAGTCAGATGATAGATATATTTTGAAGGTAGAGCTCATACCACTTGATAATGAATTAGATGAGAAGGAAGAGGAGAAAGAAGAATTAAGGATGAGTTTTTGGCTTGAGCAGCTGCGTGAATGTCGCCAAGGACAGAAAAATAAGACTGGGAGAATTAGAATTTGTAAATAAGTATGTGTGTGGGGAAATTCAGAGGTCTGGTTTGGATGTGTTAAATTTGAGATGTCTATACTGCTAGATCTAGGAGGAAGCATTGAGCATGCAATGAGATATAAAAGTTAGGAGTTCAAGAGGGCAACTAGGGCTGGAAACGTACGTTTGAAAATTAGCTGCATGTAAATAATATTTAAAGCTATCATCTCAGTGTGACTGTAGATAGAGAAAATGGCCCAAGGAAGTGCTCTAGGACATTCCAGCATTAAGCAGTCAGGGCATAAAGTTTTCAGCCAGGGAGACTGAGAAGAGCAAAGAAAACCTGGAGAATAATGAAATGTGTAAATGCTGCTGAAAAGTCAAATAAGATGAGAATTAAAAACTGACTGGTGGGACTTCCCTGGTGGTCCAGTGGTTAAAACTTCACCTTCCAATGCAGGGGGTGCAAGTTCGATGCCTGGTCAGGGAGCTAAGATCCCACATGCCTCGCAACCAAAACACCAAAACATAAAAAACAGAAGCAGGGCTTCCCTGGTGGCGCAGTGGTTGAGAGTCCGCCTGCTAATGCAGGGGACACGGGTTCGTGCCCCGGTCCAGGAAGATCCCACGTGCTGCGGAGCGGCTGGGTCCATGAGCCATGGCCGCTGAGCCTGCACGTCCGGAGCCTGCGGGAGAGGCCACACCAGTGAGAGGCCCGCATACCGCAAAAAAAAAAAAAACCGGAAGCAATGTTATAACAAATTCAATAAAGACTTTAAAAGTGGTCCACATCAAAAAAAAAATCTTTCAAAAAAAAAAAACTGGTGTATTTTACAAGGTGATGGACAATAGCAACCTCGACAAGAGGAGTTTCGGTGGCTTAGTGGGGATGGATGCCTGGCTAGAGTAAGTCCAAGAAAGAAGAGGAGAGGAAGTAGAAATAGCAAGTACAGAGAATGCTTGAGGAATTTTGCTTTAAGAGCAGAATGGGGAGTGAGGTCAAGGCAATTTTATTTTAAATGTATGTTTATGTGCTGATGGAAATGATCCAGTAGAGGGGTAAAATTAATGATGCAGTGATGCATGGTGAAGAGGGATAACTGCTGAGCCAAGTTGTTGAATAGGTGAGGGGAGTGAAATCCACAAGTGGAGGTGTGGCCATGGATGATAACAGGGAGAATTTATCACCTGCAACAGGAAGTAAAGCAGAATGAGGCACCAGCAGAACTGGTGAGTGGCCTAGGAGGCCATTCTCTTATGACTGCTTCTAGTTTCTCATTGAAATAAGACTCGACATCAGTTAAGAGTGAGGAAGAAGGTGGGACACAGAGACTTGGGGAGAGAGAAGAGGGTGCAAAATAGACATCTCAGAGGGTGAAAGAGAGAAAGAAACTCAGTTCTTTATAGGAGAAGTATTTTATAAGCATAGTGTAGTCTTTGGTTCTAAAGCCAGACACATATTCAGAAAACACAGTCCCAAGAAACACAGAAAAGAGGAGAAATGAAAAATTAAGGTCTCTTTTTTCTAGTATGGAAGATGTTAAAGCAGGTAACTGTATTTGAGAAAAAATACTATTATGATACTATCTTCATATATATGAATCTTAACGTACACACTGCTTTGTCCGGGATTTTCAGTTTGTGGCAGAGATCGTGACGCTAACCAAGTATTCCCTCTCTTCTCCCACATCTCCCTGTGCCACGCAGTTACGTGGGGCCGTGTAATTCGTTCTGGCCAAAGGACCATGAGTAGAAATGCTGTATCAAAACAGAGTGCATGAACCTCAGCTGTCTCTTCCCGGCCGCAGTGACTAAGGACACCACGTGCTTCAGATGGTTCAGTGGAGTCTCTAATAGCCTGAGTTACTGAAAGACATTGTGGAGCAGAGCCTCCTATCAGCCCACAATGAGTATGAATCATGAATGAAACAAACAGATATTATTGTCTTAAGCCACTGTTGTTTTAGGGTGGTTTGTGATCCCAAGTCACAATTTCTAACTTGGTCTATCCTAATATAGTTATTATGGAAAGCTTTTGAATTTTTCTAGTATTTGATATGTAATTGCAACTTAAGGATGACTACAACCTTTGAATCCTCCACAAGATAATGATGGGGTCCTTCTTGTAGTGCAACTCGTTCAGAATGAAATCACCTTTATGGAATTCCATCAGTGAAATGATAAGCTGGTATAGACTCAAGCCATCTTCTGACTTTATTCCTTCTGTTAGTTTAAATTTCATGGTTGCAAACTTGGTTCATTAGAAGTGACTCATAGGCTTCCCTGGTGGTGCAGTGGTTGAGAATCCACCTGCCCATGCAGGGGACATGGGTTCGAGCCCTGGGCCGGGAAGATCCCACATGCCATGGAGCAACTAAGGCCATGCGCCACAACTACTGAGCCTGCGCTCTAGAGCCCTGGAGCCCCAACTACCGAAGCCTGCACGCCTAGAGCCGTGCTCTGCAACAAGAGAAGCCACTGCAACGAGACGCCCGCGCACCGCAACGAAGAGCAGCCCCTGCTAGCCACAACTAGAGAAAACCCCGCGCGCAGCAACGAAGACCCAATGCAGCCAAAAATACATAAATAAATAAAAAAAAAAAAAAAGAAATGACTCATAGACAGATATTTAAAAGATATATGAAAAAGGAATCTGAGCTACCACAATTATATAGATAAGGATAATGAAGACTGTGACATGTCCTGAGGGGGCAGGACCTTTTCTGCCTTACTGCTCATGGGATGCTTCCATGTGGCCTGAGGAAGAAAATACTTTCATGGCTTTGAAAGTATCATTGTGGGACCTACCTGCTGTAGCTCCAGTCTACCTGAGGGAAAAACACATTCCCATACTTAACTCCATCTTATGAAAGACAGAACCTGTTCTTCAGGGACGAGCTGATTTGAACGCTGGCCCTGCCACTTAGTAATTAAGTCATCCTGGACATTCTACTTATTGCTCCGAGCCTGGTCTCCACATCTGATCTTGCATTTGGTCATCTGAGGAGGAGAATAAACTGATTCAAGCACACCAGCCATGGAGTAAGGCTGCCCGGGCACAGCACCTGCCTCTCCTGTGACAGTGGGCAGGTTAATCTTGAAAAGAAGAGACTCATGTGGTTGAGTCCGTGCACAATTTCCATCCTTGCCACCTGGGCATTTGGTTTATGAGCCCAGCTGGGGAAAGGAGCTGACTGACACCCATAGAGCAAACCACCTTATCATCTCATTACCGGAAGCATCCTCGGCACTGAGTGCTCTTTGGTGAGCACTGGCTGGCTCCACTGTTCATTATCTGTGTGCTTTACCTGAGCCTCTGTTCCCTCCTTGAAAATCAGGACAAGAGAGTCTCTACTCATCCATCTTATGGCACTGTTTGAGGATTGCACTGGATGACGTACATTCAGCGCTTAGCACGTAGTAGATATTCAATAAATGGAACTTATTATGATTATATGGAAATGACACTAAAGTTTTAGCGCTGTGAGGATTAGGAATAACATATATAAAGCACATGGAAAAGATGTAATCAACGGGCAGGAAGGGGAGACAGAATAGATGCTACCTCAGCCATTTCTGAGGAGACACCGGAAAGAAAGGCCCCATAGGCACTTAGCCACTGGGGGGCCAGTTCAGTTGCCATAGTTGGGAGTCTAGGGAGCACCCCCCAGTGCCAGGATTGGGACAACCCCGCCACCATGCGACAGCTGTCTAAAAGTGACCTCACTGTGCCCCTAACTGATGTCCCCCACTGTGGACCATCACTTCAGCCCACCAGGCCACACCCAGCTGCCCACTATCCACCCTGCCCACAATTCCAGACAGCCAAGCATCCCATTCCCACCACCCCTGGCCTGGCCTTGGCACTGTCCTACTTTGCTCCCACATGTTCTGACTTCTTTCTGGGGGAGGTGAAAAACATGTAAGTGTTATCTCTATTTCATGACACCATTGCACTCACTTTCGAGCAGAAAGCAGCCAGTGGTGGTTACTTTCATACCTCATGTTACTCTCAATGTATTCCAATAAGGGAAAAGAGTGAATTTCAGACAGAAATTAATAGTATCATCAAGCATAATCGTTTAAGATCCTTTCTGCGTAAATATCAAAAGCAAAAACTATTATATTCACATCATGAAGGTCACAGTGAAGCAGCAATGCTGCGCGTTCTGATGACGACAGCCCCCCAAACACTTTGATGCTAGGCAGGTCCTTCATTACCTTATCCCATCTTCAACAGTTCTTCAAGGTCCAGTTCCTCTACTCGGATTACAACATATTCTAAATATAAACAAGAGAGGAAAACTCTTAGAAAATATCTTAATATTAAAAAATAAAACAGGACTTCCCTGGTGGTCCAGTGTTAAGCCTCCATGCTCCCAGTGCAGGGGGCATGGGTTCGATCCGTTGTCGGGGAACTAAGATCCGGCGTGCCATGCCACACGGCCAAGAAAGCAATAAAATAAAATAAAATAATTAAAAATAAATAAATAAGTAAGTAAAAATAAAACAGATCTGAACCTCTTTTTAAAACTCTGAACTCGGGGCTTCCCTGGTGGCGCAGTGGTTGAGAGTCCGCCTGCCGATGCAGGGGACACGGGTTCGTGCCCCGGTCCGGGAGGATCCCACATGCCACGGAGCGGCTGGGCCCGTGAGCCATGGCCGCTGAGCCTGCGCGTCCGGAGCCTGTGCTCCGCAACAGGAGAGGCGCAGCAGTGAGAGGCCCGCATACCGCAAAAACAAAAAAACAAAACAACAACAACAAAAAAAACCCTCTGAACTCTGTAACACTAGTATAGGTGACTACCCCTTTCCCAGCACAATACATTTCAGGATATCAGTGTATCTTATACAACAGAGATTATGGAAGAAAATGATGAGGTTTTGGAGGAAAGGAAGGAATTCTTACAAGAGAGCTGAAATTTCCACCAGTGTAACTTCATTTATGACTTATTATATTTTACAGTAAAAATATTCAGTTTTGTTTTGTATTATAAGTTGGTTTACAAAATACCCCCATCTAGGACTCCCAAACCCTGGGTCTCTTTTGCTTGATAGATGCCAGGTTGCAAAACACAGAGTGCCCATCCTGACTATGGTTCCAGCTGCTTTGATCCAAACATAGCCAATCGTGGATTTAGCTCCCCCTGGAGGTGGTGCATGAACTCAACACACATAAACTACATTCAAGTTGAAAGGGGTCCTAGGGTTTATCTAGTTAAAAACTTTCCTTTTACAAACGTGGAAATTAAGGCTTGGAGGGGATAAGGGTGTGACTGCCCAAGGCTCATGGTGCAGAGCAGCTGAGCAAAGAACAGAACCCAGGTCTCTGGTCTCAAGCTGATTTAAACATCCACGCTGCCTGTACACAAGTGGAGTCGGAAAAACAACAGCCCCGCCCCCATCCCAAGCTTCCAGCCTTTCAGAGTCTCGTGAGATATTTTGTCTGTACAATTTTAATATCAAATGGTCAAATTCTTGGCCTGGACGCTTAGAATCGGGTTGCAAGACGATGCAGACGCTGGGTCCACCAAGACCTACCCAATCCGACTCGGGGCCTGGCCTGTTTTCACCTGCTCCCTGGGTGCCATACCTACATGGCCAGACTTGGGGATCACAGTCATAGGGAATTTGGGAACATAAGGAAAAATTTGTTTCTCTGTAGGCCAAAATGTGACAGAGGAGAGATTTTCTTCCTCCGGGGGCCTGTTCCTGAGTCACTACCGAGATGAATATGTTTGCTAGTCATGATCGTCCCTCCCCCATCTGGACCTCAGCATTCCCCAGGAAGGGTCTACACGGCAGCCTTACCCTAGTGAGCTCACTGCAAGCCCAGGGCTGGCCCTCAGTGTGACTTTCTGGTATACTATGACGTGGGACCCACCTTTCAGGGGTGTGCTTATATTAGCCAAGCTCCCAGAGGCTGCCTCTTTACCCTGAGAAATATAACCATCCACCCATGAGACCTTCAGATGCTCATCCCTGGAGGCTCCACGGCTTGGTCAACACGGAATCAGAGCAAGGGCTGGCAGCCAGATGGCCCTGATTGCTGGTGGCATTAAGTTTGATAAGTGGAAACTTCCATCCTTGGGTGTGGGCCAGCACCACAGGCTCTCCCAGGCTCAGGCCCCCGTCCACCCAGAGTCCCTACACCCTCTGTGTCTCTCATGTGTCTTTATGCTTCCAGGGCAGACCCACTTCTGCAAAGTCCAGTCTAGCCATAGTGTGGGGCGTTATTTACAAATAGCAGAGGGGAAACAACCTAAATGTCTATCAGTAAGGATCTAGTTTAAAAAATTATGATTTGTCCATATAATAACAACTTAGGGCACTTTTCTAAACTGAAGATTTATACGTACTGACATAAAAGAGTGTCTAAAATATGTTGTGAAGTGGGGAAAATACCGACAAAGAACAATATATAATATGCTACCATATGCTTTTTTTTTTTTTTTTTTTTTTGCGGTATGCGAGCCTCTCACTGCTGTGGCCTCTCCCATTGCGGAGCACAGGCTCTGGACGCGCAGGCCCAGCGGCCATGGCTCACGGGCCCAGCCGCTCCGCGGCATGTGGGATCTTCCCGGACCGGGGCACGAACCCGCGTCCCCTGCATCGGCAGGCGGACTCTCAACCACTGCGCCACCAGGAAAGCCCTACCATATGCTTTTTAAAAGGGTATATGTACATGTATATATGCTCACGCATCACACACACACTTATATGTGCACAGACTCTCTCTGGAAGGACATATGAGACACTGGTAATATAATTGCTGCTGGAGATGAGAATTAGAGGAATGAGGATCAAGAATGAGAGGGAGGGACTTCCCTGGTGGTCCAGTGGCTAAGACACCGTGCTCCCAATGCAGGGGGCCTGGATTTGATCCCTGGTCAGGGAACTAGATCCCACGTGCATGCTGCAACTAAGAGTTCGCGTGCTGCAACAACTAAAGATCCCGCACGCTGCAACTAAGACCCGGTGCAGCCAAAATAAATAAATAAATAATAATAATAAAAAGAATGGGAGGGAGAATTACTTTTTACTACACATTAAAAGACATATAATTTTTTTCAATTTTCAACCTGGTCATTGTAATGCAAATCGATTTTCTTTTTCAAAAATATAAACAAAATGGATATAGCACAAAGCCCAAATGAGAAGCGTTCAGGAGTTAAGAGTGATGGGTCACAAGGGAAGCCATTCCTCCGAAAGGGAACAGCATAAGCAAAGGCCAAGGGGCCCAGAGAACCCAGCACATGGGACAGCTGCACGCAGTCTACTTGGCTGGGGCTGGGGGCAGGAGCTGGGGCCAGGGCACCACGGCCTGAAGTGCCAGCTAAGACTTTGGATCTCATTCTGAAAATGATGGGACATCACTAAGTGTCACTGAGCAGGGCAGTGATACGACCAGAGTGCATTTTAGAAAGGCCACGCTCAGCCCGCATGGAAGAGCTACCAATGAAGCAGTGAAAGGGCAGCCATGAAGGGACCCGCCAGAGAATTCTGGAATCAGAGATGGGTCAGGACATGGAAGGCCTCTTGCCCTTTGGATGTGACAACCAAGAGGTTACTGTGAATGAGGCCAGAGATATTTAGGAGGCATGGAGAGAGGGGAAATGAGAGATGAAGGGTAAACTGACAAAAGGCCAGTGGCTCCCAGAATTTTGGATGGTGTAAGACCAGCAAAATTTTTAGATATCAAACAAAACAACAATTAAGAACCAAAATAAGACTGCTGAATTTTTAAATTTGCCAAGTAAGGATAATTTGTTAAAATTATCACATTTTAATACCACTGTTTTATAAAAGAAGGGACATTTTAAATCTCCCCCAAATAGGAAGGCCTAACCTCTGTTGAAGAATGGTCATTTAAATGGAATGAATTTAGCTTGATGACAGACTCTTCACATCACCCATACTGTTCCCATTTTATCACAGATTATAAAATCTCAGTAGGATGAATGGTGCTGGTTTGCTGAGTGTGAACTGCTATGTAAACCCTTATTTTCACAAACAGGGAAGGAAAGAGATTGAATAAGAATCGAGTTGAGAGTTTTTGTTCTTTGAAGGATGAGACCGATTTGAGAAAAGTCAATGTACCGAGAGGAAAAACCAATTGAAAGAGACCTTTAGAAATAGGCACTAAATGTAACGTAGTTTCCCAGATTGGATCCTGAAACACCAAAAGGATATTAGTGGAAAAACTGATGAAATACAGATCAAGTCTGTGGTTTAGTTAATATTATTGTAGCAACATTAACTGTTGAGTTTTGATAAAATGTCCCAGGTTGGGCTTCCCTGGTGGCGCAGTGGTTGAGAGTCCGCCTGCGGATGCAGGGGACGCGGGTTCGTGCCCCGGTCCGGGAGGATCCCACATGCCCCGGAGCGGCTGGGCCCGTGAGCCATGGCCGCTGAGCCTGCGCATCCGGAGCTTGTGCTCCGCAACGGGAGAGGCCACAACAGTGAGAGGCCTGCGTACCGCAAAAAAAAAAAAAATGTCCCAGGTTATGTAAGATGTCAGCATTAGGGGAAGCTAATTAGGGGAAGGGTATATGCAAACTCTCTGTATTATCTTTACAACACTTTTATAAATCTAAAATTATTTATAAATAAAAAGTAAAAAATACATAACAACAACCACACAGAAGAGAAAGGAGGTAAGTGACAACCTGAAATCCTTTGGGTTGGAACTTGGAGCTGGGTGGCAGGTGGCACTGGTCTTGAACAGGAAGGAAACCTCCCTCCCTGGGACCACAGGAAAACGTGGGACAGGGATACAATTAATTTGCTAATAAATGTGCCCCCAAAAGTTTGAAATAGAGGACTCTTCCTTAATAAAATAATTTAATAATTGAGGGGGCAAAACAGTAAATGAAAGTGATTTATAAATGAAGGGAAAAATATGTAAATGGAACATATAATATTCGGACTAACAACAAAAGTGAATGGTTAATATTACACAGAAAGAAAAAAGCAGCCTTGGATCATATTCCATCTTTGAATAATTCTGCTCTGCGAGGATTCTGAGGGCTGAAGCCAGCAACCTAGAAAAAGCCATACTTTAGAGTGCGGGGTAAATTATGGAGGCTATTTTCAAGATTGCGCTAACATAATGGCAGGGCATTGGGAGGGAGAGGAATAGAAAGTGGAAATGAGCAAAACCCGGAGGGAAGCCAGTTGCTCCAAGTAAGGAATCTACAAGTAAGGAATCAATTTCCCAAGACACTGCAGTGGCCGCCATTTCCTATGGAATCCTTCCATTTATTCTCAGGACAAACCCAGGCCCTGGCAGCAGCTTTTAATACATTCCCACTACTATATTTTAATCACTTAAAACTCTCCTTCAGTGATGATCATTTTGTAACATATAGAAATAGCAAATCATCATACTACGCACCTGGAACTAACAGAGTATTGTTGATCAATTACACATCAATTAAAAACCAAAAAGCCAAACAGCAAACAAACAAAAATCTTCCTTCATTTAAAGCGTGAATAATCAGCTTCTTAGCAGCAGCAAGTACAAAATCTTAACTTTAATACTTTTTTTAAAAGGGCAAAAAAAATACAGTACAATGATATACATAATACTTGGTTCTGGCCCTCCATTTTAGGGGGAAAAATCAAGTATACATGTTTTTTTACTCAAAAGGGGTATATTAAGTAATACAGATTGTAAACTTAAAATTAATATTTAAAAATCAAGGAGGGCTTCCCCGGTGGCGCAGTGGTTGAGAGTCCACCTGCCGATGCGGGGGACACGGGTTCGTGCCCCGGTCCAGGAAGATCCCACATGCCGTGGAGAGGCTTGGGCCCGTGAGCCACGGCCGCTGAGCCTGCGCGTCCGGAGCCTGTGCTCCGCAACGGCAAAGGCCGTAACAGTGAGAGGCCCGTGTACCAAAAAAAAAAAAAAAAAAAATCAAGGAATTTTTTTGCATTACTGTGAAAAAAATGTTGACTTTTTAGATAATAAGATTATGATCTGAATCATCTTGGGAGATGCTGCAGGTTCTTGTATAAATGGACGTTGCCCTGGTGAGACAGGCTGGGACCTGGGACCCCTTGCTGGAGCTGGGACCCTTTGCTACAGTGCTGCAATGCTTACACCTGGACACACCTCTCCTTGAGCAACCCAATACAAAGCAACGGTGTGGGACTAAAAATAACTGCATGCATGTGCAGCTGGGACAAATTGTGGACAAAAAATACAAAGAGGGCTTCCCTGGTGGTGCAGCGGTTGAGAGTCCGCCTGCCGACGCAGGGGACACGGGTTCGTGCCCCGGTCCGGGAGGGTCCCACATGCCGTGGAGCGGCTGGGCCCGTGAGCCATGGCCGCTGAGCCTGCACGTCCAGAGCCTGTGCTCCACAACGGGAGAGGCCACAGCAGTGAGAGGCCCGTGTACCGCAAAAAAAAAAAAAAAAAAAAAAAAAAAAAATACAAAGAGACCAAAAAAAACCCAACTGCCACTTTTGAAGGGCCTGGAGCAAAACCAGGGTACTGCGCATGCCCCCTGCACACAACACTACCTAAGGGGTGGGCAAAACACCTAAGCCACTCCTCCAGCCCAACCCCTGGACACACCCCTACCCTCACCCCATGTAAGGAACAAACTTGCCCCCCACTCAGGGAGCAAGCAAAGGAGGGAAACTGTTGTTTGTTCTGCTACCCCCTGCTGCAGCAGGGGCCCCAATAAAGCCTTGACTGAATTTCTTGTCTGGCCTCTAGTCAATTTCTATTGATGGGGGAAGGCCAAGACCTTCTACCTTGTACCCCTGTACCTTCCACCAAGTCTTTGTACCTTGTCCACACTTCCCTTGTTGAATTGCTCACACTACCTGGTTAGTAACACCAGTACATCACAGCTAAATACTGAGTTAGGGTTCTTCAGTTGCAAGCAACAAACTCCAACTCTGATTAACTTAAGCCAAAAAGGATTAAACGGAAGGACAGTATGTGTGTGTTTAGGACACAACAGGGCTCTAGAATTGAAGGAATAGCTGAAGGGGCAGGAACCAAGGCACCTTCCAGGATCTAGGAGAGGAACTAATAATAGTTGCATCAAGGCCCTAACATTGGTTGAAATCAGCACTAACTGTGTTTTCCAGTCCTGTGTCCTTCTGCTGAGGATTCAAAGTGAGAGAATCTATTTGGTGAGTTTGGGGCATGGGGAAAAACAGGGCACTACAACTAACAGTGCCTCAGAATCACCCATAGTGGGAGATAGGTAATTCGGAAAAGGGCTTTTACTGGAAGAAATGGAAATGGCTGGGGAGTAATCACCTCCTTCCTTCTTCTTTTATGCCATCATGCCTCTGCCTGAGTTACTGCCTGGACTTGGAATGCCCCTTTGACCTGGAATGCCCCTAGCTAGCCAGGCCACCTGATGAACTCCTATTTTCCCCCCAAAACACAGAAAAAATAACCCACTTCTGTGAAGCCAGGCAGAGCAAATCACCTTGTACTGTCTTAGTACCTTGTTCACACTTCCCTTGGTCAATTGCTCACACTACATTGTGATGATCTGTACCTGTATGGCTCTCTCCTATTAGACTATCATTTCCTTGAGGGCAAGAATAATGTCTTTTCAGCTCTGTTGCCTCTGTGCCTGGGACAGTACCTGTCATAAAACAAGTATTCAACAAAAGCTTGCTGAAATAAATGCAAATAATAAACCACTTCTATATTAAAAATAAAACAAAACTTGAAACAAAATTAAACAACTTTGGGGAAGCACAAGGGAAATCCCGTACAGACCCAAAATAATTTGACTGTTACCTTTGCAAACCTGCGTGATGTTTGAGAAAGCCTGGCAATGTCTTCAAGATCCAGATAAGAAAGGATACTCAGGAGCAAATCGTCTGAGAGCCGTTCAAGGAAGTCAAATTTACCTTCGCATAAACTGAAGACATAGTCTAATATTCTTGCACCAAATATTAAGGCAATTTGAACTGTAATTCAAACAAGCCAACAAAACAACACAGTCATCATGTGTAGTCACATAAAAACTACGGTCATTATCAGTAAGACAAGCTTCGGGGCATTTTCCCCCAGAGTGATGTTAGATTTTGCTGAGTCACTCCTGCTTTCACCAAGCTGCCTTTGGGACCAATGGCATGTATTTACGAGGCATGTATTTCCAACAGCTGTCTTTGCCCTGAGATCACAATCTTTTAGGTATACTCACTGTTCAACACAGTGATGGACTGCATCAAATTACAGTCCAGACAACTGACTTAACTAGTCTCAGTGTCACCTTCATCTTCATCCTCCCAATCTCCATGACTGGGCAAAGATGCTGGTCCAGGTCATTTTTTTCTACCCCTCCCCTGCTTCCCCAAATTGGTGTGAAACATTAATATCTCTTGATTTTAATTGACTTTTGTTCTCTTATTGTTATACATTGTTTCTCTATGAATCTTCCTTCCTTCTTCTTTACCTTCTTTCATTCCCATCTTTACATAATAAAAAAAAAAACAGAAAGAGGCAAAGAAGAAAAGTAGAGGCATATTTCGTGAAAATTGTGTCAACTTTTGCCCATTGTTTTTCCTATCTTTTCAGTTATTTCCAAAATAGCAAATAGTTCACAAAGAATCAACCAACACTATGATCTACCCAAACGTGTTTAATGTAGGAGAAAACAGGGTTGGGTTTTTGTTTGCTTTTTTTTACCCCAGCTCTCTGAATAAATAAGAAATGGCTAATAAATAATAAAACATGTTTGGAAGGATACAGATTCAAATTATAACAGTGATTAAATCCAGGTGGTGGTTTTTACTTTCTTCCTTTTGCTTATCTGTATTTTGTAATCTTTCCGTAATAATTACCATGTAATTTTTTAAAATCTAGGATAAATGGATGAAAGGAAGGAAGGAAAGAAAGAAGGGAGGAAGGCTCCCTCTTTTTATGAGAAAGGAAAATGGGGTTATAATGGAGTATGCATGTGGATTCCAGTGGTCCCAAAGCTGGGGACTTTCTTAGTCTCTTGAAGCTCATTTTTCCACTTCTGCCTCTGAAAGCACCACTATATCTAGCTTTTCCGGAGAACTTCTCCTAGAACAGAAAGAGTGCACTCTCTACAGCGAACTAACTGTCCAAGATTTGGGCGCCACCTTCCTTCCCAACCTGGAACACTCCTTCTGGGGCAAGTGGGATGGAGCTGTCAAGAATACCCAGCTCCCTGCAGAAGCAGGCAGATCGGTGATGCTAAAGGTAGATGGATCTCCAATCTCAAAATGGATGTAAGGTGTGGGCTACGTTTATGTAAAAGCTCTAATTGTGCTAACGTGGAAGAGCCGGCCATATAAGATTTCTCTCCAAAACTGGTTAGTCCAGCTTTCTAGAGGCATTAAGGGTTTTATTTGCTTCTAAATTCCAAGTGCTTCCAATTCAAAGCACTTCTGAAGTCCAAAGGTTTTCTTGGAGGGGTGGGGGTGGGGGAAATAGCCCTTCAAAAACTCAGCCTAAAACGGTAGATATTATGAAGAACCCTTGACTCACCAGCAGGATAAGAGGAAAAAGCAGCGCTTGTTTATTGGAAAAACAAAACAAAACAAAACCCCTTGTACAATAAAATTTCCTTAAAATAACTGTAGATGTTTCAACATTTTAAGATTCCAGGAAAGCATACTCAAAGCATGTTCAGATGTACTTTAGAAAGTCCCTGGCGGTCCAGTTAGGACCCTGTGCTTTCACTGCTGAGGGCCCAGGTTCAATCCCTGGCTGGGGAACTAAGATCCCACAAGCCATGCAGACAAAAAAAAAAGTCTCTACCAATAAAGTCTTTTAAATTTTAAATTTTAAATTATAAAAGGACACATACACCTAAGTATGTAACATGATCGTTTCAAAGTGTATAGGTATTGGGGTCCTTAGAAAAAATTTTTTTTGCTTCTTTGTGTTTTTTATGTAACCAACATCTACATCCCAGACCAGGGATGGAACCCGGGGCCCCAGCAGTGAGAGCCCCAAGTCCTAACCGCTGGACCACCAGGGAATTCCCACATCTGTTTCTTTTAAAATAAGGAAAACAGGGACTTCCCTGGTGGTGCAGTGGTTAAGAATCCGCCTGCCAATGCAGGAGACACGGGTTCGATCCCTGGTCTGGGAGGATCCTGCATGCTGCAGAGCGGCTGAGCCCCTGCGCCACAACTACTGAGCCCGCGCCTACAGCCTGTGCTCTGCAGCAGGAGAGGCTACCGCAATGAGAGGCACCCGCACCTCGGGGAAGAGTGGCCCCCGCTCGCCACGACTAGGAAGGGCCCACGCACAGCAACGAAGACTCAAAGCAGCCAAAAATAAATAAATTAAATAAATAAATAAAATAAGGAAAACAGTGTTAAAACAAACTCCATTTTGAAAAGTAAAATCAGCTCTTTTGTGTTGGATTATGTGGCAGCCAGCCTCCAAGAGAGCTCCTGATTCTCTCCTCTTGGATTCAAGCCCCTGTGTGTTCCCAGCCCACACTGAATTAGGGCTGACCTGTGTAACCAATAGGATATTGCAAAAATACCCCAGTACTAGGTCACAAAAGACTTTGGGGGTTCTGTCTTGCTGTCTTGGATCACTCACTCTGGGAGAAGCCAGCTGCCGTGCCCTAACACTACTCTGCAGCACCATGGAGAGGTCCACACGGAAGGAGACTGAATCAGCCAGGTGTGTAAGCCATCATGGAACTGCATCCTCCAGCTCCAACCAAGCCTTCAGTTGACTGGGGTCCCAGGCAACATCATGTGAGACCCTGGATCAGAAGAGCTGGGGTAAGCTGCTCCCAAACTCCTGACCCAACTCTCTGAGTTAATAAACATTTATTATTGTTTTAAGCCATTGGGTTTGGGGGTAATTTGTTACACAACGATAGACAATAAAGATTTAGGTACCTGCAAGTGTTGTGGTACCACGGTGGAAACCCAGAATGTGGGAATGGCGTTGAAATTGGAAAGTACGTGGAGATTTTTTTTTTTTGGCGGTACGCAGGCCTCTCACTGCTGTGGCCTCTCCCGTTGCGGAGCACAGGCTAGGGACGCTCAGGCTCAGCAGCCATGGCTCACGGGCCCGGCCACTCCGCGTCATATGGGATCTTCCCAGACCGGGGCACAAACCCATGTCCCCTGCATCAGCAGGCGGACTCCCAACCACTGCGCCACCAGGGAAGCCCGTACGTGGAGAGTGTTAGTGAAAGTCTGAAAAGCCTTCAATAAGTAGTATAATAAGTAAATAATATCTGTTAATAAAAGCCTGATGGACTCTGAGGAGGCTTTACATGTGAAGGCTTAAAGAAAAGTGAAGAAAATATTATTAAAAAACTGGAGAAAGGGGGAAGAAAACTGGAGGAAAGGGAATCCTTGCTATGTAGTGGCAGAAAGTTTAGCAATATTATTGCCTGCTGTAATATGGAAGGTAGGAAATATTCCTGGTGGGTGTGTGACTTGGCTAAGATTTCCAAGCAGAGTGTTGTTGAACATGTGGCCTGATTTCTTCTTGCTGCTTAAAGTAAAATGTGAACAGAAAGAGATAAGCCAAAGGCAGGTCTCTTAAAAAGCAGCCAGGATTTGCTGGAACCTTCTCTGCCTCTTTGGATGGCAAGCAACGCTAAAGTTAAGAAATGACTCCCAGGCAAAGATCAAATCCAGAGCAGTGTCAGGAAAACATGGTATAAAGGTGACGCTGAGAGTGTGGCTGGAAAATGCTTTGTTAAGAACCATTCAGTGATACTGTAGCACTTCCAAGAAGCATAAGGGTATGGTCACTCAGGAGTCAAGGACAGAAACCCAAAGTAAAGAAGGGCTTATCGCAAAAAGATGTGTAGGTGTGGTTTTGTCTAATGGAGTGAACCCCAATAAGAATAACAGACAACACATAAAGTTTTTAAGAGAATTATATCAGCAGAAACACTGACTGCCAGCTTGAACTGCAAGGGTTCAGAGGTAGTACAAAAGGAAAAGATGACTCTGGACTCCCAAACTCCTACAGGCGGGAGGCAGGCCGAGAAAACTACACCTGCAAACATGGGCTCCCTTTTGCCAAAAAGGAAAGATGAATCAGATGAGGGAATCAAGAGTCCAGAGGGGAGGCCAAAAGCCATGAAGAGTCTAGTGATAGGTTCTGAGCTCTAATCAAGAGCTAATAACCTGTGCCCTGCTGGATTTCAGAATTTCTATGAATGACTCCCATGGAGCTATCATTTCCCCACTGTTTCAAGAGCATTGTACACAGTGATTCTCTCATGCCTGGCCCACCGTGATATGCTGGGAGAGAGGGGAAGGAAAACCCGTCACTGGCTTCAGATCTGAAGGAACCATCCTCGAGGAGCTGTACTTAAGGCATTACACCTGAGGAGCCCTATCCACATATGGACCCCATTTACATGATGAGATTCTGAAATACTTAAAGATATACTTCAGGAAGAAAGAAATTTGCCCAGAAGGAAAGACTAGGATTTCAGAAGCAATGAAGATGAAAGAAATGGTAGTAAACATAGGCAAATATAAACAACTACTACTGTATAAAACATGTTTTAAATAACAAACTTTAGAGGAGGTGTCAAAACAAGGCAAATCAAAACAGCAGTCAACAGTTACATATGAGGTAGAGGCTTAGAATGTAAACATTCTAAGGTCCTTATGTTCAAGAGGCAGATAGAAATATTGACATATGTTAGATTTTTATAAGTTAAGTTAAAGTAAACTTGCTAAACTTTTAAGGGACACCACCAGAGAGAGACAGAAGGAGAGACAGAGAGGGAGGAAGGAAGGAAGGAAGGAAGGAAGGAAGGAAGGAAGGAAGGAAGGAAGGAAGGAAGGAAGGAAGGAAGGGAAGGGAGGGAGGGAGGGAGGGAGGGAGGGAGGGAGGGAGGGAGGGAGGGAGGGAGGGAAGGAGGGAAGGAGGGAAGAGAGAAAGAAAGGAGAAAAAAATATATATATATATAAGGGTAACTCCCAAAATAGTTGGTCTGTAATCACTTGGAGATTGGTTCACAGCTGAACAAAATGGAAAACTCAATTTAAGGTGACTTAACAAATAGAAGTTTATTTTTTTCTCAGAGTCTGGAGGTAGACCAGAAAGGCTGTTGCAGAAGTTCCATTATGTCACTAAAGTCCCAGATCCTTTTATCTTTCTGTTTCACATTCTTAAGATGTGGCTCTCACCCTTCCTGTTTTCAAGGCATCACAACCATGGTCCAGTAAGTAAAAGGGGTAGGACAAGGAACAAAAATGGACATGGAAGCTGAGTCCACCTGTGTCTGAAGGCACCTTCTGGGATGCTCTATGAAACAACTTCGTCTTACCCAGCAAAACTGGGTCACATGGCCACATCTGCAAGGTAGGGAGGGAAATGTAGTCTCTGTCTTAAGGGGAAAAAAATGGAATAAAGGAAACACAAAAGAGAAAGGAAGACATGGAAACAAAACAAAAAGCAAAGAAAAAGCGTGATAAGATGAAAGCACAAAGTAAGATGATGGAAATTATAGACATATTAGTAATCACAGTAAATATAAATGAACTAATCATGCCAGCTAAAAGACACTCAGATAAATAATACATACATGTTTAAAAAAAAGATACAGAAAAGTGAAAGTAATAGAATGGAAAAAGCTAGACCAATACAAACCAAAAGAAAGCTGGTATAATTACAGTAATACCAGACTAAGTATACTTTAAAGCAAAACTCACTATTGGTAATAAGGAGGACCATTACTTATTGATAAAAGGAATAATTCACCAGGAAGATTTAATACTTCTAAAATAGTATGCCCCTAACAAAATACACAGAGCAAACACTGATGGAATTATGATGAAAAAATGATAAATCCTCCATTGCACTGGAAGATTTTATAACATCTATCAATACTTGATATACCAAACAGAAGTGAAGTTATAGAATATTTGAATAACACTATTAATAAGACTTATCAATGGACATTTCTATAGAAAAACAAAGATCAAATATTAATGAGCTATGCGTTCAAATAAAAAAATTGATTACTTCCCCAAGTTAGAAGAAAATACAAAGATAAGAGCAAAAATTAATAAAGTAGTAAACAAACATTATAGATGATCAAGGAAGCCAAAAAATTAATTTTTCAAAAGATTAATAAAATGGATAAACTTTCAAGAATAAACAAGAAAAAAGGACAAAAGCATAACTCAGTCCTATGAGAAATAAAAAGATTAACTACAACAGGGACTTAGAAACACATGACACCAATTAACAGAAAATCAGACAAATGGGCAATCCTCCAGAAATATATAATTTACTAATTCTGACTCAAGAAGAAATAGAAAACCTGAGAGACTATAACTAGTAAATAAATTGAATCCACTGTTTGATTTGAAAAAAAAAACACCTCAAGTCAAACTTCAGGTCCACACTGATTTACAGGTTAGCTTTATAAACTCTCAAAGAACAGACAATCCAGATCTTATATCATTTGTTCCAAAAAACAGAAATAGAAGGAAACTCCCAATTCAAATCAGGAGGTTGCTCTAACTAGCAATGATGGTAGGCAAAAGGAAAACTGCATACGAAACATCATTTAGGAACACACATGGCCAACATTATAAATAAAGTATTAGGAAATTGAATCTATCAACACATTTAAAAAATAAATTGTGAGCAGTACAGTTAATCCTGGGGTCCAAGGATGGAATAACTTTGGAAGATATATTAATATTATTCACTGTGTTGTAGTATTACTCAGCCATAAAAAGGAACGAAATTGGGTCATTTGCAGAGATGTGGATGGACCCAGAGTCCGTCATACAGAGTGAAGTAAGCCAGAAAGAAAAATACAAATATTGTATATTAACACATATATGTGGAATCTAGAAAAATGGTACAGACGAACCTATTTGTAGGGCAGGAATAGAGATGTAGAGAACGGACATGTGGACACGGAGGGGAAGGGGAGGGGGGGACGAATTGGGAGATTAAGTTTGACATAAATACACTACCATGTGTAAAATAGATAGCTAGTGGGAACCTGCTGTACAGCACAGAGATCTCAGGTTGGTGCCCTGTGACGACCTCCTAGATGGATGGGATGGCAGGGTGAGGGAGGTCCAAGAGGGATGGGATATAGGTATGCATATAGCTGATTCACTTCATTGTACAGCAGAAACTAAAACAACATTGTAAAGCAATTATACTCCAATTAAAAAAAACCATTTGACTATGTAAGGAGTTTTACACACTTTGTGAAAATTAAATATTTTCTTTAAATGGAAAAAAACACAAATAACAGGAAAAAATGATCATCTCAAAAATGTAGAAAAATTATTTCGGGGACTTCTCTGGTGGCGCAGTGGTTAAGAATCAGCCTGCCAATGCAGGGGACATGGGTTTGAGCCCTGGTCCTGGAAGGTCCCACATGCCGTGGAGCAACTAAGCCCGTGCGCCACAACTATTGAGTCTGTGCTCTAGAGCCCACTAGCCACAATTACTGAGTCCCCGTGCCACAACTACTGAAGCCCCCGTGCCTAGAGACCATGCTCCGCAACAAGAGAAGCTACCGCAATGAGAAGCCCGTGCACCGCAACAAAGAGAAGTCCCAGCTCACCACAACTAGAGAAAGCCCGCGCACAGCAACCAAGACCCAACGCAGCCAAAAATAAATAAATTTAAAAAATTATTTCATATAGTTCTAACATCTATTTATGAAGAAAAACTCCTAGAAAACTATAATAAAAGGGAATGTCTTTAACCTGATAAACCTGACACAGGCTAGTTACCAAAAACCTAATAATAGTATCAATGATAATAACACATGGATTTGTTTACTATTCAATATTTGCCATGTACTGCTCTAATTTGTATATATACAGTGTGTGTATCATACATACATATCATCATTCGATCCTCACGGTAACTCTGTGAGATAGGTACTATTACGATTTCCCTCTTATAAAGACAAAGATGAGGAACAGTTTAAGTGGCTTTTGCTCAATGTCACATAGTGAGAACTAGGATTGAAGCAAGCGGTTTTCTCCATAGTGCACCTCCTAATGGTGATTTTATGTGGCCTTTAATGTCAGGCCTAAGACTAGAATGTCTACTCTCACCATTTCTATTCAACATTGTTTTGGAGGTGGAGAAAAAAAAAAAAGAAGACACAAAAATATATCAGGGGGCTTCCCTGGTGGCACAGTGGTTGAGAGTCCGCCTGCTGATACAGGGGACGCGGGTTCGTGCCCTGGTCTGGGAGGATCCCACATGCCACGGAGCGGCTGGGCCCGTGAGCCATGGCCGCTGAGCCTGTGTGTCCGGAGCCTGTGCTCCGCAACGGGAGAGGCTGCAACAGTGAGAGGCCCGCGTACCGCAAAAAAAAAAAAAAGTATCAGGGTTAGAAGGCAAGGAAAAACTGTCATTACTGCAACTGCAGATGATCTAAATATCAACATACAAAAGTCAAGAAATTTTACTGAAAAATGATGCTGATCAACCTAAATGGGAAAAGAATTTGAAAAAGAATAGATACATGTATATGTATACCTGAATCATTTTACTGTACACCTGAAACTAACATAACATTGTTAATCAACTATACTCCAATATAAAATAAAAAGTTTAAAAAAATAAAAAATAAAGCAGTGTAATGTTGGTGTAAGACAATCAACCAATAGAACTAAATATTCCTGGAAATGATAGATGTACCTTGGAACCTGCAATATGTAAGGATGGGATTACAAAACAGTGTAGGGTAACTAAACTATCCTATAAATGGTGCTGGGAATATTGACAGACCATACAGGAAAAAAAATTATAACATTTCATCTCATCATAACCAAAAACAAACTTGAGATAAGTTAAAGACCAAATATGACAAACAAGTCATAAAATATTTAGAATTAAAAACATAGGAGTACATCCTTATGAAATCAGGGTAGGCAAAGATTTCTTAAACAAAACACAAAAGTACAAGCCATATATTAAAAGAGTGACAAATTTGAACGCCATTAAAATGATAAACTTCTATATGGGTAAAAACTCATAAACAAGGTAAAAAGATAAACCCCAAACTTGGTGAAATATCTGTAGCACATATAACCAAACCAAAGAATTGGTACTCAAGATAAGAAAAAGTTTCTACAAACAACACAAAGAAGGTAAACAACCAAATACAAGAAACAGGCAAAGAAGATGAATTAGCAATTCTCAGAAGAAAACTGGTCAATAAATATAAGAAAGGGTATTCAACCTCATTACTAATCAGGGAATTTACACACCCAGTTTGGCAAAGAATAACATGTATCTTTGATTACAGTAAATGTTGGTGAGAATGTGGGAAAATAGCAACTCCCTCATAAAATGCCAATGGGAATATAAATTGATTTAACTCATTTGGAGAGCAGACTGTCAATACCTAGTAAACTTGAAGAGGCACATATCCTACAACTCAACAAACACCGCTACATGCCTAACTTAGAGAAATGCTCACACATTGCACAAGGATAAGTGAAGATTTATTATTGCAGAAAAGTGGAAACCACCTAACTACCCTCAGTAGGGGAGATGACTGAACTATGGTTTGTAATGTAAAATACCATAAGCCATTGAAATGAGTGAGCTAGATATACATATATCAACATGGATAAATCTCAAAAACAGTGTTCAATAATAAAACAAACTTGAAAAACAATACAGTATACCATTTATGTAAAATTTAAAATATATAAAAGTAAAATATATTATTACTATTTTTGGGGGGTGGGAACATCTGTGTTTATTTGAGGCACGGAAGCAGCAGGAGGGCTCCAGTGTGGTGGTGGAGGGAGGGGGCCCGAGAGCAGCTGGATTTCAGGGTGGGAGCGATTTCTGGGTCAGCAGCCTAGACCTAGAAACAGTGGAAGGCCTGTCTTCCAAAAGGCTACCCTTGAAGTGAGTGAAATGTGGTGTGCAGAGATGCCAGGGGAATGGGGTTCTGTGCTGGCGCTCGGGGCTCTAGGGGCTGTGGATGCCGGGATCCTGACGCTTACTCCCATCCCTGCCCCCCGACACAGGCCGAGACCTGGCCACACACTCACCCATGCCCAGCAGGGCACACGGACCACACGCCTGTCCACACAGCACATCTTCTGCACCTGCGGGCGGACAGGGCCTGGACAGGGGCAGGCCTGGGACCAGATGGCCCTCGCAGCATGTCCCTAGGATGCGGTTCTGACTCCGGGACCCTTGGGCTCCGTTCCCAGGTTCCCCCTGGAAGGCTGACAGGGAAGCAAGGGTAGCTGGCAGGTGTGTGGGTGCAGGGGGCACCTACAGGGCCTAGAGGGTGGGATCAGCAGGGTGAGGAATCAGAGGAGGAGGCTTCGAGATCCTCCTGGGTCTGGGAGAGGCTGGACTTTCCTTCCTTAGCTTTGGGAGTCTGGGCCGGGCACAGGGTGCCGGCGGTCAGAAGCCAAATCGCAGCAGAGCCGACAGCAGGCTGAGCAGCACGGTGGGTGGCACTGGCCCGCAGTCCACCGTCGGCGCACTGATGTTACGCAGCAAGCTCTGGCAGCAGTGGGTACCCACGGACGCCACGCAGAGGTTGACGCTGGGATGGGGCAGATCCGGGAGCAGCGCTTGCTCAGGGTGTAGCCAAAGTCCACCACGTTCCCGATGCCAGCGGATGCAGAGGTAGTCACACAGTAGCTGTCCGTATCGGAGCGGTCGGTGGGCCGCAGGCAGTACCAGTTGCTGTTCTTATTCACGCAAGAGAAACACACCAGGGAGTGGGCTCGCTCCACACCCAGGAGGGCAGCCAGCAGGACCGGCAGGAAGACGTTCATTCAGGAGGGGACTGGCGTCCCGCCTGGGGTCTCACGAAGCCTGGGGTCTCACGAAGCCGAAGAAGTCAGCCCTGCTCGCTGGCGGATACAGGTCCCCAGCCCGGCCGTGCAGTCAAGCCTGCCCCCGAGCCCAAGTGCAGCCCGCACTCTCCAGTATATATTATTTATGTATTTGTGACTCTGTAAAATAAAACGTGCTTGGCAATGATACCAATTTCAGAACAGTTAGTAGAAGGGGATAGAGGAAAAATAGGTGAGGGGCAGAAATTTGAGTATATATTGTATGTAATTTTTAAAAGCTTTTAAAAGACATAAAGTAAATATGGTGCTCAGTTCAACAGCATGTATATTAAAACTGGGATAATAAAAAGAAGATTCTTATGGCCCTGAGAAAGGATGACAAAAATTAATTCAAAAAAATGAAAACCATTCAGAGTAGATTTTCTGATCACATGCAATTAAGCTAGACATCAAGAAAAAAATATAACTAAAAAATTCCCAGCTACTTGGAACTCAAGTAAAATGTTTCTAAATAATCTATGGATCAAAGAAGAAATCAAAAGAGAACTTAGAAAATATTTTAAACTGAATGAGAATAAAGACACAACTTATCAAAACTTATCTAATATAGCTACAGTAGCACTTATGGGAAATTTAGGGCAAAAAATGGCTAAAAACAATAAGCTTTCATCTCAAGCAGCTAGGAAAAGAACAACGAATCAGACCTAAGAAAAGTAGGAAGAAGGAAATAATATAGGTATGAACACAGACCAATAATAAAAACAGAGAAAATCAACAGAGCTAAAATTTAGTTCTTTCAAAAACTAAATAAAAAATAAATAAACCTCTAACAAGATTGATCAAGAAAAAAAAGAGAGAAAGAACAAATTACCATTATCAACACCAACATATTTGATAATTTGAATAAAATGAAGTAAACATGACAAATTTTAAAATCTTATGTTAGTGGTTTTGGGTATTTATAATATTATCTTCTGTTCTTTTATGCGGGTTTAAGATACTTCTGAATTTAAAAACTTTTAAAGGTAAAGGTACAGAACATAATGTATAAGACTCTTCTTTTTGTGTTAACATATTTTGTATATATGCATAGACCATTTCTCAAAGGATATATATGAAACTGTTAATGATGGTTGTCATGGGAAATGGGAACATGGGATCAGAAGGAAACTTGTTTTTATCCTATACCTATACTTTTTTTTTTCATTTCTAATTTTATTGATTTGAGTCCTCTCCCTCTTTTTCTTGATGAGTCTGGCTAATGGTTTATCAATTGTGTTTATCTTCTCAAAGACCAGCTTTTAGTTTTATTGATCTTTGTTATTGTTTTCTTTGTTTCTATTTCATTTATTTCTGATCTGATCTTTATGATTTCCTTCCTTCTACTAACTTTGGGCTTCGTTTGTTCTTCTTTCTCTAGATCCTTTAGGTGTAAGGCTAGATTGTTTATTTGAGATTTTTCTTGTTTCTTGAGGTAGGCTTATATTGCTATAAACTTCCCTCTTAGAACTGCTTTTGCTGCATCCCATAGGTTTTGGATCATGTTTTCGTTGTCATTTGTCTCTAGGTATTTTTTGATTTCCTCTTTGATTTCTTCAGTGATCTCTTGGTTATTCAGTAAGGTATTGTTTAGCCTCCACGTGTTTGTGTGTTTTACATTTTTTTCCCTGTAATTGATTTCTAACCTCATAGCGTTGTGGTTAGAAAAGATGCTTGATATGATTTCAATTTTCTTAAATTTACTGAGGCTTGATTTGTGAGCCAAGATGTGATCTATCCTGGAGAATGTTCCGTATGCACTTGAGAAGAAAGTGTAATCTGCTGTTTCGGGATGGAATGTCCTATAAATATCAATTAAATCTATCTGGTCTATTGTGTCATCTATTGTGTTTTGTGTTTCCTTATTAATTTTCTGTTTGGATGATCTGTCCATTGGTGTAAGTGAGGTGTTAAAGTCCCCCACTATTATTGTGTTACTGTCAATTCCCTCTTTTATAGCTGTTAGCAGTTGCCTTATGTATTGATGTGCTCCTATGTTGGGTGCATAAATATTTACAATTGTTATATCTTCTTCTTGGATCGATCCCTTGATCATTATGTAGTGTCCTTCTTTGTCCCTTGTAACAGTCTTTATTTTAAAGTCTATTTTATCTGATATGAGGATTGCTACTCCGGCCTCCTTTTGATTTCCATTTGCATGGAATATCTTTTTCCATCCCCTCACTTTCAGTCTGTATGTGTCCCTAGGTCTGAAGTGGGTCTCCTGTAGACAGCATATAGATGGGTCTTGTTTTTGTGTCCATCCAGGGAGCCTGTGTCTTTTGGTTGGAGCACTTAATCCATTCATGTTTAAGGTAATTATCGATATGTATGTTCCTATTGCCATTTTCTTAATTGTTATGGGTTTGTTTTTGTAGGTCCTTTTCTTCTCTTGTGTTTCCCACTTAGAGAAGTTCCTTTAGCATTTGTTGTAGAGCTGGTTTGGTGGTGCTGAATTCTGTTAGCTTTTGCTTGTCTGTAAACCTTTTGATTTCTCCATTGAATCTGAATGAGATCCTTGCCAGGTAGAATAATCTTGGTTGTAGGTTCTTCCCCTTCATCACTCTAAATATATCATGCCACTCCCTTCTGGCTTGTAGAGTTTCTGCTGAAAAATCAGCTGTTAACCTTATGAGAGTTCCCTTGTATGTTATTTGTTGTTTTTCCCTTTTTGCTTTCAATAATTTTTCTTTGCCTTTAATTTTTGTCCGTTTGATTACTATGTGTCTTGGCTTGTTTCTGCTTGGGTTTATCCTGCCTGGGACTCTCTGCATTTCCTGGACTTGGGTGGCTATTTCCTTTCCCATGTCAGGGAAGTTTTTGACTATAATCTCTTCAAATATTTTCTCGGGTCCTTTCTCTCTCTCTTCTCCTTCTGGGACCCCTCTAATGCAAATGTTGTTGCGTTTAATGTTATCCCAGAAGTCTCTTAGGCTGTCTTCATTTCTTTTCATTCTTTTTTCTTTATTCTGTTCTATGGCAGTGAATTCCACCATTCTGTCTTCCAGGTCACTTATCCGTTCTTCTGCCTGAGTTATTCTGCTATTGATTCCTTCTAGTGTATTTTTCATTTCAGTTATTGTATTGTTCATCTCTGTTTGTTTTTTAGTCTTCTAGGTGATTGTTTTTTAATTCTTCTAGGTCTTTGTTAAACATTTCTTGCATCTTCTCGATCTTTGCCTCCATTCTTTTTCTGAGGTCCTGGATCATCTTCACTATCATTTTTCTGAATTCCTTTTCTGGAAGGTTTCCTATCTCCACTTCGTTTAGTTCTTTTTCTGGGGTTTTATCTTGTTCCTTCATCTGGTACACAGCCCTCTGCCTTTTCATCTTGTCTTTCTGTGAATGTGGTTTTTGTTTCACAGGTTGCAGGATTTTAGTTCTTCTTGCTTCTGCTGTCTGCCCTCTGGTGGTCTATACCTATCCTTTTTAAACTGATTCATCTTTTATTTTACTACATGCATTTATTTGTGGGTTGTTTTTTTTCATATCTCAAAAGTTAATAAAAAATGATAAAATATGAGAGCCTTACTTAGATCTGTCTTCCCTGCACTGTAGCCCAGAGCAGTCTCCTATGCTTCTGCCCCCTCTCACCTAACCCTTTACCCATAGAACCCGACCCCAGGTCTCTAGAAATTCTAGAGATTCAGGCTGAAGACAAGGAGCAGATGGTTAGGGAGAGTAAAGAGAAGAAGAAGAATAGACTAAGAGATGGTAGCTAAGCATGAGAAAATGAAATCCCAGGTCAAAGGTTGAGATATGGACCTCAAGAAAAGACCTAGAGAAAATGGATTATGGATCCATGGCATGCGGCCAGCCAAATTTGGGAGGAAGGTAAGGACCATTCTTTCCCACTTTCTGATTCCTGGCATACCAATATTCTTAGGATCTATAACTTAGGCCAATATTTTAGGATATTAGTATTTATTAATAATATCGGGGGGACCTTGAAGATGGCGGAAGAGTAAGACGCGGAGATCGCCTTCCTCCCCACGGATACACCAGAAATACATCCACACGTGGAACAACTCCTACAGAACTCCTACTGAAGGCTGGCAGAAGACCTCAGACCTCCCAAAAGGCAAGAAACTCCCCACGTAACTGGGTAGGGCAAAAGAAAAAACAGAGACAAAAGAATAAGGACGGCACCTGCACCAGTGGGAGGGAGCTGTGAAGGAGGAAAAGTTTCCACACACTAGGAAGCCCCTCCGCGGGCGGAGACTGCGGGAGGCAGAGGGGGGAGTTTCGGGACCGCGGAGTAGTGCACAGCGACGGGTGCGGAGGGCAAAGCGGGGAGATTCCTGCACAGACGATCGGTGCCGACCGGCACTCACCAACCCGAGAGGCTTGTCTGCTCACCCGCCGGGGCGGGCGGGGCTGCGAGCTGAGGCTCGGGTTTTGGTTTTGGACGGAGCTCAGGGAGAGGACTGGGGTTGGCGGCTTGAACATAGCCTGAAGGGGTTAGTGCACCACGACTAGCCGGGAGGGAGTTCGGGGAAAAGCCTGCACCGGCCGAAGAGGCAAGAGACTTTTTCTTCCCTCTTTGTCTCCTGGTGCGCGAGGAGAGGGGTTTAAGAGCGCTGCTTAAAGGATCTCCAGAGACGGGCGCGAGCCGCGGCTAAAAGCGCGAACCCCAGAGACGGGCGCGAGCCGCGGCTGAGGGCGCGAGCCCCCGAGACGGGCGCGAGCCGCGGCTGAAAGCGCAAACCCCAGAGACGGGCGCGAGCCGCGGCTAAAACCGCGGACCCAAGAGCCGGGCGGGAGACGCTAAGGCTGCTGCTGCCGCCACCAAGGGGCCTGTGTGCGAGCACAGGTCACTCTCCACACCCCTCTTCCGCGGAGCCTGTGCAGCCCGCCACGGCCAGGTTCCCGGGATCCAGGGACAACTTCCCCGGGACAACGCACGGCGGGCCTCAGGCTGGTGCAACGTCACGCCGGCCTCTGCCGCAACGTCACGCTGCCTCTGCCGCCGCAGGCCCGCCCCGCACGCAGTGCCCCTCCTTCCCCCATCCCCCAACCCCCGGCCTGAGTGAGCCGGAGGCCCCGAATCAGCGGCTCCTTTAACCCCGTCCTGTCTGAGCGAAAAAACAGACGCCCTCCAGCGACCTACACGCAGAGGCAGGGCCAAATCCAAAGCTGAGCTCCTGTGAGCTGTGAGAACAAAGAAGAGAAAGGGAAATCTCTCCCAGCAGCCACAGAAGCAGCGGATTAAAGCTCCACAATCAACTTGATATACCCTGCATCTGTGGAATACCTGAATAGACAAGGAATGATCCCAAATTGAAGAGGTGGAATTTAGGAGCGAGATCTATGATTTTTTTCCCTTTTCCTCTTTTTGTGAATGTGTACGTGTATGCTTCTGTGTGAGATCTTGTCTGTATACTCTTGCTTCCACCATTTGTCCTAGGGCTCTATCCGTCCATGACTTTTTTTTAAAAATTCTTTTTCTTAATAATTAAGTTTAATTGTAATAACTTTATTATACTTTACCTTCGTTCTTTCTTTCTTTCCTTCCTTCCTTCCCTCCTTTAGACAACGAATCACCCCAAATTGAGGAGGTGGTCTCAGGGAGCAGGATTTATGATTTTTCCCCCTTTACCTCTTTTTGTGAAGGTGTATGTGTATGCTTCTGTGTAAGATTTTCTCTGTATAGCTTTGCTTCCAACATTTGTCCTAAGGTTCTATCCGTCCCTTTTTTTTTTCTAAATATTTTTTAATTCAATAACTATATTATACTTTATTTTATTTTTACTGTATCATCTTTCTTTCTGTCTTTTTTCCTTCTTTCCCTCCTTCCTTCCTTCCTCCCTCCCTCCCTCCCTCCCTCCTTTCTTTCCTTCTTTGCTTCTTTCTTCCTTCCTTCCTTTCCTCCTTTCCTTCTTTCTTTACTCATACTTCTACTAATTCTCCCTACTTTTTCTCCCTTTTATTCTGAGCTGTGTGGATGAAAGGCTCTTGGTGCTCCAGCCAGGAGTCAGGGCTCTGCCTCTGAGGTAGGAGAGCCAACTTCAGGACACTGGTCAACAAGAGACCTCCCAGCTCCACATAATATTAAACGGTGGAAATATCCCAGAGACCTCCATCTTAACACCAGCACCCAGCTTCACTCAACGACCAGCAAGCCACAGTGCTGGACAACCTATGCCAAACAACTAGCAAAACAGGAACACAACCCCACCCATTAGCAGAGAGGCTGCCTAAAATCATAATAAGGCCACAGACACCCCAAAACACACCACCAGACGTGAACCTGCCCACTAGAGTGACAAGATCCAGCCTCATCCAGCACAACACAGGCACTAGTGCCCTCCACCAGGAAGCCTACACAACCCACTGAAACAACCTTAGCCACTGGAGACAGACATCAAAAACAACGGGAACTACGAAAGTGCAGCCTGCAAAAAGGAGACCCCAAACACAGTAAGATAAGCAAAATGAGAAGACAGAAAAACACACAGCAGATGAAGGAGCAAGATAAAAACCCACCAGACCTAACAAATGAAGAGGAAATAGGCAATCTACCTGAAAAAGAATTCAGAATAATGATAGTAAGGATGATCCGAAATCTTGGAAGTAGAATGGACAAAATGCAAGAAACAGTTAACAAGGACCTACAAGAACTAAAGATGAAACAAGCAACGATGAACAATGCAATAAATGAAATTAAAATCACTCTAGATAGGATCAATAGCAGAATAACTGAGGCAGAAGAACGGATAAGTGACCTGGAAGATAAAGTAGTGGAAATAACTACTGCAGAGCAGAATAAAGAAAAAAGAATGAAAAGAACTGAGGACAATCTCAGAGACCTCTGGGACAACATGAAACGCACCAACATTCGAATTATAGGGGTTCCAGAAGAAGAAGAAAGAAAGAAAGGGACTGAGAAAATATTTGAAGAGATTATAGTTGAAAACTTCCCTAATATGGGAAAGGAAATAGTTAATCAAGTCCAGGAAGCACAGAGGGTCCCATACAGGATAAATACAAGGAGAAACACGCCAAGACACATATTAATCAAACTGTCAAAAATTAAGTACAAAGAAAGCATATTAAAAGCAGCAAGGGAAAAACAACAAATAACACACAAGGGAATCCCCATAAGGTTAACAGCTGATCTCTCAGCAGAAACCCTACAAGCCAGAAGGGAGTGGCAGGACATACTGAAAGTGATGAAGGAGAATAGCCTGCAACCAAGACTACTCTACCCAGCAAGGATCTCATTCACGTTTGATGGAGAAATTAAAACCTTTACAGACAAGCAAAAGCTGAGAGAGTTCAGCACCACCAAACCAGCTTTACAACAAATGCTAAAGGAACTTCTCTAGACACGAAACACAAGAGAAGGAAATGACCTATAGTAGCGAACCCAAAACAATATATAAAATGGAAATAGGAACATACATATCGATAATTACCTTAAATGTAAATGGACTAAATGCTCCCACCAAAAGACACAGATTGGCTGAATGGATACAAAAACAAGACCCTTATATATGCTGTCTACAAGAGACCCACTTCAGAACTAGAGACACATACAGACTGAAAGTAAGGGGATGGAAAAAGATATTCCATGCAAATGGAAACCAAAAGAAAGCTGGAGTAGCAATTCTCATATCAGACAAAATAGACTTTAAAATAAGGACTATTAAAAGGGACAAAGAAGGACACTACATAATGATCAAGGGATCGATCCAAGAAGAAGATATAACAATTGTAAATATTTATGCACCCAACATAGGAGCACCTCAATACATAAGGCAAATACTAACAACCATAAAAGGGGAGATCAACAGTAACACATTCATAGTAGGGGACTTTAACACCCCACTTTCACCCATGGACAGATCATCCAAAATGAAAATAAATAAGGAAACACAAGCTTTAAATGATACATTAAACAAGATGGACTTAATTGATATTTATAGGACACTCCATCCAAAAACAACAGAATACACATTTTTCTCAAGTGCTCATGGAACATTCTCCAGGATAGATCATATCTTGGGTCACAAATCAAGCCTTGGTAAATTTAAGAAAACTGAAATTGTATCAAGTATCTTTTCCGACCACAACGCCATGAGACTAGATATCAATTACAGGAAAAGATCTGTAAAAAATACAAACACATGGAGGCTAAACAATACACTACTTAATAATGAAGTGATCACTGAAGAAATCAAAGAGGAAATAAAAAAATACCTAGAAACAAATGACAATGGAGACACAACGACCCAAAACCTATGGGATGCAGCAAAAGCAGTTCTAAGGGGGAAGTTTATAGCAATACAAGCCCACCTTAAGAGGCAGGAAACATCTCGAATAAACAACCTAACCTTGCACCTCAAGCAATTAGAGAAAGAAGAACAAAAAAACCCCAAAGCTAGCAGAAGGAAAGAAATCATAAAAATCAGATCAGAAATAAATGAAAAAGAAATGAAGGAAACAATAGCAAAGATCAATAAAACTAAAAGCTGGTTCTTTGAGAAGATAAACAAAGTAGATAAACCACTAGCCAGACTCATCAAGAAAAAAAGGGAGAAGACTCAAATCAATAGAATTAGAAATGAAAAAGGAGAAGTAACAACTGACACTACAGAAATAAAAAAAATCATGAGAGATTACTACAAGCAACTCTATGCCAATAAAATGGACAATCTGGAAGAAATGGACAAATTCTTAGAAATGCACAACCTGCCAAGACTGAATCAGGAAGAAATAGAAAATATGAACAGACCAATCACAAGCACTGAAATTGAAACTGTGATTAAAAATCTTCCAACAAACAAAAGCCCAGGACCAGATGGCTTCACAGGTGAATTCTATCAAACGTTTAGAGAAGAGCTAACACCTATCCTTCTCAAACTCTTCCAAAATATAGCAGAGGGAGGAACACTCCCAAATTCCTTCTACGAAGCCACCATCACCTTGATACCAAAACCAGACAAGGATGTCACAAAGAAAGAAAACTACAGGCCAATATCACTGATGAACATAGATGCAAAAATCCTCAACAAAATACTAGCAAACAGAATCCAAAAGCACATTAAAAGGATCATACACCATGATCAAGTGGGGTTTATTCCAGGAATGCAAGGATTCTTCAATATACGCAAATCTATCAATGTGATAAACCATATTAACAAATTGAAGGAGAAAAACCATATGATCATCTCAATAGATGCAGAGAAAGCTTTCGACAAAATTCAACACCCATTTATGATAAAAACCCTCCAGAAAGTAGGCATAGAGGGAACTTTCCTAAACATAATAAAAGCCATATATGACAAGCCCACAGCAAACATCATCCTCAATGGTGAAAAACTGAAAGCATTTCCACTAAGATCAGGAACAAGACAAGGTTGCCCACTCTCACCACTCTTATTCAACATAGTTTTGGAAGTTTTAGCCACAGCAATCAGAGAAGAAAAGGAAATAAAAGGAATCCAAATCGGAAAAGAAGAAGTAAAGCTGTCACTGTTTGCAGATGACATGATACTATACATAGAGAATCCTAAAGATGCTACCAGAAAACTACTAGAGCTAATCAATGAATTTGGTAAAGTAGCAGGATACAAAATTAATGCACAGAAATCTCTGGCATTCCTATATACTAATGATGAAAAATCTGAAAGTGAAATCAAGAAAACACTCCCATTTACCATTGCAACAAAAAGAATAAAATATCTAGGAATAAACCTACCTAAGGATACGAAAGACCTGTATGCAGAAAATTATAAGACACTGATGAAAGAAATTAAAGATGATACAAATAGATGGAGAGATATACCATGTTCTTGGATGGGAAGAATCAACATTGTGAAAATGACTCTACTACCCAAAGCAATCTACAGATTCAATGCAATCCCTATCAAACTACCACTGGCATTTTTCACAGAACTAGAACAAAAAATTTCGCAATTTGTATGGAAACACAAAAGACCCCGAATAGCCAAAGCAATCTTGAGAACGAAAAAAGGAGCTGGAGGAATAAGGCTCCCTGACTTTAGACTATATTACAAAGCAACAGTAATCAAGACAGTATGGTACTGGCACAAAAACAGAAAGATAGATCAGTGGAACAGGATAGAAAGCCCAGAGATAAACCCACGCACATATGGACACCTTATCTTTGATAAAGGAGGCAGGAATGTACAGTGGAGAAAGGACAGCCTCTTCAATAAATGGTGCTGGGAAAACTGGACAGGTACATGTAAAAGTATGAGATTAGATCACTCCCTAACACCATACACAAAAATAAGCTCAAAATGGATTAAAGACCTAAATGTAAGGCCAGAAACTATCAAACTCTTAGAAGAAAACATAGGAAGAACACTCTATGACATAAATCACAGCAAGATCCTTTCTGACCCACCTCCTAGAGTAATGGAAATAAAAACAAAAATAAACAAATGGGACCTAATGAAACTTCAAAGCTTTTGCACAGCAAAGGAAACCATAACCAAAACCAAAAGACAGCCCTCAGAATGGGAGAAAACATTTGCAAATGAAGCAACTGACAAAGGATTAATCTCCAAAATTTACAAGCAGCTCATGCAGCTCAATAACAAAAAAACAAACAACCCCATCCAAAAATGGGCAGAAGACCTAAATAGACATTTCTCCAAAGAAGATATACAGAATGTCAACAAACACATGAAAGAATGCTCAACATCATTAATCATTAGAGAAATGCAAATCAAAACTACAATGAGATATCATCTCACACCAGTCAGAATGGCCATCATCAAAAAATCTAGAAACAATAAATGCTGGAGAGGATGTGGAGAAAAGGGGACACTCTTGCACTGCTGGTGGGAATGTGAATTGGTTCAGCCACTGTGGAGAACAGTATGGAGGTTCCTTAAAAAACTACAAATAGAATTACCATATGACCCAGCAATCCCACTACTTGGCATATACCCTGAGAAAACCAAAATTCAAAAAGAGTCATGTACCAAAATGTTCATTGCAGCTCTATTTACAATAGCCAGGACATGGAAACAACCTAAGCGCCCATCATCGGATGAATGGATAAAGAAGATGTGGCACATATACACAATGGAATATTACTCAGCCTTAAAAAGAAATGAAATTGAGCTATTTGTAATGAGATGGATAGACCTAGAGTCTGTCATACAGAGTGAAGTAAGTCAGAAAGAAAAAGACAAATACCGTATGCTAACACATATATATGGAATTTAAGGGGAAAAAATGTCATGAAGAACCTAGGGGTAAGATAGGAATAAAGACGCAGACCTACTGGAGAACGGACTTGAGGATATGGGGAGGGGGAAGGGTGAGTTTTGACAGGGCGAGAGAGAGTCATGGACATATACACACTAACAAACGTAGTAAGGTAGATAGCTGGGGGGAAGCAGCCGCAAGGCACAGGGATATTAGCTCGGTGCTTTGTGACAGCCTGGAAGTGTGGGATGGGGAGAGTGGGAGGGAGGGAGACGCAAGAGGGAAGACATATGGGAACATATGTATATGTATAGCTGATTCACTTTGTTATAAAGCAGAAACTAACACACCATTGTAAAGCAATTATACCCCAATAAAGATGTTTAAAAAAAAAAAAGTGGAGAGAAAAAAAAAAAATAATATCAATTTTCCATTATAGTTCCCATTTCAAACATTGTCCCATTCTCCCAATAAATCATCTAAACATCCATGGAAATTTCAATTCTTTGACATCTAAACCGTATCTCCCACATTTCCTTTCATATGCAATAGCAGAAATTAAAAAAAACTTTGTCATTTGGTTCAGGAAATATGGTTGTTGAGGTCATCTGGTTTTATCACAGAGATTTTTGTGGATTGGCCTATATACCTAACCACCACTTATAACTCATTGAAGATCTAAGCAACCAACTTAAAAATGGACAACAACTTATAAAATTGATACAAGTTGGAAAACAACTTATTTTTAGGTTGGATTCAACCTCAGTCCATGAGTGAGCACTTTCAATTGAGTTTATACAGGCACATTTTTGCCGTAAATTAAATTTTAAAAAATATTTCCTATAGCTAATTTTCTGGTTGTTCCAATCTATTTAGCTTAGGGGGGGAAATATCTATAGATGTTTCCTCAGATTTTTAAAGGTCTCAGAGAAAAAACTTCAGACTTCATAGACAAATGGGCAAAGAGTATAACCAGGTAAGTTACAAAAAGAATATAAATGGCCATTAAACATGATGGGATTTTTACTAGTTTTTAGGAAAATGCTAATTAAACATGATACTATTTTCACCATCAGACTGGAACAGATTAAAAAGAGTAACAATATCTAATTAATGATGGCAAAGGTGTAAGAAAACTCCTATATCCTGTTGGATGGTTATATTAATATTCAGTACTTTAATATTTAATACCCACTTTTTGGGAGAGCAATTTGTGAGTATAGCAAAGTGACTGGCATCTTATTTAAGTTGTCAGTCAGAATTGAAATATGGTGACATCAAAATATTAATGAAGTCTCATTTTATGAACAAACATGGAAATAATGTAAATCACTCAACTTATAATTCTTTCAAAAATAGCATAATTATAAAGTTGGCATAATTACAGAGGTCAAATGAGTTGTAGATGGCATCTGTGCTACATCCTTGACAGTGCTACTCAAGCTGGTTAACAGAAATACCATCTTTGTCAAGTTAACCTTGACTTACACAAGGTTTTCAAGAATTCACCCCTCAAATAGTATACTCCGTACCTATCAAAATTTATAATGTAAATATCTTTGGACCTAGCAATTCTACAACTAAGAATCTATGCTATTGACATTCTCACATAATTGTGCAAAGATAAACACGTCCCAGAATGTACCTAAAGGCTTTTGAAAATGCCCATTAGGGACCTCCCTGGTGGCCCAGCGGTTAAGAATCCTCCTGCCAATGCAGGGGACGTGGGTTCAAGCCCTGGTCCGGGAAGATCCCACATGCCATGGAGCAACTAAGCCCGTGAGCCACAACTACTGAGCCTGCACTCTAGAGCCCATGAGCCACAACTACTGAGCCCACGTGCTGCAACTACTGAAGTCTGGGGGCCTAGAGCCCATGCTCCACAACAAGAGAAGCCATCACAATGAGAAGACTGTGCACCGCAATGAAGAGTAGCCCCCGCTCACTGCAGCTAGAGAAAGCCTGTGCAGCAACAAAGACCAAACACAGCCCAAAAAATTAAAAAAATTTTAAAACTTGTAATAGCTAGAATGTACTGAGTTCTTATCATATGCTAGGCAAATTCTAAGCACTTCATTCAATTAAACTTCATAAGGACCCTATGAAGTAGATGCTATTATTATTTCCATTATCGACCGTTGAGGAAACTGAGATCCAAACTGATTAAATAATTTGCCCAGGGACTTCCCTGGTGGTCCAGTGGTAAAGAATCCGCCTTCCAATGCAGGGGACTCGGGTTCAATCCCTGGTCAGGGAACTAAGATCCCACATGCGTGGGGCAACTAAACCCATGCACCACAACTACTGAGCTTGTGCACCTCAATGAGAGAGCCACGTATTGCAAACTACAGAGCCCATGCACCCTGAAGCCTGCGCACCACAACTAGGGAGAGAAAAAAACCCGCACGCCACGACTACAGAGAAGCCCGCACACCGCAGCGAGGAGCCCTCACTGCAATGAAAGATTCCGCATGCCTCAATGAAGACCCGGCGTGCCGCAACTAAGATCCGACACAGCCAAGAAAATAAAGAAATAAATAAATAATTTGCCCTATGTTACACACCTAGTGGATTTGGAGCCAGAGTTTGAAGAGAGGTAGTCTGTATTAAGCAACACCCTTAATTGCCATGCTAAGAGTTCTCTATACTTTGTAGTGTAGGGATGACTTTTAAAATAATAAATATATGATTTTTGTCTTTTAAAAATACAAATCTGGGGGCTTCCCTGGTGGCACAGTGGTTGAGAGTCCGCCTGCCGATGCAGGGGACACGGGTTCGTGCCCCGGTCCGGGAAGATCCCACATGCCGTGGAGCGGCTGGGCCCGTGAGCCATGGCCGCTGAGCCTGAGCCACAAAAACGAAACAAACAAACAAAAAAAAACAAATCTGGGACTTCCCTGGTGGTCCAGTGGTTAAGACTCCGCGCTTCCAATGCAGGGGGCGCAGGTTTGATCCCTGGTCGGGGAACCAAGATCCCACCTGCCGTGCTGTGTAGCCAAAAAACAAACAAACAAACAAAAAACAAATCTAGAAAAATGATCAGCAATGTTTTTGATTTTATAATTTAGGTTGTTGTGACATATATCTTCGTGGTAGGCAGAATAATGCTGCCAGGCTTCCCCACCCCTTCAGATGTCCTACATCCTAACCTCCAGAACCTGTGACCTTACATGGCAAAAGGGACTTTGCAGATGTGATTAAAGATCTTGAGATAGCGAGATAACCCTGGATGAACTGGGTGGGCCCAACATAATCATAAGGGTTCTTAGAAGGAGAAAAGGGAAGCAGAAGGGTCAGAGTCAGAGAAAGATATGTGAACCCAGAAGCAGTGTCAGGATGTGAAAGACTGGACCGCCCATTGCTGGCTTTGAAGATGATGGCAGAGACCATGAGCCAAGGAACAGGCAGCCTTTAGAACCTGGAAAAGGCAAGGAAATGGACCCTCTCCTAGAGCCCCCAGAGGGAACACAGTCCTACCAACACTTCGATCTTAGCCCAGTGACACTTAGGCACTCCAAAAATGTAAGATAATACATTTTTATCATTTAAGCCACTAAATTCGTGGTAATTTGTTACACCAGCAGTAGGAAACCAATATAATCATTAATTATTAACTTAATAAAGATACACTCTGCTTACAGATTATAGGACTTTTGCTACCTGGAAAGTACAAATTTTGTTATCGGCTGAATTGTGCCCTCCTCACCTCCCCCAGATTCATATATGTAAGTCCTAAACCCCAGTACTTTTGCCTGTGACTCTACTGGGAGATGGGCCTTTAAAGAGGTAATTAGGAGGAGTATTTGAAAGACTAATGGAAACACTAAAAAAATAAAATAAAATAAAATAAAGAGGTAATTAGGTTAAATTAGGTCATATAGGTGGGCTCTAATCCAATCTGACAAGTACTCTTTTTTTTTTTTTTTTTTTTTTTTGCGGTATGCGGGCCTCTCACTGTTGTGGCCTCTCCTGTTGCGGAGCACAGGCTCCGGAGGCGCAGGCTCAGCGGCCATGGCTCACGGGCCCAGCGGCTCCGCGGCATGCGGGATCCTCCCGGACCGGGGCAGGAACCCATGTCCCCTGCATCGGCAGGCGGACTCTCAACCACTGTGCCACCAGGGAAGCCCTGACTAGTACTCTTTAAAATATATACATTTATTTATTTGGCTGTGCCTGGTCTTAGTTTTGGCATGCAAACTCTCAGTTGTGGCATGTGGGATCTAGTTCCCTGACCAGGGATGGAACCCGGGGCCCCTGCATTGGGAGCGTAGAGTCTTAGCTGCTGGACCACCAGGGAAGTCCCATGACTAGTATTCTTATGAGAAGAGGAAATTCGGACACATAGAGAGACCCCAGGGAGGGGCATGCACACAGAGGAACACAGTTCAGATTCTGATTTTGTTGAAGGATTAGATCGAACATGTAAGAGAAATAAAGGAACCAAGGATAACTCTAGGATTTGCGGCCTTACTTTTTGGCAGAGGAAGGATCAGGAGCTATTTTTGGACACGTTACCTTTGAGAGCCTGTTAGATACATTAGTGCAGATATCAAGGGGGCAGCTAGATAAATATCTGAGTGTGGAGTTCCGGGGAGAGGTGCAGGCTGGAGATACCAATTTGGGACTCATCCCCTTATGGGCAGCATTTAAAGCCAGACACTGGATCCGATTCCCCAGGGCGTAAGTACAGACTGACAAAAGAAGAGGCACTAGAGCTGAACCCTGGGCCCCAACATTTAGATCTGGAGAGATGAGAAGGACCCAGCAAGGAGACCAAGAAGACGCCAGTGAGGCAAGAGGAGGACCAAGACCGAGGTGCTCCCGGAAGCCAGCGAAGAAAACGTCACCCCTGAACTAGTGTTGCTGAGAGGCCAAGGAAGCAAGAGAACACGGTTCTCGTCCTCTGTCAGGACTGACACCAAGGCTGACCCGGATTTCTAGAAACGTGCTGCTGGTGTTTAGGATGTTAGCAAGAGAAGACTTTGGATGAAAAAACTTTGGGGGGATCTTGGGAATATGATAAGTAGGGGGTGGGGCAAAATAAATCCAAACATCCTAAACTTAATAACAGCAAACAACGATTAAGAGCTGATTCTACTGTGCGCCTTTCTAAATACCTTTCATGTGTCAGGTCATTGAAAGCTCAAAGCGACCACATCGAGTAAGCATTTGACCCTCAGATATGAGGAAGAAATGGGCTCATGGAGGGGGTTACAGAACCCGGCAGAGGCAGCAGAGTTTCTAACCTGGCCGCTGACCCCTGAGCCCTGCTCTGTGCCACAGCGCACCCCTCTTCTGGGCTTTCTGAGGGATTCCTAAGAACTGAGGGGGAAGAGAAGGAAGAACAACAGTGTTGGTTGGAGTTTTTCCCTCTGCCAAGACTCCAGTGCTGTAGGAAGGCTACAAAGTGAGACGCAGATGCCTTTGAACTTGCCAGGCCAATTTAATTTGGTATCTCTGTGCTGTTCCTGGCGCGAAACTGCAGCTCTCAAAACTGCAATTTTAAAAGCCTGTTTGGGTGTATTCCTCCACTGAATTCCGCAACTCTCCTCTCTCCATGCGGGTGGGGAGCCAGCAGGAAGCCAGGTCTCTGTCAGACGCATAAATTCCCGCTTTCTTGTTTATTCTTCTGGGATCAGGAAACCCACAAGTGGTCATCCTGAAGCTGATGTTGCCCCACCCTCACCGTCAGTGTTTTATTAGGGGGCAAGGGTGTCAGAGACGCAAGAGACAGGTGTTGGCCCTTAAGCCTCTACTCAAGAGACGATCACTTCCCATCTCTCTGGCCCAAACCCACATCTCCAGGTTTTTGTTGAAGTCAATCAGAAAAATCCCATGGTCTGTCAACAAATATTCAGCACTCCCTAGACATATAGCTCTGGATTAGGTACTGCTGTGCTTAGAAAATAAAACGGAACCTAACTTGAAAACGAAATGTGTTTTACAGAAGTTTACTTTATAGCTATCTGGGCAGAAACCTGTCTATCCCACAATTAAATAAGTAAGGCCTGCCTAGACTGATTTTTATTCAATGAAAAGTGGGCAGTCTTTCTTCAACATCGTTCTTTTCAAGCCAATAATGAATTTTATAAATACTTTCTATAAAGGAGTTAACAAAATAAGATGTGTATAGTATCAAAACCTGAGTGCAATCAATCCAGATGTTTAACTATTTAAGGAAGCAAAACCAAACCAAACCTACTCTGTCTCTTAAAAACCAACTATTATATGCTATAGTGTTAAATAAGAGAAAGTCTTTAACAACACTGATTATCAAAGATCCACCCAGAGCGTGCCTTTTAAAAGTAAGATTTTGGACTTCCCTGGAGGCGCAGTGGTTGAGAATCCGCCTGCCAATGTAGGGGACACAGGTTTGAGCCCTGGTCCAGGAAGATCCCACATGCCGCGGAGCAACTAAGCCCATGCGCCACAACTACTGAGCCTGCACTCTAGAGTCCGTGAGCCACAACTACTCAGCCCGTGTGCCACAACTACTGAAGCCCACGTGCCTAGAGCCTGTGCTCTGCAACAAGAGAAGCCAGCACAATGAGAAGCCCGCGTGCCACAACAAAGAGTAGCCCCCGCTCGCCGCAACTAGAGAAAGCCCACGCACAGCAATGAAGACCCCAACACAGCCAAAAATAAATAAATAAATAAATAAATTTATTTTTAAAATAAATAAATAAAAAATAAAAGTAAGGTTTTGGGAGGATTTCCCTGGTGGTCCAGTAGTTAAGAATCCACCTTCCAATGCAGGGGACGTGGGTTTGATCCCTGGTCAGGGAACTAAGATCTCACATGCTGCAGGGCAACTAAGCCCACATGCTGCAACTACTGAGCCCACGCACCACAACTAGAGAGAAGCCTGCACACTGCAGCGAAAGATGCCGTGTGCCGCAACTAAGAGCCAACGCAGCCCAAAGTAAATAAATAAATATTTTTAAAAAACAAACAAAAAATAAATAAATAAAATAAAATGAAATTAAAATAAGATTTTTTTTTTTTTTTCTATTCTCAATGCTTAGGCCTGGCAATGTCAGTAGTTAGCTGTGGGACCTGGGAAAGTCACATACATTCTGAATCTCATTCGAGAAAAAGGAATAATACTATTTAATACACAAGAATATTATAATAACAAAATGAGAACATGTATATGAAAGTGCTTGATATTATTATTATTTTTTTTTTTTTTTTGCGGTACGTGGGTCTCTCACTGTTGTGGCCTCTCCCGTTGCGGAGCACAGGCTCCAGATGCGCAGGCTCAGCGGCCATGGCTCACGGGCCCAGCCGCTCCACCGCATGTGGGATCCTCCCGGACCAGGGCACAAACCTGTGTCCCCTGCATTGGCAGGCAGACTCCCAACAACTATGCCACCAGGGAAGCCCTGATATTAATAGTAATAACATTGTTAATTATTTATAATAAAATAAGGATCTCTAAAGTGCCTTCTAGCTTTAAAAGCTTATTATTAAGGAATAATTATTGAAGAGTTTAAAGAGAGTCCTTTCAGAGACACATACTGAAATAGTTTAGGATGAAGTGATGCAGCAACTGAGATTCACTTCAAAATCCAGTGAGAACAGTAGGTTTGTGTACATTTTTGGCCACATTTTGAGTATTATTGAACTGGGTTATGGGTACATGGGAGTTTTTTTAAAAAACATTCTGTCTACACTTTATGTTTGAAATCTTCACATTGAGAAAGAAAAAAACAAAGGGGAAATTGAAGGGTAATTTCTATTATTAAGTCCAAATGCTACTTGATTAAGACTGCTTCTCATGAAAACCTTGATATTAAAAGAAATGGTAGAGATTTTAAATGAATGCAAAAATGCATAAGAATTCAAACAATTGATAATTTGAATTTTTTTAAATTAATTAATTAATTTATTTGGCTGCGTTGGGTCGTCGTTGCTACGTGCCCAGGCTTTCTCTAGTTGCGGCGAGTGTGGACTATTCTTCGTTGTGGTGTGTGGGCTTCTCCCTGCGGTGGCTTCTCTTGTTGCGGAGCACAGGCTTCAGTAGTTGTGGCACGCCGGCTCAGTAGTTGTGGTTCACAGGCTCTAGAGCACAGGCTCAGTAGTTGTGGTGCACGGGCTTAGTTGCTCCACGGCATGTGGGATCTTCCCAGACCAGGGCTCAAACCCATGTCCCAGGCTTTGGCAGGCGGATTCTTAACCACTGCGCCACCAGGGAAGTCTCATAATTTGATTATGTTTTTAAATAATCTTTTTTTAAACATCTTTATTGGAGTGTAATTGCTTTACAGCCATCATTGAATAATCTTTTAACTTATTTTTAACTAAAGGAAACCTGTTTTAATTAAATATTGGGTTAAAAATTTATATTTACTACATGATTTAAGATTATTAATGAAATCTACACGTTAACCTGGAAACTTAAATGCTTAAAGATTTTTTTCCCAAAAGAAATTTCTGGATATGTTAACGATTTTCTGCCTTTTAATATCCCAGTGTTCCATCATATCTGTTATATCCAATTAAGTACATAATTACATATCATTTCAAATGATGCGATACTGGATACTTCACTGACAAAATCTGTCACTAACTAAAGAGAACTTAAGAGCAGCAAGTTTACATAATATGTTCCCTTCCTTACCCTGAAGATGTGAGTTCTTTAGGAAGTCTTCATGAGTTTCTTTTGTTTCTCCAGGTTTTGTTGATCTATACTCACTCCTCAGAGAGATCTTCCACCATCTAAAGGTTACCTGTGATTGAACAGATAGAAAGTGAGATGAACTAAAACTGATTTCAATATCAACAGCTGCGTTTAGGTCTGGGGTTTTAAAAAAAATCACCATCATGGAAGGCACATAAGGCTGTGTGTCCAACAGCAGGTATAACTTCACAAACTGGCATCACATCAAATTAGAGGCGAGGTCTGTGCATCAGTAAACATTTTCCTTAGAAATTAGGGGCACAAAACCAAAGTGCTGGAAGGAATCTTAAAAATCGCTCAAGTCAATTGGTGTTAAATCACCCAGAGCCAAATGGCTAGCTGCTCCTGAGAACAGAGATTCTTTACCTTTGGGAGCCATTTCCAAAGTAATTGCTTATTTCTCCTCCTCCCTTCAATGTCTACAGAGCAGACACGAGGAGTGGATACTTTTCTCGTGGAGAGAGACAGGTACTTGGGTAGAGCCAGGAAAAGCACCATCATGCCTTGATTGACGCATCAGAGTGTCATTACCCAAGACACTTCTTGGTAATGGATCTGCTGACAGTGCATTTCACTTTTATGAGCATTTTGGTTTATCAGAGGCAAACCTCATTTCCATGGTTATGGACTGCACTTAGTTTCTATGTTGATTTCATAGCAGTGTCAACCAACCTCTTCCTGCTGTAGGGCTCCCAGGGAAAAGATGGGTAAGGAGACAGACAGTGCTGAGAAACTGGTTGGCTTCCTAGTTCTGGTTTCTTTCCTCGCTGGCATTACCATGTAAGGTTAAAATTTGTTCAGCTCGGGCTTCCCTGGTGGCGCAGTGGTTGAGAGTCCGCCTGCCGATGCAGGGGACGCGGGTTCGTGCCCCGGTCCGGGAAGATCCCACATGCCCATGCCGCGGAGCGGCTGGGCCCGTGAGCCATGGCCGCTGAGCCTGCGCGTCTGGAGCCTGTGCTCCGCAACGCGAGAGGCCACAACAGTGAGAGGCCCGCGTACCGCAAAAACAAAAAAACAAACAAACAAAAAAATTAGTTCAGTTCTATCCAACGCAAAATTGTTAAGTAGGTGAAACTTGCTAAGACGGCTCCCTTTATTTAGTTTCCTCTCCCCCATCCCCAGCCACCCAACACTCCCCGTGGTCCTCACAGGTCCTGGGTGCACCTCCTTGGGCTACTGCCTTGGGAGCCTCCTTGGGAGCAGAGGGAAAATATATACATACGTAGGTTACAAAACTCCATAATCTCAGAATATTGTGGTCGCTGATTCCTTTCAGAAAATCCCTTAGCCTGCCACTTTTGTTTTTTTCTCAGCATAAGGCTCACCAAAATCATCCTCTTTGGTATCTTTCTGCCCCATCTCCAGAGAGTTAAGGGTATAGCAGTCTACTAGGGCTGCCATAAAAAAATATCACAGACTGGGTGGCTTGAACAACAGAAATTTATTCCCTCACAGTTCTGGAGGATGCAAGTCCAAGATCAATGTGTTGGCTAGTTTGGTGTCTCCTGAGGCCTCTCTCCTTGGTTCCAGATGCCACCTTCTCACTGTGTCCTCATGTGATCTTTCCTCTGGGTATGTGCATCCCTGGTGTCTCTTTCTCTTCTTATAAGGACACTGGTCATATCGGATTAGGGCCCCACAATGATGACCTCATTTAACCTTAATTAGTTCTTGAAAGGCCCTATGTACAAATACAGTTACATTAAGGGTTAGGGTTTCAACATAAGACTTTAAAGGGGGAACACAATTCAATCTATAACCAAAGGGTATCAGGTATTACAGGAGAAACAGCATGAATTTTGGAGCAAAGACAGACTTGGCTCATCTATTTAATCTCTCTGCACTTCAATTTTCCTTTTCATCTCCTTCTATTAAGTATTATTAAAACTAACATTAAGGGCTTCCCTGGTGATGCAATGGTTAAGAATCCACCTGCCAGTGCAGGGGACACACGTTCGAGCCCTGGTCTGGGAAGATCCCACATGCCGTGGAGCAACTAAGCCCATGAGCCACAACTACTCAGCCCGTGCTCTAGAGCCTGTGAGCCACAACTACTGAGCCTGCATGCCACAGCTACTGAAGCCCGCTCATCTAGACCCCATGGTCTACAACAACAGAAGCCACTGCAGTGAGAAGCCCACGCACTGCAACGAAGAGTAGCCCGTGCTCACCTCAACTAGAGAAAGCCTGCTTACAGCAACGAAGACCCAATGCAACCAAAAATTAATTAATTAACATTAAATATTATAAATAATATTCCCATTGGATGAAGATGCCAGGTCATCCGAATCTAATGCAACATTCTTTATACACATCATCTAGAACTTTTAGAACTAGTTGGGAAGTCAGAAATAATTAAGTCCATTTCCTGTGACTCATGTGAGGAAAATATTTCAAACAGGTTAAGTCAGAAGTGATAGGTGTCCCTCCCTACAACCACACTACCAGATGTTATGTTACAATTAAATTCTGACATAAGAAAGACACCACAGGAGTCCAAAACATGTTTCTAGAAGCTCAGTGGGGTGCCCCCTCCCATCCACTCTGGCACCCTACAGGAACCTTCTCAGGAAAGTTTCTCTCTGGGACAAGAGCACCTAAATTATAGTGAACTAATCAGCTACCCCTCTAGCTGGATCAAGCAACTAAATCGTGGGTTAAGTGGAAGATTTTGGAATGCATGGAGTTCTAGACAGGGCGTAACCCAGAAACATTTGGTTACAGAGCTTACTTCTTACATTGTTCAAAAAAAAGGCAGACAGACACTTGTACAATCTTACTTGTCAGCTTCATATCTTGCACATCATCCATTTCACCAATTAAGAATTATTTCTGACATTTCTTCTGCTAATTAATTAGCCCTCTGGTACTGATTGAGAAGGCAATATTCAAAGTGCTTGCTGTCATGGCCTCTAGAGGGAGACTCCTCAGGACACAGACTCAAGTTACCTTGCACACACAGACAAGCATACTACTGGCTCCTCTGAGGTATTTAAGGTAAATGCCTAAGGATATAACACTTGCCTAAGGAAACGCGGCTGGTTAAAACCAGAACCCAAGCCTCCTCACTGTTAACTCTTCAACACAGGGTTTGTTCTGAGTCACGAAGCTTTCTTTACGTACAACCTGCATACTATAACTCATCAGACCACCTCTACAGAGCAGTACACAGAAATATGCGCCTCAGAACCACAACTGAGCCTAGTCAAGACTCTATTATGTTCTACATACTGTACTTATTAAAACAGAAAAAGATATGAGACAGATATTTTCTAACACTTACTGTCTCTCAAATTTTAAAGATTTTTTTTTTTAAGTGACAAAACCCAATATTGGTGAGGACAAAAAAAAAAAGGGAGCCCAGCCCCTTAATACTCATTGAGAAGAGTGTAAATTGGCTTGGCAATATCTATCAAAAACCTTAAAGTCATCCATTCCCTTTGACCCAGATATTCTACTCCTAAGGAAGTTATCAGAGACATGTACAACATTTTTTATATAAGAATGTTTGTCATAGGTTAATTAAAATCATGAAAAATCAGTGCTGACCTAACGGTCCAATAGTCGGGACTAGTTAAATAATCATGGCCCATTTAGATGATGGAATACTCTGTGGCCAATAAAACAATTTGTGAAGAAATGATTAATAACATAGATCAATGTTAATGATCATTTGTTAAAAGGCTCACAAGTGTATACACCTCTGCTCCAAATATTTAAAGGAAAATATTTCTATGTGCAGGAGGAAGGAGCATATTAGCTTGGCAATAAATAAATGCAATTATCTCACTTCACAGATACAGTTTGAAGGAAGCTAAAGTGTAGCCCCCAAATATTTGTGAGTTGGCTACTAACTCTCATGGTATTAGCTTAAGTCATAGTGCATAGAAATTTATTGTTATATATTTATCTCTATTTTGAAAACCTTAAAATCTGTAAATACTGTTTTGAACATCTTATCAGCTGCGAATGTTTTGTTAATGAACAATCCTGGCTGCAAGAAAAGCCACAGAGGAGCTTCCCAGGGGTTCTGCAACGGTTTAGATCTGGCTGGAACATGGGTTTCATCAGGCTCCCAATCACCTGTGAGCAGTGCGAGACTGACTGTCTTTTCATGGATGAAGAAGTCGACGGCAGACGGTGAAATAACTTGTCCCAGCTCCTCTCCCAGGCAGAGGCTGACCTAGAAAGAGTCTAGTTCTCTTTCATTGCCTCATACCCTCTCCAGGAAGGGCTGGCAGCCAGCCTCATTATACAACACACACCATCATTTGGTATCTCAATAGAAATCATGTGACCTGTGAGAATTCCTTAAAATTTTAATTTAGCATATTTTCTCTGATATTTCCAGTGAATCATTCTAATAAATTTGAAAATTGAGCTACTTGTATTTATTTTTTGACAGCTTGTTGCACTTTAACGTGTAATACTCGAGGTACAAGAAAACTGCATCTAAGGGGCTTCCCTGGTGGCGCAGTGCTTGGGAGTCCACCTGCCGATACACGGGACAAGGGTTCGTGCCCCGGTCCGGGAAGATCCCATATGCCGTGGAGCGGCTGGGCCCGTGAGCCATGGCCGCTGGGCCTGCACGTCCGGAGCCTGTGCTCTGCAACGGGAGAGGCCACAACAGTGAGAGGCTCGCGTACCACCAAAAAAAAAAAAAAAAAGAAAATTGCATCTAACATTGTTATAAATAAAAGAAATCAGATCAGTCATCAAGGACTCCAAAGTGAACAGCAGCTTAATAACCTCCATGCTTATCATCTTTGTCTTCTGGGTGTAATTTAGTAAGATCAATTCGAAGAATGGTAATTGCAGCTTCAGTTGCAAATTTCAAACTCTTAACTTTGTCTATGGTTGGTTCCTACACCCCTGCTTGTTTGTTGTCTCAGGGTTTACCATTGACCAAGTCAAGACCGATCCATTTTAGATTTTTGCGTTCTGAGCCTCATTATGAAAAGCTCTCAATTTTGCAGCCTGATCTGTGGAGTCTTGGACAGCATTAACGGCCAGAGCGTTAGGAATAACAAGAAGAGATCTTGCAAACTCGGCAAAGCAAGCTGTTCCCGGGAGCCCATGCTGGTTGCATAGTCTTCAAGGTATTCGGAGAGGGCTGCTTCTACAATCTGCTTCTACCCGGACCCACAGATTTTGACTCCAAAACTCTCACCACACAAAGAGCATCAGGTAACGAGTGCTCCATCTCGCCACACGTGAAATCATTTGCCCCAAGTAAGATGAATGACGCAGAGGTGCGAGCCTTAGTGTTTTTAATCAAGATCAGTTCATCATCACAAATTCTCTCCTGTACCAACATTGAAGCTTCAAAAGTTTCTTCACCTTCCAAATGAAAACTGAGCTACTTTTTTTTTTTTTTTTTTTTTTTTTTTTTTTTTTTTTTTTGCGGTACGCGGGCCTCTCACTGTTGTGGCCTCTCCCGTTGCGGAGAACAGGCCCTGGACGCCAGGCTCAGCGGCCATGGCTCACGGGCCCAGCTGCTCCGCAGCATGTGGGATCTTCCCGGACCGGGGCACGAACCTGTGTCCCCTGCATCGGCAGGCGGACTTTCAACCATTGCGCCACCAGGGAAGCCCCTGAGCTACTTTTAAAAGAGAGGTATAAGATTCCTCATTGATCCCGATGTCTCTTCTGCACGAATTATTATGGCAAGACGACGAGGTATTTGTCATTCACCCAGTGAAGGTCCCTAAAGCTTAAGTCCTTTGCCCACCAGGAGAGGAACTCAGGAGGCACTGGGAAAAGGTGGGCACAGTGGGCATCTCAGCATTTGAGTATATTTGGGCAATATACACCCCACCCCGGTCCCCCAGGTTCAGAGATTGTGTTACTCCCATCACTACATTTGAAAACTCCTGCTGCTGGGACAAAAGCAGAGACTCTGGTGTTAGAAGGGTCTGGGTTTAAACCGTGGTCTCTGCCATTTACCTGGGGCAAATGTCTTTTTAAAAAATATTTATTATTTTTGGCTGCATTAGGTCTTTGTTGAGGCATGTGGGATCTTCCGCTGCAGCACGGGCTCTTTGTTGCAGCGCACGGGCTTCTCTCTAGTAGTGGCATGCGGGTTTTTCTCTCTCTAGTTGTGGTGCACGGGCTCCAGAGCACATGGGCTCTGTAGTTTGCAGCACAGGCTCTCTAGTTGTGGTACATGGGCTTAGTTGCTGTGCGGCATGTGGGATCTTATCTCCCCCAACAGGGATTGAACCTACGTCCCCTGCATTGGAAGGCAGATTCCTTACCATTGGACCACCAGGAACGTCTCTTTTGGGCAAATGTCTTAATCTCTTGTGACCTCAGTTTCTTCATCTCCAAAATGGAAACAACCACGTTGCCCACTTCATTGAATTTGGAGGGATGACCTGGGATAAATCCAAAGTGCCCAGCACGATGCCAGGCACATGATGCCAGCCCGTGAGCTCCGTAGAGGACGGTCCTTGCCTCTTTCCTTCCCTCTTTCCCTCTTGTTCCCTTGCTGGTCACCCCTTCATACTTATGACACACTCAGCCCCCAAATACCTACAGATCAGAACCTTGTCTTTGTTCTCATCAACTATCTAACAATATTAAGCCATACTTCATTGGGACTTCTGTGGCAGTCCAGTGGTTAAGACTCCGTGCTTCCACTGCAGGGGGCACGGGTTCCATCCCTGGTCGGGGAACTAAGATGCCGCATGGTCAAAAAGAAAACAAAAACATACTTCATCAAGTTCTGCTTTCTTAGTTGTATTCTTCAAGGATCTTTATTTCAGCTTTTCCCTCTGACTTGGTATCTGACTTTTCTAATCATCAAAAATCATTAAGAATTGCACATTCTTTGCAGTAAGTATTTTCTCAACAGCATAATTAAATAGTCATCCATCTATCCAGTCAATACACAAAGTTGCTCATGAAGGATTAGGGTGACTTGCCAGATACCGCATACCAAATGGGGCATTCTGACTCTTTCTAAGCATCTGTCCAGGAAATACGATTGTAATTTAGCACACGACTGTTTCTGCTTTCTCCTGCAGACTGTTGTTATTCTATCAGATCAAATTTCTCCCTGTTTTGGAAATCATATATAATTTGGGGATTTTACAGAGTGGGGTTGAGATTGTGTCAGAGAGAGTTTATGAAATTAGATATTTTATTTGATGAAGAAGGATTTTGTTACCTGAACATTCTACTGAGAAATGGAGAAGCAAGAATTGCAAGGGCAAACTGCGAGTAATTTTACCTTTTGATATTACTCAAAAGCTCACAAAGCACTGGCATTCCAAAATGTAGAAAGATATTGTATTTTAAATGAATTATGAAGATTATTTTCATTCACTGCATATTTAAACTATAAACAATTATGATATGCTTTTGGTCCAAATTTACAACTTTAAATATGTGTTCCCCTATGTGTCTATGTTTGGCTCAATTGGTCTAAACACAGCAAAACTTAGATTTTCAGCTATTGAAAAATTTCCTCTGGAATAGGAGCAATTTTTATACATTAGGAATAAAAGCATCATTATTAAATATGGGAAAGATGAGTCTGAGGCTGAAATGAAAATGGAATCAATGGAAGTTTTAATAAGGGAAAACTAACTACACTGAAATGTTTCTTCCTTTAAGAACTCTGAAATGAAGCTGCCCTCGGAGAGTCGAATTAGTGCACCTCTAACACAGTGGGTGTGATTAGGAATCGGTGGCAGACGTTGTTGGTTGCTCCCCAGCATTCATTTGCCCACCTGCTCTTTCCACATGAACCCTGATTTTTCCCATAGCCTCCCTCCTCTGCATTGCTTGTGCTCAGTGAATGGGCCTCATCTCTAGCTCCAGGGGGTGCGACATGATGGGTCTAAGCCATTCCTTGTAGGTTTGTTCCCCCTGCCAATGACTGGTATGGGCATGGGCATGTGACAAAATTTTGGCCAATGATACAGAAGGAGAAATCTGCAGGAGCTTCTGGGAAAGATTTTATCACTTATAAGGAGTGTTGACTGAAAAATAATGCACAACCCAAAAGTTGAGAATTATGTTTTATTTGGCAGACTTTCTGAGGACTTCAAGCCTGGGAGGCAGCTTCTCAGACAGGATATATAGGAGTTTTGTGACAAAGAGCAGGTAGTCGGAACATCAAAAGATTACTGTTAATTAAAGAAAACGAGATATGTCAAGTAAATGAATTCAGCACTTTTCTATGTATGGGGAGGTGCAAGAATCTCGGCTCATTGAAATCTTTCCTTTAGCTATCTAGGGCCAGTATCCTGTTTCTTTCCCATCCTGAGTCCCCTCAGGGTGCACCGCTGGGGGTGGCTGCAGGGGCTGAGGGCTTGGCAGTGGGCAGCCCGTTGGTCTCCATCCTGAGCTTCCTCAGGGCTCACCATCCAGGATGGCTGTAGTGGCTTGATGGCTGCAACATCCTTTGTTTACTGATATGGCAGGCAACATTTTTCATTCACAGGAGAAACACAGCCCCTTTTTGGGCACTGGCTGTTGTGTTTTGATGCGATCACTGGAGAAGCAGCAGCCATTTTGTGACCATGAGGGGAGCCAGCCTGAGGTGACAAGAATGTTTCCTGGAGGAGGCAGAACCAATAGATTGTGGAGAGAAGGAGCCAGAGCACCGTCCCTGTGCTGGGAACCTCTTTTCCTTTAAACTTGTTTTTATGTGAAATAATGCCATGTTCTATCAGATTTAATACACCATCCATTGAATGCCATAGCATTATTTATTATATAGAGAGAAATAACACTCTTAAGGAAACTGAAGCACAATGGGTTTCTATCACTTGTTTTACAGTTATTGAAAGAGCTCTTTTATTCTTCACTAGACATGTATTTTATTATGTTATTTTTAGCAATTATAGTGGACCCTTGGTTAACACAGGTTTGCACTGCACAGGTCCACGTATAGGCAGGTTTTTTTTTTTTTTTTAATGACTGTATTTGGAGGTAGAGTCTTATTTATTTTATTTTATTTTATTTATTTATTTATTTTTGGCTGCGTTGGGTCTTTATTGCTGCACTCAGGCTTTCTTCTGGTTGTGGCGGGCAGGGGCTGCTCTTTGTTGTGGTACATGGGCTTCTCACTGCAGTGGCTTCTCTTGTTGTGGAGCACAGGCTCTAGGTACATGCACTTCGGTAGCTGTGGCACATGGGCTTAGTTGCTCCACGGCATGTGGGATCTTCCTGGACCAGGCCTCGAACCCGTGTCCCCTGCATTGGCAGGCGGATTCTTTCTTAACCACTGCACCACCAGGGAAGCCCTAGGCAGTTTTTTTTCACTAAATACATACTGCAGGACTACATGCCCTGCATTTGGTTGAATCTACAGATGTATTAGGGGAACCACTGACCAAAACTGCCCGCCCTGGACAGGCACGATAGTAACCACTGGCATGAGTTATCTTACAACAGGAGGTCCTGGTAAGGAACACGGAACTAACAAGCTACCACCAACTGGAAGAATTCGGGAAAGGTCAAAAGGAGAGAGGAGACGTCAGTCCATATATCCTACCAGCCTCCCAGAATCCTTCTCGATGGAATACATCTTGGCTGAGCGATGCATGTGCCACCAGGAAGGACCCTGAGTCAGAATGATTGGCCAGAGACAACCCAGAAACTAACCCCATCACCATAAAACCTGAGACTGCGAGCCACATGGCAGAGCGGTTCTCCTGGGTTCCCTTGCCCTGCTGCTCTCCGCCCGGGGGCCCCTTCCCAATAAAGTCTCTCATTTTGTCAGCACGTGTGTTTCCTTGGACAATTCATTTCCGAGTATTAGACAAGAGCCCACTCTCAGCCGCTGGAAGGGGTCCCCCTTCCTGCAACAGATGCAAAACCTTCAACAGGATGGTAGACGCTGAAGTTATACAAGGATTTATAACTGCATGGAGGGTCAGTGGCTGCCCCCGCCTTGTTGTTCAAGGGTCAACTGTACTTCATTAATTTTATAAATTATATTAACACAATACATGTATTACGTTAATTTTAATATAATAAATTTACATTAGCCTTGTATACATCTAAAAATGGAAAATATAAGTAGAATAAATAGATGAAGGTATTCCTAAAACTTTCCCATATTCAACGTCTGAGTCTTTAATGTTTTACTCAGAATATTATCTCTGTGGCATGGAGAGCATGGTGATAACAGCAGTAAAGTGCTGGGCTCTTAAGCTGGCTCTGCAGTGACTTAGAGCTAGCTTCCTTTTGATTTCCACTTCGGGAAAGCTGTAGACATCTCAGATTCACCCCTATTCCCTCCCATTTTCATCCTGGATTCAAACTGTGCTCTCCCACAACTTCTAGATTTTCTTCCAAACTACTGTTTTCATGCTTAACTCCAGTTTCTGGTTACTATGAATAAAGGTTCTATAAACATTCGTGTACAAGTTTTTGCCCTCTTTTACCCTTTAAGTTGTTAACCATCTTCTATTAGTTAACAATCCTTAATAATAAATTGTTTCTGGTAAAATAAGTGTGGTTTCTCCCTCCTCAACGGACTTTGCTTGAGATACCTGGCATGGTATCTCATTTTTTCATTTATTTTGCAGGGTACTTGGTGAGAGCTTTTAATCTGGGAATACTTCATGTCTAGGACATTTTCTTGTATAATTTTTTCTGGAATTTCTTTTTTTCCAGGTATTGGACATCCTGGTCTAATTCTTGTATTACGTTTTTTTCCCTACTGCCCATCATTTACTTTTTTTTTTTTTTTTTGCCGTACACGGGCCTCTCACTGTTGTGGCCTCTCCTGTTGCAGAGCACAGGCTCCAGACACACAGGCTCAGCGGCCATGGCTCACGGGCCTAGCCGCTCTGAGGCATGTGGGATCTTCCTGGACTGGGGCACAAACCCGTGTCCCCTGCATCAGCAGGCGGACTCTCGACGACTGCACCACCAGGGAAGCCCCATCATTTACTTTTGATTCTTTTTTTCTAGGAGATAGTCTCAATTTTATCCTCCAACCCTTCTAAGCAGTTTTTCGTTTTTCCTATATATTTCTGTTTTCTAAAAGCTCTTTTTAGTTTTCTGAGTGCTTCTTTTTTATTGTGTACTGTCCTTGTTTCATGGATACAATAACTTTCTTATCCTTCTGAGGATATTACTGATGAGTATTTTGTTCTGCCTTTGTTCATTGTCTTTGTTTTTTCCAAGGTTACATTTCCTGTATGTTGCTGTTACTGTTAATTTGTTTTGGCTTTCCTCAAAAGCCTGATAACTCATCACCATTCATGTGTATTCAGGAGTAGGGTGCTAGGAAGCTGACTGGAAGATCTGGGCATTTGAGCAGGGCTTGGCCAGAGGAGGACCTCACTGTAGGGTGATCTGCTGAAGCTCTTTGGTTGGAGGATCCTGACTATTAATATCTTGAGATCTCTTTTCAGCCTGGTGAAGAATCTTCCAGCTTTCTTCCTGGAGGGTATAAACCTGGCTGCCCACAGCTTTCTGTGAGCCACTGGGAAGTTAGAGTGAGTCTCCCAGTTCAGTATGTGGATTTTCACTTAATCCCTTGCCATATTCAGCCCTGAGTTCCTCTGTCCCCAGTGGCCTGGAGTCCTGAGTCCATTGTATCCCTAGTTTACCCCACCAGAGACCAAACTTCTGGTCTTCTCCTGGGTGGTGAGGCAAAGCTCTTGCTGGTTGTGCAAAGGAGAGTAGGGGACGAAGATGAAGGTGGTTCTAACCACATTTTAAACAGGCTGTTGGGAACTCCCTGGTGGTCCAGTGGTTAGAACTTGGTGCTATCATTGCTGGGGCCCAGGTTCGATCCCTAATCAGGGAAATGGGATCACACACACACACACACACACACACACACACACACACACACACACAAACAGGATGTCAAACATCCTTCTTGTTCGAAGGTCCTTTTTTACTCTAGCATTCAAAAAGAACCTATTTCCGCCCATTCCTGAGCCACCCTGCTCTGAGGTTCTGGGGCACAAATCTGATTACTTCCTGACTTCCCTACCACTAGCTTAGAATTCAGCTTTTTCAGGGCTGTTAAATCAGCTACCAGTAAGTCATCTGCTTTTCAGCATGCAAAATTGTTGCCTTTGTCGCCTTTCCCATTCTCTTTTGTCTTTGCGGGTTTATGCTTTAGAAAAACCCTATAATTATTGTTTTAGCGGCACTGCTAGAGGCAGGGAAGATATACAATAGTACTATAACTAGAAGCTGCACTTTGTGTATCCTTAAGATGTTTAAAATGCTGTCAAGAATCTGACATACTGTATTTGTCATTTTAATTTAAATACATAGGCTAATGCAAATGATTAAGTTGGTAGTCAACGTTTAAACTTAGGAATATCTATTAAATTTATAATGATTTTAAGATGTTTAAAAGAGTTTGATCATCTACATTTTTAAGTTTGTTTCCCTACAGTTTTATAAACATGTGTTTTGATTTTGTTAGATTTGTAATTATGTCTCTTTAGATTTCAGAAGTACTTGAGAAAACCAAATATATTAAATTCAGGAGATAGATTGAAATGCTTAAGAGGATTTAATCATGTTTGTCAGTGTCATTTAAATTTAAGAGAATTTAGTTTATTAGATTTACAAGTTTTGTGGCTTTAATTTATAATTTTTAAGGTAATTTGATTAAGTTTGTAAACTGTGCTTAAATGTTTAAGGGATTACAATTTGTTAAATGTATAAGCTAATTAAACATTAATCAAAGAACAATGAAAATGAGTGTTTTAATTTTAATACAAAATTACTTGATTTATAATTGAATTTCCTAGATTTGTAAGTTGTATTTGAGGGTTTAAAGAAAAATAGGTTTTTAACTTCTAACTTTAATTGAATATTTGTGATAAACACAAATAATTGTCATAAACTTAAAATGTTTCTAATAAACTATAAGTAATTACAAATAATTGTAAAATAGATTTTCTTAAATCAGATTTAAAAGATTTATATAGGAATTTGGGGACTATTGGGTGGCCAGTTGGAAAAGGAAAACTGATTTATGCCTCACATCAGGATAAATTACAAAAAGATCAAAGATCTGCATGTAAAAAAAATGAGACCATACAAGTACTAGAAGGAAAAAAAATAGTGAATCCTCTTATTATCTTTCTAACTATGTCTCAAAATCCAAAAGCCATAAAAGAGAAGATTTATGCATTTGATTATATAAATATAAAAAACTTCTGTACGGCAAAGTCGCCAAAGACCTGTATGGAAATGTTTAAAGCAGCTTTGCTCATAATACACTGTACCTCCAAACTGGAAACAACCAAAATATCCATCAACTGGTAAATAGATAAATACATCCAAACGAAGAAATATTACTCAGCAATAAAGAGAACTGCTCATACATGCAAAAACATGGTTGAATCTCAAAGGCATTATTATGCTAAGTGAAAGAAGCCAGATATAAAAAAGAACCAGATATACTGTATGATTCCATTTAGGGCATGTTGAAAAAGGCAAAACAGAAATCAGGTCAGTGGTACCAGGGGATGGAGGCGGGAAGGGGGACTCACTGCAAACAGACATGAGAAAACTTTTGGGGTTGGTGAAAATATTTTATATCTTTATTATAAGGTGGTGGTTATACATTTATCAAATTTATGGAACCTAAAAAGGGTAATTTTCACTGTACTAAAAGCATAGCAAGAAGCCTGATTTAAAAAAAAATACAGCAAACAAAGACAAAAGAAAAATGATAAACTGGGAAAAACATTCACAGTTAATATCACAGCAAAGGGTTAATCTCCCTAAAGAGTTTGTAGAAATAGAGAAACGACCAACAAATTAATTTTAAAAGTGAGCAAAAGACAGGAAAACCAAGTTCACAGGAAAAAAATTCACATGGCCCATAAACACGAAAAGATGCTCAATTTCACTCAGAATAATAGAAAGTGTATTAAAATCACACCGACTTATGTGTTTTCTGTTTCTCATCTACCCAGACTGACAAAATCCTAAAGACTGAAAACACTCTGTTAGCAAGGCTGTGGAGAAACAGGAAATCTCATGATTATGGTACAACAGCTAGGGAGGGAAATTTAGCATGATCTAATAATAAATGAGGTTCTCCACTGAGGTATTATTTGCAAAAGCTAAAAAGATTAGAAGCAACCTGCGTGTGGCAGCAGGAGACTGGTTGAATAAACTTTTCACACAACCATACAAAGGAGTATGTACTTGTCATTCTCTGTCCTAAAAAAGAATGAGGAAGATCTCCATGTGCTGCCGGGGAGGGACCTCCAGAACATGTTGTGAGATGAATCCCCCCGCTAGAACATTAGGTCCAGGAGGCTGGGAGTCTTGATCGTTTTGCTCATTGCTATTATCTCAGGATCTAGAAGAGTGTCAGTAATATAGTAGGAACTTAAAAAAAAAAAAAAAACTGTTGAATTAATGAATTGCCTGATCGTATCGTGTTGTTTTTATTTTCCCTTATGGCTTATCCTTTTCTTACCAATTCATAAAAGGTCTCTTTATCCTAAGTAGTGGTTATAATTCTTTGTTTCATAAGGGTGTCAACTGACATTGTTTATGTTGTATGCACCATTTCAGAAATGTAAGGTTTTTTCTTTTTCTTTTTTGGCTGCACCGTGTGGCAAGCGGGATCTTAGTTCCCCAACCAGGGACTGAATCCGTGCCCCCTGCAATGGAAGCACGGAGTCTTAACCACTGGACCACCAGGGAAGTTCCCAACATTTTTTTCTAAACTTAAATCTTGAAATCTTTTCCCTTATGACTTTTGTGTTTCCTATATTAAGAAGGCCTCCCACACTTGAAGGTTACTCATATATTTTCCTAAACTACATTCCTAATATTTAATATCAATATAATTCACTGCATTAATAAATCAAAGAGAAAATATCCTAGGATTAGATTAATCAAAGTCCCAAAATGCTGACAAAATTCAGTAGCCATTCCTAATATAAATCCTAAGTAAAAAAAAAAAAAAATCCTAAGAAAAATAGTGATAGAATGAAACTTCTTAAATATAAAATATATTCACACACACACACTCACATATATACAAACCCATACACCTGGTAAACACCATATTGGATGGTAAAATACTGAAGCCTTGACATATAAATCAGGAACAAGGCTACTTTCATTCAACAGTACTTTTGGTTCTCCAGCTAATACAGTAAAATAAGAAAATAAATGGAAGGAAGAGAAGGTGTTTTAATAGATAGGATAGCTAAAAATCTACTATTGAATAGAATTCATGAAAATTTAATAGGGAGATTGGATATACAAAATTATACATAAAATAGCTTTATTTAAAATAAATAATTTATATATAATATTTATAATATAAGCATTTAGAAATGGATATGGGAAAAAATGTACCCCACACACAATAATTTAAAACACTAAAATACCTAAAAATAACAAACATAAAGGTTACAGAACCTAATAAAAAAACGCTATTCAATGTTACTGATGGTCCTAACGCCAATACCTGAACAAATTGAGTGACATTTCATATTCTAAGATTGGAAATTTCAATTTCTAAAAAAAGAAACTCACCCTCTCCCAAATTAATATATAAATCTAATGCAACAACAATCAGAATTCACTTTCCTATTCTGGTAAGAGGACAAAATTTTATAAAATTCATATTATAAAATAAATATGTGAAAATTGCCAAGAAAATCTTGGGAAGAAAGAATAATATCTTGCAATATAGAATGTAATAGAAGGTGATTATAAATAAATAGTATGGTATTTGTATATAATAAACAAATATACTGGTAGACTGGATGGAATAAAGTTCAGAAGTAGCGTCAGATGTAAATGGGAAACTAATGTATGGTAAAGGTATTATTTCAAATTCAGAAGAAAAGGATGAATTATTAATAAATAGTGTTGATATGATAAGGCATCTACTTAAAAGAAATAAATTTAAACTTCTACCTCCAACTACATTCAAAAATAAAATCTAGATGGACTATTATGATAAATGCAAAAAGTAATACTACAAGATTTTATGGGAAAAGTATTACTTTAAAAACAATAAATAATAATAATACCATTTTTATTTTATAAAGTGGCACAGGAACGAGGGATAGCACCACACTCAGGCTTATTATGCATGCTTTAGTACCATCCTTATTCTCTGGCTGAAATCTTGGAATCAACATTCTAGAGGTGACTGATTAGAAGCTATTATTTTGACTTGAAAATTCACTACAGAGATGGTAGCTATTAGATTTGCTTCCTCTCCTAGGTCATGAGATCCAGAAATGCAGCTTTAAGCAATATTCTTTATTTAAAAACATTCTATTACAATAAATCATACTGGAGGTCCTACAGAATTCACGATTACTCTCATTTTCTCCTTACCGTGCATCATGACTTGGCTGTTTACACCTCAGACACAAACTCTTATGATGCAGATTTTCTGAAAGCAAAACTTGTACAATATTTTGCATAAAGGAAAGAGAATAAATAAGAAAACTATACATATTGATGATAAATATTTTTTCCAATACATATCCAACATGAGTACTTTTGATTCAGGGGGGATGAGTCATGTAAGTAATGAGAGCATAAAATACGGACATCATGCCAAAGTGGATGGATGTCACTGAGTTCCTACAGGTGAAGGCACAAATGGGGCTTCAAGCACATCAGAGCAGGTGCTTTGGACCCAGAGGAACATTCCAGGTGAGGACTTACTAGCGGGTAGCTTTGGCGGGGCTCATAATCTCTGTTTGCCTGCTCTTGTTCATATCTTCTGGGAGGATTAACATGAACTGTTATGTGTACATGTGCTTAGCAGAGTACCAGATACGTTTTAGTTTTTCTTTCCTATCAAATTATTACTGGAATTTGTTAACATGACAGGCCAAGAATACAGACGTAGTTCCCTAGGTTTAGAAGATGCACAGATCCACTCTTGCAGCTCCAGTTAAAAAACTTGATGAAACCCACAATTTTCTAAGTCTGGAGATGGTGGGACCATTCCCAAGTGTAGGAAGGCAGGGTGAGTCAAGACCACGCCAGTCACTTCTAACACACACTTTGCAGAGGCCTGACCCCAAAATATTAAGTGTGTCTGCCAGATGGGTGTGCTACAAATCTCAAAGAAATTCAGAGTACTCTACAAAACAATAAGATCAAACCAAGAAAAAAAAGCTCTGAACACAGATGCAAGTGGAGCCTTTTCTTTCTTTTTCTTTCTTTCTTTTTTTTTTGCATTAGTACAATATTATTTTTTCCAGGCATTCTGGAACAATGCCTGGAAAAAATAATACAATCTGGAGCCCTCTCGCCAAAACCTTCCTGGATATGGGCAGGAAAAGTGACTAAGCAGGTAGGAAGGCCCCGGTGTCTATGGCTCCACTTTGCAGGGTGAATTTAGAGATGTACCTGCCCCTAAGCCTGTAAGCTGCTTCTTTATAAAATTACTATTTACATTTGGAAGGTGTCTATGGTTTCGCTTTTGGTACAAAATAGTAATCTACTGGTAAAAAACTTATTTTAAAAATCTCCCCCAGGAACTTTCCTGGTGGCGTAGGGTTTAAGACTCTGCATTCCCAATTCAAGGGGCCTGGGTTCCATCCCTGGTCAGGGAACTAGATCCCACAACCATGCCACAACTAAGGAGCTGGCAAGCCACAACTAAGGAGCTTGCTTGCTGCAACTAAGATCCGGCGCAACCAAGTAAATAAATAAATAAAATATTTTAGTTAGAAGTAGCTCTGCTCTACACGTGCTGAATTCCCTGGCAGGGAAGGAGGGGACATCAGACTCAACTGACCAAGAAGCTGACAGTTTCTCTCTTGATTAGATAAACATTTGCCATCAGAAAGACTCCGCACTTCCACTGCAGGGGCACGGGTTCAATCCCTGGTCGGGGAGCTAATGTCCTGCATGTCATGCAGCCAAAAAGAAAAAAACGAAAAGAAAAGCAAGAAATATAGTTTTTCTCTCTCTCCTTTCTCTCCAGTGGGAGCTAGTTATATTTCCTCTTGTTCCCTGGTACTGTTCTCTTCAAATGCATCCTCACGTACAGCCCTACCATTCGGTAAGGGGTCATTTCATAGTTTTATTTCTGTGTCTTCTTTCTGTTTCTCTCCACGTTTCCCTCTTCCCTTGGTTTTCTTTCTTCTTGTTTGTAAAATGAACACCAGCTACCAAATACTTGCATCGACGCCCTTTTCAGTGCCTATCTGCTAGTCAAAAAACAAACAAATAAAACCCAATAAAACATTTTTATTTCTGGGATTTAAATATTTCCTAACTATTAAATATATCAAAATTGGATATACTTTGTTGAAAATTCCTCAGCATCTGTTATGGATTGAACTGTGTTCCGCCCCAAATTCCTATGTTTAACTCCTAACCCCCACTGTGACTATATTTGGGGATAGGGCCTTTCAACAGGTAATTAGGGTTAAATGAGGTCATAAGGGAGGGGCCCTAATCCATCAGGACTGATGTCCTCCTAGGAAGAGGAAGAAACACCAGGGATGCACATGCACACAGGAAGGGCCATGTGAGGACACAGTGGAGGGTGGCCATCTGCAAGCCAACGAGAGAGGCCTCAGGAGAAACCAAACTTGCCAACACCTTGATCTGGGACTTCCCAGTTTCCAAAACTACGTGAAAATAAATTTCTGTTGTTAAAGCCACTCAATTTGTGGTATTTTATTATGACAGCCCCAGAAGACTAATACAGCTCCCAAAATGATAATGAGAAAATAATAACAGATCTCATCGAGGTCATACCCTGCACCACATGTAGGGTGCTTTCTGCTTTATCCCATCCAGTCTTTACAGCAACCCTAGGAGGTTAGTATCACTGTACATTTTATAGATGAATAAACTAAGACTCAAGGAAGTTTAGAAAACCTTGCCCTAACTCATTCACTGCTTAGGAGAATCTGAATCCAGGTCTATCTGACCCCAAAGCCTCTAAATCTGTTCAACCTGTTGCCTTATTGGAATGACCAAAAGCCTCAGCTCTTCAATGTCCATAATCCTGGAGGGAAGCAGTAACATTTATAATCCTAATGGTGCTGCTCCATGAATTAATATTTGGCACTGGATGGGTTTTTTTTGTTTGTTTGTTTCTGGTTTTTTTTTGCAGTACGCGGGCCTCTCACTGTTGTGGCCTCTCCCGTTGCGGAGCACAGGCTCCGGACACGCAGGCTCAGCGGCCATGGCTCACGGGCCCAGCCGCTCCGCGGCATGTGGGATCCTCCCAGACCGGGGTACGAACCCATGTCCCCTGCATCGGCAGGCGGACTCTCAACCACTGTGCCACCAGGTAAGCCCATGGGTGGGTTTTTAACTTACGTTTGATGGGGGTGTGACTGATGTGCTAAGAAGTCATAGCATTACATTCATTCCACATTTCACAAGGACTAGGGGCATTGCATTGTTCTAGGCAAAACAGACAAACCCCTGCCCCCATGGAGATTACTTTCTACTGGGGGGGGGGAAAGGGAGACGCCGATAAACAAAACAAGTGAATATATTTCATAGTGTGTTAGAACGTGATAAATGCTGTGAAGAAAAGTAAACAAGGAAAAGAAAATAGGGAGTGTTGGGTGGCAGATGGGGGTTCCATTTTCAATAGGGTGGTCAGGGCAGGTGTTATTTGAGGACTGGAGAAGCCAGATGGTGAGACAGAGGAGCTGGTAGACTGCTTTGCTGCTCACCCAGCGTGCTCCATGTACCCCTCCCAAGCACGCAGGCAGTAAGCAAAGTTCCTTCAGCATCCTATCCTAAAGCTGAGGTGCTCACTGGAGACAAACGGTGCATGTATTTTATATTATAACCACGGGATTACATCTAACAGCCCTTCCTGCTAAACTGCAGATTATAAAGGAGAATAAGAGCAAAACAGCAATCATGAGCACTTTATTCAAATGCTTTGATATTCACTCATGCATTTGTTTTCATGTCTGCATGCTTTCTATAGCCAGCTCCTTGAAAGCTCTTGTCTGGAGCATCCTGGTTGCATAGGCTGTGGTGCTCCAAGCAAGGACAAAGGACGACCCTGACTGAAAAAGTGTCAGCGTTACACCCCCTACCGGACTCTTAATCGCCCTCCCCACCATGTTGTGATGGATACGAAATTCCTGAGCCCACCTGAGCAACGCCCACCTGGGCAATGGGACCTGTCCCAAATAAGGAAAGGCATCCGCCCTGTCCCACTCCCACCCTATAGAAGGAAGGTATATGTGCCTCGACCAATCAGTAAATGAAATTTTCACCTCTGACCATTCCATTGTTTTCTAGCTATAAAAACTGATCAATAGCACACGTTCCGGCTCGACTCTCCCAGACTACTAGGAAGTTGGCCCACCGTTCTGGCAGAGACCCTCTCTCTAATAAATTCTATCTTCTTTACATTCTGCTTTGTGTCTGGGAATTCTTTTCCAACCCGCGTTCGGACCACGATACAGTGCAGTGCATCTTCCGTGTAGAAGATGCTTTGCAAACACGATGAGGAACTGGGCTCTGAGTCATCAGTATACTGCTCCCTGACCAGTATCATTTCTTATCACCACTCCAGCAAGTTGTCTGGAAGTACCATGTTTTGATTATACTGCCATGCCTTTGCACATGCATGTCCAATGCCTAGAGCATCCCCTGCTGCCTTGTCCTCTAGAAAAACTCATTCTTCAAGATGTAGTGAGTCATGTTATTGTGTCATAACAGTCAGTAAAAGATCTTATCTGTCCGCCACTCACATGACTTGCTAGATTAACTTTGGCACATTCTTCTTCTCTGTTGGAGGCTCAGTTCTAGTTTCAGAGGAGAGGTGAGTCCTCCATGGCATTATTTACAAGCCAGCGAGAGGTGAGATACCCTCCATCCCATCTGTTCTTGGGTTATCGTGGTAACTGGTAAGGGCAGCATCAGTCTCCTCCCAGTGCCCTCTTGGCAACACGTCCCCCCGCCACCCCCCACCCGCACCGCTGGTGGATGCAGAAGGAGGCGTCTTCTGACTGTCTGAGTCCTGTTGGAGTCTCAGACCACACGGCTGGGGACACCGTGAGGTCTGTCCAGTCACTGCCTTCTCTTGCAACAAGCCGCCGTGGGAGGCACCTGGTGGGGAGGGGAGGGTGGAGGTCTGCTCAGCTTGGAGCCTCAATCTACCTGGGGAGTCTGCCGGGTTTTTGACCTTCACCCCCCAGAGCAGCTTGGAAGGAAATGGCCAAGGACTCTTCACTGGACCAGCAGCATCTAAATCCTCCTTCCCGCTTCTCTGCATGTCTTCTCCCACCTACAATCTGGGAGCTTTGCCGCGTTGCAGAATAGGCGGGCAGGCTCTCTGCACATCCTAACCAATCAATTGTCTGTGCCAAAAACTCGTCTCCCTCCCCCATCCAAAGCTTGGGCTTTTGAAATTTAAAATCTTATGCCCTTGCATTTCAAAGCCTGGTCTTGGGGAACTCCCCTAAGCCAGGAACGAAACTGATTTAAAGGAGGAAAGCACTTATGAGAGGGAAAAGAAGATACAATAATTCAAGGAAAAGTCCTCAATTAAACCTTCAGTTTTGTCTGGCCTGCCGTCTGGTATGATAGCGTAAATTTCCAAATATACAATTTAAAATAAAGCAATGCCTAAAAATATTTATATGAGGTACAGAAATTAAAATTATTTATAAAATGTTCTCTTGGGGAGAAAAAGCATTTTCTTGGAAAAAAGGTTAAAGGAAACATTTTATTCAAAGAGTTAGTTCTTTTCCCAAGTTATACCCATGACCACAAATGCAAGCTTGTGAGAGTTTTCATGTCAATATTTATGAAGTTCCATTCTAGGGCTCAAGTTTAACAGCTGGCCAAAGCATCCCAGGCTCTTTCTGCTTAAGCTAAACTGGAATTGAGCAAAATCATCTGACAAGCCATACAATCTAGACCTTTCCTGGCTTCTAGCCTCTGACTTCGGACCGCCAGTGGAACTCACATTATCTCCACACCTCCTATCTGGCCTTCATCCTCTTGCAGACTCAGCTCTTGATTTTTTATTTGGGCTGTGATTTTAACACAAGGTCTTGATGCCATATGTCTTGTCAGCTCCCCAGTCCTAGGGCTCAGGGTGGCTCCTGGAAGCTATATGCTAAGATTCTTTTTTTTTTAATAGATTTATGAGGGCATTCAGCCTCACTTATTTATTTTATTTTTTAAATATTTATTTATTTGGTTGTGCCGGTCTTAGTTGTGGCAGGAGGGCTCCTTAGTTATGACATGTGAACTCTTAGTTGCAGCATGCATGTGGAATCTAGTTCCCTGACCAGGGTTCAAACCCAGGCCCCCTGCATTGGGAGTGTGGAGTCTTCACCACCATGCCACCAGGGAAGTCCCAAGGTTCATTTTTCCTGAGACAAAGTAACATAAAATTTCCTCCCGTTGGCTGCCATCCATTGTGTTGCCTATTTTTCAGAGATGAGATTTTCAAACTGTTGTCTGTGCATTGTTTCAAATTCCTCATCCCATCTCTTTTCAACCTACTACACCCTAGCTCTGTAAGCAGATAGGGTGGGGGGGTCCCCTAAGAAAGGGAACTAGGCACGGCTTTCTCCACAGAAGAAAAGCCATTTGGGGCCTGAGCCATTTGGTAATCTAAGCCTGGCCACAATGCTTGCCCCTGAACAGGTATTAGCAATTAAAGATCTTCAGGGAACAAAAGAATGCAGGAACAAAGTGTTATCAGGCAAGAGAAGTAACAACAGCAAAGATAATATATCAGTTGTAAAGACTCCCAGTTCTGTTTCAGCAGTAAAGATTAGCCTGAAGCACTCAACCACCAGATCAACTGGAACCTAAGGGATGATGATGTTGACATTTCCCATTCCTTATAACTTCAGTCAGCTACAGCTTGGACTCTGTCCACCGACAGCCCAAGCCTCTTCATGAAGATGCATGTACCTTTAGCTTAAAACTTAACCAACTTTGCTGCTTAGAAGATACTGCTTTGGAAAAGATCCCCCGTGTCCTCCTTACTCATTTCAAGCAATAATAAATCCTTCCTTCTCCTGGTCTCTGGCTTGGTTGTGTCTTTTGGCTCAACACCCACCAAGAGACAAACCCAGTTTTTCAGTTAACAGCTTCACACTGCTTCATGGGCACTGCTACTTCTTAAGTCAGCCGTGATCTCTGTAGTGGCTTAACTGGGAAACATTTACTCATTCATTCAAAAAAATTTATCAAGGGAATTCCCTGCCGGTCCAGTGGTTAGGACTCCCTTTGCCCTTTCACTGCTGCGGGCCTGGTTCAGTCCCTGGTCAGGGAACTTAAGATCGCGCAAGCCGCGCGATCTTTCTTTTTGGCGTGGCCAAAAAAGAAAATTAAAACAGACAAAAAACAACAACAACAACAAAATTTACTGTGTGTCAACCACGTGCCATGCACTTACTGTTCTAGGTGCTAGGGACACAGCAGTGTAGGAAATAATTAAAAGTCCCTATATCCATGGAGTTTACATTCTAGTAGGGGGAGAGAGACCATGTAGATTTACTTATTTATTGTTGTCCCTATTTCAGTGATATCCCAATCTCAAACCCCAAAAGCCTGGAAAAGCCTATACTTCTTCACCCCAATTTAATCAGCTGCTAAGTATCAATTCAACTCCTAAATCTCGAATCCAGCCCTTCTCTGTATTCCCACTACTTGCCTTCGTTTGGCCATGACGGAAATATTTACACCACAGAAACCGGCAATTGCTACACATCAGGGCTTTTGCCCTTGGAGAACCGGTTGTAAACCATTCACCAGCCTATTGCTGATTAAGGAACCCTAAGTGTTTTCCTCTTGGACAGGTCCAAAGGTTTTCTATTCTCTACCAACCCCTGATTTACCCTCCTGGAAGTCATCCTTCATATATCTGCTGCCAGGGTGCTCCTTCTGAAACATCAGTGGGATCGTGTCAACCCTCTGCTTAAAACTCTTCCAGGGCTCCCCATCCCTTTCAAGGCATTGGCACTACAGATAAAACGCTCCTTGATCTGGCCTTGTTCATCTGTCCCAGCCTATGCCTTACCTTACATTTTAATCTGTCTACAGACCAGTACCTGTACTTGTCTCCCTCTCCTCCGTGCCTTTGTGTTGCCTGTTCCTTCTGCCTAGAATACTTGGTTAATTCTCAGGCATCTCACAAGACTGTTAAGGTGTGCTACTTTGAGCTCCCTTTTCAAGACCAGGCTGGTTTCACGCCTCGTCTGTGTTCCCTCACAGGACCCTGTGCATAACTCTGTCACAGCATGTAAGCCACTGCACCGAAACTGGTTTACCTCTTGTGGAGTGGCTGGTCAGCCTGCTTGGGACTGTGACCTTCACTCTGATCCTGGAGAAGAACAGGGCTTTCTGTAGTCCTGTCTTTGGCCCTTCCCTCGTCTTACTGGGTTGACTCTACAGAGTCTTCCTGGGTGATCTCATCCATCCCTAAGACTCTTTCCTCGGCTTCCCACCATCAGTATACTGATGATTCACCACTTATACCTCCAGCCCCAATCTTTTGGCCTAAGGAACATTTCTACCCGGATATGCCACCTCAATGTCTTCTCCTCTAGCCTCCCCTTCCTGGGTTCTTGTGTGGGAAATGGCATTAACAGGGTTCAGCACACTCCAGCCAACAGGCCAAATATGACCACAGCTTGAGCTAAGAATGGTTTCTACATTTTTAAAAAGGAAAGAACAAAAAAACCCATAAACACAAAGCAGAATATACAGTGGAGACCATATATGGCCCACAAAGCCTAAAATATTTCCTGGGATTCCCTGGTGGCACAGTGGTTTAGAATCTGCCTGCCAATGCAGGACACACGGGTTCAAGCCCTGGTCTGGGGAGATCCCACATGCTGCAGAGCAACTAAGCCCGTGCGCCACAACTACTGAGCCTGTGCTCTAGAGCCCATGAGCCACAACTACTGAGCCCACATGCCACAACTACTGAAGCCCGTGTGCCTAGAACCCGCGCTCCACAACAAGAGAAGCCACGGCAATGAGAAGTCTGCACACTGCATAGCTCGCCGCAGCTAGAGAAAGCCCGTGCGCAGCAACGAAGACCCAACGCAGCCAAAAATAAATAAATAAATTTATTAAAAAATAAAATAAAATATTTCCTATCTGGCACTTTACAGAAAAAGTTCGCCAACCTACAGGCATCACTGTTTTCCAAAGAACCTGGGAATCAATAATAGTATTAATCAATTAATAATCAGCAAAAATTGAGTTTACCCTGTTGAGACACTGGGTGTGCTACACATTTCACTTTATTCTCTCTCTCAACCATGGAACTTGAGGAGTCCCTGCCCATGTTTCTGAGCCAGTTAGGACCCATGCCACTGTCTACTGTACAACCTTCTCTCTTACTCCAAATCCGAACAGTAACCAGGTCTTAAAAATTTTTTATCCTCCTAAACATCTCTCAAATTTGTTGATTTATATTCTTTAACAACTACATCTTCCAGTCTGTAAGATCCTAGAAAGCAAGGACAAGTATTTTTTCTTTCCTGCATGTTCAGCACCTGCTGTTAAAGATAATTACGTAGGGCTTCCCTGGTGGCGCAGTGGTTTAGAATCCGCCTGCCAATGCAGGACACACGGGTTCAAGCCCTGGTCCGGGAAGATCCCACATGCCGCGGAGCAACTAAGCCCATGCGCTGCAACTACTGAGCCTGCGTGCCTAGAGCCCATGCTCCGCAACAAGAGAAGCCACTGCAACAAGAAGCCCGCGCACCGCAACGAAGAGTAGACCCCGCTCACCACAACTAGAGAAAGCCCGCGTGTAGCAACGAAGACCCAATGCAGCCAAAAAAAAAAAAGATAATTATGTGAATGAAGAAACTTCATTTACATTCTGGGTTTTCATGTTATAGTTGAGGAAAGTGAGATTCAGGGGGTGAGTTTCATTGGGTAAGGTTGCACTGCTAACAAGATTTTTTTTTTTTTTTAGTTTTTTTTTTTTTAACAAGATTCTAATTCAGGTCTGTCTGACACCAAAGTTCATGTTACTTCAATTATACCATTTTGTCATCTTCTCCCTTTCCATTGGCTCCTTCCTCTTAACCTTCAACATGCTCAAACCTTTCCTTTCCAATAACTACAACAATCTTTTGATCATGCTTTCCCCACCTTTATAAATAAATTGCTTGGAAAAAGCAGCCATTTTCCTTGTCTTTATTTCCTCATTTTTCATTCACACACATCATGTTACAGAATCCATCTTGCAAATACCAGGATCCTGCCAACCTCCATAACTAAGGGTACACCTATCTTTATTTTACCATACAGCTACCCCTCCACCCCCATCCGAAAGTACAGCATTCCTATGAAACCTTTCCTAAACCGGAATGGCATAAAGCAAAGCAGCGATGACCTTGGGACACATCTTGCTAATGGATGCACAAAATAAATCGAGATCAAGCGCAGATGCTCACAGACACAGTTCAAGGCTATGGCGACTTGAGGCTGAGATGCCTGTGTGGCTCCCGGGGAAGGAGCCTTGCTCCTTGTGAGCAGCCACTACAAGGGGTCACTGCAAAACAATGCTCAAAGCTATTTTTGCTTTTCACCTTTTTTTCCACAAAAGCGAAAAAACTTCAGATTTCTTTCAGTTAGTGAAAGCAGGTACTAATGTCGGTCTTTCCTAAAAGTTAAGTGGAATAAAGCGAACTTTTGAAAAGTGGGGGATACCTGTACTCTGCGGCATTTGACTACTTCCCTGGTTTCCTCCTCTTCCCAGAATAAATAGTCCCAGATTTCCAAGGCTAAGTTCTCTAGGATTCCTTGCCTTGTAATGTCTCCCTGCATTTGTAGAGGATGGTCTAAAATCTCTCCTTCACATCCCAGTAGGGCCTTCTATGGCCCACAGTCCACACAAGCATCCCCCGTATCTACTAGACAGTTTTATTCAGTGGACATGTAACCCACTGAAGTGTAACTATTTGTTTATCTTTTGTTACTACCACTAGTCTATAAAGCCATCTCCAAGTCTTAGTGACTTTTTTTTTAACCTGCCAGTGCCCGTGGTGAAAGGCACAGAGTTGAAATTGGTAAGTGCTTATTGAATAAATTATTGAATAAATTAAAACATTAACTTATCCAACTGGCACCCAGCCAGCAAACGGCAGAAATCAAATCAAGAAAGGTGAGAGATTTTTCCAGTAGCCTATATTGTTGAAAAATGACACTAGGCTTTCTAGGTACTAGAACACATCAAATGTGGGGTATGAATACATCAAACTATACTTTGGAAGATACAAAATTTTATTTATGTAAATAATATTGATATTTTAATTTATAATTATAGAGTTGTATTAGTAAACATTTTAGATTTACTTTACATTATTTAAACATATCTTTATATGTATACTCATTATGCATTTGTGTATTTATTTCTTTTAATTTAAATATCAAAAAGAATGAAGTAAAGATACCAAGCAATTAAACAGATGAGAAAGGCTTTTTATTAAGAAATTGCCACAGAAGTACTTTGCTGTGAATGAACAGCCTATTTTCTGTTAAGTGAATTTTTTTTTTTTTTTTTTTTTGCGGTACGCAGGCCTCTCGCTGTTGTGGCCTCTCCCGTTGCGGAGCACAGGCTCCGGACACACAGGCTCAGCGGCCATGGCTCACGGGTCCAGCCGCTCCGCGGCATGTGGGACCTTCCCGGACCGGGGCACGAACCCGTGTGCCCTGCATAGGCAGGTGGACTCCCAACCACTGCGCCACCAGGGAAGCCCTGTTTTTTGTTTTTTAAAATTTTTGGCCGCGTTGGGTCTTTGTTGCTGCACACGGGCTTTTCTCTAGTTGCGGCGAGCGGGGGCTACTCTTCGTTGCGGTGCACGGGCTTCTCATTGCAGTGGCTTCTCTTGTTGCCGACTACGGGCTCTAGGCATGTGGGCTTCAGTAGTTGTGGCACACGGGCTCAGTAGCTGTGGCTTGCCGGCTCTACAGCGCAGGCTCACTTGCTGTGGCTCACGGGCTTAGTTGCTCCGCGGCATGTGGGATCTTCCCGGACCAGGGTTCGAATCCGTGTCTCCTGCATTGGCTGGCGGATTCTTAACCACTGCGCCACCAGGGAAGGCCGAAATCTCGTATTTTAATCATATCGAGTACATTTAAAAATTAAGACTATAATTCAGCCACATCTGATTTTACAAGAGGGCTTAAAAAGGGGGCTAAATCATCGCTGTCTGCTGCTTTTCTTCTTTTTTGAAACGCTAAGTGAGGGCAGGTGCTGGGGAAATCAACGTGATAAAAGTGAAAAAGGAATTCTCAGGAAGTGTTATTTAAATGACCACAAAAGAGAAAAAGATATTAAACTCCACAAAAGGGCTAAACATTTTGCCGGTTGGGCTTCAGACTCCTTACAGTCAAACTGGCAGGCAATCCCTCAAATTAAAAAAAGGAAGGTGACTTATTGCTATAGAATTTTAAAACTGGGAAGTCCTCTGTGATAAACAGGTCTACCAGGAAATAAGTAGCCTTACTGATTTAGTAGCTACTTAAATACAAGTAGCCTTACTTCTTCAAAGGTGCTCTACAATTTTACTTCCATTTACCTGCTATGAATTGTATCAGTGCAACTCATTTCTTTGTAAATAAACTTTTTGTAACACAAGAAATAAAATAAAATGAAATAAAACATAAAAAGTAATAAATGGCCTGAGATTGGAATGGGGAGAAGAGCTATACAGATTTACTCTAGGGGAGATGTGAGGCCATTTTTAAAAATTCAAAGCTTCAGTGACAATAATGAGTTCTTACATTTAATCTGTGATGATTAAGTTTACTCTGACATCATAAATATATTTCCTTTCCCCACCCCAACTCTCCAGATCTAGAAAAGTAAAATGAAAGAATTGAAATATATTCTATGTTAAGGAGATCATCTAAGTTCCAATTATCTTTTCAGTAGAAAGTTTTAAAACCTGCCAATTAGGATGTCCCCACCTACCACGGACTACCTCAAAAAGCTGAGTCGGGTTTCCTGGAGTGTGTTCACACTTGTTTGACTTTTAGCAACAATGGCCACACCTCTTCCTGAACAGTTAGCTGGCAAAACTCCTCGCCTTACTTCCTTAATGATATTAATTTTTTAAGGAGAACATTAAAAAGGCTTTATAGTTTTTGTAATCATGATAAAGCTGACAGCAAACGATTCAAATAATATTAAAAAGCATGGTGAGAAGTAAAAAAAAAAAATCTAAAATCCCATTTCCAGGCATTGAAGAGTATTCTTGAAGACATTCTTCCAACATTTCTCTGATTCTATATACCTTTATAGATTGATTGCGTGTGTGTGTGTGTGTGAGAGCATGTGTATGTATATATTAGTTTTACATGATTAGATAATAATTAACATGTTCATTTATAATCTTTTCTGTCATCTTATGGACATCTATTCATGTGATGTTTAAATCTAACATCACCGTTTTCAGTAGCTTCGCAGTGTTCCCTTATACAGAAGTAAGCATAATGTACTTAACCAACTTTCTATTGAGAGACTTCTGGTTTTCGCTGCCACCCCCTACCTTTTTGGTTATTATAAACAACACTGTGATGAATTTCCAGTTTTTGTGTCATTTCAAATTTGTGTAATTATCTCCCGAGAATAGATTCCTTGAGGTGGGATGCCAGGGCAAAGGACGGGTATACAATACCTGACTAAATATTGCTCAACTGGGGCTTCCCTGGTGGCGCAGTGGTTGAGTCCGCCTGCTGGTGCTGGGGACACGGGTTCATGCCCTGGTCCAGGAAGATCCCACAGGCCGCGCAGCTGCTAGGCCCGTGAGCCATGGCCGCTGAGCCTGCGCGTCCGGAGCCTGTGCTCTGCAACGGGAGAGGCCACAACAGTGAGAGGCCCACATACCGCAAAATATATATATATATATATTGCTCAACTGCTTTGGGGAAGCATATCAGTCAGGATTAGGTTTAGCTGAATGTGACAGAACACCCAAATGTGGGTTACACAAGACAGTTTATGTAAAAGAGGAGGCAGTCCATGACCCCGGGGACCAGGTATCTTCCATCTTTGGTACTCCATCATCTTTAGAACTTGGCTTTTCTACATGGTGCAGGATGGCTGCTCAAATCCTAGTCATGGAATCTGCATTCCAGGCAGCAGCAAGGATGAAGGGACCAAAAAGGGTCCAACTTCCAAGGACTCTTTTGTGAAGTGACACTCAGCACTTCTGCCAACATCCTACTGGCCAGAATTTGATCATGTGGCTACGTCTAGCTGCAGAGGAAACCCAGAAATGTAGTCTTTTTTTTTTTTTTTCTTCTGTGTTCACATGTTCAGCTAAAAGTCAGGTAATCTTTTACTAAGAACAGGGGAAAATAGATACTAGGGACGACGAATGGTTTCTGCCATAGGAAGGATGTACTAATTTACACCCCTGTTAACATCGCACGAGAAGCCATTTCCCAGGCCTTTACCAACGTTGTTCTATTAGACCATTTCCACGGCAAATGCATTTCATTACTTGAAAGGAAAATGTTTAACCCATCCTCAAATAACCTGTGTAGTTTAATGCCACTAATATCAGTGATGAATACTTTTTTCTCCCCGGAGGAAGAGGAAGATGCAAACGTGGAAACACAAGTATTCCTCTGCCTTGACTTGTGCTTCAGGGTTAAAGCTCTGTCCTTAGCTGACTTATCCCTCCCTCCTGATAACCTCATCCACAGCTTTAAATGTTGCCGAGTCAAAATCTCTACTGGTACTCCCGATCTCCAAAGCCCTGCTAAATTAGCCAGTTGCTTACTGGGTAATCCAACAGCATCTTACAATCAACTATAAACAAATTGGATCTCACCATCTTCTCTTACAAACCTACCTATTCCTCTTCCCACATTCCTTATTTTGGTGGCACTGGTTGAGTCATTCTAGACTCTTACCTCTCCGTCATCACAGAACATTGACTCCGTGACCAAATTCTATTAATTTCACTTCCTCAACAACTCTTGACATTCCCTTCATCTCCACTGTGCTCTTGAGGATCACGACAAAGTCTCTTAAGAGGGCTCTCTAGCTCTACACTTGAACCAGGCTATATCCAACATGGCAGCCAAAGGCCACTTACTAAAATGCTAATATGAATGTGATTTTTAAATTTTCACGTAAACTCCTTTAAGAGTTCTCCATGGCCAAAATCTTTGGTGTGGCATACAAGGCCCTCCAGACAGTGACCTTTAGCATTATCTATCTCATGCTAACCCCCTGACTATACCCCACATTTCAACACATCACTTGCAGTTTCACAATTATGGTATCACAATTCAGCGACTTTGCTAAAATGCATCCCTCCTACCTAGAATTCTTCCCCTAGAAAAGATATATTCCCTTTTTAAAAGATTTAAATCCCAGAGTCACATCTTGAAGGAAACCCTTCCTACGACATGACTCCCTACCTGTGGGCCACTTCCTTCCTTCCTTTCTAAATAAATAAATTTTTAAATTTTATTTATTTATAATTTTTAAAAATTTTTGGCTGTGTTGGGTCTTCGTTGTTGCGTGCGGGCTTTCTCTAGTTGTGGAGAGCAGGGTCTACTCTTCGTCGTGGTGTGTGGGCTTCTCATTGTGGTGGCTTCTCGTTGTGGAGCAAGGGGTCTAGGCACGCAGGCTTAGTAGTTGTGGCGCATGGGCTTAGTTGCTCCACGGCATGTGGGATCTTCCCGGACCAGGGCTCGAACCTGTATCCCTTGTATTGGCAGGCGGATTCTTAACCACTGCGCCACCAGGGAAGCTCAGGATTAATATTTCTTAATCCAACAAATACTTACTGAATCCCCACTGTGTGCTCAGCGTTGTGCTCAGAGCTGGATTCACGGTCACGTGTGAGCTGAATGTAGACTTAGTCTCTCGCAGCCTTGAGTCTATACAGCTTATGTTCCTAAGGGCTAATTTCCACTCATCATCTCTTGTTTGCTAGAAAAGAAATATTTTTTCCCCCATCAATCCCAATGAGATGCTAAGAAACTGATAGTGCCTTGTTGATGATTGTGTCAAGAGACATTTTCTTCAGTGTCTTGTTGCTTATTCAAATGTTCATTTATTTTTGCTTTGATGACTCCACGCTGCTGGCTGCCACTTTCCAGAGTCACGTGGATGTTTAAAATGGGAAATTTGGGGGTAACCTATATTTGACCTATTATTTCTCAGGCTCTTTCCTCAAACTTACCCCTGAAAAAGGCCAGGTTAAGGGGATTCCTGGCAGAGATGAAGGCGGACCTGAGAACAGGATGGATAACTAAGCAAAGATGGGGGAAAGGGTGTTCCAGGTGGAGGGGTAGCATAAGCAAAGACTGAAGGAGAGAGGAGACATTGGGTGAGTTGAATGTTTACCTGAGGATATGAGCCCCATAAATAAGATTGCAGAGGCTTAGCTCATAGACAGCTTAGATACAGCAGAGCACTGACACCTGGCTGCACCCACCTGGATCAGTTCTAAGGCCTTGGTTACCTACCTCTGCCTCTCTACTTCCCCCCTAGGGCTGCGCTGCAGAATTTTTACTCCTGTTTTACTTCCTTTTCATCTTCTCAATTCCCAGTTTCCTCTTTTACTGTCTATCCCAAACAATAGTCCTTTTTAAAAAATTTTTATTTTATATTGGAGTATAGTTGATTAACAATGTTGTGTTAGTTTCAGGTGTACAGCAAAGTGATTCAGTTATACATACACATGTATCTATTCTTTTTCAAATTCTTTTCCCATTTAGGTTATTACAGAGTATTGAGCAGAGTTCCCTGTGCTATACAGTAGGTCCTTGTTGGCTATCTATTTTTTTTTTGAATTTTTGAATTTTATTTTTTATATAGCAGGTTCTTGTTAGTTATCTATTTTATGCATGTTGGTATATATATGTCAATCCCAATCTCCCAGTTCATCCCACCACCACCACCCCACCCCCAGACACTTTCCCCCCTTGGTGTCCATACGTTCAAACAACAATAGTCTTGAACTGAAAAATATTAAGGCTGGAGAAGAAAATCCACGTACACTAACTTTTGCACAAAAAGCAATCCAAGTTAGGGAGAAACGTGTGACTGACAGCAGAGTGTAACACTGCATTCCAAGTAGATCAAAAAGGTCTGGTGTATTATTCATGACTGCTGGTCTCAAGAGACAGAAACTCAGTCCTGAGTAGTTTAAGTAAGAATGCAATCCTGTTGGGTTAGGTAACTTGGAAAGACAGTGGTGTGGCTGGCCTCAGGCAGGACACGGTCCAGGGGTGCAAAATGACAGCGTCAGATTAGTAGCTCTTTCTCTTTCCTTCTGTTTCTGCTCCTCTCTCTTGCTGGCCTCTTTATTTTCTACTGCAAATGTGTGTCCCTCATGCAGCGGGGATCCTGGCAGCTAGAAACTCCAAGCCTACATCATCCAGTTTGAGGATCCCCAGAGAAATGAGAAACCAACTCTCTTTAATTGAGGGTGAAAAATCCCAGGGAATGATTGCATTGGTCTGGTCTGTGTCACTACCCACACCTGTCCTGGAGGCAGGCCGGTTAATGATGGGCCAGACCTAGGTCATGTGCGCGTCCTTGTGACTGAACCCCAGTGGATCCCCTCAAAGGAGTGGAGGTGGAAGGAATGGGGAGGGGCAGTGGCTGAAACGAATTCTGAGCAGACAAAAAATTGCCATTTTGGTTGGAACAGGGACTTTGTGGCAAAGAGTATTAGGAGACAAATTAAGAAATGGGGCAAGATGGTGTAGATCAATACCCTGTAAGTGAAATGGAACACCAAATATTCCGAAAAGTCCGTGTGTGTGTGTGTACGTGCGCGTACGGTTGATTCTTGCTGTTCACAGTTGTTAGGTTCCACAAAGTCGCCGCCAACACTGAGTTAGCAAATCCCGAATCACTGCTGTAGAGGAAAGACAGGGGAAGGTTCCTGCGAGCCTCTGGTCCCATTTTCACCTGATCAGTACATGACTGTGTTTTGCGTGTGTTTTTGTTTAAAGACACTTTATTTAATATACACTGTTGATTCATTAACCCTGGGCTTACAGCCAAAAGCACTATACCTCAGGCCTGAATGAAGCTTATCTAACATGTATTTTCTCCGTCAGGCACATCACAGTCCTCTTGTGCTTAGGAAAACTAGACAGCACTTCAGCACTATACTTGGCCATTTTAAACAGCAAAATCACCAACAAAAAGCACAGAAATGAGGAAAATGTGGCACTAAATAGGCCATGAAAAGGACACTTGTTTACAGTATGAGCTGAAACAAGGAGGCAGAGCATCACCTTGATCGTTGATCGGCATCAGCTGGGAACCTGCTGGTGGGTGGACTCAGTTTTTGCTCTGCTCTGCATATGCCCAGGGACGACTGCGAAAGCATCTGGAATGTATTGATTTGGGGGGTTTCCAATACATTTTGGTGAGCAGACACATTCACAGATGTGGAATCTGTGAATAATGAGGATCGACAGTATTTTCCCCTCAGTATTTGGAAGACTCAGAGAGAAGCAGCAACTCTGGTGGGAGGGCCTGAAGGAGTGATGGGGGTCGGGGAGCAGGGATGAGGGATGAACACCAGAGTCCAAAGGGAGGGAGGACAGGACTTGACTTGCAAGTGTCCAACTGGACATTAAGGGAGGAAGAGGGCAAACTCAAGGAGGGAGGAGCCAGCAGCTTGAGCCTAGAAAAATGGAAAACCCAGTCTGGAAGGGAATCTGATTTTGAGGGGCAAGAGAATGAATTCTGAAAGGAGGCTTTAGTCCTGTCAGGTGCATGTGTTCTTCACTGAGATTTTTTTAAAAAGTATACATTTAACTTACTTAAAAAGTAAGAAGTACTGTTCTACTACTAACTCTCTCCACTTCCAATCAAAACCTCATGACTACGACTACGACTACTAAATACACATAGCACTTACAATGTGTCAGGCCTTGTCCTGGGCTCTTTATATTGATAAGTTTGTTTCTCACAGCCTCTGAGGTATCATTAATAGACCCATTTTTCAGTTGAACAAACCGAGGCAAAGGGTAGTAAGTTGACCACAGTCCAACCACTGGAAAATGGTGGAGTCAGCTTATAGAATCCATGAGTTTAACTACCACATCAAACTAATAGTACTGGTCACTATTCACAAACTCTCCTTGACCACATTGCTGTCTTCCTGCCTCTCCTCTGCCCCATCCTAACAATTCCCACCACTCCCCCTCCACTCCATTTATGGCTTTGCCAAAATTGCTTCTAAAAAAAATGATCTTTAGCTGTCTAAACCGATTTCAAACTATTGCTCATAAATCCCTAAATCTTTAAAGTTTCTTTTCTGAATAAATATAACTAAATTCTCCATTTTCTTACACTTAAAAAGTGTGAGTTTTGCCAGCGTCTATCAGAAGTTTAGTTTTTCTTTTATATTTAAAATAGTTACAGGGCTCCCCTGATGGCACAGTGGTTAAGAATCCACCTGCCAATGCAGGGGACATGGGTTTGAGCCTTGGGCCGGGAAGATCCCACATGCCGTGGAACTAAGCCCGTGAGCCACAGATAGTGAGCCTGCGCTCTAGAGCCCGCGAGCCACAACTACTGAGCCCACGTGCCATAACTACTGAAGCCCACGTGCCTAGAGCCCATGCTCCGCAACAAGAGAAGCCACCACAATGAGAAGCCCACGCATCGCAACAAAGAGTAGCCCCCACTCTCCACAACTAGAGAAAATCCACACAGAGCAACGAAGACCCAACACAGCCAAATACAAATAAATAAATTAATTAATTTTAAAAAGCTTCAGAGTAAAATATAAAAATAAATAAATACATAAAATAAAATAGTGACATAATCTAGGACTAGGTACTAATTAAAGAATTATATCTTTTTGCTTTAAGCAACTCATTAGATATTCTCATGTTTAAAGGAGTGATACTATTCTAATTGGAATACTGTAATAATATTTATAAAACAGCTGGAAAGTCATAAATGGAACTGTTAAATAAATGCAAGTATTTTAATATGAAATGTAAGCTTGCCTAGAACATCTACACAAATACCTCCTTTGCTTACTGGCTTTATTTTCGACTGAGCTTTGATTCCTCAAACATACCTGGTCTCTAGTAGGGAGCATCTGGGAGAGGGAGTTTTTGAGAAAGCAGGGTGGGAGGAACTTAATTCAGCAAATACACACTACTCTATCAGGGCCCTTTACTCAAGTTATAACCTCGTGCAGTTTTTATGACCAGATCTTGGGAGCCGCCCACAAGATGGCTTGTCTAGGTTCAAGTACACGGTCACAGTGTGCCAGCAAAGTTGCCAATGGGCCAGGGCTCCTGAATGCTTCAAGTATCTGCTCACGTGCTTTTCACGGCTACTCTTTTATTTTTTTAACTTAATTGTCGTCTTAAAACCACAGCCACCTTGCCTTGCATGCCCATATTCATGCTAGAGACGCTGAGCTTCAAAATGCCCTTCCTCTAGCACACTCTGCTCTACAGGTGACACCTGGCTTGTCACCTCAGCCACTGCCGACTGGGCCAAGGGGGCCATCCGACCTGGACCATTTAGGACGCTTCAGTTTTAGGTGATGGAAAACCTTCTCAACCTGGTTTGAATGAAAAAGAACCTCACCGGCTTACACAGCTGTGGGCCCCGCCGGCTCCAGGAGCTGCAGATGACGCCACTAAGACCTGCTCTCTCTTTTACCTCCTGGCTCCTTTTTCCTCTGTGTTGGCTGCACCCACAGCAGGTGGCCCTGGCGGTGACGAGATGGCTGCTTGCAGTTCCAGGCTCACATCACTACAGCTCCAAGCAGAGGTAAAGGAAATGCTCCTTTCTCAACAGTCTCAGCAACTAATTGGCTTGGCTTGGTTCTCCAAATCACACTATTGGCTTGGCTTGGGTTCTCCAAATCACATTGGTCATTTGCAATGCTGGGTCCAGCTATTCAAATCACGTGCAATGAGGGGGAGGGAGGCATGATTTTTCTGAGGAAAATCTGGGCACTGTTACTACAAGGGAGACAGAACTGGTGACAGTGGAGTGGCAGAGGGTGCTATTTCCTGTGCTCTGGGAAGCCGGGCTGCTGTACCAGGGTGAGGCAGGGGCTGAGTTGACTCCCCTTATCCATCCATCCCCGGGCCCTGACTTTAATTCTCAGCAGCCAGCTGGAGAGGCCACAGCCCCTCCCTGCCCCACCTCCACCTCTAAGTCCTGAATTCTTAGTTTCAAGGTCATACCGAGCTTCCAGGAAGGTGGGTCATTTAGTTTTTTGGCTGGGCAGCTGTAAGCCCAACTGAGAGGTGTGTTGTTTTTTTTTTTTTTTTTTTTTTTTGGCCACAGGGCTTGCAGGATCTCAGTTCCCTGACCAGGGATTGAACTACAGCCACAGGAGTGAAAGCCCGGAATCCTAACCACTAAGCCACCAGGGAGGGAATGTAAATTGATACAGCCACTATGGAGAACAGTATGGAGGTTCCTTAAAAAACTAAAAATAGAACTACCATACGACCAGCAATCCCACTACTGGGCATATACCCTGAGAAAACCATAATTCAAAAAGAGTCATGTACCAAAATGTTCACTGCAGCTCTATTTACAATAGCCAGGACATGGAAACAACCTAAGTGTCCATCAACAGATGAATGGATAAAGAAGATGTGACACATATACACAATGGAATATTACTCAGCCATAAAAAGAAACGAAATTGAGTTATTTGTAGTGAGGTGGATGGACCTAGAGTCTGTCATACAGAGTGAAGTAAGTCAGAAAGAGAAAAACAAATACGTATGCTAACACATATATATGGAATCTAAGAAAAAAAAAAAGGTCATGAAGAACCTAGGGGCAGGACAGGAATAAAGACACAGATGTAGAGAATGGACTTGAGGATATGGTGAGGAGGAAGGGTAAGTTGGGACAAAGTGAGAGAGTGGCATGGATATATATACACTACCAAACGTAAAATAGATAGCTAGTGGGAAGCAGCCGCATAGCACAGGGAGATCAGCTCCGTGCTTTGTGACCACCTAGAGGGGTAGGACAGGGAGGGTGGGAGGGAGACGCAAGAGGGAGGGGATATGGGGATATATGTATACGTATAACTGATTCACTTTGTTGTAAAGCAGAAACTAACACACCATTGTAAAGCAATTATACTCCAATAAAGATGTAAAAAAAAAAAAAGGTGAGAATGACTGTAGAGAGGCAACTTGCCAACTCAGCCACACCCTAAAAGCTGAGCTCCATGCCCCCTCCTCTGTGCCACCCACCCACCCGTGGTCATCTCTCTTCTTCTCCGGGTGTCTTTTTTCTGCTCTTCTCTTGGCCAGTAGCTTAGAGTTAAGAATGGCCTCTTTGAGCTTCCTTTTTACTTTTCTATTTCAGTTCCCTGCAGCTAACTGATCATATCCTCTTTTTTTTGGCTGCGTGGCATTTTCGTTGTTGTGCTCTGGCTTCTCATTGCAGTGGCTTCTCTTGTTGCGGAGCATGGGCTCTAGGTGCGTGGGCTTCAGTAGTTGAGGCACACGGGCTCAGTAGTTGTGGCTCGCGGGCTCTACAGCGCAGGCTCAGTAGTTGTGGGGCACGGGCTTAATTGCTCCACAGCATGTGGGATCTTCCCAGACCAGGGCTCGAACCCGTGTCCCCTGCTTTGGCAGGCGGATTCCCAACCACTGCGCCACCAGGGAAGCCCCTGATCATATCCCTTTGAGTCTCTTAGTTCAAATCTTTTTCACACAAGGCCACAGAAGTCACATGGTTGCTGGTTAGCCAAAAGAGCCACTGGCCTAAAGACAGGTGTCCATATTGGTCCAATTAACTGTGGCAAAGGGAGGGACTGGGGACTGCAAGCTACAGATGGCAACTTATCTCAGATGGGGCTTAGATGAGGTATGCAGCCACTGACGGACCCAGACAACTATATTTTCCCATCGACCTATTCAGGTGAGTCAAGTAGTTGGCCACGGATATCCTCATATACTGTGTTATTTTCCTGTGTTAGTTTCCTATTTTCCTGTGTTAATTTCCTAAATTGTTGTGACAATTTACCACAAACTGGGTGGCTTAAGATAACAGAAATTTATTGTCTCACAGTTCTGGAGTTTAGAAGCCCAAAACCACAGCGTTGGCAGGGCTGTGCTTCCTCTGTAGCTTGTAGAGGAATCCTCACGTGTCTCTTAGCTTCTGCGGTCTGTCGGCAATCTGTGGCATTCCTCACCGCATCACTCCAGTTCTGCCCTGGTCATGACATCGCCTTCTGCCTGTCTTCACACGGCTGTCTTCTTATAAAGACACTGGTCCACCCTACTTAACTAGTAACATCTGCAACGACCCTATTTCTAAATAAGGTCATTGTTTGAGGTAATGGGGCTAAGACCTCAACATATCTTTTTTGGGGAAAACACAATTCAACCCATAACAAATACCTACATGGGCTGTATGGCCAGTTTCTCCACAAATCAGACACACACCTAACTATTTCGGCAGAATTACTCCCAAATGCACAATCCTTATGTGAAAGGCATATGACAGTGTGGTGGATGCTATGATGAGGATGTGTCCACTGTGTCTTTATGTACTCACTGAACATTCTCGGTTATGCTATTAATAGAGTAGTCTTGGTGTTACTAACCTCCCTCCAGAAAAAGAGAAAAGGTAAAAAACAAAAAACCAAAAACACCCCCAGTATTCAAAGGTACTATTGAGGAATAATTTTTATTTCATTTATTTTACGATTCTTTAGTCACTGCTTAAATAAGGTCTACTAATGGGGAAAACAAATCTGAAACGGTAGGCAAAATGCAAAAGCACTAAAAATGTGCCCAACTGCCTCTTAGGTTCTTTAGAGTGTCTTATGTAGAGCCTTAGAAAGGGCCAAGATGGCCTCTGTCTTCAAGGAAGAGCAGCCCTGGGTAAGAGCAGAGTCACGGTAGGGGCTGGGGGCAGCCACTGAGACAAAGGGCCGCATGAAAGGGTCTGAATGTGTAAACAATTTTTTCCATTTGAATGCTAATCTCTCCCTTAAAAAAAAGTACCAGAGACAGTATAATGGTTTTACAGAGAAGAAAGACTTATCTTGGAACTAAAGGAACTTACTAGGATAATGTAAGGTAGGGAAGGAAATTGTGTCAATAATGTGTATATCTTACTTCATAAGATCCTTAAAAGACTGTTATAAGATAGAAACTATTATCTCCATTTTTTTTTTGGACTAGCAAATGAGACCAAGAGTTTGATCACCCATCTCCCTCCTTCCATTCCCACGGAAGCTTCCTCCCTCTCCCTCATGTCTTCCATTTTGCTGCCGTCAGAGTTCTGTCTGGCAGCTTCAGTCATATCATTCTCCTCTGCAAAAATCCTCAGTGGATCCCTATTGCCTAGAACAGTAGTTTTCATGGTTTTTCAAAGCAGAACCCTTTTAGTAAGGGGCATTCTGTATAGATTTTATCTATATCTATTTATGTGTATCAATGTAAACTTACACACTGAATAAAAGTGGTATTTTATGTAGATCTTTTTATAAGTTCAGATTAATAATATTTACTTATTATCAAGTTAACGAGAACAAAGAAACTATTCTGATAAAAAGAGAACTTTGAAATTAGGCAGTGAGATATCGGTGAAAGTGAGTATTACTGTTACTCAGCAGTAGTCAGTTTCTGCATTTTATTATACTATAAAGAAAACCCCGATCCATGCAGATAATCATGTCTGTTCTCGACGCTACATCCAGAGTGATCTTTTAAAAATGCAAACCCGATTATCGTACTTCATCAACTCTAAAATGCCATCGACTATAAGCTGTATCGTTATTTTATGTATAGCTCAGAAAGAAAAAAGTACTAATTAAATTTTGATTTTGGAGACATTAAGATGCAAAAAAAGCGTGTCTCACAATCATTGGGATAGGGTATGCCAGCCACTTCATCCTCTTAAAAACCAAGGGCTTCTTGATCTCTCAGTATCAGGACAAAGCTTGAAGCCGGAATGGCCCAACAGCCTGCTCTCTGCCCTCTCCCTGCACTGGCCTTCTTTCCATTCACCCAGTCTTCCAGATGACAGATCAAGCTTCACTTCCTCTGGAGAACCTTCCCTGACCTCCCTGACCAGGCCATAGCCTCAAGCACTTGGGTGTCTCTCCTTGACAGTGACACTTACCACGGCTGACATCTTGTTTGGCTGACCTGTTAATTTGGCTTGTGGTTTTATCTGATTAGCGTCTAGCTCCACGAGGACAGAGAACATGAACTTCTGCTCCCTGTTGTATCCTTAGTGCTTGGCACAGTGCCCAGGAGCACCTGGCAGACAGAAGGCACCCAAATATTTGTTGAATGAATGAATTGAAATTTCATTTTTTAAAAAAATTCACATGGCTGATTTTAGAATATGTGCTCTTCGATTCAAAGGATCCAGAAAATCCAAAAATGTGAGAACAGTTAAGACTTGTTTTGGAGTCTAATGATTAACAATTATCTACCAAATTCTTGTCTCCTTATCACAAATGCCAAATTCAGACAAAAAGCACTGAAAATTACTTAGTATATGTTAAGACTCTATCACAAGGTGGTTCATGTGTTTTTATGAACACTCAGCATTTGAAGACTCTGTGCAAAGCCGGTGCATCTGAGCTGCTCCTGATTTTCAGGCTTATTCTGCTCTGAATATACCTGCCTTGTACAGGCACGAATCAAGAGGGTTGGTCAGAGCTCTGTCTTCCCAAACAATGACACATTTGTAAGACATTCTACTGTAATTACAGCGATGACAGACGCTTTCCTCTGTGGCCTGCACCAAAACATGTTCATCTAGATTTTGGAAGTACAGGTTAAGGTGATAAAATTTGGTATATAAAACATTTGAGGGTGTAGGTATTTCTTTTGTATTACAAGTTTTAAATTAGTGAAAAATATTCCCAAAGAGGAGATCTGAATAAAATGCTTGTGGAACCTCAGAACTGCATTTATTTGCAAAACCAAAGGGTACTTTGAAAACCACTGACAGGCTGAATCAAGTCTTATTTCTAGATTTACCAGGCACTTCCTGATCTGCTCCCTGGCTGCTTCTCGGTGGTCCCAGCCAGCTTTATATCCTACAAGAGCTCATTACTATCACCCATCCCGGGAACAAGCTCTGTGCTCTCACAGCCTGGGCACACAGGACTGTCCCCACCTCTTCTTTGTCTCGGTCTCAGCTCACGTCTAGTCCTCTGCCAACTATTCAGGATTTCCTCCAGTGCTCTCACCAGAAAGCTCCTATCTCCACTGTACAGGTCACATTCTGTAATCTGTTTGTCTATCTCTTCATAGACTGCAAGCTTCTGGAGGGAAGGCACCCCACCTTGGTACTGTTGGCACGGTCCAGGAGCTGGTATAGAGCAGACACTTAGTGATGCCCTCTCTCTCTCACAGCCTTGACAACCTGAATGGTTTCAATTTTTGCCAGTGGAAAAACTCGTATCTTCTGGCTTTAAATTCTATTTCCTTGATCACTTGGTAAGGTTATAAGTAAGCATCTTTTCATATGTTTATTAGTTACGTGTATTTCTTCAGGTGACTGTCCATAGCCTTTGCCTGTTTTTCCATGAGGCTATTTTTCTTACTAATTTGTAGGATTGATTATCTTTGGATACACAGTATATTAACCCTTTGCCTGGTAAATATGTGGCCAACATTTTCTCACAGGTAATTTATTAATTTTAAGTATCATTCATGAAATAATTTTATGTTAAATGTACTTGATCTGCTCTTCTTTTCCATTATGGCTTTCAGACCCAGCATATGGTGTATACTCTACCTCCAAATTAAAATAATATCCTTTCTTATTTTTGTATGGTACTTTCATAGTATATGTTTGTGTGTACAGCACTTAGCTCTTAAATACATATAAAATTTTTAAACATATAGTATGTGAGTACACATTTTTACATGCACAGTTGAGATAGGGATTTGGTTTATTTTTTCTGTTTTGTGACAAATTTGATAGCCAATTGTCACAATAATTATGGAATGGTTCTCCATTTCGCTACCGATTTGAAATGTCAAGTGGGCATTTTAGATGAGACTCAAAGAAGGGGATTGGATATGGATGTGGGGAGACTTACGGGAAGTCACCCAGGTGACTGGGGCCAAGAGTGTAGCAGTGGCATGGAAAAGTGATGGGTGTCATTTAGGAACAGTGAGCACAGTGGTCCTGAACCCAGGAAGCACACAATTTATAATGATCTGAAGAAAGATTTCGAAAAACCCAGCAAATTTAGTATATAGCTAAAAGATTTTTTTTTAAATAAAATTCACTATCCATTCAAAATCAAAACTTTTAGCAAACTTGAAATAAAAGGAAACATAGTTAATCTGAGTTTAAAAAACTTACAGCAAACATCATACTTTATGGTGAAATACTGAAAGCCTTCCTCCAAAGTCCACGAACAAGACAGCAATACCTGGTATTATTTCTCTTCAACATTTTAGTGGAAATCTTAGCCAATGCAATAAGGCAAGGGTAAAGAAGACATGAAGGTTAGAAAGGAAGAAATGTATGTCATTATTCACAGATGACATGAATGTGTCAAAAAATGGAAAAGAATGATAAATTCTTTGTACATTCTTTGTAATGGCAAGGGAAACTAAAACAAAAATAAACAAACAGGATTACATCAAAGTAAAACACATTTACACAGGAATCTATCAACAAAACTAAAAGGCTGCCTACTGAATGGGAGAAGGTATTTACAAACCATATCTGACAAGAGGTTAATATCCAAAATGTACAAAGGACTCATACAACACAACAACCATAAAAACAAATAACCTGATTAAAAGATGGGTAGAGGATGTGAACAGACATTTTCCCAAAGACATGCAGATGGTCAACAGACACATGAAAAGATGCTCAACATCACGGATCGTCAGGGAAATGAAAATCAAAACCACAATGGGGGGCTTCCCTGGTGGCACAGTGGTTGAGTCTGCCTGCTGATGCAGGGGACACAGGTTCCTGCCCTGGTCCGGGAGGATCCCACATGCCGCAGAGCAGCTGGGCCCATGAGCCATGGACGCTGAGTCTGCGTGTCCGGAGCCTGTGGTCCACAATGGGAGAGGCCACAACAGTGAGAGGCCCACATACCGTAAAACAAACAAACAAACAAACAAAAAGCCCCACAATGGGATATCACTTCACATTTGTCATAATGGCTATTATCAAAAAGACAACAAATAACAAGTGTTGGTAAGGATGTGGAGAAAAGGGACCCCTCGTGCACTGTTGGTGGGAATGTAAATTGCTGAAGCCACTATGGAAAACAGATGGAGGTTCCTCAAAAAATTAAAAATAGAACTACCATATGATCCAGCAATTCCACTTCTGCGTATTTTTCCAAAGAAAACAATAACACTAATTTGAAAAGATATATGCACCCCTATGTTCATTGCAGCATTATTCACATAGCCAAGATGTGGAAACAACCACAGTGTCCATCATCAGATGAATGGATAAAGAAGATGTGGTCTATATGTATAATGGATTACTCAGCCATAAAAGAATGAAATTTGCCATTCATGACAACATGAATAGACCTAGAGAGTATTATGCTAAGTGAAAAAAGTCAGAGAAGGACAAATACCATATGATTTCACTTATATGTGGAATCTGAAAAAGAAATGAACAAGTATAACAAAATAGAGTCATAGATATAGAGAAGAAGCAGTTAGTTGGCAAAGAGGAAGCGGGTGGGGGTATGAATGGAATAGGTGAGAGAAATTGAGAGGTACAAACTTCCAGTTACAAAATAAACGAGTCACAGGCATGAAATGTACAGAGTGGGTAATACAGTCAATAATAATGTACTATCTTTGTATGGTGAGAGACGGTAACTAGACTTATCATGGTGATCATTTTGCAAAGTATAGGAATATGGAATCACTATTTTGTGCACCAGGAATTAACACAGTATTGAAGGTCAATTATACTTCAACAACAAACTTATAGAAAAAGAGATCGGATTTGTGGTTACCAGAGGCGGGGACAGAGGGAAGGGGGAATTGGATGAGTACGGTCAAAAAGAACAAACCTCCAGTGATGAGATAAATACGTACTAGGGATATAATGTACAACATGACTAATCTATTAACACTGCTGTGTGTTATATATGAAAGTTGTTAAAAGAGTAAACCCTAAGAGTTCTAGTCACTAAGAAATCTTTTTTATTTTTCCTTTATTTTATATTGATGTGAGAAGATGGATAGTCACAAAACGTATTGTGGTAATCATTTCCTAATGTATGTCAGTCAAATCATTAGGTTGTACACCTTAAATTTATACAGTGTTGTATGTCAAATATATCTCAGTAAAGCTGGAAGAAAAAAATAAAAGAATTACAAATTATCAGAATTAGAAAGTGAATGAGAGGGCAGACAGCAGAAGCAAGAAGAACTACAGCCCTGCAGTCTGTGGAAAAAAAACCACATTCACAGAAAGATAGAGAAGATGAAAAGGCAGAGGGCTATGTACCAGATGAAGGAACAAGATAAAACCCCAGAAAAACAACTTAATGAAGTGGAGATAGGAAACTTTCTAGAAAAAGAATTCAGAATAATGATAGTGAAGATGATCCAGGACCTTGGAAAAAGAATGGAGGCAAAGATCGAAAAGATGCAAGAAATGTTTAACAAAAATCTAGAAGAATTAAAGAACAATCACCTAGAAGAATTAAAGAAAAATCACCTAGAAGAATTAAAGAACAAACAAACAGAAATGAACAACACAATAACTGAAATGAAAAATACACTAGAAGGAATCAATAGCAGAATAACTGAGGCAGAAGAACAGATAAGTGACCTGGAAGACAAAATGGTGGAATTCACTGCCACGGAACATAATAAAGAAAAAAGAATGAAAAGAAATGAAGACAGCTTAAGAGACCTCTGGGACAACATTAAATGCAACAAAATTTGCATTATAGGGGTCCCAGAAGGAGAAGAGAGAAAGGACCCAAGAAAATATGTGAAGAGATTATAGTCGAAAACTTCTCTGACATGGGAAAGGAGATAGCCACCCAAGTCCAGGAAGTGCAGAGAGTCCCAGGCAGGATAAACCTAAGGAGAAACATGCCAAGACACATAGTAATCAAATGGACAAAAATTAAAGACAAAGAAAAATTCTTGAAAGCAACAGGGGAAAAATGACAAATAACATACAAGGGAACTCCCATATGGTTAACAGCTGATTTCTCAGCAGAAACTCTACAAGCCAGAAGGGAGTGGCATGATATATTTAAAGTGATGAAAGGGAAGAACCTACAACCAAGATTACTCTACCTGGCAAGGATCTCATTTAGATTTGATGGAGAAATCAAAAGGTTTACAGACAAGCAAAAGCTAACAGAATTCAGCACCACCAAACCAGCTCTACAACAAATGCTAAAGGAACTTCTCTAAGTGGGAAACACAAGAGAAGAAAAGGACCTACAAAAACAAACCCTTAACAATTAAGAAAATGGTAATAGGAACATACATATCGATAATTACCTTAAACATGAATGGATTAAATGCTCCAACCAAAAGACATAGGCTCCCTAGATGGATACAAACACAAGACCCATATATATGCTGTCTACAAGAGACGCACTTCAGACCTAGGGACACATACAGACTGAAAGTGAGGGGATGGAAAAAGATATTCCATGCAAATGGAAATCAAAAGAAAGCTGGAGTAGCAATGCTCATATTAGATAAAACGGACTTTAAAATAAAGAATGTTACAAGGGACAAGGAAGGACACTGTGTAATGATCAAGGGATCAATCCAAGAAGAAGATATAACAATTATAAATATATATGCTCCCAACATAGGAGCACCTCAATACATAAGGCAACTGCTAACAGCTATAAAAGAGGGAACTGACAGTAACACAATAATAGTGGGGGACTTTAACACCTCACTTACACCAATGGACAGACCATTCAGACAGAAAATTAATAAGGAAACAAAAACTTTAAATGACACAATAGACCAGATAGATTTAATTGATATTTATAGGACATTCCGTCCAAAAAGAGCAGATGACACTTTCTTCTCAAGTGCACACAGAACATTCTCCAGGATAGATCACATCTTGGCTCACAAATCAAGCCTCAGTTAATTTAAGAAAATTGAAATCATATCAAGCATCTTTTCTGACCACAACGCTATGAGATTAGAAATCAATTACAGGGAAAAAAAACGTAAAAAAACACAAAGGACATGGAGGCTAAACAATACATTACTAAATAACCAAGAGATCACTGAAGAAATCAAAGAGGAAATCAAAAAATACCTAGAGACAAATGACAATGAAAAGACGATGATCCGAAACCTACTGGATGCAGGGAAAGCATTTCTAAGAGGGAAGTTTATAGCAATACAAGCCTACCTCAAGAAACAAGAAAAAAAAAAACTCAAATAAACAATCTAACTTTACACCTAGAGGAAATAGAGAAAGAAGAACAAACAAAGCCCAAAGTTAGCAGAAGGAAAGAAATCATAAAGATCAGAGCAGAAATAAATAAAATAGAAACAAAGAAAACAATAGCAAAGATCACAATAAAACTAAAAGCTGGTTCTTTGAGAAGATAAACAAAATTGATAAACCATTAGCTAGACTCATCAAGAAAAACAGGGAGAGGACTCAATTCAATAAAATTAGAAATGAAAAAGGAGAAGTTACAACAGACACCGCAGAAATACAAAGCAATCTAAGAGACTATTATAAGCAACTCTATGCCAATAAAATGGACATCCTGGAAGAAATGGATAAATTCTTAGAAAGGTATAACCTTCCAAGACTGAACCAGGAAGAAATAGAAAATATGAACAGACCAATCACAAGTAATGAAATTGAAACCATGACTAAAAATCCTCCAACAAACAAAAGTCCAGGACCAGATGGCTTCACAGGTAAATTCTATCAAACATTTAGGGAGGACCTAACACCCATCCTTCTCAAACTCTTCCAAAAATTGCAGAGGAAGGAACACTCCCAAACTCATTCTATGAGGCCACCATCACCCTGATACCTAAACCAGACAAAGATACTACAAAAAAAAGAAAACTACAGACCAATATCACTCATGAACATAGATGCAAAAATCCTCAATAAAATACTAGCAAACAGAATCCAACAACACATTAAAAGGATCATACACCATGATCAAGTGGGATTTATCCCAGGGATGCAAGGATTCTTCAATATACGCAAATCAATCAACGTGATACACCATATGAACAAACTGAAGAATAAAAACCATGTGATCATCTCAATAGATGCAGAAAAAGCTTTTGAAAAAATTCAACACCCATTTATGATAAAAACTCTCCAGAAAGTGGGCATAGGAACCTACCTCAACATAATAAAGCCCATATACGACAAACCCACAGCAAACATCATTCTCAATGGTGAAAAAATGAAAGCATTTCCTTTAAGATCGGGAAGAAGACAAGGATGTCCACTCTCGCCACTATTATTCAAGATAACTTTGGAAGCTCTAGCCATGGCAATCAGAGAAGAAAAGGAAATACAAATTGGAAAAGAAGATGTAAAACTGTCACTGTTTGCAGATGACATGATACTATATATAGAGAATCCTTAAGATGCCACCAGAAAACTACTAGAGCTAATCAATGAATTCGGTAAAGATGCAGGATACAAAATTAATGCACAGAAATCTCTGGCATTCCTATACACTAATGATGAAAAATCTGAAAGAGAAATTAAGGAAACTCCCATTTACCATTGCAACAAAAAGAATAAAATACCTAGGAATAAACTTACTAGGGAGACAAAAGACCTGTATGCAGAAAACTATAAGACACTGATGAAAGAAACTAAAGATGATACCAACAGATGGAGAGATAAACCATGTTTTTGGATTGGAAGAATCAATATTGTGAAAATGACTGTACTACCCAAAGCAATCTATAGATTCAATGCAATCCCTATCAAATTACCAATGGCAATTTTTATAGAACTAGAACAAAAAAATCTTAAAATTTGTATGGAGGCACAGAAGACCCCGAATAGCCAAGTCTTGAGGGAAAAAAACGGAGCTGGAGGAATCAGACTCCCTGACTTCAGACTATACTACAAAGCTACAGTAATCAAGACAATATGGTACTGGCACAAAAAGAGAAATATAGATCAATGGAACAGGATAGAAAGCCCAGAGATAAACCCATGCACTTATGATCAACTAATCTATGACAAAGGAAGCAAGGATATACAATGGAGAAAAGACACTGTTTTCAATAAGTGGTGCTGGGAAAACTGGACAGCTACATGTAAAAGAATGAAATTAGAACACTCCCTAACACCATACACAAAAGTAAACTCAAAATGGATTAGAGACCTAAATGTAAGACCAGACACTATAAAAGTCTTAGAGGAAAACATAGGAGGAACACTCTTTGACATAAAGCACAGCAAGATCTTTTTTGATCCACCTCCTAGAGTAATGGAAATAAAAACAAAGATAAACAAATGGGACCTAATGAAACTTAAAAGCTTTTGCAAAGCAAAGGAAACTACAAACAAGACGAAAAGACAACCCTCAGAATGGGAGAAAATATTTGCAAACAAATCAACAAAGGATTAATCTCCAAAATATATAAACAGCTCATGCAGTTCAATATTAAAAAAACAAACAACCCAATACAAAAATGGGCAGAAGACCTAAATAGACATTTCTCCAAAGAAGACATACAGCTGGCCAAGAAGCACGTGAAAAGTTGCTCAACATCACTAATTATTAGAGAAATGTAAATCAAAACTACAATGAGGTATCACCTCACACCAATCAGAATGGGCATCACCAGAAAATCTACGAACAACAAATGCTGGAGAGGGTGTGGAGAAAAGGGAACCCTCTTGCACTGTTGGTGGGAACGTAAATTGATACAGCCACTATGGAGAACAGTATGGAGGTTCCTTAAAAAATGAAATATAGAACTACTGTATGACCCAGCAATCCCACTACTGGGCATATACCCAGAGAAAACCATAATTCAGAAAGAAACATGCAACCCAATGTTCATTGCAGCACTATTTACAATAGCCAGGACATGAAAGCAACCTAAATGCCCATCAACAGATGAATGGATAGAGAAGATGTGGCATATATATACAATGGAATATTACTCAGCCATAAAAAGGAACAAAATTGGGTCATTTGTAGAGACGTGGATGGATGTAGAGACTGTCATACAGAGTGAAGTCAGTCAGAAAGAGAAAAACAAATATGGCATATTAACGCATATATGTGGAACCTAGAAAAATGGTACAGATGAACCGGTTTGCAGGGCAGAAATAGAGACATAGATGTAGAGAACAAACGTATGGACACCAAGGGGGGAAAGTGGCAGGGGTGGTGGTGGTGGGATGAACTGGGAGATTGGGATTGACATATATACACTAATAATGTATAAAATAGATAACTAATAAGAACCTGCTATATAAAAAAATAAATAAAATTCAAAAAAGAAGAATCAGTAAGTGACTTAGCAAGATCACTAGATGAAAGTCAATTTACTGGAAGCAAAAATCAATTGTGTTTTTCTTAGTAGCTACAATAGGAAAATACAATTGTAAAAGGAGTTTAAGTTACAATAGAACAAAAAAGTCAAACACCTAGAATTCTAAGAAGATATATGTAAGATTTCTACACTATAAGAAATCTTCTTTTTTTTTTTTTCTTTTTTTGCTGTACGCGGGCCTCTCACTGCTGTGGCCTCCCCCGCCGCGGAGCACAGGCTCCGGATGCGCACGTGGGATCCTCCTGGACCGGGGCACGAACCCGTGTCCCCTTCACCGGCAGGCAGACTCCCAACCACTGCACCACCAGGGAAGCCCTATAAGAAATCTTTGAGCAAAATTAAAGCATATCTAAGAAATTCTAAAAGTAAGGATATACTATATTTGTGGGTTGAAAACTTGGCATTGTAAAGATGTCGATTCACCACAAATGGATCATTACAATCCCAATCAAGACATCAATAGGTATTTCTGTGGAAACATAAGCTGATGGTAATAATAAATAAAATAACACAAATCGTGAGATGACTAACGAGTTAGAACAATGATTTTCATGGAAAAGTGAAGTTTGACTGATTTGGTATTGGAAGAAGACAAGGCAATATAAATACTTAAAGATTTCTTCAGTATTTGCTGCTTTGTACCAGGCACACTGCTGGGTGTTTTCCAAAGGGCATCCACAGAACCTCAGATCCTGAGATGCTCAGAGGAAAAGGGGTTTGGTAGTCACATGCCCGTACGAAAAGCTCGGGCTGCTGTTTCCTCTCAGAGATTCCTGTTGCACAGCAGGATTTTAAAGCCTCTGAGAAATTTCGGAGAAGAAAAGCAAATAGAATTGTGTCGCACCCAGGACTTTCCGATCTTATTTGATCATGACCTCTCTTTGAGAAACAGTGGCCTGGAGTGCTTTTTATATTTTTTGGTTCTCACCATTATCTGTGAAGTAGCCAAGGGTTGAACTGTCCATTTTACAGATGAAGAAATGGAACCGCAGGCAGGTGAAACTTACACCAGGTCATATAGCTACTAGTACAGGATCTGCGATGCACCCTCAATTTTTCAAAAAAAAAAATTCAGTGCTTTTTCTAGGGTCAAACACTACTTTCATGTGAAATAGCATTTCAGAGATGGAATAAACCTTAGTGATCTCTTAGACTAGTAACCTTATTATGCTGATGGGGCAACCAGGGCCCAGACAAATCAAGTGTTTTGCCTCAGGTCAAGAGCTTACAGACTAGTAGCAGGAATAAAAGGATCCATGACTCAGTGACTCCCAATTAAGTGCTCTACTGCCCCATATAATTAGGAGGCAAATCTGTGTCAATGGAGGGTGAGACCAAATTAACTGCCCAGATTGAGTAGGCACTCAGAGATGCTGAATAAACGATTTACCTGGAAGATGATCCTGGAGCTCTATCAAGTCCTCATGTAATTTTTTTAAAATATAAATCTATTTATTTATTTATTTTTGGCCGCGCTGGGTCTTCATTGCTGCGCGCGGGCTTTCTCTAGTTGCGGCGAGCGAGGTCTACTCTTCGTTGCAGTGCGTGGGCTTCTTATTGTGGTGGCTTCTCTTGTTGCAGAGCACGGGCCCTAGGCACGCAGGCTTCAGCAGTTGTGGCACGTGGGCTCAGTAGTTGTGGCTCACGGGCTCTGGAGTGGAGGCTCAGTAGTTGTGGCGCATGGACTTAGTTGCTCTGCGGCATGTGGGATCTTCCCAGACCAGGGCTCAAACCCGTGTCCCCTGCCTCAGCAGGCAGACTCAACCACTGTGCCACCAGGGAAGTCGTCTTATGTAACTTTGAAATGAGGATTTAGGAGCCATTTGATCACTGGGTTACGATAAAGGACTGGATATTGTTATTTTTAAAACTTGAATCACCTCGTTGGTATTATTTTTTCCTTCTGCCCTGAAAAATGCCACAGGCCACCTCAAAAACTTAAAAGGAATTTAAATTTCTGAGTAAACATGATTTCACAACTTTAATGGGGTACATCCTGGAGTGTCACAAGCTGCGAATCATTTTTCTGGAGTCTCAGATACGAGGAACAGGAGAGGAATAGTGTGGGAGAAGGCACGAGCACCTGGCTGATCGTGCCGTGCAGGGAAGGGTACGTTCACTGCAGGTGCTGCTGTCAGCAGGAGCCGGAAGAAAAAGCCAAGCGCTCCCAGAGGAGGCCCTGCAGGGCTGGGCTGAAAGTTCTGAAGTGCAGTGAAGAAGGGAAAAGCTTACCTTTAGGGGCAGAGGAACTTGAGAGCCTCTGAGAGACAGCTGAAGAACAGAAGGGTAAGTCTGGCCTTAAGCAATGGGGAAGAGGAAAGTAGGCAAATGCAAGCATCTCACTGACCTTTGTACTTTAAAAAGAGCAGCAGTAGTTCTTTCTGTGTAGAAACGTTTTGGTTGTGGCTGGTGGCCACCGGGCAGAACGGGCATCGTGGCTGTGAAGTGCCATCAGTGGGAAAGTTCCATTAAGGACAAGGAAAGAGTAAGCAGAGGCAAACCTGTTTACTCTCCCCTGCTTTATCTTCTCCACTCATATGACTCTTGGGGACCTTACGTGGAGGGGGGCAGGGCTAGGGCAGAGCATGATTTAGGGGTCCCTGGGCCCCCTGGGAAAATACCACTGTAATATCAAATTGACTGCACCCCATCCAGCTCCCCAAATGTGCGATCTGGCGTCTATTTGACATGATTTCAATTTATTTGAGAATTTTTGTTCTTTAAGCTTTACTGGAGGGCAAATAAATCTATTCAGTAGACCATCTTTGCCTGACTTCATTCTCCACAACTCTCTCTCTCCTTTTTTTTTGGCTTCACAGCTTGCACGATCTTAGTTCCCCGACCAGGGATGGAACACAGACCACAGCAGTGAAAGCCAGTCCTAACCATGGACCATCAGGGAATGCCCTCCACATCTCTCTTTTTTAGCTCATTAGTACAATCACACACCCAACAAGGCAAGGGAGGGCAGTTCCCTAGTTTCTCAAAAGTAATTACTACTTACATTGAAAACAAAAACGAAAGCAAAAATAAACGTAAGGCCAGGGAGTTTCTAGACACTAAAATCTCCTTAAAATTTTACAAGCAACCATTACCCCAACTTGCACCTCCTCTAAATTTGTGGAATTAGGCTCACCCCTGCAAAGAAAAACACAGCAGGATCTTTGATGACACCGTTATTGATGCTGCCCATCATTTAGTGTGGGAAGTGGCTCAAAGGTGGTGCCGGTGAAACAGGAGGAAGATGCCACACAGAGCAGGGCAACTTCTCAAAGTAAGTTATCCATTTATGTTTTCATTTTAAACCTTTATTGCTTTTCTCTGATTATAAAAATATTACTGTAGAAAAATTCAGATCTTTCAGAAATATGTGATGCAGAAAGTGAAAGCAATCTATAACTCCATCCATGAGTGAATCACTCTAGCTTATCCAACATTTATTTAAAACAAAATAAAAAACTTGTTAATGTTCTTTTTTAAATGGGATCATACTATGTTTACTGAACTCAGCAACTTGCTTTCCTTGCTTAAGATTTTATTTGGTCTATTGAACAAATAAAAGATCCATCACATCTTTTTCAAAAGACTGAATCATATTTTATGGAAAGACTTACAATTATTTTACTTTGGTGTACATTCTTGCTCACATGTGAAAGCATTTTTGGATATAAAATCCTAGATATGGATTTGCTGGGCCAAAGGGTGCATGGACTGACATTTCTATTAGACTGTACTAAATTTTAAATCTTTCAAATTGAAAGATTTAAATCTTTAATCTTTTAACTTAAATCTTTCAATCTTTTAATTTAAATCTTTAAATCTTTCTGTGGATTGAAGTGGCACCAGCACAATTCTTTGTTGTGAAGTCGCTGAAATGACAGCTTCCTGTCACAGGCTGGCATGGGACCTCAGGTGTTCTCAGTTTGTCAGTGCTACAGCTCTAAAGCATGTGAAAAATATTTGCCACTTTTGGGGAGTGAGCTTTCGGATTTTTTTTTTTTTCAGATGACATTAGCTTCAGGTATACTTTTGGAGTTTTGAGTAAGATTTAATGAGATAGATAAAGTAAGACTAATCTATTTTGTAATTCTTCATCCTTCTTTCATCTGCTGGAGTGACTATAACATATTGGTGCTCTTGGGGCAACCACCTGTGTTATTAGGAGCAAAAGGCCATATCTGCCAACTCTCATCTACTTAGCATATAGTTGCTGTTTCTAGCAGTTTCCCAGTATTTGTCACATTAAACCTAAGTCACCAGTTCTGACCACCTTAAGCAACACTTCTATTTCAAGAGGACAAATAAGACAGAATTCCAAGAGTAAAATACTTGTAACAGTACCCTCCTGGACCTCATGGTCTAAAGTGATTTTTGCTTCCTCTGGACTCATAGATTTTAAAATGTTTGCGCTATTCATTAACTTGGCAATTGCTCAAGAACCTCCTTTGGACTTAAAACAAAAGTTAAACCATTAGAGTGTTTATATAAATCAAGTCACTAACTATATTTTTCTCACTAGACTATACGCTTCATGAGAGGAGGGACTTTGTTTGGTTCACTGATGATTTCCTGAATCTAGAACAGTACCTGGCATATAAAAGATGCTCAATATTTGTTGAAGGAATGATAAATTCTCCAAAGGCAGGAATCTTCTTATATTTTGCATCCCCACAGTAAATGACAAGTTGCTGATTAAAATTAAGGAAAGGGGGGCTTCCCTGGTGGTGCAGTGGTTAAGAATCCGCCTGCCAATGCAGGAGACACGGGTTCAAGCCCTGGTCTGGGAGGATCCCACATGCCGCGGAGCAACTAAGCCTGTGCACCACAACTACTGAGCCTGCCTTCTAGAGCCCACAAGCCACAACTACTGAGCCCGTGTGCCGCAACTACTGAAGCCCGTGTGTGCTGGAGCCCAGGCTCCGCAACAAGAGAAGCCACTGCAATGAGAGGCCCATGCACCACAACGAAGAGTAGCCCCCGCTCTCCACAACCAGAGAAAGCCCGTGTGCAGCAACAAAGACCCAATGCAGCCAAAATTAAATAAATTTATATTAAAAAAATAAAATAAAATCAAGGAAAGGATCTTCATTCAGAAACACAACTTAAGACTTTCTTAGAAGCTAAGTGTGAAATATCCCTGGCCTAAGTAATATTCAAGATTCTTTCTAGCCCTAACTCACTATGAATCTACTAGTTTTCAAAGAATTAGAAACCAATATAATATATATTATATATATAGAACTAGAGTAAAGAATAATTGGATAAATCTTTGATTTAGAAAGCAGGGCACTGATTTTTCTAAGCCTCTGAATCATCATGATAAAGATCAGATTTGAGAATTAAGCTATATTGACCTCAAACTATATTCTCTAAGTCCCTTTTTTGAAAGAAAAAAAATCATGGCATCAAGTTATTAACTGGAAATGTCTCTATAAGCATAAAAGAATGATTTTAATGTCACTGTATAAGCAAGAAGGCAAAGGAAATACTAATGTACAATGTTTATATATTTTGAACTATGACAATAGTGGTATGGTGCTAATGAGAGATATATCTGCCTTTAAATCATTGTCAAATGTGCAGTTATTTGGATTTAAAGCGAATAAAAATAAAAGCAATGAAAAAGAATAAAAAAGGGAATCACAGTGAAAGAAGCATCCATTTAATCTGGAGCATATTTTGGATAATATACAACATTTTGGGGAATAAAGGCAGAAAGAAAGAGAAAATATGTACAAGAATCAATTTTAGAAAGTCATTCCAGAAAAAAGTCCATCTTATAAAACACATTGTAATTCTAGTCTTTTAGTACTTATTTATGTCAGATTGTCTCTCACTGGATGTTTGGTTTCCTGTGCTGAGACTTAGAAAACTTATCTTGTGGTTAGAAACTAGCATATTCTCAAGATGGTTGACTGAAAAGACTATTTTTTAGATTTACTATTTTTTTTTTACAACAAATTTTACTTTAAAAAGAGAGTGAATTAATCAGATTTGAGATTAACTCTCACTGGCAGAACTGTAGTGAATATACTCAGTCTGCTTAAAAGAAGAAAAAAGATCAGAACTTGCAAAGGATTTTACATATAAGCAATGGGACAGAAAAAAAACAGGGCCTGAAATAGATGAGAGTTTCTGACGTGTTAAAAAAAAAAAAAGAAGAAAGAAAAAAAATTAAGAATACTTCTGGGGGAGGGGCAAGAAAAATGTCATGAAACAGTAGTTGAAGGAAGGCATGCGCCCAAGTTAGACTAGGGAGCAAAGTCTGAAGAACATCAACCACAGGACCATTCTTGGGGAAAACTAGTAACAGGAGGACTGCTATGGTTAATTTTCTAAAACAGAAAGGTAAACAAGTAATTTAGCTTGCTGAGGCTTACAACATTACAGTATAATACACTTATAATACCAGACTCGCAAGAATAAGACACACTCAAACAATTTTTAAAGACAAGCTATGGAAAAGGCTGTAAAGTAAAAATTAGAACATTCTAACTTACTTGAGGTAGATAAAATAGAAAATGAAGTCAGAATACATAAAATATTGCTTTCAATCACTCATGCTAGATGTGAAGAATTGTTAGGATCATACATCTTATATAGCAAATGGAAAACAGTCAACCCTAAAATAAATGTACAAGAAGAGTAAATTTCTCTCTTTAAGAAATTAAAGAAATTCCAATTAAATATGTAAAAATTTTCTTTAAGTGTTCAATTAAAAATTTAAGTTCGATAGGCTATCAATTGATATTACGCTTGTAATATTTATAAATCTTAGATCTAGAAATAAATATACATTATTTCTATTTTAAAAGATGCTTTTGAAGCTCTAAAAATCATTGTCTATTTTATTGAAGGGCTCATGGAACAAACTGATGAAATATTCAATACGTACACCAAAACAAATATATACCAAGTTCTAAATTTCATTTTTTAGGAATACCATTTTTGAAAGTGCAAGGTGCACGAATATCTCGGTGACAGGTGTAAGCTCAGCGAGGAATTAGAAACGAGTTCCGAGTGGAGGACCCATTTAACTCGATCATTTCATGGGCACAATAAATCATCCACAAAGCCCACCTTAAACAGCTAAAGTAGTCATAAAAATAGGCCGATAGTTACTTGAGCGATAACATAATCCTCGGTCTTATTGTTGTGAAGCAGATGTCATAATGGGTGGGGCTGACGCGCAGAGCAGCTGAAACATTTTTGTACCACCCCCCGCACACTTTCAGTGGGATAGAAGGGGCTCCGACAAGGTAAGGAGAAAGCTCTGAACGATCAATCTCTACTAGAAATAAGGAAGTTTTGATGTGGCCTTGGTACACGTAAAGACCACAATAAAACGTGAAAAATCCCCCATAATTAAACCCTCCCCTGGAAAAGAGATCTTCCTTTTCTCTCCTCCCCTGCCGGCTCCTCCTTGGGACACTTGGCTGAGTCTTTCTTTCCCTCCTTCCCACGCTGAGGTGAGGCTGCACGCAAGCCAGGGACGACTGTTTTTCTTTTCGCGCGGAGGGAACTCTGCGGATAGGAACCCGGGGTGACAGAAGGGAGCGGGCGGCGTTGTGAGGAGGCCAAGAAGGCTCTCCGGGTACGAGCCGGGCTGGGGTTGGGAAGGGACACGCGGGCCGCCGGGCCCGCAGAGGAGGCCGAGGTGACGAGGGAAATCTCTTGGCTCGAAGCAGGGACCCGGCGCTTCCGGCTGGCCACAGCCGCTCTCGGCCTAGCGCGGCTCGCGTTCCGGGCTCCACCGGGGCGGGAAGAGAGTTACTAAAGAGGGTAACCGCGGTTCGCACTTGCCTGGGACCGGGTGACCAATAACTGGTAATAGTCTTTGCTCGGCGCCGGGCCTTGTCCTACAATTTCGAACAGAGTCTCCGGCAGCCACGACGCCATCTTGGGACGCCACCACCGTCGCTAAGACAACCAGGAAGGGGCGGGGCCTGATTGGGGTCATGGGGCAAGAGCCCTGGTTTAAATCGAACCCTACTTTTGACTTGGCGGGGTGTTTCTAACTTGGGGTGATTGTCCCCTCTTCCAAGGGTTAGAGGGAACTCTGAGCCGTGAAATTTCCACCTTGAGGTCCCGGGTGACCCGAAGGGGAATTAGTTCCTGCTACCACCGAGGGGAGGGGGTGACCCCGGCGGAGGGATACCAAGCGAAGCACCACATTCCCCTTCCTGGTCCCTCGAAGGGATCGGGAGGAGATCGCAGGCCGCTGGGGAAGTCGAGCCGGGCGTTGGGGGAGGGAGGGGCGATGTGATGGGCTGCGAGTAGGCAGCGGGGCCTGTCCCGCGGCCGAGCCTGTCCGGCTGATTCGAAGGGAAAAGTAGTTCCCGGAGGGTGTTGGAACGGGCGGGGAGGGAGGCGGGGCGGACGGAGGCGCACGCCGGGCGCGGTGCTGCGGCTCAGCTGATAATTGAAGGGACCCGAGGAGCCGCCGCCGCCGCCGCCGCTGGGGGGGGTGGGGGGAGCGAGTGGAAGTTACTGCCGCGCCACCGAGTCCGGACCGGAGACTTTGGGGCCCAACTAGGTAATTGGGGCGCAGTTCCGAGCGGCGGAGCCAGGCCTGGGGGAGGGGGTTGTGCTGAGGGGTTGGGGGGGTAGTGGGGGGGGGGAGCTGGAACAGAAAGTCCCAGGAAGCTCGGTTGTGTCATCGCCGCGATTCGGCCCCTGCTCGGCCTGTTCCCGGCGGCAGCGGCGGCTGGGCCGTGGAAGGACCGGGCTGGGGGTTTACGGGCTAGGCGCTCGAGGGAGACCGCGGCTGGAGGGACCGGGGCCGGGCGGGAGCGGGGGGGTCGCTGGGTGCCCCCTCCGGCCCCCCGCCATGAGGAGGGCCCTACACGGAACCGGGGTAAGGCGTGCGGGTCTGGGGGAGCCCGGCGGGGGTCGGGGGGGCCGGAAGTGGGCTTTGGAGCTGGGAGGGCGTCTAGGAAGAGAGAAAGTGGGGGGCCGGAAGTGCAGGTGGGGGGTGTGAAGACGGCAAGGGTTCCCCGGAAATGGGATGGGGGGCCCGGAAACCGGGAGAGGGGAGGCTCCTGGGCCAGGGACGGCCCGGAAATGGAAACTAGGGAGCCGCTCGTGTGACAACAGTTGTGGGAAGCGAGGGTCAGAGGAGGGAGAGGCCGGAGTGACTTTAGACCGCAGTAAGGGGTTTCCTGCCGAGGGGGACGGTTGAGGGCGGGCGAGGCCGGAGACGGGGTCTGCGCTGAGCAGTTGCTTCAGCCGTGGGAAGTTGAGGCTGAGGGAGGATGACGCCGAGAGAGGATGCAGGGGGGCGTGAAAGAGGCCGAGAAACTTGGCGGAGAGGAGCAGAGCATCCTTCCAAATAGATCAGCGTGGAAATTGGGGGGAGGGGGTCAGGACCTGTGGGAGGGAGGTGGACCAGTTGTCGCTCCAGTCGTATTAGCATTCAAAGCGAGTCAGGCGATTAATTTATTTATATGTGGATTACATAAAACCTATTATAACGTTTGTCCATTTGGTTCACCCTCCCTCTCTCCTCCATCCTCCTGCATAGTGAGTGGGTTTCTAGTTCTGAAACAAGTTAGAGGGGAGTTCAGATAACGAAGGTGGTAAAATCCCCAATCCTGTCCTTTCTTCGTGTTGCTCCTTTTCTCAGAATAAGAGAAATCTTTCATTTGCTGGAGGAAAAAAAATAAAGATTTAAAAACACATGCACATCGTGGGGCGCGGGGGGGCTGGGGGTATCTTAGACATTTGAACAACTGCTGGGGGACGGAGGGAACTGGTTACCCCGTGTGGCGAGGAAGGAACGGAAGGGGCTGCTCCTAAACCCTTAAGACAGATTGGTTTGTTTTTGATAATGCCGTTTTACTTTGGAGGAGGTGTAGCTTAAGCTCCGTGCCTGGCGGTGGTTATGGTTCAGTTGCTTCGTTAGGTCACTGGGGGAGAGAGAGTGTCAGTGTGGGAACGTGGGACTGTGTGGGGCGGGAGGACGTTTAATAGCGCCGTGGATCTGTTCCGAGTGGACGTCTCACTGCTCCTCTGCTGCCTCCCTTCCTCGTCGGCCTTCCCCGATCTTGCCTGGACTGCCAACTCACCCGATCCCCGGGCTTTCCTCTGGTTTGTAGGCCCTTCCGTGGTGTGTTGAACTTTCTGTTCCTCTCCAGTCTCTTTAGCTATTTTTGGCAGTTCATTTGTTAAAGACCTGGAAAGTTGAGGCTCAGAATCTCCTCCCCAAAAGCAGAACAAAACAGAAAAATACGGGGTAGGAAGTTGAAAGAGCTATTGAGTGGGGTAAAAAACCGACGTTCGGAACAAAGGTCCTAGTTGTTAGAGAAAAAGGCAAGAGGCCTATGTATGAGGCCTGTGTGTGTCGCATTTACCCGGGGCGGGGAGCAGTTAGAGCTGAGGAGTGATATTATCAGAGGTTTAGAGACGATAAATGGCAGAGGGTTTTATTGAGGCTTATTTTCATATTTAGAGCATGCGAAGAGATCAGTATTAAGTGTGAATTTTAGAGGAGACACAGTTTCCAATTGTTTTAGAAACTCCCTGCTCCACATTCAGCCCCAGCTTTTATGTCATCTTTGTGAAATTGGGGAGCTTTTATTTCATTTATTTTAAGCTTAATGGAGCACATTAACATGGCTGGGGGTTGTGGACTTTGTCCACATCTGCCTTTCTGTGAATGTGCCAATATCCATAAGAATTGAAGAACTGTAATGAAGATTATCATTGTTTCCATTCGCTTCCCAGTTTTTTCAGGAGTTTGAGTGGTTTTTAAGTCTGTTCAGCTGACGTTTCCTATTTAATTTGTGTCCGTGAACAGGCTTTTTGTTTTATTTTTCATTTACTTTCTAAAAGTTTTAGAACACTTTTGGCAGCTAGAGTTCCTGAAGGTGCTAAACAAATATTTTTAAGATGAATGGGATGCTAGGCCAGGGTAAAATCAGTGCTTTCACCTAGCAAAGTAAATTTGAAGGAATGTTTACTTTTCCATTCTAACTTTCAAGCTTACTGCATTTGTTATCTGGTTAAGGTTGTATGATCCTATTTTAAGGACATCATCCTAGCAAAGAAGACACATGCTGGCCTGGGAATTCATAACACTGCCAGTTAGTAGCTGTGTGACCTTGAGCTATTCTCTGACCCTATCTGGCCTCCATTTATTTTAATCTGTAAAATGGGGGTGGGTATCCCTATCTTGCCTACCAGCTGGTTGTGAGATCCAGTGGACATAAGGGCTGTGAAAAACTACAAACTGCTAAGTAAGTTAAAGACAATTGTCATTAGCTTTAGAAAATTACATTATCTATTTTGAGGTGATTACAAAAAGATAACTTTCCTCAGTGGTGGTGGTGGGCGGTGTCTACGTAAGGTAGGTTGGAGATATGAAGTTTATAGCGCTTTATAATTTGAAGTTTCTGCTAGATTGGTAGTGGAACTTGGGCCCAATTTTTATGTTACAGTAATTTTTTTTTTGCATCAGTATGCTTGTTCCCCAAACATTGTTAATTCTGTTGAGAGAAACTTCAGACAGATTTCTTTGTGTTTTTATTATGGACAAAATTTATACCTATTCTGGTTTGTGGCTCTTATGAAATTGACTTTCTAATATCAGAGACTACAATTAAGGAAAAACATTTCTGAATCTTGATCTGTTTTCTTTACGGAATCTGGGGAGTTTTTTGTTTTTAATTCTTTTAAGTGGATGGGTGGGGTTCTTTGTGAGCAAATGTGATACCAATTGCCACTTTATTTTTGCCTTTTTCCTGAGGTAATTTGATGGACTCAGATTGAAAAAGCAACCTGCTTGTTGCTTTTCGTCTTCATTCAGGTTCTTGCTACTGCCAGCCTCACATGCACTTTTCCCACATTTGAATCATTTTAGGTTCACTGCAACTCACAAGCACTTCCTCCGAAGTTTCTACCCCATGACCCTTTCCTTTTATTTCTTTGTTATCTGTATGTGCTTCATTTTGTGATTATAGTGCTGGGTTTGTGGACATGCCTTGCTTTTGTTCCCCTGACTGAATTATATGCTTCCTGAGGGCAAGGATTATCTAAATGTCATTGTGTTATGCCTGAAGGTATACTCATAAACCTGATTGAAAATAACACCCATTTTCCTCCCCACTCCAACCAGTAATGTTACCCTGGCCTTGCTGGCTATGCAGCCAGTCTTCCTGCTTGGAAAGGTTCTTGGCCCCAACAGATTTCTCAGGATGCTGTTTGGCGTAGGGCTCACAGCCTCTGACATCTTCCTCACTACTGTGCCATCAGAGTGCCTGGGTAGGGTGGAAGAGTAAGAATTTGGTGGATATTATATAAGACATGTAATTTGTAGGTTGTTACATAATTTTGGTGCTTGTAGTTCTTAACATGTAGTGTTAGCTTTACATTTGTGTATTTTCTTTTAGTGCCTGGGTATAGTTCAGACAGCTATGCTACAGATTTCTTAAAGACATAAACCTCTAGCAAATTGTTCTTTACAGTCTCGACCTGGTCTGCTAGGTTACTCTGTACACAGTGTGTGCTTGCTGTTATTTATGGTAAATAGATAAGCATACTGATGCCGAACCAGTCTTTTGACTTTTATGTGAGTAAAACTTAACTTGGCTGATGTCCTGGATTTTTAAAAATGCAGTTCTTTATCCCAGTTTATTGATAGTTTCAGGGTATAGGCAAAAGAAGTTGTTTCGTAGACTGAAACAAGTCTGCTCGATAGTTTTTCTCTGAGGACTTAGAGATTTTGGTTTTGATTCTTCAGTAGTTTCATTAAACTGGATTAGCCAGAAGAAAAATCTTCTTGGCGATTTTTCAGACTTACCGGTTTTGTCTTGAGTGTGCAGGAGCTGTTAATAGTTTTGCAGTTACGCTTGATATAAAAAGTCATTCTAGGGGTCTAGAGTAAAAAAGCTGCCTGTTACTCTGTTCTTTCATTAATGAACAGCACTGTTCAAGTGAATATCTGATGTGAAGGTAAAAGACTTGGGTTCCAGTTCTGGCAATGCCTTTTCTATGTTTGTGACCTTGGGCAAGTAATTTAACCTTTGTGAGCTTCAGGTGCCTAACCTGGAATATGTGGTTATGGCCACCGACCCTAGAGGTAATTGTCATATAAATGCTCAACACTCTTCAGGAGATTAGGCTACAGAGATGGATTGGAACACAGAGCCCTTCCTCCACTGGTTCATTGCTGCATTGACCATTCCCTCATTTGTTAACACTGTTCTGCCTAGAACATACTTTTATCAATGTTATGTATGTAGGTATTCTACTTGAAACTATTTTGAGCATAGAATAGTATTCCTTAGTTGATTATGAATTCCTTGAAGTTAGTCATTCCTCTTTTATTCCTAGAATCTAGCACAGTGCCTGGCCCTTAATAAATATTCTTTAAATGTTTATTAAAGGAATAAGTCTTGTGTGAATAAGATGATTCTGAAAGTGAAAATATTTTGTAATGGTTTAATGTAATGTCCTATTTGATTTGTTTTGATAAACATTTTGGATCACTATTAATGCTAACAAGATTTTGGGAGTTTTCTTCTTAATCTGTTGGTATATATTTTAGAGACTGTAAGTTACTTTGAATCATATATATTAAAAAAACTTAGGGCAAGCCATTTCATATTCTTCAGTTGTCCATTATTTGCATGTACTAGTTGATCTCTTAAATGCTTCATGAGGCCCTAAGTATGTTTTGAGACAGTGTGCGTGTTTGTTAAGTATAAAATTGAGGGGTATTTTTTGTTTTTGTTTTTTGTTTTAATAAATTTATTTATTTACTTTTGGCTGTGTTGGGTCCCTGCCGCTGCACGCGGGCCCCCTACAGCCGCGGAGAGCGGGGGCCACTCCTCATTGCAGTGGCTGCTCTTGTGGAGCACGGGCTCTAGGAGCGCAGGCCCAGCAGCTGTGGCGCACGGGCCCAGCAGCTGTGGCGCACGGGCCCAGCCGCTCCATGACACGTGGGATCCTCCCCAACCAGGGCCCAAACCCGCGTCCCCCACACTGGCAGGAGGACTCCCAACCACTGCGCCACCAGGGAAGTCCCAAAATTGAGTTTTATACATTTTAGCTTACTCTGTTTCTTTTTAGAAAGGGTGTATTTATTTCTATAAATATGTTATTACCCCTACATGGATTCTTGAATGCTATTTATAAGCTGAAGTGTCTATCAACAAGCCTTCAAGACTTCAAGTTACAGCATTTCAATGTGTATCTTAATCAACTTGTTGGCTGTCAAAACCAGTGAGTTCCACCCTGACTTCACAACTCCTACTCATTCCACCCATGGGCAGCATTCTGAATAAATAGATGTACCTTGTGCCATCTTAAGGTCACATTAACTCATTTTGAAGTCCTCGTACTGGTAAACATGTGTGATGCCCTGGAAACCCAAAGTGAGTTTGTACAGATAGCCTATTTGAAATTCACTGTTGAGTTGTAATTTAAGCTGCTTTGTGTCCTTAGAGAGTAGGTTCATGGAGATCATATGGAGGGCCTCCCCCAGCCCCCTTTTTAAAAAAAATTTGTAAAACCCAAGTGCTTGTAGTTGCCTTGTAAACAGCAAATGTGTGAAAATTCTGTAACTTCTATGGCCCCAGTATTTTGTAATCCTGTTTTGCACTCTTGGCTGCATGCAGTCAGATTGGGCTGTTTGTTCCTCTCTGAACACACCCAGGAACTTCATTCTTGCCTTGGCTTTGATTGTCTATCTACCTGGGTTGTCACCCCTCCCCCATCTTGTACCTTTTGTAGCTACATGTACACCCTTAACTTTCTTTTTTTAAAAAATTTTATTTTATTTATTTATTTATACAGCAGGTTCTTATTAGTTATCCATTTTATACATATTAGTGTATGTATGTCAATCCCAAACACCCTTAACTTTCTTTCAGTAGCTCCTGTAAGACTTTCAGTCTTCACTCTCTTCTCCCCTTCTCCGTTCTGCAACATTTTATTTGTTTCAGTTATGGCTTTCACAGTCTGTCTTATTAGTTGTTTACATCTTTCTTACGATATCTTTGGCTTCTTGGGGGTAGAGGTCCCATTCTTCGCTCCTCACAGAGGCTGGCACAAGGCTCCAACATAATGTATTGTACATGGTAGGTGGCAGTGGTAGAGTTCATTTTGGTGACACATTGAGAAACTATATTGTGAAATAATAGTAAAGTATTGACACAGTTTACTGTGAACTTGCTTATTTTATTTTATTTTATTTTTTGGCAGCTTGCAGGATCTTAGTTCCCCAACCAGGGATCGAACCCCGGGCCCTCAGCAGTGAAAGTGCAGAGTCCTAACCACTGGACTGCCAGGGAATTCCCTCAACTGGCTTATTTTAGTTTTTCAGGGCTTGGTAGCTGAGTGTAGGATCCTAGAATATAAAATTTTCAGAATTAGGCTCATTAAAATCAGGTACTTAAGGGATTGTTAAGGCACTGGACTGTTTGAGTGACTTGGTTACTCCAGGTTTAGCATTTGGGGATTATGTTCATTAGTAGATGAAAGTTTGTTTATATCATTACAAGTTTTTATCGAGTGCTTACTGTGCACCACAGGACTGTGCTGGGAAGAATACAAAAATGACTTAGTTTTTGTCCTTTGAGTTTCATTATGTTTCATTTAGTTGATAATCACTTTTATTCTTAAACTGACTTGATAACTATGTATAATTAGCATAGAGAAGTATTCTGTAAATACTCTAAATGCAAGTTTTCTGCATTTAGAAAACCTGATATGAGAGTCTAATTTAAGAAACAGATGAATTAGGGCATGCTTTTTTGGCTGTACTGAATAAATTGTTGGAAGTGCCTTCATTGTACACATATTTCATCAGTAACGAATGCATGTGCATTTCTGGTTCCATATAAGGTTTACCCTCTTGGAGAGTGCTGAGGAGAAATAAGAGACTTATAAAATGAGATCTCTTATTTCAAAATGTACTAATATTGCAGATAAATTCAAATTGTGTCAAAAGAATATAACATTGTGCATATTTGTTTTTAAGTATAAAGTTGAGTTTTATACAGTGAATACTCAGAAGTTTAGAGAGAGACTGAAGTTATTGAGGAAGAATTTATAGAGAGAGGAGGGGCTTGAGCTGGCCCTGATTGTTCGGATAGGTGTAGAAAGGACCGGGAGCTTCAAGGAGTAGTTGTGGTGAGGGTCTAATGGCCCTCTGGAGTAGAGGGTCCACGTTTATGAAATAACAGGAAATTTGGGCTGAGATTATTGAGGTTCTTAAATGGGAGATTAAGAAATTTAAATTTAAATAGACGTGTTGAAGTTACGGTAGATACATGAATAGGCAGTGACAACATGGAAAGATATTTAATTTGTAAATGAACTGAAAAGAAAACTAAACGTGCTTTTAGATCTTATTTATCTTTTTATGAAATTGCTTCCCTTTCTAGGACTGTATATAAGGGTCTTTGTGGTAAGTTTTGGGGCAATAAAAGCAGTGGAGGTCAAACTTACTTTTTGTTCAGTTTCCCTGCTTAATAGTTTAAAAAGTTTTGTTCTGTAAGCAGGAGCTGGTTAAGTGTCGACTCCCACTGCCCCTCTGTTCAGTCACAGAATTCTTCCTTTAGTGGAAGCTGGCAGTCATTTTCCCTTAACTCATTCAACTATTGTTTATTCAGAGATTTTTAAAAAGTCAGTACTGTTTAAGAATTAATACGTGTTTTTTGTGAGTTACTCAGTTGTCAAGTCTTATTTATAGGAAAACCTTTTGCTTAGTATCTAATGCACTAAAAAAATGTTTAAAACAAAAGCAAATTGTGGTTTAAGTTTTTACATATTTTTCAAAAGGTGCAAATCAATATTAATCAAGTTAAATATTTTAATAAAATATTTACCTCGCACTCTGGTTTATGTCACAGTAGACTATTTGTTACCCCTTTTACTTTTACAAAAGTACGTACAACAGGATTTCAAACATGGGAAATCAGGTTACATGTGGCTGAAGGGAAAATAAAGCCAAAGAGAATATTTTATTTGGGGGTCTGGTAGCCATAATGTTTAGCTTTCTTTAGCAGCTTTTGTTTCTAATATGTTCTTGTAGACTGCTGTCTGTAGTTTGAATTAACTTGATTTTTCCTTATGTGGGGATAGCAGAGATGCTAGCTGTTAGTGCAAGTTTATGACGTAAAATAATACGTTAAGGTTGCATAGTACAAAATTTGTGGGGTTTTGTGGACTTCAGAATAAAAACATTTGTGAAGTCTCTGTATTTTACTGCTGCAACAGGCAGTAGTGCTTATTTTTCTGCAAGACAGTCATGCAGCTTCCTAGTTTTTTCCTTTATTAAGCATGTATTTCCATTTCTTCTGCCCACCTAGGGAAAGCGGGTGGGTTAGTCTCCAGAGGAAATTAGACCTGATGTCTGCCCTTCCATCTCAGATCAAAAAGTATTTGGGCCCTTCTCTCAGTAGATGGCAAAAATTAGCCTCGTTTTTTTGTTTTTGTTTTTTTCCTGTACGCGGGCATCTCACTGTTGTGGCCTCTCCCATTGTGGGACGCGCAGGCTCAGCAGCTATGGCTCACGGGCCCAGCCACTCCGCGGCATGTGGGATCTTCCCGGACCGGGGCACGAACCCATGTCCCCTGCATCGGCAGGCGGACTCTCAACCACTGAGCCACCAGGGAAGCCCACTAGGCTCGTTTTTGAGAAGATTCCGTAGTTCTTAACTTCGTGATCAGACCTGTTTGCTAATTATTTCTCAACTGTCATTAGGAATTTTAGTATTGATTTTCACATTTTGGCCTCAAAATACTTTTGTCAGAAAACTAGACTTTTAATTGCAGAGTTCATCTCCTCTTCACCCTGCCTTTTGACAAGTTTTGCCCTTCCAGTTACTGCTATGAGGTAAGACTTGGGGAATTTCAGCCTTTGGTGTGGCACTGTAAGATAATCTGCTTCTGCCTCTTCTAACCAGCTAGTATTACTTTCCAGCTGCCTGGATATTAGGCCACGCCATTTTTTTCCCAGGTATCTTTCTCATTACACAAACTACTGAGAGGAATCACTGAAGAGATAACAGACCGTCATTTGGGGTCTTCATTGTAGCACCTGTTTTAGGTGGTATTCAATTTATATTTCTTGCGTCAGCTGAGGTTTTGGTAAACTTCATGTTTGCTGGAATAGCAGCTTTTCTGCCTCTTCTGTGGGCTGGGCCTTCTGCTTCACTCATGTGTTTACTTATATTCAGCATATTAATGCTTTGGTTTTTGTTACTAAAATTAAGAGGATTCATAATTGTGCAGTTAACTTGAGTTTACTATATTTAGAGAAACTTAGAACTTTTTCAGGATACTTGCTGAGTTTACTTGAACATATAATGCTATATAGTAAAGGATTTGGGAAGTTTCCATATTACTTAAGAGTTTTAAAATTAGGAATGGCTTAATCCATATGTTTTTAAGGTATGTGAAGCCAAGGACTTAGTAAAACTATAATTCTAAAAAATTCTGCAATTATTTCTGTTTTAAGGGCTGGTATTAGCATCATGGTACGAGGGAAGAAATTATCTTGGTTTCAGCAACTGCTGCATTGATTTTTAAAGGTGTTTCTTTAATTGAATAAGCAACACTCTCAAATCTAGAAAAACAACCATTTAAGACATCTCTCTCCTCAGTGAAGTTAGTCTGAAGTTAGCAGTGGAGATGGAATTAATATATGTGAATAATAAGCAAGTGGTATGTATTATTGTAAGTAGTTTTGAACACTTATTATTTCAAACCTGTTATTATAGGTTAAGATATACAGATGTGGTCCTTGACCTTGAGTTTATAGTCTCATTAGGAGGGGGTGGTAAACTTGGGGACAAAATTAACCATGAAAACTCTTAAGCTGAATTCTGAGACATAAGTCAGATGCCTTATCAGGTGACCAACTGTTTGGAATAGAGAATATGGTAAAAATATTACCAAGATATTTCTCAGAATAGTCGTGTTATCTGCATCCATGTATACTTGCCCACATAGAATTCTGAATTCAGTTCCTCGTTTCATTACCCTTGTGATGTGACTTTCGCTGTAAGTATGTTTAGTATAGTCCGTAGTGATATAAATCAGTCCAGTGGTATGGGAGATTAATGGCATAATAATAGTAAGGCTTCATGAATAAAAGCTACAGCAACTAACCTCTATTGAATTCTTTCCTTGGTACAGTGGTATTTTACATGGGTTAACAGAGTCTCTGGGGGTGGGGTGGGGTGGGGTGGAGATGGATAGGTGAGTGGGTGAACTGAAGAGTCGTACATTCTGGACAAGGAGTGTAATGAGGGCGAATGAGTCTGTATCAGAAGAGGATATAAATTTTCAGAAGTGGCAGAGGAGAGTTAACTGTGCTAAGTAAATATATTCTGCATTCTGTGTGTGTTTTAATGACTTCTTTGTCCCATATCTTTACATAAGGAAGATAGCCATATTCTTCCTATGCCTTGAGTATCCCTGGGTTATAACGCCAATTGGAATAACAGCAAAAATATAAATATAATAGAAAATAAGATGGAAGTGTGACTCAGTATCTGTGTATACATTTACATGAACATTTCTCCTTAACGTTGGCATTTTTATCATGTAATTTTAATCAGTTTTCATAGAAAATTTTGCTTTTCCATGGCTACGCACATTTATATATTTTGAAGGAAGTGTCATTTAGAAAGAATATGGGCTTTGAGGCTAGACACTGTTTAAACAGGGTCCCCATATGCCAGCTGTGTGATCTTGGGCAAGTCATTTAAACTCTCTGAGGCTTAGTTTACTTGGGTATAAAATGGGTTGCTGTTAGGATCTTACATAAATAGTATATACTTGATAAATAGTAGCTGCTACTATTTTTATTTATAGTGATAAATAAAAAAATGTATGTTAATTTGACTACTTAGGGGAGGGTTTACACAATATCATCTTTCAGAACAGGGATCAGGAAACGTTTTTTGCAAGGCGCCAGATGGTGAATGTTTTTGGCCTTGCAGGTCAGCTCTTGTAGGGTGAAAGCAGCCATTGACCCTGTTCTCCTGAAACTTTACAAAGTGAAGTGGTTGGCCAGATTTGGCCTGTGGGCTGTAATTTGCCAACCTCTGTTCCAGAATATTACTTGCCACTGTTTACTTTGTTCATAGGAATTTAAAACGCTATCTATATGTTTCAAAGATTACATGATAATGTCTAAGTGATAAAGGACTTTAGGGTAAGTGGTTGAGAGCAAAGATTGGGATTCAGGACTTCCCTGGTGGTGCAGTGGTTAAGAATCCGCCTGCCAATGCAGGGGACACGGGTTTGAGCTCTGGTCTGGAATGATTCCACATGCCTCAGAGCTACCAAGCCTGTGTGCCACAACTACTGAGCCTGCGCTCTAGAGCCCGCGAGCCATAACTGTTGAGCCCGCGTTCCACAACTCCTGAAGCCCGCGTGCCTAGAGCCTGTGCTCCACAACAAGAGAAGCCACCTCAATGAGAAGCCTGCGCACTGCAACAAAGAGTAGCCCCTGCTTGCCGCAACTAGAGAAAGCCCGCGTGCTGCAACTAGAGGAAGCCCGTGCGCGGCAACCAAGACCCAATGTAGCCAAAAATAAATAAATAAATTTATTTTTTTTAAAAAAAGATTGGGATTCAACTTAAATTTTGGCTCTAATGCTATTAGCAGTATGACCTGCAGTAAGTCACTTCATTTTGTCTTCAGTTTCCCCACCTGTAAAATGGGAATAATAATAATAATAGGTTTGTTGTGAGGATTAAATTAGTTAATACGTAAAACTTTTAGAACAGTGCCTGGTACAGGATAAGTGCTCAGTGTGTTAACTGTTGTCAGTAACCATTCTTTTTGAGCGGAAGCATTTTTATTTTCCTTTCCTTTATTGATAGCCTATCTAAAACAACAGGTTTGAGAAGAGAAGATGGATTTCTCTGAATCATCTTGGAATTACTTGAGTGACAGAGTTTTAGGCTTTGAAGGAGGAGATCAGTTGAGAGTGTTGGTAGACTCTGCAACAAGATGGACTTGGGTTCTAGTTTCCTAGTTGTTTGACCTTGGGCAAGTTGCTTAATGTGTAAATTATAGAAAATACATAATTTACAGGATTCCTTTGAGGTTTTTAAAATATTTATTTATTTATTTTTGGCTGCATCACGTCTTCGTTGTGGCACGCAGGATCTTTTCGTTGCGGCGCACAGGCTTGTCTCTAGTTGCAGTGCACGGGCTCGTCTCTAGTTGCAGCGCACGGCTCAATAGTTGTGGCATGCGGGCTCTTTAGTTGTGGCACGCGGGCTTAGTTGCCTCACGGCATGTGGGACCTTAGTTCCCCCACCAGGGATTGAACCCACGTCCCCTGCATTGGAAGGTGGATTCTTAACCACTGGACCACCAGGGAAGTCCCTTCTCTGAGTTTTTAATGAAAGTGAAGTATTAAAGCACACTGCCTAGTTCACAGTTAAGTAGCTATGTTACATTTTTTTGATTAGGATATTGGCTCCTAGGAGGAATTTAATAGTAGCTTTTATTCTAATATTTCTTTTAAATGATGACTTTTTTCCACAGTTGTATTAATGTATAAAGTTGACAGTGTGAATTTATTATTTTTAAGATGTTATAATTTTGGTGTTGAGTACATTTAATAGTTAAGATGAAACTTTAAAGATTGAAGGAAAAATATCCCTGACCTGGTATTACATTAAGTGTTTTGAAAAGCTTTTTGGGGGGCAGTTTCTTCTTCTTTTTTTTTTTTGCGGTACGCGGGCCTCTCACTATTGTGGCCTTTCCCGTTGCGGAGCACAGGCTCCGGACTTGCAGGCTCAGCGGCCATGGCTCACGGGCCCAGCCGCTCTGTGGCATGTGGGATCCTCCTGGACCGAGGCATGAACCCGCGTCCCCTGTATCGGCAGGCAGACTCTCAACCACTGCGCCACCAGGGAAGCCCCGAGTTTCTTCTTTTGATCTAGGTTCACAGGTTTATAAAAATGTTATAAAAGTAGTATAAGGAGTATCCCATATTCCCTTTATCCACTCTCAAGTTCAAGGTTTTATTGTTGTTGTTAGAAGATAAATTTGTTTTCAAATTTTTTAATCAAAAACTTTTTTTTCTTAAGAAATAGTTGTGGTAAAATCTACTGAAAAAAGGTCAATGTGGTGAACACTTTTTTTTTTTTTTCATGTGGCTCTTTACCAGTGCTTATTCACTTTTCATAGCGCTGTGAATGCGCTGGAATGTCTTGGTCCTGACTCTTGGCCATCATTGGTGAACATTATTATACGAATTCTTAAGGTCCTCATTGGCAGTTGGACATTCCTAAATACCCTGCTTTTTAAGGGACTTACTTGCATTGCTTTGCTCAATGAGTGCTGCCCCGCTTCCCCGTCCTTACTAGTCGGTGGGCTTGGATATGTTTAGACCCTACTCTCTAGCTTTGTAGTGTTGAGTTGCAAAACTACTTGCTAGAATTGTGTATTAAGTGGGTAAGTTGAGAGTGAGGGCTTGTGTCACGTGGTTTTAAGAGTGATAATTCTTGTAGCTCAAAGGTATTTCAGTACTTTTCTTTTTAGTTGAGGGGATCAGTAAGGCCTTTTTAAAACAGATACTTTAAACCTCTGGCTTCTGATAATAGTAAAGAAAAAAAAAGTAAGTACCTTTATCTGAAGTAGGTAAGGGCCTGTTGTATACCAGGCAGACATATGCAAAACCTTTTGCCCTTAACTTTCTTGTCATATCTTCTCTTCCTAAATGCCTAAAGTTACTAATTTTAATCCTAAATTTCCTGAATTCCTAAATGTTTTTCCCTTTGCCTACCATTCCTTAGTAATGGCTCCTACTATCTGTACTTGCCTGCTTGAAGAGTCTTAGGTAAGAGGACTTAAATATTTAAAAAAATAAACTTCTAAGTTTACAATAGTTTCAAATTTACAGAAAAGTTGCGAAGATGGTTACCCTATACTCCTCACCCAGTTTTTTTAAGATCTTCCATTACTGTGATATATTTGACTCAACTAATGAGCCAATACCGATACATTATTACTACTTACATTTTATTTGGACTTGCTTAGTTTTCTTTTTTTATCAATTTATTTATTCACTTATTTAATTTTTGGCTGCGTTGGGTCTTCGCTGCTGCACGCGGTTCTCTCTAGTTGCTGAGAGTGGAGGCTACTCTGTTGCTGTGCGCAGGCTTCTCATTGCGGTGGCTTTTCTTGTTGGGAGCACGGGCTCTAGGCACGCGGGCTTCAGTAGTTGTGGCTGACGGGCTCTAGAGTGCAGGCTCAGTAGTTGTGGCGCCTGGGCTTAGTTGCTCCGAGGCATGTAGGATCTTCCCGGACCAGGGCTCGAACCCGTGTCCCCTGCATTGGCAGGCGGATTCTTAACCACTGCACCACCAGGGAAGCCCTGGACTTCCTTAGTTTTTACCTAATGTCTTTCTGTTCCAGGATCCCATCCAGGTTGCCGCACTACATTACATTTAGTGAGCAACTTTTAAAAACTCAGAATTTTTGAGGCATGTGTTTCTCATTATAAAGTACAAAGTGATAGTTAAAATCTGAATAAAGAAAAATATAAGAAAATTAAGCACCATACATAATCTTACCATCTTATATAAACATTTTTGTATTTTCTTCTAGCTTTTGTTTTAATAAAAACGGGTCCATATTATGTGTTTCCCCCTGCTATTATGATGAACATTTTCCTATTTCATTATGAGTTCTTCATTAGTTTGCTTTGTATTTATTTGACTTAACCATAATTTATCCAATCTTCTAGTCCTTTGTTAGATTTTTTAAAAAACTGTTACAAGGAATAGTTTTGTACCTAAAGCCAATTTTTTAAATGGGGTGTCTTCCTCCCTTGTGTTTTGTATTAACTTGGGAAGTGTTCTTGTATGTATGTGAGACGTGTGTGTGCTGTGGCAGTCCGTGGGAAGAGTTGGAAGGCTCCTCATGACTTTCAGCGTCCTGCGTGGGCTGGCTCTTGCCCACCTCTTTGACGTCATCTCCTACTTCTTTCACCTTTTACTGGCTTTTCTTGTTGGCCTGCAATGCTCTTCTAGATCTTACCTGGCTGTTTGTTGCCTCATGCATGAGGTCTTGGCTCAGATGTTACCCCTCAAAGAGACCTTACTTGGTCACCCTATTCATAGTAATTCATTTATCAGATAGGAACATTTCACCTGCAAGTACTAGAAGACGTGACTAACAGTGTCTTAAACAGACTGGGGTTCATTTTTCCTCATACAGCATGGTTCAGCTGTACAGTGGTTCCAGCAAGGACCAGGCTCTGTGTGTTTTTCTGCTCTGCCTTCCTTAGCAAGTGGTTCTCTTGGACACCAGATAACTGTCATGGCTTGAAGTCATTGTGTCCATCTCATATTGGAGGCAGGAAGGAGAGGATGAGGTTTTTGGGTTTTTATTATACGGAAAGCAAAAGTGCTCGTGGAGGATGATTAGCGTACCTCAGCATACCTCTTACTGGGGAGAACTAGGCCACACCTCTGGCAAATATAGAAATGTAATGGTATTTTTGTACAAAGGTAGGTTTAGACCACTGCCTTTTAAAAATTCTTTTGATCTGCAGTCCATGATAAATGCCTTACTTTGCGTCACCAGTGTATATGTAGATACATGTATGTAACTGAAATAAGTTTCACAAATGACACTTAACCATTACACATGCTGCTATTTTCTATTCTCTACTTTGCTTAAAATTTCTGGTTATGACCTTTTAAGATGGAGGATTCTTAACCTTCTTTGTGATGAGGACCCTTTAGCAATCTGAGGCTCTGGACTCCTCAAAGTAGTATTTTTAAACTCATAAAATGAATGCTTAAGACAAAACCCAAATATGTCAGAATGTTAAAATCTGGCTCTCAAACTGTTAAACTAGTTTCTTGTAGTATAGTAATATGTTTCTTTATTAGCCCTTTCAATAACATGATCTAGCAGCTGTTCAAAGTAGTGATGAGTGTAAATGATATTTTGAGGTATCTGCAACAATTGTAATGTGATATGATAATATCTGTGACTTCTCTTAGTGCAAAGTCAAAGGTACTGCCTGTAATATTGTGGTTTGTTGCCTGTTCATGATAGAAGGAAAAGTTTTTCAGTTAGAGGTTATAGTGAAATTATTTTTTTCAATCCACGCTTGTGAACTCCTGATTATGAACCTCTGGTCTAAATTGCTTCCAAGGTGCTAATCTTGCAGTTTGAGGAAAATACAAATCATGACTCATCCTCTAGGGCCAGGGGAGTAGCTTACTTCCTTGGAGGTGAAAGGGTTTGTACCCCATGTAAAGTAGGGTTCTTTGAGCAGGGAGGAGAGGTGGGTCGCATGGGGTTTGGGTCGGGAACACTGTCTTCTTCCTTTTCCTGACTGTAGTCTCCTCCTTTATTCTCCTGAGTGCTTAATTTTCTCACAGTACTATCTTGTTTGCTGTTTGCCTGCCTTCCCTAGTAGAATATCAGTTCTGAGAGGGGAGACTGTTTTGTTTACCCCTTTCTCCCAGGGCCTAAAACCTGTGAAGTAGGGTAATCAATAAATATTCGTTAAGTAAATGAGTAGCTGAATAAGACCCAGCACTCCCATATATCAGCTAACAAGACTGGGCCTGGATGTCCTCTAATTCTCCCCTCCATCCCCCAAAACACGTGCACCTGATGTAAAGGCTTAAAAGTGAGATCATTTATGTAAAGTCACTGCTATGAAGTGCTATGCAAATGAGATGGTTTTTTTTCCTTAATGGAAGGTTGTAAAATGACTTGTGTTCATGTGGTTCCCCACGTTGCATTTTTAGAAGTGTGGGTATATCTCAGACGGTTTGTAAACCAGGAGCAGAGATATTTTTAAAAATTAGTATAGGAGAAATAAAAAGAAAATTATTCTCTGTAAAGAATTGTAGTCTAAGGACATTAATCTAAATCTCCCTGGAGTTAACATTTACCCCCCACCCCCCCTTTAACCTTAAAGCAATCTGCTTTCTCTTCAACAGGCGTTTTTTTTTTTCCCCCCTTTTTAAAATGGGTTGACTTAAAATGCAGCAAACCTGATTAATGAAAGTGCTGAAAGAATTGGTTGCTATCATTAAATTTTTGTTTTAAGTTGGTGGTTAACCACACTTAAAAAGTTTTCTTAAAACAATATCCCTGACTTATAAGACATATCAGTGCCTTTGCACAGTTAGAACATGAACATCTGTTGATAGAATACATTTTTTCTGGTCCTCGTAACTGTCTTGAATATCTACTCCTCAATCTTCAGGTTTAGTTAAAAAGTTTAGTTAAAAGGTAAACTAGTAATTTCTTTTGGATCACAGGGCTTTGTGAACCCTAGAACTTCTTTTGGGACAGATACGTGATATTATCCCTGTTGGATTTATTGTTGTTTGCTTTAGAAAAAGTCATAGTGCTTAAATTCATTCAACATTTGGTATTGTGGAATTTAACAGTAAAATGTTTGTTAGTTCCTATGCAAATACTTTTGGTTTTCATTTTATTTTTATATTTTATGGACTGTGAAGTGAGAAGCTGTCATTTGTTTAAACTAGAGAATAGGAAGATGTGGTGTAAGTAGTAAGGAAATCAGATTATCAGTGAGGTTTAGTAACTGCCTTAAAAAATGCACTCTGCTGTATTTAGGAGTCTTTTCATTCTTAACAGATGATGATTATTTATCTTTAAAATGTCAGTTGGTTTACAGTACCTCCCAATACCTGTTGGGGGAAGAGTCTGGCATATCACGCTTCGTTGGCATATTTGAAGGTTTAAAAGCAACACATTCAAGGTTTTCCTTTTTATACAGTACTTTGGAAGACAGGAAATATTTTCAGAGCAAAGTAGTTTTTTTTTAAAAGTGGCTTTATTGAGATATAATTCATATGCCAGGCAGTTCACCCATTTAAAGTGCATAATGTGTTTAATATTCTCAGAGTTGTGCAAGTATCACCACTATCTAACTACAGAACATTTTCATCACTCCAAAAAGAAACCGTTCCTCTGTTTGTTGGATTCTACAAACTTTTAGGTTAAGTTTTAGAATTGACAGTTCCATTGTGAGGTAGTGTCTTCCTGTTGGTTAAAATCTTAACCAGTCCCCTGTCCCCAGCAATCTTGCCCTGTTGTGTAGATGGAAACCACCTGTTACTTGGCTTTCTCCTCCTAGGAGGGCTCATCCCTTTTGGCAGTTTTGACTTACTGTTTCTACTTAAAATTGTTATTTGAATTTAAACATTCTGTTAACTGGAAGGTAATGCTTATTTGTTAACTGTGATGACTGTCACTTGAAGGCTGAATAGGAAATTGTTCTTGGAAGATGCCAAGTTCACTTCAGAACCAAACTCAGAGTGGTGTTTCTACTTGTCAGGGAGCAATTTACCAGTTCTTTTTGATATTCCACAGTTGTTGTAGAAGTCCAACTAACAGGTAGAAATAAAATTTGTGATTGGATCTTACAAACTTCTATCCATGGAATATGGAATATTTTGGAATGTTTTGTTTTAAAAGACCTGTTAGCACATTCCGCATTCTTACATTTGGTGTGCAGTTTGGTTGGAAGAGTTTAGATTTCATGTGTCTAATGAAATCTTTAAGGAGTTGTGTGTTTGGGGTGTCTTTTGTCATTTTAATTGTTAGGGTGTTGTCAGGCTTTCCTCTCAGACCCATCTCCAGCTGTTTGCTGTTCATCTGTTCATTCATTCATGCTCCTAGGCTTTTCTGAAGCAGTTTCTCTGTGTGGAACACCCCTTTTGCATTCCATTCCTAACAGCTCCCTTCTGTCCTGGGCACATAACTTTTTATCCATAACAGTTTTCATATTTCCACCCCTGGGAGGTTTTTGGCTCTCTGAGGGCTTGGGTTGCTCTTGTGTAACAGTTCTTAAGGTAGTAATCTATCATCTTTTTTTTTTAACATCTTTATTAGAGTATAATTGCTTTACAATGGTGTTAGTTTCTGCTTTATAACAAAGTGAATCAGTTATACATATGTTCCCATATCTCTTCCCTCTTGCGTCTCCCTCCCTCCCTCCCTCCCTCCCTCCCTCCCACCCTCCAGGCGGTCACAAAGCACCGAGCTGATCTCCCTGTGCTATGTGGCTGCTTCCCACTAGCTATCTGTTTTGCGTTTGGTAGTGTATATATGTCCATGCCTCTCTCTCGCTTTGTCACAGCTTACCCTTCCCCCTCCCCATATCCTCAAGTCCATTCTCTAGTAGGTCTGTGTCTTTATTCCTGTCTTACCCCTAGGTTCTTCATGACTTTTTTTTTTCTTAAATTCCATATATATGTTAGCGTAAGGCCAGAAACTGTCAAACTCTTAGAGGAAAACATAGGCAGAACACTCTATGACATAAATCACAGCAAAATCCTTTTTGACCCACCTCCTAGAGAAATGAAAATAAAAACAAAAATAAACAAATGGGACCTAATGAAACTTAAAAACTTTTGCACAGCAAAGGAAACCATAAACAAGATGAAAAGACAACCCTCAGAATGGGAGAAAATATTTGCAAATGAAGCAAATGACAAAGGATTAATCTCCAAAATTTATAAGCAGCTCATGCAGCTCAATAACAAAAAAACAAACAACCCAATCCAAAAATGGGCAGAAGACGTAAATAGACATTTCTCCAAAGAAGATATACAGACTGCCAACAAACACATGAAAGAATGCTCAGCATCATTAATCATTAGAGAAATGCATATCATCTTTTACTCCAGTTGTTAACAGTTTGGTCTTCCATTGTTCTGAGCCTCTCAGAGTCCCTTTAAATCTTGCATGCATCCTACCAGAGTCCCCAACCTGCTCACCTCTGAGTTGTCTTTAAAAGAAGGCCAGGGCTAGCTGATGTCTCAGCACAGCACATGATGGAATCTTCCGGAACCCCTTTGGCACTTCTGGTTTATTCTTGTTGGTTTTTGTCAATTTTTTTTTCCCTCACAGAAGAAACTTAACTGTCCTGTTTGACATCCTACAGGTGTGGCAGTACTTTCTCTTTCTACCTCTCCCTCTAGTTTATTTTGGTTATTTTTCTATTTGTGAGTGAGAAATGATTGAGCATAGAAATTTGATGGCTCTGGTTTTGTTCAGTTCTTTCTCTTGTCTAATACAAGGTTCATCTTCGTATTTTTCTTCTTTTTAAAGTTTAATAAAGGATGGGAAAAGAGTTAACAAATTTTATGATTTCTTGATATTGATTTTAATCTATTCAGTAGTGCTATTTGGTACAGTTTTTAGAGTGGAACCTTATTTTAGTGATACTGAATGTGTTATCACTTAAAAATGTTGATTTTTAAACACTTATGTAACATACTACAAATGGAAAGTTATAAACTGGGTTTGGTGGGTATGAATTTATCCTTATAAAGGACAGTGTAATAGAAAATTGGTGCAAGAGTCAGGAGACTGCTAATCTGATTTTAAGCGTAGATAGTTGAGCCTAGATGAATTTACTTTGAGCCTCTCTTCTGTTAAATATGAGTAACTTTTTTCTTTCTATAATTCTGGGGTTGTTAGGATCTAAGAGAGAGACCCATATCAGAAGAATACAAAGTATTTGTATAGAACACAAATATACAAAGACTTAATATTAATAGTTTTGTCTTTGTTATTGGACGAAATATTGAATCTCCACACACGAGTCAGGTTTTAAAGAGCAGCAGTGCCACAAATTTGGAGCATAAAAAATAAAGTAGGATGTAAAAACATGCAGACTTTGATTGGACACGTTTGAGATCGATTACCCATTTGTGTCTAATGAAATCTTTAAGGATGAAAACAGGCAGCTGGGTCTTAGGAACAAAGAACTGAAACCAACAATTCAGATACCTGTTATCTTTACTGTGGTATGTCTGCTTTATTTCTCTGTCTCTCAAGACTGTTTCCTAATGTGACTGTGTTAGCCAAGGATAGCCATTATAGTGCCAAGCTTTACACTTAACAACCAAGGTACCCAAAGAGTCTTGGGGAATGACTCTGGTTGATCCGTCATAGGTCATTTGCAGAGTATAAACCCTAGTTAACCTGTGGTCGGTGTTGTAGGATGTGGGAATTTGTCACCTAGTATGTGACAGCTTCCATAGGCTCTATGGGATACAGTGGATAGAAGAGGCAGATGGTTATGTATATTACAAACGGTTGTCTAATACAAGTAGTTTGTTTTCTTTTCATGCTAAAGTTTTTATTTCAGTGTTATGCAAGTGCATAATTATAAATATTTGTTCAGTATAACAGTTGTGACATCCATAGAGAATTTCTTAGAGAAAACAAGACTGCAAACACTTAATTGTACTTCCAGCATCCAGTGAAATGTCTTAATTTTGCAAAGTGCCATAGAGCTCTTTGGAGTTGTTATGTGCAGAAACTGAGAACTTTAACGCAAGAAGATTTTGTAAAATGTGAATAGGCAAGATTTCAGGTGAACTTCGTGGGGGCAAGTGCAAGGTAATGAATTAGGGGAAAATCAGTCACAGCTGTGCTGATGGGTAGGGAACTCTGGGTTAATTGCCATTTGGATGTTAAAAGTATTTACATAGTTGCTCTAGAAGTGTGCTTACTTTCCAACAATGGGATTGTTTTTTTAGTTATCTTTTTTTGTTATTGACTCCCTTTTTTCCCCCTTGACCTGACAACCCCTTTATTTTGATTTGATTTTTTATTTATAAAATGCATTTGAAAATTTATATTCATCTTTTTATATTCTATTTATTCTGATTCTCCATTGATGCTTTATAGTCTGCCTTTGTGCATCATTATTTTTTTTAATTTTTATTGAAATATAGTTGATTTACTGATTTCTGTTCATTGTGGTTAGAGAATGTGCTCGGTATGATTTCAGTTCTTTGAATTTGCTGATTTACTTTATGAGGTCCAGAATATGAATAGTTTCTGTCAGTATTCTGTGTGCTTGAAAAGAATATGTATTTGCAGTTGTCCATTAATTCTGTTGATAACAGTGTTATTCGAGTTATCTGTATCCTTACTTATTTTTTGGTTTGTCTTGTTGATATCAGAGAGAGAGGTGTTTTAAAATTCAGTCCGGATTAGTGTGTTTTAAAATTTTTGTTTTAAGGTTTTAAAAACTGATTAAGAATTGCAGTCTTCCTGAATTGAACCTTTTATCATTATGAAGGTACCCTTTTTACCTCCAAATAATGTCTTTTTAAAAATTTATAAAGTCAAATTTTTTGATACTAATATAGCTACACCAGCTTTCTTTTGTCTAATGTTTGCGTGATACTTTTCCGTCTTCTTCCTTTCTGTATCCTTGTGTTTAGATCTGTCTCTTGTAGTTGAAATGCTTTAAAAATCCAGTTTAATAATCTTAACTAGAGAGTGAGTTTTTACCATTTTATTTTTTTAATTTGTTGCTTTCATTTGAATTAATTATTATTATTATTTTTTTTTTTTTGCGGTACGCGGGCCTCTTACGGTTGTGTGCTCTCCCGCTGCGGAGCACAGGCTCCAGATGCGCAGGCTCAGCGGCCATGGCTTACGGGCCCTGCCGCTCCGCGGCATGTGGGATCTTCCCAGACCAGGGCATGAACCGGTGTCCCCTGCATCGTCAGGCGAACTCTCAACCACTGCGCCACCAGGGAAGCCCTGAATTAATTATTTTTAATAGAGGTGTGATTCTAGTTTTTGGTTATTTTAGAAACTAAAACAGTGTGTCTAACAAGGTCTGTAATTAACTGGTACCTTTACTTCTTATGGAAAAGGCAAAGATTTAGAATAGTAACTCAGTTTACCAAGCTTCTCTTGACTTTAAAAATAGCTATTTTACTTTAATCAGTTTTTAAAACCTAACTGGATGGTATAATTTTATAGAGTTGATGTTCATTTACATTTATCTGTGTTTGTCACCTTTATTTCTTCTTATATCTCAATACTGTGTTTGGGATCGCTTTCATTTTATCGCTGGTGGGAAAACTCTTACCAGTTTTTATCGGACACAAACTTCATTCTTAAAAGATAATTTCATTTGGTGTAGAATTCTCGATTGACACCTGTCTTTAGTGTGCTGAAGAAACTAATTCCACTGTTTTCTGGCTTCTATTGTTTCTGTCGAGAGGTCCACTAACAGTCTGTCAAAAAATAAACACCTCTCCCGCCTCTTAGGCTTTAAGGTTTTCTCTATTTTTGCTACTTTGTGGTTTCACTAAGACATGTCTAGATGTAAATGTCTTTTTATTTATCTTGTTTAGGATCATTTGGGCCCCTTGAATTTATGGGTTGGGCTCTTTCACTAGTTCCAGAAAATTCCCAGCCATTAAATGTTTAAATCTGCCTCTGCCTTGTTTTCACTCTTGTACTTCTGAAATTCTGATTAAACATACGTCTGATCTTCTCACTTTGTCCTCTGTATATCTTCTTCATTTTTAATCTTTCGGCCTTTCTGTGCTGCAGTCTGCATAATTTCTTCTGCTCTGTCTTATGCTTTGCTAAGTTCTTTGTCTGATATGCTGCCAGACCTGTTTATTAAGCTTTATTTTTCATATTAGAAGTTCTGTTTGGTTCTTTTTCAAATCTGTCACTTTAATATTGTTTCCTTCAGCTTTTGCAAGTTTGTCCTTTCTGTCCTTAAACATAGGGAACATTTATCTGTCGGACAGTTCTAATATCTGAAATATGTGTGACCGTTTCTCTTGTTTTTCCAAGTTCTTATTCATGGTGCCTTGTTTACTTATGTGCTGTCTTTAGTTTATTTGTAGAGTTTTCCTGAGGCCTGGAATAAAGGTGCCTTTATCCAGAGAAGATGTATTTTACTTCTGTCAAGTATTTAATTATTGAAGCATTCAGACCTTGCTACCCAAGGTATAGTTTTCTGACTGGCAAGGGAGCTTGTTAGAAATGCAGTACCTCAGGTCTCATATCTGTATTTTAATAAGAATCTGTATTTTTAAACAAGATGCATAGGTGATTCTTAGGCATACTAAATATTGAGCAGCACTGCACTGAGATTCATAAGTTTGAGTTATGCTGGCTTGAAGTTTCTTGGGTCATCCAGATTATTCAGAATATTACAAATCTTGACCAGACATGTACAGATTTTTAGATTTTAACTTCATGAATTGATAAAGACTAAAAAATAGTTTGGAATAAAATTAAGTTCTTGAGTATTTTGGGTTTGGAGAGTGGAGTGGGAAGAGCTTCAAGCAAAAGTGACCAACATCACTTGTCGTTAGGGAAATCTAAGTCCGAACAACAATGAAATGCCACTACATACCCATCAGAAGGGCTAAAATGTGAAAAACTGAGAGCACCATGTTTTGGCACGGTTATGGAGCAACTGGAACTTTTATACTTACTGTTAGGATTGTAAGATACTATAGCTGATTCGGAGAAAGGTCTGGTGATTTCTTTAAAACTTAATCATAATCTTCCTGATGATCTGATTCTTCTCTTGGTATTTACTCAAGACAAATAAAAGCACATGTCCATAGAAAGACTCGTAGACGGATGCTTGTACCAGCTTTATTCATGATGGCCAAAACCTAGAAACCATCCAGTGTCCATCAGTAGAAGAATGGATAAGCAATGTGATGCAGTCGTACAGTGGAATACTACTCAGCAATAAGAATGTGCACACTGAACCGCATGAATGACTCACATATCATTGCTGGGTCAAACAAGTTTTATGAGAAAGAGGACATATACTATGGTTCCACTTATAAGAAATTGTAGAACAAGTAAAACTAATCTCTGAGGAAACTCAGAACAGTGGTTTTAGAGTTGGGAGGAGAAGTACAGGGGTTGGCTGGGAGGAGCACAAGGAAGTTTTCTTGGGTGCCGTTCTGTGTCTTGATAAGGAGTTAGGTTGCACAGGCGTGTGCATCTGTCAAAACTCAGTGGATTTTATACTTAAGATCCGTGCATTCCACTGTGTGTAAACTTAACTGAAAACATGAGACAATTTGAGCACTAATTAACAGTACACACAAAGTGTAACGATGTCTGTAAGCTTACTTTGAAATGGCATCAAAAAATATGTTGGCTCTTCGGCCAGGCACTGTTACTGGTAAAAGCTAGGTGATGGACTATGGCTATTTATCGAACAGCTCTCAAATCTCTTTCTGTTTTGAAATTTTTCATCATAAACTTAGGAAGGTGGTAAGAGGTGAAGGAATTAAGATGGAAAGTTCAGGAGGGGACTGAATTTGTACAATTATCCTGTTTTACAAATTTTGTTCAAATTTGCGCCCATTTTAAGAGTGGTAACTGTGGTCTTATTGATTTGATTGTGGTTTTTTACTTATTTTTTATTTAATCACATTATTTAGCTGAAAACATTGTGTTTTAGGCTAGAAAATTTGAGAAACATTGGTCCTTATCTCTGTTAGTATGCCAAAGACCCTTCGTAGCTCATCTTTATTGCTCTCTGTATCCACTTATATGTACACGTAAGTGAAAGATCCACGGCTCAGTGTGGGAGAAAAACTTTTGTTAATATACCTTAATTTATGGGTCCACCTGGGTATTTGACTTTGTTTTCAGCGTATTCCATGTTTACGTTATGTCTTAGCAATACTGGGTGAAATGTTTAAGGCACTCTTAGTCAGTACTTAAGATTTAGCAGAAGGCCTGAAGCTTTAAGTGGAGATGTTTTGTCTTTTGCCAGAATGGAGTGGTATAATAGCTGCTTAGCACCATGGCAAAGAGTTAGGTGAAGTGTTGAATTGATTCTGCGTCCTCTGAAGTTCACTGTTAGGTGGTTGTATCCCGTATTATCGGAAGACTGTGCCTGACTTCTTGTAATGTATGAGGAAGGAATTCTTCTACACTCAGGAGCTCTGAAAACAGAACCAGTGGAAGATGGATAGGGTCATTGTGGCCACTTCTCAAGTGGGTGGGGGGTAGGGTTTTTCTTTTGTATCTTCACCTCTGAAAGGTATAATGTTTTCGTTGATAATTTCACACTGTGTTAGAGTTGGGAGACAAGGAATTTAAAGGATGAATTAATGAAATGTAGGTTGACACATTTAGGTCAAGGATGATTTGCTCTATATCCAGAAGCTTAATTTTTCTTATTTCTAATAAAGGTGAAATCTCTATGGGCATATTTTTTTTAAAAAAGCCAGTGGTGATGATTCTTTGAAAGCAAACAAAAGCAACAGTTCCTTCTTTCCAAAGATAATTACAGCATATAATTGAGTGCTTATTCTTTTTATAAAAGACTTTTATTATGGGATATTTCAAACATACACAAAAATAGAATAGTATAAAGAACCTCAGGAATACCCAACACCCAGCTATGACACCATCAACTCATGGCCACTATTTTTCACCCATACTTTTACCCCTACCCCAATTACTTGGAAGCGAATTTTAGTTGTTACATGATCTGTAAATATTTCAGACTGCTTCTATAAAAGTTAAGAACTCTTTTTTTTTGTGTGTGTGTGTTACGCGGGCCTCTCACTGCCGTGGCCTCTCCCGTTGCGGAGCACAGGCTCCCGACGCGCAGGCCCAGCGGCCATGGCTCACGGGCCCAGCCGCTCCGTGGCATGTGGGATCTTCCCAGACCGGGGCACGAACCCGCGTCCTCTGCATCGGCAGGCGAACTCCCAACCACTGCGCCACCAGGGAAGCCCAAGAACTCTTTTTAAAGACGTAAGCTAGTACCCTGATCGTATAATAAAAAATAGACAGTTCCTTAACATTTGTAACTGTCGAGTCAGTGTTCATATTTTCCATACTTTTGTTTCTTTGATATCTGTTAAAACTGAATATGTAGGTTCTGTCTTCCTTTTTCCACCTGTAACTTGCTTACTATATTTTCTAAGTGTTTCAGTTAATTTTCATAACTTAATGAAATATACTTATCTTCCTTTTATAGTTGAGGAAACTAAGGCTTTGATAGAGTAAGACATTCCTCTAAGTTAACATGGTTTCTGGTGGAGCCAGATTTTGAACTGACTCAAGACCTAGGTACTCTTTACCACTTCTTCTCTTCTTTACTGTAGACATTTAGGTAATATTTTTTCAGAACATTTTTTCCTATGCATATACAAACAAATATCAATATTCCCCCCTTCTTCTTTATTATCCTTCAGGTCTCAGCTTAAGATATCTCTTCAGAGAGGTATTACCTGGTGAGTCAACCTCAAGTAGCTTTTTTCTTCCCCCTTCCTTATTCTCTATACTTCCTGTTTTTCTCCTATTCCATCTTTCATAGCACTTACCACAATGTGCAAAAAGCTAGATTATTTTGTGTCTTTCCAGTTGATCATGAGCTTCATCAAGGCAAAGATTATGTCTGTTGATGCCTGTCAGATAGGCTGCTAAATATTTGTTGAAGAAATTAACAGTGTTCCTGCCTTTCCTATCAGTGTAGTATTTACAAATCTACCTCTGTTTTTAAGGACCTCTAAGCATGCCATAGAATTGCTACAGTGTGCTTATTTAACCATTTCCCAACTAAGAACTTTTGGATCTTCAGTTTTTTTCCTCTATGACATACTGCAGCAAGCATCTTGATTACATATATGCTTGCAGACTTGTGCAAGTGTTTCTTTAGGTTAGCTTCCTGGAAGATTCCTGGAAGTGGGATTGTGGATTCTAAGGACATTAGTGGCAGTTTTTAATTATGGGATATGGGGAGTCATGTACAGTTTGCATAGGATTAGGTGATATGTAATGATAGCAGAAAAAGTGTAACTGTGTCAGCTCTTAAACCTAGCTGATAATTAGAATAGTGCAAGGGGCTTTTGAATAATAGTTTGATTTTTCCTTACCCGTGTCCTGATAGGGCCCTGAAATCTGTATTAAAAACTTAATTTGGGGAATAACAACTTTTATATTTTTCCTGGCTATAGGTTTGTACATGTTTTGGCTCAGTATAGAGGCAGTCATTAGCACCTACTTATTTTTGGTAAAAATGCTACTATTTATAGAAATGTAAGGAACTGGTCATTAGAGTATGACGTTCTAAATGTGGGGTTTTTTTTTTTTAACCTTTGAGAAATACTTTCTGAGACTTTCTGAATTTAGACACAATCCCTATGACATACATGATCTTAAACAAAAATTTGGCACTGTTCATTGTTCACCTTGCATTAAAGTAATGGTCTGTATCTTTTCTCCCCAACTTTGAGTTACATTTCATTGCTTTCTTTCTCTTGAGCCTTACCACAAACTTAGTCATATCTGTGGCTGAAAATTCTCCAGATTCTATCACTGTTAATGACAAGCTACATACCTGTTGTTTCCAAGAGTTTGTACCAATCTGTGATGATCACAATGTTGAAATAATTTTTGTTGCAAGGCAGGCATTCTTTCTAATACAAGCTATGTTAAAGAGATTAACCTCTGTGATTTCATTATGATGGTGGAGTACACAGCAGTGACAAGAATATGTATTGAAGAGTATTCTGAAAGTATTACCTTATGTGTGTCCCTATGCTCTGAAGGTCATTTACCAAACATAAATTGCTTTTGTCCATAGGGAGCACCTTGGTGTAATCTGCAGGATACCTTGTATTTTATTTTCAATAACAGTGATTCTTACACAGCAGGCATCTCTCTGTCCCTTGGTGGAGAGAGGCATTTACAAATCATTCTCTCCTCCCTCCCTCAATATAGTTCTTCCCTTTTGATAATCACTGTGTCTGATAGTGGTGTTCCTAGATCTTTACTTAAAAGTACTCTATTTAGGAAAAGTGAAAATGAATGTTAGGTTAGGGTCTTATAAAAATAGAGCTGAACCAGATTTTAGAGACTATCAGTTCAGTAACCTTTCCCGTTTGTCTGTTCATTCCTGGCTACGTAGAGAGGAACATCTTTAAGAGGATGTACTAAAAATGCTAGTGTAAGCTGACCTTCAGCCCCCACTGACTGGCGAATTATGGTAGCCAACAGACTTGGACCTGTTAAAACTGGACCTGTGAGCAATCTTGGGCATATGGACTAAAAGTTGCTGACTAGTTTATAATCCTGGAGACTTTAAGAAGAAGAAAAAATAGTCTTCTAAATGTAATTAGTAGTCTGAAGGATTATATAAGCTGTATGAGTTAAGATAGGATTTATATTAGGGATTTGAGTTGCTCTGAATCTTAGAAGTGGCTGGGCTGGGCTATATCTGTGATAAATTGATTGATGATTATATTACAGTGTTGTACAAAAGAAACTTCCGGTGCCAGGCATAGATAAAAGATCTCTGGCTGATTCAGTATGTCATTCTCTATAGACTGTGTTTTAGGCAGTTAAGAACTCCATTTTCTTGGAAACAGGATTTGTATTACAAAATTAGTTTTTTTTTTTTTTGAAGATGAACATGTGCCTGGGATATAGAAACCTGTGAAAATACTCTGTTTCTCCCGTTTTTAGTAATGAGATCACATAATTTTAAAAAATGAAAATGAGAAAAGAATGTTCTAAAAATGGCTAATATTTGAGTTATTTTTTCTGGTTACTTTTACCTACTAAGTATCATCTATAGAGTTAAAATTACAACATACATAATTGTTTAAAGAATTTATTGTGTAGGGAAATAGTACATGATTCAAAATGTAAAAGGCCTTATCGGGTCCTATTCGAACAAGGTAGCTGATTTAAATAGTTTTTTTTAATGTATTCTCTATTGATAATATTTATGCCAATGATAATTACAAATGTAGTAATATATATGTTGACATAACATATTCTGTGCCCAGCACTCTGTGCCTGCTGTTTTGCTTAACAAAACCTTGACAGTAGTTCCATTTTTAGTGTATACAGCATTTTCCTTCTAATTGTGGCAGAGATAAACAACTCTTAAAGTTGTCTTCTTCCTGTTTTATAACTTACTTTTACAATTATGCAATAGTATTTTTTTCTTCTGTTTCTTTTATTAACCATGGCCTCCCTTTTAGTACCCTTCAAGTTGTTTTTGTTTCAGAACATCTTTCCACCATTTTGAATTGCTTCCTCTGCCTGGTAGAATTCTCAGTTTTGATTTTGGTTATTTTCTCCCTTTGATCAGAGCAGATCATTTTGGTGGAGAGCCATTGCAGTACCTTTTGCTTGGTGGCTCAGTGATTGTTTGCCCCGCTGATCTTAATTTTGGAGTTGCTCTTTCTCTTCCCTGCTTCCCTCCTCCAGTTTAGGCTGTTCTTTGTCTTGGTTAACCAGGGCACTGTTCAATACAAACACGCCACTGCCTCCTTTTTTAGGTGCCTCACCTCCCTTGCGGTTCTGGCCTGGGAAGCTGGCTCCCGGGAGGGGGTACTTTTGATCTTTTGTTGCCCTTGCTCCACAGTTTAGTTTTTTCAACGAAAGGGTCACTGATAGGAACCTTTAAGATCATCTTCTTACCTTTTATTTTTTTTTATTTTTTAAGCTCTGGTCTTTACCTCTTCCTTGTTTTTGGTACAGATTTTATTGTATCTGGCAAATTTTCTTCTATGAGTTAGCGTGTAGCCAACTTTTCTCTAGTTTCATTATATGTGGAGATTTCTTCCGAATTTTTAAAGCATTTATTCATTTTTCTTTATTTCAGGGAGGAAATCAAGAAAAAGAGTCATTACCCTGCTATCTCCTATTTCTATTCTTGTAATAATATCTGGGTTACATTTTAAAATCTTTTGAATCAAGTGTGCTTAGACTCAAGGAGTATTGGAGTCTCTATTATGCGTAATTAATGTATTAACAGAGACAATTGTGAATCTTAATTTCTGCTGAACAAAGAAATGGACATTTCTAAGAGAGCTATAGCATGAATTGTATGGCTTAATACTCAAAAAATGTATTCTTTGTGAAAATGATGCCAAAATTAATCTCATTGACTCTTGCCAGATGACGGGAAGGTGGATTCTCAAGGCCTATTGCAGTCATAAAATGTGGATGCTGGCACCAGTTTGTGTGCCCAGTGCGGAATTTTGTTGTTCAGTGTTGAGTGATACTTGATCTTTCAAGTTTTTCAGGTGTTTGCTACAAGCACTTTAGTTATTTGCACTTTGTAAATGAAGGCATAGTATAGAAATTATTCAGAGTTTGGACTCTGGAGGGTCAATTGTGTTCTATTTCCATCTCTCTAAATGGATTAGCTGTCAACAAATCAATAAACAGAAAGTGGTTAAATTCATGTTTAGAATGGCATAATGGAAAGTATACCTTGCACTGGCATTCTGGAGAGCTGGATTCGTCTGTTAGGTGTGTCCCTAAATAGATGTATGCTCCGCTGCAGTTCACTCTGGTTGAGAATTTCCTCTTACATAAACGAGAAAATTACATCAGGTGTGGGCTGCCACTTACGTTTATGGTTTCTACTCTCAGTAGGTTCTTCATGCCACTCTGTAGTCCTCTTTGCCCATAGTCATCCCCTTTCCCTGTTCTGTATTAGGTAACTCTTTGAAATCTCCATTCTCCCTTACTGGTTTCATACCTTAAAATCACAGGTTCTGTTAAGCTAGGCATGCACATCCTTGCTGCCATTTGTCATCTCGTGCCTTTGAGATTGATGTGATATGCTTTTCCTCTGCTCTAAGGCTTATGCTCTTAATTCTTTCTTTTTCTCCTGTAGGATCTCATTAGTAAACTATACCTTATTCCCAGCCTTTTTCTTTCAGTAATTTTCTTTACATATATAAATATGCCCAAGACTTATTTTTTTAAAAAAGGAAAAATAGGAAAATCACGAACACTCCTGCACACACAGCCTTTGTCAGTCCTGCTTCCCCTTACCTCGTTGGCTATTTTCTCTTCTGTGTCTTCTAGCCTTTGCTCGAGAAAGTTCGTCTTTACTGTCTACCTAACTTAACCACACCCTCTCCTCCCCCACCATTTCTAGAAGCAGCTCTCACAGATTTCTTAATCTGATGGACATGTTGCAGTTTCGTGTGTCTGCCCTTTCTGTGACATTTGAACTCTTCCTATCCATTTTTTTATTCATTCGTGTCTTCAGTACTACCATCCTAATTTTTTCCCCTCATACTTTTTGTTTTGTTTTTTTGTATACCTTCATCGTTTATTCCCTGTACTTCTGATGAGTCCCTGATTCTCCTCAACTAGATTCTTTCTTTTCTGTTTTCTTTAGATTTTAGTCTTTCCCAAAGTTCCACCCTGGGCTTGTTCTTCTCTTTATGCTGCATGCTTTACCTAGAGAAAATGAAATCTCATTGATTATCTTGGTTTCATCTATCTCTTGCCTGCTGATAATTTCTTCCATCTGCAGATTCAGTTACCTACTTAATTCTAGATCTTTATTTGCATCTACATAGTGGAACTCTTTATCTACAAAGCCTACAAGCTCATTTGACATGTTTAACACTGTATTTTTCTACCCCATGTGTACCATTTGGTAACGTTACTACCATCTGTTTTTTAAAATTTTCTAAAGTTAAAAGCATAACTTAGTACTATGGAGTAAACACATAGTAAAGATTTATTCAACTCACTAATTAATTAAGGGAACCTGTTAGGATAAGCTGATTCATATAGCATTTGAGGAACTGGATATTTATAGGCAATTTAATAAAGAACTTTAGATGGTAATGTCCTATTGGGCAGAAAACTGCAGTCTTTGGGATTCTGTCTACTGGTACTGTTGTTTGTATTTCTTCTACATACACATCTGCAAGATACCATGTAAATTCATTGTCTGAAACCCTAATTAATAGGAAATAGCAAATTAATGCTTCTGTCTTCTAGAAAAATTAAATAGTTCCTAGCTGAGCCTGTTAAGTAGTGTTTCATATGGCATTGAAAGGGTATGCAGTCATCTTCTTTCTTCATATGTTTTAAATAACTTTTCTTAACCCTTGTCACCAGAGTAAGAAACTTGACATTTTAATGTCCCCATTCATATATATGCTGAAGTTTGAGAAACACAATCCTAGACATTTTTTTTTTTCTCCTCATGGTATAGATTTTATTGTCTAAATGTTTCCTGATTCCTGTCTCTTCATTCACTTTCCATTGTTATCGGACCCTCATCCACCCTTAAGTCTGTTTGGTAACTTAATAGTTGGTCTGCTTATCTGTAGGTCTTAAACCCCAAGTTTTTAGCTTTAGGCCCTTCATGATACAGTTCAGACTTATTTCTTAGGTCCATGTTCTTCCCAGATTTTTTTAAAAAATATATTTATTTATTTTTGGCTGCGTTGGGTCTTCACAGGTGCGGGCTTTCTCTAGGTGCGGCGAGTGGGGGCTACTCTTCTTTGCGGTGCGTAGGCTTCTCATTGTGGTTGTTTCACTTGTTGCGGAGCACGGGCTGTAGGCACGCGGGCTCAGTAGCTGTGGCTCACAGGCTTTAGAACGCAGGCTCAGTAGTTGGGGCGCGCGGGCTTAGTTGTTCCGTGCGGCTTAGTTGCTCCGCGGCATGTGGGATCTTCCAGGACCAGGGCTCGAACTCGTGTCTTCTGCATTGGCAGGCGGATTCTTAACCACTGTGCCACCAGGGAAGTCCTCTAACCTTTTAAACTGGACCTTTTCAACCTGCTGAGGATGAAATTAAGTTACCTTTTTTTTGTTTTTATTTACAGTATTACCTTTGATATTACTTCTCATATCATTTAGCATGTTTTATGATTATTACTCATTTAAGGATTGTTCAGTTAAACTGATTATCTCAAGGAAATATAAAAGGATTAGGACCTTCTAGATATCCTTCCTAGCTTGCAGTGTCATGTTCTCTTAGTGTTTTGACTTTTTAAAAAAGGGAAACGTAGAATTATTTTTTCTTCATTTGTTCAGTCATATAGTATAGTCATAAAAAGCGTGGACTTTAGGTCAAACCTGTGTTTGAGTGCTGGCCTTGTAACAGCAGCCTTAGGGTTATTACAACTTACTGTGTGCCACAGTTTCTCTAAAGGAAGGTTATTTCTTGTCCTACCAATTTTGTAAGGTTGTGAAAATTAAACGAAGAGGCACTTTGCCAGGGACATGGTAAGCACAAAATAAACATTACCCATAATCATTTTATTTTAATATTCACTTTAAAACATGTATTTTTGCCAGTAAATGTTCTTTTCTAGTGTTACAAAAAATATAATTTTGGAAAATATAATTTGGAAATACTATTTTTACATGTTGCACAACATCCCAAAATGACATTGGAATGGTTTCATTGCCCCTAAATTGAATTAAATGCCAGAGACCCCATTCTCAGATAAGCTAGCTCTTTCCCCTGTACTCAGTGGCTCTTACTCTTATTTTTTCTCTTCGGAACTTTTCTGATTAACTGGAAGAAAGACAATACATTTCTGTCCATTTCCCTAATGCAGACTAATGTTTAGCTTTCTAAACTAATGCTTTGTTCATTAAAGGTTCATGAACCAGGTTGCACTGTTGTATAACAGATACAACTACTAAGAGTTTGACATTTGACTTGTAACTATACTATACATGCTAACTAGTGTTTTTTTGTTTTTGTTTTTTTCACCTCCTTCCTAAATCAAAGTGAAATATAAACTGTCCTAAATGGTTTTATAGAATTTTGGGGGTCATTTTTTTCCTCCCTAATTCCTTTCCTTTCAAGATGTTGGACTTGATGTAGACTTGATGAACCCCCCTTTCTTCCCCAGATTCACCAGTCATTTAATTGTGCTAATAGGCACTCATTAAATGACTGCTGTATGCGTCTGGCACCATTCCAAGAGCCTTAATATATGTTGTCTGTAGTACCCAAACCCTAAATTAATAGTGTTATCTCTAGTTTAATGGAGAAACAGATGAAGGTGTAAAGTATTGTATATGTCTCATTTTTATTAAGTAGCAGAGCCAGGATTTAGTCTAGTGTGGGGATATAGAGCAGTAAGCTCCTTGTGAGCAGGGATTGTTTTATTTGCCTCTATATCTCAATCCCTTGCTCTTAGGGAAGCTTAAAGGATATTCATTCCCATTTTAAAGACAGTCGTGTTTGAAGTCCTTGCCATTTTTACTTAAGCAAGAATGATTCCTGTTATAAGCAAGAGTGACTTGCATTCCATTTCATTGTAGAGTTGTTTAATACTGCCCCTGGTACGTTTAACTTCCTGTCCTTTCTCCTAAGATGTAGTCATATCCTTTTTTGATCTGGTGTATGCAGTTGTTTACATCTGCTATTGCTTGCAGCCTGCAGGTCTGGATGCTGTTACTTGTTGCATGCAGGCAACTTAATTTTGTAACACTTCAGTTTCCTTGTTTGTAAAGTAGGAATAGTAAACAACATGGTTAATAAAGGCCCATTGGCACATTTAAATTTTGCTTATTAGAATAAACATGAATAAAGTGTTATGGAAATTGTGTTTATTACTGTTGCTATTAAACTCCAGTTTTACAGTCTGAAGCCAAACCAAGTCTCTTTGGAGGACCACATCTAAATAGAAGCCACAAGAAATTGGCGGGAAAGGGGCGGGGGGGACACAATGGATAAATAAGATTCCCATTAAATGTCACTTCTGAAAATTTGCTACAGATACTGCGTTGGGATGTTAGATTTTTAGAAAAATGTTATCTTTACTGTGAAAATAATGCAACTTTCCTTCAGTTTTTAGAGTTGCCTATCAAATAATAGATAATAGAAATGTATTAGCTTGGTTTGGGACTGTTCATGACTGCTCTTGGTCACTAAATTGGAGATATGTTCTCCAGTCTATCCAGCTTCCTTCATGTGAAAAAAAACTTTGCACAAATGATAACCTTTGTTTTCATTTCATACTTTTGGCCATTTGACTGGGAAGAATCCTAAAGTTAATTTTTTTCCCTAGCCTTAACCTCTCTTCTGATTCTGAGTTGAGAAATTAAAGGAAAAATAAATTTCCAGAATGTTTGCAGTTGAAGTTTCCTAGAAAGAATGTCCTTCTTATAAAACTTTGAAAATGAATTTTAAAATGTAGATTAATATGCATTTCTTTTTTTCCTGAAGAAATTGTTTGCCTGAAGAGGTAAATACGTTTTCACATAAAATTCATGTGCCATTTAACCTGATCAGTGAGCAAGTTTGTTGATGCTTAGAGCTGTGAACAAAGTTATCATGAGTTTGTTTTCAGGGCAAGTAGTTTTTTTTTAATTGAGGTATAATTGACATCCACCATCATATTAGTTTCAGGTGCACAACAGTGATTTGATATTTGTATATATTGCAAAATGATCAGTAACACTAAGTCTGGTTAACATCTGTCACCATACATACAGAATTTTTTTTTTTAAGATGTGTTTTCGTAGCAACTTTCAAACATGCAATACAGTAGTATTAACTTTTAATCTCCATGCTGTACATGACATCCCCATAGTAATAAGACTTATTTATTTTACAACTGGAAGTTTGTACCTTTTGACTTGCTTTACCCATTTGACCCACCCCCTATCCTGCCTCTGGTAAATGTCAATCTGTTCTGTGAGTTCGCTTTCCGTCTTGAATGTGTCAGTGTTTCTGTGCTTTTTCTATTGAATTCAGAGTCATATATGCCATCTCTTTTATTTCAGTGCTTTAGGAATTAATGTCAACGGTTTCATGTGAAAAATATCGATGATTGTTTCCACTGAAACGAAGGCATATATCCATGGTTAGAAGAGTAGTATATTTCAGGACTTGATAGGGTTATTAATAGACTGGACTTAAACCTTCTAGTTTCAACATTGTGAGATACCTATTAAGATGGAATCTTTGAGTTCATATTCATTTCAGTTTATCAAAACAATTTATAGTAATGTATTTTTTTATTATTAAAACACATACAAGTGAGTTTTTATAACTCACTTGTATGTTTTAAAATTTAATTAATAAAATATGGTAGGTGTACTAATTGGTGAAGACAGCATGAATATCCACATAACAAGAAGGAAATCATTGCATGGTGATTTTTAGGCTCTTATCTGGAGTCAAAAGAGGAGTTAAATTTTGTGAATTTGAGGTAATGGTGATCTCTGGAGGTGATAGGTCTTCTCCATATCAGGGTTCAGAGGATGAGTTCCTTATCAGATGACTTTGATCTTACTTCATTTGGAATTGTCTGTAATGTAAGGGCTTGAACTTGATCACCCCCAAGGGTCCCTTCTGTCTCTGGATTTGTTGACACCGGGTAGGGGCGTTGGGGGGAGATCCTATGTGTATTATATGTGACTCTTATATTTACTTGTGGGCAATTCAGACTCCAAAGTTTTACAGAGTCCGGCCATGTTCCTTAAAGTTCAATTTATGCTTTAAAAGCAGGTAGCACTTTGATAAATAAGTGTCTTATTTGCCACTTTTCCTCTCTTCAATTCCAAGAATTGATCCATGAACCACCTGGTGCTGGCTGACAAGCTCTGAAGGTGTTGGGAGCATTATTAAGGTTACTTTGCTAGCTATAGGTCAAATTAACCAGTGTGACTTATATTCATTTGAATCACTTAACACCCTATGACATACAGTAGGCATTTAATAGCAGGAAGTGGGCAGGTGAGATCTCCTAACCCTTTTTTATAATTTTTATATAAATTTATTTATTTAATTTATTTATTTTTGGCTGCTTTGGGTTTCCGTTGTTGCGAGCGGGCTTTCTCTAGTTGCGGTGAGCGGGAGCTACTCTTCGTTGGGGTGGGCGGGCTTCTCATTGTGGTGGCTTCTCTTTTTGCCGAGCACGGGCTCTAGGCGCGTGGGCTTAAGTAGTTGTGGTTCGCGGGCTCTAGAGCACACGCTCAGTAGTTGTGATGCACGGGCTTAGTTGCTCCACGGCATGTGGGATCTTCCCAGACCAGGGCTCAAACCCGTGTTCCCTGCATTGGCAGGAGGATTCTTTTTTTTTTTTGGTTTTTTGGCCTCGAGGCATGTGGGATCTTAGCTCCCTGACCAGGAATTGAACCCGCGCCCCCTGCATTGGAAGGCAGAGGCTTAACCACTGGACCGCCAGGGAAGTCCCCTGGCAGGAGGGTTCTTAACCACTGCACCACTAGGGAAGCCCAGATCTCCTAACCCTGTTTAATAATAGTATTCTTTGCTTTTTAAAGTGAAAGGAACAGTATCATGCTATTCTCTTGTGTCCATACTGTTTAGCGTCCAAGCAAGATGACATTGAGATGGTGTTTGAAGTAGTAAAACTTGTTGGATGAATTCTGAAATAGATTGGTCTTTTTATTTAGTTCTTGAATGGGATACAATTGTTCTTTAGATCAGTACAACCAGGAGAGTCCTTTCAAAATGTATGTCCAATTTCTGCACCCACAGAATCAGAATCTCTGAGGGCAGAGGTCAGGCATTCATTTTTTGACAAAGCTTCTCAGGTGATTGTGATGCTCACCCTTAATTAAGAACACTGTGTTTTCTTTGTAGCAAAATTCACTTTTTTTTTTTTTTTGCGGTACGCGGGCCCCTCACTGCTGTGGCCTCTCCCGTCGCGGAGCACAGGCTCTAGACGCGTAGGCTCAGTGGCCGTGGCTCACGGGCCCAGCTGCTCCGCGACATGTGGGATCTTCCCGGACCGGGGCACGAACCCGTGTCCCCTGCATCGGCAGGCGGACTCTCAACCACTGCGCCACCAGGGAAGCCCCAAAATTCACTTTTGAAACGATATTGCTAGAAGTTTAAGACTCATGTTGACCCGTGGGTTTTATGGCAGTTTCTGCCAACATAATTTTATTACAAGTATTTTTTTATTCTGAATAAATGTTTATAGTAATAATAATAGTTGGTGTGTACTGAGCCCTTGCAATGTGATAGGCACTGTGTTAAGTGGTTTGTATGGATCTTCTCATTTAATGCTCACAGCTACTCTATAGGATAAGTTCTTTATCCCCATTCGATAGACTGAAGCACAGAGGACTTTTATGTACGAGGTCATACATTTTGTTAGTATAGGAGTTAAGATTTGAACTCAGTGAGAGGCCATTTAACTCCAGAGCCCAGCATTTGTAATCCAGTGACCTACCTTACTGCTTTCAAAGGATAAGTAACAAAAATGACTCCTTTCGTTTCAGACTTCAGACCCCCAGTCCTCTTTCTCAAAGTTAGTCAGTACCATCTACAGAGGATACGTTTCAAGCTCCCCAGTGATGCCTGAAACCGTGGATAATACCAAATCCTGTATATACTATGTTTTTTCATATACTAATTGGTGGGGAGCGTATATAGTAGATACATTGGGCAGAGGGATGATTCACATCCTGAGCGGGACAGAGAGGGATGGCATGAGATTTCACCAGCTACAAGGAATGTTGTACAATTTAAAACTTATGAATTATTTATTTTTGGAATTTTCAATTTAATATTTTTGTACCAGGGTTGCAGGTAGGTAACTGAAACCATGGAAAGCGAAACTGGTGATAAGGCGCGTGGGGGGCGGGTTGTTAACAGTGTCTGTTGTATGAATTTATTGCCACCAATTTTTAACGAGCAAATACTATATAAAGATACGTATGCAAACCTTTTAAATATATGTGTACACATAGATGGGAATTATACTGTTTTTCCCAAAGCATATCTTGGAGAGATCTTTCTTTCCATCAGTACTTGTAAACTGAACCTTCCTCTTTCTCTTTTAATGTTTATATAGTATTTCCTCTTTTTTTCTTTCTAAAATTGAGAGTAATTATATTAGTAATTTGAACTTTCTGACTGAGTTTATTTGGTATATTAATTGGTGATGTGGGCATGTGTGACAGAAAGAAACAGTCCTTTTCTACTGAATTGGGTCAACATGTAACTCAAAAGAAAACCCAGTTTCCTGTTACATTGCATGGACTCTCTTAAAATCCAGTAATAGATTTAGTTATGGTTAATTTACATTCTTTTTGGCACAAGTTTCTGTAATGTCATATGATCGTTCCTTCTGTTCCCTCCCCAATCAATAGAAGTAATTAAAGAACTCTACCTGGAATTTGACTGGAGGCTTAAGAAAAATTGTGTCAGATTTGATTTATAAAAATCGCAATTCTTTCTTTCTGTGATAGTAATATTGACCTGTTTTGTCAGTTAAACTCATTTTCTTTGAGTGTCAGCATTTTTTCCTGTATAACAATTTCTTACAGAAAGATAAGTTCAAATTAATTAATAACTGTGTTTTGAACTAAATTGTTAAGCTTATGAATGGTGTTCACCATTTCTTGTTGCTAACATCTCCATGAGGTAGATAATATACCGATTTTACAGAAGAGGTAAACAAAATCTAGAGGTCAAGCTTCTTGTCCAGAGTCACAGTCAGCACAGCTGATGTTGAAATCTAGGAGATCTAGGACCATTTCTCAATTTACTGTCCTTGAGCTGCTTTTTCCTTGTTACTCCATTAAGATATTATAGTTTTACCATTTCCTTTGTATTCGTTATTTCATTTGTTCACAGCAGTGCTGTGAAGTAAGCATGGTGTATGTTGCTTGTTGCTTTTATTCTGTGCCTGAGGAATCTGAGGCTAGAAGGTTATGGTTTGTACAAAGGCAGACTCCTTTAGTTACCCATTCTATCACAGGACTTGAGCCAAGGTGTTCTGACTTTAGGTGCAGTGCCCTTTACCATGTAGTACTAGATGTGGAAACAGATTTCTACTTGTGCTCTGTTTTTTTGAATTGGGGATTTCTTGGGCGTTCCATGAGAAATGTAAGTTAATTCTATGTGCGGGATTCTGGACCTCAGGCCTTGAATTTGATATATTCCTGACACTTTATAACACAGTAATCAGCCAGACTTCACGGTTTAATAAGACACTGCAGCATTGGTGCAGGCTGTGCAATCAAATTGTTTACATTTCCCCTTCGTCTTTGGTGCCCCTCATTTGTTTCTGGTGTTGTACTATGTATAGTTGACATTTTATTTTTTCTCCTTTTTTTCCCCCTTTTAGTGAATGGTAGTGTCTAGAAAGGGTATGTCCCTTCAAGAGAGAGGTGCCAATGTCCAACCGGCCTAATAACAATCCAGGGGGGTCACTGCGACGTTCACAGAGGAACACTGCCGGGGCCCAACCACAAGACGACTCGATAGGAGGAAGGTATGTATTTAATGGTAATTAAATGGTAATTTAAATGGTAATTTCAACCCTTTGTGATCCCTTCCTTTATGTATGTTGTGACTTGATTTATTTACCTTATTGAAAGGAAGCTTCTTTGTTTTAAGATCTTGAGTTTTGATAGCTAGCTTTTTGAGTTTTTTCCCCATCTTACTTTTTGACAACACATGGACACTGACAGGCTGGCAAGTCTGTCTGACTTGTGTTAGCGCATCGATTCTCAGCGTGTGGTGTTGAGCTGATCTTTTTAGTTGGAGTCGTTGTATAGGAGGTAGTGTGAACAATCGATACATTCTCTTGAATGCAAGATTTCGTGTCTGATTTAGCTAAGAACTGTCATTTTATGCATAAAATACTCAGAATTACTTGAGCCTAATTTTCAGTCCATGGACTAATCATGGTTAGATTATAATAGATTATGGCTAAACTCTAATAAGATTACCTGATGCAACATTTTGAGATATTACCATGTATATTGTCTACTAAATTATAAAAAAAATGGTAAATGTCAAATGTAAAGAAGATATTGAAATACTTCTTGTTCATGTCAGGTGCTTTAATTGGTTAAACGTTTGGACTTTGGACTAGGACAGCTTCGTGTGCAATTTCTGCCTCTGCCTTTAAATAGCTATGTGTACTTTGTTATATCTTTCAGGAAACCTCAATTTTTTAGTCCACACAGTGGGGGTATCTGTTTCATAGGGTTACTAGTTAACTTCAGTATTGTTTACATGTTAAACTGAGAGCAGTGCTTAGTACAGAGTTCTGTTCTAGATTTTTTTGCTTTTTTACATTTAGATTGTTCTTTGGGAGCAGCCACACTTAACTTTATTTATGCTGTTGATTAGAAAAATCACTCCCCCATTATAAAAATGTTACATATTTTACAGAATTTGGAAAATATAGAAAAGTATGAAGAAAAGCATCACAGTTTCACAGTCCACTTGTAGTCACTGTTAACACTGGCCTATTCCTCCTTAGTTGCTCTTTTTTTTTAAGGCATGTATGTGTGTATACATGTGCACGCATGTGCACCTAAGTTACGCACACCTTTCGAACAATTACAGTTTTGTACATATTAATCCTCAGGTTATATTTAGACCCTTGCATATGATCGACAAACATTTTGCACTGTCACACAGTATATTACTTCTAAATCCACAGTGACGTTTCAGCACCATTATCTTTTCTACATGTCAGTGATAATGTTGTAAAATTATTTAAATGTTTTATTATATTATGTATTTAACAATATGAGTGGAAAACAAATGGACATGGTTAATACTAGTTATTAAAATGCATTGGCTTAAAAGTTGTAATCAGGATGGAACTCAGTCAGATTTGTAGAATGGCAGATGTTTCCCTGAAGTTCATGTGCTTTAAGACAATCGATGATATGCTCAGTTGTGAAGGAAAATAATAAAATTTCAAAGCGTGTTTCGAATGGAGAAACACACCAAAGAATATAAAGCAAGGTATAATTAGGGTTTTTATAGCTTTAATCTCTCCTCCCTTTCAGTAATGTGGCCCCATTTCGGCTCTCATGATTTCAACTTTTACATGTCTTTAAAAAACATTTCCCCACAAAAGTAGTACACAAAAGAGGGCCTATTCACTTTTTTAAAACCTAGTATCATATGTGTTGTTTCCTCTGTCTTTAAAAATTGTTTAAAAACAGGACTTTTAAAGTCTTCATGTTCAATTGTGTGTGGTTAATACCATAATTTAGTAATAACTTTGAATATATAGATTTTCCCTATTTTTATGTGGATAAGTATAATTATGATCAGGGCATAGAAATTTAGAACTTTAGCCAAAAAGTCTTATCAGTTTGGCTAAGAATGCAAATTAGAAGATATTTGCACATCTGAATTTCATTTTGCCATTTTAGACAGCTTGATTCTTTTGTTTGTGAAAAGGTCCCTTCAGAGCTGGAAGGGACCTTTTCATCAAACCCCAGACTGATTTTTGAAGCCCCAGTAGAGTGTACTATGCTAACAATTATCTAAACTCTGAGAAACCTCTCCAGTCATTTTGGGGAGTGAGTGGATTGGGGTTAATTGGGAAAGAGCAATTACAACTGTATTTTTATTCTTTTAATCTAACTTCTGTTGCTTAGATTTCCTATAAGTAAAGCGCTGTTATTGTGGCTTTTGTTTCCAAAAAATAGTGGCTTTGGTCTTGTGAATGTATTCATAGTAATACAGTGATTCAAATAGTGGTAATAAATAACAGCACCTACTACAACAGCACTGGTGGAGTATTTTTAGTTAAGCCATTTTTTATACATATTCTTTCAATTTGAGACTCACAGAAACTCTGTGTGCTAAGTATGTAGCCCCTGTTTTCTAAATGTGGTAGCTTGCTCAGCTTTACGTGGCTGGTATGTAGAGTCAGGACTTGATTCCTGACCTCTTGACTTGCAAGTCGGTGATTCCTTTCATTGTGCCAAACTGTTTTTACTGCACAAACCACTTGATCCAAATGATGAAGAAGGACTTAGAGGAGGGTATGAAGTACTTAGAATTGAAGAGTATTAACTCATTCAGTTTAGAATTTAAGGAGCAGTTTTTCCCTCCTAGAATTTTTTAATTCATTCATTTTTGAATCACTCTGTTTCCTCCCGAACTTGCGTTAAGTTGTCTTCTATGTGTAGCTTCCTTCCTGTGACCACTCCTGCCCTTTTCCTAAATCAAGCTCACTTACTTTTTTTTTTTTTAAAGAAGAAAAGTTTTAGTTCACCTTTAGGATAAAAGAAAGTTGGATATTTGGGATATATTTATTTTCTCCTTATTATTCCCTCTATTCTTTTTCACCTATCCTTCATCTCTGTCCATAATTGAGCTAGATTATCTCCCTCCTCATCTATTGTTTTTATCTTTTCCTTTCTTCCATAATTTTTTGGGTTATCGTTGCTTTGTTCCTCTCTTTTCTGTTCTCCTTTTCTTCTTTAGGAAATCACTCACCTCCACTGCTTGTCTGTGGGCTTGTTCTCAGGGATACTACCTAGTCTTTCCCACTTCTAGCACAGGTATTTGTAGGCTCTCCCTCTCTCTTTGCCATGCAGTAGCATTTTCATTGTATCATGTGCTTTTTCTTTTTTTTCTCAAATGTCAGCGGTGGGATTGAATTCAATATTATAGCAACTTTGGTTGACATTACTGTAGTGAAGGTTTCTTCTACATTGTTTTTGTTATAAAAACACAGCATGTTGAGAAAAGAAAATTGGGATGCTTCAGGAAAATAAAAGAATTAAGATAAATTCAATCCATCCACGGAAAGATAATGATGGTTAGTATTTCTACTCCATGATTTTCCTTGATATGAAAGCCCATGATATAAATTAGGGCCTCTAGTCCCATTCTCCCCCCCACCCCAGTTTTTTTCTGTAAAATATATTACTGCTGTGCCTATCACATTTGAGTATTATTCTGATTTTATCAAGTCAAATTCCTGAAATGGGTTCATAGGACCTAAGGATATGAATATTTTGAAGACTTTTAACAGAATGCTAAATTGTGTTTCAGAAAGATTGAACCACTTTGGATATGAATATTTTGAAGACTTTTAACAGAATGCTAAATTGTGTTTCAGAAAGATTGAACCACTTTATCTTTTTTCCTTTTTTGATTAAACCAGTTTATACTCCTACTAATACTTTGTGAGAATGCCTATTTCGCCAAATCCTAGTCAGTACAGCACACCATTTTTTTTTTTTTTTTTTGCGGTACGCGGACCTCTCACTGTTGTGGCCTCTCCCATTGCGGAGTACAGGCTCCAGACGCGCAGGCTCAGCGGCCGTGGCTCACGGGCCCAGCCGCTCCGCGACATGTGGGATCTTCCCGGACCGGGGCACGAACCCGTGTCCCCTGCATCGGCAGGTGGACTCTCAACCACTGTGCCACCAGGGAAGCCCCAGCACACCATTTTTAATCAGAGTTTGTGGAAAAAAGGGTTCCTTTGGTTAAGGTTACCATTTCTTTGGTTACTTCAGAGTTGAAGATCTTCCCCACATATTGGCCATTTTTACTTATTTTATGAGTTGTCTATTAGTGTCCTTTGTTTTAATTTTGGAGATGCTTGCTCTTTTATTAGAACCCTTTATGGGAAGGGTATCAACCTAATGACATGGGCAAGTATTTTTTGCTAGTTTTATTACTTGTTCTGGTTTGTTTTAATTTATAGTAGATTTTAAATTTAGATAGTCAAGTCTATCAGCTCTTTGTTTCTTTTCTTCCTTTGCCTTCTCCATACCCAGAATAAAATTTTCTTCTCAGTTCTTTTATGGTTCCATTTTTACATTTTATTGTAATCTGTCAATGTTTTTTTAATGGTGTGAGGAAATGCTTGAATCCAATCCACCCCACCTTCCCTACCCAGTACAAAATTTGTCTGCAAAGTTTTGATAATTATTTATTACTGAGTAATAAAATTTTATGAAATCTAAAGGTTATAGCTTTCTGTTAACATTGTCAAAGCAGGGATTTTTTTAAGCCAGCATTAATTATACAGGAAGAAATAGATTTGTATTTTGCTTAAAAAACTATTTCAAAGGGATGGGATACAGAAAAACACAGAAAGAAAATAGATATCATCCCGAGATTGTCTGTGTTAATATTTTGATTTTTATCTGTCTTTATCTGTTATTTTTTGGGAGGGGGGAGGATCTGAGTTCCCTGACCAGTGATTGAACCCGTGCCCCCTGCAGGGAAGTCCCTATCTGTCTTTAAAATACAATTTAGCATGTAGCTGATAACACTGTAAATACTTTTGGATCCTACTTTTTTCACTCAGTATCCTAACAAACATCTTCTCTTATCATTATGATTCTTTTGGTAATTGTTTACAGATGGTCACATGATTTGCTGAATCAGTGTGCAACATTTTCCACTATTAATTTTCATTTTTTGGATAGTTAGATGGTTGCAGTGGGAAAAGTTTTCGCTTATGCTTAAATGTTTGCAATTTTGGCATCTCTTAAGAGATATGTTCCCAGAAGTGAAATTGCTTGGTCAAAGCGAGTTTTTTATGGTCAACTTATTTCACATAAATTTTTTTCTCCAATTTACTTATCACCGTTAGGAAAAAGAGTGCTTTTTCTCATCATTCTATTTGTGTTATCTCCATTTTGCATTTTCCTGCTAATTTGATCTGGAAAAATTGCATTGATTTCATTTTATTGGTGTTTCTATAGTAATGAGATGTTAAACATTAGAAAAATAGGTTTAAGGAGTGAGATCTGAGTGAGAATACTTCTTGATGTAAATGTACTAATAAGTTTTCATATGTTGTTAATCTTCCTTTGAACCACGATACAGGAGAACTGAACTTCTAATTTGTTCAGCTGAGATTAGCCCCTCTTCTTTTTTTTTTTTTTTGCGGTATGCGGGCCTCTCACTGTTGTGGCCTCTCCCGTTGCGGAGCACCCGCTCCAGACGCGCAGGCTCAGCGGCCATGGCTCACGGGCCCAGCCGCTCCGCGGCATGTGGGATCTTCCCGGACCGGGGCATGAACCCGTCTCCCCTGCATTGGCAGGCGGACTCTCAACCACTGCGCCACCAGGGAAGCCCTAGCCCCTCTTCTTGTGTAATGATTTCCCTCAGTTCTTCACCCATGTATTTTGAGTGGTAGTTAATTTTTTCCACCGTGATCTTACTCTGCTCCTGGCTCCCCATTGCCTTTTGCCAAAACTGGGAGAATCTGCAGTCTTCATTTATTCTGAGCTCAGTGACGGGACTGAAGTGGTCATATGATCCACGCAGGAAAAAACTGAAAGCTTTTCCCTTTCTGGTAGCACAGGGAAGATGTGAATCTGAAGTTGCCAACTGCATGTCTCCTGCCTTATGGAAGATGATGGACAGTCAGAGAAAAGCAAATATATTAGAGATTATGTGTGATTAAAGTTCTGACTAGTTTCAATTCCTTAGTTCTTCAGAGCTCTATTGACTCTTTTCTCTAGACATGCTTATTTAACTATTTGGATTCTGGAGGTATGCGTGCCTTATTTTAATAAAGCCTCTGTTTTCGGCTTTAGAGCTAAAGAGTCCTGCCTTGATGTACTTGCAGTACAAACTCAGTATAAGATTGTATTCATGGGGCTTCCCTGGTGGCGCAGTGGTTGAGAGTCCACCTGCCGATGCAGGGGACACAGGTTCATGTCCCGGTCCGGGAAGATCCCACATGCCGCGGAGTGGCTGGGCCCGTGAGCCATGGCTGCTGAGCCTGCGTGTCCGGAGCCTGTGCTCCGCAACGGGAGAGGCCACAACAGTGAGAGGCCCGTGTACTGCAAAAAAAAAAGATTGTATTCATCCATTTGTAGAACACCATAGTAGTAAGCACCATGCTAGACGGTAATTATAAAAATTAGAGTAGAATAGCCTTTGTCACAAGCAGTTTCCAATTCAGTAGGGGAAATGGGCATGTAGGTTATTAAAGTCAAGTGAGAAACATTTCTAGTGATGACCTCATTGATGGGGCTTTGAAGGCTGAAGAAGGAGTTGTAAAATGGTACGTGTCAGCCATATTTGTCTCTACTTGAGATGTGGAATCATTAGTTACGTCCAGAGTGGATTTGATTTCTCATTTTTCTGTGTCTCTTGTTACCTTGCTCACAAGTAGTAGGTGTTCAGCAAATACTAGTGTTTAAATTAGGAGATTTACTTCCTTGGCATTTTTAGGCACAGATATGTGACTTTCTTTTACTGAAATGGTTGTGAAAAGGTCATTGACTGGAGTGAAGGCCAGTTGAAATAGGGCCTGGTTTAAATGGGCTATGCGACAAGGTGCCTGGATTGTGCTACAGTAACAAACAGCTCCTAAATATTAGTATAACAATCTAACCACTAGGAAACTTGTCCATCCTGCATTACCTGCGGGCTGTGCTCTGTGTCCGCACATTCAGGTATTCAGGTATCACTGCTGTAGCGGCAAGAGAATATGCTGACTTGCTCTCTGGCTGTCCAAGGCTTCCCTCAGAAGTGATCCATTTCCACTCACGTTCCTTGACCAGAGCAACTTACACGGCTGCACATAACTTCCAGGTGGTTTGGCAAGTATCATCCTACTGTGTGTCTAGAAAGAAGAGAGATGGAATATTTGCAGACAGCACCTGGTAGCTATCGCAGGCTGTTTAACACCATTTAAAAATTTTTATTCTTGCTCCCATGTCTGCAACAAACCGTTTATTTCCCTAAATTCCACTTAGGGCAGCATGGCCATGCAGTTGTGTGTTGTTCTCTTCATTCTCCTACTTAATTAACCAGTATGGGTGCCTTTTAATTTTCATCTTTAAAATTTATTTATTTATTTATTTTTGGCTGCGTTGGGTCTTCATTGCTGCATGCGGGCTTTCTTTAGTTGTGGCGAGCGGGGGCTACTCTTAGTTGCGGTGCGCGGGTTTCTCATTGCGGTGACTTCTCTTGTTGTGGAGCACGGGCTCTAGGTGCACGGGCTTCAGTAGTTGTGGCACATGGGCTCAGTAGTTGTGGCTCGTGGGCTCTAGAGCACAGGCTCAGTAGTTGTGGCACATGGGCTTAGTTGCTCCGCGGCATGTGGGATCTTCCCGGACCAGGGATCGAACCTGTGTCCCGTGCATTGGCAGGCGGATTCTTAACCACTGCGCCACCAGGGAAGCCCTGCCTTTTTAAATATTCCTTTTTTGGTGTTCCTTCTGTCTCTTTTTATATCCTGACCTTTGCTCAGTCAGATGGAAGTGCAAGCTTCCTCATCTTTGGGAGGAGGAGAATGAATGTTAAGGGGAGACAGTGTGATGTGACAATGACGTCATTGTTTCTTAGGACTAAATTGAAACCACTTTAAAAAACAATTTATACTAGAGTTGGCCCAGTAACTTCTCACTTGCTCCTTTCAGTAATGGCAAATCTTACTGCATAATTATGCACTTTGAGTTTCACCCAAAGAACCACGTGTGCACATGCTTTTCCACTTTTTGGGCTGCTTTGGTAATGCTCAGAAGGCTGGTCTGTCCCATCAGGCCTTGTGCTGGGAGGCAAGATTGACAGTGTTACGTTCAACAGTGGCATGGTTGTCTTGGTCTAAAGAGGAACAGAGGCTACTTTTTTCTAGGTAGAAGTTGTGTGCTTTGGGTTCTTAATAGTATCCATGTTAAATTATTTCTTGGACCAACAAAGTAATATTTTATATGTTGTGTAATTTTCTCTGCATTATATATTTCTTGCTTTAATCATCAAATGTGAAATTTTGTCCAAAAGTCACTTCGTAAGCTTATTGGAAACCTATAAGGCATCAGCTGCCATAGATTATTTCATATCTTAACTGACGATTTGCTCTGATTCTCCTGTCCCTCAGTACTGAAGGAATCTGATGTTCCATACCACTTTTTCCAAATGCTTTCTCAGTCTCAGAATGCTTTCCTGGAGTATCAGTGTGACTAAAAAACTAAATATGTGCAAATGCTTCTTCAGTAATTGTACAGCAAGTTTCAATATCATATATGGAAGGCTATTGCTTTTGAAGCAGAAGGGAAAACGTGATTTTTTTCTTCTATTTTTCTCATATAGTATCTCCAAAGCCTTAAGCCATTTATTTTGACATATACAGTCAGGAACAGAAATACCAGCATGGGTAGGGAAAATTTAATAACTAGATACTGGCTTTTTACTTTCACCACTAAGCCCCTAGATGTAACAGTGGTGTTTCAAATTTAGGGATTTGGAATACATGGGCTCAATCTCACCTTTCCTGCCCAAGGGCTGGGTGATTTTGGGCAAGCCTCCATTCTTACATCTTTAAAATGGAAATATACCTGCCTCTGGTGTCATTTGAGGATTAAGCTAGATAATGTCTTTAAAGAATCAGTATAAAGCTTATCACATAATCACACCTTTAAAATTATTTATTCTGTGTTTTTGGGTTTCTTTGGATTTTTTTTTTTTTAATTTTTTACTCTTTTTTTTGGCTGCGTTGGGTCTTTGTTGCTGCGCACGGGCTTTCTCTAGTTGTGGCGATCAGGGGCTAGGCTACTCTTTGTTGCGCTCTGCGGGCTTCTCATTGCAGTGGCTTCTCTTGTTGTGGAGCATGGGCTCTAGGCACGTGGGCTTCGGTGGTTGCAGCACATGGGCTCAGTAGTTGTGGCATGCAGGCCCTAGAGCGTGCAGGCTTCAGTAGTTGCGGCGTGTGGGCTCAGTAGTTGTGGCACGTGGGCTTAGTAGTTGCAGCACGTGGGCTCTGTAGTTGCGGCACGTGGGCTCCAGGGCTCACGGGCTTCAGTAGTTGTGGCACACAGGCTTAGTTGCTTCACAGCCTGTGGGATATTCCCGGTTCAGGGACTGAACCCGTGTCCCCTGCATTTGCAGGTGGATTCTTAACCACTGCGCCACCAGGGAAGTCCTCTGTGGTCATCTTAATACATTTTTATCCAGGTATTTATAAAAGCCAGTGCAGTTCATGAGATAGTATTGTATCTCTAATCTATCACTAATCACTAATTTACTTTTATTATCTCAGTGTTTATACCCCTCACCCAACTAATTTATTTGTGAAAGGTGGGGGCAAAAGTAAATTGAGCTGTGAGATTCCGTTTGGGGGTGTGGGCATCTTTTTCCATGGTTTTCGTTTGTTTGTTTATTTAAATATGAATTTTATTTTACTTATTTAAAAAAATACAGCAGGTTCTTATTAGTTATCTATTTTATACATATTAGTGTATATATATGGTTTTGATTTTCAGTCCCTCTGCCTTTTTTTCTTTGCATAATAACTTAAAGTTATTGTAGTTTACTCACCCTTTCTCAGTATACCCAGATTGTTGAACATAAAAAATTTTGGCTTTGCATGTTTCCAACCCTGTTGTTAGTCTCTTACTCCAAGCTATGATTAAGAACAAAATCTTTCCAAAAGGCATTTAAGCCCTAGCCTGTCCTTCCAACCTTGTTTCCTAATGTGTCTCTGTGCTCAGGGAAATTCATATCATTTGCCAGGTGGGTTTTAAAATTTGCTGCCTCTCTGCCCTTGTCTATGCTGCTTTAAGCGGAACACTCTTTTTCCTCAGCTTTTCATTCTTCAGGGTGTGGTTTAAATGCCATGTGGTCTATAAAACCTGTATTTTCCCGCTAAGAGTAATTTCTCCCTTTGTTGTGAACTTTGTAGCACTTGGTAGATCTCTTTGTTTTATGAATTCTAACCTCTTTGAGGACGGGACACAGTGTAGTGTGTTGTCAGTATTTATGTGCCCTGTCGTGACTTGCATATACTTGAGTTGGGAAACCAAGTAAGTGCAAGTATGAATTGAGTAGCTTGGCACAGTAGTTCTCAACTCTATTCGATCCAGTGCTCCCAGTCTATAATGTGTATCATATAATGTAAACATCTTTATTTTGATGCTACTTTAGTATCTTGAATTAAGAAGTATATAAAAAGCCTCCCTCCACAGTTTAGAAACATGAATATAATAATGTACAAGCATTTTACAAAGGTGAAAATAAACAAGGAAAACAGTTGATAACAAAATAACATTATTTCAGTAGGTAAATGCGGGTGCTTGACAGAAGATGACACTATATTCAGATGCTTGCATCTGTATTTGAATTTATTGAATGTGACAGCTGCAACAACAGACTTAAATGCAGTAAGCAGCATTTTCATTATAAATTTTTCCAAAATGATGCATGACTCTTGGTCAAGCTGCAAAAAACAGATAGTCTTTTGTGGATTCCCATGCATTCCTGCAGAATTTAAGTATATAGAAAACCATGCAAAACAAATCTAAACTGAGAAATTATAAGCCTATTTTTCCCCTATGTCATGGCCAGATTTTAAGTTTTTTCATGAGGTCTTCATATATTATCAAGGCTATTCGAAATATATGGGTGATGAGACAGTTTTTCACTGTGTCTCATGGTTCTGTGTATTGCATGACATCTTCTACCTCTAGTCCTTACCTGCTAAAAATGCCAACAGCACCACTGTTCCCCAACATACTGTTTCAGAATACTCCCCAGAGGAGGAACCACTACTGTTGTTTTTTTTTTTTTTTTTAAACCGCTGCTTTTTAAGATAAATAAGGAGTTCTAAATTACAGAATTATTTGGGCTAGCATTTCTCCATAACTGAACATAGGAACATTGGTCAGACTTACTCAGCTTCTGTCTTATGACTGAAATAGAAACTAGTATATTTTACAGAGAACATTAGTTTTTTGTTTAAAGTGGTTTAAGTGAACTTTCCACTTTGATTATTGAAAATCAGGGTCTTATTTATAATATACATTTTATAGCGTTATAAACAAAGCATTTAATCTTTGGAACACAAAGCTATAATGTTATAATTCTGTATATAAAATATAAGAGCATAAAAATGTCTGTATGTCTGTATACACATGCACAAACAAATTTGGAGATATAATTAAGTACCAAATTATTTATATTTGGTAATATGTACATATATTTGAGTTGTATGTCTGGCATAGATATTAATTTCAAAGAAAATCCAGGAACTGTAATACAAGGAATTAGTTAGCCCCTTGTAACTAGCCACCTTCCTCATTTTGTCTAAGATTAGAATAAGAATACTTTTTGCTACAAGGTTTGGGCCTCTTTTAGTTGTCCTCTGGACTAGAGATGGTTTCTAATCTTTAATACTACCAAGTCTAGTCTTTAAAACTACCAAATTAAGTATCTAGAAGGGACAGTCACTACAATTTGAGTATCTAGAAGGGACAGTCACTACAATTTGCCTAAAAGTCAGCAAGAGGCGTGTTTGAGACTTGCTTTCAAGTTAATGTTGAAAGCCCATAACCCAGAGTTGATTATAGTATGCTGTTTGCAACCTGGGTTTCTTTAACATGAGTTGGCACGCAGGTACTTGGTAAATAGGAAAATGATGTCGGTATGATGTGGAAGTAGTGTCAGGTCATAGGCAGTTTTTCCTATAGTGTTAATATATGAACTGGTAATCTATGAAGTCTTATGAAAGACCTGGAAATAGTGCAGAAATGGGTTAAAGAAATCATTTAGTGCAAGAAATAGCTAGTTCAGTGGCTTCCAGAACTACCACACTTCGCACTGGTAACACTCCCAGGAAGCTCAAAACCATTTACTCCTATATTTATAAAGAAAGAAAATGTCAAAAAGGGAAGTCTCGCCCAGAATTGTATTTTTAATTTTGTCGAAGCTGGTCCTGAAAGAAAATATCTTGAAAAATTTACACTTAAAGGAGAAAGTACAAAAATAAAACTCTAATGAGTGGACCAACTGGGATTATTGGTGCAAATGTTAGTGAAGGTTTAATCTTTTATTAAAATTGATGACATTTTTGTTAGTACTCACACTGCAAAATAACATAGGTTTGAGTGCTCTGTTTCCAATCTTATTTTCACCATTAGTCCAGTTATTTTTAGTGGGTGATTTTGCAGAGCATGAGATTTTTTTTTTTTTCCAGCAACATCCATAGGTTGATGTAGAAGCTCCTGAATATACTTGTGCCCCCGCTCCATCCACCCACCCAACTATCTTGGGCTGTAATTCACTAAATGGGCTCCTTCTGGTGCTACTTAAGAGTTTGTCATGAATTTTATTGTCTTGTTCTTGCAAATTTGATTTACACTGGATGTAACTTTTACAGGTCTTAAAGAGATTATGTTTTTTAATAAAAATCAATGTTAAACAATAAGGTTTGATAAATGAGGGAGTTGGTAAAATGAGCTAAAAGGCATCAAGACTCGTTTAGTGCTGAATGCTGTTATACTCTAATTGGCTGTTCTAATTGGGCATTATTATTTTATGGAGATTTCCTTACAGTATCTGAACATTAATAATTTATAAATGGGCATGATAAAATAGAGTCCCACTTTGGGAGGGCCCATAGTTACTTATGGTGACCATCTGGTTGCTTACTCCTCTTGTGGTAAGTCAGGGGTTGGAAAACCCATGGGTCAAATCCAGCCTACTGCCTGCTTTTGTAAATAAAAATTTGGTTGGAACATAGCCATGCCCATTTGTTTGTGTTGTTTATACCTGCTTTTGTGACACATAGTACCTCCCAGAAAGCTGGAAGTATTTTACTACCCTCTACAGAAAATGTATCAATATTAAGATCATGCTAAACAATAGTCAGAAGGACATAAATGGTCAGTGTTTCATAATATTTAAAACAATTTTTAGGCAAGGCCTCAGAATATCACACTTAAAAATAATTTTAGGAAAGGTAGAATTAGATAAGTGTGGGATTTAAGCCAGTTTTGTGAGCCTCACTTTCTCAGATGATTGGATACTGTTTTTTTTCTGTTCTTTTTCCTCCCCTCCCCTCCCCCTTTCATACATATTGAGACTTTACCTGCTAAATTCTTAAGTTCCTTGAAAGTGTTAGTAAGGACATGAAAAATGCAGGAGTGGGTTTGGGTGGCTATAAAGTTAGATGTATTTTAAAACCAGAGGACAATTTATTTGGTCGAGAAGAGGAGGAGTGCTGCCTCTGCAGTGGGATCAGCATTAGGTTAGTGTTGGTCAATTTCTGTCGACAAAGAGACTTACTTAGGAATATGTTATGGTGTTTTTTTTTGTTTTTCTGTTGTTTTTATTTTTAAAGGGTTGACATTTAACTACTTAACTACTTGAACGTTATCACAAAGTTGTCTAGCTTTGAATGGATAAGGTTTTCTTTTAATATGATTTTTAAATTTTCAAGGAATACAGCAACGAATATTTTAAATTTTATTATGAAGTGAAGTAGAAATTGATTCAATTAAAAGATTAATCTGTGGCAAACTTTACAAAAATAAGAATGTAGAGAACCTGAATGATGTAATTTATAAATATTATTCCGTGGATATTAAATTGTATACCTGAAAACAACATTTTACCTCCCTTTTTAAAAAATAACTATGAAATGATTTGCAAATTGACTCAATCTTATTCCTTTTTAAAAAAAAAAGTAGAACTCTCATATCTGTTACTAGAAATGTAACAAAAACAAAAGCAAGTCCTAGAAACTAAATCTCTCACAAGAAACTCATGGGATAAAGCAAAATTTCGGTCTGCCAATGTAAGAATATCTAGGAAAAATAAAAACTAAATCATAGTATATAAAACTCTTATAAGGTTCAGCTTGGATACACCCAGAGAAAATATAACATATACCGTGGGGGGAAGAATCATTACTAAAGCAAAGACTACGACACACAAAAGACTATAGGTTGCTATAGTTTTTTAGTAGTTGATCTAGTTAAATGTTTAGAAAGTACTATTCTTCTTTGGATTAAAACCTTAAAAATGAAAATGATAGTACGGACCCAAGAAATATTCACTTTCATTGAGAAGCTAATGCCATATCTTCTTTCAAGAATCCAGTGTTGAGTTCTTCTGCAATAATGAAAGAAAACAATAAAGATACTGAGACCAGAAACCTTAGATCATCTTTTTGAAGAGATGGTGGAACACGTATGATATGTTAAGAACTGTACGGCATCCTTATATGTTCAGTTAGAGTTATCGTGTAAGGCGTTCAGTGACTCATTTCTGAATTCCTTTGAGATCATTTCAGACTGAAGGCCTTTAAAAGTTTTTTTTTAACAAAGTAAACAGCTTTGGCATTAATGGAACTTTATTATTCTCATTAGAATATGCTCTTTTATGTTACTTACATGAAGGATGGATGTTGGCCATTAATTACATAAATTGCATCTGTTCCGTTAATATCTCACCTCTGGAGCACCAACTTTTCTGGGTATATGTTCGTGCGTGCTTCCTTTTGCTTGTGTAAATCTCATGTGACCTTTGCCAGAGGTTAAACATCTAACAACTGAAAACAGTTTCTTCATGTCCCTCAAACTTGCTCTTAAAACAATGTTGGCATAAGGATTTGATTTATTATAAATATAACCCAACCATGTATCAATGGTGCAATTGTTTTGAATGTGTTTGGAATATTTTGTGGTAAATTCTTTACCTTTTTATCTGGGACTTGGTTTTTTGGTGTACTTCAGCTGGTTATAAAAAAATCTTAACTCTTGGGTATTGAGAGGGTTGGTTCTAAAAGGTAATTTCTTTGGCCAGATTATTTGATGGAATAATAATTTAATTATAGAAATATTTGGGGAAAGGGTAGAGTCAATAATGAAGAATTGGGAAGCTTTTTTTTTTTTTAATGAAAAAAGATTTCACTTTCAGTGTTGTATTTGCATCTCATTTTCCTGATAGATTTCTGTTTTGGTTTTCTGCTGACAGGTCACATTTAGGGCAGGCAAAACATAAGGGATATAGCCCTCCTGAGAGTAGAAAATCTAATTCTAAGGCACCCAAAGTGCAGTCTAATACTACTTCTGAACTGTCAAGGGGACACCTTTCTAAAAGGTAAATCTTCACATTGCTTATACATTTTTCAAGGCAGAATTATTTGCATTTGAATCATTGCATAATATTAAAACGTACCAGGTTATGCCAAAATGTTACGATACATGTTTTCATTATTATCCGGGTATAACTTTTAGGATTAATAGTGAATCACCTCTGCAGTGATGTCAGTGCAACATACCCCAGATAGTGCTTTATCCTCCTTGATTAGAGAGCTGCGAGTTTCTCCTTTGGCCTAACAAACCATTATAGGCATCTGAAATGCCATTTTAAATCCAGTATTTCTTAGTTTTTTTATTGTCAGAGCCACAGATCAGTGATGTCTTAAGATCTAATTGATAGGAGTCTTTGGAAAGGAATGTGACTGTAAATATTTGATACTACAATATAAAACTTTCTAATCTTCAATTTGAAAGTGTATATGTTAATGCTTATTTATTTTAAGCTTTGACAAAGAAGTTGTGTTTGTAAATAGAGTATCGGTATTCTAGTTTCAACTGGTTCTGAACTACTAAGTAAGCATTCTTTTTCTTGTAATCCTAATTCTTGTTTTATGATTAGGGGAGTTAGTGTCAGTAATCTTTGGGCTAAAGAATTAGCCTGATCTTCTAATATTTTACCATCCAAAGTGTCACTCTCCCCCCACCCCCACCCCTTTTTTATCCCTCAATTTTGAACCGTTTGCGAGCCTATGTTTATTTAGTTACTGGACTTACCAGGAAATTTTTTTCACTTAAAAAAATCTTACTTCCACAGATTTGAGAAGTTAATAAATAAGTATTATACGACAGGTTTAACGATGGCAGGCTGATATTAACTCTTGTTTTATCTAACCTCTTAGAAGCTGCAGTTCATCATCTGCTGTCATAGTCCCACAACCAGAGGATCCAGACAGAGCCAATACTTCAGAAAGGCAGAAAACGGGGCAGGTGCCTAAGAAAGACAGTTCTCGAGGAGTGAAACGCAGTGCTAGTCCAGACTACAACAGGACCAGTTCTCCTAACTCTGCAAAGAAACCCAGAGCACTTCAGCATACTGAATCTCCCTCAGAAACAAGTAAGCCACACAGTAAGTCAAAGAAGAGACATATAGACCAGGAGCAACAACTGAAATCTGCACAGTCTCCATCAACAAGCAAGGCTCATACCAGGAAGAGTGGGGCCACTGCTAGTTCACGGAGTCAGAAAAGAAAGAGGACAGAGAGTTCTTGTATAAAGAGTGGTTCTGTGTCGGAAGCAACTGGTGCCGAAGAGAGATCTGCAAAACCTACCAAGCTGGCTTCAAAATCGGCCGCCTCAGCCAAAGCTGGGTGTAGCACCATCACCGATTCTTCTTCTGCTGCCTCTACTTCCTCCTCATCTTCTGCTGTAGCCTCGGCCTCCTCTACTGTTCCACCAGGTGCCAGGGTGAAACAAGGAAAAGACCAGAACAAGGCCAGACGTTCCCGTTCAGCATCCAGTCCCAGTCCAAGAAGAAGTAGCAGGGAAAAGGAACAGAGTAAAACTGGTGGCTCTTCAAAATTTGATTGGGCTGCTCGTTTCAGCCCTAAAGTTAGCCTTCCTAAAACAAAACTGTCTCTTCCAGGGTCTTCTAAGTCAGAGACATCAAAACCTGGACCTTCTGGATTACAGGCCAAATTAGCAAGTAAGTTTACTCGAAAGATTTTTGTTTTTTTTTAATTAAAGAAAATTTCTCTGGGTTTGTCAAGAGGGATCAGGTTTTCAAGGTAGTCAGTCTGAGGCAGTTTTAGATTGATTACTGTACCTGTATCTGTACACAGAGTGTATAATAATTGATACACCACATTTAGTTTTATGGAGATGGATAAGGAATGCTCCCGCCTTATTACTAAATTGTCATGTTTTAGTATCTTTATCTTTGCAGCATTTGCTACTTCTTTTCTTTTCTTTTCTTTTTTCTTTTTTTTTTTTTTTTTTTTGGTACGCGGGCCTCTCAGTGTTGCGGCCTTTCCTGTTGCGGAGCGCAGGCTCAGCAGCCCATGGCTCACGGGGCCAGCCGCTCCGCAGTATGTGGGATCTTCCCAGACAGGGGCACGAACCCGCGTCCCCCTGCATCGGCAGGTGGACTCTCAACCACTGCGCCACCAGGAAAGCCCGCCACTTATTTTCTAATGTCAGAGTAGGACAGCAAGTTGGTTTTTCTCCTATAACCAGAAACAAAACTGTTCTAGTTATGAGTTGGTCATGACCACAGTTGGAGTTCAAATACTCTTTTTTGGTATTGTACATTTTTTGTTTTTTTAAATAAATTTATTTATTTATTTATTTAGGGCTGCTTTGGGTCTCTTCATTGCTCTGCGCGGGTTTTCTCTAGTTGCAGCGAGCGGGAGCTACTCTTCATTGCGGTGCGCAGGTTTCTCATTGCAGTGGCTTCTCGTTACGGAATACAAGCTCTAGGCGCGCAGGCTTCAGTAGTTGTAGCACGTGGGCTCAGTAGTTGTGGTTCGCTGGCTCTAGAGCGCAGGCTCAGTAATTGTGGCGCACGGGCGTAGTTGCTCCGTGGCATGTGGGATCTTCCCAGACCAGGGCTCAGACACGTGTCCCCTGCATTGGCAGGTGCTTTCTTAACCACTTTGGCACCAGGGATTCTAACACTGTGTGTGAGACCACTGTTCCACACATTCTTGATGTGTGGAAATCCTGAGCTAAGTTATTAGAATAAATGTACCCTAGTATTAATTAAACTTTATTCACATGTAATATTTTATGGCCTTTAAGGAGCTTAGACTAAAGATGAATACCTCTTACGTTCATTGCGCTGGGCTCTGGGTCCTAGGTAAATGGGAAAGAAATTGCCTTCTTGAAGCGTATAGTGGAGCAGAAAGAACTAATGTTTGAGAATAATACATTCAAGCAAAGAAACAAACAGTAGATAAGGCATCCTGAGGCACTTTTCTCCCTCTTTTTTCCAAAAAAGACTTCTTCAGGAAGCCAAACGTTAACTTCATTAGAACTGATAAAAAATCGTGGTGACCCTCTTCAATTACATGACTACTGTAATGATGAAGTGCATTTTTTTTCTATTTTGAGAAATCTAAATGATGCACATAACAGAGAACAAAACAGCACTTCCTATGGTTTTCAGAGCATTTAATTTTTGTAATACTTAACCAAGAAGCTTGTTTTTGACCATCTTTTCTCCTTTTGAGCCCACAAAGAAAATTTCAGGTCCACATTTTGATAGGGCTAGAATGTTTTTTGGTCTTCGGAAGACTTTATATAGTGTCTACTAGTATTCTTGTGAAAGTTTAATACTGAACCAGCCTAACCTAGTGTTGAATCAGAGCTGTTAGCTCTGTTTAGTTTAATTCTACAATCTATAAACTATTTTCAGTTGATTCAATATTAGCAACATTTTGACAAGAATACTAGTAGACATTATTGTAAAATTTTGTTTAACCTGTATCATAGGGTGATTGTGAAGGTAACATCTCTTTCTCTTAAATTATAGAATTTGTTCTATTTGTTATTTTAAATATGCAGTATATCTGTATAAAATCTTTTGAATGTGAATATAAATATCGGATGAAGATGAAGATTGGTATCCCGAAGTCAAAAGGAAGTAAAAGGTTGGGTAAAAAGGGACACAGCCGTTTGTCCATCGGTTCAGACAAGGTTTTCTTGACAGTTGGAGTTATTTATCTCTGCTTTTATACCTCTTCCTCTGTCTACTTTTAAGTGCATCTGTATTTGCGTGCTTGTGTGTCTCCATTGTGTGTAGTAGCTGTGTGATATCCACAGTCAGTGGCCCAGGTTGAGTTTACAGCATGGTCCAAGGGATTCACTCTAACCCTTCCAGCCTACCTCATTTGAAGAGCTCATCTCTTTCAATTCTTATTTCTAGGAGGGTCCTGGCACAGGTGAGAGCAGATTGCTCTTTTTTTTTTAATTTATGTATCTTATTTACTTATTTTTGGCTGCATTGGGTCTTTGTTGCTGTGCACGGGCTTTCTCTAGTTGCGGTGAGTGGGAGCTACTCTTCGTTGTGGTGTGCAGGCTTCTCATCGCGGTGGCCTCTCTTATTTGTGGAGCACGGGCTCTAGGCACACGGGCTTCAGTAGTTGTGGCACACGGGCTCAGTAGTTGTGGCTTGCGGGCTCTAGAGCGCAGGTTCAGTAGTTGTGGCACACGGACTTAGTTGCTCTGCAGCATGTGGGATCTTCCCGGACCAAGGCTTGAACCCGTGTCCCCTGCATTGGCAGGCAAACTGTTAACCACTGTGCCACCAGGGAAGCCCTGAGCAGATTGTTCTCGAGTGTTGTGTCCTTAACTCTTCTCAGAGACCAGCTTTCTTTTTGTACATGTCAGTTAGTGCAGTCTTTAAAAGAAAACCTGACCCTACCAGTGGCCGATCAGCGGGGTTTTCTTGGTTGTGAGGTTGCTCTCAAACAGGAAGCCCCTGAGGGTTTTGATGCTGCCCCTGTGCCGTAATAAAACCAGTGCAGATATGCTCACTTCATAGTTGCTTTTCCTGCTTTCACAAAATCTGTGCGTTCTGTGGTCACTAATATCACTTTCCCATTTTCATTGCCTCTACCCTAGTTCTAAGCTCTAATTGTAGCCTAAGCTGTTGAAGCAAGAGAAGGGAACCAGCATTTGTTTCACATCTAAAAGTGCCACGTATTTTACATAGGCAGTAACATTTACTTTTCCAAAAAATTGGTGCTTGATGATAGTTATTAAGGAAATTTATTCCAAGGAGGTGAAATAACTTGCCAGAGTAACATATCTCATAAGTGACAGTTAGGATTTGAAGATGGGGTGGGTATGTGTGACTTTGAAGCCTTTGTTTTCTTTGCTATGTCACTTATTTTTCATCCATGTTAGTTGTTTGTGTTTTATTGTTGCAGTCTATTTGGGTCATTAAGAGATGTTAAGACCCCAGAGGAGATGAACTTTTATTTGATCCTTCTTTACTGGTATTGATTCATCTTTAGGGGTGAATACTGTGTGAACCCAGGGGTTCATATTATACCATTAACTGTGTGTTTGCTTCTTTATACAAATAAGTGAAAAACATTTCAAAACAAAATAATAGCAAATACTTAAAGTGCTTACAAGTGCCTGACAACTTGTAAATAGTTGACATGGATCATCTCATTTACTCCTCATCAGCCCTGTGTGGCAGGTACTGTTATTCACTTCTTACAGGTAAAGAAACTCAGGGTCATTGAGGTCAGGTTACCTGTCCAAGGTCACAGAACTAAGAAGTGACAGAGCCAAGAGTCAAACCCAGGCCATGTGATTCCAGAAATTAGTTGTGAGAATAGGGTGCAGAGGATTGAGTAGATTGGGTGAGCTAAATCCAGGCAGGCTTCCTGGAGTCACACAGGGCAGGGTGAATTTTAGGTATGATTAAATAGGTCACTTTAGGAAAGAGTTTATGTAAGGAGGAGTACTGCAAGAGGATTGGCAGTACTTGGTAATTTTATTTAAGAATATAGAGGCAAAATGAAGTATCTTAGAGGAATCCCTGGGCTTCAAGTAATGGTATTTTGGGGAGAGAGAGCTCTTAATTTAGAGCTAAAAATCCTAGATTTGAATCCTAGTTCTGCCATTTTATCAGCTGGTGACTACGAGAAAGTTGGCAACCTTTTCGTTGTAAAATGGGCACAGTAGCTATTTGAGGAATGAATATGTGAGGAGCCTGAGCACAGCGCCGATAGTACATAGGATGCACCGCGAAATTTAGGGTGCACAGCTGAAATTGAGTATCTTAGGACAGAGCATTCAGGAGCATCAATTTGAAGATGAAGGATTGATATAAATCCTAGCTATTGATCAGTTTAACGTACTGTCTTTAGATTTGGAAGAGCCTGATTTAAAGTTCTGTTGTCTTCTGGTAGTTTTGTGGGGTTGGGCAAATCATTGAACTACAATTATGATAGCAACCTAATCCCTGATCTCTGCAGAATGATAATATTCATTCTTGTGAAGCATAAATGAAAGAATGTATGTGAAAACAACTTTGTAAAATTAAAATACCATATAAACATAAAATGTGAATTGAGAACTGTTGCGATAGATTTGAAGAGCTTTTGTATGCATTAGGAATTAGTTTGATTTTTTTTTTTAATTTAACCTTAATCTGGGGGCAGAATTAGATTCAGTGGTTACAGTCCATTCAGTGGGTTAGCAACTCTGGGTAAAAAAATATGTCAGTTAACTAAAAAATGGAGTGGACATTTTGTGAGATAGAAAGCATTCCAAATTGGGTAGGTTGTTTTCTTCAACTTTTAGGACTCAGTGAACCTGTTAATTAGAAGGTGATATGTCTCCTCAGGTATAGGCTCATTCTAAGATACGATTGGTCAGTAAAACTTCCTGGTAAAGGAAGTTTTTTTCAAATTGTAGGAATAACAGTACTTACATGATGCTTTGTGAAAACCCATTTCCCCATGGTCAGATATCACTCAAGGAGATTCAGGATATGCTTTAGTATTTGAAAGCTGTGAGAATTCTTACGGTCACTTCTGTTTAACCCATTATTTTATAAATCTGTTTGACCACCTGTTACCTTGGGAGACAGCAGTGGTCCATGGAACACGCTTTGGGAAATGATACATTTAATCGGGTCACTGAAGCAGGAAGACCTTTCCTGGTGTGCTGATTTGGCATCTGTTGAACAAGTTTCTGGTGAGGAACTAGGGCTGGCAGGAGAACTAGAGAAACAGCTCTTTGTGGTGGGCTACCGGAAGACTGTGGCTTGCCAACTGCAGCTGGTCAAGATAGCTGTGGGACAAAGGTCACCTTGTGTCAGTTGGTAAAAGTTTATAAATTTTTTGCTGCATTGGGTCTTCGTTGCTGCGTGCAGGCTTTCTCTAGTTGCAGTGAGCAGGGGCTACTCTTCATTGCGGTGCATGGGCTTCTCATTGTGGTGACTTCTCTTGTTGCAGAGCAGGTGCTCTAGGTGCGCTGGCTTCAGTAGTTGTGGCACGTGGGCTCAGTAGTTGTGGCTCGCGGGCTCTAGAGCGCAGGCTCAGTAGTTGTGGCGCATGGGCTTAGTTGTTCGCGGCATGTGGGATCTTCCCGGACCAGGGCTCAAACCCATGTCCCCCTGCATTGGCAGGCGGATTCTTAACCACTGTGCCACCAGGGAAGCCCAATTGGGTTTTGAGAATACCCCAGAAAGGATAGTGTTATATGACAATTTTTAATCTGCATTTGGAAATTATTCTTGCTTTGCGTTGTTTAATCTTAGCAAACAGTCTTAACAAATTTATGTAGCATGTAAAACCAGTGGGGCAGTGTAATGATACAAATGATTTTTTAAAATATTCAGTGATATTTTGATGTAATATTTAAAAATATTCTTATAATATTCTGCTAATCTATCTTCTCTTTAGGCTAATTTTGAAGTAATTTGACTATTTCAGAGTATGTACTGTCTTAATGGTAGAAGGTGATGGATGGCATAGACATGTAAGAAACAGTTTGTGATCAGAATCTGCGATTAATTATGGAATGTATTTATAGAAAAATTTAAAGGTGTTATGTTTCCAGTTCGATATGTCTATTTGTAGGTCCAGTTCACTTTCCATTATTTAAAGTAGACATCATGTGCACATTATTAATAACATAGTCAGCAGTAGTTACCAGCTCATTTTCAGCTTGAGTTTCATACTCTTCTGTGACTTGCGTGCAGCCTGTAGCCATTATTAGAACTAGAAAAGAACCAGGCAGATGCCGAATTCTGGGAAGGTAATTCTGCTAAGAGACATGGTACTTTGTGCCCCTAGCACGGAGAGAGGAAAGAAGAATGAGTCAAGCAGGACAGAATAATTTAAAAGTAAACTCTTGGTTTTACCTAGTTGGGTCTTAGAGGGCCATACCCGCTGAGTTTTTAAAAATTGAATTATCTTTTAGCCTGGTGATGTATTGGGTGAGGAGCTTAAAGGAAAAAGGATTGAGTGTTAAGAGTTTTCTGTATTATAAAGCAACTGTTAAAATAATTTAGTACTTAAAACTTTTATAGTACTAATCTGTAACCACATATTACCAATAGTAATTTACCAAAAATGAGTTGCCAGATTTTTTAAAAAGGAATATTAAATGGAAACAAATATTATTGACCTCTTTACGGCTTGGCTTTGTTTTATACTGTGAATTTTAAACAACCGTACCAGGTCAGAGTAAGAATTAATTCAGCCAAATTACATTTTACTAAACTTATATTTCAGTTAAATGAAAATTGCTTTTTCTTACTCATGCCTCTGTGTTCTATAATATTTTGATACTTCTGATTATAAAGTGTTATCAAAAATGAAAAATCCAGAAAATGTTAAAACGTACAAAGAAGAAAAAATAATAACTTAATCCCATCCCTAAGGGCTGTCTCTTTCTTCCTGTGTGTATCCTGCTAAAAATTTTCCTTCATATTAATCAATACTTAATGTGTAGTTTAAAGTCAAGTGATATAAGATTTATTATTAAAAAATAGCAGGCTTCCTGCCACATTGCCTTTCCGCATAGCCAGTCATTTTGGTATTTACTTCCGTATCTATAATGTGAGACGTATGTGCTCATATGTCTATTTGTTGAAGTTTTTCACTTAGAGCACTACTGTGTGGCCTATATGGGAGATTTACCACACCTATTCACCCACCAAACGCATACTGTACATGCTTCACATTTTTCCAGTCATGATCGTTGCTCAGTTAACACTGAGTCTGTAGGAACTTTTCTTTTCTTACAACTTTTTTTTTTTTTTTTTTTTTTTACTGAGCTTAATAATTATTTTGTTGTTTTCCTTTTCTTTGACTCCGTCACTCAACTCCAAACTCATTATGCATTGTCTAAATCTTTTCTCAAGCTGTCTACATGGATTTGTTTCATTTTCCTGAAGAAACGAGGCCTCTGGATGGCTGCCCTTTTTATGCCTGGTTACATTGCTTTTAGCTTCAGGTATTTCTTTAGTCTTCTATTTAGTTTCCTGCTTCTAGATCCTGCATCTTCTTTCTTGATTTACTGTTTTGTTTTGGTGAACATGTCTTCCACTTGCTTTCTAAGAAAAAGTACATATGAGATTTTTTTAAGTTTTTTGTTTTTTCAGGTTTTGAATGTGAAAATCTACAACCTTGATACTTATTTGACAGACTGATTGAAAATACAGTTCTGGGTTGGAAATTATTCTCCATCAGAATTTTGAAGAATTATGTTATTTAGATTTCAGTACTGCAAGCATTCTGATTCCTGATCTGTATATATAACCTGTTTTTCTGGAAACTTACAGATCTTTGCCTCAGTTATTTAGAAATGTCGTGACATAGGCATAGCTGTGCATTTGTTTCATTCCTTGTTAGGGTGATCTGAAGTCCTGGTTTCCCTTGGATTTGGGGCGTTCCCCAAGACCAACTTTTAGCCTTAAAACTACGAGAATCCCATGCAAACCAGGACAGTTGGTCACCCGATCTTTGCTTCTTTTCTCTTTCTGGATCACCTATTATTTTGGGTAATTGTCCTTTTGGAAGGTTCTGGTCTTATCTTTTTGTTTTTGCTTTCCTTTTTTGTTCTACTTTCTGGTAGATTTCTGCAGCTTCTTCCAACCTTTGTATTGATTTTTTATTTCATGTTCGCTATCTTTGTTTTTCTTTTCAAGAGGTTATTTTGTTCTCATTTCCTTTTTTTTTTAAAAAAAAAGGTTTCCTTCCCCCTGCTCTTTTTCTTTCTTTAATTGAAGTATAGTTGATTTACAATATTGTGTTAGTTTCAGGTGTACAGCATAGTGATTCCTTTTTTTTGCAGGTTATATTACTTTATGGGTTATTACAAGGTATTGGATATAATTCCCTGTGCTATGCAGTAAGTCCTTGTTGCTTATGTATTTTATATGTAGTAGTCTATATCTGTCAATCTCATACCTGTAATCTGTAATTTGCCCCCCCCCCACTGCCACTGTAACCACAAGTTTGTTTTTTATGTCTCTGAGTCTGTTTCTGTTTTGTATATACATTTATTTGTGTTATTTTTTAGTTCTGCATATAAGCGATATATTGTATTTGTCTTTCTCTATCTGACTTATGTCACTAAGCATAATATTCTGTAGGTCCATCCATGTTGCTGCAAATGGCAATAGTTCATTTTTTATGGCTAAGTAATATTCCATTGTGTGTGTGTGTGTGTATTAATTATACACACACACACACACCACATCTTCTTAATCTAGTCATTTATTGCCAGGCACTTGGGTTGCTTCCATGTCTTGGATATTGTGAATAGTCCTGCCCTGAATATTGTTTTTAATTATAGATGCATATTCCCCCCCCTCCCCATTAAGAGCGAGTTTTCTTTTCTTGCAGAGTCCTCTTACGTAATTTTTTTTGGGGGGGGGTGTTTACTCTGGTTTTGGCTTTCATACTAGGAACTTTCCTCAAATTAAGGTAATTCCTGGGTGTCTCCTCATACTCAAGAGTAGGGGAACCAAAAATCTAACTTGCAAGCTCTGAGCACATGGATGAGACTTGACTGAGATTCACTATCTAATGAACTAATTGGGCTATGATCATTTTCAGATCTTTCTTCTTTGGCTGGTAAAATTCCACAGGGAAGATTCTTTCAGACTCCTGCCTGGAGGTGAAAGCCTAACTGCCAGAGTTCTGGGGACTAAATGGGAGGAGAGGCCTAGGAAAGAGGCCATATGTCATCCAGTTTGTCTGTATATATTTGATCCTCCCCCCTCTCATTTTTGGTATGATGCACCTATTTGCAACTGTGTACTTTAATGGAGGATTTCTTTATTTTGTACTTTCTAAGGAATAAAGGTTTTATGTTTACCTGCCTCAGGAGAGGGACATTTACCCAGCTGTACAAGTTGGGGAGGGAATCTGGGGATCTGACTGCTTCATAAATAGCCTATGGAGGCAATCCTCAGTTTAAACTCTGAGGTCGTCCCAGAAGTACCTGGTGTCATCAATTCTTAAGCCTTTGTGGGATTCTGATTGTCAATCTAATTGGTAATTTATCTCAGTTTTCTACCTTCAGTCTTCTGGTCTTCCCAGTGTATTTAGCACTGGAATTACTGCTTTTTCATCTTCTAAAATTGTGTCGTGTTGTGATGGTTGTCTCTTCCATTCTTCCCATCCTTGTGAATTTATGCCTCAGATTCTTTTAATGCTATTTTAGTGGAGTTTCACTAGAGGACAGAGTGAATGCATGTGGGTCATTCTTTTGTCTTTACCCAGAGGCAGACACTTTTCTATGTATATGCACATATTTTTTTCAAAAGTAGGAGCTCACTCTGCATGACAGTAGGCGTTGCTTTTTGAGTGCCTATTATAAGCCAGGCTCCATACTAGACAGTTGACATACATTAAATTTCATTATGATCACAGAAATTAAATTTCATTATGATCTAGTATCCATGTTTTAGGTATGAAGAAACCAAAGTGCTTTATCTGCCTAAATGATTTTAACTGACATTTTTCCTTTCAAAAAATAAGCTATAAATCATGTCATTTTTTCTTTTATGGCTGTGTTGGGGTCTTCACTGCTGTGCGTGGGCTTTCTCTAGTTGCAGGGAGCAGGGGCTACTCTTCGTTGCGGTGCGCGGGCCTCTCATTGCAGTGGCTTCTCATGTTGTGGAGCACGGGCTCCAGGCGCACGGGCTTCAGTAGTTGTGGCATGCGGGCTCAGTAGTTGTGGCTCACGGGCTCTAGAGTGCAGGCTCAGTAGTTCTGGCGCACGGGCTTAGTTGCTCTGCGGCATGTGGAATCTTCCCGGACCAGGGATCAAACTCGTGTCCCCTGCATTTGCAGGCAGGTTCTTAACCACTGCGCCACCAGGGAAGTCCAATCATGTCTTTTTAATAACTGTATATGGATGTACCTCTTAGCCCATTGCCAACTAAGAGGCATTTACATTGTTCTTCTAAATTTTTTAATTGACTATAGCTTTGTAATTCATTATTTTCTTGTAGGATATAAGATAAGAAACTTAACATTGGTTATGTTTCTTTTAAATATTGATGTATATTTTAAATTCCCCCTAGAAATATATGAATTTATATTCTCACTAGTAGTGTAAACATGCCAATTTGGGGACTTCCCTGGTGGCACAGTGGTTAAGAATCCACCTGCCAATGCAGGGGACATGGGTTTGAGCCCTGGTCCCGGAAGATCCCACATGGCACGGAGCAGCTAAGCCCGTGCGCCACAACTACTGAGCCTGTGCTCTAGAGCCCGCGAGCCACGACTACTGAAGCCTGCACGCCTAAAGCCCGTGCACAGGAATGAAGAGTAGCCCCTGCTCACGGCAGGTAGAGAAAGCCCGTGCGCAGCAACAAAGACCCAATGCAGCCATAAATAAATAAATAAATAAAAATTTTAAAAATGCCCATTTGTTCACATCCTCATTAACTAACACTGTGTTCCTGCAGTTTTTATTACCATACTGATGTTTATTTAACCATTCCTTATTATTGGACATTTAGTTCTTTTCCAGTTTCTCATTATTATAGTGGTTAGATGAATATATTTGCACGTTTCTAAGTTTTTAATTCATATTGCCAAATCAATGAACGAAATTGCTGTGCATTTACTAGGAAATAAAAATTTGGCTTAGGAAATTCCATTTGGATTTTAGCTCACTGTCATCTGCACAACTTTTATTGTTACTGATTTTAAAGTAAACATCTATGATCCCTTTTATATGATAGGTTACTTTTCATTTTGTGAATTTATTTTAGAAAAGCAGCCTTTGATAGAGATGCATGTACTTGAACATAGATGCACAACAATATCAAGATACACCAGGTTCTCATGGTTCTTCAGGGGCTGGAGGAATTGAGTTAGCCACTGAAAATACACCCATCATTAATTAATTCTCTTTATGGGGCCCAGTTTTTCCTGTAGCAAAGCAATCCAGTTACATGATTCTAAATTGAACTCCTCATGTGTGGTAATAGTCCTGTTATTTGGTGCTTTTTTTTCTTTTATGAAGGAAAAAGGAGTGGTTCTGAAAACCCATTGAAACAGATTTTATATGTAAATGGATCTTTAAAGTAGTTACTTGAAGGCTCTTTTTACTTTTTATTTTTAACATTTTTTAAAAAATTAATTAATTTACTTTTTGGCTGCATTAGGTCTTCGTTGCGGTGCGCGGGCTTCTCATTGCGGTGGCTTCTCTTATTGCAGATCATGGGCTCTAGGCATGCGGGCTTCAGTTGTTGTGGCCCGCGGGCTCAGTAGTTGCGGCCCTCGAGCTTTAGAGCACAGGGTCAGTAGTTGTGGTGCATGGGCTTAGTTGCTCCGCAGCATGTGGGATCTTCCTGGACCAGGGCTCGAACCCATGTCCCCTTCATTGACAGGCGGATTGTTAACCACTGTGCCGCCAGGGAAGTCTGCTCTTTTTAATATTAAACAAATAGGGGATTTGTGTTTAAAAGATCAGTCTAGTCATCTTTTGATATCTATAAATGTAAATGAATTGTAGTGATTTTTCTAGATATCTACCCTTGTTTAAGGTATTAGCTTGTGTTCCTTATTCATAACAGTTTGTCTACTCCATTTTAAAATGGAATGTATTTACTCTCTATAGGAATATGCCAAAAACTGTAAGTAAAAAAAAAAAAAAAAAATCAAGATACGTAATATTGTAGAAAAATTAGTACTGAAACTTTTTTTTTTAAATGTCGGTTCATTGGTTTGTTTATTTATTTATTTTTGGCTGTGTTGGTCCCCGTTTCTGTGCGAGGGCTTTCTCCAGTTGTGGCAAGCGGGGGCTACTCTTCATCGCGGTGTGCAGGCCTCTCACTATCGTGGCCTCTCTTGTTGCAGAGCGCAGGCCCAGTAGTTGTGGCTCACGGGCCTAGTTGCTCCGCGGCATGTGGGATCTTCCCAGACCAGGGCTCGAATCCGTGTCCCCTGCATCGGCAGGCAGATTCTCAACCACCGCGCCACCAGGGAAGCCCTGAAACTTTTTTTATTACTAAAATATTGTTTAGCTTAGATCTTGTTTGGTTTTTGGTTTTTCTTTTTCCAAACAAAGAGATTTTGTTTTGGAGAGGTTTTTGGGGGGCGGGGAGGGGTTGGTGAGGGACTGTTTTTTTCCCCTAAACTTCAGGCAAGTCCTTATACTTTTCTTCCTATTTCTCCTGAAAGTCCAGGTCAATAAACGTTTTCTGTAAAGACCCATATAGTAAATATTTTAGGGTCTACTGACCACATACAGCCTTTGTCACATATTCTTATTTTATTACAACTCTCTAAAAATATAAAAAGCATTCTTAGCTAGTGAGCTGTACAGAAACAGGCTACCAGCAGGATTTGGTCCATACCTACTCTAGACTACAAATTATAATACAGTAATGACTTATAATCAGAAGATTTGGGGTTATATGTGATGCATATTCAATTAAAATTAAATGGAAGTCAACTCACATGACTGGTAAAGCCAAGAGATTGTCTAGCTTCAGGCTTGGCTGGATCCAGGAGCTCAAATGAAGATGGTCCTGTCAGTCCCAAGTCTGTGACTTATGACACCCTCATTCCCCCTCTTTCCCCAAAACACTGTCCAATCATTTATATTTCTATACGAAAGTCTCTTATATCCTCGGGTCATATGCCTGTCCTTAAATGATTTAGTATGGTGAGGGGGAGGGGATAGTGGTGGAGGAGTTGTAATTGTAGATGATGAAAATACAACAGTTTGAGTCTCACTCATATAGTGGGAGTGTATTGTGGATGACAGTTCCATCAGTACCACATGGAGAAGGGTTAGGAGATAGCTCTGCAAAGAATTTTTAAAAGAAAAAGGCAGGTGCTCAGAAAAAGGGCTGCTAGATAATATACAGTAGATGTCTGTTTGATCATCTTTTACTGTCACTTTAAAATGATTATATAAGTTGCAGAATAAAAGTGTTCATTTATTTGAATGGAGTCATTATTCACTGAATAAAGATGTTAGGTCAGTCTCCCGCTCCTCCTCTGCTTGATTTTCAAACAACCTTATGAAATACATTGACATTCATGTTTACTCTTGTACAGCAGAAGGAATCTTTCAGGAAATTGGGAAGTTTAATTATTGCATTGCTAGAATATTTTATTATTGAGAGGAGTGCTGTATTTTCATTATAGAACTGTGTAGTAGGTTCGATTATATGTGTATATCATGTCAAAGATTAGCATACCTGTAACAGATCATGTGAGAATTAAAAATAGAATGAAAGCTGATAGTGAATGTGTATTGCCCAGTTGTCTATTGCTACTTTTAAAGTAATTTGACACAGTTAAGAGTGAAAACCGTACCTTTTCCAAGAGAAATACTTTTGTACTGAGATGTTAATGTAATGAGAAATAGTTTTAATATTTCAAGTCGAAAAGAAAAATCAGTCATAAGTAGAAGGCACCCACGAACATCTTAACTATTTTTACATTAGTAAGGGTCCAGAAAGTAAAATGTCCAAGGCCCTTAATTTGTTGATTCTTTTAAAATGTTGTTATATTTTTAAAAATCCAAGCTTACAGTTGGATATATAAGAGGTTTAATTATTTCACATTTCAAATGTCACACTTTAAAAATGTCACACTTTAAAAAAAGGACTTTTTTTTTTTTTTAAGGCTGAAGCCCTGGACTTTGTGTAAATCAGTTTTGCTTAGGAATACTTTTTCAAAAAAAAAAAAAAGAAAAAGAGTAAGACATACCTATATTGTAGAAGACAAATCAATTAGGAATTTTAAGAGAATACTAACTGCTAGTTTCACCTTTATCCAAAGGAATAAAGATTATAGGAATATATTTGTAGGTACAAGTGCACATATTCTTATACCGGTAATACAGTTGATCCTTGAACAATGAGGGGTTAGTCTGCATGTAACTAATAGCTGCCTGTCCTTATCCATGGTTCCTCCACATCCTTGGATTCAACCAGCCACAGACCGTGTAGTACTGTAGTATTTACGGTTTACTGAAAAATACCTGAGTATAAGTGGACCCTGCATTGTTCAAGGGTCAACTGTAATAAGAGCTTTGATACAAGATTTATACCTAACTTTATTACATAAAGGCTTTGTGGATAAGAATATATTAATTTGATCAGTGATATTCTGGTTGCTTCTCAAAGTGGCATCATAAAAATAAAAGATAATGCAGTTTTGCTGCATTACAGAGCCTGGGACAGGGAGATGTGTTTGTGGTATGTGTGTTCCCATGCACAGGTGTTTTAATCGGTTTTCAGTAGGTTGTAGGTTTACACTTTTCCATGTTCCCACCATTTATTAAAATACTCCATATTTGACCAGTAGAATGATAGGAAACATTTCAGTTCTACAAAAATACTCTATTTTTATGCAGAGAGTTTAAAGTTTTCTAAACGAACCAGTAGAGCAAAATTTTAACACCTTGCCAAGTATATTGAAGATGTAGTACTCTCTGTTCTGCTTTAAAATAAGCTTAGAATTGTGTAGTTGTTTGGGTTATGTACTTGTAAGCAAGTCAGTTAATATTTTTGTGTCTGAAAAATGAGAATTATTACAACTTTATATCTGAAAGTGCTTTTGAAAATCTCCATAACCGATCTAAAATTGTGAAATAGGGACTTCCCTGGTGGTCCAGTGGTTAAGACTCCGTGCTGTCCATGCAGGGGGCCTGGGTTCAATCCCTGGTCAGGGAACTAGATCCCACATGCCACAGCTAAGACCCAGAGCAGCCAAATAAATAAATATTAAAGAATAAATAAATAAAATTGTGAAGATAGTATGTGCTAGCATTGTCAGTTTGCCGAATGGCCAAAAGAAGGTTAAGCTGTCCTGGTTTTCTAGGAAATGCTTTATCTACCAAGCTGAAGTTTGTGCTTCAGCTTTCCTTTGTCCCAGAATTTATGACCTTTCTATCTTCTAAACATGTTTTAGACTTTTGGAAGAATTTATGTAGTTCTCCTCTAAGGAAGTTTAGAGAACAAAATGTTGGGGGTTCTCTTACTTTATCAGGCTGGATGGAGTTAATGTCAATTAGCCTGAGAGTCGTTTTACATTATGATTTTGTGATATCAGTTATAAATAGCTTTCTGTTCACTCTTGTTTTGGTTTTTCTCTGCCCTACTTCTCTGTAACTTAGTACAGTTCTTTTAAAGTCTAACACCAAGAATGGATAGAGAGATTGTGGCACATCCACACAAAGGAATACCACTTTGCAATCAAAAGGAATGGACCAATACGTGCAACACCATGAGTTCATCCCCACGACACTGTGATTCCATTTATATGAAACTCCAAAGTAGACAATAGCAGCAGAAAAGAAGACCAGTGATTGCCAGGGACTTGAAGTGTGAGGGGGGGATTAATTGCAAGGACCATAAAGGAACTTTTTAAAGTGATGGAAACGTTCTATGTCTTGATTGTGGTGTTGGTTATATGCGTGAATAAGTTTGTCAAACTCATTGAACCCCGTGCACTTAAAATGAGTACATTTTATCATACGGAAATTACATTTGAATGAAGTTGTTTAAGAGAGAGTTAAACACCAAAGTCTAAAATAGGACATGAGTAGTGAAAGTGTCAAAAAGTATACTGTCACCACAGATTAGCAATAAAGCAGTAGCCCACAATACATTGTTGAATATTATTTTGAATGTCACTAAATAGATGTAAAAATTTGTATTAGTGTCTCTATTACTGTATCATGGTATTTATAGATACTTTAGTATTACATGAACTAAGTAATATTAGTGACAATAATACAAAGGTTTTTAAGGTGCCTAATAAGTGAAAGTACCTTATGTTTTTTTGCAGTTTTAATATAATGTGCACTGATGGCTTTTTCCCTCTAAATTGTACATTTTTTAGTCCAACTTAGTCACATAATTCAGATAGATAAGTGTAATTTAATATTTTCTGAAATATTATAAAATTTCTAAATTTTTTAAATATTAAAAAATAGTGACATTATTAGCTGAATATATTAAGCTAGCTCCATAATCCGTCTACATGCCATGTCCATCTTTCAGGTGTCTGGGGTGTGTATCCAGCTAGGCAAAGATAAAATAGTATATAGGATGTCAGATACAGCTTTGTGATCACATCAAATAATTCTGGTGACAGCTATATAGAAAATCAACCTTAAAATAAAACTGAAATTTAAGAAACGCTTAGGCCAGTCTTCTTTTGTCACTTTAAGTTTCACTCTTTGATCCTTTTATGCTGGTTTGAAGAGTCTAGATAATCTTTCACAGAAGTTCTTTGGGGTGGGAGGTAGAGGGAGAAGGGCCCAAAAGGTCTGGTTTAGATTTCTAAATGGTAATGCCTGTCTGAACATAGATTTTTGTCCTTATACTTTCTGCTTTGTGTTTAAAGAGTTTTTAATGGCTTGCTTTTCACCTAGCAACTTTCATCATGTATAGTTTAAGTGCAAATTGGATGAACTGAAGTTTTTAAATGAAGAGTCTAAAAGGTCAAGAAGATGTCTAGAATCCTTTTTGCCCCCTCTTTCCCAGAACCTTTAGTGGTGTTTTTAACAAAATCAAGAGTAAGGAATTTCTTATCTTTACACTTTTTAAAGCAGTAAAGTGGAAAAAAATTAAAATTGGAGAAGAAACAAATGATCTGGAGAACTGTTATTGTACAGTTGGCCTCTGAGAAAGTTACCATCTATTTAAGATGATGCCAGAAGTTCCAGTGGAAGTATGCTCTGTTGACTTTGGAGACCTCTCACTGCTGGGGGTTTGTGTTTAGATAGAGCTCACCACCCAGTGTGTTGTCATGTCATGTATGGTGTAGAGTAACAGTGTTGTTTGGGGGCCGGGGGGCAGTAGACGATGCTCTGATGGCTTCCCCATTGTTCATGAACTAGCAATAAACTTTTCTCAGTTGCTGTAACTTTTCAGAATCCGTTATCCCTATAAAGGTATTTAGTTAGATTCCAGAATAACATGTAAAGTGTGCTTGATTGACTTTCTCCCCCTAATTATACAGTATTCTGTAAATTGGACATTCGAATAACCTTCGGTTCAAATGTATATTTCTTGCCATTGAGTTGGTGAAAGGAAACATTTTGTTCTCTCGTGGCCTTATTGATGAGCCTCATATAAACTAGGTGAAATGGGACAGTGCAAAGAGAATGCAGTAAAGTGCTGAATGAAATACAGTAAAGTCCTGAAATACATAGTATATACAAAAAAAAATCTCTTGGCTTTAGTTAGTGGAGAAGAGTAGTGGAAGAGTAGAGTTGTGATAGGAACTTTTCAAGAGGATGGTTTGAGAGGAGAGGGACTTTCATTCATGGTGTTGGTTAGCTTGCGTCAGGGTTAGGCCAGAGTGAGAAGATTTCTCCTGAACAGGAATGCCAAGCACCACATGAACTTCCCCAGTATGAGCAGGTGCAGTAAAATCAAACTATGGAAGTAAACCTGGAGACTGCTAGAGAGGCCGTGGAAGAGACCATGGATTTTTGACCGGATGATGACCTGAAGAATTATTGTCATTTTTAATTTAAGGTAACTGCTCTTTTAAAATGTTTACTTTTGCATTTCACATGTATAGGTTTAAGAAAATCTACCAAGAAGCGCAGCGAATCCCCACCTGCTGAGCTCCCCAGTTTGAGGCGGAGCACACGCCAAAAGACCACGGGCTCCTGTGCTAGTGCCAGGTAATAGTCTGGGCTTTGCCAGTTTATGATTAGCTCGTTATCTGTGTTCAGCTTTCAGCAAAATCCTTAATTTTGTAAGTTTTTAAAAATTATTAAAATTTTCTCTTGAATGTTGAGCAAAGAAATTTATTTTAATATAGCTAGTATTGCTGTATATTTTCGTGAATTCTTCCCCAATATTTATTTACCTTTTTTTTTGCTAAGTTCTAATCATGCCTTTTATGGGCAACACCTTTGTCTTCTACCTTTTCCTCTGCTGTTACATTATTTGCACAGAGTTATTGCCAATAGTTGAAAGTCTGGTTGCTTTCAGAGTTCTAGTCTGCCAAAGAAATCTCTAATGAGCATCTTTATGCAGATTTGGGTTATTTTTAAAGGTAGCTAAATTTCCCAGTAGTGTGATGAATGGATCAGAAGGGATGCCTGTAATATTGTAATGGCTGTAATATTGCCTAATTAGTTTCTAAAAGTGTTGGCACAAGTTATTGAGTTTAATGGGTGAGGGGGAGAGATGTACTTAATTTTCATTTTGTGTTCCAGTACCTCTCCTCACAGAAGAATGTAGGTTTGGTTTGTGTTCTCTCACATCTCCAGTTCCCATTCCTCCTGGTTGCTATTTTGGAGCCCCTTTTCAGAAAATGATCTACCTTTCACATATGATACAGTGTATTATTTCATGTACATTATTAACTGATTCAGAACCTTAGGATAAAGTTAAAAATCTTTTTGTTGGAATTTCGTCTCAGATTTTCAGGCTTGGTCAGTTTTGGTCTTGTGCTGGTAATCACAGCTGTATGGGACTTCTCCATCCTTTATATGTAGTTTGCTCTTATATGTACTTCGTTCTCTCTACTAAATGTGCCAGAAACCAGTGATGCAGGTGACTGATTTTAGTTTACCTTTTCCCTAGTCTAACTTAGGTCAGTAGAAAGGCTTTAAGCACTTCTTTTTGTTCTTCTCTGAGGTAATCGACTTTATACTCTTGGCCGTGGGTACAGTAGTAACACAAGGAAACAGTATGACTTGTTACCTAATAAGTCATAAGAAATGGACTCTTGCCACTTTAATCTCTACTCTTCCACTTATTTCCTAGTTCTGTCAGGATTGTCTGAAATATCTGGAGTTAGTACACCTGTTTGCCTTTGAAGTTTTTTGGCAGTACTTTTATGAGGACCTCTGAGAAAATTTCTTAGTTCTTTAGGGCTTTTGTCCTGTTTTGGGCCAAACTTTGAATCCAGTTTACCCAAGGTTTATAATCTTAGATATAAACCAAATTCACTGTAGTTGAAAATTAATTTTAAGCTGTATGTGGCGTCAGGTAATCTAGCGTCCTATCTTTCTCTGCAGCATTCTCTCCTTCTCCTCGGGCCCACTGTCTTGATGAACGAGAAGTTACTTACGTGCTACACACAAGCTGTCTAGCCACCTGCCTGCAGTGCTCTTCATCTCAAACTTTTCTGAATTAGTTGAGATTCCTCTTAAATTTAGTGCTTTCGTAGTCGATCACAGCTGCGGCTTGGTCTCTTTAGACTAACACACCTTGAAGGCAGCAACCAAATGTTCAGCACAGAGTGTGTCACATGGTTGATACAAATTAAATGTTAAATAAATGACTTAATTTGAATCCCACTAATTTATAGCTTGGTAATTGGGGTTTGGAGTGAGCTTTTTTCCCCTGTGAATGAAAGGTTGGCAAAGTAAATCCCTGCTTAGGGAGGAGTTTTAATAATTGAGAGAATAAACTCTTCAAGAACTCATTGGTGATTCAGAGCTTTCATTTACATGTCACTTATGCCTGGTTCCTTCTTGTTCTTTACTGGGCAACATCTAATTTCACTGTAGTTTACTTTAGTCTAAAACATTTCTTTAGTAGTAGATTTTTGCACTTTCTGAGGTTATTTGGGGAGCTGCCTTTAAACAAAATTAAGTTGTTGTAATTTTGGAAGTCTTCTTTCTCTACCTGATTTGCTTACTGATTTCGCTATTAAAATAGAAAGAAAGTCATCAATAAAATATAATCTGCTTCATGATAAATGACTGATGATTCCTTTTTCCATATCTTACACTATGCCTCAGTCAGAACAAGTGTCTTCCCAGATGTCATCTGTATTTATTTATAAATATTAAATACTCATTTCTTTTATTTTAAAGGCTAGAGCTATTGTCCATTATTAGGATAGTAATTTTTTGATGATTTAAGTAATCCGGGACTTAAGTGATGGGAATTTTTCCCATCTTCTTCTCTCCCCCTGTCCTGCCCCCATTTTCAAGTATCAGTCTGAAAGTCCATATAGTGGTCCACTATTTACCCAGGAATTAGGGATCTATTTTAAATGAATTGAATTGTCTCTGCAGAAGGAATCACTTTTCCATGTAGTTGAAGTGTTTAAAAATCACTTCTGTTTGTAAGGATGACAACAGCTCATAGCAACACAAAAGCTTGTATTGTCAATGTGATATAGCTTGGATGAGTTTTAAATATACAAAGTCTTGGTTGTTACCCATAGTGATTTTCTACAACAATTTTTATGTAAAAAGAAGAAACTAGCTCTGTGTTCCATGCATTGGAGCTTTGTGCTGTGTGGGCATTGCTCCTGGTCACTGGGAGTGCTGCCTATGATGGTATTTTTCTGTTGTAGTCGGCGAGGCTCTGGCCTGGGCAAAAGAGGAGCAGCTGAAGCTCGTCGACAGGAGAAGATGGCAGACCCTGAAGGCAACCAGGAGACAGTGAATTCTTCAGCTGCACGGACGGACGAAACTCCCCAAGGAGCGGCAGGTAGATTGGCACTTCTTAAGCCTAAAAAGCATTTATGTATCTTCCAGATTTATTTGGAGATAGCTTACTTTTTAGGTACACCAAATATAATGGAAGAGAGGAGACAGATACATCTTAAGATGTTAGCCATCACACTTGTTCGCTTTTGTTCCGCTTTATAGATTTGGTGTTTTGATTAGTTGTATTCATTTGTTGTTGTTGCTGTTTAATCTTTTTCCAAATCCAAATTTGTACTAATTACATTCAGAGGCCTTTTAAGAAGCAGTAAGTCCCTTTCTGTTTAAGCTTCTTAAATATTGATCAGTACATATAATAGTTGCCTACTGATTGACTGTAAAACTTTAAATTCATAGTAAAAACGTAAGGATGTGGCTTAAATTGCTTCATACAAGTCTAAATTTTAATTTAGAACGTTGTAGTCCCTAAAAAATAACAAGTATTCAGTTTGAATCTAAGCAGCTTTAAGACTAGTATTCCTGTTCTGGGTTTCTTATTTTTATTCTCCTAGATGTCTTAGCCCAGCAAAAATTAGGCCCCCCGCCCCACCCCAAGTATGTACCCATTTCCAGTGCCAGAAGGCAGCTGACACTCCACGGCTTGATTGTTGCTAACGGGTTTAAACAGTAGCTTGTTATAAGCATTTCTCACTAACACTAAGAACAGATACAAAAATATTATAAGCATCATTATGAACATATGGGTCTGAGTTGAGGCCCTTAAATCTGGATGATATGTGTAGCTTTAGGCGTAGGCATGTTCTTACTTTTGAACAGAGTTCTTTCATGTATTACTGTTAGTATCAGAATAGGTGCCAGTTTTCTTTAATGCCTATGGTTGGTATATCCTCATTTACCAGGAAGGTTCTGGTTTGCCCACTGCTGTCCATGTTCTGTGCCTTCTGTCTCAGCTTTCTGTCCAGCTTAACATCTTTACCAACTTGTCTTTCCTGGTTTTGTATGATAGATTACATGGCGAACTTACGGCATCTCTTCTGGTGGTGCCTTTTTCCCAGAATAGTTTTTCTGAAGGGTTAAATGGTAGATTTTTGGAAACATACACGGCATTGCACATGCAACTCACTGCAGCTCTGTAGGACACACAGCCTATGCTTCCCAGTGTTTTAATGTTTATTCCAAGTCTGAATATGGAAGTGGAGCAATTCCCATATGGATGACACTTTGAGAGCCAGCTGCTGAGTGTGTTGTTCAAGTGGACTCATTACGGTAATTACAATAGCTAACATTTACAGAGCGTACACTCCATTGCAGACACACTATTGAGCACTTTACATATATTCTCATTTAATATTCAGAACAACCTGCTGAGCTGTGAGGTGCTGTTATCCTCATTTTATAAATGAGAACAACTGAGATGCATAATGGTTAAGCTTGCCAGGGTTACAAACTAGGATGTGTGACTCTCAAATCCAGGTCTTAGAGAAGAGAAGTGCACAGTTATAACAGCTGTGGTGTTCTGCTTCCCTGTGGTTACTCGAGTTTGTTTAATTCATAGGGGTGTAATTGGAGGCCAGAATGAGGGGGTGGTGTGTAAAATTTTGTTCCCTGGTATATTTGCCAAAGAGGATAAAAGCTTCAAGGGATTAGGTTCACGCGATTGCCCTCCGAAAGGCTCGCCCGTGTTTCATTGTCATCCATATTTGAAATCCCATTGTGATCTAGGTGCTTTCTGAGTTTATGTAAAAGATACATGTGCATGTTCACTGGTGTTAGAGCAGCACTAACTTTATTACCTTTTGGAGGCTGGATCCCTTGTACGTACTACAGGGGTTCCTCTGCCAGCCCACTAAAGTGCTTCTGGGGAAGGAGGCAGATTACTTATTACTAGCTTTATATTAAGTCCTTCAGTGTAATGTGCTTTCGTTTCTCAGTATGTAAAACTGGAATTTAAAGAAAAATTAAACCCTCTAAGTTCGTGTAGAGTACAAACTGATGGTGGTAACTTAGAGCGTCTTATGGCAAGTGTCCATTCTCAGACAGTTCTTGTACAGTTGGTATAAGACTCACTTCATCTGAAACATTTATTTTGAAATAATGTTTTTACTAATTTAAAAAGATTAATCTCTTCAGTCTTATGTATGTATTCATTTTTCAGTGTTTCTTTATTTTTAGAGATCATTTCTTCCTGACTTATTTCAGTGGCCTCGTTGATATAAGTGTATTTCTTTTTTCACATGTAGATATTAAAGCATTGCTCCATCTTTGGAATACTTGCTTCTATCACCCTGACTTTGCCAGTGTTGTTGACATTTAGGAAAGTTTGTTGATAATGGTGTCCCTTTGGGTCACTCTGAAGTTTACTGTGATGTGGAGTGCAACCCCTCTAGCTCTTTATAGAAGAAATGTCAGCTCTTGAAGTTGAAAGTTAAGTGTTCCCCACATTGTCCCAAGAGCTGAAGGGTTTAGTTTTAGACTTCATTAGAACTGAGCATCCCTTTATAGTGCTGATAAAGTCTTGCAAATCTTAGTAATACTAAGGTGGGGAATCAAGCAGTCTTCTTCATACCCAGAAATCAATCAAAGTAAGGAAAAATGTTCTGACACCTGCATTTGGCACTGGGAATCTTAATTTCACAAGAAATGAACAGGGTCAGATTGTAAAAAGAAAGCAACTCAGTTTTGTAAATTTTTCTCTCCCTCATTATTTTTGGTTAGTACCACTAAAAATTAGATTGCTACCATATCACCAGATGCCAAGGCCCATGTAAGGTGTAATTATATTCCAAACAACCATTCTTCTGGCCTAGCTCAAAAGTTTTCGTGACACTAAAAATGTCTTCCCGTTGCCTCCTATACTTAGGTATTTGGTAAACCCTTAGCAGTTCCTGTCAAGTAAAAGTGAATTCTATCAGCTTTAACTGTGTGTTGGAAACTGCCTTACATGGTGCTGTGAAGATATGCTGAGACTAGATGGGAGAGATACCAGTTTAAACAAAAAAAAAAGATTGACACCTCTTAAAATCTGGCATTGGATTTTCTCTGTTTGATAGCCTTGCTTTTATATTTGTGTTGGGATGGATTTTGTGTGTGTTGCCCAAGGTTTGATGCCTTGATTGAAGCAACTTTCTCGCTGACTGCTATTAATGGGTTACATTTCCTTACCTGCATGACTTTACAAACAGCCGCTCACAGTAAGCTAGTTTGGTTGATCTAATTTTGTAAAACTTAGAAAAAAGGGAGCTATGGTAAGCAAACGCCTATTAATACTTGCCATCAAAGGGATGGCAGCTGGAAAGGATCTTTTTCCTTGGGTCCAGTAACTGATTTGTGTCAAAATAGGTCCTCGACTTGATTAAAAACCAGAATATCCCTGCTCCTCCTTGTAGTGGGTCTGTGGCTCCCTTAAGGTTGGGACCCTCCCTATAATACTCTTAACAGCTCTTTTAATTCTGTGCTTTTACAAGTTTTACGTCTTGGTTAATGTCTTTGTGTCAGGGCAATTTGAGGTATTTATTATTCATTATGTCAGTTCTTAGAATAATATATTTAAGAAGTCACTTAAGGTTAAACCTTTAAAATTGTAAGTTGTAGATTTGTAGGCTGGTTTAAAGTCAAACTAGTAGAACCTCTGATACGCTTTAAAAAAAAACCAGCATTACCTTAAGTGAACTTGTGATTTTTTTTTTCTTAAAAAATGTGTGGTTCCAGAGTGTGCCTTTGTGGGGGTGGGGAGCAGGAAAGAAAGAAAAACCAACAATTTTGTTTGCCAAAACTTAGTATTTGCTTTCCACATTTTGTAAAAGTTTCAAAGTAAGTTTAAGAGCCACTTGACTAAGTTCAGTCACAATTGGGACCTGATAGCAGGGCTGGTTGGCGTGGTTTCTGTATAGCGCGAAGAAGCAGCGGCACTGAAATCAGGAACGAGTGCTGGAGGGTAAGTGCGAGGCGCTGGTAGGTGCAGCTTGTACGAGTGCGGCCTGCGAAGTCAGACTGCCTGGGCTCACGTCTCACGCCCGTGGTCAGTTGTCCGACCTTGGGCAAGCACTCAAAGACACAAAGCCTTGGTTTCCCCATGTGCGTGGTAGAGCTTGTAATACTTCTCTGTATGGTTGAGAGCAAACACATGGACACGTTCTCCATACAGTCCACATTTAATGAGTGCTACCTACAAGTAGCCTTATATATATATATATATATAAGTACAGTTGTTATTTCCTTTTTTTCCATGAGAAGTGTGGATTTTGCTAAACTCCATTACTCCTTAATATTAGCATTTCTACTTAGCCTGTTACTCTAAACCACGGGGTTGCCAGCGTTTTCTGTGAAGGGCCAGATAATTGATGTTTTAGGCTTTATGCAGGCTCTGTTGGAACAACTCTGTGGTTGTAGCACAAAAGCAGCCACAGGTATGTAAGTGAATGAGTTTGCGTATGTTTTAACAAAATTTTATTTGCAAAGTGGTGTGCTGGACTGGATTTGGCCCGTGGGCCACAGTTTGCTGATTCCTGTTCTAAACCATACATTTTTCTACAAGTTTTTTAAAAATCCCGGTGAAATGTTAGAATACTTAAATGAGGGGTGAAGAAAAGTACTAAGAAAACAGAGTTGGTGGCTGGTGTATTTACATCTCTTTCTTCAGAAAAACTCTTTACATTCACATACGTGATCCATGTGCCTCTTTTAATAATGACAAAAATATTCTTCCTGCCTTGCATTCTGTCACCATCTGTCAAGTGGACAGGACTTAAGGTATTGTGGATGATGTGGTCATACACAGCTGAGAATCGTCTATGTACAAAAAATGCTTTAGGACTCAACAGACACTGAGAGGAGGGGACAGTAAAACTGCTAGGTTTATAGGAATATATTTTCATCTCCTGGTCAGATTTATAATATTGTAGAATCAGCCACTATTTACTTAGACGAATTATCGATCAGGTTAGCATTTTGGGTAGTAGAATCCTTCTGAATCTGAACTCTTCATTCTGCATTTGTTGTGACGTGTTAGTTGCCCTGTCTTTTGTACTTCAGTGTTTTGCAGTCTTCTGTCAGTTGTAATGTGTTTCTTCAATGTTTTGTCCTGGAAATAAGAGAGCGTAATCTTTGCACAGTCTTGAAATGAAAGAAAACACGGCAAACGATCGTATCCAGACTATAGTCCAGGAATAAAGCAGACTGAAGAAGGCACACATCTACATGGAACATTTTCCCCAAATGTCAGTTTTGCTTTTCTGTTTGTGACTAATTGCCCATCTATTAAATATCACAATGGTTTTTTAGCAGTGTTACGTTTATGGACTTTTGGTAGAGGAGTTCAGGATAAGACTCAATTCAGGAACAGTTTCAAAGACAGGAGGGAACTATGAAAACCATGTACGAGTGAAATGCAAAGCTTATATATTATGCTTGTTTCTAATGTAGTTGAGCCATCTTTTTTCCATAAAACCTACATGATGAAGTCTAGAATAACAGCTGGTGTGCAGTGGGCAGACACGTTTGCCTTTATTCATTGTTGTCTGTAAAACTCTGCTTTTTCTTTTTTAAGATAAACCAGACATAATGAATTTAAATGTTCCTCTCCTAACCCTCACCTTTCCCCCCCCCCCCCCTCGAAGCCTCTAGTTCTGTTGCAGGGGCTGTGGGCATGACCACTTCTGGGGAGAGTGAATCGGATGATTCCGAGATGGGACGATTGCAAGGTAAAGAGAGTTACTGAGCTTACAAGAAACTCGTCATGGGCTGCCTGTTACTACCATTCTTTGTTGAAGTTAATTCGGATAAGCTCTTAAAAGTATAATGTAGCAGTGCCCATACCTCCAAAAAAAGCTTTCTACGTAGTGGTGATTTGATGATTTGGAATTGGAAGATGATCCGTTTGGCTCTTCATCTTTACTGTTTAACTAGATAAAAATCTTATATAGTATATTTATTTTTTATGTTTAAAAATTTTTTTTCATTATGGTTGCATGTATAGCTAGTAATACATTAAGGGAGATATTGAACAAGGGGTAGCTTAATATGTTGTGCTCTGGTACCTAATGACATATTGCATCTAGTAGGATGCTTGATCAACTGTTTGAAAATGAATGTAGATTGTATACATAAACTCAAGGTATTATAATGTTGTAAGTGCTTTTAAAAAGCAGCTTTATATTATGTATACATTATTTACAAGTACATGGATATGTATTTTTATTATCTTCAGACAGCTGATTTATAGAATAGATCCCCAGTGTGAGGCTTACAAGAAACATTAATGAATCAGTTTCAGATTGCTTTTAAGTTCCTGGAGGAACTTATAGCAATCACTTTTTGACTAGAACTCTTATGAACAGTTTTTCTCACTTTTGGGAACTGAGAAAAATGATTTTTTTTCTATGTTTTTAGAGGATCTCATGATCAGTATCTGACTGGGAAATAATAGAGTGAAATAGCTAAGGTGCTTAACATAACTTCTTCAAAATAAATGTTTACTCTGGGTTTCTCTTGGACCATTTACATAGTCCCTGCTGGCACGGATATTTAATATCTCCATAAAACCTTAAGATGCCCTGGAGTAGACACATGGGTGTTGTAACTTATATTAATTATATTAATACATACAAGTGGTCTTGAAAAGTTTAATGTAACTTAAAGTTCAAAATGGAAAGTAATTGTTTAAGTCAATTATGTGATGAATCAGTTGTTCGAAACTTCTAGATAAGATCAGTTGTATTAACACTTCGACTACTCCTCCTGCCCTTCTTTTTTCCTTAGCTCTCTTAGAGGCCAGGGGTCTTCCTCCTCACCTGTTTGGTCCTCTTGGTCCTCGGATGTCACAACTTTTCCATAGAACAATTGGAAGCGGAGCTAGTAAGTGAATACTTTTAAATTTGTCCTCCCCTCAGAACTCTTAGTAATTAGTTGAGTGCTGTTTCTACTGTTTACCTATTCATGTAAGAGAGTTTTCACATAAGGAAGCTTTCATGAACGTTAACCTGTTTTAAAAAACAGAGTTTCTTCACATTCTTGACTTAAATAATAGCAACTCTTCAAGATTTTCTCCTTTTATTTTTGATTACTGAACTGGAACCATTAGAAAACCCTCCAACGTTTACAACAAGATTGACCCTTCATTTTGTTTGTTTTTGAACTATAGAAGAGTGTAGGATCTCAGGTGATTACATTATTATAGCATCTGATTGCATGCTTTGCACAGATTTGTGTCTTGAGATTTTTATGGTATAATAAAATTTAACCCATTAGGCAGTTGATTATAAAATGAGCCTGAGAGGAAAGATTTCTCAGCAGAATTACCAGTAACTAGACTCATTTAATCAAATTAATATAACCCAGAGATCTTATCATATATGCTGGATATAAGAGTGATTGTTTAAGTCTCAGTTTGTAACTAAGAATATGATTTTGCATAATCACAAGTTCAGTTAAATTCTGTCTGGTATAGAATATTACCTTTAGCTTCCTTAAGCAATAAAATTTACATTTAAGCATTTTTAAAAATTGAAGTATAGTTGATTTACAATGTTGTGTTAATTTCTGCTGTGCAGCAAAGTGACTCAGTTTTATATATATATACACACACACACACACATTCTTTTTTACTTCATCAATAATATTTCCATAGAATCAGTAGGCTATTTGCAGACTTCAGTCTTGATTAATTTCAAAATTTCTGAAGTGTTACCGAAGGTTGTTAACTCTGACCTTACAAATAAATTTGTACTTGTATAATTTTCCATTAAATATTCTAAGTTAAAAAAAAAATAATGCAATGTGTGTACATGTGCTCATATTATGTGTACTTGTACTTGAGGATTTTAAGAAGCAGCGGGTATTTTATTTTTAATTTTTGAATTTTATTTTATTTTTTTATACAGCAGGTTCTTATTAGTTATCCATTCCATACATATTAGTATATACACGTCAATCCCAATCTCCCAATCCATCCCACCCCCACCCCCCGCCACTTCCCCCGCTTGGTGTCCATACGTTTGTTCTCTACATCTGTATCTCTATTTCTGCCCTGCAAACCAGTTCATCTGTACCTGTACCATTTTTCTAGGTTCCACATATATGCGTTAATACACGATATTTGTTTTTCTCCTTCTGATTGACTTCACTCTGTATGACAGTCTCTAGATCCATTCACGTCTCTACAAATGACCCCAATTTCGTTCCTTTTTATGGCTGAGTAATATTCCATTGTATATATCTACCACATCTTCTTTATCCATTCGTCTGTCAATGGGCATTTAGGTTGCTTCCATGACCTGGCTATTGTAAATAGTGCTGCAATGAACATTGGGGTGCATGTGTTTCTTTGAATTATGGTTTTCTCTGGGTATATGCCCAGTAGTGGGATCGCTGGGTCATACGGTAATTCTATTTTTTGGTTTTTTTTTTTTTTGTTTTTATTTGCGGTACGTGGGCCTCTCACTGTTGCGGCCTCTCCAGTTGCGGAGCACAGGCTCCAGACGCGCAGGCTCAGCGGCCGTGGCTCACAGGCCCAGCCGCTCTGTGGCATGTGGGATCTTCCCGGACCGGGGCACGAACGCGTGTCCCCTGCATCGGCAGGTGGACTCTCAACCATTGCGCCACCAGGGAAGCCCTATTTTTCATTTTTTAAGGAACCTCCATACTGTTCTCCATAGCGACTGTATCAATTTACATTCCCACCAACAGTGAAAGAGGGTTCCCTTTTCTCCACACCCTCTCCAGCATTTGTTGTTCGTAGATTTTCTGATGATGCCCATTCTGACTGGTGTGAGGTGATACCTCATTGTAGTTTTGATTTGCATTTCTCTAATAACTAGTGATGTTGAGCACCTTTTCATGTGCTTCTTGGCCATTTGTATGTCTTCTTTGGAGAAATGTCTATTTAGGTCTTCTGCCCATTTTTGGATTGGGTTGTTTGTTTTTTTAATATTGAGCTTCATGAGCTGTTTATATTTTTGGAGATGAATCCTTTGTCCGTTGATTCGTTTGCAAATATTTTCTCCCATTCTGAGGCAGCTGGTATTTTTGTTTTTGTTTTGTTTTGCTTTGCTTTTGCTGCCCTGATACTCATCTCTCAAATAACATAGCCTCCTGCAAAGTTCTCGAGAACCCTTGAGTATGCATTTTTATTCAGTGTTGTTTATTAGGCACTGGGATATACAGAGTCATGGATAGGATAATAAGCAGAGTTGTTTCCCACGTGGAAGCTTCCCTGTTAGAGAGTGACCCTGGCAATAAACAATTACTATGTAGTAAAATTTCAGGTCGTGTCAATGCAGTGAAGGAAAACAAAGCAGAGTTAGGAAGGCGTTTGTTGGTGTGATGATAGGCTGGTTAAAGAAACCTTTTCTGAGGTGATTTTGTGGAGAACAAAATGGAGTGAGAAAACCAGCTCTGCAGGGATCTGAGGGAAAAAGGAAGTGCAAGGCCGCGGGTGGAAATGAGTTTGGCATGCTCATGAGACAGCAGGAGGTGCCTATGGAAAGTGAAAGGAGAGTGGTAGAAGATGAAATCTGAGAGGTGTAGGTGCTTGCCAGGTCATGTTGGACCTTTGCAGCAGGCCAGCAGCAAGTGTGGGATTTAAACTAAGGGTAATCAGGATTTATCTGTATTATGAAAAAGATCAAGCATACACAAAAGTTGAGAGTATTATTAGTAGTATAATAACATCCATGAACCCATCAACAATTATCGATCCACATGACCTGACCATTGTTTCATTTATATCCTCGGTTCTCCTCACTCCCAAGTTTATTTTTTTAACTTTTGCCATTTGCATATATTTGAATTTATATCTGTAAAAATAAGGACATAACCACAGTACTGTCTAAAAAAGTTTATATTAAGAAAATCCTTAGTAAGTATCTAGAATTCAAATGTTCCAGTCCTCACATAAATATTTTAAAAACTTTTAATTTAACTGATGGCAAAGTATAGATCATATTTTTAATGTGTGTACTTTTTTATTTTTTAAGAGAAATTTGATTTCATTTATTTTTCCACTTCATTTATTTTGGGGGAGAAGGCTGGGAAGAAAAATTGTTTCAGAGCTACCCAAGAATATTAGCATTAAACATCGGAAATCCATATTAAGGCTTGACTATTGCACATGAAATGAGTATAAACGATAGACTAGAACCAGAGTAGAAAACAGTGACACACCCCCATGCCCATGACCCAGCTTCAGCAGTGCCTGCTTCATGGCCAGTCTGTCTTTACACCCACCAACATCCCTCCTCTTGTATTAATTTGAAATGAATCCCAGACATTATATAATTTTATCTATAAACATTTCATCATGTAGCTCAAGATAATGTCCCTTAAAACACACATACACATGCATGCGTACATCCACATTACTATTATTATATCTGAAGAAGAAGCCAGTAATTCCTTATTGATAGATACCCATTCAGTCAGATTTCCATTGCTCAAATGGAAAAGTTAAAAAAAAAAAAAAGTAAACTTCTTGTTAAACAGGTAGTTGGATCTAGAGGCTTTTTCACGTTCAAGTTTGGTTCTTTATTTTCTTCCTCTGGTGAGGAAAGACTATGCAAAAGTGGTAGTGATTTCTAGTATTAGGAAGCCCACAAAGTCTAGACAACAGGGATTAAAAAGGAAAGCATTTCATATCTAATGATCAGTCTTCATTTATTCGAAGTAAAAGAAGTAATTTAGTTGAAATATATAAAGAATATCTCTCCCTTCTATTTGGTTACCCAGGAGAATAGTTGGTACAGGAAAAACATTTCCTACCCTTTATTTACCAGTTTTGCATCCTTCAAAGTGCTGTTGTTTTTGTTTTAAGTATCATTGTCAATTGGGTTGAGATGTGTTTTAGCCATTTCATTGATTTTCACTGATGATGAAATTGTCTAGTCATCATCTGATCTTTCTGATGTGATCTCAGTAGTTTTTGATGCCCTCTTTGCTTTCTGATGAGCCAAGTTGAACACCCCCTACCCCACCAACCTGAAATCAGGCATTGCCTCAGAGAGCCCTGGTTTTCTTTATAGGAAATGATATTTAGATTCCACAGTCTGGGCTGTTGGCGTATTTGCTACTGGGTTGATAATTGTTGTTAGAAACTTTTAATGGACAAAAGTAGGAAATAATTGTATTTAATCTTTTAAGATTAAAAATCATGAGTTCATACTGATACTGCCAATTCACATTCAGGGCTGCAGGGGTTTTATTTATCTTGTATCTTTCCCTCGTGCCAAAAGTTTCAGTTCCCAGTGATACTTATTTGCTTTATCCTACAGTACAAAATTCCAACCTAACACCAAAAATAGTATTATTGAGAAAATTTTAATTTTGTAATAGTTCTTTTTTTGTTCTTGGGATATATCTCACTTTGTGGTCATTTTTTTGTGTTTTAGAGTCACTTGAAATAATTCTTTACATTCATGCCACCAGGCTGGTTTAGCACATTTGCTTTATTTTGCTTTTAATTTTTAGGGATTGACTTTAAAATGTAGTCTTGCTTTTATAATTTGTTATATTTACATGGTTCCTGAAGTCAAATCTACAAATTTTTAAAAGTCTTATCTTTTGCTATCCCTTTAGCCTGTTTTCCTCCTCCCACACAAATAACCTTTGTAAGTTTGTGGCCTGTCCTTTTGTTATTTATTTAAGAAAACAAAAACAAATCCGTATTATCTACTTCACACACACTGACTTTCTTAGATAAGAGTAGTAAATTTTACATACTTTGCCTTGCTTTTAACAGTATGTTTTGGTGTTCACTTATCATGGCTGCTGTGCGCGGTCACGCACATGCTCAGAGAGAGAGAGAGAAAGAGAGATTCCCCATTCCTTTTGTAAAGCTGCCACAGTGCTGCAGTGTGTGAATGTACAGTTTATTTTGCCAGTCTCCTGTTAGACATTTGGGTTATTTCCAGTCTTGGTTGTGTTGCAGTGAAATACAGCTTTCCTGTTTTTACCTGTGTTATCTTCAGGATAGATTTCTAGAAAGGAGATTGCTGTGTAAAGGGTAAATGTGTACAACATTTTGGCAGATGTTGTAAATCAGCCTCTTTTGGAGATTATAATGCGTATCCTTGGCTTATCATATATAGCCTACCATATCGTAATACGTTATCATATCCCAAACAGTGCAACCACCTTACGGCAATTTAACTCTTTTTCTCCTGCCATCCTTTATGCTGTTATTTAGTTTTACTTACACATGTGCTATAAACACAATAAGACAATTGTTGTTTTAGAACATCCATATTCTTTTATTTTTGCCCACATATATACCATTTCCAGTGTTCTTAATTCTTTCCTGAAGTCCCTTTCTTCTATCAGGATTGTTTCCCTTCAGCCTAAAGAACTTTTTTTATACAGTGAGTGACTGCTAGTAATGATTTCTCTCTGCTTTTGTTGGAGAAATCCTTGATTTGCCTTAATTTTTTTTTTAACATCTTTATTGGAGTGTAATTGCTTTACAGTGTTGCGTTAGTTTCTGCTGTATAACAGAGTGAATCAGCTATACGTATACATATATCCCCATATCCCCTCCCTCCTGCGTCTCCCTCCCACCCTCCCTATCCCACCCCTCTAGGTGGTCACAAAGCACCGAGCTGTTGTCCCTGTCAGCTTATGTCCCTGTGCTATGCGGCTGCTTCCCACTAGCTAGCTATTTTACATTTGGTAGTGTGTATATGTCAATGCCACTCTCACTTCCTCCCAAGTCCATTCTCTATGTCTGCGTCTTTGTTCCTGTTCTGCCCCTAGGTTCTTCAGAACCATTTCTTTTTTTTTTTTTTTTTTTTTTTTTTGTTTTTTTGTGTGTGTGGTACGCGGGCCTTTCACCGCTGTGGCCTCTCCCATTGCAGAGCACAGGCTCCGGATGCGCAGGCTCAGCGGCCATGGCTCACGGGCCCAGCCGCTCCGCGGCATGTGGGATCTTCCCGGACCGGGGCACGAACCCGTGTCCCCTGCATCGGCAGGCGGACTCTCAACCACTGCGCCACCAGGGAAGCCCCCATTTCTTTTTTAAAGATTCCATATATATGTGTTATGCCTTAATTTTTAAAAGGTAATTTCCCCAGGTATAAAATCTCATATTAGTACTTTGTAGTGCTCTTCTGGTTTCCATAGTTTCTGTTTAAAAGTCTTACTGTTACCCTTCCAAGGCAGTTCTTTTCTCCCAGCTTCTTTTAAGATTTGCTTTTTCAAACCATTATTAATTTTTAATAATTTGACTATATTAAGCCTGTGTGACATTTTCTTTCATTTTTAATTTGCTCAGGTTCCACCGAGCCTTTGAATCTCTGAGTTGATAACTTTCATCAGCTTTGGAAGATTGTTGGCCGTTATGTCTTCATATGTTGTTTCACTTATCATCTCTTCAGATATTCTCCTTCCTTTTCTTCTGGGAGTATCAAGATTGTACATGTTCAGACTTTGGACTTGATCTACCATGTCTCTCTAGCTCTGTTTTTGTTTTTGTTTTTTCCAGGTTTTTCTTTTCCCCCCAGTTTGAAAACTTTCTGTTGACCGTATTTCAAATTCACTAATTCTTTTTTCTGCTGTCTTCTTCAGTATTTGGTTAAACTCATCAATGAATTTTAAATTTCAGATACTCTGTTTTCCAGTTCTAGACAGTTCTTTGATTTTTAAAAATAGATTCCAATTCTCTGTTGAAATTCTTTTTTTTCCTTTAAATTTATTTTTTATTTATTTATTTATTTATTTATTTGTTTATGGCTGCATTGGGTCTTCGTTGCTGCGCGAGGGCTTTCTCTAGTTGCCGTGAGCAGGGGCTACTCCTTGTTGCGGTGCACGGGCTTCTCATTGAGGTGGTTTCTCTTGTTGCAGAGCACGGACTCTAGGTGTGCGGGCTCAGTAGTTGTGGCACGTGGGCTTGCGTGCCACGCAAGTTGCAGCTTGCGTTCTCTAGAACACAGGCTCAGCAGTTGTGGCGCACAGGCCTAGTTGCTCTGCGGCATGTGGGATCTTCCTGGACCAGGGATTGAACCTGTGTCCCCTGCATTGGTAGGTAGATTCTTAACCACTGCACCGCCAGGGAAGTCCCACTGTTGAAATTCTTTACATTCTTACCCATTTTGTCCATCCACGCTTATATTTTCAATTTATTAATCATAGTTATAGAATACTTACTTTATAATTTCTAGGGGTGTTAGTCTGCTTCTATTGTCTTTTTTCCTCTTTTGATTGTTAGTCACATATTCCTCTGCCTCTTCATATGTCTGATCATTGATTATGTGAATGGAAGAGACCCCAAGTGATGTTTTCTACCAGTTAGTGTTTTCTCTTTTTCTGTGTTAAAGGGTCAGAAGCTGATCCCTTTGCTCTAGTCAGGGCTTTAGCTTGTTTTGACCAAGTTATTTTTTTATGACTCATTTCACCTCTAGCTCATCCGTGTTTCTCTGTTGTGACCCTACCAGGGTTTTTTTGTGTGTTTGTTTTTGTTTGTTTTGAATTTGGCTTCAGTGTGCGGCTTGTGGGATCTTAGTTCCCCAACCAGGGATTGAACCCAGGCCCTCGGCAGAGGAAGCTCATAGTCCTAACCACTGGACCACCAGGGAACCGTTTCCCAGGGTTTTTTTTGACTGAGAACCTTGCAAGTCTGTCTGCTTAAACTTTCTATTCTTCATGCAGTTTCACAGTGTAGCAGATGTCTGAAGGCAGGGCACTGGCTGTGTATGAGTCAGGCCTCCTTCCTCTGTGGGGATTTTGTCCTCTGAGCACCCTGAGACTGCAGGAGTTTTCACTGTGTCTTACCAAAACTTCTGACTCAACCCCCAGCCCTCTTCACAGCCTCGGAACTCAGCAAATGTCCAGTGGGGTCGATTCGATTGAACACATCAGCCTCCTGTGATGCCCTGAAAGGCTGTGGGTTCTCTTTCTCTCTGTATCAGCAGTTGGCAAACTACTGCCCAAGGGCCAAATCGGCCTCCTCTTTGTTTTGATATAGCCTGTGAACTAACAGTGATGTTTACTTTTTAAATGGCTGAAAAAGTTTAAAAATTGTTTTGTGACTTGAAAATTAAATGAAATTCAATTTTCAGTGTCTGAAAATGCAGTTTGATTGGAATATAGCCATGCTCGGATCATGTACTGGCTGTGTGTGCTTTTGTGCCACAGTGCCAGGGTCGAGTAGTGGCAGCAGTGACCTTGTGGTCTGCAGAACCCAAAATATTTACTCTCTGGCTCTTTGTAGAAGATGTTTGCCTACCAACCCCTGATGTATGATAGTGGTTTTCAGAGTGTGGCCTGTAAATTCCAAGCTGGTTCCTGAGATCCTTACATTGAATTCATAAGGCCAAGACTGATAATAACTACTAAGGTCTTTCCTTTTCTACTTTGTTCATGTTTGAACTAAAAGTGCAAAAGCTGTTGTGGGTGTAAAACTGCTGGTGCCTTAATTAGAGTCAAGGCAGTGGCACCAGACTACTGGGAGGTATTTTAATTTTCAGTGTCACATGGTCCTAGTAAAAAGCTCCATGTTTACATAAGGATGCGCTTCCAAAACACAGTCATTAATTTTGTCTTTACTAACGCATCCATGTCTTTTAAATAGTCTTTGTGGCAGAGTAGGCCCGTTTTTCCACACGCTTAGTCTCTCGTAAGCTAGTTTCTCGGCTTGGAAGAGGGAGCAGGGGTGAGCGCACAGCTCTCTCATTCAGCCTTGCGCTCAGGCCGTTTGCAACGACAGCAGCAAAACAGTGCTACTCGCCACGGTATCTTGTTTCTGTTGTTTTGGAAAATTGTGATCTTTTTCACAAGTTTTGTTTAATATGTAATGCCTTAACCAAGTATTTCAAAATGTTTCTCTTTTAGTTCCAGACACATTTTATAAATAACAGTAGATCTAAACCACACACACGGGGTCTCGGTAATTTTCAGGAGTGTAAAATTACCCTTAAATCCAAAACTGACTGATCTGTACGAGGTGGTTTCTCTTCACATGTCAGAGGAAAATAATGGCAGTGACTTTTTGTTGTCATTTGGCCTAAGGTCCTTTTAGGGACATCCCAGAAGTCCAGTGGTATTCCTGGTGATTTGTTTGAGCATGCTGAAATGATCCATGCGCTTCGACTTGCCAGCCTCAGTGTTGATAGAGCATCCAACGACTTGCGTCAGTTTTTCCTATTTTTGGTGGTTGTTATTAGGGTATACTCTGTTTGAACTATTTCATTCTTTAAAAACAAATCTAGAAGCAGCTGAAGATTCTTTTGTTTTCATAGTTACTTTCCCTTCATTTTGTTCTTCCTTCCACATTATTTCAACCCCAAAATGTTAAGCCTGCCCTAACTGGAACTGATAGTATTTAGTTTGAAAATTTTAAAGATGCTGTCCCTTTGAACTTGAATGTCTTGCAGTGTATTTTTGGACAGACTCTTAATTATGGTAAAGGGAGTTAGGCAGTGATAGTTATGCAGTTCATTAGCCACAGCCTTAAGTAATAGAGAAAACAGACCTTGTCAGGATTATTGTGTATCCCTTTGAAAGGTTTATGCCCTCCCAGAAGATCATTGATGCTTCATAGGGAAAAAATTTTTTTGATGTTCATATGAATTCCACATTCATTGACAGTTTCCAAACATATATCATTTCTAAGCATTTCAGTACTTAATGGAAAAAATCCAAATAATACAAACAATAAACTGAAGGTCTCAGAAGGGAAAGGACTTGAAAGTAATCTCAGGTATAAGTTTATACGCATTAATGGAGTTGATCATGGTTACAAGAAGGAGGGTGTCCAGGAAAATTTGAAACACATTTGTAGACTTTATTTTTGAGTGTCTTACTCGGTTTATTGATAACTTATTTATTGTGGTAGTTGAGCCTTAGCATTTTTCAAATGTTTGGGCGATGGAATTGACCCTTAAAAGTAGAAGTACTCTAAAGCACTCTGATAGCAGCATCTGCACATGAAATGAGAGGAGGTGAAAAGGCCAGTCTTTTGCTGTTTTTAGAAAATATTTCATTCTTTTCATTCCCTTTTGTTAGATGCATTGTTCTGTTTGTCTATTTCCTTGCCCTTTTCACTGTTACTTGGATTCCATTTATTCTGATGGAGGTATTTAGAGGTATATAACATTTCCTTTGATGCCTGGGCATCATTGTATGCCAGGTTTTTATTATTGCAGAAGGCCTTTTGCTCACTAGATACACATATCTTTGAAAGCATGTATGTTAAAGGTAGCAGTTCATATTAGTCTTATGGATATTAATTTTTGTTTCAGCTGTTAAATACCAATCAGCTTCTCTCATTTAAAAAGATAAAACTTAAAAGAGAAAAATATAAATAACTGTGACATTACTTTAAATTAACTGGATTTACTCTGCCATAGTTACATCTTGGATAATCAGCAGCCTGTCTTAACACTGGTATAGACCTAGCCTTTAATTGGGATCCAAAGAAGAAAAGCAGCCAGCATGTAAAGTCACACTTAACACCTAGTAATAATGTTAAGTGTTTAAAAATAATGATTTTCTTTTTTCCATATGAAGGTTCTAAGGCCCAGCAGCTTCTGCAAGGACTGCAAGCAAGCGATGAAAGCCAGCAACTCCAGGCAGTTATTGAGATGTGTCAGTTATTGGTCATGGGAAATGAGGAGACACTGGGAGGGTTTCCTGTCAAGAGTGTAGTTCCAGCTTTGGTAAGAGAGTCTTCCCCTCATTTTATCCCAGTCATCCTCTGAATGCTGCCCATATTTTTTCTTTTTTACTAAAAAACATTATTGTCGTTAAGAATTTTAAAATAGGATAGAACTAAGAGATAGTAGAGTGTGGCTTAGTGCTTTTATTTCATGCTTTATAGAGATTGTGCGTGACTGTTAATGATGAATGAGTAAAATTTCTAAACCATTTCTTTTTTTTTATAAATTTATTTTTTATTTTTATTTTATTTTTGGCTGCGCTGGGTCTTCGTTGCTGTGCACAGGCTTTCTGTAGTTTTGGCGAGCGGGGGCTGCTCTTCGTTGCAGTGCACGGGCTTCTCCTTGCGGTGGCTTCTCCTGTTGCAGAGCACGGGCTCTAGGCGCGCAGGCTTCAGTAGTTGTGGCACGTGGGCTCAGTAGTTGTGGCACACGGGCTCAGTTGCTCCACAGCATGTGGGATCTTCCCGGACCAGGGCTCGAACCTGTGTCCCCTGCATTGGCAGGCGGGTTCTTAACCACAGTGCCACCAGGGAAACCCTAAACCATTTCTTGATGAATAGTTATGCTATCTTTGATACTTCAATGACTACGTGGTTTTAAATTTTAAGTTGTTAGCCCCATCAGGTGATACCTTGACGTACTATGCCAAAACTTATATGCTTTTTTCTTTTAAACTGGTGATTCACAGGACAGTAACAAGCAGCTCACTTGTGGGTTCTCTTTGTGGGCCATCAAGGTTTCATGCTTGATAGCAGTGTGCATGGCAGAGCAGTCAAGCCAGAACACTACATGGATCCTCCAGCTAAAAAAAAAGGTTTTATGTTGAGCAAAAACAAAAGAAACAAAACAGTACTCAACAATAGAAAAACAATTTTTTAAATCTTAATGATTTTTCAACACAGTTGTGAGTTGATATTTAGAGTTTATTAATATCTTAATCGCTTAAGCTTTTTAATGTGAAAACAACAGGAAGAGAAATTGCCATTGCTAAATGTAGGCCCTTGAGCATAATACATCTTTCAGATAGTGGCTTGGTAATTTTCTCAATGCTAGATTAAAGAAATAGGCTGTAATTTAAGAGTAAAATTAAGTCTGAATGAAATAGTAACAAAAGACTAACATAAGCATGAATATACATTCATAGTGTATTTTACTTTGGAAGCTAAATGTCATTCAAGTCTTTGTTTACACATCTAGTAAAGTTGACAAAAATGAAACTGTGATTGGAGTATCAGATTGTCTCATTTGATCACATTATCACATTACGGAGAGAACTGAGTGAAGACCAGTCAAATACAAGATGACATAGTCTTTATTCGGCCTGTTCTTATTTGTTGGATGGCTCTGCTCTGGCAGGAAGTGATAAAGGATAGAGCAGTCTCTTTACCTTCTGCCATGCAGACCTCCTGGTAACAAAAGCTAGCTCTCAAGTCTTACCAGTTCCACTCTACAGGTTCGCGTATTAATTTTTTAATGTTTCATGAAAGCAGTATTAGCCTTTGTACTCTGACATTTACCTATGTTTATATTCATGCTCAAATTATTGATTTCTTCAATAGCTGGCTTTTATGACCTGAATTAAACTTCCTTGTTTGTTTTTGTTCATTTAAAAATAAATAGTAACAAAGGACTAGGTTTACCATGTACTTATCTCTGTTAAACTGCAGTTTTTTTTTTTTTGCATTACGCGGGCCTCTCACCGCTGCGGCCTCCCCCGCTGCAGAGCACAGGCTCCGGACGCGCAGGCCCAGCGGCCATGGCCCACGGGCCCAGCCACTCCGCGGCACGCGGGATCCTCCCCGACCGGGGCACGAACCCGCGTCCCCCGCATCGGCAGGCGGACTCCCAACCACTGCGCCACCAGGGAAGCCCTAAACTGCAGTTTTTATTGGTTAAATAAAGAAGTTGTTAAATCTAGGCAGAAACATTAGCATAATCCAATTTTCTTAATTTGCTGGTGGTATTGATTAGATTTAAGTACTTGGCAGACCTGCACAAGTCAGCTCATGCTGTTAATAATGAATTGTCCAGATTTATCTTTCATCACAGTTGAATATTATAAATATATATCCATCAATCACCATACACCTGTGTGACCATAAACGGTCATTTTTGGTGAAGAATCTGTTTACAGCAGTTCTTCCCAAATGTGGTATTACAAGGTTCATGCCACCTTAAAGAATTGGAGAACTTACTACTTTTTCTGTTAGCATAACAACCACTTTAATTTAGAGTAGGTGTTTTATAAGTGACTGATTTGTAGGTGATTTGAGACAGAGTGTGCACGCTTGTGCATGTGTGTGTGTGTTTATGTTGTGTGTTTAACAAAAACAGTTATCAGGATCTCTGGTGTATAGATATATTTTACCAAGCATAATTCAGAGCTGAGAAGACATTCATATTAAATGAATATTGCATTAGGATATCTGATGTCTGACGTACATTTAATTGAAAGGTACTTTACAGCTTAAATTCAATGCATTTAAAATTTCCATTGAACTAGAAGACAATGAATGATTGTCTCTTTCCCCAGGTAGGAAATTTCTTTGGTTAGCTTTGGCTGCTTCAGGAAGATGGAGTGTATATCTGTAGTAGTTTTGCATCCCCTCCTTTGAAAAACATGGTTAAAATCTGCTTAAGGTGTTTCCCACAAGAAAAACTAAAATAAAATCAGATGTTTAGACTAACTCATGCATCTGTAAAATAATTAGATTACTTTGAGTTTTAATTAGCGCATAATTCATTTTTGATGTGATCAATATCGTGTTTAAATCCTATACTGCTGTGTACTTTACAGCTGAGTTAAATGGTGCTTCGCTCAACTTTTAGAGAAGCTAATTTACAAGAGTTTAAGCTATGATATTGAATCTGTACTGATAGTTGTTAATTTAACAAATGTCAGTGCATTGCTGGTCTGTTTACTTATGTATAGAACTTATTGACACCTGTTAAACCCTCAGTGACACGTTAATGAGCTTCTGAATGGGGGAATAGAGGCACCAGGAGGGTTGGTTGTAAGCAGCAGGCAGGCTTTGCATTTGACCTGGATCATTGATGATTATTCCAAGTCAGTGAGTGCTTCAGTGTATGTGTCATGCCCTCCTAAGCATAATCATTTCTTGTGTATGCATGCTAGGTTTTAACTTGATATTATTTTTGTATGGTAATATTCTTGGATCATATAGTTCTATTTCAGTTGAAGTAGAAGAAATACTTCTAGGACTTCTAATACTTTGTTATAATCTTTTTAAACAGATAACATTACTGCAGATGGAGCATAATTTTGATATTGTAAGTATGTACTGTGTTTTTAAAAACCACTCCAAATTTAAATTTTGAGTTTTTATTGAGTAAAAATGACTTCTTTTCTAGATGAACCATGCTTGTCGAGCCTTAACATACATGATGGAAGCACTTCCTCGATCATCTGCTGTTGTAGTAGATGCAATTCCTGTCTTTTTAGAAAAGGTAATCCTACTTTTGCCCAACTTGTTCGAAAGCAGGCATAGGGGAATCAAGTTGAGAACTCTTGACTGTTGAATTCTAAAGTAGTATATCAAATTGTGAGGCCACATTAAAAGACATTTTTTAGCATCCATTATCTAACTAAAGTATATTTTTTAACCAAGGTTCCAGAAAAATGTTTTACGTCTAGCAGAGCGGCAGTTTAAAGTTGACGCTAATAAAGCATTTGTAAAATCAACCCAGTATTATAATTTTTTAATAATAGCAATTACTGCCTTAGTATAAATCTTTCAGAGAACTTAAAGCACTTGATTAAAAATAATCTCATTATTTCTAGAAAACATCCCGGTGAGGTTGATAGCTATTTATACCCTCATTTTACAGCTGAGAAGGCTGAGACAAAGTGCCTTGCTCAGGGTCATAGCACAGTAAAATTTGCATTATCTGATAACTTTGGAATATGGTATAAAGTTTAAAACTTGATTTTTAAAATTTGTTGTCTAAACCAACCTGTTTATTTTAAATATGAAGATTTAAAGTTATATAATTGAATTTAGTTTATTCTCTATGTGAAACATATTTTTCAATATCTTTAAAGTAGTTGGAAGGAAAAGAAAAGTATTGCCAGTATGTTTGGCTTAAGCACATAAATCGCTGGTTTCCTATGGTGGGTTTCAGGTTAGAGGCAGTATAGATTGATGGAAATTAGAGAAGGTGTTGTTTATTCATGCAAAGATGAGCAACGAGTAAAAAACTTGAATGATAACCTTAAGTTTCCTTTGTATATGTTCCCAGCTGCAGGTTATTCAGTGTATTGACGTGGCAGAGCAGGCCTTGACGGCCTTGGAGATGTTATCACGGAGACACAGTAAAGCCATTCTACAGGCGGTGAGTGTTACTGAAGGACTATATTTCATTTAATGTTGGATTTTAGATCCACATTTGTATTAGTTCCTAGATTGCAGTCTCTGTAAGGTACACATGCTGTTTCCAAGTGATGTGCTAGACTTTTAGTAGGCTTTTTTTTTTAATTGCTGATAAAAGGGTATTTCTTGGCTTTAACAGTTTCCTGTATTTTAGGGTGGCTTGGCAGACTGCTTGCTGTATCTAGAGTTCTTCAGCATAAACGCCCAACGGAATGCACTAGCAATTGCGGCCAATTGCTGCCAGAGTATCACACCAGATGAATTTCATTTTGTGGCAGATTCCCTCCCATTGCTAACCCAAAGGCTAACCCACCAGGTAAAACATGAACCTATTTTATGTATCATAAAACGTTTGTATTACATTTTTTTAAATGCTGATTTCAACTAGGGCCTTAAATCTTCCAACTGGATATGTAACTTGGAAATGTTCTGATCTGTGTTTTTTCCTGTTACCTAGTCATGTACTCTATATTAGGTTATTTTATGAAATTTCAGTGGATTTACCCAAATGAACAGTACTTCTTCGTTTATGATATCTTCAACTATTTTGACTTCAGGGGCAAATTTATTATTTCAGCAAACACTGAGTGTTTCCTATGTAATATGATCAGAATTTCCTTTTAGAAAGATCACCGTTTCCTGAAAGGTATTGGGTTAGGCAGGCAAGACTAGGAGGGTATGGGTTAAGATCAGAAGAGAGATGAGACTATGTATGTGCCAGATAGAAATGAAATAAGAAATGCAGACTGCAGCTGTCTGGGGTTGGAGAAGAACAGGAGCAATTAGTAGATGGAATCAGTGGGCCTGGTGTTGCAGTATGAGAAGCAGAGCTTATAGAGCCCCCGGTGGAGGACAGTTCATGAGTTAAGCTTCGAGATTTTAGAGAAATTGAATATTCTTTTAATGTTTCAAAGTGTTGTTATTGCTAAAGAGCTTTTTAGAGATCTGACTTGTAAGTCACCTTTACAAAGTGTGCTTAAAATCTTCTTGGGGAAAATTGGGTACATAAAACATACAGGCATACCTCGGAGATACCGTGGGTTCAGTTCTGACCACTGCAGTAAAGCGAAATATCACAATAAAGCAAGTCACAAGAATTTTTTGGTTTCCCAGTGCGTATGAAAGTTATTTTTACACTGTAATGTAGTCGCCCCAATCCCCACGCAACAGACCGGTAGTGGTGGCCTGTGGCCTGTTAGGAACTGGGCCGCACAGCAGGAGGTGAGCAGCGGGTGAGTGAGCGAAGCGTCATCTGTATTTACAGCCGCTCCCCATGGCTCGCAGCACCACCTGAGCTCCGCCTCCTGTCAGATCAGCGGTGGCGTTAGATTCTCATAGGACCGTGAACTGTGCACGCGAGCGATCTAGATCACGCGCTCCTTATGAGAATTCAGGGCCTGTTGACCTGAGGTGGAGCTGAGTCGGTCCCATCACCCCCAGGTGGAACCATGTAGTTGCAGGAAAACAAGCTCAGGGCTCCCACTGCTTCTGCGTTATGGTGAGTTGTATAATGATTTCATTATATATTACAGTGTGATAATAATAGAAAGAAAGAAAGTGCACAGTAAGTGTAATGAGCTTGAATCATCCCGAAACACCGCCCCCCCCCCCCCCCACCCAAATCTGTGGGAAAATTGTCTTCCATGAAACTGGTCCCTGGTGCCAAAAAGGTTGGGGACCGCTGATGTAGTCTATTCACAATAGCATTGTGTCTAAGAAAAAAAGTACATACCTTAATTAAGAAATCCTTCATTGTTAAAAAATGCTAACCATTATTTGATCTGTCAGGGACTCGTAACCTTTTTGCTGGTGGAGGGGAAGAGGGTTTAAAATGTTGGGAGAGGGCTTCCCTGGTGGCACAGTGGCAGAGAGTCCGCCTGCCGATGCAGGGGACGCGGGTTCGTGCCCCGGTCCGGGAGGATCCCACATGCCGCGGAGCGGCTGGGCCCGTGAGCCATGGCCGCTGGGCCTGCGCGTCTGGAGCCTGTGCTCTGCAACGGGAGAGGCCACAACAGTGAGAGGCCCGCGTACCGCAAAAAAAAAAAATGTTGGGAGAATTACCACAATGTAATACAGAGACAGGAAGTGAGGGAGTGCTGTTGGACAAATAGTGCCAACAGACTTGCTGGGTGCAGGGCTTCCACACACCTTCAATTTGTCAAAAATGCAGTATCTGCGAAGTGCACTAAAGGGAAGCACAATAAAATGAGGTATACCTATATTAAATAAGGTGTTTACATAAGATAGGTGAAATAATATTGATTATTGAATCACTGGAGGATTTTGCTTCTAAGATGATCAAGACACAAGTAGTGCCAATCATTTTTTATTTATTTTAAAAAACTTAGCAGGCTGAGATAACCTTTACTTTATGGGGGCTAGAAATGTTCTCTAGTTAGGTGTGAGTTTACCTTATTTTGGAAGTATGGCCCAAGAATCAGAGAAGTTAAATAATGGGTCCTGTTGTTGTAGCATTCTTTCTAGACTTAAATCATGACAGCAAAGGTGTAGGACTTCTATAATACCAGAATTACTTTCATTTTTACACAGCTAAGCCTAGTTTTTACATCTGAAGCGCATTTATCAATTAGAAAAAAACGAAGTCTATCAAACTATACCATTAAATTGTTCTTTCTTTTCTTATGAGAGTTATTCCAAATGTTTTCTCATTAAGATCAGTCTAATAGTATTTAGATTGTTTTCATAATGATAGAGCAAATCTGTATCAGGTTTTTCTTATTATCAGTAAACCTCTGGCTCACACACATACTTAACTACTTACAACTTTTTAGTGAATGCATGTTTTAAGCACTTCTACTTGTAAGGCTTTTTAGAATGGTAGGATGTTTATTTTTTCTTTATTATAGTTTTTGTTTAGGTATTGAAATTATAGAAGTACAAAAGTTGTTCCCTTTCTTTGTATTTGCTTTTTATATGTTGGGTTCTTAATGGAGGAGAGAGGTTCTATCAGTATGATTCCCTTTGCTTTGAAATCATGACATTACTGATTGTTTGCTTATTAGGGCCACAGCATTTTCAAAGCTCATATCTAGTTAAGCAAGTCTTGAAGAATTTGGGGTTAGGAAGAGGATAAGGGAGTGACGTACGACAGTGAAAATGTTTTATATTAACAAACTTTATTTTCCTTTATTAAAAAGGACAAAAAGTCAGTAGAAAGCACTTGCCTTTGTTTTGCACGTCTAGTGGACAACTTTCAACATGAGGAGGTAAGCGTTTAGTCTTCGTTGGTATTTTCATGAAGTTGTTAAATTGCTGCCTCATGAAGTAACAGTTTTTTCTTTCTTGTGTTTGTGAAGAATTTACTCCAGCAGGTTGCCTCCAAAGATCTGCTAACAAATGTTCAACAACTATTGGTAGTAACTCCACCAATTCTAAGTTCTGGGATGTTTATAATGGTGGTTCGCATGTTTTCTTTGATGTGTTCCAACTGTCCCACTTTAGCTGTTCAACTTATGAAGCAAAGTAAGTGCTATTTTATTATTCCATTTTATACGGGAAAAACAGCTTGTGTTTGTGTGTGTGCGTGAGTTTAATCTCTGTTAATAAGTAAAGTCAACATAAGCAAGTAGAAATGGCTAATATCACAGGCCCTGGATAGTAAAGGAAGAAAAATGTTAATATGTAATAAATTTGTGTTGTGACAATATAGTAATGCTGCCTACATACAATTTTTAAAGTATATAATATATTAAAATTTTACCCTTGGTGTAGGGCTAAAGACCCAAAGTCATTGCTTTCTGTACAATATCAATTAAGTAATGATGCTTCATTAGGAGAATTCTGAGTTTTATGTTACCAGTAACTGCTTCCCTTTTGCTTATAGGTAGTCCTTTTTTCCCACATTAGATTTTCCAGCAGTTTATGATCCCAGAATGCTTTCTTCCCTCAAAGTGCTGGAACTTATTTACACAGATGAATGTCTCTGATCTTTGCTACTTTAATATTTCTAAGCCTTTCCCAAACTTACATGTGCAGGGTATCGAGTTTTATTGCACTGCCATTGCCATTGCCCATCACTCTCTTAAACCTTAGATTTCACAAGTTAATGTCAGATTGTTGTGATTATTGCTGGTAGAGCGTTGATCACTTTTTTATGAAGCACCTATCATTGTGGTTAATTTCATGTCCATACTTCTAATCTCTGAGGACGTTACCTTGGGAGTCAGTGATGACACTCACTGACAAAATAGTTTTTGTCCCACCGCTTCAAACGGTATATTAAGTGGTATAAGAGGACCTTTTTGGGGGCGGATGGGGGGGGACTCAGTTTTGTATTTCACATTACTTATGAATTTTAGCACATGGCACAGAATTTTGTAGAAAAATAGTGTTGCTGAGGTGCTTTATTGAAGAAATTCCTCTTACAGCATTGAGTCTTTCCTGAACTTAGTATCCCAGAGAATACTGTTTTGCTTATGCCATGAACAAAGTCCTCTCTGCCTAGATAAGCCTGGGAAAGGTTTAACTCTTTTTTTGCGTAGTCATAATGTACTTTGCTTATTAAAATCCCTAGGGCCCCCTTGAATTTTCCCATTTCTTGAAGTTTGCCTACAGGATTATCTCTTGTTACCGTGTGGTGTGGCACAGCATTTTCCTATATCCTGGTTTGGGAAATTCCTGTCTGACTTTTGTTTTAACGTTTTGGAATTTTTTTCTTTAGCATGATGAATGTTTTCACCCCTTCTGCATACTTTAGGAAGTTTGCCGCATAATCATTCTACTTCAGTAACGCGAACCTCTCTGGTTCTTTCCATTTTGTTGTCATCCTCTGGTCTCTTTAAAAAAGAAGAAATGAATAATGTACCGTTGCCATCTATTCATATTTCTTAAGGAAGTTGGCAAAATGACTTTTTCAAGGACTGTTTAAAAATTTTAATCACTGTTTGTGAAGTTTCAGTGAGTCAGAGATTTATCCACACCTCTCTGCCCAAATTAATGGTGAATACTTTCCTTGACAACAGAACTTACTGATTACTGGCAGAACATTTCAATGAAATGTTTATGTATATTTTGCGTATGTGTAGTATTTTATAGATACCAATAGAGACACAGCCCTGTCTTTAGGGCGTAGCTGTTAGAATGACCAAAACCTTTGGAGCCTGGGGGCTTCCTCCACTCACTGTCAGTGTCAGTACACTAAACTAGTTCTCATGGAAATTCTTCCATAAACTGATGTCTTCTGGGGATGGAAGCTTGTGGTAGAGGATATTTTAATGATCTTTAAATTTAGTTGGCATGCTTACTGTCATTTAAGGTAAAGGTTTTCCTGATCACAATATGGTAATTTCAGATGCTTTTAACTGCTGTGTTTTGTTCTGTTGGTCACATGTTTTCAGCGTATTTGAATTGAAGACAAATATACAAATATACTTGAGTCGAGGATAAAATATGTTTAGTACACTTTTTTGCAAAACTCCTCAAGGAAAGTAATACAAGATCCCTGAAGTCTCTGCAGTGGATTTGTGATTAGGTGTCTTGCTGGAAGGTTAGGACTCAAACTTTAAGTCCTCAGAAAGAAATTGTTTAAATCTTCATAATTTTTTTAAGGTTTTAATGACAACTCATTTGGATTTTTCACTTTAATTTCTGTGGTATATAGCTGTACAAGAAAATATTTCTAATTGTTTCACCCCTAGGCAATGATTGCCTTTTAAATATGGCGATATAAGTAGTTTCATAGGGTTTTGCTTTTTGTTGTTGGTTTTACAGACATTGCAGAAACTCTTCACTTTCTCCTGTGTGGTGCCTCCAATGGAAGTTGTCTGGAACAGATTGATCTTGTTCCACGAAGTCCTCAAGAACTGTATGAACTGACATCTCTGATCTGGTAAAGATTGGGCCAGTAATAACTGTGGTTTATATGAGGGTATTTTACTTTAGAAACCTGGTATTTACTGACAGCTCAGGAAGCTACTTATTAAAATAATTGCACCCTTTGTTTTCAGTGAACTTATGCCATGTTTACCAAAAGAAGGCATTTTTGCAGTTGATACCATGCTTAAGAAGGGAAATGCACAGAACACAGATGGTGCGATATGGCAGTGGCGTGATGACCGGGGCCTTTGGCATCCCTATAACAGGATTGACAGCCGGATCATTGAGGTAGTAGTTTCATCGTACCGTTTAAATATGTCTTATTTTGGTGGAGAGTGGGTGTAGGGCTGGAGTGGGGAGGTGGACTTGTGTACTTAAATGTGCTCAATGTTGAATTAACTCAAGATTTTCTCATTTTGTCTCCTGAGAACAAGGTCCTCATTTCTGTTCAGGTCAGAAAACATGGTGTTCTAGTCCTGCTTCTGCTGCTCACTACCTGATTGACTTGGAGCAAGTAATTTAAGATCTTTGTTCCATAGTTTCCTCATTTCTGAAAGGAAACATGAGAGGGAGTTAGGCTACATGTTTCTAAAAGTCCCTTCTGTCTCCTATCCAGAAGAAATCTCTCAAAAGCAAAGATTACATACAAGTAGCTGCTTCTCAGTATTTTTAAAGAGCAAAAATATGGAAACAATCTAAATATATAGCTTTAGATGAATGATTAAGTAAATTGTGAAATATACATAGGTTTGTATATAATCCAGACCGTAATGGGATAGATTTTAATGACTTAAAATACGATATGCTATAAATGAAAACAAAATGTTCAAAAAAATTATGTGACTGACTCTTGGGAACTCTGCAAAAGAAAAGAAGAATAATGGCAAAGGAAAGAAGCACACTAAAATATTTCGTGATTTTTCTGTGAAGGTTTTTATGTGTGATTTTATTCTTTTTTCCATACTTCTTCATATTAAGTTTGCACAGAAATATTTCAAAAATTCCTCAGGTTAAGAAAATATTTGCCCTAGTTTAGGAAGTGTTGGGTCACTGCATTATCTGAGATGTTAAGCATCATTTACTAATGTTTTCATATATAAGTTACTTTAAGTATTAATATAATTTCTAATTTCAACCTGTGTAATCAGAATTTTTTAGGACATGACACTTAGACTTTTTTTTCTTTAAGGTCCCTTCCCCTAGTTAGTTTCTAAAAATGAGTTTGTGAAAAACATGTTACAAGATTGGAAGATCTATGAAAATACCTAAATTCAGAGCTAGCTGTTATGTTATGAGGAAGTTAAAGGTGACTGGTCTTTGTGCATTGTTAGCCTTAGTTTATAAGTAGGTCGTGGTCTCTAACGCTAAGCATTCTTCTTTTTAGCATTTTCCCGATAATTGTATTTTCACTGTTAGTTAACTGTCTTATATTTCCTAAGAGTCCTGTCTTCCATTCAACCAAGGAATTCCATAAGAATGAATATTTTATCACTTCTTTAGGCTGTCTAAAATCAAGCAAACAGTGTTAATCATATTATCTCATTTGAGATACACACTTTGTAATATTTGCCACCCCTGGGGATTACTTTCTTTAGTTCCAGTTGTGTCCCTTTCAATCTTAGGGCATCATTTAAATGTAAAGTCTTTTTTGTTTCCTAAGGATAATTTTATAGAATCATTTTGTTTAAAGGAGGATTTTGATGGGCTGCTAGGAATCCATGCTGTAAATAACATTTTAACCTAAGAATTAGATACTAAGATTTATGGATAACAATTTTTTTCTGTCAGCAATGTCTTCAAGGCCTTTTTAACACAAATAGTGTCGTCTTCATGTCAGTGATTCTACATGACTGGATCCTTCATCAGGATTTTACCTGTATTTGTCTCAGGGGACCTGATAGGTCCTGTAATATATATTTGTGTTTAATTAAAAACGGTTTGTTGAGTGAATGAGTTTTGTCACATCCACACTATTAAAACTTGTATATTCAGTTACTTCACCATCTAAAACCTGATGAAACAAATATGTAAGTTAGCATTTATTGAGGGTTCCCACTGTGTCTTAAGTTGATAAATTTCTCCATGTTTATATTCAAGGTTTCTCTCTCTTTGCTCTCAGGCAGCCCATCAGGTCGGTGAGGATGAGATAAGCTTGTCCACTCTGGGACGAGTTTATACTATTGATTTTAATTCTATGCAGCAAATCAATGAGGACACGGGAACAGCACGTGCCATTCAGAGAAAACCTAACCCCTTAGCCAATACTAACAGTAGTAAGTATCTTTTGAGTTAAAAGTAGTACTGTATTGTCTGTGAGTAGTATTTGCAATAACAAATAATTGTTTTATGGAGTGTTATTATTAAACTTAAGGCAGTTGCATAGTAGTGATTAATTTTTTGTTGTTGCTTTAATCGGCAAATGAGCCAATATTAACTGGCATCTTCCCCAAGATTTTCCTACTTCTGTGATTTGCAGTGTCCTGGACTCTAGTCAGAATTGTCCTGTGCATCCCTTTCCCCACCACCGCCTTCCAGTGTTATTGAGATATAATTGACACACAGCACTGTGTAAGTTTAAGGTGTACAACATAATGGCTTGACTTACGTCATGAAACGATTATCACATAAGTTGAGTGAACATCCAGCTTCTCATAGATAGAAATTAAAGAAATAGAGAAAAAAATTTTGTTTGTGGTAAGAAACTCTTAACGTTCATATATAACATCAGCAGTGTTAACTACATTTGTCATGTACGTTACATCCCTAGTACTAATTTACCTTATAACTGGAAAAGCTTATACCTTTTGACTGCATTCATCCAGTCCACCCCCCGTCGCGCCCCCCCCAGCCCCTGCCCCAGTAACCACAAATCAGATCTCTTTGAGTTTGGTTTTGAAGTATAATGAACTTACAACACTATGTTAGCTCCTGTTACACAACATAGTGATTCAGTACTTCTATACATTTTAAATGATCGCCATGATAAGTCTACTTACTATCTGTCACCAAAGTTATTATATACAACAGTAAGTGACTGTATTCCCCATGCTGTACATTTCTTACTCATGCCTCCTTTATTCTGCACCTGGAAGTTTGTTCCCCTTAATCTCCCTCACTTGCTGCTTTTCTCCCCTCACCCCCTCCCCTTTGGCAACCGCCAGTTTGTTCTCTGCAGCCCATGCAGTTTTTTAAATCCGATCCTTTTATCCCTGTTTTATCTTTGGATCCACTCACACCCCATCATATTAGTTCTTTACAACCTTTTATTTTATACTTTCCCACCAAAATTCTCTTAATTAATGAAGAATAGGTGATTGTGATTTTTTTTTTTCTTTTCAGGTTTCTGTCATTTGTTCCTTTCCTGAGGGATTTAGTTCATTGCTTTTGCAGGTCTAGGCTAGCGTGCAAGGGTCAGCATACTGTTTCTGAAAAGGACCAGATAGTAAATATTTTAACCTTTGCAAGCCATGCAGTCTCTGTATTCAGCACTGCTCTTGTAGCTGCCAAACAGCCATATACGATATGTAAACAAATATATGTGGTTGTGTTCCGATGAAATTTATTTACAAAAATAGGTGGTGGGTGGATTGGGCCTTTGGACCATGCTTTGCCAATCCCTGTTCTAGCGCTTTTCATCTGTTACCTTTCCCCTGCACCTTATTCCCTCTAATCAAAGTGACAGGTCATCTTGTTTTTCCAGTTTCTTGCTACATACTCACTGTCCAATTTTTCAGCTCTGTTTATTTCTTACCAGTGGTTTAACTGGCTAATACTGAAACATCTCCAATATTTTGTGGAACATATATTAGTAAAAATAAGAGACCCAGTGTAGTGGTGCCTTGTGCTTTTCAGCTGGCCAGAATGGCCGGTGGTTTTTTAGCTGGCTGAAATTTGTCTTAATGCCATTTATAGACCCCAGTTGATTGCATTAGATAAGTTAATTTGCTTTATAACCAAAAAGTTTTTGTAGCATTTCAGATAATTACATCAGCTTGAATGCTTTATGTTATTTACTTTATTGTGTTTCTGAAGTCTGTAGCTTTAGGATTATACTTTTTTTATTACAGGTGGATATTCAGAGTTAAAGAAGGATGATGCTCGAGCACAGCTTATGAAAGAGGATCCGGAACTGGCTAAGTCTTTTATTAAGACATTATTTGGTGTTCTTTATGAAGTGTATAGTTCCTCAGCAGGACCTGCGGTCAGACATAAGTGCCTTAGAGCAATTCTTAGGATAATTTATTTCGCGGATGCCGAACTTCTAAAGGATGTCCTGAAAAATCATGCTGTTTCAAGGTGTGTTCATGAAAGTGGTGAAAACGCTTTAGAAATCCAAGTCTCTGCAAGTAACTTCAGAAATCTTTAAAGAAATAGTACAGAAAAAATATGCACAAAACAGTTCATTTGGAATATTTTGAGCCCTTCGTTGTCTTTCTGTATTCACAAACACCTTTGATAAAGAATAAATTAAATGCAGAAGTTGAGCATTTAAGAAAAATTCTTGTTCTGGTGGATTGGTTTGACACTTAAAATATTTTGCTCTCAAATTTAAAGTAGGATGGCCAGCAGTAATTATCAAATTCAGACAAATGTTTTATATACAAATGCTTTCTTTTTTTAGTCATATTGCTTCCATGCTATCAAGCCAAGACCTGAAGATAGTAGTTGGAGCACTTCAGATGGCAGAGATCTTAATGCAGAAGTTACCTGATATTTTTAGTGTTTATTTCAGAAGAGAAGGTAATGCCGTTCATGATAGTTAATTCATGGTTAATCTTTTAGTCTAAACATTATTTCAGTAGAAGTATAGTTATACTCTATAGAAAAAAAATTAAACTGTTATTTTTATGTAAGATATTTGCATGCTTACAGCTTTAATACATATAGAGCATCTTTTATAAATCTTTTGTTATAGATTGTGTGAGATTCACTGTCTGTTGATGAACACTTAGTAAGTTTCAATGATTTGAGTGTTTATGGCCCAGAAGCAATCATTGAATTTTCTTTTTATGCTGATAACATATAGTTGCCCATAAAAATTTTTTGAAAAAGTCAGAGGTCACTTTCCCAAGGAATCCTGTTAGTAGATCAGAACAGCTGTAAAAGGGATTATTTTTTTACTTCACTATGTAGATAATGGAATATTTCAAGGCTTGGAATAATCTTCAGAATGCAATTGGTGTAGTCCTCTAATTTGAGGAATTTCAATGTCGAAATCAGCCTAGGGGACATGATACTTTTCCATTCTTTTCTTGAAGACCTCAAAGATGAAACTGTATCACTCATTTGGGTGTTTTATTCTTTTTAAACCTGCCAAGATAACAAAAGTTCCTTCTCGTCAACAGAGATCTCTTTATGGGTCTTTTTGGTCTATTAGGTTACTTTGGTCTTGTGAGGATGCAGAAAATGATGGTGTTTTCCCCTCACGTAATACTTTATCTTCAGTCTTAGAAACAGTCCTGGTTCTTTATGCATATGATCTGTTTTCCATTCTTTTGATCACCTTTTCTTATGCTGGATTCATCTCTCTTTACATCTTGAGAATGTAACAGACATGCTAGTGTAATAGTATTGAATCAGATGGGAAGAAGTTTTCACTATTTCTTATTAGCTCTGTTCAAATAGCAGTGAGTTTTCAAAAAAAAATACAGCACTACACATTTATGTGAAATAGAAGGCAAACTCTCTCCATTTCCCAGAGATAGTAACTATGGTTAACAAATCAGATTTTCTATGCTCACATAAATGCCTGGTATGTATTCTTATTTTTAGCCTTAGATTATCTTGTATTTTGCATTCTGTATTTTGTTTTTGGTTTTCTGTTTTTGTTGTTGTTTGCTTTTGGTTGCTTTCTGATTTGGAAGCATATCAGAATCGGTCTTTTTTCTCAATGATTTTTTTAAAAACTTTGGTAGAATCAACTATGCCGTCAGGTTGAATTTCCCGCCCCCAAATATTTATATAGCATGTACATTATGAAGTTTATGGAGGAATGTAGATTGGTTCTACCCCTTTGCATCTGGTTTGTCTCACTGTTCTTTCAGGTTCCACTTAAATGTCACTTACTCCTAAAGATCTAGCCTGCCTTCTAGATTGTTACATCTCCCGATTGTATGCTCCAACAGCACTGTATTTTCTTTTTCATAAGCAGTTCACTCTTTATTTGTAGTTTCTTGTTAGATGTATCTTTCTCATTAGTTAATAAGTGCCCTGAATCCATTTCTCTTAGCCACGGCGCCATATCCTTAGTCCCTAGCACACGGTCTGGCATATGATTGCTGCAAATAATACTCATGGAACGAATGCCTGCAGTTTGAATTCATTCAGACTTTTTTTTTTAATCAAAGAATCTGATGGAAAGCTCTGAACTCTTCCCCAGAAAAATGTGATTGTGTGAACATGCACTCACATACATTCAGACACACAGATTTGCATATAGTTTTACACACCGATATTCAGACACACACCTTTATATTCCCCCCTCCTCTCATGTACATCTTGCCACAGTCCAACCCCAAATATAAACCCTGCCTTATAAGTTACTGTTCATTTCTCCTCATACACCTCCAAGGATGTGAAAATCACCATCCTTCAATAGCTGGTGTTCTCCTTTTTTGGCAGTAATGTTACTGTGATCTTATCTCATTGTAGTATTTGAAGTTAATGACTGTAGGTCTTTTTCTTCCTTCTGGCTATCAAGCCACAGGTGCACTGCATTTCTGTAATTGCTTATTGTTTTTATAAAGGGTATTTTATTTCCAGTAGGAATTTACATGTGACCCCATTACGTATCCTACATTCGGGTTTTGAGTATTGGCAGACAGTCTGTATAAATATCTTTTCTTTAATTTTGAATTTGCCTACTACTTTTCTTTGGAGTCAAGTTGAAGACTCTGGCACCTAAAGTTATTTTCCTATTTGCCGGGTACTTTTTATTCATTCCTTGTGAATCCGTGTTAGCATTTAGGGATCTTATAATGGTGGGGAGGTGGTCCTGATTAACACATACTCTCTTTAATCTCCGCTCTGTAAAGGTGTAATGCATCAAGTAAAACACTTAGCAGAATCGGAATCATTGTTGACAAGTCCACCAAAGGCATGTACGAATGGGTCAGGATCCTTGGGGTCCACGACGTCTGTCAGCAGTGGAACAGCCACGGCTGCCACTAACGCCTCAGCTGACTTGGGATCCCCCAGCTTGCAGCACAGCAGAGATGATTCTTTAGATCTGAGCCCTCAAGGGTAAGTCAGAGTTTTGCAGTGATTTTTGTGCTCTTTGCCTTTAACTCTGCCCTGGTACCTGAGACTCACACAGGGAAGTAAATGGTAAAATATTATGGAGAGTGTACGTTTTCTATTTTTCCATGTATATTGTGTTAGATATTTAATGGGAATGGGAAGAAACCTGTTGTATTGAGCCCTGTTTAGGAACCACAAGAGATACATGGTGTTTCCATACAAGGGAACTAAGGCTCAGAGAAGCTAAGTGACTGGTATAGTGTCATGTACTTATTTTGCAGATGCGGGATTTGAGCCCTCATTTCTGATTCCATAATCTTGCTATTATTTACTGTATTGCAGCATACATACCAGCTTTAAGAAATCCAGATATTTAATATAGTGAAAAATATTAAAAGTCGGAATTTTTAGACTGTAAAGGAAAAAAGATCCCGATTTCCCATTTACCTTTAATTGGCATATGGGAACTTTTGCTGTTAATAAAGGCAAATGAGAGTTCTAAGTTCTCTGCTTCCACCTCTTTTTTAATTCCTTTGTTGTACTGTGCTGCTGAGAACATTACCAAACCCTCGTGTTGGTTTTCATTTTGTTGTGTTGAAACAAGTCACACTCTAAAAGTGTTTTTGTTTCTTTGATGTAAGCTGTAAAGTAGATCTTGGTAAAACATTATACTTAATAAGTGGGGTCCAAACATTTAATCTTATAAGCTGCAAGGTAGCATTGTCGTGTGAAGCTAGCCCACTCCGAACCCCAGCTGCTTCTGGTGCCCCTTGGTGGCAGTTGTCCAGCCTGGTTTAAGTATGAATTTTGGCAGTTCTGTGGCTTCTGGCACAGCCACTGTTAATTTTAGGAAGCTGCTGGGTTTAAGTGGTACCATGTAGCGGGCACAGTCCAAGGAGTTTGAGAATGCCAGAGACCCCCCCACCTTCACTGTTTTCAAGTTGGATTATCTTGCCATTTTCCCTCCCAGCCTTGCCTGCCTCTCTACTTCCTCCCGAGCCCTGCTCCCTCCCACAGCTGCTGCAGTAACCTTAAGTCATTGCAGATGTTATGGAAAAATCCGATCTAACTTTTTTGGCCAGCCCAATACTATATTATTAGCACAGGCACTTGGTAAAATATGATGCGGCTCAGACAAATGCCGCATTTCTGAGCTACATACGTAAAATATATGAAACAAATATGCAGTGCAAAGAACCTATATGATTATAGGTTCTGACAGTTGATACTCTTAAAGAAAGAGGAAAGGACCTTTTTCTTAAAATACTTTCAGAGTTTTAAGTGATTCCTTTCTCTTCTAATATGGTTTTAAATGAAAAGTTTATATAAATTCGTAAAGGTGGAATTGTTTAATTTTAAGTTTATTCCTTGAAAGTTCACTTGTCCTGATCGTCAGGTATATTGACCACACTATTAAGTGTTTTCAGGAGACATGTCAGATGTTGGGAGACTTTAAATATTTTTTTCAAACTTTTTCTTACTTGGGTCATAGACCAACTGAACCAGAACTTTTTTTCTTCTTCCCCACTTGATGTAGCTTTGTTATTTGAAGGATGATATTTTAAACTATTTCTTGTGTTGTTAAAGATAGTGAAAATAGTACGCAAAGGCTACATACGTTCTGTTTCATATATTCTAATTCAAAGTAGGCTACTCAGACTATCACTTGCCACATTTGTTTACAGATAATTTTGAATTTTTTAAAAAAGTACTTATAAATGCATTCATTTAGGATGTTATTGCCATTACACACCATGAAATTCCTTTGGGTGGTATTGGAAAGTATTTTGATAATATTAACACTCAGTGCTATGTATATTTTACTTATTGTCATTTAGGTTAGGGAAGAAATAAGGTACCCAAATTCAACATATTCTTTTTCTAGTTTATGCATTGCATATTTGTTTCCTATGCTTTATGTATGTACTGCATTTAATAATGGAGTTTAACACAGGATTAATGAGATATTCTATTTGGTTTTCTTTTTTAAAATTAATTTCTTTCTTTATTTCTTTATTTATATTTGGTAGCGTTGGGTCTTCGTTGCTGTGCGCCGGCTTTCTCTAGTTGCGGCGAGCGGGGGCTACTCTTCAGTGTGGCATGTGGGCTTCTCATTGCGGTGGCTTCTCTTGTTGCAGAGCTCGGGCTCTAGGCGCGCGGGCTTCAGTAGTTGTGGCGCACGGGCTTAGTTGCTCCACGGCATGTGGGATCTTCCTGGACTAGGGCTCAAACCTGTGTCCCCTGCATTGGCAGGTGGATTCTTAACCACTGCACCACCAGAGAAGTCCCTGGTTTTCTTTTTAGTAGTTCAGTATAGTCAAATAGCTAGCTATTTTCTGAACTAATCATTTTCTGTGTCTTGTACACTTCTAGAACATTGGTGCAGAGTTGGCGTTAAATAATCACTAAATGAAAAATACCGTGTTATAACAATATTCTGCCATTTTAGCTTGCTTTTAAATGAGTGATGATACTAAATCATGGTAAGCGCTAAACTTACCCCATGTTTTCCCACGTGACAGTCGATTAAGTGATGTTCTAAAGAGAAAACGACTGCCAAAACGAGGATCAAGAAGGCCAAAGTATTCACCTCCAAGAGATGATGACAAAGTAGACAATCAAGGTAATTTTTGTGATGAAACTATGAGGCAGTAAAGGGAAAGGTGGTAGCAGTTAAGGATACATACTTCATTAAAATTGCTGATAGCTTTGAAGCATGCCTGAGTTTCCTGAATTCCCAGTGTTGTTAGTTCTTTTAGCTAATTTATTAAGAGTGGGAATCCTAAAATTCAGTTGGTTTTCATCGATTGCACTGAAATGATTTAATCATCATTCTCTTTTCATAGCTAAAAGCCCCACCACTACTCAGTCACCTAAATCTTCTTTCCTGGCAAGCTTGAATCCAAAAACGTGGGGAAGGTTAAGCGCACAGTCTCACAGCAACAACATTGAACCGGCCCGAGCTGCGGGAGTTAGTGGTCTTGCCAGGGCCGCCTCAAAGGACACCATATCCAATAACAGGTAAGGTGGGGGGTTCTGTGTCACCTCTGTTCTCAGGTCAGAAAAACTTCCCATTTTTCGGTCAGCATATTTATTATATGGAGATGAAACATGGACACAGATCTTTAATTTATGCTCAGAGGTGGTGGCATAGCTCAAGGATGGAGCCGATTCTCAATTCTTGAACCCTGTGTCTGGCTTTGTCCTGCATTCCAGTCTCACATTTTAAAATTCCTTTCAACACGTCTACTTGGGGGTTGTGTATGTTCAGAGCCAAACAAATAGGTTTCCCATTGAACCTGTCCCGTCGTTCTGTTCTAGAAAAAGAAAGCGGACGTATTTTTTGTACACATACGTGCGCGCTCTTTTATGATAAACCTCCTCTACCCTTTACAATGGAAGGTAAGGCTCTTAGAGCAGAGCCCTTTTTTAGAAACTTAGAATTCTGTCAGCTAAACGATTTCACACCAGTTTATGGCATTAAAAAATTATTTCTTTAAAATCCTATGGATTGTTTTGTCTTTTGGCTCTGGATGTAACATACCAGCAAGGAGTGCTTCTTCTGCAAATAAGACATTTACAAAAATCAAATTCCATTGGGAAAACAAGGAAGTTCTTTTTGTTTGGTTGATTGCTTTGGTTGGTTGGTGGTTCTGAACTTCAGTTAATAAAAATAATTAAGCAAATAGATTTCTGAAGCCATGAGAATTTGTAATTTAAACAGCGAGGTCTCAGCTGTCATAGCTAATTGTGCACCTAATAGGTGGATGTTTCTTGTCTATAGTTCTTTACTTCAGCTCTCCAGGTAACATAAATAAAGGACAGTGCAGATATGTCTGTACCTTAGAGAACAGTCATGTAAAATTGCTTTCAGGTGAACACTCAGGAAACTCTTAGGTTGTAGAGTCCCTAGAAGTTAGAACTGTTTCTTTGGTCTTCATGTAATGACCTGAAATGTATTTTAAGTACCTGTGCATTTCTCTAGGTATATCTTAGCCCACCTTCAAACTGAAACTTAATTAGGTTAATGTGGAATCTGAATTTACTAGTCTATAAGCATAGGCCAAAAAGGATTTTAAATGTAGCAACTATTTGCCTTTGACCAGAAGTTATAATTGAAATCCTTTCTGTTTACACTGAGACTTTAATATCTTTTTCCTTCTGGCAGAGAAAAAATCAAAGGTTGGATTAAAGAGCAGGCGCATAAATTTGTAGAGCGTTATTTCAGTTCTGAGAACATGGATGGAAGCAACCCTGCATTGAATGTCCTTCAGAGACTTTGTGCTGCAACCGAACAACTCAACCTCCAGGTACCGTGACTGGTGCATCTGGCCGGTTCACTTCTGTCTCTTCCGGCGTCTCTTCCGTCCTGCTCTTCTTTTTCCTTGGTGACTCTCTAGCTTTTTAGCCAGACATGTACCTTTGCTGCTGACGTTTCTTTAACTCGTCCCTTGACTTTTCGTGCATCACTTTATCATTAGATGGGCTAGACATCTGGTCTTTTGACTTTCTTTCCTTCACCTCCCTTATTTCTTGACAAATGAAGAGACTTTAGAAAATGTCCCTCAAGCACATCTCTTCTCTCAGTCCTCTTCAGCTGCAGGTGTTAGCATTGAGAAGACCTTCCTTAACCCCTCTTTACCTGTGGCCTGAGAGTACTCAGAGAGGATAGAGATGTCATAACTAAGCCTTTTGTGTTTCATTTGACTCTGTTTGCATTTTTTATATACTTTGAGCAATATGCGTAGTACATGTTTTCCAAGAAATTGTCTGTTTCATTCATACTTTAAATGTACTAATGTAAAGCCATACCTTGAACTCTTGTTATATCTCTTTTCATTTTGGTATTGTAGCTCCATTCCTCCATTCGTATTCTCATCCTTTGTCTTTTTTTAATTTTTTAACACAATTCCATTGGTTGAATATGAAGGTTTTTGTTTTTTTTTAATGTTAGTATGGATGCTGGTTTTTTGTCATGAAGTAGTAACATTTCGTGAATGTGTGTGTAGGTAAGATGTTATTTTTCAAAGCTCTACCAAGAATGCACCACCTGCCCCTGCCTTCTTTTTTAAAGGTGTTAAGAAAGTATCCAATTGCTTTTGGGGAAATGTGAATTGTGCATTTAGTAAAGGCTGTCTAAATCAGTAAATATTGTTTTCAACTCTTTCAGGTGGATGGTGGAGCTGAGTGCCTTGTAGAAATCCGTAGCATAGTCTCAGAGTCAGATGTTTCATCATTTGAAATCCAACATAGTGGATTTGTGAAGCAGCTATTGCTTTATTTGACATCTAAAAGCGAAAAGGATGCTGTGAGCAGAGAGATCAGATTAAAGAGATTCCTTCATGTATTTTTTTCTTCTCCAGTAAGTTATCTAATAATAATGCCTGTGTGTCTTACTTTAAGCGTCATTGCTCACTAGTGTGTATATTTTCATCCCAGTAGTAATTTCGAGTAGTTTTTGGTCAAGATATTGAGGTAAAGTGTTTAGCTTGCTTATTATACACAGTTGGATTCATTAGTCTTTTATACATCAGGTAAATAATAAAACAACGAAATGGTGACTTGAAGCAAGGGCCTGTTCTGTGGTTGATGAATCCTGAGTCTTTGTTTTTCTGTCAGGCAAGCCGTTAATAGTAGTCTCTCACTTGTGAATGTATTTTATTCTCAATATCTGTTTTTAAACATATTGCAGTTTGCAGTATATTTTTTAAGGGAAATACAGTAGACATAGTGTAGCTATAGACATAAGATAGAGTAGACACATATACATTTCTATTTTGTATGTAAAACACAGAACTAACAATTTCATTGAAGAGTACTTAATCACCATTTATAATGTGGATTATGAGACCAGAAGCCACAGAGCAGCTTCAGTTCCTTCACCCTCAGTGAGTGAGAGCAAGAGAGTAACCTGAGTACTGTTGACTCAGCATCACTCTGCTTGTTCCTAATGGCTTAAGAGAAGGCATCCCTAGGGAAGATTCTCCGGTTCAGCTGTGTAATAGGGCTAAGGACAAGTCTCCTGTGTGAAACTGTGTCACCATGTCTTTTCAGTGTTTGCAGGCATTGCTTATATTATTTTAACTTGTGCAGCTACCTAAAGCAGAATTGATGTTTATTTGAGAATCATTAGATGTGTAGCAATATCGGATATAGTTTTATACCATGCTTAAAATTATGTGCAGGTCTGTAATCTCTTATCTGAAACTCCTTGGGGCTGGATGGGTTTCACGAGTTCTACCATACAGTATATACAGCATGTATTACCTGATATATCCCCAGTGGATTCTGAACAGTACTTTGTACACATTAAATATTTTTGCAGCAAAACATAGGACTATTCCCACTAAATAAAGGTTGAATAAAGACTGCAAATGGCCTTGTGTCTGTCTGAGTCGGGTTTTGCCACTAAATGAGTTGTGTTTTCAAGCCTTTTGGACTTGGGAATTGTGAATATGGGATTGTGGGCCTATACAGAAAGAATGTCTTTATTGAAATAATTTCTTTGGAAACACTGTTCTAACCAAATCCATCAAAAAAGGTTCAGTAGATTAGATCTTGTAAAACTGCCTATTAAATTTTCTTGTTGAGCATTCCATTTTCACGAGGCCTTGCTTAACCTATTGGTTTATTTATAACTTCAGCTTCCTGGAGAGGAGCCCACTGGAAGAGTAGAACCAGTGGGTAATGCACCTTTGTTGGCATTAGTTCACAAGATGAACAACTGCCTCAGCCAGATGGAACAGTTTCCAGTCAAAGTGCATGACTTTCCGAGTGGAAATGGCACAGGAGGCAGGTAAGGATCATTGCCTAGGTGTGCCCTTGCCATTGGACTTTATGCTTTATTTTGTTGAGGTAAGGTGGCAAGAGGTCTAGTGACATCTTGGTCTGCTCAAAGAACATTCATCTATAAGGACCGAAGAAATTAAATATTCTAAAGTGTGAATCAAATAATTTTTATCCCTAAAGTCGTACCCCGTATCTTAAACATGATGTTTTGAAAATATAAAACCAACTTGTGCTGGAAAGTTGTAATAGGCTTAGTTTTCCTTAAATTGATGTACTTTAATATATAAAGCTTTTCTCCAAGAACTTTGTAGATATGGATAATAAAATGTTTACTTTCTGTGCAATAATGTGATTTCATTATAAGTGGTTTTGCAAAAACTTTGCATTTTGATGGGCTTTAACAAATCAGTTTTATTTTTTTTCCATAATAAAGTAGTTTTACAGGACTCATGAAGCGCTGCAGAAAGCATTCATTAAGTTCATTGTTGTGTTCTTACAGAATGTTACATGCTTCCTGGAATATTACGACTAGCAGCCTAGAAAATTTTAAAAAGTAGTTTGGGTTTGAAAAACGCAGTCTGGTGTGTTTTAAAGACATTTAAAATTCTGACTGAATTAAAACACTATGCATTATTGAATAATGAAGTGATCAGTGTGGACTAGGTTTTTTTCTGCTTTGAAACTTAATGTAGAGAGTGGTATTTAATTTTGATTATTAAACTGTCCTGGAAGATTTTTATGAAATAAAGGGACACTTTCAAATATATTTGAGAAAACCATAGTGTTTTACATTTTTATCTAAATTTGTGTAAAATATGTATGTTTACATATGTATATATCAAGATAATGGAATATTCTTTCCCATACCCCTGTTTGCATGCGTTATGGAACCTTGTAGATAACTGCATTTTAAACTCGTCTTACTCTTGCCAGACCTTTTCAGAAATGAGCAGTTGAATATCATTACCAGGTCTAGACTGGTATAGCTATTAAACTGCTTCACTCAAAAGACTATAGCAAAGTAAAATTTAAAGGTTAGTTTTTAAAGTAATTTTGTAGCTGAAATCTTTGAAAGCAAAAATGAGAGGGTTTGTTGTTTGTTTTTAAATAAATAGGGTTTCGTAGGCAATGGCAAAATATTGCAGAAGTGAGCGTGCCCGAATGGTTCAGGAATTTTTATCCTGCGGAAATAATTAAATCTCGATCGTGAGGTATTTCCACTTACATAGATTCATGGTGGGACAGAGATGGAAGGTTGACTTAACGTTTTCATATGCATGCGTACACATCCTCTTTTATTTCTTATTTTATCATAAAATGTTTTTTCCAATAACTTGGAATTGCTAGCATTACTATATACATAACTGGTAAGTGCTACTTTGTGTCTCAAGAAAAATGCAGAGTTTGTATTATCTTGCTTTTATTTTAGTTAGTGTATGTTGGTTTTGAAAATAATAGAATAACTTTTTTTTCATAAATTATCTTGAGCTTTTCTCTCAACAGAGGATCACAGGCTTTAAAATTTTTCAACACACATCAGTTAAAATGCCAGTTACAAAGACATCCAGACTGTGCAAATGTGAAGCAGTGGAAGGGTGGACCTGTCAAGATTGACCCTCTGGCTTTGGTGCAAGCAATCGAGAGATACCTTGTAGTTAGAGGTACTTTCTGTACATGTATATTGTGTGTTTATGTGTACATTTGGGATGAAATGAATATTAAGGGATATATAAATTATTTCCCTATTGCTGCTTCTGTCAAAACCTAGCATCAGGAACTTCTGTACTCATCATTTATTTTATATGTAGTATGTAGAAATGTTAAATTTTGTAGGGATTGACTGCTTACTTGGTTGATTGGGTGATGAGTTACTTTATCCTGGTGGAATGTAATAGAAATCACATTTTGTATCTGACAGTTTTCTTAATCTTTCTGCTTTGTAGATCAAAATGTAATATACATGTTTTTCTAGGAATATGTTAATTTAGCCAGTATATATAGGCTTTTCTTTGCCACATGAAATTGCTAGGAGTTTAAGAGACTTCTTGGGTCCTTAGGGTATGGAAGAGTAAGAGAAGATGATGAAGACAGTGACGATGATGGCTCTGATGAGGAAATAGACGAGTCTCTGGTAAGCTGCTGTTCTTACCAAGTTTTAATGTGTAAAGTTCAGGGCCTGTAGCTTCAATGGATTTTGTTTTGCTTTATTTAGGCTGCTCAATTCTTAAATTCAGGAAATGTACGACACAGGCTACAGTTTTACATCGGAGAACATTTGCTACCGTATAACATGACTGTGTATCAGGCAGTACGGCAGTTCAGTATACAGGCCGAAGATGAACGGGAATCCACGGATGATGAGAGCAATCCTCTAGGAAGAGCTGGTATTTGGACGAAAACTCATACAATATGGCAAGTCTGAAAATGATTTTGTTTGGTTTTTCATCAGCATTGATACTGTTTGTGTGTTTTGGAATTCCTGTTACTGGCTGGCTTGCATAAGGAGAGAGGGGACTCTAAATTCTATGTTTTATTATTAAAAGCCACTTCACACGTTCCATCTTGTGTGTGTGCATGTGTGTGTATGTGTGTATATTTAGCTTCCTCATTAAGTCTACTTGAAAATGTGTTTGGGCAATAAATAATCATAATTTGCACCCACTTTTCTAGTAGCTTCATTTCAAGTCTTTAAATAAGGCAAAAATGTCTCCATAAGGTGATGTTCCTTTAGGTAGTACGAAGTTTGGCATCTCTGAGCCCTTAGACGCATTTGGATGCAGCTTCCTGCATTGTTGGTGAATGTCTACTACTTATTTAAACAGGGTGATTCTTCTCAGAGCCACCCCCTGGAGTTTCTCAGGTGGCCCCTCCTAGGTGATCTTTTCTAGGAAGCAGTCCCATTGGCAGTTCTCCAAATCCACAACTAGGGAGAGAGAGGATAGCCCTCAGAGAGTTGTTCTGGTAACTCGGTGGTGTCTGTGGCTTGCACTTTGGCCTTGCAGAATAATTTGCCATTTTAAAATCTACTTTCGGTTTACATACTCTTATTACTTTAGGTACAAACCCGTGAGAGACGATGAAGAAAGCAATAAAGATTGTGTTGGTGGCAAAAGAGGAAGAGCCCAAACAGCTCCAACAAAAACTTCCCCTAGAAATGCAAAAAAGCACGATGAGTTGTGGAACGGTAAGTGATGTCTAGAGGGGCAAGGAGATCGCCATGGGGCAGTAGTCTTCCTGTCTTGAAGGTTTTGACAGAGTGATTTATATCTAGTAGTAAAATCTTTTAATATAATTTATAAAAATATGAATTACTACAAATGCTTGGCTGCTTTTAATTGAACCCTTGACTTTAATGTCTAGAAAGTGAAAAGTTATCTTGAAAGAATTTGTGGGAAAACTTACCATTCTTTCCGTGAAGAATTCATGTTTTTATGAAAACAAAAACAAATTTCATTAGTAGAACATATGCACTAAAGAAGAGGCTGAACATTGGCAGGGTGACCCTTAATTTTTATTGTTATTCATTATAATAGTGTGATCCACCAATTATAGAAGGAATAAAAAGTTTTGCTAGGTTATAAAATGACTACAGAAAGTAGTAAAACCTCCCAATTGGCTTACCTTCTTTTGTAGTAGTTCCTTCCAGTCTAACTTTGCTCATTTCCTCCCTTTCTTTCTTTCTTTTTTTTTTTTTTTTTTTTTTTTTTTTTGCGGTACGCGGGCCTCTCACTGCTGTGGCCTCTCCCGCCACGGAGCGCAGGCTCAGCGGCCATGGCTCACGGGCCCAGCCACTCCGTGGCATGTGGGATCCTCCCGGACCGGGGCACGAACCCGTATCCCCTGCATCGGCAGGCGGACTCTCAACCACTGCGCCACCAGGGAAGCCCCTCTCCCTTTCTTTTTTATAAGATGGTTACAGTGCCTTACCAATAGGCTGCAGTCCTTGGGGACCAGCTCCTATCAGGGATTTCCAAACACTGGTGTTGTTGATGAAATTTTCCCTGGTCCACAGAAGTAAGGGCATTGTAGCAACTTTGTTTTTCATAAAACTCAGTTTTTTCTATATGAAGGGGTGTTTGAGATATTTGTTTTCTATGTTTTTGGTATTAAAACAATTGCCCTTTTATGCAGAGATAGTGTTGTGATTTTTGATTTCTTTGCTTGGTAGAAGTAAATGGCAACAGTTTCAATCTCTCTCTCTTTTTTTAATGCTATTACTTTATGAGATCTAAGAACAAAGGAATTGCAGATCCTACTTGGAAACTATCACAGTCTATCATCTAAGTCTTGGATTAAATAACCAAATCTTATTTTTATCAGATTTATAACTTGGGAGTATTTGTTTATCTTATATGGCCATTTTAAACCGGATATAAAAAAATCCAGGAAATTTCTGTAACAGTGAACTTAATTTAAACACCTTTTCTTTACTCCTCTCTGGCCATTTTATTGTCAGTTATTTTTCTGATATAAAGGAGAAATGCAAAGGAGTCAGTTTTTCTCCTTTACAATGTATGAGTATGGGAGAGACAGTGAAATTTTCCTAAGCCTGGATGATTTATCTATAAGATAAAAAGGGGAAAAAAATTGTTCAAGCTGTCAGTACTCTACTAGTAAGATACCGAGCGTTAAATCTTAACCGCTCTTGGTTACTGTTTTTAGGCATGTTGAGATGATGCTGGCTTCATTGACTCTGCCTTTCTAACTTTGATCAACACTTTGATCAAACTTTGATCTTTTGCCCTCTAGATGGAGTGTGCCCGTCAGTATCAAATCCTTTAGAAGTTTACCTCATACCCACACCACCTGAAAATATAACTTTTGAAGACCCTTCATTAGATGTGATTCTTCTTTTAAGAGTTTTACATGCCATCAGTCGATACTGGTATTACTTGTATGATGTGAGTAATGTTGTCTACTTTCGAACTTTTCCCTGATGTGTTGTCCATTACATGTTTTTTCTTAGTGTCTGTCTAGTGCTTGATCAGTTTCCTGTTGTACTAGAAATAGAAACAATGATTCAGCTGAACAGCACAGATCCTAGCCCAGCATGTATGAAAGATACTCTTCCAGTATGTTAGTAAGAACAAAGCGTAAAGCAGCTCTGTATACTTCATACAGTAAAGTCACCTATTTTGAGTTTAAAAATATGGTCAAATTATCTTTTGCATTTATATTTCAGTGGTAGTATTTATACAGTAACTTGAGCAAGTGGTTTTTACAGGGCAAGATGAATATTAAGTAGTTTCTTAGTCTTTGCAACTGATATTTCCCCAAAATACTATAGAATACTCTGAACAGTCATACCACTTTAGAAATATTAACGTTCAACTTGCTGGTTTTAATCTCCAAAAACGTGAATCTATTTTACTGTAAAAGCTGTATCAACAAGAAAAATTCTGCATTCTCCCAAATGTGTCATCATTAGGTAAAAATTCATCTAGGCAAAATAGTATTTATGCTTTATTTTATTGTTTCTAAGAATTAAACTGCCACCTCCGTAGTCTTAAGAGCAATATAATGAAATATACATACATTTAATTTAGTTCTCTAGGAAGACCTAGCTCTCTTGGCAGACTTGTAAATATTCTCTAGCTATAATTTATAAAATTAAGCTACCACATAAAAATTGAACATTATTAGTTAAAAAATCTTCAGGTACCTTTAGTTAAAAGTTCATTTATTTAAGATGTGTATTAAATTCAAGTGAAAGTTGAATGCTTGTCTTTGATACTTCGCTAGTGGGGGGAAGAGTGAAGGAGCTGGCCCTGCATGAAGCGTTCGCTATGTCAGTGGCGCGTGGGGTTGGGCTGTCTCAGCTGTACGTTGTGAAAGCTGTCATTCAGGTTGGGACATACCAACAAGAAGCTGTATGTTGGAAACCAGCAGGGGAAATCTCGGCACTCTGCATACGTATTTGGGAATAAAGGAAACGATGGTGACTATAATCCTAATGTTTTACTACATAATAGACTTTTTTTTTTTTTAACATTTTACAGAATGCAGTGTGCAAGGAAATTATTCCAACTAGTGAATTTATTAACAGTAAGTTGACAGCAAAAGCAAATAGGCAGCTTCAGGATCCTTTAGTAATCATGACGGGAAACATCCCAACATGGCTTACTGAACTAGGAAAAACCTGGTAAGACAATCACTTCTGTAGTGGTGGGCTTGGGGGTGTTATCATTGTGTTGATCTTTATATACCTTGTTACAAAAACATAGTCTTTAGCAAACCTATTTAAATGTGTTTAGTTAATGTGATTTTTGATCATAGCTTAATTGTGTAGCTTCAGCATCCAAACAGGCTAGATGAGCTGGGGCCGGCACTAGGTCTACTTGATAGTATCTTTATATATGAAATAGGGAAGTACACAAGGATTTTTAGTGAGGAGATTCAGCCCTCTTCCATCATAAAATTGGACACCAGAGGTGGAGTTTGGTTGATTCTCTCTCTGAGCCTGTTTGGGTCCAGACCTACATTCTTGGAGACTATAGGACTGCACTGATGGATACGGGAGCCACCAGCCACATGTAGCTGTATTTACGTTTAGATGAATTAAAATGAAAATTTTTAAATGGGAGATTTTTAGTCGCACTACCACATCCTTGCGTGGCTACTCATATTGTACAGAATAGATGCTGGATGCTTAGATAATCATAGGAAGTGCTCTGGACAGTTCTGTGTCAAGAACTGCCAAAATCATATTCAAGAGGCAGCGGGGCCTTGGTACTGCAGAGTTCATTCTTTAAAGATAAGCAGCTGCCTTTGGGCAGTTTTGAGTGACTTAACAAATGCCAAAGCCCAGAGGAAAATCATGAACTTAGTGAAACCATTACTTGTGTGTATGTGGAATGGGATGGGTTGGCAACCTGGTGAGGTGGTGATTATAGTTTAAAATTTCACCTTCACTAGTCATGTTATGCTTACTGAAGGTCATTGGGAGATTAAAGATGATCTTGGATGGACTTGATTTTAATGGTTGAATTTCAGATTTCATAGTGAATGGCTACTTAATGCATTATTACTTGATCACTTAGAAATTTCATGCAAGAATTATGAAAATTCTTCAAAATTAGTTGAGTAGATCATTTTTATTGGTTACATTATAATTATTAATCTGTATCGTATCAAAAGTTGTTTCTAAGCCAGGGTTTTTTAATGGTTTCTGATTCTAATTCAGTTAATAAATTTATATCGCATCTTTTTACAGCCCGTTTTTCTTCCCTTTTGATACCCGGCAAATGCTTTTTTATGTAACTGCATTTGATCGGGACCGAGCAATGCAAAGATTACTTGATACCAACCCAGAAATCAACCAGTCTGATTCTCAAGATAGCAGAGTTGCACCTAGATTGGATAGAAAAAAAGTAAGTTTCTCCCGAAAATATTTAAAGATAAGTCATACTGATAATGGGAAAACTAGAAATGTGATGCATCTAATTATCCCTATTGGTTTAGAGGTTTATCTTAGTCACAGTTATCTCTTTGCTTACCCTCTTATCATATGTGTTAGCCATATTTTCCTGTCAGTCTCTTGGGATCTCTTGGGATTCTTCTTTATTCTCCAGTAAGAGTCCTTCCCTCCCACCCCAGTTTCTGTAGTGATTTCTACAGTTGTTTTTCTCTTTTAGTCTCCATAACTCTTGTGCCAAGGAAGAATCTTCTCTTCTTTCACTGAGACCTCCTTCCTTTCCTTTCTAAATTAAGAACTCTAACCATATCTCCCTTTTATAATTGATCCCTTTATGCAGTAGGTAGAATTAATCATATCCACATCATCCTCTTAGCAAATCACTCCAATTAGAAGAGACAAACAAAATCCTTGATATAGTTCCTGTCTCTGTACCCGTCAGCCTTGTATTGCTGACTGCATCTTCTTGTGCTTCTAATCCTGGCCCCATGGTGATAACTCTAAACCACACAGCCCTGGGCCATTTACATCTGAGACTAGTTCTGCACTTCTCACACTGCACTGCCTTTTCCTTAGGACTTCTTTGTTCATCTACCTTTTTCTTGCTGAGGATTCTTATTCAAGTCTGTCTTCCTACAAACTTCTATCTCCAAAAGTCTCACAGAAGCCATTAGTAATGGCTTAAAAAGGGGGAGTGGGAGGAATGAGAAGCAAAACAAAAAAACATTGTTCTTAAATCCTATCTTTATTTGTATCGCTAGGATTCCATAAACAAGGTGTAGGTAGAATTTGGAAATCTATCAAGACCTTTCTCATCCCCCTGCATCTCATTAATAGATGTTTGCAGTGGTGCTTGTAGGATCTCTGCTGGTCAGAGCCAGTATGTTTCCAGCTCACCTGTCACCTCCACACCTATTTCTCCATCACCAAACTATAAATGTACACAGCGAGATTTCATGGAGCCACAGCCCTGAAATGCATTGATGTTTGAGAAGGGTTACAGAGATCCTTTCTTCAACAACTTGAATTTTCTGAATTTGCCATGGCTCAAGCTAATAACTACACTCACATCTAGCTTTTCTTCACGTACAGCAGGATGCTGTCAAGTGTTTATCGCACTGCAGCTATGGTCTTAAAACCTCTTCTGAGGTGTGCTTCTTTTTTAAGAAATAATTTTTAACGATTGAATTGATTTTTTTTTTTTTTTTTTTTTGCACTGAGAGAAATGCCACCTGTTTATCAAAGTTTCTTCACATTTGTACTTTTCTTTGCAGCGTACTGTGAACAGAGAGGAGCTGCTGAAACAAGCAGAGTCTGTGATGCAGGATCTCGGCAGCTCACGGGCCATGTTAGAAATTCAGTATGAAAATGAGGTGAGCTTATGAGGCTGTGTTGACTTGTGCTCTTGATAAAATGTCCCTAGAGTTTCTTGGTCCTGTGAAATTCTAAAAGACGATTGGGAAATTTATCTCAAAACTTGAGATGTACTCTGTTTTCTCTTGAATGATTTGTTCTAAGTTCTCCATTTTTCGAGGTTAAATTGCATAATAAAAGGGTTTTTTTTTTCCTGGCATAAGAGCAAGTGTTTGTGTAATCTTTAGGTTGATAAAGTGAAAGGTTTTAAACATAAACTTTCAAAATGTTTGAACTGCGTTTTTCAAAAAAATCAGGTTTTATTGAGATACAACTCATATATCATAAATGCACACTTTTAAGATACACATTCTAAGTGTTGACAAATGTATACAGTCTATAACCACAACCACATCAAGATAAAGAAAAAATCCCATCACCACAGAAAGTTGTCTTAGACCGTTTTGCAGTCAGTCCCCAGCCTTCATCCCCAGTCCCTGGCAACCACTGATCTGTATTCTGTCCCTCCAGTTTGTCTTTGTACAGTATCATAATAAATGGAGTCGTATAGTACGTAGCCATTTGTGTTACTCTGCTTTCACTTAGTGTAATGTCTAATTCATGTTGTTGCGTGTATCAGTTTGTTTCCGTTTATTGCTGAATAATAGTAATAGTCATTACGTGGACATACCATCATATGTTTACCTAACCATCAGTTGATGCACATTTGAGGTGTTTCCACTTTCTTAGCTCTTATGAGTAATGCTGCTGTGAACATTCTGTACAAGTCGTCGTTGTAGACATAGGTTTTCATTTCTCTTGGGTAAAATATAAAATACTCAGGGTTGAATGGCTAAATCTTTTGGTAAGGTATGTTTTGACTTTATATGAAACACCAAACCGTTTTCCAGAGTAACTGCCCCATTTTTTCCTTCCCACCAGTAATGTAGTATGTGAATTTCAGTTTGCTTCACATGCTTACCAAAACTTGGTTATTGCCAGTCTTTTAAATTTTAGTTATTCTAGTGGATTTACTGTAGTTTTAATTTGCATTTCACTGATGATTAATGATACTATCTTTTCTATCTTTTCATTTCTTATCTTCTTTGGAGGAAGTGTCCAGGAATCCTGCCCGCTTTTTCATTGGGTTTTGTTTTATCAGAGCTTTTAGGAATTCTTTATACATTCTGCATACAAGTCCTTTATGAGATAAGTGTTTTGCAAATATTTTCTTTCAGCCTGTTGTTTATCTTTTCATTTCCTGATGAAATATCTTTGAAAGAGCAGAAGTTGTTAATTTTGATGAAATCCAGTTTATCAATTTTTTTCCTTTCTGGTTTATGCTTTTTGTATCCCAAGAAAATTTCCATTAAACCGTGGTCTCAAACATTTTTTCTTATTTGTTTTTTTAGAAGTTGTATAGTTTTAACTCTTATATTTAGGCCTACGATCTGTTTTGAGTTTTTTTTTTTTTTTTTTTTTTAGCTGCATTGGGTCTTTGTTGCAGCGCGCGGGCTCTCTCCAGTTGCCGTGAGCGGGGGCTACTCTTCACTGCGGTGCGCGGGCTTCTCATTGCGGTAGCGTCTCTTGTTGCCGAGCACAGGCTCTAAGGCGTGCAGGCTTCAGTAGGTGTGGCACACAGGCTCAGTAGTTGTGGTGCACTGGGTTAGTTGCTCCACGGCATGTGGGGTCTTCCCGGACCAGATTTCAAACCTGTGTCCCCTGCATTGGCAGGCAGATTCTTAACCACTGCGCCACCAGGGAAGTCTCTCACAGGATGTTGATTAGGTTTGTGTTGAATCATGATCAGTTTGGGAGAGAGTTGATGTTTTATGGTATTGAATCTTGCAGTGCGTGAATACAGCGTAGCCTTTCTCTGATTTAGGTCTTTAACTTCTCTCAGTATGCTTCATAACTGCAGTCTAGAGGTCTCTCGTGTACATGTTTTATTAAGTTCCTCCCAAATAGTTCATGTTTTTTGATGGTTTTGAAAATAATATTGTTCTTTCTTTTCAATTTCCAGTTGCTGTTAGTTTGTAGAAGTAAAGTTTTCTTTGTTGACCTTGTTTTCTGTGACCTTGATAACTTAATTATTGGTTCTAAAAATTTAAAATAGATCATTTAGGATTGTTGTAGATACGGGGCTTGGGCAACTTTTCTGTGAAGAGCAAGATAATAAATGTTTCAGGCTTTGTGGACCATGTGGTCTTCATCACAGCTCCTCACTTCTGGCTTTGTAGCGTGAAAGTGGCCGTACACAATACAAACATGAATGAGCAGGGCTGTTTTCCAATAAAACTTTATTGATAGTCACTGAAATTTGAAGTCATATAATTTTCACACATTGTGAGATATTATTCAAGGATTTTTTCAACCGTCTAATATTGTAAAGCCCATTCTTAGCCTACAGACTGTACAAAACAGGCAGTAGGGCCTGAGCTGTAATTTGCTGTTCCATGTTGTAGACAGTCATGTCACCCATGAAAAAAGACAGCTTTACTTTCTTTCTAATCTTTCGTTTCTTTTGAGACGTTTTTAAATAGCCAGGCCAGTATGCCAAAAGACTCAAAATAATGATTTTCTATAATTGACTCTGAAGTATTGAGTCTCCTGGGGATACTTTCCTTCCTCTTTCCCTTAATTTTTTAAAAATATTTATATTTTATTTATTTATTATTTATTTATTTTGGCTGCGCCGAGTCTTAGTTGCAGCACGTGGGATCTTTTTTTAGTTGCGGCATGAGGAATTCTTAGTTGCAGCATGCGAGCTCCTTTAGTTGTGGCATGCAGACTCTTAGCTGCAGCATGCATACAGGATCTAGTTCCCTGAGCAGGCATCGAACGTGGGCCCCCTGCGTTGGGAGCACAGAGTCTTAACGCATTGGACCAGCAGTGAAGTATCTTAATTTTTTTTTTTTTTAAGACAAAACTTAAGTTTTTGGACATCTGAAACTTATGGACATGACATTTCCAAATACTCCATTTACTTATTATTTATTTATAAAAGCCAACAACTTTGCCTCCCAGTTTTCTTATCTGTGAAGTGTGGGTTGTAGTACAGCCTCAGAGTTGTGACAGTTCATGTGGTGAAGAGTTAGAACCGTGCCGGGCTCTTGGTGAGCACTGTGCGTATGGAGCAGTTTAATCTACAAAGCTGTCTGTAGTTAACCAAGTGATTTTAATCCTGACTTTGATTTTTCACTCGTTTTCTTAAGCATTTTCTCCTCCTCATTAAGACTTTTGAATAGTTGACAGTATTTAATCATCAAATTTAAAATTGTAAGTAGTTACATACTAAGTATACAGAGTGCCAGGATCCAGGTTATGGCAGAGTTCCTGCACTCCCAGGATCACAGCATAGTTGGGGGGGACGCAGGACAGAGTGCGAATGGGTGTGGAAAGTGAGTGGTATAGGTACCAAGTGAATGAGCCTTTCAGATGAGGAGCCTGTTTCAGGAAAGAGAGGGGAGAGTTAAGGAATCAAAGGGTGTAGCTTGAACAGAGGATCAGGCTTGGTGGTGAATAGCAGAAGGGAGTAGCTCTGGAGGGGACGGGAGGCAGATGGAATGGAAGCTGGGATAAGAAATTTGGGTCTTTTGAATCTACCCCGGTCATGCCTGTTGCTCAGAGGATACAGCTCTTATATGTTTACATGTCCAGATTTCTTACTCATGAAACTGTAAGACCTTTGCTGTAGCCAGCTTGTTCTGCTTGGTTATCTAAACACGCTTTTTCTACTTCGTTTTACTCCAACATATTTTTCTCTCGTCAGGAATGAACGTCTTTACTCTCTCATCCTTCATGCCCCTGTTCAGATTGCGTCTTACATGAAACCTAAACTTAAGTTCAGAATAGCATCACGCTGATTGTTCCACGGGTCAGGATTGAAATGCTGATACAGAAATCACAATTTTATGATTTTCACTGGTGGGTCTTTCCTGATGACTCTGGAAAAAATTCTGTGAGCCGACTTCATTGAAGAAGAAGGGTTGGAGTGCTGGTTTTATATATGCTTAGGGCCTCGGGTTGTCAACCAGATTCAGCCGTACAAGTCAGCTGGTGTCTGTTAGGAAGCCTTTCTAACTGGCTCTAGAAGAATCCTGACCAAAATGTCAGAACAGAATGGGCTCCATTCTTGAATAGAGATGACTGGTAAGCCAGGGAGGAACTAAGCCAGTCTCTGGGCTCAGCAAACCACTTAAGCCCATTACCTGTCACGTGGTATATGCCGCCAGGACGATGACAGGTTAGGAGCGTGGGCTGGGGAGCCTGGTGCTGCCGCTTACTAGCTGTATGAAGTCGGGCTAGTTATGTAAACTCCCAGTAATAACCCAACAAAGGGCACAGTGACTGTGCCTGCCTACCTCATTATGTTGTTTAAGTGATTAAATGCTAAAATGTGTAAAACACAACATTATCTGTTACGTGGTATATGCTAGTATATAAGCATTAGCTTTTGAAAGAGAAAGACTTTGAAAGTTTCAAATAACACAAGTTGTCAAACTTTTTTGTTTTTCTGTGTTTGTTTCTAGAGCTTTATGCTTTTCCTTCCTTTTGGAAGACATTTTCCTCTACCCTTCTGGGTTCTTCTGGCTGGTCACAGGAAGTCTGAGTAACTCACCAAAATGGCCAAAACCCTCCTCTTAAATACTGTCTTCAGCCAAAGACAAAAGAGGATGTTGGGGGTAGTGGTTTGGGACTTCAAAGGCGGGAGGAAGGCAGTCCACATGGAGCAAATGTTTGGTAAACAAATATTTGCCAGGCCAGGCAGAGACAATGGGACCCAGAGTGGACTCCGATCCCTAGGCCCTGTTTTCCTCCCACCATCCCTAGCCCATATTCTTTGCAGATACCTCTGGTGATAGCTCTGTTGTGGGAACCGGCCCTTATCAAAATTCTTTTAGGCAGTTAGAGAGTAAGTCAGTTTCTTCCTGAGTCTTTTGGGCCTTGATTGTTTTCAGCTGTAAATAATCCGCATGCCAAAGAGACATTTTGGGCTGGCAAATTTTGTATCTCTTCATTCCTTTCAAAACAAATGAAGCGGGCTTCCCTGGTGGCGCAGTGGTTGAGAGTCCGCCTGCCGATGCAGGGGACACGGGTTCGTGCCCCGGTCTGGGAGGATCCCACATGCCGCGGAGCGGCTGGGCCCGTGAGCCATGGCCGCTGAGCCTGCGCGTCCGGAGCCTGTCCTCCGCAACGGGAGAGGCCACAACAGTGAGAGGCCCGCGTAACGCATAAAAAAAAAAAAAAAAAAACAAATGAAGCAAAACCACAGTACCTATCTTTTTTTTTAAGGGAGTGGCTGGGTAGGATAAAGATCCCTGGAAAGGTCAGGTCTATCTACGGGGTTGCTGGCCAGCCCAGTGCAGGGGTGACTCGCCAGAGCAGGTGTGACCTGGTCCTTCCACCCTCACAGAGGCTTCCTGGGATGAAAGTGTATACAGTTTTGCCCATGTCACTTAATATTTTAAGTTAAGTCTGTTTTACTGTTAGCAGTAACAGTATTTGGATGAAGGAAATAGGCTGATCTAATCTATGATTTCTGTTTAACCTGGGATAATTATGCTAAAAGGAGCTAGGATCAACTGGCTTTAAAGCACCATCTGGTGGATACCAGGTGTTACTGCAGTTTTTTTCTTTTCTTCTTTCCCTACCTTCCTCCTAGGCTCACGAGTGAGTGGAGAACAAAATACACAAAGTCCTTACTGTCATGGAGCTTTTAGTTTTAGCACACACACACACACACACACACACACACACACACTCATTCGTACATGTATGTAGGATGTGTGCTGAAGAACTAAAGCAAAATAAGAAGATAGAGCATGATGGGGAGAGGATAGGGTGGAATGAGGTGACATTTGAGCAGTAGTCATTACTATCTAGGGCAAAGGCTATCTCTTAGCAAAAGAAAAGTGAAGCAAAAGCCCTGAGGCAGAATTCCCTGCCTGTTGGAGGATGACAGTGGCTAGAAATAGGAGTCAAGGGATCACATAGGACACCCAGGCCAAGCTAAGAATTTGAGCTTTTGCTTGAACGAGATGGGGAGCCTTTGGAGGCTGTGGAGGAATGATGTGAACTTAGGTTATATGAGGATCCACTCTCACGCTGTGAGAGTAGGACATGAGGTGTGGAGAGCGCCATTGCAGAGACCACTTAGGAGCCTCTAGCACTGGGCCAGATAAGAGATGCTATGGTGACCAGTTTGGAACATATTCTGAAGGTGGGGCTTACAGTGTTTAATGATGGGTTGTTAAGGCGCCAGAAAGGGAAGCATCACGGGTGGCTCCAAGGCTTTGGTTGCAGCAGGAGGTGAATACTGATGCCAGTTACAGCTGTGGAGTACTGACAGAGACGTGGAGCTGGGTCTAGAAGGCTTTGCCAGACCCAAGCAGGTCACTGTTTGGAAAGTTACAGTTAACCGTTTTGTGGACTACGTCGAATCCTTTAAGCTAGTGGGGAAAAAAACTGTGTTAATGCTGAAATAATACTCATTATTTACAGGTAATCAGTAAGTGAAATATAACCTTCCTGACAGGACTGTGGTTAGATTAGGCTTATAAACTATGGAATTAACTTATCTTTACTTGCATATCTAATTTATGGTGTGAGCTGATAGGACCTTGGTAGAACATGAAGGAATAACTGTGGGTGCTGGTGTGGGTCCAGACGTTCCTTCTTTTGTGTTTTATTCAACAAACCTCTATTAAATGGCTGGTGTTTGCCCAGGCATTACAATGGATACAAGGTGAATTAAAGTTACCCCTCAGTGAGGTATGCAAGCATGTAATGAAATCATGGTAGTCTAATGTGGTGAGTACTTAAGTAGCCAAAATGTAAGTTCTGAAAAAGAAGCAAAGTAACTGCTTGGGCAGATAAAGAGGCTTCTCCTGAGGAGTAGACATTTGAGTTGGTTCCGGGGGAACAGTTCACCAGAGAGAGAATGGGAAAGAAATCCATTCCAGACAGTGCCATCTGTTCCCTGAGGGCACGGTATATAGCTGCAAGGGTACTCGTATTAGTATATGAGTTTGAACCATACAATTAAAATGTTGGGGCCACAGGAAGCAGGAAATAGTAAAGGGTTGCTGGTTCTCGTTCCAGGTGACCTGGACTGAGGGAAGACAGGACAGTTTGGGAAATAATCTCTAATACGTTCTGGTGAACAGTTGCGATTAGTACCCATTGCCAGAAGGTTGGCAGGTCAAAAAAAGGGCAGCACAGATTCTAAACTTTGACTTGTCCTACTTTTGTTCCTCTGTAGGTTGGCACAGGTCTGGGGCCTACACTGGAGTTTTATGCACTTGTATCTCAGGAACTACAGAGAGCTGACTTGGGTCTCTGGAGAGGGGAAGAAGTAACTCTTAGCAATCCAAAAGGTAATACTAATCTGTGACTAAGTCAGTTTGTTATTCAGTTCAGGTAAAGGGCCCTTACAATTCATTATATATATTTAGCTTATAGTAGAGGGCCTGGCTCTTTGACCTAGTTTCTTTTCACCTTTGTTTTCTCATTTATCAAATAAGGGAGGCCCTTCCAGCTCTAGAGGACTTCATTCTGTGATCTGCTATCTGATTTTGAGAATACTGAATTTCTTAAATGTTCTTAATTACCGGGTCTGTCTTGTTTTGGGAAATAGCATCTAAAGTTTGGTGATTTACTCATTTTATAGGAAGCCAAGAAGGGACCAAGTATATTCAAAACCTCCAAGGCCTGTTTGCGCTTCCCTTTGGTAGGACAGCTAAGCCAGCTCATATCGCAAAAGTTAAGATGAAGTTTCGCTTCTTAGGAAAATTAATGGCCAAGGCTATCATGGATTTCAGATTGGTAAGTATAGAATTACCTTTCTTTCTACAATTTTTTTGTACCTGTGTGCTATGACGGTACCTTAATCCCCTGCATTTAATGCTATATTTTAAAACACTGCTTCACAAACCTTAATGCGCATATGAATTGCTTGGAGAATTTATTTAAAAAGCCAGTTTTGATTCAGCAGTTCATGGGTCAGGCCCAGGTTTCCACATTTTCTTACCAGCATTCAGGTGATACCCAAGTGCCAGTCTGTGGACCGTTCCTTTAGTAGCAAGGGTTCAGAGAATCAGGCAACATTAAGCGTGGTTTTAATTATATATATTTTTAAGTGTTTGAGTTAGATTTTTAATTCAGTAGGAAAAGTGTGAACATGTGGCTAAACTGCAGTAAATTTCCATTAACGTGCAGGAGTGAGAATAACCCCAAAAACTAGTATTCACAGAGGTTTGAATGTTTCTGGACTTTTCTTCATTTTTTTCTTCTCATGTTTTCTGAGATACTTTGTCAGTATGTGTAAGACGTTTTCATCTGATGTCGGGCTTACAATTTCATTGTTGTTGAAAGAACGTGCTGTTAATCATTTATTTTTGAAGTTCCATTTTTTCATTTTAGTTATAACTAATTGGTCTTCTACATTCTTCCTTCCAAATATGCAATAATACAGACTGAAGTGGAATTAAGTTCACTTGGTCCAAAGTTGAGTAAGACTCCTCTAAACATCTCTTGGTGTTGAGGTCCATATGGAGAATGTATGTCCATCATTGAAAACTTCTATTTTAGGGCCAGTGTTTCAATAGGAATCGTCAGTATTCGAATTTTTTTTTTTTTTAACAATATCAGCCCCAGATTGAGCTTAAATGGGGACAGTTTCATGTACTGAGAGAAACAGTTCTTTAAATATGTTTTTTTCCCCTGGGGATTACTTGACCTTTTAAAATGACTTCTTGAAGTATCACTTAAAGAATTGAGGCAGTGCTAGAAGCTTGGTGTGACTGTTGTGATATTTGCACCTTCTCTTTCAGGTGGACCTTCCCCTGGGCTTACCTTTTTATAAATGGATGCTACGGCAAGAAACTTCGCTGACGTCACACGATTTGTTTGACATTGACCCAGTTGTAGCCAGATCAGTGTATCACCTAGAAGACATTGTCAGACAGAAGAAAAGACTTGAACAAGATAAATCCCAGGTAGGCTTAGAAAATGAGACAGTCAAGTGGATCAGTTTCTTTTTGTAGAAAGATGAGTTCTTTGTTAATGATTTGTATTTGGTCCAGTTATTATTTTTTATTGGAAGAGTTTAAATTTTTATTATAATAACTGAAGCATATGATTTTACAGTTGGTAAGATGACCTGTAATAACAGCAGGTGTTGAACAGACAGCTTGACCAGCAAATAAAATACACCCCTAACTAAAACCATAGGGCTCTTGTTTATTATATTTTAGATGGACATTATGTAACTGGGCAGATACTCTATCATACTGAGTTCTTTTAGTAAGCGTTTGAATCAATAAGGCTATTTGCAGGACAGATTGATTTTCCAGAAAGATGGCTTAATTTAGGAACAGTTCATCTGTTTCTAGAGAGATCTCAGGAAGATATTTTTGAAGGTCATGGTAGGTATCACTGTTTCTTGGTAACATCTGTTAAGGTTTCTCTTGTTAGATCTCATGGGTAATCTTGATCTTTAAATCATTAATGTATGTTCTCTATACATTAACAAAATTAAATCATTTGAGAATAATTGGAAGAAGACAAAGTTGTATTTTTAAAAAGTGGCATAGAGTCAGACGTCTTGTATGGGGGCAGGTAACATGGACCAGTGTTAAATCAACTCCCATTTTATAAATTACATAAAATAAGAATAGAGATTTAAGATTCTGTAGCTAGAAAAAGTGTCACATCTCTTAAGATAGAGGAGCTTATAGTAGATGGGTTTTTTAGAATACTTTTTGTCGGGGAAGGAGGTGATTTGTAAGAAAATTAATTTTATCTCCCATATTAATCGGTAATTATTAATGGTAATTTTGGGGTAAATGTTTATTAAGAGAAATTGGTGTTTAAAGAAGCCAGGTCCCTCTTTTCCATATAAAACCTGTTGTCTTGGGATTTTTAGTAAGGTTTATGCTCACCAACTTTTAAGGTTTAAATTTTAAACTACTGTCATCTTATTTAAGATCATCTCTTAGGAAAATAACGCGAACACCACCACAGACAGCCCCGCCCGCTGCAGATACAGGACAGCTCGTGGTGCTCTTCCACGAGCCTTACGTGTACTCATTCATTTAATCTGCTGTGAGATTTAGATATTCCCGTTACCCCTACTTTACACATGAGAAACCCAAGGCAGATGGTTGAGTAACCTGACCACGGTCACATACCTAGAACACCGGAGAGCTAGAACTGAAACCCAGGCTGTGTGCTCTGGAGCCCACACTCTGACAGCTTTTGCAAGCTCTCTTACTTACCCTTGTCTCCAGTGCAGTATGCTGCCACAGTTCTCTTTCTCAAATCTTTGGAGATTTGTTCTTCTAATCTTTATTATTCCTGATGTTACCAATTTAAAAATATAAAATCCATAGCACAGAAACCACACTCCAGAAACTGGCAACTGGAACATGAGGACTGGTGGTATTCTCACACACCTCACCTCATTATTTATAAAGCATTCAGATGGAGCAAGTTGTCCTGGCTGAGTTTCCACTGGGCAGTTTAAATTCTTGAAAGGCACATGGAAAATGGGCTAAAACTTGGCTTTCAATTTAACGTGTAAGGTCTAGAGAAACGGACAGCTAATTCCTTTTAAACATCTCAAGGACATATTGTATATTCTAGATTCCTATCAATGATAGCATTTTGGAGAGCTTTCTAGTCAGAGAACGTTAAAATGGAGAGTTTAAGTCCTTTTGCTGAAGAATATTTCAAATGTAAAATGAAAAGTCTTTCTTTGTGTGTCATCCAATGATTTTCCTGAAACTGAGAGAGACCTAAACATGTATTTTTGCAGAGGAGTAAAAATTCTCAACAATGTATTTTACCTTAACCCTAACCCTCCTCTGTGTTTTGAATTATCTGTAATCCTACGCAGCTTTCACTTTCCTCTTTAAAAAATGACTGTTAACCAGAACTTCGCAGCCTTTTTTTTGTTTAAATGATTTTCTGCACTTTGACTGTTTAGCCATTAGGAATTTCATACTCGGAGGCATCTTTAATTCGGAAAGTCATTTACCTTCTTTCTCCTATACTGGATACCTTCATTTTCAGATAGAATTTGCAGTTTTGTGTGTTGGTCTTTGATTCAGAAATTATATTTTATATAAGCCTTTCATGATCTTAAACATTTTAAAAAGTGAATAATACAAACTTTTTAACATTTGTCTTCAGAGTAGGAGTTGACTTTTCTTAGGGGTTTGCTTAGAGCCTTTTTTCATCACACTGTTGCTGTATGAATACAAATTTGTTAATGCTGGCCTGCAGTAATCGAATGAAGAATCTCTGGGTATTCTTTAGACTTGAGCTTGCAGAGAAAAAATTTATTTATACTAGATAGTGCATTATTTGTATTTACAATTTCCTAACGGCACTGTGTTACTCAGTCTTTGCTATATACATGTATTGGATTCATTAAGATTAGCCTAGAATTTATAAAACGTTTGTCTGGCTCTATAGAGCCTACCCTCTTAAACTGACCACTGTGCAAATGATTATGGCCTTTCTGTGAAATCTGACTGAATATGGTCAGACTGGGTAGCGGACACCTCATTGCGGAGGAGCACTCAGGCTATCTTGTTTTCTCATATAAAAATAATTGGATTTTGAAGTGTTTAAGATTATTTCCTTTGTGACCTCAGTGACTTATTTTTGTGTAGATTATGACAAAAAAGAAAGAAAGAAAGAAGAGCTAAGGGAACCCATAAAATTTATTAGCATATCTTTTATTTCATAAACACAAACATAACTGACTGAATTACTGGGCTTGACCCCCCGCCCCCTTTTTTTTAGACCAAAGAGAGTCTACAGTATGCATTAGAAACCCTGACTATGAATGGCTGCTCAGTTGAAGATCTAGGATTGGATTTCACTCTGCCAGGGTTTCCCAACATCGAACTGAAGAAAGGAGGAAAGGATATACCGGTCACCATCCACAATTTGGAGGAGTATCTAAGAGTATGTACTCGCAGCGCCCCCTGGGGCGAAGGCCAGCTGTGGCCATGCGGGGCTGGGCCCGGGGGGCCTGCTTTGAGGTGAGGGAGGGAAGGGAGGGTCGAGAGAAGCACAGGTGCGTGTCCGGTAGCTGCTGCACACCCTGGTGTGAGACCTTTGACGCCCGGGATCACTGCACGAAGTCCACTTCTCCTGACCTTCGCTTCTGTTTGCTCTTGAGAGAACATGTCAGATATCTTGCAGTACCTTCTATAACCTTGAACTCTCTCTCTTCAAGCTTGAATACTATCTAATAACATCTCATTTTCTTAGTTTGAAGAAATCAGTGAAAAGCAGCCATCCCTTGTGTTGTCACTAAACTGCATTTCTACCTTTCTATCAAGCCACCTAACTTGACCTAATAACCTTTAACGCTGTCCACGCGTGCGTGCGCGCACACATTTATGGGTTTGGTGAGGCCTTTCATGATCCTTGACCATATTTGTTAAGTTAAGGAAAACAATTTTGTACTGAATACAAATTATGTTTTAGATTACAACCTATGTAAGTCTTTATTATCACTACTTTTGGAAAAGTTTCTTTTGGTTTATTCCTGACATTGAATGAAAAGAGCATTGGGTTCCAGACAAAATACCACCTATACCTCCTAGACCTGACTTTTCCACTAACTTACTGTGGGATTTTAGATAGAACCTCTGAAAAATTTCAACTCCAGTTTCTTCATCAGTTTGAGAGAAGAAGATAGCAGAGAGGACCTCTATTATTTAGTATGCCTAACAGTTCTGTGATTCCTAAGTAGTTCCTTTAACAGTCAGTAGGGCTGTGTTCTCATACTACCTACTTTGAGAAAATTAATCTTTCAGCTTACTAGTAAATGATGAGTTAACTCCAAACTAGGTTCTCTGAAAATATTTGTAATAATGCTTGTGTTTTTCTGTCAACAGTACGCTATTGTTTTCATTTTTATCTGAGTAGGTCCCCTATTTCTGAATCCAAAGGGTTAGCCGAAGTCATTGATGACTAGGAGATGTTGGACCAATAACAGATGCCTTCTGTGACCCTTCAGTTTCATGTGACTGCATTCCAGAGTTTACCTTTTTCTAAGTGGAGGCACATACTGCAGAAGGATTGGGCTCTAAGAACTTAACAGGGTTTAGAACTAAAAATTGCACATTAAAAATTTAAAACACTTAACAGTTGGTAATTTTGACTCTTGAAACATTATCTTTAATTCTCAATAACATTTTATCCTCTTCGGAAGTTTCATCTGCTTCTCATCTGGTAAGGTAAAGTATAACTCATAGGGATTTTATGTACTGATAAATGAATTTTAAAACACACTAAATATATTAACTTATAACACACATGGCATTTTTTACATTTTCTTATTGGCCAGACCCTGAATTAGAAGTTGACCTGACTTGTCTTTTACTTACGTAATTTACTGGGAGATATTTTAAAGACTTCATTTTTTTTTTTTTTAAGTGATCAGGAAGGATGTTTCACTGTAGTTTGCCAAATATTAAATAGGAAAGAAATTTGAAATCTTGTCGCAGATTTTGAAAGAGTTTTCTTTTTGCAGCTGGTTATATTCTGGGCACTAAATGAAGGCGTTTCCAGGCAGTTTGATTCATTCAGAGATGGATTTGAATCAGTCTTCCCACTCAGTCACCTTCAGTACTTCTATCCGGAAGAAGTGAGTAGCTTGTGTGTAAAAGAAATGGTCGTCTCTAGTTCTGTACCTATAATTATCTTAGTGGGGTCTCTCTTTGCTATTTAGTCAGAGACCCCATTGTTGCAAACAGAAAGGTAGATGGTTGGGTGCGGTGGCGGGGTGGATGTTTGGGAAAGATAAGATCATTTCCTGAGTGAGGAAGAATATTAAATATAATAAGTATAATGTATAACATATATAAATAAGTATTAAATATAGTATAAAAGAGCATGGGATCCATGTGTGATTGAGTAAGCATAGCAGTCTGTTTTTCTTTTTGTTTGTTTTTTTTTTGGCTCTGTTGGATCTTCGTTGCTGCGCATGGGTTTTCTCTAGTTGCGGCGAGCGGGGGCTACTCTTCATTGAGGTGTGCGGGCTTCTCATTGCAGTGGCTTCTCTTGTTGTGGAGCGCAGGCTTCAGTAGTTGTGGCGCATGGGCTTAGTTGCTCCGAGGCATGTGGGATCTTCCCGGACCAGGGCTCGAACCCGTGTCCCCTGCATTGGCAGGTGGATTCTTAACCACTGCGCCACCAGGGAAGTCCCAGGCATAGCATTCTTGTCAGCTGACCCTCGACGCTGCTTGGTGGAGAGTGGAACTTGGGTTTCTGTACACCTGTGGCTGGTGGGGAGAGCCATGGGTCCATAGTAACGAAAGTGACACTAGGGAGGTTACTTGTTGTTGTTTTTAAGCTAAACTTTCTGGATTCGCTGAGATGTTGATTGTTTCATGAGTGAGGTTAGTCCTTGAAGTTTTAAGGAAATGTTGCAAATTACCTAGTTGCCAAATCCAGAGAACACTTGTGAGAATGGAGTTAATGAGTTTATGTGCATCATTTTTTTCCAGCCATCTTTACTTAAAGTGCAACAAGAATCTCAGAAAAGTACTTACTGATAGTGAGGTGTCATAGAAAGGGTCTGGAAGGTGTTTGGTTTCCCCAGGTTGGAAACCTTTTTGTTTCTTTTTTTGAGTACTAGCTTCAGACCTCACCTTTATTACCGACTGAATCTGGAAATCTTTAAATGACTTAGCGTTTTCATCTCAATTATTATTTTTATGCCCACTTTGATTTGCTGCTTATTAAAACATGTGGTGTACCTGGCACTTTTAGGCACTAAGTGTCACCTGGAATTGAAAACAGCAAGTGTTCCTTTTGGAATTGGATCCTGGTCCCCACTACTTAGCGGTGTGACCTTACCCAGCTTGTCCCATCTGAGCTGACTGGCTCATTCATAAGATTGAGATAACCTCTCTCTTACTGAACAAGATACATAAAGTACCTGACAGTGAATGACACGTAGTAGATACCAAATTTCACATGCTCCAAATGGATTTTCTCAGAGTGTACGAGTCATCCTGCAAATGGGCAGTCTACCAGGTGAGAGATGGTTTAATTGGAAACTCATGTTAGATTTTCCAAGGACACACAGGCATTTTTTGCTTTCTGATATCTGTTCTGGAATGACTAGCGTGGTCCTAGACGACCACGTGGCACAGAATTGCCTTTCTTCGCAAAGTGGGAAAACCTACCCATTTGTTGTGTCTCAGTTCAGCTCTCCTCTCCCACTTCTGTCTCCAGCTCACTGTTCTGTCTCTTGGTTTCCGTTATGGTGTGCCCTCGTGTTTCTAAAAGCCAGGATTTATAAAATCTCCCTGGTTAGAGGTACATATTGAGTTAAAGCCTCTTAAGAAACGAGAAGAATTAGGAGAACTTCAATTAAGGGTTGGTCTCAGGTATGTTCTGTCTTAGATTAAAGGCTCCCTAGAACCTAGTTCATGCAAATGGGCAGCGCACCTGTTCATGTCAGCTGAAGAAGAGCTTGAATCTGTAAATATACTAGAAAAGCACATTGTAAAGAGTACCAAGCTGAAGTTTTGGGGCTTCTGTAGACCTTTATATTGGCACGCCACAGAACAGAACATGTGTGCATTTTCAGTCAGTTACACAGCTGTGTCCTTAGTAATCTGTTGCCCGTGTTTAAACACACAGCTGGATCAGCTCCTGTGTGGCAGTAAAGCAGACACTTGGGATGCAAAGACACTGATGGAATGCTGCAGGCCAGATCACGGTTATACTCATGACAGGTAAGTCCTGGGTTCTGCCAGTTTTCAGATACACACACATATATATACATTTTAAAATTTGTTTACTTATTAAAGGAGGCTTTCTAATATTTTGGCTTCATTTCTCTCAAGACTGCAACTTTAGGACCGAAAGGTTTTTTGTTTTTTTTTGCCCCAAGTATTTCTGTGAAAATGGGCGGGAGGAGGAAAGGTGGGGAATCCCACTGTGACCCCATTACCCATTTTTACGTATAGTAAAGTGGAAATATCTGTGCAATCCCAGACAGGTCTTATTTATTACAACAGTAATCATTCCACTTGAATTCCAACTGTAACAACAGAAACATATTTGAGTGCATTACAATGTGAATTCATATGTAGTCATATTTACATTTGATAGTCTCTAGCTAATTGTGAGAGTCAAAACTGTATTTTAATACGATGAAGTAACTATGGTATATTTATTTCTGTTATAGTCGGGCTGTGAAGTTCTTGTTTGAGATTCTCAGTAGTTTTGATAATGAGCAGCAGAGGTTATTTCTCCAGTTTGTGACAGGTAGCCCAAGATTGCCTGTTGGAGGTGGGTACAGTGGTTGATTTATTGTAGCTATGAGTGAGTGTATGTGTGTGTGTGAGGGCGGGTGGGTGGAGAACGCACGCAAAACCTCAGTGCCGACAGCAGGATATTCTTCATTTGACCTGAGTGCCTCTTAGTTATTTCAGTATCATAATGTTCCTAAGTTTTCAGTTTCTTCTGCAGTGTGTTAAGGGATATCACTGGCAGGACAATTCGTAGGGATTGACTTAAACACGCTGAAGTAGGACTGCTAATGTACATGTAATGCTGCTTCTCTACATAAAATTCTCAGACACACGTACATTATAAACCCTTAGATGGCTTAGATGAAAAGGCATTCTGAAGTCTGTTTTTTTCAGAAATGAATCCTAATATGAGTTGAACTGGCGCTCTTTTAAAAGCATAAGGGAAGCATAAAGAACGGTTTGCCTCCATGTTATACGGTGACTTTTGATTGTAAATAAAGCACGTACCAGGTTCCGTACCCTCGACGTATCTTGAATGGGTAGAGTTCATTGCCCAGCAGGAAAGAGTACCTCTGTGTTTGGTAACGCTGTGTATTAGAGCAGTGTAGTGTGTTTCTGATGGGGGCAGATAAGAAAGGGTACGTATACTTGTGCTTCCAGACCCATTCTCCTTATGGATGAGAGGCGGGTTTCCCTGAGCTAGCTGGCGGGCATCCCGTAAACGTGCCAAGTTCCTCTGTCCTCCTTTCTTCCCTCTTCATCAGGCTTCCGGAGCTTGAATCCACCTTTGACAATTGTCCGGAAGACCTTCGAATCAACAGAGAACCCAGATGACTTCCTGCCCTCCGTAATGACCTGTGTGAACTACCTTAAGTTGCCGGACTATTCGAGCATCGAGATAATGCGAGAAAAGCTGTTGATGGCAGCGAGGGAAGGGCAGCAGTCGTTCCATCTTTCCTGATCACAATGAGAAACGCAGTGTCTGCCTGTTACAGCAAAAGAGAAAAATCATGATTTCTTTTCTAAATGTATCACCTGAGTCAAGGAAACATGTTACGCCTTCTTGTTGTAGGAAAACGGCTTGCAGATTATAAAAGAGACACTTGGTTCCTATTCATTAATGGCCCCATGGACTTAAAGTGATCAGGCCCTAAAACGTTGTTGTGATGAGGTTTCTTTAGCAAGTTCTTGTTTAAATTATCATTTATTTGACGAGTGAAGTTTTTAACTTGCTTTGCTGTGTGAAATTTAAAAAAGGGATGTTTTTCCAGGCTGAAACAATAAATGTCGCTCTGCAGTTTAACTCTGGGCTGTGTGTATCCATCTAGCTAAGTCTGCAGTTTTGTTTCCTCCACAGACAACTCTTGTACATAAGTACAGAAATCAAAGCTCCCATGTATTTGACAAATACAGTTTAGGAGGTGAGCTCTGTGTGCTTTTCACTTCCCCTGAGTTTCCCCGCCCTGATCCGTGTACTGTCTGTGCCGCTCACACAGGTTTTTTGTATACAGAACCCACAGTTGGTACATCTTCGTCAGCCGTGGGCTTTCGTTGTTCCCTGTTCTCTCTCAAATTAAGATATAATTTAAAATTCATGGAATTGAAATATGTTGTCAATATAATTCAGCCTTTGTAACTAGGTAGGCTTTTCTTATAGCTTAGTTTTAATATAGTTGTAGGGTATCACTGGCCTTGTACCAGGGACGCACTAGGACTGTTTACGTGGTGATTCTGGCAACCACCGCCTCTGTGATGGAGGCAAGGAGAGCTCATTCGTTTCTTTTGTGTAGGTTAAAAAGTCTGCAGCTTGGGCTGGCCAGTATTTATTATTCTGTGGCCAGAGCATTTTGAATTGATGTATACGGTTTTAAGCAATGTTAGCAGTTTTCATTCCCTGTTGGAGTAAAGAAAAAGTTTTCCCCCCTTTTTCTCTTTTTAAGTTTTCGTCCGGTGTCTTCTTTCGCTGTTCCGCTCTTCTCTCCCCCTCCTCCCAGTGCTCACGCGGGACAAACAGCTCAGCCTTTGTCTCGACACACATCAAAGCACCTGTAGGCAATGCTCTGTCCAGTTGTTTTCTGTGCTGATTTCTCAAATCTGCAATAATTCATCAGGTTCATGTTTTTACCTGAAAATAAATAAAGTTTACTTCACCTGTTTTGTTTATAGTTCTGTGCTGTATGCATAACTTTTAGTTGTAGAGATGTATCTCAATGCAGGCAGACCATCACAGCTCATGGCTGATTTCGCTATTCAAAGAATTTAGAATAGCAACTGAAGAACATAAAATGTAGAAAGAGAATGAGAGGGGACTCCTTCCTTCATTCCTAAGGTTCAAAATTAAGCCTGTTGCATAAATTTGAGAGAATTTCCATCATTCATCTTTCTGAAAATGAGAGATGAGCTAACTGTTTTCTTATTGGACTTTGAGAAATCAATTTTCTTTTGTTTGACTGTTCTAAAGTCTTATTTAATTGATGTCAAAACCCCTTTGTCCCCTATTTCACCACTTAAAAGAAACTCCGTGGCTTATTTTATTTAGATTACTCTGTCGCTTCCACTTAAATGGCCTTATAGGAGCATCCCCTCGTCTCAGTGCACCTGGGCAGTGACCCACCCCCCTTAGGTGGGACGGAGCTGTGAGAGGAACTCGGAGTGTCTCTCCCTGGTCCTTGCAGAGGCTCTGGAGAGTGAGCCGCTTCCCTTTGACATCAGAGGAGGGAGTTGTGTTTCTGCAGTTCTAACATTGACGACACCGTAGGACCTGTGCAGTTTATAATCAAGTGAAACTAGTGTTAAAGAATGAACCAGTTTGTTTTAAATTGTTCTGATACCTTTTTACAGACTAAGCGCAAAAAAGATTTGCGTGAACATAACCTTTTTGTTCCTCATTTTTTAAAGGGTTCTGTCGTTAAAATTTAGACGTATGTATAAACAAAGTAACACATCATATTCAGATATCTTCTGTATTTAACATTTTATCCACATCATGGCCCTGGCAGATTTGGCCTCATTGATTTCAGCGTCTAAGGAGTGAGTACATTGGATGGTTTTGAATCGCACTGTGGAGCTTGATTGTTTCAAAGTCGGTAGTTCTCTGTTTAAAAGCTTTCAGTCTTTAGCTTACTCCTTAATTTTGGGACGCTTGGTTAATTAGGGGCAAGAAGACTTCCCACTTGAAAGCAATCTCTCTTGGCAGAGGCCTTAATATTACATCATCGGGAAAAATAGACTTCATCTGCTGTTCCTCCAGTTATGCCTTAAATTTATTTGCTGAGTAATCCTGTCAACAAGCACTACTCTCTATGCTTTACACACGTAGACAGTCTGGATAGTGGCTAAGATTTTGTTGTCTTTTAGTGTTTGCTGAGGTGGAGTCAGTCAGACGTTAGTCACAGCTAACACCGACTATGGCGTTGTCATTTAGACAGTTACTGATTTGATCTGCTTTGTTTATGAAAACATAGTCCTCACTATTTAAGAAGGAAGAGTTGGTTAAATGTATTCCCCTCCTCCCAGCCCCCCCCCCCAACAAGTGAATGAATTGTAAATGCTAGGTAGTCTCATCAGGAACAGACATGGAGAAAATTCTAGATGCCTTAGCCAAACCCAGCAGAAGAAACCTTTCACACAGCTTCTCATTGGATACAGACTTTTCTTTCTCTTCCTGTGCTTCGGCTCTGGTTCCCTGTGTTTGTACTGATCGAGAACTGTCTTTCCCTTATATTCCATAAAGAAGAGAGTAAAGTCTGTCCTGCATTTGGCTACTCTTGCAAGTTTGGTACATAACATGAAAAGGAGAGGTGCGGCTGGCTGGCTGACGTCACTTCCTGCCCTTCTTCAGGGCATCCTGTGCGTAAAGGCCATAAGGCCGAGGGACAAAAAGCCCCAACTTCTGCATCCAAGAAGTTAGATTCAACTCTTGATTTTCCGCAGTAAGGATTATCGCCAGCGACTTGTGAGTGTGTCTTTCCTTTAGTTTCCCAGGCGTTAAGGCTGTGCTCCCGATTCCTGCCAGTAAATTCAGGAGATGGGAATGTTTCTGATAGTCCACGGAAGAATGTGATGAAAAAGGAGACTTGCTGGGGAAAGACATAACTGTGCGTTCAGAAACCAAGTCCTTCCGGGGGGATTCTGGATGCTCTTGTTCATTCTTCATTAGCAAAGATGATCGAGCCTTTAATTCATTTATCTTGGGCTTTGTTTTTTTGACCCACATTATTTTCCCTATTGTAATGAGAACATTGTTTGAAAATGTCATACTCTGTATTTCTTACTCTGAGAAATGCTTTTGTATGGGTCTTAGGTTTGACGCTGCAGTAGTTGGCATACCCAGTAAGGGATGACCTAGTGACAAATCACTGAAAATGCTTCCTTTGTTACCTCAAAAGAAAAAAAATTCCAGACAAAATATAGCATTTATATTTATAGAAAATGGAGGATTGGCTGTTTTCCAAGAACTTCAAGTTAATTCTTGTGCAAGAAAAAGTTCTTAACTCTATAAAGACTTGTTCTGCATAAGGAGACACTCTTTAATAATGGAAGAGGTGGTTTTATTTTTACAACAAGCCTACTCATATTACCAAACCTATAACCAATTGCTGATCTCCTGTGTAAAGCATTTTTTTCTCTTATCTGAAACAGTGATTTATATGAACTGTTGGAATAATGGAACCTCAAACTACAGATGTGTATGTAAAATTGCATAAATGCACTGACTTCCTTCTCCCTGAATATATTTTTAATAAACAGCATTATCCTACATGGTCAGTTTTATTAAATTATGCACAACCAGAGGGTTCTTCTGAGGAGTGGTATGCTTGTATGGGTGGCTTTGGAAAGCTTCCTAGTGTGGTAAGTAACACAGTAATCTTAGCCTTTGTGGGAGGCAGATAGTGGAGAAAGTTATAGGAGCCAGATGTATGCAGAGAGATGACCCGAATACTTGCTTGTTGGTGGAGAGAGACGGGCACTTGCGTTGTAAGCTACTCTGCAGTGGTGAAGTGGGACCCCTGGGGTGGGGAGATGCTTGCCCCTGTGCACAGACAGTAGAGCCTCCTGGTTGGAACCCCTTGAAGTCACTGTTCTTGGCTTTCATGACTGGTTGCTCTGCCCTTGACCAAGGTCTGGATCATCAGCCTATTCCACTGAAACAAGAAAAGAAAAGTCAAATCGATTTAGGAAAGCAAGGGAGGTGAGGGTTTCGTTTGCTCGTTTTGTTTTTTGTTTGTTTTTTAAGAGTGGTGATTGAATGTAGGGGTTTTTTTCTTGTTATTTTTAAGAGAACAAGTGAATGAAATGTATACATTTCATATACTCTCGTAAGTACACAGCACAGCACACGTATATACGCACTCGTGTATTCTTCTGTATTGTCTTGGTGTAACTGCCTAGGTATAACCATATTTTTCTCTTGATGAATCTCTTGGTCCGTGAGACGACTGAATTACAGGTGGAGGGTGCTGTGCAACACCAGCCTGCCACCAGACCGGCCTGTACGGGAAGTCTGTAAGCACCAGAGCATCTGTATCACCAATTCCAGGGTGGGGCCGTGGAGCATCACAGTTTTGGTTGATGTAATTCTACAAATTGACATTGGCATGTCGAGTTATACAGAGGTTTCAAATCTCAGCGGCAGTTGTTTCCACTAGAAAAGTGTCCCTTCAGACCCTCTTGAGACCAGTGCTCGGGGGATGGGGTGCATTTCATGACAGTTCTCACAACAGGCATGCTTGCTGAAGCCTGTGCCATTCCTCGTTCTCAGCCAGGTTAGTGACCTCAAGGTTATCTGGTCACTCTCCCGGCGCCCCACCCGCCCCCCGACTCTGCGTGAGAAGCACAGGAAGAGTGGCGGTGCTGGTGCCTGAAACGGTGCCGTCCCGCCTTTGCGAAGAGCTGCCAGGGAGCGGGGCCCACAACCCGCAAGAGTTTGCCTGGGGACTTGAGGCAACCTTGACAGACACCAGAGGTGTTTGTACCTCAGATACCCTGTTGTGGCTTCAAGGCCCAGGCACGCAGTGATTGCACTCTCCCTGGGAATTCAGGCTGCAGAAATACATTTTCCTCTCTGTGACTAAGATACATGGAAACATTCATTAGGGACACTATAGTAAGAATTTATTAAGAAAATTGTGCTAAGGAATATGAGGGCAGAAGACACAAGTCGAGATGGCTTAAGGGTCAGGTCCGTGTTTACACTGTTTAATGCTACGTGTGCAGTTGACATGAAAAAGTGGTTATTTGAAATGATCGTAGAAAATTAACAGTGGTCCATGGAAAGTCCAGTGCACTCCATTTGGCGTGCACTTCTTAATAAGGGAATCTGGGCCTCCGTTGAGACCCATCCTGTCAGCCCCACTCGACTCCCACAGTGCGTCCCGACGTCACTTAGTGCCATAGGACTTAACATCTCTTAGAACCGAGGCATCCTGGTATACTCGCCCAGAGCTGTGTGAAGGGCTTTGTGGAAGAACAAGTGTTGGCGCAGGAAGAGGCCTGGACATTCAGGCCTGACCCGGCCCTGGCCCCTCTTCCTGGGTAGTGTCATGACCCCTAACCTCGCTGGCCCTTATCCTCTGCACTTGTCAAACCAATTCAGTCACCTCTAAGGTCACTTTTTTTGGTTGGTTTTTTGTTTTTTCTTTTTTTGTGGTGCGCGGGCCTCTCACTGCTGTGGCCTCTCCCGTTGCGGAGCACAGGCTCCGGACGCGCAGGCTCAGCGGCCATGGCCCTTGGGCCCAGCGCTCCACGGCATGTGGGATCCTCCCGGACCGGGGCACGAACCGGTGTCCCCTGCGTTGGCAGGCGGACTCCCAACCACTGCGCCACCAGGGAAGCCCTAAGGTCACGTTTTAATGGTAATACTCATACAATCTTGGGTGTGAGTCTTTGCAACGTCTCCCGGTGTTTCTCCACGAAGGCATCGTAGCATTTGGGTTGGCACGGTTCTTCCCGCAGAGCTTCTGGCTTCTCTGGCTCTGAGTGTCAGCAGCACTCACTCTCTAGTCATTGGGACGACTTGAAACGCCCTCTAATGCTTTCCAGCATCGCAAATATCAGGGTGTTACCCCCCAGCTGAGAAGCAGTGATTATGTGTTGCAGCTTTTGGAAAGCGATCCAAGTTTTATATTCAGCCAGTAATTATGGTTAATAACAAATCAAAATATTGCAGCACTTAGGAGCGGGCGCAACTTAGGGATAAGAAGAGGAACGGAAAAATTATTTAGTCAGAAAAAGCCACAGTTCTGTCCTCCCCTTCCACGCGCACATACACACACACACACACACACACACACACACAATGTGCCTCTCCTATTCCATCAGGAGGAATTCATCCTTACTGCTCTGACATCCACCTTAGGTGAGAACTTCTGCAGTGTTGGGAAAAGGACATCCTCTTGTACCAAATATAACTTTCAGAGAATTTTAAATTCAGAAAATGTCATGGCAATTGTCGCTTTTCCAATTTAAAAACAGTCTTAACTAAATTCATTGAGAAAAGTCCAGTAGTTCTAACCGACGTTAGAGGATGTTAAGTAAAGATTCAAGCCAGTGTTTTCAACGTTCTAGAATTACTTAAAAGAAGTTGGTCTCTCAGCATTGCATTATGCGCTAATGGAGTGGGCCAATAAGCTTCCTTTCCTCCATGGACAGTTCAGCGCTGTCATAGATTCCTTTGCTCCCATTGTTCTGACACGTAATGTTCCAGAGTGATGGAAAGAATACAGGATCAGTTTCCTCCCAAAGCATTAAATGGTGTTTTGACAAACGGAAGAAGTTGAGATTTTTGTGGTCTTTCTCTCCAACGTACCATTTTCCTTCAACGTACCATTTTCCTTGCCCCGTCTCACAACACCCCTGGGGGTGAGCAGAGGTGAGACAGGGAATCTAATCAATTACTGATCAACCTGACATTCACCACAAAGTGGATGAATTAAAAAGAAGTAGGTTTTTTTTAAAAAAGCGTTTTTCCTTTACATGGAGATTTTCATGAGGAGTGCATGGTCAGTGAAGCATACTGCAAATGTTTCAATGTGATGTGTTCAGTCCTCCTGTTTTATCATCTGCAGGAGATGCCAAACTCTAGCCTTATCTCTGGTGCCTGGCATGATGCCCGGCCTCAATGGCATTCAAACAGGCACAGAGGAATGAATGGGGAATTCGTCACCTGTGTTGTTCCCTCTCTGCCAGTCAGATTGTTTGTGGAATCTGTGCTCTTTGACTTCAAGGAGTTTAAGATCCAGGTAGAAAGCAACGTGGAACCAAAACAACTATGTACACAGGTAAGTGCTAAATTATGTGAATTTGTATAAATCCAAAGAAGGAGAACTAGGACCATCGATGGTTAGAATTTCGCTGAGTTAGAAAAACTACCTCTCAACACCACCACCACCAAGAGCAGTGTAACAGCCAGGTCTATAACCAGAGATACACCTTATTCTGTGCTGAAATGTGCTGTTGACACAGTCCTATTGTGTTTTTCGGTAAATAGTTGACGTGGGTCAGTAGAAACAAAACAAAATCAGAGTTTGTTCAGGAAGGAAACAGATTTCATGGCTATGTAGGATCACCTAGGAATTATTAAGGAATATTAGTGCTGATCAAAATAAAAAAGCATTGCTAGAACAAATGAATGAAAAAATGACCTTGGTATTCCTATTGCCAGACTGGATATGATACAAGGAGAAGCAAAAGTCCATTCTGAAAACAAACGAATTTTGTAAAATCAGCTTGAGGATTACGAGTAGAAAATTGTGAAATACTTCTTTCGAAATACAGTTAGTGCAGACAACCCAGGAGAGAGGGAAAGTCAACAAACTGACTTTTTCCAATTGCCAATATATTTAGAGGGTCCGGTTCTATCAGTTATGTTTTCTTTTTCTTTTTTTTTTTTTTTGACGATAATAACTTTTTAAACTCAAATCTGCTTTTTGTTTCCATTCAGAGTTTTGTAACTATCAATAAAATACTGTGAAATTGCAATATTAAACCCTTTTCTGATATTTATAAATCTTGTTATGAAGATTTCTTTTTATCTGCCATGGTAGTTTAGAAAGATGCCTGGGCTCTACATTTCGAGAACTGAGGTTCTTTTTTGAATTTGACCTCGGATAATTTTCGCTGAGTGTTTCCTTACCTGTGAAATCATGGGAGCAGATGAGATTAATATCCTGCTCTCAAATTCTAAGCTTCTAACACCTGTCATGATCCTTGGACCTTCTTTTCAGATCAACTCAACTGATTTAAGAGGGTACATAGGTCCTCTTCTAGTTAAGTTGAACAAAATAACATAACTGTTTCCTACATAGGTTGAATTTGCCAAAAGAAAAGTACTGATCTATTTTGGAAACACTCTGAAGCTGCTTTTGGTCACTTATTAACACCAGGTATTAAACTGGCTCAGGAAATATTTTGATTCTATGCTTGGGTCTTTAAAATCCTTCTTAGTGTTTAGTTCTAGTGGATTTTCTGTTGGTTTGTTTAGTTACCATGTGTCAGGTCAGGCAGTGGCATTGGCTAGGATTGAGATGCTAATAACCAATGCCATTGGTTAGATTCTTCTTCAAAACCTAGAGATGTGCAGATTCTCAGATCTGGGAGTCGTTAGGAAGGCAAACCAACCTTCTATTTTTAAAAATGATTGAGTTGGGAATTCTCTGGCGGTCCAGTGGTTAGGGCTCTGTGCTTTCACTGCCAAGGGTTCAGGTCCAATCCCTGGTCAGGGATCCCGCAAGCTGAGGGGAGCGGCCATAAATAAAATAAATAAATTTTAAAAAATGATTGAGTTGGCATACCTTCCTCAAGATCACATACTTGTTATTTTCCAGATGGGTGACACACTGGCAATTAAGACCCCTCCCACAGGAAGGGGTATACAGGCTCTCTCAGTGCCCAAAGGGACAGGATATCACGCTAAGGTGTTAAACCAAGGTTTTGCCCTCAACCCTCCTTCCATCCCTTCCTTCCCATTTCTTCCCCAGCCACTCAGCACGAGCAGGAGCTTCCTGTGTATGTTGAGTCTTAGGGAGGAAGACCATGGAGAAAATAAAGAGAATTTCTGGCTTCCGGGTTTCTAAATAGAACATCTATCATGGATAGCAGTCTTATAATTACAGCTTCTCATTGCAAACACCCCGCCTAAAAAACAGAACACAAGGCTTTTTGGCAGGGGAAGTGTGTGTGTGTGTGTGTGTGTGTGTGTGTGTGTGTGTGTGCGCGCGTGTGCACGCTTATGTCTGTTTTTTGTTTTATTTTTTGAATACCCAAAGCTGGGCTTTTGCATGTCAGTAGCCAAAGCCTCAGTGATTCAGAGCAAACACTCTATGGGATTGTAAGGATAGTTTTACTGCCACGTAACGGGAGATAAAAATTCGAGCCGCTGGGAAGTCAACTAGGGAGACGGAGCAGGAAACGAGGAGGAAGAAATTATGGCATGTCCCTGAGAAGTCACACAGCGCTCACAACCCAGGCGGGCGGAGTTCCCAACGGGGCAGGAGAGAATGGCTCGTGAGTTTTGCTGGATTTGCTGACACAATCACCTTCCTCTAGGGCCTGGTTCTCAGCTTTCCGTGGAAACCACAGAGAAACCCTCCAAATACGCATTTTTTCATTTTGCCAGAACAAAGAAGCAATTTAATAAATTCAGCTTAATTTAGGATTCCACTTGGTAGATGAGTTTGCTTTTCTTGTTTACACACACCAGCGATGGGAGGAATAGAACGGTGGCTGCCGAGATGAGCTTTTGCTTTTAGGTATTACATACCATCCACTGAACACAGCCGCTTTCTGTTTTGTAAGATTAAGTTTGCCATAAAACTTTTGTTCTGGGGCTTCCCTGGGGGCACAGTGGTTAAGAATCCGCCTGCCAGTGCAGAGGACACGGGTTCGAGCCCTGGTCCGGGAAGATCCCACGTGCCGCGGAGCAACTAAGCCCGTGCGACACCACTACTGAGCCTGCGCTCTAGAGCCTGTGAGCCGCAACTACTGAAGCCTGTGCGCCTAGAGCCCGTGCTTCGCAACAGGAGAAGCCACCACAATGAGAAGCCCGCGCACTGCAACAAAGAGCAGCCCCCGCTCTCCACAACTAGAGAGAAGCCCGTGCAGCAATGGAGACCCAATGCAGCCAAAAATAAATAAAATTAAATAAATTTATTTTAAAAAAGGGAAACAACTTTTGTTCTGTAACTTCTTATTCTTTCCTGCTCCATGGACTTCCAATCAACTTTCTCCCAATTTCTCAAAAAAGAGAAAAAAAAATCCCACTTCCTTCTCTCCTCTCTGCTAGATACGAGATATGAATGGGAGAGGAAGGCATTTTGTTTGTTTGTTTGTGGCTGCAGCATGCTTGCAGGGTCTTAGTTCCCCGACCAGGGATTGAACCCGGGCCCTCAGCAGTGAGAACACAGAATCCTAACCACTGGACCACCAGGGAATTCCCAAAGGCGTTTATATTAGATTCTAATATACCATGAATCCTGTAGGGAGAAGTTAGAAAAGTGATTGAGGGCCCAGCCTGGTTTTTCTCCCCTTGGGTCAACACTGTTTGAGTCCCAGTTCTACCTGAAAGGGACGAAAATAATAAGGTAGCTGTTTGTATCTTTCTGTGTGTGTGTGTGTGTGTGTGTGTGTGTGTGTGTGTGTGTGTATAAAATAAATCAACTCACAGCCACAGAAAACAAAGTAACAGCCTCTTCTACCTGAATGGTACTGAAGTATTACCAAGGTCACCATCACAGCCATTAAGGCTTCTCAGGTATTTGACCAAAAAAACTAAAACTAAAACAAAAAACAGAACCTTGGCATTATCTAAGTTTGAAAATGAATACCGTCTCTATTTTTCCTACCAGATTAAAAAAAAAAAAAAATACCCTCACTTAGGGACTTACTGAAAATTGAGAAAAGGGAAATAAAAATATGTCGAGCTCAAGTAGAAAAAATCGAGGGCAGGGCCCCTTCCGCAACCCCTTTGTTCAGGTCCCTATAGAGCCAGGACAGTAGGTCTCAGGCCTGGTCAGATCAGCTCCTAACTGTCCACTCATCTTTCAAGTGGACCCAGGCAGCCACCCAGGCAAACAAGAGGTTGCTGTAACGTGGGATCCTCCTCCCGTTAAAAGGACATCCAACGTGTGTCTGCAGGTCGTGAATACGTGCAGGCGGTGCCCAGAGAGAGAATGACTCCGGATAAGCACACCCACGTACCACTTCCACTCCCTGGGGGAGGCGCTTAGTATTTTAAAACCGTGTTCAAATATTCACAGGCATTTCTTTTCTCCGTGTGCCAGTGACAAAACATGCTGTGAATCACTTGTAGCTCAAAAAAAAAAAGGAGTTACTCTTTTTTTTTTTTTTTTTAAGGGTTTGGTTACCTTTGTAGTTACAGTTTGATGTCATTAGCTGGCTGATGGGGTCATAGTCCCTTTTAGGGTGACGTCAATTTTGAACAGGTGTGCAAGCATTTTTATATATTCATTTCATCCTGGTTTAGCTGCTCTCTTAAAACATTTCTATGATTGTAGTATGGCAACCGTCTCAGCGTTGGTCCAGTTTCATTGTTAAATGGATGCGGAAGGTGTGTAGAGCTGGCCTCTATCTGGTAACCCTCTGAATCCTATCATTTAGAGCTAGCAAATTTCTCAGCAATCATCTGGTCCAGATTTCTCATGTTTCAGATGACAAAAGAAGTCAAGAAGGGTCCAGGGACTTGATCAGGTAGCTGGTAAGTAGCAGAGCCGTAGGTGGAGACTAAGACTCCGAGCCCTGGGCTCTGTTTGTGAGCCCTGGACTCCTGGAAGCTCAGGATGGGGCATCAGCGTTACCCACCTCCTCCTATTCAACACGAACTCTGTTTCCCAGTGTCCTCAACCAGGATCCTCTTCTTCACCTGTTGACCCCTCCTGCTTCTCAATCCATTCTTCGAAAGCTCTAATTATTAAAAGTCTTCCAATTTTTGTAATAACTTCTGCTGGAAAAACATTTTATGTGGTTCTTTTTGAATTTTATTTTATTTTTTTATACAGCAGGTTCTTATTAGTTATCTATTTTATACATATTAGTGTATACATGTCAATCCCAATCTCCCAGTTCATCCCCACCCCACATTTTATGTCTAGTTTCCAAATCCTGTGACAAAAACACCTAATAGAAGTCTTTGCTCTTTTAGTTTTATTTCTTTATTATTGGAAAAATGGATGGTTTCTAGAAAATGACTCTTCCTAGGGAGTTTTTCTCTCTGCTCTCCTTCCATTTTCCCTGAATTTATTATCAGTAATTTTACAGAAATCTTGCCTAAGCTACTACTACCCAAGGGAATAGTAAGCATAGGTCTCTCACCTAAATGGTTTTGAGTTAATGTTAAGACTGAATTCTAACAAAAGGAGGAGGTTGAGTCTGGGTAGAAAAGCTCATCTTGAGAAGTTGAATCTACCTCTGTAACTGAAGTAGTGAGACTGTAACTAGGGACTCAGCACTATTCCGACTCAAGTTCTTAGTTGTGATACGGCCGTGATCTTATGCTTATGATGCCTGACTTCTACCCTAGTTTACCATTGACTTAGCTTAGCTTGCCGCTGATGGAGAAAGCTGTTGATGCATATGGAGATTGAAGATTAGTTGTTCTCTAGGCTTCACCCTTGTTCCTTATTCGCCAGGACTAGCTGACCAAAAATTTATGGCTCAGATAATGTTCCAACCTGAAATGAGACCTGACGGCTACTTGGAACCTTGAGATGGAGAGGATCATCTCTGAAAACAGAAGATTGCCCCCTCCCCAGTACATAGCCCCTTCCTCTTTTCCCTCTACCATCTCTGAGCACAAGCTGGGGAGTAGGGAGTTGGTTCTTTGGGACATGAGTCCACCTTCTCCACAGGATAGCTGGCTTCCTCAATAAAGCTATCTTTCCTTTGACCAACACTTGTCTTTCAGTATTGGATTCTTGAGCGATGAGCAGACAAACCTGAGTTCAGTAACGCCTCCTTTCTCCTGGCAGTTTTCATTCTGGTCCAATCTTTTGAAATCATTCTAGGTAACATCTAATCCCCTTTCCATGAGGTACTCCTTAAAATATTTGAAGTACCCTCTCATTTCTTTTGATTTCTCCATCCCAATATTTTTCTCCTCTAAGCTCCACCTCACACATTTCCTTTAATTCCCGGTGACGTCTCACCCTGTCCGTTTGACACAATGCCAGAGTCACTCACTCTCCCTCAAGTTCCTGACATCTTGTCATTGTTTGTGTCCCTTCTTCAAATGGTCATACTTACACTAAAAGAATAGTCCTGTGGTGTCTGCCTGACACAGACCACAGTGAGAGGCTCTCTCATTACAGACCCTTTACCTCCATCCCCAGAGCCTGAGATCACATTCACTTTCTTGGCCACCACATCACACTGTTAATTAATACTGAACATGTGGTTGACATCACTCCCAGTCTATTTTTTTCCAGCTTGATGTTTCCATCTGTCCATGTCCCATTCTAGACCTGGTCCCTGGCATATTCGAGGTTTACGTGTTTAGAATAATTTTACAGATAGATGTTTATATTCTCTGTGGCAGACAGTATATTCTCATGGAGGCTGAGCCCTTGAACTCAGGAGGCAGATGTGTGAGGCCAAAGCAGCTCACTGAGCTGCTTTGTCTCTGTGTAAACTGTGATCTCACCTTTCCCCACCCAAAGGCTGAGGAAGATGATGATGCATGCTTCACAAGTACATGAAGTAATTCTGAAAAACATTTGATTAGGGTCTCTCTTGATATCCTTGTAGATAAAATGGAGAAAGATAGTTTCCATCAACCCTCTGTCTCTTGAGATTAGGCTATTTAGCCAGTTATGAATTCATCTAAATATACTAAAAGGCACTTAGGACAGTGTCTAGCTTATAGTAAAAGTGCTCAGCAAACATTAACACTTGTTTTTAGTTAACATTGTTCTCTACCTTTTTTTCCCATTTGTTGAAGTTCTTCTCCTTTCACTTCCTCTTCCCCTCTCCTTTCCTTCCCTCTACAATCTCCTCACAATAACCCTGCCTTCCCTGTGCACCCTTAGAATGCTAATACTAGAAGTCTGCTGTGTTTTCTTCCATACCTATTTTTTCTCCAAGTCTTTTCACACAGGCACTGTTGAGTTTGGGGGCCCAACATGACTTAACATTTTCTATATTGATATATCTTGTTGGATATAAATCCAATAATGTATTAAAAATGAGGTACCACAAACAGGATTTATTCCAGATATTCAAGGCTGGTTCAATGTTAAAAAAAAAAAATCAGTTAATGTAATCCATCCATCACATCAATAAGCCAAAGAAGAAAAATCAGTCTTACAGTCAAATGCAGAAAAAGCATTTGATAAAATCCAACAGCCATTCATTATACAAACTCTCAATTTACAAACTCTCAGAAAAACTAAGAATAAAACGGAACTTCCTCAACTTGATAAAGAACATATATAAAAAATGTACAGCTAACATATATAATGGTGAGAATCTGGATACTTTCTCCCTAAGATCCTCTTTAATCACTCCTATTCAACATAATACTGGAAGTCTTAGCTACTCAATAAGACAAGAAAAAGAAATAGAATGTATACAGATTGGAAAGAAAGAAAATCACTCTTCATTGTTTTTTGCCTATTTATTACCCTCAGCTTGTTCTTCATTTTAACTCTCATTTGAGATTGCTCTTAATGGAAGATTTTGGCTAACTTCTTACATCCATTCTTGATTATGAGACTTTTTTCCCTTTTGGGAGAATGTACTTTTTGTAATGGGTCTCCATAAAAAGAGTTAAGGATGGTTTTAGGGTACCAGGAGTGGGAGGCTGGTCAGTTGAGAAAACTGCAAAATTTGAGGTGAATTATTCCTAAATTCTCATCCCAGGCTGCCTCTGAAACTGAAACTTTCTGAGACTCAGCTCCCTAAGTCAGAAGACAAGAGTAATAATATCTGTCTTGTAGTTTTCCTTTTTTTTTTTTCCAAGCCATGTTGTGCGGCATGTGGGATCTTAGTTCCCTGACCAGGGTTTGAACCCAGGCCCCCCTGCTTTGGGAGTGCAGAGTCTTAACCACTGGACCATCAGGGAAGTCCCTGCCTTGTAGTTTTGCTGTGAAGATTAAAGTGATAAAATAATGTAAATCACCTTTACTAAAAACACATCCAGGACATACGATTATTGTAGTGGTGAAACCTCAGTGAACAAACACTAGTGGGAGACAGGATCTGGGGGAAATATGAAGAAGGGTTCAGGGACAGTGAAATAGTTAATGTTGGTCTTGACGGGTGAATCACTGCTGCTATGTGAATCACATTAGCTTGATGAGCTAATCACTGCTGCTACAGAGAGACTATTCTAGAGCCTGCCTAAGTGGCCAATGGGTTGGGTGGTCCTCAGCATAGCAGTGACTCATAATACTTGTTTACCCTTGGTTCAGAGAGATTTGGGGTAATGGTCCCTGGGACTGAATGTGGAGAATGGATGGTTTGAGCCTGGGGCTCCTCAGTGTGCAGAGCTAGAGACATTTCCAGCCACTTGTCTCTCCCTTCTTCCAATCCAGATTCCTTACTCTTGTCTGTAATGCGTTCCTTGATCCTTCCCAACTTTTGCTGTTGCCCCTGTTGGCAGGAAACCAAGTGTGGTGCGAGAGGATGGTCACGTCCTAGGTCTCAGGTGAGTTCCTGGGACGGCTGCCGAGTGTGGGTTCTTGGCTTCATGCAGGGAAGAATTCAAGAGCAAGCCATAGTAAAGTGAAAGAATGTTTATTCAGGGAGAAACACACTCCACAGACAGAGTGTGGGCCATCTTGGAAGGTGAGAATAGTGCCAGGGTACGGGGTGGGTAATTTCACAGGCTAATGAGTGTGAGGAGTATTCCAGCTCTTCTGGGGAAGGGGTGGGGATCTCCAGGAATTGGGCCACCGCCCATGGCTCCTGTGGGTGTGTCATTTAGCGTGCTGGTGTGTTACAATGAGCGCATACTGAGGCTCAGGATTTATTGGAAGTCGACTTGTCTGCTATCTTGGACCTAGTTGGTTCTAACCAGTTTATGTCATGTCCTCTGGCTATGTCATCCTTTTAAAGGTTGTGCCCTGCCCCCTTCCTGTCTCACCCCTGCAGGAGCAGAGTTTCTCTGTCGAGGGTCTCCTGTCTCCTTGTCTCTGCTGATCCAGCAATTTGTTTATGGTTTTGCAGAGGATGGGAAACCATCTCTTACCATGACCAGAAGTGAAACGGGCTAGTGATGGGAGTTGAGAAGAACACAGTCAGGGCAATCTGAGGTATGATCCTCTTAGAGCTCTCAAAGCATGGAGTCTGGACCTTGCCCCTGGGGATAGGAAATGCACAGTGTAGGCTTTTATCTCATATTGTCTCTTTGTCTCATCACTTGCTCAAGTGCCTTTGCAACAATGACTGTCTGTGGAAATATAACACCCCAAACTCTAGGTTCAGAAATAAGCTATCATTGCCCTGACACATTGCTTATGAAGGTGGTTGTCTCCTCTCACATGCCCACTTTCTTAGAGATAACACACAGTGACTATTATTTCCATTCTAAGCTTCACTATGTCCTTCCTTCATGCTTTGCATTTAGACTGCCCTTCTTTTTCTAGCTTCCTAAGGTGGAAGGTTAGGTTATTTATATGAGGCCCTTCTTCTTTCTTTAATATGGGTGTTACAGCTACATATTTCCCTCCAAGCACTGCTTTCCTTCAATACCATACCTTTTGCTACGATGTGTTTTTGTTTCTATTAATCTCCAAGCATTTTCTAATTTTCCTTATGATTTCATTTTTGGCTTATTTAATAGTGTGCTGTTTAATTACCACATATTTGCGAATTTCCCAAACTTTCTTTGGTTATTGATTTTTAATTTAATTCCATTGTGATCAGAGAACATTCTTTGCTTGGTTTCAGTCCTTTCTCATTCAGTGGCTTGCTTTATGTCTAGCATATGGTCTATCCTGGAGGATGTTCCACGTGCACTTGGGAAGAATGAGCGTTATGCTGTTGCTGGGCGGAGGGTTCTATAGACACAGCTGTTAGGACTAACTGGTTTACACTGTTGTTGAAGTCTTCTCTTTCTTTGTTGCTCTTCTGCTTAGCTGTCTACTCATTATTGAAGTGAAGTATGAAGTCTCTGTTATTGTTTAGTTCTCCCTTTGGTTCTGTCAGGTTTTTTTTTTTTTTTAATTAATTTATTTTTGCTGTGTTGGGTCTTCGTTTCTGTGTGAGGGCTTTCTCTAGTTGTGGCAAGCGGGGGCCACTCTTCATCTCAGTGCGCGGACCTCTCACTATCGCGGCCTCTCTTGTTGCAGAGCACAGGCTCCAGATGCGCAGGCTCAGTAGTTGTGGCTCACGGGCCCGGTTGCTCTGTGGCATGTGGGATCTTCCCAGACCGGGGCTCGAACCCGTGTCCCCTGCATTAGCAGGCAGATTCTCAACCACTGTGCCACCAGGGAAGCCGGTTCTGTCAGTTTTGCTTCATGCTTTTTGGGCTTTGTTGTCAGGTGCGTGTATTTTTATAGCTTGTTATGTCTTCCGGATGCATTTACCCTCTAGTGAATTTTTCATTTCAGTTATTGTACTTTTCTGCTTCAGAATTTCTTTTTTTCATAATTTATATGATTTAATTGATATTCTCTATTTTTTGTAATATTTTTCTCAGTCCTTCCTTTAATTTTTGATAGGTGGTTTCTTTTAATTCTTTGAATATATTTATTATAGCTCTTTAAAAATCTTTAACAAGTCAGACGTCTAACTTTCTATTGCCTACTCTCCCTCCCCCCACTGTGTATGTTTCTTTGCATGTCTTGTATTTGTTTGTTGAAGATTGGATAGTTTTCATAATATCATAAATCATATCTCCCCCCTTGCAGGGTTTGTTGTTGCTGTTAGATGTTGTTGTTGTTTGTTGTTGTTTGTTTAGTGGCTTCTCTGGGCTAATTCTGTATAATCTGTATTTTTGCTCATATGTGGCCACTGAAGTCTCTGCTTGGTTAGTTTGATGGGCAGCTAATGATTGGACACAGGTTTCTTTAAATGCATGCAGTGGTAAGTCAGTCTTTGCGGGGCCTCTGTGTGTATGTATGCATATTGGGACATGCCTTCAATTCACAGGCAGGCAGTTTACTACTCTGCTTTAGCTTCACTTCTGGCTCATGCAGAGCCTCAAAGTCAGCCAGAGGGGAGGGATTAGGGCCTTTTCACAGCTCTGCAAATGCATACAGTCTTCTAGATCCCCAGGAATATGTCAGAGCTTTTCCAAGCCCCCTGTGGGCATCTCATTTCCCAGCTTTTAAAAAGTTTTTTGTTCAGTCCCAAGTGCTATTGTTATCTCAGTCAGCTGCAATGTTAAACAACTGACACATATAGTTTTTCGTTTGTTTACAAATGCCCTGGGAATAGGGTTGTTTGAATAGAATGATTTTCGAGTAAGGTCATATAATGATAACCTTGAGAAGAGTACTTTTCAGGATGCTTCTAGGCAGATCAAATAGTGACAGTTCTCTTGAGGATAGGCTTTGAGGAGCTCCAGACCCTCTTTCCTCCCTCCAGTGGCTGCTAGGCTGACCATTTTCACAGCTATCATAGTTGTGGGGCTGTTAGTTTTCAAGGCTACCATGGAGCTGGGGAAATGGGGATGGGATTAGGGCAAGGAAAAATATAGGGTTCATTGTTCTTACTGAGATTCAGCAGGTTTTCTTGAATTAGTGTTCCTCAGATGATTGCACACCTTTGGTTAATTTCCAGAGTTCTAACAAATGTTGTTTCTGACAATTTTTCCAGTGTTCTCATTGCTTTCATGGAGGAATGGATTGTTTGAGGTCCTTACTCCACAATTTCAGAAATGTTTCTACAGTGATTAGGTAATAAATGTGTGTGTGTGCATGTGTGTGTGTATACATATATATAAAGGAGGGGGCCGGGGAGAGAGAGAGAGTGAGAGAGAGAGACCACATTGTGGATGTGAATATGGTTTCACTTGTAGACCAAGGTAGGAGCAGTCTGTAAAAAGTTCCCCCTACCTCACGATAAAAGTACAGTTGTCCCTTGGTGTCCACAGGGAGCTGGTTCCAGGACCCCAACCCATGGACACCAAAATCCGCAGATGCTCAAGTCTCTTATATAAGATGGTTTAGTACCGTTGGCTCTCCATGCTGAACCTGGATATGGAGGGCGGACTGTAATAAATTCCTTGCTTAGATCTAAAATTCCACCCTTAGGGAGCTGTTCTTCTGGCGGGGATGGTGTGTGTGTGTAACTAACTCTACCTGACTTCTTTTTTTTAAATGCACATGACTGTGAGAAAGATAGGCAGAGTTCACCCAGTTGTTTCTCTTCTTAGCTGGAAGGAAATTCTCTGAATGAGAACTTGACCAGAGTGGAGATGGGGGTTGGTGAGAAGTCAGAATGAAAAGGAAGAAGACGGAGGCACTGAAGACAGAGATCTCCTATTTTCCAAATTACCTGAGAAGTCCCTCCACGTAGATGGGGGGTGGTGTATGTGTGCACGCGTGCATGCATGTGTGTTTGTTCATGGTTAGAAAATCACAGAAGAGGAGGTGTACAGGCTCCTGGACTGTGTCGACTGAAAAAAAAAAAAGCACACTCTAAAAGCTAAGGATTATGTTTTATTCAGCAGACATACTGAGGAATTAAGCCTGGGAGGCAGCCTCTCAGATAGCTCTGAGGGACGTTTCCAAAGAGGTAAGGGAGGAGCCAGGGTATATAGGAGTTTTTGCAGCAAAAACCAGGTGGTCAGCATCAAAAGATTACTGTTAATTAAAGAAGAAACAGACATAATCAAGTTAATGAACTTAGTGCGCTTCTCTTTATGGGAAGATGCAAGAGTCAGGGCTCCCTGCAATCATGCCTTTGAAATGCACCTTAGCTATCTAGGGCCGGTATCTTGTTTTTTTCCATCCTGAATTCCCTCAGGGTACACTGTGGAGCGGGGTCATTGGCTGCAGTGGCTATGGCATGATGGCCATAACATCTTTGTTTACTGATATGGCAGGCAACTTTCTTCATCCACAACTGCAAGTCTGAAGGCAGGAACCCGCTCTTCTAAGTCATGCATGGGTGAGTCCCTCTTTCTGCTTCAGTTTTATTTTTTTTTTAAAGTTCAGAGACAGGTTAAGTGACCTATCTACCACCCAAGGTTTTGTTTTGTTTTTGTATTAATAGTAATCATTTATTTATTTATTTATATATTTATTTTTGGCTGTGTTGGCTCGTCGTTTCTGTGCGAGGGCTTTCTCTAGTTGCGGCGAGCAGGGGCCACTCTTCATCGCAGTGCGTAGGCCTCTTCACTATCGCGGCCTCTCTTGTTGCGGAGCACAGGCTCCAGACGCGCAGGCTCAGTAGTTGTGGCTCACGGGCTTAGCTGCTCCGCGGCATGTGGGATCTTCCCAGACAAGGGCTCGAACCCGTGTCCCCTGCATTAGCAGGCAGATTCTCAACCACTGCGCCACCAAGGAAGTCCCTTCTGCTTCAGTTTTAATGTCCATGAAAACAAGGTTGATGAGCTAGTCTAAAGTATTTCTGGCTAGAAATTCTAAAGTTCTATGAGGTAGAAGTCTGCAAAATATAGCAAACCACATTTAAAGTGAACTAGTAAGAGCTTGAAACTTTTTTTTGAACTTATTTTTTGGAAGTATTTTTCCCTTTTATATGCACAATGAAACAAAAGAACTACTGAGTCCCACATTGAGCTGTGGCACCTTTACTGTTTACCTTTAGTGTTGGAACAAATGTCCTGGCCCAGCAACTTCCCCCATTGTGGGCTTTTTTTCTGGGGACAGAGCATGGTGTGTCTCATTGGAGGAAGGAGGCAGCCTCTCACTCTGCTGAGTTCAGATTACACACGGATAGGATGGGTCACTGTCACCAACATTAATAATGAAAGATGGATGGCTGTGTAGGGCACAAATAAAGAATGTTGGTAAATCCTCTTACTTGAGAACTGATGGGGAGTTCTGCTGACATCAGGAGTTGAGTTTTTAACAGCCCAGAATGTTTGCACATAATAGGAGCTGAAATTCACACTGTTGACCTTGGGATCGCTTTCAGTCGCCCTATGTTTCCAGGAGGATTACTTTATCAGCCTACTGTTTATCACCAAGGCTAATCCTACTTGAGGCAATATAGTGGGTTAAATAAGTTTCCTGCAGGGCCTTAACCATCCTGCAGCACCCCCCTGAAAGCTCTAGACCTGTGTTGATTGCATGCTTTCTGCTCTGCTCTTGGGTCCAAATATACCCTCAAATGCTCTATTCCTAGCCAGAGGCAAATGACTGATAATAGCTCTTCCCGAGAGTATTTTCAAATGAAGAGGGGCAAAGTAACAAAGTATCAAGAATAGCAGAAAAGTGACACCCAGTGGGCTGATGCTTCTTGTTCTATCATGATTGTCAAGTGAGCCTTGATGGGGAGGCCACATCAAAGCCAGGGAGTGAAGCGTATGGTGTTTAGTCATGTCTGCTGTGGGTTAGCAAGAGTTACCATGGTAAACACGACACATTGCTAAGCCTGGTGTACAAGGAAGATATCTGTTGTGCAGTTCCTCTGAACTGGGTTTGATTATGACCTCTGCCACTGACTTATGGACTGGGCTCCTGAGAGAATTCAAGAGAAGATGTGAATTAAATGAGAAGGTGTGTGTAAAATGTTTAGAAGAGTGTGGGATGAGAAAGCAGTTGAGCTTTCCTAGACTGTGAATTTTCAAACCTATCTTATTCATCTTTGTATTCTGGCATAATGCCTGGCCCATAATAAGCCCTCCATAAATATTTGGTGAATTAATGTACGTTGCATAGAGAAACAGCTTAAAGGAATGAATCCAGTGGTTGGTTCTGAAGACTCAGGTCAACAAGTAAGGAAAAATTTGTGTAGTCACTGGGGCTTTCCTGAAGTTGCTCTTTATAAGTTTTCCTCCTATTTTTTTAAAAAATAAATTTATTTATGGCTGCGTTGGGTCTTCATTGCTGTGCGTGGGTTCTTACTGAGGTGGCTTCTGTTGTTGCGGAGCACGGGCTCTAGGCGCACAGGCTTCAGTAGCAGTGGTTCGAAGGCTCTAGGGCACAGGCTCAGTAGTTGTGGCGCACAGGCTCAGTTGCTCCACAGCATGTGGGATCTTCCTGGACCAGGGATCGAACCTGTGTCTCCTGCATTGGCAGGCGGATTCTTAACCACTGCGCCACCAGGGAAGCCCTCCTCCTATTTTTTTAAACTTAAAACGTTATTATTAAAGTAAAACAAACACACAGAGAAGTGCACAAATCACAAGGGGACACAGCTCTGTGAATTCTCACGTACCATGTAACCATGATCCGCATAAAAACTGAAGCAACACCAGCTCCCCAGAATGCTGGTATTGCCTTCTCCCATCGTCAGCTATTCCCTGCCCCGAAAGATACCCTTATCCTGACTTCTAACATTATGTATTAATTTTGTTCTATATTTTGTGAGATTCAACTATGTTGTTGCATGGAGTTGTAATTTGTTCATTTTTATTCCAGTAAATGAGTCCACCATAATTTGTTCATCTATTTACCTGATGGATATATTGGTTATTTCCAGTTTTTGGCTATTACAAATAAAATTGCAATGACCATGTGTTTTGGTGCTTTTGATCTGCATTTCTGTGGGATGTGAGTAAAACCTTGCAGTGAAATTGCCAAGTCACAGGGTATGTTTATGTTGGACGTTAGCAGGTACTACTAAAAAGTTATCCAAAGTAGTTGTACCAATTTACATCCTCCCAGCAGTGTCTGCAAGACCCCACCTCCCTGCATCCTTGTCAACACATGTCATTGTCAGCCTTTTTAATTTTAGCCATTCTGGTGGGATGTGTGATATTATTTATTTTGGTTTTAATTAGCATTTCCCTGATGACTAATGCTGATGAGCTTCTTTTCATATATTTACTGGCCCTTTGAATATCCCCTTTAGTGAATTCTCCTCTTATTTTTCTTTTTCCTCTTATTTTTTAAGACTGTGCTTTGCAGTTGGAATTTTAATTTTTAATGAACATATGTTATTGATTTTACTTGCTAGAAGTTATCAAATTCTGGCTCCATAAATCTAGGACTCTATGGTAAACTTGTTGCTAATTTCTTCTCTTTAAGGAGAAAGGTCAGTATTTAGATGTGTATTTTTGATACATTCTCCATCCTCAAGGAGATGTCAGACTTTTGGAATGGCCATCATGTTCCTTCTTTATTTTTTAAATTTATTTTTATTGGAGTATAGTTGATTTACAATGTTGTCTTGGTTTCTGCTGTACAGCAAAGTGAATCAGTTACACACATACATATACACACTTTTTTTTTAGATTCTTTCCCCATATAGGTCATTACAGAGTATTGAGTAGAATTTCCTGTGCTAAACAGTAGATTCTTATTAGTTATCTATTTTATATATATGTCATGTATGTGTATATGTTGATCCCAATCTCACAATTTATCCCTGCTCCGCTCTTTCCCCCTTGGTAACCGTAAGTTTGTTTTCTACATCTGTGACTCTATTTCTGCTTTGTAAATAAGTTCATTTGTACCATTTGCTTTAGATTCCACATATAAGCGATATCATATCCTGTTCTTTCTATCGTGTATTTTAAAAAGTATTTAAAATAAAAAGCAAACATCCTCTTGCTCAGCAAAAACCCAAGTTGGGACCAGTGTTACCGTTTGTCTTTTCTAGGCATCGCTCTGTTGGAGAGAATCAAAATGTCTGCAGGTTTGTAAACACCCAGAAGTGCAGCAGAACCGTGCGCTGAACAGCCTGCCCAGAGGCTCTTTGTCTTGCCTCATCCGAAGGCCCTGGTTCTCATCCAACCCCTGCACCTGGGCTGGGGTCCCTTTGAGCTGACCCCTTGGTTGGACTGTTTGTCCCTGGATGCTGCCTGTTGCCTCACCTTTAGCTCCTGGCTCTGCAGCTGGAAGCCGGTAATGTGCCCCCTGCCACCATCCCTGAGCCCCATTCAGATCCCACAGTGCCGAAGCATTTAGTTCCATCCATGGTCCTTCGGGATTTATTCCCAGAATGTAAGCATGAGTCAGCATCAAAAAAAAAAATCTATTTTTTCTGGAACTGAAAACTATCCGGTGGACCCTGGATTGTGTGGTGAGCATTCCTAAATGTTTGATTTCCAAAATTCACCGTAGTTGATAACCAGATGGTGATACAAAATCCTGAGAGCTTTATAATGCAGTGTAGTAAAAGCTGCAATTATGGGCATTCATTCAAGCAGTTTTCAGTAGAAGAGGGGGCGGGCTCACCTTGGGCTAATTTGTACATTCAGAAAAATGACTGAGCCTGTGCCGCGCTCCCTGATGAACTGTCATGCGTATATAAATGCTGTCTGCCTTGTATCTATTAATTCTCATCTCAGCAGCAAATGGGATCTTTGCTACTGAGTAGTTTTTAATCAGTCTGTGACATCTGCATCTAAATTAATTGGCTTAACCTTGAGAAAAATGATTGCAGTTGGTATGGTTCACAGTTACAAGAATGTCCTTTAATATTCACAGCTCGTTCTTTGAAGGATGCTAGGGACTACGCTTTACCCCCACACACAAAAGATCACATGATGCTGTGATGACGTTGATGGTGACATGGCCCTAATGCTTCAGCTAATGACCAGGGAGAGTGACACGTCAGCCCAGGAAAGCTGGAGCTCTCGAGGCTCAGAGGGAAAAACTCCTGCCTGTTAGCAGCCCCTAAGATTTTCCTTGTAATTTAATTAGTTTCCATAAAATAAATGTGCCTTCTCTTGTGCCCTGTCAGCAAAAATAGGATGTGCACAATCTTTCTTCTGAGCTGCTGATTTTACTCGGAGAACAGTTAAGCCTAACACTTTCTAGATTTCTTTCTTTCTTTGTTTTAAAATCAGCATCCTCTTAGTTCATTAGTGTCTTTGAAAAGATTTCTAACAAATATGTGAAGGGACACACTTGTCCCTTCGGTAGGAGTACGAGACTTGCCCGGTAAGGACATGAGTCCAAACCCTGGCACTATTTTTGGAGATGTGTGATAGGAAAGTACTGCATGTACCAACTAAAATAAAATGATTTTCTGGGTTTAAAATAGCAATTCGGGTGTCAAATTTATCTTTACTGATAAAATAATTAGATGTAGATAACAAAACGCTTCATGTTCGGGATATGAGATAGAAGTCAATCTTTAGCATCACTTCCATCCCTCTTGAATCACTCTGCCCTTATTTAGCTTAACCCTGTCACCTGTCACTCAGCACTGCCTGTGAAGGTGGCCCCACTGAAGCATCTATTTCTCTGCTTCCATCACAAACACCCCCCTACTGCTCGCCCCAACTCAGCCCAGGAAATGGCAACTCCATTCACCCAGCTGTTCAGCACCCACATCTGGGGGTCGTCTTTGACTTCTCTCTCTAAATCATACCCCGTGGCCAGTGCATCCATTGTTGCTTCTACGGCCCCAGTACATCGCAAACTGTCCACTTCTTCCCACCTCCAGCACTGCCCCCTCGTTGAAGCTACTCACCGTCACTTCCCCTGTCTGCTCTCCTTGGCAGTCCCTCCATCCACATGGAGTCACACTGATCTTCTTACGATGCTAATTCAATCGTATAGGTCCCTGGCTTCCCCACTGGAAGAAAAAACAAATCCAAGCTCCACGTCATGGCCCCACCACCCTGGTTTTCTCTAGCTCCCTCTTGCTCGTGTTCCGGCAGCTGGGTTGGGTTTACGTCAGTTTCATGAACCAGCTCCTACAAATACGGAAGAAACTCACAACACAGCAGAACAGGTAGTGGCTCCGAGACTGAGTTTATTGCGCTGCAGACTGTTGGCAATATCTCAGAAGGGGAAAGGCAAAGCTGGATTCTGCAGGGAATCTGAAGTTTGGTTTAAGGCAAGTCTGCAGGGGCTTAATGAGGATTGGGTAAGACTTGTGCTACACCAGGATTTGGATAGGTGGAAACAGCAAGGCGAGTATTTTGAGGCAGAGTTTTAGGGCTTGAACTGTTGGTGGTTTTAATTAAAGAATGGATGGGTCTTTGGGGAAGTTTCTGTAATGGATAATCAAGTTATTTGCCTGGAAAGGCATGGCCTGGAATAGCTAAGTGTTGCCAGGGAAGACTAGGGAATAGTGAAGTCTGTAGAGTCTACACTGCAGATTGTAGGACGCACATGTGTGTGGGTAAGATAGTTTCAACTCAGGTCCAAGCTGTGTATAAGGGTGGATGGTCCTGATTCTCACAATAATCAGTCTACAGAAAAGAAAATATACGTTTCTGAAGTATATGAAAAGATGCTCAGCTTGACTCGTGAAGAGAAATATATTTGAAAACTGAGATATTTTTTTCACCTGTTAGACTTCCAAAGATCAAAAAATTTGATGGAATCTTATGATGGAGAGGAAAACAGGGAATCTTACACATTTCTGGTGGTAATGTCAACTGGTAGAATTTCTATAAGGAGGGCAATCTGACAGTATCTATTAAAATTATAAATGCACATTCCTGCTGTGTGGAATAAAAATGATCACTTGTGAGTATTTATCCAACCAGTCTGCTAATATCCAAAGGAACCAGTGTCCTGTAGAATATATTTTAGGAGGTACTTTTTAACTGGTGATAATTAGTCCTTTGATTTAGATAAAAGTTGCAAATGTTTTTCCTCAGTGTTTTTACTTTGCCTATGGTGATTTTTGCCGTGTGAAATTTTGTAATTTTATGTTGACAAATGTTTTGATCTTTTTTTCAAATGGCTTCTGGATATGTGTCATACTCCCAAGATCATAAAAATACTCTGCCTTGGTTTCTTCTTTTTTGTCTTATTGTTTGGGGGCTTAATTTTGCTTACATTTAAATTTTGGGTCCCTTTGGAGTTTATTTAGGTGTAACTTGTGAGTTATCTATTCAATACTATTATTTTTCCATGTGGTGACTCAGGTTTTTCAATACTATGCATTGAGCAATTCATCCAGCTCATAGCGTATACTGAATTCTCAAAAATATTTAGTTCTCTGGAATCCCTAGTCTGCTTCATAAAGTTTTCCATGCATTCAATGGACCACACTTTTTAAATTATTGTAATTTTGTTTTAGGTTTTGTTAGTCAAGTTAATCTCACCTTGTTGCCTTCTTGTTCAGAAGTTTCCTGACTCTCCTAGATTGTTTATTTTTCCTGTGAACTTTAAAAACAGCTTGTCTAATTCCATTGTCTAAAATCTCATTGGTGAACTAATTTATCATGTTAAATTTACAGATTAGTTTAGGGGCATTTCTATTTTATGATGTTAAGTCTTCCCATCCAAGTGCATGATATGCCTTTATATTTGTTCAAGGCTATTTCGTGTTCTTCAGTAATACTTTAATGTCTTCTTCAACGGGTATTTCACATTTTTGTTACGTTTATTACTAGGTTTTTGTTTGTTTGTTTGTTTCTAATGTAAATGTGAATTCCCCATTTCTATATCTATTAGCTCCTTGTCATTTGTAAATATGAAGGTTTTTGATTCTATATATTTATTTTGTACCCGGACATTATATGGAATTCTCTTATTGTCTGTAATATAATTCCAGTTGGGTTCTCTAGGCATGTAACCATATTGTCTGCATAGAATGATAGCTTTTCCTCCTTTCCAATTTTATATCTGTAATACTTGCTTGGCCTAATACCTCAAGAAGAATATCAGATGATAATGGTGATGGTGTGTGTTGCTTCATTTTCATCTTTAATGAGGTCACGTCTAGTAATCCCTCATTAATCATGGTGCTGACTTTCGGGTGGAGGTAGATACATTGTATTATAAGAAAGTACCCATTTTTTCTCATTTTATTAAGAGTTTTAGCAAGAATTTATGTTGAATTTTATCAAATGCCTTTTCAGCATTTATGAAGGTCATAGGATTTTTCCTTCTTAAATCTATTAATATAGGTGAATAGATGTTATGATATGTAATCATGCTTTTATTTGGGGAATAAACCCCACATGGTCACTTTATATTAATTTTTAAATCATTTGCTGGATTATTTTGCTGAGTTTTAAGGATCTTTACGTCAATTTCTTTTTGGATATGTCTGCTACCTTTGTTGAGTTCTAGTGTCAGCGGTTTATATACTTTATTAAAAACAACAAGATGGGACTGGGATCATATGCTCAGCTACGGGTTGATCTCTGTTACCAGGGGACTGCTCAGGCCTAGATCACATGACCACTCTTGGATCTGGGGGTGGGGTCAGTTTCTTATTTATTGATTTATTAAACCACTTTATTGAGGTATGATTTACATACAAAAAGCTGTACATGTTTAATGTACACAACTTGATGAGTTTGGAGGTAAGTATATATCTGTGAAACCATCACCACAATCTATGCCATAAACATATCTATCACCTCTAACAGTTTCCTCCTGTCCTCTTATTATTATTATTGATAAGAACACTTAACATAAGAGCTACTCTCAGGAAATTTTTAAGTATACAATATAGACTTGTTAACTATAGGCTCCATGCTGTACAGTAGATCTCTAGGACTTATTCATCTTGCATAACTGAAACTTTGTACTCTTTGACTAATACCTCCCCTTTTCCTCCTCCCCTCAGTCCCCAGCAGCCAGCATTCCACTCTTTTCTTCTATGAGTTTGACTATTTTAGATTCCTTATATAAGTGGTATCATGGAGTATTTGTCCTCCTGGGTCTGGCTTATTTCACTTTGCATAATGTCCCCCATGTTCATATATATTGCAGCAAATGACCGGATTTCCTTCTTTTTATAAGGCTGTATAATATTCCAGTGTGTGTGTGTGTGTGTGTGTGTGTGTGTGTGTGTGTGTGTGTGTGTATATATACACATTTCCTTTATCCATTCGTCTGTTGATGGACATTTAGGTTGCTTCTATGTCTTGGATATTGTGAATAATGCTACCTTGATCACAGGAGATTCAGGTATCTCTTTGAGATCCTGATTTCAATGCATTTGGATATATACCCAAAAGAGGGGAATTGCTGGATTATACAGTAGTTCCATTTTTCAGTTTTTGAGGACCATCCGTACTGTTTTCCATAGTGACCATACCAATTTGTTTCTGCCAACAGTGTACCAGGGCTCCCTTTTCTCTACATCCTCGCCAACACTTACTATTTTTTTATAATAAACATCCTAACAGGTGTGATGTGACATCTCACGGTGGTTCTGATGTGACATTCCCTAGTGATTAGTGAGTGATGCAGAGCACCTTTTCATATACCTCTGGCCATTTGTGTGTCTTCGTTGAGAGCTGCATTGATCCGATACCACTGCCCATTTTTAAACTGGGTTCTTTGGATTTGTTGTTGTTGTTACTGAGTTGCAGAGGTTCCTTATACAGTTTGAACATTAACCCCGTATCAGATATGTGGCTTGCAAATATTTTCTCCCATTCCATAGGTTCCCTTTTCATTTTGTTGATTGTTTCCCTTGCTGTGCGGAAGCCTTTCCATTTGACATAGACCTACTTGTCTATTTTTTCTTTTGTTGCCTGTGCTTTTAGTGTTATATCCAAGAAATCACTGCCAACACCACTGTCAAGAAGATTTTCCTCTATGTTTTCTTGGGGTCAATTTCACTTGAAGTACATGAACTCAGAGTTGGATAGGGTTGGTTCCCCCAAAGCAAAATTGGGACCCAGTTACCAAAAGAAGGAGGGGTAATAGGTGGAGAAAACAACAGACCCACCCCAGGCAGAGTTAGCAATAATCCAGCTTGGATATTTCTAGCTGCATTTGCAGTGGACATAGGAGGTTTCTCTGCTGATACTTATGTGGGTCATCAGGAGAACTCTTATTAGCTCTGGATTGACAATGTCCAGGCTCCTTTCATGTGGGAGAATAAACTCCTAATTTGTTTAAGTCATTAAGAAAAACATCTTCCATATGGAAATAAAAGCAGGAAATTTTTTTTATGTCAGCAAAGCCAATGTGGGCAATTCCATTGCCACTGGGGAATGCACTAGAGCTATTTCATGGTGTTCTATTTCAAGGTCGCGGAGTGAATTCAGGAGCAAAGGGGAGGTCTTGAATTGAACCTCCTTATTTTCAAGCCAGTGGATGTAGATTCCTTCTTGAAAACAGTCCTGTATTCCAGTATGGTACATTTCTCTCAATAACAAAAAGTTGGAACCGAAAACAATTATTGAGTTTAACATAGTTCTCATGTTCTCAGGAGTTTTCGTGAAAAGATCTGATTTCCATTTGGTGATAGTCGAAGTGCTTTATGAAATATTTATAGAGGGAAGATATGCTTCCTTGCTGTCTTTTTATTCAAGACTTCTCATTTAACTTGACCTAGATCAAATCAATATTAGAGTAATAATGTAAAAGAAATTAAAACTGTTTTAAACAGCTGCTAGAATAGCAGTTTAATTCAAATGAGGGCAAGCGTACAGGGAAGAAAGTAAACATGAACATATCTTAAACACAGCATTTAGGAATTGTTCAAAGATAATTCAGAGTAAAATAATCTGGATATATATGCTAAAACACTTAAATGACGAATTACAAAAAGGATGCTACTAATTAAAGGAATAAGATAGTAGTTCTGGTACTTGTGACTGGAACATATGCAAATCACATTTATTCTTTGTGAAGATTCTTCAAAGGCACTTAGAACTCCCATGGACTCGGTATTTACATTTTTACACTGCCTTTTGATTTGATTGCCTCTTATGTAGGAGACACTGGGAGCGGAGGAAAGGCAGTATGAGCCTTACTGAAAGAGCATAAACTGTGGACTTCAGAGGACTGGGGTCTCATTCAGGTTCTGCTGCTGCCCAGCCTGGAGCAGTGGTTTGTTTTCTCAGTGCTTCATCCTCCTCTTCAGAAAAGATTGTCAAAGTCCCATCCCATTTTCACATCCTGTAATTCCACAAGTCAGGAGCAGTAGTGCACCTTACAAGGAATGCAAGTGAGCGACAAAACTAAACCTTCAAGAGCCTCCCTCAACAATAAACCGAAGTCCAGCGGTCACTGTGCATCAAACCATATATTCACTCATACATATACATGATACACACAGTATGTATCATAGACACAGGACACATCCCACACACGCGTAATACACATCAAATATCATATATGAAACACACATCATATAGACACACAGATATGATGCATACATCATACGTGCATTATACACATACATACATATACGTATATATATACACACATGTATTGCAGCATCTACCAAGTATCAGCCCTGCATTGCAGGAGATTCATATAGCAGATGCAGAGTACTGCTTCCAAGTGCGGACTCTTCCTCCAGACTCCCGGCCACTCTACCTGCTGGGTGACCTTAGACCTTTTTTTTTTCTTTTTCCTGGTCCCAATGCAGTGAGCCCTTCTCATCAAGTTTTCTGAAAGGCTTGCGCCTGGACAGGACCACATCGAAGAGTTGGTGCCAGTTGGGACCCACCATGTACTGCATCCCTGGGCAGAGGTCCTTTTACTTAACCTCACTGCAGCTCAATTTTGTCCTTTTAAAATTGGGCACAAATCCTAGTTTCTACCTCATGGTGCTGGCATTAGGATTAAATGAGGTAATATGTAAAATACACTAATATTAATGCCCAGTCCATACTCTACTCATCACCACTATCATCCCATTGAATTCTCCCAAGATCTTTATAAAGTACGGTGTTGGTTCAAACTCTCAGCGACTTCCTGGGAGAAATCTGAAACTGGCCCTATAACACAGAGGGCAAGGCAAGACAGAGAAGCGAGGCAGACCACTCCACATTGGTGGATGGCAGCGTTAATAAGTGAGGAACTTATATATGAGGCACATCTTGGGCACTGCAAGACAAAGTAGATCCCTGTATCTACCACCAGAATCTTAAAAGTTGATACAGAGGCCTTAACTAGGTTTAGTCACATGTTCAGTCGAGATGGTCTCAGCGACACCTTCTCTCAAGTCTCCGTCCTTGAAACAGCTCCCTGTGGGGGTGGGTTGAGGGTACATTCCAAGGACGGGAGGGGGTGAGGAGCCTCTGATTGCCTGGGTTCGACTCACAGGTCAACCTGCGGTCCCGTCCCCTGGATGACCGCCTCCAACACAGGTATTTCTGTCTCCATATCACCTTCATATGGCATCTGAAGGTCAGAGTCTAATTTGCCCAACAACATCATGGGTCCTGATACAACTGTTCTGGTCTGAGTAGGCAGTTTGGTGCCGTTCTCTATGGCAGAACATTTTCGCCAGGCAATGTGTTCCCTGTCTGGGTCGTGTGGCTGAGTTTTTCTTTCAAGCTGACTCCAGCTTCAATCCGGCACCCAGACCCACCCTTTGCAGGGGGCAAGAATGTTCCCTTGGGCTTCCCTGGTGGCACAGTGGTTGAGAGTCCGCCTGCCGATGCAGGGGACACGGGTTCGTGCCCCGGTCTGGGAAGATCCCACATGCCACGGAGCGGCTAGGCCCGTGAGCCATGGCCGCTAAGCCTGCGCGTCCGGAGCCTGTGCTTCGCAACGGGAAAGGCCACAACAGTGAGAGGCCTGCGTACCGCTAAAAAAAAAAAAAAAAAAAAAAAAAAAAATGTTCTCTTATAACCTTAGAGGGTAACTGAATGTGGGAAGAGTGAGCAGTGATGACGTCACCGCCTACAGGCAACTCTGGGTGCAGAGAAAGACGAACAGTCCAACTTGCCAATGACTGCAGAAAGCTTAGGTGCTCTGGGGGAGAAGGTGGGTGCTAAATAATTGATAGATGCACATGGGCACAGCTCTGAGCTACTGTGGGTCCATTCCAGACTACCACAATAAAGTGAATATCACAATAAAGCAAGACACAGGAATTTTTTGGTGTCCCAGTGCACATAAAGGTTATGTTTGCACTTTGCTATTGTGTGAAATAGTGTTACGGCTAAAAAAAAAGTCCATACCTTAATTACTTTATTGCTAAAAAATGCTAACCATTATCTGAGCTTCTGGTGAGTCATGGTAGTCACATCAAAGGTCATTGATCACACATCACCGTAACAAATATAACAATAATGAAAAAGTCTGAAATATCGCGAGAATTACCAAAATGTGACACAGACAGGAAGTGAGCAAACGCTGTTGGAAAAATGGTGCCAATAGACTTGCTTGAAGCAGGGTTGCCGCAAATCTTCAATTTGTAAAAGACGCGGTATCTGTGGAGCACAGTAAATTGAAGTGCAACGAAGGGCGCTATGCCTGTATGTTAGCACCTGTGGAACTCCAGGTGAGCTGAAGGTGGTATATCACCCCATGTAGTTCCTGTTTGGATCTTAGTTCAAATTTTGGGAGGTGATACCAGGTAACTTTTGTGGTTTTTTCTAAAGATGAGATTCTTAGTCTATGGATCATCACACCGTGTATCAGGCTGGCATTCCCACAGGATGCTCTGGAGGTCACAGAGCATAGGAACCTCATTATTAGAAGGAATGTTACTCTCACTGAGCTCAGTGCTTCCCAAATGGCTGCCCACGAACCTGGGCTGGCCTGGGAAGATGTTTTTCTCCTGTTGTGACAAAAAGCAAAACATAAACACAGTTGTGTTTGCATTGGTTTGTAACATTTTTGTAACATCTAAAGTATGCTGCAGTTGGGTTGTAACTCTGGCGTACATCCGTGAAAAAAATGAGCCAAATTGTTTCTTAAAATGTCTCTGTTCCATCAAATTCAGAGGCCCTGGAATCCCGAATTGGACCCAGCCTTCTATCTCACAGGAATAGCACATGTGAGATAGCAGGTCAAGCTGCATGGCTCATTGGGAACAGTCAGTCCTGCCTTGCCACTTTCTTGTATGTGGTCTGGAGTTTTTAACACCGCTGGGGCTCAGTGGCTTAAAATGACGATGGTTTATGTCTTACACCACATGCCCATTGCAGGTTCCTGTTGCTTCACCACACTGCGCTCCCTCAGGGACACCGGCTCCACCTTTTGGAATCTTGATGATCCCCATGGTCACGTGAGTGACCATGCACTGAATTTTAAAGGCTTCCGACTTTAAAGGCTTCAATTCAAGCACTGAATTTTAAAGGCTTCAGTCTAGAAGTGGTGCATGCTATTGCCCCTTATATTTCATTGGCCAAGACAGGTCATGTGATTACACCTAACTTCAAGAGGGCAGGAAGGTACAATCCTACAAAGAAGTTCTTGGAAGGAGTAGAGGTAGAAATATTGGCAAATAGCAGTTAAGGCCAAACACACAGTTGTTCATTAATATTCCATTTTCTTTATTTTAGCTCAGCATTTTAACTGGCTGAAATATTTTTATATCTTGATTCTGGTATGAATTGTATTAGCTGCCAAATTTTGAGAGTCTATGGCATTTCGCTAAAAACTTCCTCCAGCCTGGTAGTGATTCACTGACTAGTACATCCAGACTACAGTTGTTCAAAACGGTTTCAAGTCCACTTTCTCCATAAGGGGAATCATGGAGAAATTCTGTAACAGTCTTTGCTGAAATCACAGCAAAGACACATTGTTTGGGTATTTTGCCCTTGATTTATTAAAGTAGGGTCTCTATCAAAAAAGGAAATAAGGTGGGTTAGGGGGGAAGATTTGATGTTCTGTAAGTTTGGAATAATATGAACCAAAGGTCTGGATAATTGAATTTTAGTTTTCATTTAAACATAGAGCCAACATTATTTTAATAACTTCGGTTAATAAGACACGATAATGTATTAGTTGGACTCTTTGCTTAGGTATTTGGAGGTCTTGCAGATGGCTGGAAACTGTCAGCCAAGTACCAAATCAACCTTCAGAACCAAAGAAAAGACCCAGTTCTCCGAGAGTGATAACAGTAATAATAATAGTGAACACTTGCATGGTATTTACTGTGTGGACGTTTTGAAGCCAGGGCACATAATGCCATGTCCAATTGTTCAGAACTAATCACATAGCTCCTCTTATAACCAAGGGGGCTGGGAGATTTAGCCTTCCTTTTTAGCGTGGAGAAAAATGGTCTTGAATTGTCTCTTTCATAATACGCCTTTTTTTTTTTTTTTTTTTTTTTTTGCGGTACGCGGGCCTCTCACTGTTGTGGCCTCTCCCGTTGCGGAGGCACAGGCTCCGGACGCGCAGGCTCAGCGGCCATGGTCCACGGGCCCAGCCGCTCCGCGGCATGTGTGATCTTCCCGGACCGGGTCACGAACCCATGTCCCCTGCATCGGCAGGCGGACTCCCAACCGCTGCGCCACCAGGGAAGCCCGAGAATATATATATTTTTAAAAGTTCAATATTAGCTGGAAAATTCAGAAATCAGCATCCAAAAAAATAAAACCACTGTTAGTTCTTCCGTATGTCAAAGTGATATGAAATTCACCCACAAGGGAGGTGGTTAGGGCAAAAACATAGTAAACAGAAGTGTGATTTAATTAGCCCACGAACTTTCGTACACTTCATGTTGCTTCATTTGTTGCGTGTGTGTTAATGGAAAGGCATGAGCAGCACTTGTCCATTATTCCAGGATTTAAGGTAAGAAAAGTTAGTTTCAGGAAAATGCACACTCCAGGGGCACAGAAAGTGGAAGAAACACCTGATCGATGAGACAAGTACCAGCAGAGGGTGCTGGTGTGGCACAAAATTAAGATTTTTTAAAAAGAGGAGGTCTGGGCTAGAAGACAGCAGGTGTGAGGGAATGTAATAACTGTTTGGTCCGCTTGGAGGTATGAATTTCCCCGCTGCATGAAGATCTGTCTGGGTTTCAGTGATTTCTTGTGATGGCCACATGGATTTAGGCATCTCCTAAAGCACAAACGCCTGACACTTGCTCCTGTGTCTGAGCGAGACTGGGAGAGGCTGTGCAGTTTGGCTCCTGTCTGCACTGGAGACTTTCTATCAGCCCCTGGCTGCTCGTCTGTGGCACCTCCATGCTGGGGTTCATGTGCAGTCTCTACTTTCTTATTTGCCCAGCTTTTACAAAACTATATTTGTGGCGCCCTAGAAAATTTGCCAAACTGTTAATCCAAGAGGGTCCATTTTCTTCTCTCACGTGGCCACCCTGAAGACAGGGTGACCAGTTCCTGGGAGCCTATACACAGCAGAGGCTGTGAAAGGTCGAGGAGGTGGGGGGGACGAGGTGGGGTGCGTTTCCTCAGCAGCGCCTGACCTCCTTGGCTGTCAAACTACGAAGAGCTCGATAGTAAAACGCGAGCAGTGCCTTCTCGAACCTGCTCTTCTGAACTGCTCTTTCAGAAAACTGACATTGTTCTGGGCTGGCAGTCAAGTGACCCACTGGGGTCCAGTCCAGCCTGTCCTGGGCCTCAGTTTCCTCCTCTGTTCAGCAACAGGGTTAGACACTCTGATCCCGAGGCCTCTTTCAGCTCTCGCGCGCCACAGTCAGACACCTCTGAGGCGGCGCGGCCGGTTCCGCCCTCCGGGAAGGGCCCGCGAGAGGGGAAGCTCTCGGTCAGCACCAAGGACAAGGGCCCCGGGGCGCGCTGCGCAGACGCAAGGTCACTTCTTAGCCAGTCCCGCTCCTCTGCGGGTGTCTGGGCGCCAGGGTTTGGAGGCGGCGCGGGGAGGGCCGTGTGTGCTGAGGAAGTGGTGAAAGCTGGGGGAGCAGCCCCGGGGAATGAAGTAAGGCCGGGCCCCCTGCGATCTCGCAGATTCTGCGCCAAGAGGCCGAGGGCGGTTCCTGCCAGTCGGGCGCGGCGCCCCCCGCCCGCCCCTGTCCCGGCCCTTGGCGGGCGCAGCGCTGCTCTGCACCTGGAGGCCCCGTAAAGTCCTCCCCGCGCCTGCGTTGACCTCCTCCAACCCCTTTCCCTCCCGAGCCTCGCCTTAGCTCCCCGCCGGGGCCGCGCCGCCACCACTGACCTCTCGAGGTTCTTTTGGACACACCCACGACTCTGACCGCACCCCTCTGGGCTGGGGGGCCCCGGACGGCCTTTCTGCTCCCCCTGGCTCAATTCCCTGTGGGGGAAGGGTCCTCACGACCCTCTCCTCCCACGCACAAGCCCGGCGCCCCGCCCCCGCTTGCCCCCGCCCACAAGCCCCGCCCGCCGTTGCCCCGGGAACCGCGGATCCCGCAGCTGCAGGAAGCGCCCGGCGCCGCGGAGCAGTTCTCGACGCCAGCACCGCCGCTCCCGCCGCCAGGCCGCCGCCGCGCCTCAGCCCCCGGCTCCCGCTCCCGCGCCCGCTCCGTCGGCCATGCTGCCGCCGCCGCGCCCCGGCGCCCGGTGCGCAGCTGCTGCCCGCGCCCGCCGTGCTGCTGCTGCTGCTGCTCGGCGCGGGGCCCCGCAGCGGCTGTCTGGCCAGCCCGGTGCCTGCCGCGTCCTTGTCCGTGTCGGGGCCATGCGGCGCACAGCCCTGCCGGAACGGGGGTGTGTGCACCCCGCGCCCCGCGCCCGGCCCGCAGTCCCCGGACGCCGCCGGCGACCCCGGCTACAGCTGCACCTGCCCCGCCGGGATCTCTGGCGCCAACTGCCAGGTGAGTGGACGCGGCGGGCGCGGCGGCGGGCTCGGCGGCGGGCGCGGGCCGGGGACCCGCAGCCTCTCCCCGCCGGCCACTGCGCGCTACCCGGTGCGGAGCTCCAGGGTGCCTGACAGGAGCTTTTCCCCCTTCGGGTAGGGGATGGATCTGGCCTCTCGGCCCACGTGGACGCGGACCCCTGGCCGACCTTGCAAGTGTCGCTTCTCTGCCCACCCTGGTACTCCGGCCGTGCCGGCCCGGGGTTCTCGGAGCGCGCCGCCTCATGGCCTGGCAGCCACCCTAGCTAGCTAGCTCTGGTACTCCTGGCACGACCATTAGCCGCCAAGTGGCGCGCCCATCTCGGCCCGGGCCGAGCCACACTCCGCCAGAGCCGGGTCTTGGTACCCGTTCTGGCAGCGCAGAGGGACCAGCTCCAAGCGTCCCTGGCGGGGTTCATGTCCAGGTGGCCCCCGTTCCTTGTCCCGCCGGATCCTGCGTGTGTCGAGGGTGAGCCGTATGGGCGGCAGGGAGTGGCGGGCTCCGTGCCCAGGGGTCGGGCATTTTCCTTCCTTTCCAACACCCTTGAGGGCTCTAACAAAGCCACCGGAGGCCGAGAGGTCAGCTGCCTCCCCGCGGCCTGCGACCAGCCCTTTCTGAGCTTAGGAGGAGTGTTGGAGCAGCAGGAAGCATTGGAGGGGACGTTGCGAGTTGGGCTTGTTGTGTCGCCTTCCCTGCTGGACGCTCCTGGAGGCGCATGTTTGGGGTAGGCAGCCAGGGAGTGAGCTGGGCACCGGGAAGCTTCAAGGAAGCGTGGGGCCATGCTAGGGATGGGAGATGCCCAGCTGCTAACCGTGGATTTGGGATTTCCAGGAGAATTTGGCAGATAATAAACAAGGCTGGCTTACAAGTTTGTTAAAAGCTCGGTGAAACCTACTAACCTATTAACACCAACATTTTCAGTAGGCTACTCGGCACACAGTGTGTGCAGGTAGAAAATCCCCAAGTCTCTATTCCAGGGCAGGGCAAGTGATGGATTTATCTGAAATTATCAAATTCAACCAAGTGAATGTGGAACGTATAAGGGATCAGATGCTTTCTTTCTTACATATGGAGTGGAGGAGTTTGTTTCATATAAATTTGATAAAATGCCCCAAGAGTTACTTTGAAAACGCTCAAATGCACTTCTATTTCTTTGGGTAAGAGGCCAGTATTTTTTAATATAGTTAAATGGGATTGAGAAACTTGACCTTGACAGACAATTTTTGCTATTTCCTAGAATCTGTTTTTCCTCAGTAGTAGCAAATTATCAAGCTGAATCTATCTTTTCAACGTTGTGTTCTTCTTTGTTAATTGGTTCCAATAAGCTTTAATTCCCTCAAAGGAGATGATGCTGACGATTAGGAGTAGGGTAATGATGAGAGCGCGCTACGAGCCCGCGGAGTTCATCTGGAGAATGAGGACTCTTTGGGGAAATGCCTGCTGGAGCCGCACGAACCATTAGGACAGAATCTTGCTTACTAATCTCCCCTGTTGACTGATGATCTATATGACTTTTACTGGAGAAGTGAGTTGCCTGAATGCTCCTGTCAAACCACTCTCATATTTACATGTCTGAAATCTGTCCTTGAAAGAAACAGTCAATTTGGATTCAGAGCGTAGTAGACATGGACAGGAGAAGGTAGGTTAGAGTGCACATCAGTTTAAGTAAATGGGAAGAAAGACTGGAAATTTGGGATTTAACCCAACTCTGAGACTTTTTTTTTTTTTGGTGATTCTAAAAATAGAAGAAATCTTCAGGAAAGGGGAAGACCTCTTTATTGCTTCCTAGAGATGACTCAGAGAAGCGTAAATTTTTTTTTGTCCTAAGTAGTGTTTTGATATATAATGTATTCATTCAGAAATGAGTCATGAACTAATACACAAATATTGCAGAACTAACTAGTTCAAAACAGATTCGGGCTTCTAGGTCCTTCTGAGGCAGTCTTAGCTCTCTGAATGCTGCCCACCTGAGGAGAAGCAATACTGGGTTGGGAGTTCCGAGTTGAAGAGAGCTGGCGTAACTAATTCTAACAGGAAAGCTGAGCAAATTTGGAACCTGATCTGGTTCTGGCTTGGTTACCCAGAAGAACTTAAACTGAGATGATTCAGAGCCTTGTACACCCATAAAAAATTGATTCCTGATCATTTTAATTTAATCTTTCATGTTCTTGCATTAACACTTGAGACTCTCATTTTCTGTGGGGAGAAAAAGGCAGTCTCAATAGAGAAGTTAAACAGAGGGGAAAAAACCCCTTACACATACTCAATTACAGATAAGGGAAATGGATGTTAGCCGTTGCAGACAGTGTGCTTGCTGAAACAGAATCGCATGCTCGCTGGGTAAATTGAAAATGGAATTTTACCTGTTCGTGAAGAGAATTCTGTAGATAGCAAGTGTCACCCCTCCCCCAACTACAAAGATAATGTTAGCAATGAAAACATTGGAACCTAACTCTGAAGTCCTCCCTCCCTCCCTCCCCTCCCCTCCCTCCCCCCTCCCTCCCCCTCCCTCCCTCCCTCCCCCTCCCCTCCCTCCCTCCCTCCCCCTCCCCTCCCTCCCTCCCTCCCCCTCCCCTCCCTCCCTCCCTCCCCCTCCCCCTTCCTCCCTCCCTCCCCCTCCCTCCCTCCCTCCCCTCCCCCTTCCTCCCTCCCTCCCTCCCCTCCCCCTTCCTCCCTCCCTCCCTCCCCTCCCCCTTCCTCCCTCCCTCCCTCCCCCTCCCTCCCTCCCTCCCTCCCCTCCCCCTCCCTCCCCCTTCCTCCCTCCCTCCCTCCCCCCCCTCCCTCCCTCCCTCCCCTCCCCCTCCCTCCCCTCCCCCTTCCTCCCTCCCTCCCCTCCCCCTTCCTCCCTGCCTCCCTCCCCCTTCCTCCCTTCCCCCCTCCCCCTCCCTCCCTTCCTTCCTTCCTTCCTTCCTTCCTTCCTTCCTTCCTTCCTTCCTCCCTCTTCTCCTTCCCACCCCCTCCTCCTCCTTTTTTCAGTATGTGTTTAAAATTAAGAAAACCATGAACCACTAGTTGGGATTAAAATGGATTAAGGCTGTCTTCAGCTTTTGTGTGGTCAGCTGGCTGGTGTTTGGGCAAGCCCCTGGGTCCAGGCGGTGCTTCTGGTATCACCCAGCGATAGGAACTCACAAAATCTGGGAACTGTGTGGTGTGAAGGAGGATGTGTGCATTTGAAGCTGAGCTGCTGCCCTTGAACCTGCTGTGACAGGTGATCGAAACCGAGTCTCAGGTTCCCATCTTCGAGGATGGGATCTACCTCACAAGGTTGGTGATGAAGAGTCTGATTCTGTTTTTTGATGTTTGACTGCTGACAGCCTTTAAGCCACACCTGTCCCTCTTCCCCTTCTGCCCACATGGAGGCAAGCTGATTAGAAAGCCTAGGTGTTCTTTCCTTTGGTGCTGGTGAGAGGATCAAACCGTGCAAGCCCCTGTTCATGCTTAAGATACATCTTTTCTAAGTCCTCTAACACACTTAGACCTATTAAATCATGAGCATTCAATGGATTCTAAAAATGTATATGCAAGAGGGAAGAGATATGGGGACATATGTATATGTATAGCTGATTCACTTTGTTATAAAGCAGAAACTAACACACCATTGTAAAGCAATTATACTCCAATAAAGATGATAAAAAAATAAAAATGTATATGGAAATCTAACCTACAGAGAAATGATGACAATGATGACTGTGATGATGGTGATTGCTAACTCTTTTCTCAAGCACTTGCCACGTGCCAGCAATGTTTCAGAGGCTTTACAGATATAGTTCCCCAATCCTCACGGTGTCCTATGAGCTGGGTGCTGTAACCATCCCCATTATTTAGATGAAGTGCAGAAAAGTTAAATGAGAGGCCCAAGGTCACCCTGTTAAGTCAGTGTGGGATTTGAACCAGTTAGCTGGCTTGATGTAGAGCTGTAGAGTCCGAATGGTGTGGAGATGAAAGTCCAGTCCTGGCCCTGTTATTTTTAGCTGTGTGACCTTAAATTAGCGCTCTAACCTCTTTGAGTCTTACCAGTAAAAAAAGGGATGGAGTGATTTCTGCGGCTGGGTTTGCATTAAAACACCTGGTTTTGCTCTGAAACACAGTTTGATGGCTGTGCCCAGCTGGAGTGAAAAGCCTGATAAAGACACAGCAAATTCCCCTTATGCTACCCACCAAGCAAGACCTTCACTCAGAGTTAGAATTGTAGGTCCTGGCTGAAGTTATTTTTACCGTGATGACAAGCATATGGACACTACATAAAAGAAACATAAGTATTTCTGATGGGTTTGAAAAAACTTCAAACTTCAAATTAAAAAAAATTGAGGCTGCTGTTCTTGCCTTTCTGTTTCATTTGGGGAAGCAGGCAGGTATCAGAGGTGGCAGCTGCTGGACCAATTTTTCTTTCCGGGTGAGTGGTACAGGAACTCCTCCCTTCCATTGGGCCTTCCATCGAAGGTAGAGATGATTTAAATTTGTATTATTTGTATTATTTTGTTTTAATCCAGCTTTTTTAATGAATTAATTCTTTGCCAGATATTCAAGCAGTCAGACACCTGTTTGTTTCTTCATGTTCTCTAGGAATCTTATCCTTTGGGATTAGAATGAAAATGTGTCGGTTTCTGCACTTGGAGGAAACAGGGGCTTGTGTAGCTGCTTTTTATGTAGTTTTACCCACTAAGCTGATTCTACAACCCTCTCTTTGATTTAACATGGAACTTGAAACAATGGTTCTGCTTCAGATGAATCCATTTTGAGTGAAGTTTGCTAACAAACAACAAGAAAGAATTCTAGCTCTTTGCACAGCTTCAGCCTTCTCTGCTGGACTTTTTGCACATATGCACACACACGCATACCCACACAAACTCACATTGTGATACGTGCAAAATCTCCTATATTAGCTGTCAAGAGACGTTGCTTCTTTCTCTGGCTTTTCTACTAACTTTTTGTGACCTTGGGAGAGCAATTGAACATCCCTGGACTTCAGTGTTCATATCTCCAAAATGGACTAGAATGCTTGTCTTATTTTCTTTCTAGAAAAGATGCAATTAATAAAGGGGACATTGTGAAATTTTTTTCGATAAATATAAAGGAGGATGGGAGAATGGATTTAAAACATTTTGAAAAAAAGTAAAATGTTGCACAAATACAAGGTATACTACCAGGAAAAGGATTATCTGTTTCTCATATAAGATATGATTACACCAGTCTATTCAGTGCCCGTGATTGTTTTCCTTCAACGAACAGACCCAGCTTTTTCTCCCTACTAGGATGAGTTATGCTACAAGATCAGTTTTAAAAATGAAAAAATTCATTGTACTGAAATTTTGATAAATGTATATAGTTCTTTTTATTCTGAAATAGACAAATAGTTTCTCAGAAAATTCTCAGTGACTTTGTTTCCTTTTGAAATAAATGAAGGAAGCTCATCAGAATCCTTTGAACACTTTTAATAAAGGAAAGAAACAGTTGTTTTCCTTGGTATTATGAAAATGGAGTGATTTTCTTATTTAGTTTATCTGATGAATTCTTAGGAAACATCATTTTTCTCAATTTGGCCACCTGACGCAAACACATTTCTGTCTTCAGCTTCTTTGCTTAAGCTTCTCATGTGACACGGTACCATCCAAAATGCTTTTGTTTATGCCCTCATTTCAGGCATCAGACAGGAAAGAAAACCTATCTGAGGCCGAAGAGTATTTGAGTCAGAAAACCGAATGGCTGAGCTGTATTTTTAGATCTTCTTACCGATCCAGGAGGCAGCTGTGGTCAGCGCTGCCCAACCCAGAGGCAGGGACTATAGAATCTTGCCCCCCAGACAGAAAGTCCAACAGCACAGTAAAGTTTGTGGATAGAATTTCTTTATATTTCCTCCTTCCTCCTTCACCTACACTGGTGCCGAACCCTGGCTGCCTGTAGAGTCCCCCAGGAGCTTTAACAAAAATGAGTGCCTGCGTCCCACTGTCCCACATCCCCCAGGTTCTGACTTAATTGGTGGGGCCTGGGCACCTGTGATTTTTAAATGTCCTCCAAGTAATTCTGTAGGACCAGGGTAGGGAAGCCCCCGCTAGACTCTGGTCATCTCCCCTGACAGCCTGCCCAACATGTAGCCTGTGGCAGAGAAAAAGAATACAGTCCCACATGCTCTTGGCCCTTCTCATCCAAGAGCATCCAGAGCCTGGAATTTCTGGCCCACACTTTCCTCCAGTGGCAAAGATTTTGCATCTCAAAGTGGACTTGAAGTCTCCACGAAGGTGGTATGTGATGCAGTGTTGAGTCCAGATGTGGGAATCAGACCTAGGGTGGACTCTGTCCTCGGGGAAGTAATTAGTTTTTCTGCAGCGTGGTTCCCTCATCTGTGAAAATGGGACCCTGATGTCAACCTTGAAGGTTTTTGTGGCTTAGAAAAGTATCTAGTCCAGTGACTGGCCAAGAGGAGACACCTACTAAAAGGTATCCATTGTGCGTATCTGTAAGAGGACTCGTTTATTTCATGTTTTTCCCTTGGACCAAAAAAAATATCTTTCTTTCTTACCCGTTTTCCAAAGAGACTAAAATTCCACCAGTGGAGATTCATTTCTTTGGTTGTGATGTATCAGATGCTAGAAAACTGGGATTTTGCTGCTGACTCCCTACAGCATTCACTTCTGTTAGTTCCTCCTCTGTACCCCCCTTACCAGGTGGGTGTCAAAAACAGTAAGAGAACAGTGTGGACTGAGCATGCGCTGGCCACCTAGCCTTTTGTGGAATCATTCATTGCTTCATTCGAACACTGACCTGTCTTCGGTCAACACTCATACTGTGAGTCTTAGTGCAGTTGTCTTTAAGAGGAGGGGGCTGGGCTTCCCTGGTGGCGCAGTGGTTGAGAGTCCGCCTGCCGATGCAGGGGACGCGGGTTCGTGACCCGGTCCGGGAAGATCCCACATGCCGCGGAGCGGCTGGGCCCGTGAGCCATGGCCGCTGGGCCTGCCCGTCCGGAGCCTGTGCTCCGCAAGGGAGAGGCCACAGCTGTGAGAGGCCCGCGTACCGCAAAAAAAAAAAAAAAAAAAAGAGTAGGGGCTTCTCTAAGTCACCCCTCCCTGCTCCCCAGGGTGAGTGAGGGCAGAGCAGGACCCCTGACAGGGCTGTAAGCTTCAGGATTACAGGAGCATCAGGCACCGGACAGCAGACAGGCAACCAGCCAAGAATGGTTTTAACATTTTAAAATGGTTGGAAACAAATCAAAATAAGAATCAGAGTTTGGGACACATGAAAATGATATGAAATTCAAATTCCTTTTTTCAAATTCCTCAAATTCAAATTTCAAATTGAAATTCAATCAGGCTTTATGGAACACAGCCACGCCCATTCGTTTAAGTAGTATCTGCTGGTGGGCTCCACCAGCAGAGTAGAGCAGTTGCAACAGACTATGGATTGTAAAGCTGAAAATATTTATCTGGCCCGTGACAAAGGAAGAGCTTGGCTGAATGTTTCCGTAAACGTTGGTGGAAAGAATGTATTCTTCCGTTTTTATTTGACTGAGCTAAATAAAGGCTGCTCCCCCTTCCCCTTCCCTTATCCTCACTCTGTCCTTTCTTCTCCAGGGGTGTCTATAGCCAGGCTCTAGGGCCAGCCACTAAGGCTGGATGCAGTGGGAGATATACCAACGGATAAACAGAGTCTTTGTCTTCCATCTCAAGAGTCATCCTGGGCAGACTTTAACTTTTCATTGTACATCAGACCTTGTTTAATATGTTTGGACACTGAAGTTAGTTTACTTCCAGGGAGGCGTGTGTGGTAGGGAAAGGAAACACCTGCTGTAGGTGTTTGGGGTGTGAATTTAGAGGTTTAGAATCCGCACTTGGTCACTACAAGCTTATTACCTTTTTTTTTTAAATTTTTATTCATTTTTGGCTGCATTGGATCTTTGTTGCTTCACGCAAGCTTTCTCTAGTTGTGGCGAGCAGGGGCTACTCTTCATTGCGGTGTGCGGGCTTCTCGTTGCGGTGGCTTCTCTTGTTGCGGAGCACGGGCCCTAGGCCCACGGGCTTCAGTAGTTGTGGTGCGTCAGCTTCAGTAGTTGTGGCTTGTGGGCTCTAGAGTGCAGGCTCAGTAGCTGTGGCACACGGGCTTAGTTGCTCCATGGCGTGTGGGATCTTCCCGGACCAGGGCTTGAACCCGTGTCCCCTTCATTGGCAGGTGGATTTTTAACCACTGTGCCACCAAGGAAGCCCCCCCGCTTTTTTTAATTGTTCAAAATTTAATCATGACCGATTTTATAAAACACAAATTCAACAATTGTAATATTATTATGCTGAAATGTCTACTTATATTTACTTATATTTGCAAACTTTTTGTTATTGTTTGTCCTTCTTGCTTCTTAGGAGCTTATTAGCTTTCTTAACCTCAATTCCTCATTCATTCGTAGGATGTTTGGAAGGATGAACAGAGTAGCTCGTAATCCCCCTGGCACAGAGTTGGCCCTCTGTGCATACGAACTGCTATTTCTGTAAAAGTGGATACCACTCTCCATTTCATGGCTAAGGAAACTTGCCTGGGGTCATACAGCTCGGTGACAGCATTGGAGAGCTGGGCGCCAGCGTTGGGGCTTCAAGTATAATGTTTTTGCTATTATTACACTGCATTTGCCTCAAACTGCTCCTTGTTGTGACTTTCAAAGTGAGTGCTGGAGGGGAACCAGAGGAAAAATTGGTAGCGGTGCCAGTCCTGGCAGTTTCAGTTTCTGCAGGGATGCTTTGGGTTTGTGTAACGTTAAGGTTTTTCTTTCTTAAGAGAGAGAAATGGCATAGGGCTTTTGAAAAAGAGTGAGGATTTGTGCAATGAAATAAGTGTACTTAAAGGAAAGGCGCTTGAAAAGGAAAGGCGCTTGGAAAGAGAAATGTCTGCTATCTTTTGCTAAGCGTTCCTGAAAGCTGGCACATCCTTTAGAATTCCAATGCTGACAATTATCTGCTGCTTGTAATTAATTTAAAGGAGCATTTGTAATTACTTTTGGGTTTCAGAGGCAGATTGAAACTCCTTTAGGGAAGGCATTTTGTGGTGGAAGTGATTACCTGAGATGGAAAGGATCTAGTCCCTCTTTTCCATGGGAAATCAGAACCCCAGAGTCTGTAGTAAATGGGCTGATATCTGCCCAGTGGAAGGACAGCCCAGTAAGGATGATTGACAGTCTCTGACAGTGTTCAGGTCAGATTTCCAAAATATGTTATTTGGAGCAAAATCCCATCCTTAATTTTTAAGCAAAGTGAAATGTATTAGAATGGGAAAAATGTTAAGTATATCTTCAGTATATTACCCAAGAAAGGGAACATTTTTTCTAGAAAATATGAAAAGAAAACCAAACTCTCTAACTTCAAACTGACCTTCCTGATTACTCCTTACACAAAGGATTTTCAGTCTCTTTCAAAAATTAAGGTATAATTGACATACAGTAAAATTCACCCCTTTAAGCCTTCAGTTCTATGATTTTTGAAATATAGTTGTGTAACTGTCACTACAATTAGGTTATAGAATAGCTCATCACCTCCATAAATTTCCTCATGCCCCTTTGTAGTAAACCCTCTCCCCAGGCCCAGCCCCTGGCCTCTGCTGGTCTGATTTCTGTCCTTACAGTTTTGCAGTTTCCAGAATATCATATAAATTAAACCACACAACATGTGTGCTGCTTCTATTAGTGTAATACTTCTGAGGTTGCATGCATCAATAATTTCTTTTTATTGCTGAGTAGTATTCCATTGTATGGATATACCGCAATTTCATTTATCCTTTCACCGATTCATGACATTTGGGTGGTTTCCAGTTTTTGCTGATTATGAGTAAAACGTCCATGTACAGGTCTTGAAGTGTACATGTTTTCATTTCTCTTTAGTAAGTACCTAGGAGTGGGATTGCTGGGTCATGCGTAAGTACATGTTAAACGTTATAAGAAGTTGCCAAGCTGTTTCCCAGGATGACTATGTCATTTTGCATCCCAATCAGGATTAAATGAGAGTTCCAGTTGCTTGCATCCTTGTCAGTTTTTGGTATTGCTGGTGATTTAGATTTTAGCTATTGTAATAGGTGTATAGTGGCATCACATTGCAGTGTTAATTTGCATTTTCGTAACAATAGATGATACTGAGCATTTTTTTATGTGCTATTGGCCATCCATACCTTTTTTTTTTTTTTGATGAAGTGTTTGGTTCAAATGAGTTATGAGAGTTCTTTCTAGATTTTGGATGTACATCCTTTATAACATATGTGACTTGCAAATATTTTCTCCCAAATTGTGGCTTGTCTTTTTATTTTCTTGACAGTGTCTTTTGAAGGGCAGGTTTTTAATACTGGTGAAGTCTAATTTATCCATTTTTTTCTTTTATGGTGTGTGCTTTTTTGTGTCCTCTCTAAGAAATCTTTGCTTAATCCAAGGTCACAAAAAATTTCTCCTATATTTTCTTCTGGAATTGTATTGTTTTAGGTGTTACATTTAAGTCTTTGACCCATTTAGAGATAATATTTGTATTTGTATGTGGTGCAGTGTATGAGTAGTTTTTATTCATTTTTTTGGCATATGGATATCCAGTTGTTCCAGAAATATTGTTGACAGGATTGTCCATCTCCGCTGAATTATCTTGGCACCTTTGTTGAAAATTGTTCAGCTATACGTATGTGGGTCTGTTTTATTCCATTCCATTGACTTTATATATCTATCCTTTCACCAATTCCATACGACCTAGATTACTGTAGTTTTAGAGTAAGTCTTGAAATCAGGTTGTGTGAGTCCTTTAAATTTGTTGAGGTGACATGGAATTCCAAGAATCAGGATAGCACGTCACATCTAGATAGAAATTAGGGTTCTTAACCTGGAATCTACGGGTGGTTTCAAGAGTATACAGATGTCCTGAGATGCCAACTTTTTTTTAAAAAATAAATTTATTTATTTATTTTTGGCTACATTGGGTCTTCGTTGTTGCGTTCGGGCTTTCTCTAGTTGTGGCGAGCAGGGGCTGTTCTTCATTGTGGTGCGTGGGCTTCTCATTGCGGTGGCTTCTCTTGTTGTGGAGCGCAGGCGCTAGGCACGCGGGCTTCAGTAGTTGTGGCATGTGGGCTCAGTAGTTGTGGCTTGTGGGCTTTAGAGCACAGGTGTGGTAGTTGTGGCACATGGGCTTAGTTGCTCCTCAGCATGTGGGATCTGTTCCCGGACCAGGGCTTGAACCCGTGTTCCCTGCATTGGCAGGCGGATTCTTAACCACTGCGCCACCAGGGATGTCCCAAGATGCCACCTTTTGTATGTATTTGTTCTCCTGGGGAATGGCTCGCAAGTTTCATTAGATTCTTGAAGAAGTCTTCCACCAATAAAATAACTACTAGTACAGAGGAAGAAGCAGCTAGCTAAATACATGAGAAACTTCTGGGCAGGGACGAAAGTATGTACCAAGAGCCAGCCTGGGACCATGAAGTAGCCCCCAAATAGGGGTGCCAGCTAAAATACAGGATGCTCAGTTAAATTTGAATTTCAGATAAAAAATGAATTTTGTTTTCTGTGTCCCAAATATTGCACACTGTTTTTCTGAAATTCAAATTTAACTGGGAGTTCTTTATGTTTAATTTGCTAAATCTGGCAACCTTACCCAAAAAGCCTAACTAATCCCTGCTCTGATTGCCGGCTTTGCTCTAACGGGCTTCTCAATGGCAATTTAAATTCTTGCCAAATAGTTACACAAGGCAAATTTTATTAGCTTGCATTTAAGATAATAATTTAGCTCATAGTTTTACATCTTCTTGGGCCCTTTTAAGGGCAACCATCAAACTGTGTTAGGACATTAAAAACCTATAAAAATATAGTGACTAAGGCCTACTGGTAAACTTATCTTACCCTTTCTCCCCCTCTTCTGCTAATCTCATGCCTCTGCAGTAGTCATTGTTCACATTTTGGTGTGTAGCTTTCTTTACATTTTCCTCTCTGTACATATAAACATATGTGAAGCGTATGTAAATACTCATATATCCATGCAACTATTTTATATAAAGATGAAATCATCTTGTGCATACTGTTTTGCAAATTTTTTCTTAATCTACTATGAACATCTTACTATATCTTAAAACAGAAAGCAAACTCGTTCTTTTTGATGGCTGAATAGTATTCCATTATGTGAATATTTATGTATCCAGTCTTTACTGAAATACGCTATTTCCATTTTTCCATTATAAATGATGTTGCAGTGACTATATATGTATGTATGTAATGATATTCAATGACATATGTGTATATATATGTATGTCAAAAGTTGCATACGTTAAACATTCCAGTAAATATTGCTAAGTTGCCATCCAAAAAGATTGAACAGTTTTGCTTATTTGCTAACAGCATTTGAGAATGTCTGTTCACCCACATTTTTGTTAATACTGGTATCTCAGATTTTATTTTTGTGTGTTAACTGATAGGTAAAACATGGTATCTCAGTGGTTCTCTTTGCATTTTAAAAATTATGAGTGAAGGAGAACATTTTTTAATGAATTGCCTATTCAATTTCCGTTTGGGTTGTTCAGTTTCTAAACTGATCTGCTGTGGGACCGCCCTTATGATCCAGATGGGGTTTCAGTGGTTAAGACTCTGTGCTCCCAGTGCAGGGGGGCACGGGTTTGATCCCCGGTTGGGGAGCTGTGATCCTGCATGCTGCCTGGTGTGGTAAAAAAAGAAAAATTGTTCTCCCATAGCACATGGTTAGTGAGAAAATTAGTCCTTTGTCCTTTGTGTTAATATTTTTTCCCTATTTATCGTTTTTCTTTTGACTCTGCTTATAGTCATTGTTTTGCCCTTGAGAAGCTTATAAGTTTTGGTTTTTATTTAGCCAAACTCATCCATGGGGTGGTCACTAAATTTTCATGAGAATTCTAATGTTTGATACCAGTACTACGTTGTACAATATTTTGAGAATTACCCAATTTGAACCAGGAGTTTGCTTTTAAAGAACTCCGTTTTGGCCAAGATTTATGTCGATAGGACTGATCCTATTGCCTTTTTAGAATGTATAATTAAACATAGCCCCAGTTTATGTCTATTTCAAGAAGGGCTAGCGTAGATTTTCTAGATCATATTTAAATACTTGTTACTTGTCTTGACTTTTTTGAAGCTGAAACACTGCAAGCATTAAGATGCTTCATTTATTTTTTTGAAAGAACTGCTCAGCACACTTCCCCTTTAATAGTTGGCATGGGTTTCTTAGTATTTTGTTAAAATCACCAAGTTAATTTTAATGGCCATTATTGGATAATAGAGTATTTCTTAGAAGTTCTTGATGTTGTAATGTGCTGATTTCAAGAAGTGTTCTCCATCCAGGCTTGGGCAGAAAAGACTCATCTTAATATTCAACAAAATGCAGATTCCCTTATACTTTAACTTCATGTTATATATTTAACACTTTTTCCTTTTAGGTGACAAGGCTTTTGACGGGGACAGTGCCGTTGGGCTCCCTGCCTCTCCTCTCCCTTCCTTTTCTATGTGGATCCCTTGAAAATAGCCTCCTCAGCAAAGATGGATCTTCTTTCCCAGAAAAGAGAGTCTTTATTCTTGTCTGGGTTCCCCAACAGATCTGCTTCCTTGGTGGAGACTCCAGATGAACAGCTGCTTGCCTCTTGATATAAACGCCTAAACAGAAACCTGGAAAGAAGCCTATTTACTGGAGAGTTCTAGCATTCTATTCTTAGGGCTCTGACCACAGTGCATTAGAAAGAACCTAAAGGCATAGAAAGGCACATCAGTGGTCGTTGGGTGTATCGCCGTAGAGAGGTAGTAAAGTCCTGATGTGTCCCGTGGTTTTTCATAATCGTAGAGTGCCTGTATCGTACACCATCCCAGGTATTTCCAAGGGTGTGTGATGTCTTAAAAAATTGTTTTTATCGAGGCAAATTCACATGATAGAAACGTAACCATTTTTGGGCGAACAATTCAGTGGCATTTAGTACATCCACAATGTTGTGGACTCAACATTTCTCTAGTTACAGAACATTTTCGTCACCCTAACAGGGTTGTACCCATTAATCAGTTGCTGCCCATTCTGCCCAGTCCCTAGCGACCACCAATCTGCATTCTGCCTCTATGGATTTACCTATTCTTGATATTTCATATAAATGGAATCATACGGTATCTGACCTTTGGTGTGTGGCTTGTCGTCACTTAGCATAATGTTTTTGATTCTTCCACATTGTAGCATGTATCGGCACTTCATTCCTTTTTATGACTGAATGCTATTCCGTTGCATTCTATGACACTTTATTTGTCTGATCATCAGTTGCTGGACGTTTGGGTTGTTTCTGCCTTTTGGCTATTGTGACTCGTGCTGCTATGAACATGCCTGTACAAGTAATTGTTTGAGTACCTGTTTTTAGTTCTTTTGGGTCTATATCTAGGAATATATTTCAATTCTATATTTAACTTTTCAAGGAACTGACAAGTGCATTTCCATCTGTGTTACCTTCTTATACAGGCTGAGCCCAGGATCCTCCCCGGGGTGGTTACTTGCAGCCTCTGCTCATATCCCAGATTGATGTCTTCTTGCTTCTGTCCTTGCCCGGGCACACAGCATCCCAGATACTCCATTCCTGGCCTGATCTGTGGCCCCAGTTCTCATGACACTCTGCTTGCCCAGCTCCATTGTCTCTTCTTGAAAGAGCCCAGTGTCCCGTGGCTCCCTCCCAGGAAGGCCTGTGCACTGGAGAGCTCTGTCCTCTGGCTGAGCCTGGGCCCCAAGCACTGCCTGTCCATCCCAGTGATTCATCCCTCATTCCAGTGCCTGTTGTCTGCTGAGCTCCTTTGGGAGAAATAGAGAGCTGGCCAGGGGCACCTGAGCCACCATGAATAAGTGGCCCTAGATGTTATTGGTCCAGTTGCTTCATTTCACGGAGGAGAAAACTGAGGCCAGAAAATGGAAAAAACAATAATGCAAGGCCATCTGGATCATAAGTTAGCCACATACAGCTTGAGAAAGGTCTTGGCATCTGGTGGATGACCTTCAGGTATCCTAGGCAGTCCCCTTCTCCTAGGCCCTGGCACCCATCAGGCACATTGAATACATCACAAGGCAACGTGGAGCCTCCCCAGTTATCACGGTGGGAGCACATTTGTTTGTTAAGGAAGTAGCTCCTGTAGGTTTCTGGAGAGCACGTATATTGCTAGTTTTTAATGAGCTCAGTATAAATGAGGAATCTGAGTGGATGGGGAGGTGGGACCCCCTGCACTTGATGATGGGCCGGCAGGACTGCAGGCCCCGGAGATCACTTGTTGCTTAGCAACCACCCCCAGGCTACTTGGTTCCTACAACCTGAACCTGGGTAATGTCCTCAGGGAATGGGATTGGGGGCAGTGTGGTTTAGAAAAGAGTGGGAATTGGGTGTTTTATGAGCTCAGTATGGCCCCTAATGCACAGGCTTCTCCCCCAGACAAACTGCCTTCAGGGAGCTGACAGTCCCGGCAACTCTGGATAGTCTGTGGCCCAGAGAAGCTCATAAAACAAACTGAATCCTCCGGTCAGGGGCTCAGCGTGAACTCCTGCTTCCCATTCATCCCTCCATTCCCATGACTTGAAATCTTCCAGGCTTGTCCTAATCACAGTCTGACACTGAGACACATTTTTATAGAATGCTGGGAGAGTGGAGGAGGTGGCATTCTTTTCAAAGCAAGGTTAATAATCTGAGGAACTCATCCTTTCACTGGCGGTCACTTAGCACTGATTAAAATTGTGTTGGAGGAGGCCATTGACTGCTAGTTGACCCACCAGTTCAACCCGGGCAGTCAGTGGTTCCTTACCCCTGCCCTGTCCTTAGAATGTGCATTCTGCCCACCATTCCCGTAGTGAGGGCCACGTTCAAGGCTGTAGCCTTGAGAGAGCAATGCGTTGTTGAGACCATCTGGACTGAATACATGACTGAACCTCTGTGTAAAATTTAAGATTCTGGCGGGCGGGTGCAGAGATCTCTTTGTCTTGTGGCACCCAGGACATACCACATGTATAAGTCCCCTTGCTTATTAAATCTGCCATCTACCAATCCAGAGGGGTCTGGCTTGTCCTCACCGTATGGGGGCCAGTATCAGATTTCACCCTGGAAGCTCACGAGCTTGCGAACCAACAGATGGCAACACATTTTGTAGACTTTTAAAGCTTAGAATCATCGTAGAATTCATCTTGGCCATTTGTCTAACTTTGTAGAAGAAAGTGAAGGCCACAGAGATGAATGTCAGGGTCAGGAGCTGAATATTGCTGACTCCCCATCCAGGGCTCTCTTCACCAAAGTATTTAAGCTCAGACATTCCGAACAACAAGGACAGTCCTCCGGCGGGTGTGGGTGGGGACTTACAACATGAATGTTCTTACGGCCATTCAGATTCAAATTCAGTTACTTATGTGCCTGGATGTGTTTGAGGTTCCTTCCTCTATATTATGTATTTTTAATCTTCACGTTTTTTTGGAGGAGGCATTTCCTTGGTTTGATAGGTGAGGAGACTGGAGGGGACAGGGGTTCTTGGTGACTTACCAAGGTCATACAGCAGGTGGAGTCCCCTGTCTACAAATGTGGTTCTTTCTTCACATTATCACAGCTGTCTGCTCATCCTGTAATGTATAAGAAAAATTCATTATACGTGATGCTGAGCTCAGTTCTGAAATACATCCCGTTCAGATGAAGACTATGCAGAATGGTTAGAATGGTGAAATATTAACTGTCATCATTGCATCATTTTATTTTTTAGCAATTAAGGGACACCCTTAGATAGGCAGGCCATTGTTTTAAGACGGACTCATAACGTAAAACCATTTTCATCTGGATCAGAAACAGTTTTCCTGCATGGCTTAATGTTTTTGCCCAACACCTTCAGAGATAACTGTTCAAAGTATAATTTTTTATTTTAACATATAGAGAACCTCTAAAAATCAAATGAGTTTTATTAAAATAGTAATTAACTTGCATACTCACTTGTGATACAAAGCTCAGTAATTTGGTTGACCACAGCTAAAACCCAATAGAAGTACTAATTTTAAGACGATTGTGAATTTTGTGTGTTTGTATGAGTGTGAACAGACCAGAAATACAATGGAGTATTTGAGTTTTTTTAAGTAGACATGTAGTGTCTTAAATAGGAATGCATCAAGCACTATAAAGTCCTATAAGGACTTTAGTGATTAAGCTATGTCTGACGTTCTTATCTTATGAATGAGAAAATGAAGATGAGAGAGGTTTGAAAACCAGGCCAGATCAGGGTTCTTCCACACCTGTAGGTATTAATTAGAGCTCCTTGGGTTGCAGGCGACAGAAAACTCAATTCAGTTAGCTTAAACAAGAAGGAAATCTGTAGGTTCACAAGACTAAAAAGTATAGACACTGTGGTGTCAGGGGCTCACATAATATCACCTGGGTCACGAGTCTCTCCATCTCTCAGCCCCACTTTCCTCCCCATTGGCTTTATTCTCAGATCCCCAGATGGTGACCTCTGGCAGCTCCAGGCTCACACCATCCTTACTGCCAGCAACCCCAATGGAACAGAGAGCCTCTTTTTCCAGTTGCTCTGGAAAGTCCTGAGATTAGCTCTAGTTGATTGATGTGGGTCGTGTGTGTGTGTGTGTGTGTGTGTGTCTCTGAACCAATCATTGTGGCTCGGGGGGTGGGGTGGATTCTGCTGATTGGCCAGGCTTGGGTCATGTGTCCAGCAGGACTAACCCCAGTTAAACCTTGGGGACCAAGATTGGAAGGAAGGCTTTTCTTAAGGAAATTGTGATACTATTCTCAAAACAAGGGGTAATAGCTGTTGAGAATGAAGTCAGCAGATTCCCAATATGTCTGTTGCCTTTCTCTTTATGCCTATTCTTCATATTTGAATGGTGTTTCGCCAAAAATGAATTCCTTCCATCTGCCTCTTTGCATCCATTGATCTGTCTCCTCGACACTTCCTGGAGGGGCACTCTTTATGGTGCCTGTTGCCATATTAGTCTCTATCGTCCTTCTTTTAAGTGATTTTAATACCTTACACTGGAGAACGTATATGGATCAAAATATTGTAATAGGTGTTTCTACACCCACCCTTGCACACAGACGCACACACACACACACACACACACAGGCACAGAGACAGTTTTAGAAAATGTGTATGTGTTTCAATATCTGGTATTCTAGAGCTGTTCAGAATTGTTTAGCTGATACGCATTTCATCTTGATGACACAGATATTTAAATTGATAAAAACGATCACAGGTGATAACGAGCTAAAGTTTCCTAATTAGTTGATGGACTCTGAAGCAAAAGTGATTATTTCAGGGACTGGAATAGTCCAGTGGTTGATACATCAATAGTAGGAGGCGTGAGACTTGGAATCAGAAGAGCCCAGGTTCTGGTTTGGCCACTTATTAGGATATAGAGAGAGTTTATCGTTTTGTAGGAGAGATGTTCACACAGCTGACTAGAAAAGAGGATTGCCAGTCAGTCAATCAATCAGTCGATGGAAGAGAATAGACAACTCTCCTGTGTGGAAGAATCTCAGGTAATCTGTGGATATACTCTCACCTAAGGAGGGAGCCTAACTCCCCTTCCTTAACTGTGGACTGTGTGTAGTGACCTCCTCTCAAAGAATATAGTGTGCAAAGCGGGGGGAAAGAGTGATCTTAAGAGCAACCAGACGGGTACTCTGCCAAGTAATCAAGGTCAACATCAGAAATAATAAGTCATGTTCATAGCATGTACCCTTGACATGACGTGATAAAAATGGCACTTTACCTCTGTGGTTTTCTTCTCCCCAAATCCATAATCCCAGTCTAATCATAAGAAAAATGGCAGATAAGTCCTAATTGAGGGACATTCTACAAAATAGCTGACCGTTACTCCTCAAAATTGTCAAGGTCATCAAAAACAAGGAAAGCCTGGGAAAGAATCTATCACCGCCAAGAAGAGCCTGAGAAGCCATAAAGGCTACCTGTAATATGGGGTCCTGTAACAGAAGAAGGACATTAGGAAAAATCTAAGGAAACCTGAATAAAGAATGGACTTTAGTTGGTAATAATGTGTCAATATTGGTTCATTAATTGTGAGAAACGTACCAAACTAATGTCAGATATTAGTAATAAGAGAAACGAATTATGGGTTGTATGGTAACTCTGCGTACTCTCTTTACAACTTTTCTGTGAATCTGAAAGTACTGTATAAAAGTAAAAAAGTTTACTAAAAGAGAATGAGCTTCACTCACTTCAACGATAAACATTTCATCAAACTCTGGTTCCATCCAGGCCCTGGCACTGGGCAAACCGAGATGAAGTAGATGCGTTCTCTGCACCTGGCTGTTATCAGGCAGATGGGAAAGCAGAATCAAGGAGGTTGAATGATTTGTCCAAAGAAGAGCAAAGGTCTGTCATCCCTTGAGACTCAGAAAGAGACATCCGTAAGGCATATTTTGCTTTATAGGCGAAAGGGGAAAAGCATCCTGCCCCCCGCCACCCCCCATCAGTGGTCCTCAACCCTGGCTACATATTGGGTGAGCGCTAGCAGAGCTTTATTTATTTATCTATTTTTAAAATATTTATTTATTTATTTGGCTGCACTGGGTTTAGTTGCGGCACGTGGGATCTTCGTTGCTGCGTGCGAAATCTTTAGTTGCGGCGCGTGAACTCTCAGCTGAGGCGTGTGGGATCTAGTTCCCTGACCAGGGATCGAACCTGGGCCCCCTGCATTGGGAGCACAAGAGTCTTAGCCACTGGACCACCAGGGAAATCCCTAGGGGAGCTTGAAAAATGCAGATGCCTGGGCCCTTCTCCAGACCTATTACATCAGAATCACCGGGGGTGCTGTCTGAGTGGCGTATTAACAAAGGAGCCCCCTAGGCGATTCTGATGGGCACCTGTGGTCCAGGGCCGCTGGCCGGGTTATTTGTGGAGGTCCCATAGCACATTTTTGTGTTCCTTTCCCTTCTGGAATATCACCTTTCCTCTGCTTTCTTGGTTGAGAGCTTGGTTTGGTTTCTTGCACTACTGTTGGTCTGCTCCAAGACAAAGTAAGCCTTCCCTGAAAAGTGTAGCAGGGTTAGGGTTGGCAGCGATCAAATTAAATTGGTGATTCTGCGTTATTGTCCTGTCCTTGTGCTTATCCAGCCTGTGGGATTCTATGTCACATACCCAGTCCCTTCACTCTTTGGACCCAAGGAATTGCATCTTAGTTCTGTGGCCTTGAGCAAGTTACTTACCATCTCTGAGCCTCATTTCCCTCAGCTCTAAATTAGACCCAATCGAGTGTATCTCTTCTGGTCACTGTGACAGCAATGCAGGTCCCGTCTGAACACATGGCTTTGACCCATCATCTGCCGTCTCCTTTCTGTCCACCAGGAACTTTCCTTCTCCACAAGGAAGAATTTCCTAAAGCTTTTCTTTCTTTTTCGAAAATAAATTTTCTTGTGCATTTTGCTCTAATGCCTGTAGGAAATGGACTCAAATATTTGCAGAATCATCAGGTATAGTTTCTACAAAGCATCTAAGGATTTACTTTTCCTGGTTCCTTTAGTCTGGAGCCCCCTAAGAGCAACTAGAAAAGAAGTTTGTTTTTACTTGTTTTGCTCTGCAGGGGTGAGTGGAATGGATTAGTGAAGATGACTTTGTCTCTGTCACCCTTGCGTTCAGTTTAGATGAGAATCATTATGGTGGGAGGTCAGTTGTCTTCACACTGAATCCTGAATCTGTGCTTTGTGGTTCAGTATTCCTACTGATGAGAACAATTCTGGCCTCTAATTGGTGAATGAAGATATGTCCTAAGGGCCAGTATTATAGCACAAATGAAGCATTTTGCTAGGGCCTCCATGACTTGGAATGATCTCCCTCGAGACTCAAGATGGGCTCCATTGCTTTGTTGTGTTCCAAATTTCAGTTTCCGTTGCTAGAGAGAAAGTAAGATATCTGTTACACTGTTGCCTGAATCAGCTCATTTGGGTTTTGCCTGGTAATTCCCTCTTTGCATTCTTTTCTATAGAACTTGACAGATGATTAATAAACATGACACATTCTCATCTTGCATATGTTTCTTTGGGGAAATTACTGGAGCTAGTTGGCTGCACGGTTGACTACTTAGTTGATACCTGAGCGTGGAAAAGAAACTTTAACATGGGGTCAACGCTTTGTAAGATTTACTCGTAAACATTCTAAGACAACGATGCCCCACTGATGGCATCAAATTTGATGCCCCTCAAATGTAATTACTCCAGTGACACTTGCCAAAGGTTGTTATATTAGGAATCCTGCATTTGAACAGAAGAACAAACTTGGGTGTCTCTGTACCAGGGTGGTAGGCTAGAAAGAGTTCTCGCTGGGGAATAAGGAGGCTAGATTCTATCAGTAGCTTGCAGTGGCAAACCACCTAACCTTTCTGGGACTTAGTTACATCATCTCGATGATGGAAGATTGGCTTTCAGCTCCTCTGAGCTTCCTTTGAAGGCTGTGATCATTTCAGTGGTAGGAGATCTTACATTTGTCTCATGGAGCCAGAGAGGGCCTTGCCTGGTATCTACCCCCTCCACTGGCCCAGCACCTCTGATTAACTAGAGTATGCCTGTCTGTGGATGTGCTTCAGAAAGCAGGGAGTGCCAAGGGAGTTTCACACTCGTAGGTGGTGGCATTTCCTCTTCATCCAATTTGAGTTAAATGGGACCAACATATATTTTTTCTGGCTTGTTTTTCTGCAGGTTGCGTCTCCAGCGCTTGCTGGTATGCTGATGTGAACACTGTCATCTTGCTTCTTTTCCTACCAGGATATTTTAAGGCTGAGATAAACTATGTGAAGAAACACATTTAAAACGGTTTAAACTTTGCCTATGTTTAGATGGGTTTTCACAGGAGAAATATGTCTAAACTTTTGCATCGTTAGAAAGTCACAGCTCTGCCAAAGCCACCTGCTCGGTGGCTGTGCTAGAAGCAAGGTAGAAATCAGCTAACTCCCTGCGTGGTGGAAGAAGACAGCTTTAAGCCAGGGCCAAGGAGGGAGGGTGAAGCGGGGCGGGGGGGGGGGGGTGGTGGGGTGGGTGGGGAGGAGCGGGAACAAAGGGACTCGGGTTTCAAGCGTTTATGTTAAACTTGGGTTCTTGAATCTGTTTTAAAATATGTGCTCAGGTGACACGTGCTTTCTGATCTCTCCCAGGAAGCAGTCTTGTAGATGAAATCCTCATATGTGCTAAAGGTCATAGTCTTAGAAACATGCTGTTTCATTCAGGATTCATCCTGCTGCCTAGAGGGTCCTGTCCCTAAAGAGAATTGAATCCACCATCTAGTGGCATCTGCCGCAAACTACAGACACAGGATCCCAGGACCCTGAAGATGGTTCCAGCGGGGCGTGGGGGGGCTGCCTCAACAACTCACACTTTGCTACATCTCAGTCTTCGAGTCAACACTTGGGGGAGCTTCTCTTCTTCTTGATACATTTTCCATAATTCAGTGGGAGGGAGAGTGGCCTGTTCAGTGTTGCTGAAGCTACAGAAGTCCAAAGTTGCACAGATGTCATGGGCCCACCTGATAATCGCTTCGGAGAATTCAGGGCAGGAGGGATTCAGTGCTGGTGCAGACAAGCATAATGACTTGAGAGAAGTTTGGGCTTCAAGGTGACCTGACCTCCAGCGCATGTGGACAGGACCAGACTTTTCCAGGAAGGTCCTTTTGCTGTCTGCTGTCATAGAGGTGCTCACAACACCTAGATTGTGCTATTCTGGCGAAACATGTTAGGGAAAACTATTATTTAAGCGAGTCTGATGAGAGATGAGAAGTTTCTGGGCAATGTGTTTGCCGATGTGAATTTATTACAGAAGACTGGCGTAGATTCTACATCATGACTAAAACTTGCCAGACTCTTGCTGGCCAATTTTAATTACCAGCCAAACTACGAGGACAGAAAGAGAGGAAAGAAATGATGACAGTTAAGATAGAGTTGGCTGAGAATCCATCTGGAGATCATTTTGGCCCAAAGCAGTGCCAGAAATACAAATATTATGGGAAATTACTCTATTCGCCTTATGACTAAATTTGGAAGATACTGATATTAAAATATTGTGACAGATTAAAATAATTTCAAATTGCATTAAAAATACCCCTAGAAGGTAAATGAGTACTTCTGTGGATGCTGGATTGTAAAAATTGGTTTATTTTTCTGGAAAGCAATTAGACCGTCTGGATCAAAAACCTTAAAATCTTTTGACTCTGTAGCACCTCTTTTAGGAATTTGTTCTTAGAAAGTTGTTGGAAATTTGAACAAAATTTTATAAACAGAGATAGTCCTCATAACATTATTTATAAGAGTCCAAAACTAGAAAATACCTAAGCATCAAGTTAATAGGAGGTTTAAATAACGGTGTAGCTTTATGATGGAGTTTTAGATAGACGTTGCAAAAGATATCTTCAGAGACAACTTGTGCTTATGATGTTAAAGGAAAAAGGGAAAAAAATTGAGCCAGTACTATAATCACACTTAGTTTAAGGTGCATAAAATGAAATTGGAACAAAACATACTCTGTCCTTTGACAGCGTGGCTATAAAAATGATTGAATGCTATGCCTTTAAATTATTTAAAAATTTTGGCTTTTTGCAGTGTGTCTGTCCACATTTCATTGTGATTCAAAGGGAGTTGATGATAAAAGCCATGAAAGACATTCCTCCTTAACATGTTGGTGTGACTGGGATTTTGCCACGATTATAGTCACTTGTTTGGATTAGGTAGTAAGGGCTTCCAGAAGGCCCATGTCTAGGCTGTCGGGGGGGGCAGCAGGGGTGGCATTAAGCCGTCAACAGTCATGACTCTACTAGCAGGGATTTGTTCTCTAGTTGAGTGGGAGCCTGCAGCTTGCGGGGGGTTGAAAGGAGAGGGCAGGCCTGAGTCAGGTTTCTTGGTGGGTGGTTAGAGACCCCTGAACAAACACTGAGGGTGGACAGAGCAAGGGTCCAAGTGGGGTGCCAGAGCAGAATGGCCCCCCTGGAGTTTGCCTCCGTTGGTTTATAATATTTATTTATTTTAGTTTTTTATTAGCTGTGCTGGGTCTTAGTTGCAGCACGTGGGCTTCACTCTAGTTGTGGCGGCGGGTTTTCTCTCTCTAGTTGAGGCATGCGGGTTCAGTAGTTGCAGCACGCGGGCTTAGTTGCCCCGCGGCATGTGGGATCTTAGTTCCCCAGCCAGGGATTGAACCTGTGTCCCCTGCATTGGAAGGCAGATTCTTAACCACTGGACCACCAGGGAAGTCCCGCCTCCATTGGTTTATTTGAATTTCTGACCATTCCCTCCCTCTCCCAGGCCAGGTAAGCTGGCCTAAACTCATGTCTTCCACAGACCGTTCCGGGACTCCACCTCTCCACACCCAATGCTGGTGAAAGCTGGCTCAGAACCTGGGTGCAGGGCCCCTGGGTGGTGGGGTGGCAGCAGCAGCGCCAGATGCACAGCGGCGTCCCCATCAGCAGGCCCCCGTTTCATAGGGAGTGAAAATGGGGATGTATTTTCCTGGTAAAATGTGGCTTTTGGAATTTCATAAGGACACAGGCCCATCTTCCTCTCCAGCCTCCCTCCCACCCCCGCTTACCGTGTGTATCCCGTCCTGGGAGAGGCTCCCGACACAAACACATGGGCTCTTTTCTGCCTCAGGCCCTTTGTACGTGAAATTCCCCCAGAAAGCTCCTCTTCCCTTGGGCTCTGTCCATGGCTGGCTCCCCTGTGTTCTTCAGATACCCATTAAATAGCACCTCCTGAAGGAGTCCTCCTCTGCCCACCGTGTAGTGATCTTAGCCTCCAGCTCACTTCCTTCCCATTTCTCGCCATGACTTAGAATCACCTGTTGGTGTACCTGTTTCCTGTCTCTCTGCACCCTAGGGAGCCCAAGAGGCTGGTCGCCATGTCTGTTGGGGTGTTTGCTCTGTGCCGGGCATCTGAAGTTGCTCCATTTGTTGAATGAATAAATCATAAATGAATGAATGAAGAACATGTAAACTGACTCTTGCATTTACGGTCACCAGAATGAATGGAAAAGCGCTCACTGTGGAATGTATGTTATTCGCTAAATTCTCCGCACAAGCCAGTTGATCCATTCCTCTTTGCTGATGATAACGTTGATGGCGGTGACAACAGTTAACACTGATTGGGCGAGCATGACAGGATAAGCACGGTCCTTTGTCATTTACCTGCATCTTTTCCTTTAATTTTTCCAACAACGTTAAGGGCTCTGCTATGAAAGGAACAATGACAGTCTGAGTTTGAAAGAGCCGCGGTCAACACTGTTCTTGTCATATTTTTGTTCAAATTAGTAAAATTGTATCATCCATTCAGTGGTTAACGCCAACTTCAAATTCAGGGTAGGACAGAAATAAAATGATGACCGATCTTGTGGAGTAGTGATTTGCATACTTTATTTAGGCAGAATAGTTTTAATAATTCTAAAACTTTTAAATGGAATTGCAAACAGCATTATTTTGCCAATGGACCCTTTATCCTTCGCCCTCTTCAGAGCTGTGGGTTGCTTGGCAACTGAAGACCTCTAAACTTGTTGTGTTATTATTGCTCAATCACGGCCCCGGTGGATAGGAAAAAATCAACAAAGATAAAAACATGCCCCAGAATGATTATAATAATGCAGTGATTATCCCGATTGCATTCTAGAGAATCACATTTATTCCAAACCATATGCTCAGTCTCTTTATTTTTTTTATTAGGTCACGAGAACAGCTTTTATCTACATTATCTTTAACTGTGGATTCTCATTATAATTCGTCAAAAAAAATTATTTTAAATTAGTTTCATTTGGAAGATAACCCACGCTGCTTTGATTTGTGATGAACTGTGGGCTATAAGTAGGTCATAATCATGAAGACCAGATTTGATAGGAGGTTTTTTTTTTTTTTTTTTTTTTCCTGCAGATTGTGGCCCAGGAAAATTGGGTCGGGGGGCAGTGTGCCAGGAGTCAGGCAGGCCACAGCACAGTTTGTCACTCTCTGGGCGACTTTGGGCAGGTTTCTGAAATTTGGTCAGTCTCAGTTTTTTCATCTGTAAAATGGAGCAACAATTACATCTCCCTTACAGGGGAAGCTCCTATAATGGATGGGATCAGAGAAGTGCCGTGTGTGGCCAGATGATGGAGGCTTTGTATATTATGGTCAATTTTTTTTTTTTTTTTTTTAACAGAGAGGGTTTTACCTTCTTTCTTTTTTAAAAAATTAATTAGTTAATTTATTTTGGGCTGCATTGGGTCTTCACTGCTGCGCATGGGCTTTTCTCTAGTTGCGGCGAGCGGGGGCTACTGTTCATTGAGGTGTGTGGGCTTCTCACTGTGGTGGCTTCTCTTGTTGCGGAGCACAGGCTCTAGGTGCGTGGGCTTCAGTAGTTGTCGCTCACGGGCTCTAGAACGCAGGCTCAGTAGTTGTGGCGCACGGGCTTAGTTGCCCCACAGCGTGTGGGATCTTCCCGGACCAGGGCTCGAACTCCTGTCCCCTGCATTGGCAGGAGGATTCTTAACCACTGCGCCACCAGGGAAGTCCCTGTGGTCAAATTTTTATTTCATCCTGAGGACACTGGGGAGCTTTTGGAGAGTTTATAGAGAGATTTTGGAGAGTTTATAGAGACCCCTTTTCTTTCCTCCATCCTACCCCACCTCCACTGATAAATGGAGGCTCATTTGGGTCCAGGGGCTCAGTGACCACTGTTGTGATCATCTGCTGTGGAGAAACAAATGACCCCAAAATATAGTAGCTTAAACCAACAACCATTTTATTGATTTGCTCATGAATATGTAATTCAGGCAGGGTGTCAGCTGGGTCTGACTGGGCTGGAAGAACCACTTGCAGGGCCATGTGACTGAAAGGTGGGCTGGTGCTGGCTTTTGGCTGGACGCTCCCTGGGGCTGTAGCGAAGACCTCTGCTTCCTCCCCACGACTTCTCTATGGGCTAGTCTGGGCTTCTCACAGCGTGGTGGGCCTAGGTGAGTGGGACTTTTTGCCTGGCAGCTGGCTTCTCGCAGGGCAAAAAAGCAGAAGCCTCCAGGGCTTCTTAAAGTATAAGCCCTGGACTGTCACAGTGTCACTTCCACCTCAGGCTGTGGGTTGAGGCAAGTCAGAGCTCCAGTCCAGATTGAAGAGGATGGGTCTACATAAGGCCTCCGACATGGGAGGTCTGGTTCACTGACTGTTGCCACAGTGACAGTCCACCAAAACCATCCTGCACATTTCCAGAGTTCAGCTTCCGAGTCTCTGGGCATTAAATGCCTCCTTCCCCCTCCGGACCTGCTCACGTTGTCATGACAACTAAAAATCATACCGACACGTTACGAAATGCCTCTGGTTGAGAACCACTGGTCGTTTATACGTTCAAGGGCTGAGGATAGACAGTGTGGTTGTAAAAGGTACTTAGCAGAGTGCCTGGCACAGGGTGAGTGCCCAAACATGCTTGTATCATCACCATCGCCATCACCACTACCATCACCATCACCACCATCATCATCATCACCACCGTCACCACCACCATCACCACCACCATCACCATCACCACTACCATCATCATCGCCATCATCGCCATCACCATCATCACCACCATCACCATCACCATCACCACCACCATCACCATCACCATCACCACCACCATCACCATCACCACTACCATCATCATCGCCATCATCATCGCCATCACCATCATCACCACCATCACCATCACCATCACCACTACCATCACCATCACCACCATCATCATCATCACCATCATGACCATCACCACCGTCACCACCACCGTCACCACCACCACTACCATCATCATCGCCATCATCGCCATCACCATCATCACCACCATCACCATCACCATCATCACCACCGTCACCATCACCATCATCACCAGCATCACCATCAGCACCATCATCACCATCACCACCATCATCATCACCATCACCACTACCATCACCATCGTCACCATCATGACCATCACCACCGTCACCACCACCATCATCACCACCATCACCATCACCATCATCACCAGCATCACCATCAGCACCATCACCACTACCATCACCATCATCATCAAAAATTTAGCTTTTCTGGACTGACTTGATAACCCAATTATTTCCCGCCCCGCCCCTCCCCTCCCCTCCCCTCTCCTTCCCTTCCCTTTTTCTTTAGGAAAATGTGCTTTGATTTCAAGACAACCAACTTAACAAAATTTTAAGCACAGCCAATTTGAAAACTGAAGAAAATGTAGACTCCTTTACCTTGCACTCTCTTTGACATTTATAATTTATGGATTCTATAATTTCTTGGTGAATGCTGGATAACTATTAAAGGTAAGGGCTTTAATTAGAGGGGAGGCAGCAAAGTGTCAAGGGTAAGAATACCCACTTTGGAATTCAGACTTCAGAATTACTTGCGGTGGCATGATCCTTGACAAATTGCTAAACCTTCTGAGTCTCAGTTTCCGCATCCATAAAATGGGCGTAACTGTATATCTGGGAGGGTGGTATAAGGATTAAATAAATTATATGTAAAAACCACCAACTGAACCACCTAGTACATAGCAGGTATTATTCAGTTGATGAAGCTTTGTCATCAGTCTGGATTTTTTTTTTTTTCGTATCTGTTTACCTATGGTAAGAGACCAACTTCATGCTATTATGTCTTACAATTAAGATGTTAAATAATTAGCTACCTCACAAAATAGATGTATTTCCTTAGTCTGCCTGGAAATTGTTGCCCATCTTTGCATTTCTGTAGTTCAGTCTTACGGAAAGCAGTTACATTTACAACAATTCTCCCGTCCTTTTTGATAATCCGGTCCCGACCTTTCCTTGTGCTTGGTTTGTTGTCATCACTCATTCGTCACTATCCTCTCTGTCCTACTTCATGGTTTTTTCTTTTTGTTTGTTTGTTTGGTTTTTTTTGCGGTACGCGTGCCTCTCACCGCTGTGGCCTCTCCCGTTGCGGAGCAACAGGCTCCGGATGCGCAGGCTCAGCGGCCATGGCTCACGGGCCCAGCTGCTCCGCGGCATGCGGGATATTCCCGGACCGGGGCACGAACCCGTGTCCCCTGCATCGGCAGGCGGACTCTCAACCACTGCGCCACCAGGGAAGCCCTACTTCATGGTTTTGAGATGAAGTGACTGGTGTAACTTTTTCAAATGCAACTTGCTTAGCTGATTGTATCAGTATGAAGTATTAAAAAATAAGATCAGTGACGTCTTCATGAATATTTTAATGACCTCAGTGAAATATTTGACTACAGTTCGATAAGCAAACTTAGGCAAATGAAAGTTGCCCTTAGTTATCGTAATTAGAAAATTTTGACTTCTATGCTGAAGTTCTTGAGAGCTGAATAAATACTAACAAAATTGTAATGTAAAAATTCTGTGTGTAAGGTTTCTTAGGAAATTTCAGTCTAGAGGCTGTTGAATATTATACTGGGGTTGGCGGGGGGAGAGTGTGGGATAAATTTATAAACTAGTCTTGAAATATGTTCTCACCTGTTCAAATGTCATTTTGATTCTAAATGCAGTGTCGCCTTCAGCCGTGGCCTTTAGATTTGCAATTCTTGGAACACTCTTCCCCCTTCTCGTGCACCATCTCCCCACTCCTCATCTTGCTTACATTTTTGAATGATTTCTGTTCCCCTTTAACATGATTTTCTCTGAAATGTGTGTATAGCATCTGGCAATCTGTCGTGCCTGTTTCCAATTTCTTGAGATGACATTTACTAAACTAAAAAAATGTATAATTACGTTTTTATAATTATAAATGTATGACATGATGCGTGATTTTTAGTGGAGGGTGTAATATTCCATAACCTACTTAATGAACTCTACTGAATTTGAATGAAGAATGGGGTGAGGGTTCACAGATTTTGAAAGAATGATGCTTCCAGGAGAAACTGGCTGAATCTTTCTCTTTCCTCTGGGATGGCGTTGCACGGCTTCCCCAGGACTCAGGAAATGAACTGAGTAACCACGTGAAGGATATAGGATTTACTTAAAAAATGACCAGAAATGTTGATGACGGTTTTTGGTGTTACGGATGACTAGGAGAGAATTTACAATAAATCATGTATTCTACAGGATACCTGATTTTGTGAGTTTGAATGCTCTTCTGTATAAGGGACCAAACTCCTTTTTCTAGAACATAATGGACTTAAAGGAGTAACACCAGGGAGGAGAAAGCGTGGCCATGACCTGTCACCTTATCCCTCACAGTGATCTGGGAGTCAGTGGTTCTTCTCTGGGTATTATTATTATTACCAGGTGCATCTAGTGTACTATTACACTGTTACGGTACCAGGGATGGGATGTTTGGGATCTGTGACCTTGTGTTAGAACCTGTTAGAACAATAGAACCTGTCTATTGTTTTTCAAGCATTCCGTATCCTTGTCTAGGTCCATTGCCTCTTATAGTTTTATCAGTGTTCTTTTGGAGCCAGCGTGTACCAGTCTGTGAGAGCTGATTGTTAAATTTTCAAGTCACTTGAGATCATCCTGGTAATTTGAAGTCAGCCATGGTGGGACTGTTTGCACCATAGAAATTAGCAGAGGCTTCAGATCAGATCTCCTTCCTCCCAGAGAGCTGGTTGTTAAACTTTTATGGGCATACCACTACCTCTACCTCTCCTTTGAAGACCCTATCATATTGTGGCTTAATATTTTTTTCAGTTCCTTGATAACTGCCTATCCTCCCCACTCTCAGCCCCCTGCCGAAGCTAGCCTCTTCGTGAAGGCAGTCTTCATCAGGGTATCCTTAGCTACTCACACAGCGCCCTAGCACACAGTAGGCTTCAATGGATATTCATTGGCTGAATATACACATATCTTCTGGAACTGTTCTCTGTTCTCACATTCTCCAATTTGGACGTTTGTTGGAACGTCCAAATTGGACGTTCCAACAAATTCCTTGTTGGAAATGGAATTTATTTGACCATTATTTTCAAGAGAAACGATATTGCAGAGAAAGATAAGCGGTATGAAAAGTTAATTGTTAGTTTAGTCAAACAGTTTAAAATATAAGTAAGTTCCTTGACTAATTTTGTAGCCACTGGTACATGGCGTTGCTTAAAAGGGTTTGTAGAACTTGGTTTAGCCTGACTGGCATTCCAGTGTTGGGACCAAGTTGCCAGCCCTTGAGATTCTTGTATGATATCTGCACTTCTGAGGAAAGATGAAATTAGCAACTACATGGGCATCTGGGGGTCAGTGGTTCTTCCCTGATTATTACTAATTACCAGTTGCATCCAGTTTGCTATGCAGGAACACGGGAGTCACCAGCAAGAGTGAGATCCATGGGCAATTTAACACAAGAGTTGGCCATTGGGGCCCCCAAGGATGCACCACGGGAGGCACGCTTTCTTCCTTGGTGCTGCTTTACAGATGAGGTCTTTCTGAGAAGCCACCCATACTAATTAATATTAACACATTAATAGTGGCATATTGATGTGTCTAGACTCTTTCTTACCCCTTTCTCTTACATACCTGGGACCATATCTTGAGACAAATGACTTTCATACTATTGTTACTCTCTGTGAACATTGGGTTTCCTTTTATTTGTCTTATACTTTAAGTTGTAGAGGGTGCCTGCCCCCCTATTCTAGTATTTTAGGATTTGTTGAACAAATCCAGAATCATTCATGATTGTGTACTTCATGATTGTGGACATTTGAATCAGATGCCTTCTGATTCTCTGCAATCGAGGGAGACCTAACTTTTACAGCCTTTTTTTTTCAAATGAGTCAGGTAGCTTTCACTGCTTCTAATTTTAGGCAATTGTACGCCAAGACCCTCTGGACTGAAAGTGAACTACCCCGTTTTTTTGAGCGGGCTTGGGCCAGCTGTGCCCCTGAGGAAGGATGGAATTGGCCTCAACTTTGATGTGTGAGATGTTGGGACAGGTAATGAAGCTCAGTTTTGAGTGAATTTGCCATGTAATGAAGCTCAGTTTTGAGTGAATGGCAGGTGGGCAAGCAAATGCAGAAGAGTTCAAAGTAAACGTGAAGGCAGTTGCAAAATGTGATCTGGTGCCAGACGGACCATCAGACAAGCAGAACAAAGGCAATGGTGGATTTTGCAGATCTTGACATTTCTGCTGAGATGAACATCTGGATGATAAGCTTCTGTGGATAAAGTGCCTGTTATGCCTGAGATGACTGTTTTTTTTTTTTTTTTTTTTGCGGTACGCGGGCCTCTCACTGTTGTGGCCTCTCCCATTGTGGAGCACAGGCTCCGGACGCACAGGCTCAGCGGCCATGGCTCACGGGCCCAGCCACTCGGCGGCATGGGCATGTGGGATCTTCCCGGACCGGGGCACGAACCCGCGTCCCCTGCATCGGCAGGCGGACTCTCAACCACTGCGCCACCAGGGAAGCCCGACATGACTGTTTTTAACTGTCAGACTCTGTATTTGTAGGAGCTTTAGTGAATGATTGTAATTCTGTTTCCTATCTTCAGAGAAATGGAGTGAGCTAGGATTAGTAGAGAGAGAAGTGCCAAAGAGAAAGTTTGCACAAGTAAAGCTAAAAATCTATGCAGTACTTCTGTAATAATATTTCCATATTAAATATGTGTTTAAGAATGTCATTTAGGGGAATCCCCCAGCGGTCCAGTGGTCAGGACTCGGTGCTTTCACTGCCGAGGACACGGGTTCAGTCCCTGGTCTGGGAACTAAGATTCCATAAGCTGTGCGGTGCGGCTGAAAATAAAAAAAAAGATTGTCGTTTAGTACCTTTTATAACTATTCACTCCTTCTCCCCTTACGTATGTTACTGTTTAGGCAAAATGTGAAGATTAATTCTTGGACTATTTTAGGGAGAAATTATGGTCAAAGGCAATGTGGATCCTAAATACCATAGTAAATGTGCCCCTCCCTTCTCCTCTAATATTCTTGTTCAGGAATAAACTTCAGGCAGGCTCTTTGCACCTGGTGGGCAGAGAAGTGACATAACCAGTGTCCACAGGACCGCTGGGGGGAGTATTAGAAGAGGGGGTTCTCACACATGGTGAATCCTTCTCATGCCATGTGTGTGGTGGCAGGCTGAAATCCTCACAGGCTGTGTAGGGAGCCTGGAAAGCCCTCACACCACTTGAGAACAGTGTGCGGTGTGGCCTCCTGTTCCGTGGATCCATTTTTGAAAAGATGTCAATGGCTTTCCATTATCACTTCCCATCCAACACATTGTATGTCCTTCCAACTGTGTCTCTTGGTATCTTTCTGTCAATCACTTCCCCTCCCACTGTCAATACAGAACACTTGCGTGATGATGTATGGCCTGTGGGTGCTGAAATATGTTGATGTACTTTTTTCCTAAGGCTCTAAATTCCAGAGGGAAGGGGACCAGGGCTAGCAGTATTGAGGTGTCCAGTTTGTGTGAGATGGTACTGGGGGTTGACAGAATTTGATGCCCTGTGGTTGAAGAATGCCGGTCTAGCTTTTGCAACGCACACCTTGCTCATTAGAGCATCTCGGGTGACCTGGTTTCCTAAGCCTCATCTGAATGTTTTGATTGCCTCTACCTGACTTCTCCAAGGCTCCTTCAGTCACAGAACACCTTTTTATTCACTCACTTTATATGCAGCTAATTTCTACATTAAACATTTTTTTTATAAGGAAGAGTCAGAAAATACAAGTTGGGGGCCTCCAGATGCGATGTTACGTTACTTTCCCGAAGTTTTTGTGATATATGGGTTTCCCCCCTGCAACCTGGCACTTTAGAATCATGTCAGAATCTCATGGAGCCTCTAAAGTCCCAGGCCAGTTAAATCCAAATCTTTGAGTAGCTTCTGGGCGTCCTAATGTGCGGCCAGAGGTGAGAACCACGACCCTGCCCTGGTGCTTGAAGATGGACTGACTGCAAGGTCGTGAACAGTATTTTGCTTCTTAAATACCGGAACCAAGATCAAAACCAAAATGAGGAACCTTCTGTATTAGTACTGCAAACTGGGTGGCTTAAAATAACAAATTGATTGCCTCACAGTTCTGGAGACCAGAAGCCTGAGATCAGGGTGCCAGCAGTGTTGGTTCCTCATGAGGGTGGTGAGCGAGAATCCATTCCAGTCCTTTCCTACAGCTCCTGGTGGGTGCCGTCAGTCTTAGACTTGCCTTGGCTTGTAGATGCATCACAACCGTTCTCTGCCTTCACATGTCGTTCTCCCTGTGTCTTTCCATATCACCTTCCCTCTGTGCGTGGCTGTTTCTGTGTCCAACTTCCCCCTTTTTATAAGGACATCGATCATATTGTATTAGCACCCACCCTAGAGACACGAGTTAATCATTTTAACTCGATCACCTCTGTCATGACCCTATTTCCAAATAAGGTCACATTCTTAGGTACTGGGGGTTAGGACTTCAACATATTATTTGAGCCACAATTATTATATGAGAGTCAGTTCAACACATAACACCGTCCCAACTACAGTAACATCAAGGTTAAAGGAACTCTTCAGAGTATTTCCATTTTGTGGTAGAAGGAATCCAGGAGTGACAGGGAAAGCTGTTGGGAAATATGAAGGGATCATAGTTTTTAGGAAATAATTGGAGAGGAGTGAATGGCTGTCACTGGTATTGGGTGACGCATGCCTCAAACTTGGTCATTGTCGTGTATGGCTTTGGATGAGGACTTTGGGCATGCATGAGTTTTCACATATGCCATTTTGTGTGCAAAGCTCATTATGAGGCTGTTTGAAGCCCAGCTCCCAAACTGGCCTGAGAACAAGAGTAGATACAAGTGCACATGATGCCTTGTCAGGGTCTTCTTAGTGCAGGATCCTTTCCCCTGCACTAAGAGTGGTAAAGGAGGATAATAGCTCTCGGTTAAATTAACCCTTAGGTTAAAAATGAGGGCAAGTCCCCCACAAGCATACGTAATATTAAATACACTGTTAAATTATTTTCCACCTGTCAGGGAACAATCACGATGAGATCATGAACACCTAGTTATCACTTTAATTCTTCCAAAATTAAAAAAAATATTCATAGCATGGATGTGATGATGGTGTTGCCTCTATATCCAAAAAAAAATTACAACTTTGTCTTTCATCTGTGTATTGAAGACCGTAACACTTTGAAACATCAGCCTCCATAGAACCTTTTTTTGGAATATTACAACCAATGTAGAATAAAAAAAAAAAGAATCATTGTAATCACTCATCTACCTGTTGATGAAAAGAAGAGAGTGTCTCTGCTTTTCCAGTGTGGCTGCCCGGAGCTGTGGGAGTATCATACCTGATTTCTACTCCCTCCCTCTTTCAGTTATGATTTTCTGTGTTCTGTATAAAACGAGAGTCAAGGGAGGGATTTGGAACCTTAAAGAAAAAGCCCTTGAAATGGACAATGATGAGCGGACTTGAACTGGCATCTCCCATCTCAGATTTTCTTGTACCAGAGTGATTTAGTTCATGTTAGGGCAGGAAGACATGAGTGGAGAGCATTATGTCGGGTGGAGATGCAAGTCCCCATCTACCAGCAGAGAAGCTCTTCCTGGCCTGGTGAGGCAGAAGGAAATGCCTTAAGCGTGAAAGAGACCGGGAAGGGAAGTGGTGCAGTGGTGCCAAAGTCATCCCAGAGGGTAGAAGTCTGACAAAAACAGAGGCTGACATTTCAAAGATAAGATGGGATGGATAGGATGGTGAATCTGAGAGATGATGAAAGTGATGGCCTTCCAGAGGGAGGTGAGGGAGAAGAAACCCCGTGCCATGAGCCGTGAGGAAATGGTGGAGGGAAGAACACGAATTCGGTAGGTAACCCTACACAGGAAGTGGGTTTCATAGGAAAATCATGCTTAAGGAACAGGGAAGTGAGACTCATCCCTGTACACCCACCTGAATCACAGAGCAGGTGCACCTGCAGACCGTAAATTATTGTGGGCAAGGCAACCGACACTACATACTACATTGGGGGTGAGGGGAATGTGTAACGTGTGCTTTCCATTTCATGCAGCTCCATGATCATTCATAAAATGGAGGGGGCAACATTTCTGCATGAGAATTTCAAGTCACCCTGGCAGTGACTGTTGCAAAAAAAAAGACCCAGTCTTCCACCTGCCCCAGCCCTAGCCCCATATGGCCCCAGCTGCATGATTTGCCCTGGTTCCTCATTAATCATGCACACAAGTGACTTTGAAATCTTTTGGGACCATCTCAGGAGTTCTTCTTGGGAGAGAAAATATAGGTACTGTGCAAAAACATCTCTCATCCAACTTTTATTTTTAGGGAGGAGGACTTTGTCGAAGGGGCTGAAAACAGGGAAGGGATGGTGACCTAAAAGAACGGTCGCTTACTGGGGTAAACGTGAGCCACTCAAAGATCACAGCAGCAGAAGAAGGTGGGGGGGGGATTAAAAAAAAAAAAAAAGATCACAGCAGCACATAAATGTAGGATCGAAAGTATTGGCGTTGAACCATTCAGCATGTATAACCACGTGACTTGTTTTTTCATGTTCATTCAACCTTATTAAACTATCATGTACCAAATGTCAGACATATTTTCAGAAGCATTTCACCCTCACAACAACCTTTTGAAACACCCATTGGAAGGACTGAGGCTCACAGAGGTGAAGGGCTTGCCTGGGATCTCACAGCAGGTGCACTTGAGCGATTGGGCTGAAGCCTGGACCTTCTGCGTGCAGGTTCAGAGCTCGCCACCATCCATCACCACTAGTCAGTTCTTGCAGGTAGTCAAGGGCACTGGGTTTTGAGGCTGCCTCTGGGAAGGTACCAGTGAGTGTGGGAGATGGGGATTTCACAGCAGAAGCAGCACTACCGACAGAGAAGTGCAGCTTCCTTCCCTTCGCATCTCTCCTGAGACGTCCTGGAAGTGCCAGTGGGGCAGTCCTGGAAGTCCCGCTTCCTGGAGGCCTGCTGCATTGGCCCCTCCTGGAAGTCAGACGGGCTTCACGGCTCACCAGCACGCCTGGACCTCACTGGCCGCTTTTCGGGCTGGACGCAGGCCCGGGGAACTTGTCAGGCCTGAAGGAGGCGGGGCTGGGTCCCACCTGCAGCCATGCTACCCCCACCCCGACTAATGCTGTGAAAGAGTAAAGAGGAAATGCAGGGGGGACGGTGGCCAGAACAGGGGCCGTCGGTGATTTCCTCTGACGTATGAGCTGAGATGGCTGACGTGGGACTCAGGTGCCGTCCCCTTGGATGGATAGGATAACAAAGTCGCTTCCCGTTGACTAGCCTGGAGGGACACGCTGAGCAGTGAGGAGCCAGCAGAGCCTGTGTCTGTTGTCTGCTTTGGCCCATCCTTTGTGCTGCGTGCCACCTTTAAGCCGAGCTAGCTTCTGGGCTGTAATGAAGCGTAAACTTGACAGCTCAGAGAAACTCCCTGTCCCCAAGTTCTTTAAACTGAACTGCAGCGAACGCAGGCCAAGGGTCAGAGCTGAGGGTGGCTGGTAGATTGTGGGGGAGGGGGGCAGGGGGTGGGGATTGCGGGGGAAAAATGGCAGACAGTGGAGCTGGGTCCGCTTCAGCTCAGGCTGACATCAGCTATAGCAGTTCAGAAGCTCCCGCTCTGGTCCAGTGAAACCGATAAAGCTTCTTCAGTACCCCCGACGTCCTCATGGGAGGAAGGTGTCTTTGGTGGCTTCTGCTGTGTAGCATGGCGTGTGCCGACTCTCCAGTGTACTTTCACTTTGGATTCTTTAGCCGGTATCCCTGGCTGACCCCTTCCCTACCAACATGAACATGCACACACGTCACCCTCTGGGTCAGCCCTCCCCACGTGTGCTGCCTGTGATTTGCACATCGTAACAGGATCAACACCTTCCAGAAGAGAGCGATTTTTATATAAGAGATGAGCTGTATGGGCAGATGACGAATGCCTATGGCTGATGAATGTCCTTCACTTCTTAGCTTCCCTTCCAGTTCTGTGTCACCCTGAAGGTGACGGGTGAAGACAGAAGTCACCATTGGCGATCTGCGTTACCTTAGGTCTCAGTGTTTTAGAAAACAGACACCACTTCTGGCTGCTTGACAAATAATTGGCCAAATAAAACCAGTATAGCAGGTGGACGGTAAGCTCCGTGAAAGTAGGGGTCCCCAAGGGCTCCCCTCACCCCCGAATCTAGCTGGTACCGTCCCTGTTAGCACTCGTGGCTGTCTGTGGATAAATGAATGAGGCGTGACCTGCTGAAGGGCATAACCCTGGTGAACAGCCCTCCAGGAGAGCCGAGCACACAGGTGGTAGAGGGATTTGGGCCACTTACTGGTTCACAGGAACAAGGGTCTGGACCAGTCCGGGGCACATCTGGAAACACATGACCTTGTCAAGTTTGTGTACTTTGAGAAGAGTTTATTAAGGGAGCTGTTTGCACGGGAGTGGGCAGGACATAGAAAAACCCACCGGGGATGCTGCAGTGCCTCAGGGCCAACAAGGGCTCCTTTATGCAGAAGGTCTGAGGGCTGAGGGAGGGAGGAGCCGTCTTTGAACCTGGAGACCAAGCAGATGGTGTGAGAGCGCTTCAGGGAGGGAGGCAGCCAGCTGCATGGGGGCGCTGGGGGGACAGACACCCTTCCCTCAGCCCCCTCCCTCTGCAGGCTTGGCCAGTGCACCTGTGGTCCTCGCCACCCAGCGGCCAGAGGCAGGGGAGCCTGGGGACCAGCCCACACGGCAGCCCCCAGGGCTCAGCGCAGGGGCAGATGTTCCCGCGCAGTCCGTCAGTTCGTGCCCAGGTCTCTGCCGTCGGTGGCGGATTTGAGCAGCTGCCGTTCAGTGACTCGGTCCCCTGGGGCGTCGTGCGCCTGAACGCAGCAGAGTGGTCAGTGACGGGTGTTCCCGAAAGATCATCTGGCTCATGAGGGCAGCTTGCGCAGCTCCGCAAGCGCGTGGCCACTGAGTGAAGAAATAGTTAGCGAATTGTTGGTAGCCCTGTGAGATGGTCTTTGCCCAAAGTGGCTGTAACAATATTTCCAGTCCCATAGGTGCTTCTAGAAACTTGCCACTCTCCCACTGAGGGGCTGAGTCTATGTCTCTTCCCCGTAAACACGTGCAAGCCTTGTGACTGCTTCTGTGAAGAGAGTGTGGCAGGAGTGTCATGGTGTGACCTCCTTTAGGTTAGAAGAGGTCATACAGCTTCCGTTTCTCTCTCTCTGTGTCTCTCTCGGTTTCTCTGTCTGTCTCTCTCTGCACCCCTAGAGCCCTCAGCTGCCATCTAAGAAGTTTGGCTCCTTCGAGGCTGCCATGCTGGGAGCACCACACAGAGACAGAGAGAGATGTCCCAGGGCCCCCAGCTGCCAAGGTCATGAGACTGAATGAGCCTGTCTATGAGACCAGCCCCAGCTTTGACCTCTGATGCCTAGTGGAGCAGAGATGGGCTGTTTCTGCTGAGCCCAACCCAGATTATAGATTTGTGGGCAAAATCACTGCCGTCATTTTTTTAAGCCTCTAAGTTTTGGCATGGTTCATTACGTGCCCGTAGATAACAACCAGAAAGGGTAGCCTGAGAAGCTGCCGGTTGAAGTTCTGATTTCCTTTTCTCTTATCTCAATGATACATTTCTGCACATTTGTCCTACTTTCCTCCCACAGACCAGAGAGCTTTGAAGTGTAATAACAGCTAGTGTTGAGCCTGTCTACTTGTCGGGCACTGAACTCAGTGCTTTACCTCTGTTACTTCATATGGAGTCTCATAGCTCCACGAGGTCTCCTATTACTGCCCCCCTCGAATGGCAAACAAGGAAGCAGATGTAGAGAAGAAGGTAGTTATTATCTACCCAGATGGAACCTGGCAGCTTGACCCCAGAGCCCATCCATCTCGTATGTAAAATCTGAAAAAGCGGGGTTCTCTGTGGTCTGGAGACTGTAGCCATCCATTCGGTGGGCATACATTGAGCAGCAGTAAACTGCAGTCACTATGCTTGGTGGTGGGCAGAAGGCAATGAACAAAACAGACGAGACTTCTGCTCGCTTGGAGCTTGTATTCTAGTTCAGGGAAGATGGGTAGTAAACAAGTAGATAAAACAGAAAATAGCAGATAGTGAGAAGTGCAGTGCAGAGAATGAGATGAAGTGACAATATAGTAGGTGACTGGTTGACTCCATTGGGTAGGAGACAACATTTAACCTGAGAAGTGGATTTTAAGCAGCCAGAGAGGAGGTTTGGAAAGATTGCTTATAGCAGTGGGGACAGCTTCAGTGGCCTTATGGGAGACAAGCTTGGTACATTCAAGTACTCAGATGAAATCTAGCGTGGCTGGAGCAATGTGGGCTATGGGTGGATCTGAACCTGGAGCCTCTTGATGAGTGACAGTTACGTGGACACCAGCAGTGGTTTCATCATCTATTGGTTATTGATCAATAATTTCACAGTAGCTTCAGCTAAATAGAATGGCAGGCACTGGATACAGGAATTGTGGAAGTTGAAATGTCTTGTCCTTTTAATATTTTTAACATACGTTTATTTTTATTTTTCTGATTACAAAAGTACACGTGCTTCTTGTTAAGAAGTTTCCAGCAATCCCATTCCTGGACATATATCCAGAAAAGATGAAAACTCTAATTTGAAAAGATACATGCACCCCAGTGTTCATTGCAGCACTATTTACAATAGCCAAGACATGGAAGCAACCTAAGTGTCCATTGACAGATGAATGGATAAAGAAGATGTGATTTATATACACAATGGAATATTACTCAGCCATAAAAATGAAATAATGCCATTTGCAGCAACATGGATGGACCCATAGATTATCATACTAAGTGAAGTAAGTCAGACAGAGAAAGACAAATATTGTGATGTCGGTTGTGTGTGGAATCTAAAAAATGATACAAATGAACTTATTTACAAAACAGAAATAGACTCACAGACATAGAAAATGACCTTACGGTTACCAAAGGGAAAAGGAGGGGAGAGGGATAAATTAGGAGTTTGGGATTAAGGGATACACACTACTGTATATAAACTAGATAATCAACAGAGACTACTGTATAGTGCAGAGAACTATACTCAATACTCTGTAATAACCTATATGAGAAAAGACTGAAAAAGAATATATATATATAATATATATAATATACATATAACTGAATCACTTTGCTGTACACCCGAAACTAATACAACATAGTAAATCAACTATATTTCAATAAGAAAAAATTTGGAAATGTAGAAAAAGTATAAAAAAGAAGAAAAAATTTGCCCACAGGCAGCCACCATTAACATTTCACACATTTTGCCAGTCTTTTTTTTTTGCCAGTCTTCTTACTGTGCCATTTTTTCATAGTTGAGATCAGATGTCCAATACGGTAGACAGTAGCCACGTATGTATGGTTATTTAAATTAAAATTAAACTAGTTGTAAAAAAAGTTCAGTCTCTCAGTCACAGTAACCACATTTCAAGCGTTCAGTAGCCACCCTGGCTGGTGGCTCCCACGTGGACCGTGCAGAATGGAAACTTTCTGTCATTACAGAGAGTCCTATTGGACAGTGCGGTGCTAGGCACCAGCCCACTTCTGGGCTTTCAAGTGTAAGAGGATTTTTCTTAGTGCATTTGTGGATCCTGTGAAGTTTTGACTTACTGCAGAATCAATGTTGCCTACTGTTTATTTCGATATCCATGGCTCATGCAGTAATACCAGCTTCCCTTCGTAAGGCTCTGGTTCCTTGGGGAACCCCATGGAAAATCTGTTTCATTCCTACAGTCAAGCTCATCTGATGTTTCGAATGCCCCAGACGTATTTTCCCAGGGGTGCAAACCAGCTACTACCCCAGAGTCTTTGTCACTTGCTTCCTGAGATGAATGGGCTTTGCTGGGATTACTCTCAAGTATTGCCACATGCAACTTCTAATAGCACGAATCCCGAGGACACGGGTGTAGTCATGAAGGCATGGGGGCCTCATCCACCTTGGTCCTGTGGGAGACTTAGTGAGGGCCCTGCGTAGTCAGCTTCAGCTCTGCGTGAGCGTCAGTCAGGCCTGAGCCATGCCCGTGAATCTGGCCTGATCCTTTGACCAGAAATAACCACGATTTCCTGATGCCTGCTGAGGATGGCGGCAATACCAATTCTAGAACTTTAATGGTTTCTGAATGACGTAAGGTCTCCAGGGGCCCTGTCTCCACCAGAATCTGGCCTAGAAGCATTGATTTGAAGGCAGAGCATTGAGGCAGCTCTCTGCAGCCTGAAGGAAGATTGGTGTTCTTGGGCTGATTACAGCCCTTCTGGAATGGCATGGCCTGTGTCCTCGTACTCACTTAGTGAGAACTCTCTGTTGTGGGTTTTTGTTTTTTATAAATTAGTTTAATTCTTCTACACTATGATTGAATTCTGTCTTTTTTGGATGTGGTGACGGAGTACCACTGACAATATAGACGCCTAAATAACAATAGCTCAAATATCTTAGAATTTTTTAAAAATTTATTTATTTATTTATATTTTATTTTTGGCTGCATTGGGTCTTTGTTGCTGCGCGCGGGCTTTCTCTAGTTGTGGTGAGCGGGGGCTACTCTTCGTTGCGGAGCACAGGCTGCTCACTGCGGTGGTTCCTCTTGTTGCAGAGCCCAGGCTCTAGGTGCGCAGGCTTCAGTAGTTGTGGCTCACAGGCTCAGTAGTTGTGGCTTGCGGGCTTTAGAGCGCAGGCTCAGTAGTTGTGGCGCACAGGCCGTAGAGCGCAGGCTCAGTAGTTGTGGCACACAGGCCCTAGAGCTCAGGCTCAGTAGTTGTGGCTCACAGGCTCTAGAGCGCAGGCTCAGTAGTTGTGGCTCACAGGCTTAGTTGCTCCGTGGCATGTGAGATCTTCCCGGACTATGGCTCGAACCTGTGTCACCTGCATTGGCAGGTGGATTCTTAACCACTGCACCACCAGGGAAGTCCTCTCTGCTGTGTTTTATGTACAACACTTATTTTTTTTTTTTTTTTTTTGGTACGCGGGCCTCTCACTGTTGTGGCCTCTCCCGTTGCGGAGCACAGGCTCCGGACGCGCAGGCTCAGCGGCCATGGCGCACGGGCCCAGCCGCTCTGCGGCATGTGGGATCTTCCCTGACTGGGGCACGAACCCGTGTCCCCTGCATTGGCAGGCGGACTCTCAACCACTGCGCCACCAGGGAAGCCCTACAACACTTATTTTTAAAAGGTTTTATTAGTCGTACTGAGTGAAGTAAGTCAGACAGAGAAAGAGAAATATCAGGCAATATCACTTATATGTGGAATCTAAAAAGATGGTACAAATGAACTTATTTACACAACAGATATAGAGTCACAGAGTAGAAAACACACTTGTGGTTACCAGGGGCGAAAGAGCGGGGCAGGGATAAATTGTGAGATTGGGATTGACATATACACATATATGACATATATATAAAATAGATAACTAATAAGAACCTGCTGTGTAGCACAGGGAACTCTACTCAATACTCTGTAATGACCTACATGGGAATAGAATCTAAACAAGAGGGGATATACGTATATGTATAACTGATTCACTTTGCTCTAAGTAGAAACTAACACAACATTGTAAATCAACAGTACTCCAATAAAAATTAATTCAAAAAATTTTATGATCCTTTCCCCATTTCTTCCCTTCTGTCTCAGTTACTTCTCAGGTATTTTTTTTTTTTTTTTTTTTCAGTACGCGGGCCTCTCACTGTTGTGACCTCTCCCATTGCGGAGCACAGGCTCCGGACGCACAGGCCCAGCGGCCATGGCTCACGGGCCCAGCCGCTCTGCGGCATGTGGGATCTTCCCGGACCGGGGCACGAACCCGTGTCTCCTGCATTGTCAGGCGGACTCCCAGCCACTGCGCCACCAGGGGAGCCCTATGTTCTTGTTTTGTATGGAGACTGTGTACCCTTTCTGAACTGAGGTGTTAGAAGCTGCTCCTTCACCTCCTGTGCTACACAGAGATGCACAGTCTGCCTGGTAAAAACCTTTCCTTGGGCGAATATAAAAGCAAATTAGGTTAAGGCCATGTGAGAGCGTCCTGGGTCTACATCATCCCACGGGGCAGCCTTTCAGAGAAGCCTCGCATTAGGAGGCCGAGCCCACTGAAGCTGCCTCCGCTAGATGCCTCCTTCTGGTTGGGATAGCTTGTGTCTGAAGGGTGCTGGGCACTGTCATGAGGGGGTGGCCTCAAAATTCCCTCCGTTCTGTAAGATGCACTAAGTCTGGATGAAGTGAGGGACACGGTTTGGCACACTTTTCAGAAACTCAAGGCTACAGCACATCTCTTTTGTTAGCTACAGTATGGCATCAATTCTCTGAGTTCAGGGACCCCAGAAAGCGTGATTGCTGACGTGTAATTTCCTACGGACCCCTCCGGGGCCACATGTACAAACGGGCCAGTTCCCATTCCCGCGTGGAGGCCGGAGCTTGTTGTTCCTGGGGCTGAGAGGAAATGATTCCTCTCTGCTGTTCACAGGCCCACCTACCCACCTACCTCCTCCTTCCTTCTTTTTCCTCTTTTCTTTCTTCCTTCCCTCCCTCCTCCTTCCTTATTACGTTAACATTTTAGTTTCTCTCTTTTATTATAAACAATATGCTCATGTTACTGAAAATATTTAAGCCATATGGAGGTATCTTAGCTGTCGCTTTAACAGACAGCTCCCCTGTCAGAAAAGGCAGTAGCGGCAAGCGTGGGGACACAGCTCTGAAATGGCTGTCATTTACTGGGGGCACATACGATGGTGTAACTGTGCCCCAAATGTGACAGCATAAAACCAAAGAAACGAATGAAAATGCTGGTGGTGAACACTGGCACCACCACGTACACGTGACCCTGGGCAATTTGTATAGTAGTCATTAAAGATGTCTGTTTGCTCCCAAGAACTTTTTGATTAAATCCCTGTGCTTAGCATTCCCACAGGCACTGGTTTGTCAGAAACTCCCTGCAGCTTCATCCATTGCTTCCTTTTCCCACGATTCTGTGTGTCACTTTGCACAGTGGTCAAACTGAAACGCTCTTTTGGGCAGGGGCATCTCTGCATCTGGATGGATAGTGCTGGACAGTTCTTTCAACTCATTCATTTCTCCGATGGGCATTTTGTTGCCGATGAATCCTGTGGGCCCCTCCAGATGCTACAGTCCTGATGAAATGAAATATTGGACAGGAGCCATTACCTGAGCCACTTGCGACAGAGCGGACGTTTGGGTCATTCTGCCCACGGAAGCTTTTCCACGTCTTTGATGCAGGAGACGAGTCCTGGGCAGCTGAGTGCTTGTTTGAGCATCAGACACAATATGGAGATATTTTGGAGACAGTCTTAGATTAGTCTTCAGGCTTTTCTGGTGATGTATCTCCCCAAGGATATCAGGTGATGTATCTCCCCAAGGATATCAGGTGGTCTCTGTCAAGGTGACTCTTACATTTTCCTGCCCAAACAAAACATTTGTTGGCTTCGTCCTCAGAGGAATAGCATTTGGTCACTTCCTTTCAGGTGGTTGCTGGTGACTTCCATTGTGAATCACCTGCTATCTCACCCCAGTAAGAACGACTCCTTTAGGGGGAGCTATTCCAGTACCAAGTCTCAGAACCATAAAACGACGCACCTGGTATTTTTCTAGCTCCCAACCGAATTGTATTAATAGAATAAGGTTAACATTATGCCCTCGGGTTTTTAAATTTTATTTTAATTTTTTAAAATTGAAGTGTAATTGATTTACAGTGTTGTGTTAGTTTCAGGTTTCCAGTAAAGTGATTCAGTTATACATACATATATATCTTTTTTTCAGATTCTTGTCCCTATTACAATATTACAAAATATTGAGCATAGTTCCCTATGCTATACAGTAGGTCCTTGTTGGTTATCTATTTTATTTATAGTAGTGTGTGTACATTAATCCCAAACTCCTAACTTATTTCTCCCCCTCTCTTTCCCCTTTGGTAACCATGTTTGTTTTCTAGGTCTGTGGGTCTATTTGTTTTTATGTAAGTTCAGTTGTATCATTTTTTTAAGGTTCCACATGTAAGTGATATCATAGGATATTTGTCTTTCTCTGTCGGACTTACTTCACTTAGTATGATAATCTCTAAGTCCATCCGTGCTGCTGCGGATATGCCCTCAGTTTTTATTGAGGGTCATGGTAAGAAATGGCCATATGAGTTCGCACTTTCTGTAAAACAGCTGTTGAGGATATTATCCATCATGTTAAATGTATTTAATGATACACACGGAAATTTCTTTTGAATATGGAGCTGGGGAAATTGTATCTCAACTGGTGAATTTGTATGATTAAAGTCAGATAAAAACTACTTAGTTATCATGTTTCATCTTTGCCTTGGTTGCTGTGAAGCTCAGAGATGATTTTTGTGCTCAATTATAGAAACTTTTCTAAGTTTGGTTTTTAAAAATATGATCTCTCATCCTTCTTCACTTTTATTTTTGTGTCTTGTCTTCGGGTTACTGATAAAATATTCGGTTTGTTCTCTTGTAACTGTGCTTTTCATGATGAGCCATATAAAATTGTTTTTGGAAATGGGGGTTGGAGAGATACCAGTGATCTGTTCTAGAGGTTCCCCAGTTCTTGACTTGTCATCACGGTTAGAGAGAGAGAGAGAAGGGGAGATAAAGGAGGAGGAGTTTTGAGTGGGAAGGGGAAGAGGATATCAGATAATTAAGGGATGTTATGAACAAAGGTGGGAAGTGGGACTTGGGCAGGAGGTTGTGAGGTGAGCAGTTGGGCCACGATGGGAAGTCATGGAAGATAGGATGGGAACCCCGTGCTAAGAGGAGCTAGGGCGGGGTCTCAGAGTCAGGGGTTTGGAGACCAAGTCCATTTAGGAATAGGTTAGGTGGGGTCTGAGACGTTTAGGTTTTTTTTTTTTTTTTTTTTTTTATGCGTTACGCGGGCCTCTCACTGCTGTGGCCTCTCCCGTTGCGGAGGACAGGCTCCGGACGCGCAGGCTCAGCGGCCATGGCTCACGGGCCCAGCCGCTCCGCGGCACGTGGGATCCTCCCAGACCGGGGCACGAACCCGTGTCCCCTGCATCGGCAGGCGGACTCTCAACCACTGCGCCACCAGGGAAGCCCCGTTTAGGTTTTTGAATAGAGGAGGGATAAGATAAAAGTGTGATGCAGACTATCTGCAGTGCGTAATGATTGGAATTGAGTTGAGATTAGAATGGAAAGATCAGCTAGTAGGAGGTTACCTGTATATCTGATAACGATTTGCAGAGATGGAGAAGGAAAGAACTCTGAGCCACGATGCCTAAAAAAAGAGAGACCCTAAGTATTTGGGACTCTTCTTCAACCCTGTGTCAAAGAAGATCCCAGAGCTGACAGTGTCAGACATTTATATTGGGCCCTATTCCAGTTGGACTTCAAATCCAGCTTGGCATTGCTTTGGTGGACTATCTATATCTAATGCTGAGTAGGGTGAAAATATTAAGCACTGGCATTTTGGCATTCTTTAATATTGCATTATAACTATTTTGAGGTCAACATTTAGTTATATATTAAAATTTTTTTATTACATGCTGATTATATATATTGTGCCCATATCGTATTTTCTAATAGATGCTTTAGAGAATCACTTAAAAAATGTTGGTGTTATTGGCCATTTTATGTCTCTGTTTTTGGTGGCTTGCCCAATTTCCTCAGCTCTTTGTAGAGCTGTGGGGCTATGCTGGCCAGCTCTGTCCCCCATCTGCCTTGACCATTCATGGAGTTGGTGATCGAACCTTGGAACAAGGACTGGCTTTCCTGGAATCTCCTGACACTACAACACTACAACTTTCTTTCTTTTGGATCCTTCTTTAATGAGTGTCTTAAATCTGGCAAGATTTGCTGTCTTGAATTCATTTTCTTATCTTGATGACTTTTCTTAGGATTTGCACTCGGGTCATCTTGTGAGAGCGTCTTTCTCAGTCTTCACAGGCTTTCAGAATCAGATCTAGCTGGGTAATAGCCCCAGCTACTGTGTAAGAGGAAATTTGCTTTAATGAGGTTCACATCCCCCAAAGACACGTGACCTGAGAAGCTAGTCAGGAGCTAGTCCACAAATTAAAGGGCCTGGCCTGAAGCTGCTTGAGTGATTTGGCTAAGTGGGGGGGGGGGGTTGTTTTGTTACTTTTCCTGATAAAGGATTCTAAAGTTTGCTCAGTGGACTAAATAGTTCGATATAACTTTTTTTCTTTTTTTTGCTTGCACAGAGTTCAATTTTCTTTTCTTTTTCATTTCTTTAGAAATTTAAAATTATGTATTCCTAGAGCTTAAAGGGAAATTACGTCAAAAAGCTGGTAAGGTAGGGTAAGATACCAGGTGTCCTGACCCAGGCCCAGGGTCTTTTCATTGCATTGCTCTGTGGCCTCAGGCCAGACTGCTCTGAAAGTGCCCTTTCTTCTATCCAGTAAAGGAATTCAGTAATCTTTGCAGAATGAGCTGTTCTCAGTTTGGATGCCAAGTTTTTTTTTTTTTTTGAAGGAAGGCAGTGTGAAATAGACTTATCGTGGACATTGGGATCAATTCCTAGATCCTTGATGTATCCCTTTAAAGTCGAATTATTGAGCTTTGTGCTTCTGTTTGCCTGTCTGGGGACCGGGGATGAGCATAACGAACTGGTCTTTGTGGTCAGTTTTTATGCAGCTTCTAGAGTGGGGCCCTACGCAGAGGACACGTCTGCTCCCTCAGTTCTTGGCCCTACCATTCTTGATGCCCTGGACTCTGCTTGCATCCTACCAGTGTATGCCAAATGGCTCTTAGTGAAAGCTGTATTTATTTTAGCGATTTTACTTTGCTGACGTTGGGTAAATTGCTTACTTAACATATACTTTGGGAGGAAACTCCTATTCAGTTTGGAATAATTCAGTATTGAATACAAATCTTTGCAGTTGAAAAAAGACAAATGCATATGATTTACAAATCACTTCAAAATCAGTGCAAGGCAAGAGCTGAAATGTGAGCAGGGATAATGAAGCAATTACTGGTACAGTGCCAGTTAAGTTCAAGGACTTTTTTCTTTATTTTATTTTCTTTCTTTATTTTTGGCTACGTTGAGTCTTCATTGCTGCACGCGGGCTTTCTCTAGTTGCAGTGAGCGGGGGCTACTCTTCCTTGCGGTGCGCGGGCTTCTCATTGTGGTGGCTTCTCTTGTTGCAGAGCACGGGCTGTAGGTGCGCGGGCTTCAGTAGTTGTGGCACGAGGGCTCAGTAGTTGTGGCTCACGGCCTGGAGAGCACAGCCTCAGTAGTTGCGGTGCGTGGGCTTAGTTGCTCCGCGGCATGTGGGATCTTGCCGGACGAGGGCTCAAACCCCGTGTCCCCTGCCTTGGCAGGTGGATTCTTAACCACTGCGCCACCAGGAAAGCCCAAGGACATTTTTCAGTGACAGATTCATCTGGAATATAGAGGTCAGAGGGAGACGCAAGAGGGAGGAGATATAGGGATATATGTATATGTATAGCTGATTCACTTTGTTATAAAGCAGAAACTAACACAGCATTGTAAAACAGTTCTAATAAAGACGTTAAAAATAAATAAATAAAAAGAGTTCATTTCCAGGTTAAAAAAAAAAAAATGTGTGCCCTCTTGGATAATGCTGCTCCAGGTCTCAGAGTCAGTGAACTAAGTATAGCCCGCATCTCTACCGGGCAAAGTGGCCTTGGACGTCTTCACTGTGCTGCCTCGGAAAGTTCTGCCCTAGTTCCTCTGATGACATTGTGCTCTTCTCTAACCAGTGAGTTTATTGGTTTGGAGAATAGTACACTCTTGCAAAATTGACATAAATAAGACTAAATTTAAGGCTGTAGATTATTACAAGACTTCGGCTCTAACTGTACAGTGCTAAACCAAATATTGAATTAAAAAATCAGTCAAACAAATTATTTGATGTCATGGACAAGAAAAGCCAGAATTTTTCCATTTCTAGGTCTTGGTATTGCACCATGAGGATGCAGCCATGGCGTTTCATTTCTCTTGACTATGAGTCATGAATCCTAACACCAATAAATCAAGCATTTCCTCCACTTGTCTTGGGGGGGGGGGTCACTATGGAATGATGGCATCTGAATGTTCCACGTAAACATTTAATTAAAAAACAGGTTTGTACTCCTGCTGTCTTATGGTAGTTGCTCTGATTTTAAGGTTAATTTTGGTAGGTTTGATTTTATGCTGCTTTATAAATCAGATATTTGCTTGTTTTCTTAACATTTGGTTTCTTTTCATGAATGTCTTTCTTATGAAGTCTTCTCTTTAGTCTCTCTGATGTTTGACTGAGGACCATGGTCCAGGTCATCTTTCTTTGGGTCATCCATAAAGAGCTGAATTCTGAAGAACCAGTTAAAGTCAGATCTCCTTTTCTGCTTTTGGTAATTCTTGATCTTGGAACTTTAGGATTCAATATGTGATAGCTCTTGGGTTCCATAGAAAGCCTCAGCACATACTATCTGAGTGAACCCTGTACAGAGTGACCAGTTTCTTTTTCAGGCTCATATACAGGAAATTTGGGGAGGCAGTTTTCCATTTTGTACCTGGTTATAAAATCTAGGTAACTATGGATACATGTAATTATGGATTATTACTCATAGCCACCCCTCATAACCACCTTGAGGTCTTTAGCACGAGTAAAAGGACTTTGTTTCATTCTTTCAAGAAGTATTTTGCTCTGCAAGGCAATGTACTACGTGCTTAGGATTCGTCAATAAACACAAAAGATAAAAGTCCCTTCCCTGATGGAACTGACATTTAAAAAGGGGCTGGAGGATTCAGGTGGCGAAGGGGTTGTGGGTTGGAGAAAAACAGGAAACAGAATAATTAGGGTTTCCAGCAGCATCCCCATGCTAGCTTGTTATTTATTTTCTCTTAATTTAAATTGTTTTTATTTAATGCAGTGACCTTTCTTCTGATGGGCTGCAGTCTTCCACAAACTCCACAGAGCAGCTTTAAGACATAGCTTCCTCTTTCGGTTTGTGTCTCTAGAAATTGCTGAATGTAGGTGTAGAGTTTCCCTAGGTCAAGGCTAGTGGATTTACCACCCTCTCCACCCATCCCCAACTAATTAGACGTGGAGCCAATCACCATATTTTAACTTTTCGCTAATTGTCCTTGGGCATAGCTTCAGATATGTTGTTGGAAGAGGTCATTGAGAGGATGAGACTGCTGGTTGACCAAGCTGGACCCGAGCATTCGGAAGCTCCACACCCCCTACTCTATCATTGGAATGTACATTCTGCCCACTGTTCCCACAGTAGGAGCTGTTTCAAGGATGCAGCCTTGAGAGAGTAAGGTGCTGTTCAGACCGTCTGGACTGAATACGTGACTAAACCCTGTTAAGGCCTCTATATAAACTCTTAGGATTTTCGCAGTGAGTGCAGCCACGCAAGATGAGCCTCATATGTAAGTTCCCTTGCTTATTAAACCTACTACCTACCAACCTGAAGCAATCTGCCTCTTTCTTGGGTCTCTCCTTGCCCTCAGTGTATGGGGGCCAGTTTGTGCACCAACATATGTTCATTAGTATCACATGTAGCTGTTGCATCACAGGTTAGGGTGACGGCCACTCATGTTTGTGATGGGACCACGTTTGTACCAGGCTTGGGGAGCAGAATCTTAGAAAAAGTCATGTAATTGATAGACAACAAATTCTCAGTCACTGAAGGAGCACATGTCTGGTCCATTAAAATAAGTCATTAAAAAATGTCAGCTATTCTATACGATGGGCCAGAGCATAGCCCAACTACTTTATTTGAGTTCGGCCTATTTTTATCTATACCTAAGGCATGAGCCTTATCATTAGAGGTGTAATAAATACAGTAAGATGCAGGCATAATATAGTAATTATATTAATATAGTATCATATAATATGTTATATATTGCATACATAATATAATATGGTAACATTTATTATGTTATACGGTATGTAATATATAACATATACAGTAACATATAGAGCAGGTTGCCCTCCTGAATAATAGTAAAATTTCAGCTCTGGAGGGATCACGGAGATTCTTTAGATCTGTCTTTTTTTTTTTTGCGGTACGCGGGCCTCTCACTGTTGTGGCCTGTCCCGTTGCGGAGCACAGGCTCTGGACGCACAGGCTCAGTGGCCATGGCTCACGGGCCCAGCCGCTCCACGGCATGTGGGATCTTCCCGGACCGGGGCATGAACCCACGTCCCCTGCATCGGCAGGTGGACTCCCAACCACTGCGCCACCAGGGAAGCCCTAGATCCGTCATTTTTAACCTGAGATCTGTGGCTCCTTCTGAACTTCATGGAATTGATAGTAAACTTCAGTGTCTGTGTGGAGATGATCCTTAACGTACATCAGACTCTCAAAGTGACTGTTTTAAGAAATGCTCATTGAGATCAGATCATACCAGATCTGAGTGGTAAAAGTATTGACTCACTCAAGGTCACATGGTTTTTGGTAGCCTAGGTCCAGGACTTACAGTTCAGATCTTGTGACCAAACTACAAATTAGAAATGTTTATATCATGGTGAGGTTAAATTAAGTCAAATGTTTCTGTCCTACATAAATATCAAATGCTTGTCAGGAGTTGGGGACTTGCTACCGAATGGGGTAGGAAGCTGTCCTTTTTGCAAATGTAAGCTCTTCAGAATCTTCTTGAAATTTTTAGTAATTTATAGGTACGTCTATAGTGAGTATGCAAAGGCGTAAACTTACTGTTTAAAAAAAAGTTTAATGGCTGAAAAATCTAGTTCTTCCATGTGGCCCCCATTTCCAATGTTTACTAAAGTCTGTAGTTTCAGAGACCTTGAAAGGATACCTGACCCTTGTCTTAGGACAAAGAAACACTCTTGTTTAGCTTTGAAACTCCAGGGTGCCTCTGTAGCTGTAGCTTTTCTTCAGTGACTGCCAGTTCTGGGTGCTGCAGGATCCTGATAATGAGAGTGTCAGTTCTATATAGGTCACTGCATCCTTCAGGACAAAATTCAGATGTAGAAAAGTGATAAGTTTTAAAAAAAAGTATCACATTTCTTTTAATAGAAAACTGGCTAATTTTGTAATCTTTATTTTTTTTAAGGTCTACTTTTTAAACTTTCCATTATTATCTCATTTTTAATGACGTGTTGTACAATTTGAACTACAAAAGTTAAGCCCATTTTTTTCCCAACCACGGTAGCCTTAGAAATTGGCCAGAATGTTTCTAATGTTTCTGAATCTAGAAAAATAGGGGATCAAGGCAAGATATTTTCTGATTAGATTTTTGGTATCTGGGTACTGATTCTTTGAATTGGTTGTCATTCAGATTAGGGGGTAAAATACATCGATTTATTTATTTATTTATTTTTATTTTATTTTATTTTATTTTTTGCGGTACGCGGGCCTCTCACTGTTGTGGCCTCTCCCGTTGCGGAGCATAGGCTCTGGACACGCAGGCTCAGTGGCCATGGATCAGAGGCCCAGCTGCTCCGCGGCATGTGGGATCTTCCCGGACCGGGGCACGAACCCGTGTCCCCTGCATCGGCAGGCGGACTCTCAACCACTGCGCCACCAGGGAAGCCCACATCTATTTATTGAAGGTCTTTCTGATGGGCAGTTGGAAAATAAAAACACCCCTCCTTTCCAAAATATCCCTAAGTAACAGGCACATTGTTAGTGCTCAATACTAAGTCTTACTGAATGAATGAATTCATGTTGAATGAATGACAAGTCTTCATTTTTAATTTGTGGGAATCGTTGGAAGCACCGTTCCAAGATGGAACCAGGCTCTTACTGTGGAGAGGTCCTGCTTGGGTCTCGCAGAGCTGTAGAAGGATACTGCTTTTGTCATGGTGTACCTGAGGGCTCTTCGAGTGTTATTAACACCCAGATCCACGGTACCTGGGCAACTTGCACCTTCAGCCAGAGTTAAGTGGGACCAATAGAGTCAGTTGGATGTCCTGGCTTCTCTGACATCTTCAGGCAAAATAAAAACTGCTTCAGAAGACACCTGGATAAAACTTGCATATATTAAGGTGATGTAATCAGGTGAGAGAATGAGAGTAGGGGGAACTGAGTCAAGTCTGACCCCTCCACATCTACAGCTGGTGTGCTTGTGAAGGCTGGGCCTTCGTTCCTCCCCAACCAGAAAGAGGTCTTCCTAGAGCTTCAGCTGGTTTTGCTTGACTTTGGCAGCATTCTGTTTTTCCAATTTAATTCACTCTTTTCTTTTTTCTCTTCTTGTCTGGAAATAATTGGCTTGGGAAATTTTAAATGTCTCTAAGACCTGTAAGGAAGAACTATTTTTTATTAATTCTCATGAAGTTTACTTGAAATGCAGGTGAGCTGGTTAATTTTATGTGTCAACTTGACTGGGCTAAGGGATGCTCAGATAGCTGGGAAAAAAAAAAAAAAGCTCTAGGTATGTCTGTGAGGGTGTTTCCAGAAGAGGTTAGCATTTGCATTAGTAAACTTTGAGTAAAGACATATCATTTTGGGGGACAATGTGGGTGGGTGTCGTCCAATCCATTGAAGGCCCAAATAGAGCAGAAAGGTAGAGGAAGGGCAAATTTGCTCTCTGCTTGAGCTGGGACGTCCAGCTTCTCCTGTCCTTGGGCATCCATAGTCCTGGTTCTTGGGCCTTTGGACTCGGACCCGGACTTAACCATTATTCCCCCACCCCATTTTTGGGGCCTTTGGACTCGGATTTATACTATCAGTTCCTCTGGTTCTCAGGCCTTTTGACTCAGACTGAATTACACCACTGAGTCTCCAGCTTATAGATGGTAGGTCATGGGACCTCTTAGCCTCCATAACCACATAAGCCAATTCGTATAATAAATCTCCTCTTACACCCATCTATCTATCTATCTATCTATCTATCTATCTATCTATCTATCTATCTGCCTACCTACCTACCTATGTACCTATCGATCTCTCCTATTGGTTCTGTTTTTCTGGAGAGCTCTAATACAGCAGGCATGCCTCAAAATTAGGGAGTAGCAAGCCTGACCCCATTATTGCACTCTTGAATGAATTTCTCCGTTCCTCTGAATTTAGGAGAGGGGCCGGCTGGCCTGTGTATGACTGATTTTCTACACCAGGCAGGTATTTTAGTTCTGGGATGGAGAAGCTGCTTTGAAGGTCTGGACACGAAATCTAGGTTGAAGGTGGCATGTTTCCCAAAATGAATCATTCCAAAAATCACGATTTTTATATACTGTTGTCTTGTCACATAGTAGGTGCTAAGCAAACATTTGAATGAATGATGACTGTTACTTAGCTAACCACGATAAAACATCATGGGGTAAATATCTTTAGGATCATAGTGACTTTTATTTTGTTACCTGTGTAATTATGAAACTGAAAAATTGTTGCCTTCATGTTTTTCGGAAAGTAAATGAATTACATTATAGGTTCATAACTCCAGGACATCAAAACATCTCAACAACACATTTCCTGAAATTAAACTCCTCCTGAGAGAATTAATGAATAAGTGCTTAGGTGTGGTAGTGAGAATGAAGCTGGTAATTTTTTATAAATAGAAACGTGGATATCAAGACTTTGGAATTATTTTAATTATTGACAAGAAGTCCACTGAGAAGATGCTATTAGCAGTGAGCTTTCCTTTTTATTTATTTATTTATTTATGTATTTATTTAATGAATCCCCAGCGCTCACATCGAGGGTGGCACTGAGTTTGAGTTGAGCCCATGCTTGGTTGTTTGCACTGTATCTCACCATTGGTCTGCCCCTGGACCACTCACTTTTCTAGGGATGATCTCGTTTATTCCTAACAGCACTGTGAGGCAGGGACTGTTTTTACCGTCCACCGTTTTGGAGGTGACACTGTGGCACAGAGAGTTTAAGGAACACATCCAAGGTCACACAGTGAGTGACTGGCAGAATCTGGATTCAGCTTGGTCGCAATCTGAAAGCTTCCCCTTCCAGCCACTAGGATACCTCCTTCCCGCTAGATTGCAGGCTATGGTGATGCTTTTTCTGGTTTTAGTTATTAACACAGGCACAGGATGGCTTTTCACTTATTTCATTAATGGCCAAGGTGCTTGTGTTAGTTTCCTGGGCCTGCAGTAACAAACCACCACAAACTTGGTGGCTCAAAACAGTGAAAAGTGATTGTCTTACAATTCTGGAGGCAAGAAGCTGTAGATCAAGGTGTGGGCAGGTCACACTCCCTCCAAACACTCTAGGGGAGGATCCTTTTTTGCCTTTTCCAGGGACTGGTGGTTTTTGGAGTTCCTTGGCTTGTGGTAGCATAACAATCTGTGCCTTCATCTTCGCGTGGGTTTTCACGTGGCCTTTCCTGTTGTCCCTGTGCTGGTCTCCCCTCCCATCTCCTCCCCTCAGCTCAACTCATCCCTAAATAACAGGCACATTGTTAGTGCTTAATAAAATCTTAATGAATGAATTACATTTTCAACCCCCCCTTTTCCAAACAGTCACAATTTTTTTTTTTTTTTTTTCGGTATGCGGTCCTCTCACTGTTGTGGCCTTTCCTGTTGCGGAGCACAGGCTCCAGACGCGCAGGCTCAGCGGCCATGGCTCACGGGCCCAGCCACTCTGCGGCACGCGGGATCCTCCCGGACCGGGGCATGAACCCGCGTACCCTGCATCGGCAGGTGGACTCTCAACCACTGCGCCACCAGGGAAGCCCCCAAAGTCACAATTTATAAGCTCTGGGAGTTAGGAGATGGACATATCACTTTGGGGGGGGCCACGATTCAACCCACTACAGTATACCTTTTCATCCTTTTTATGCACCCCAAATGAAACCAAGTTACTTTTTTTTTGAAGGAATGAAAGTATTCATTTGCCTCTGCACTCCTGGATCTTAGGATTGTGAAGACCTTGTGAAATTTCTTTTCTTCTCCTGGATCTGATGGTGTTTAAATGGCTATTTCCTCCGTCTCCCCAGAAGGTCTTTAAGATGCTTTTTTCTGATCTTAGTTATTAACATTTTATTTCCTGTTTTTACTAGTCCCTCCTTTGATTTCATTTCTTTTACATCCTTTTTTATCTATTAATTTATTAACTTAAAAATTCTTCTTTGCTATTTTTTTGTATATTTGATTTCATTCTTTTTGATTTTTCTTGATTGTGCATGGCCTTAACTAAAGATATTGTACAGCTTCGAGGGTTCTTGCTCATGGTGATAAGGGGTCCACTGTACGTTTCAGTGAGTGCCACACAATTATGGGGAAATGTCCTGAGATTTGGCAGTGTTTTAGAGCTAGGTCAGTAAATTGTTCATTTCCTTAGATTTATCTCAGCACCAGTATCTGAAAGATCTTCTACAAGTTTCCAGATGCTAGTTAATGATGCTTTTGGTATTTCTTCATGCAGATATTTTTTTCCTTGTAGAGTTTGAGACTATAAAGTCAACACCTGCAGTTGGGTTAAAATTAAACTTTTCACTCGTGTAAGGTGACGCATTGGTGTTTTGGTTAATGTGACCTCAGCAATGTGTTCAGGCTGAGTTTCAGGTGGCTCCCTAGGACATTCTGATTTGACCTCGAAGGTGTGGAACGTGTTAATTTGTTGGTAGTTTCTGTAGCTAAGAACTCCTTGGTCTTGTTGTAGGGACTGGAACCTTCTATTCCAATCCAAAATCTGAGACTTGTCTGACCCGTAAGCTTAACAGTACTCAAGGGCCAGATGGTTGGAATTCAGGATCATCTTGGGAAAGGGTTCAACTGCCACAACCATTGGTAATGAACCAGACGAAATATACTCTCAGGATGGGATTTCCCAAATGACTCCTTTTCTCCTTAGGTGTTAGTATTGTCTTTGTAATAAACACATATCGAAATAAGACCAAATCCCTCCCATACCCTTTGCCTAAACCTCCCTCTAAATATGGATTTAAGACAATCTTGCAGACCTTCCTCGTGGCTTTTGTATTTTTCTTTGGTGTCCTGCAGCATGGCTCATTGTACAGCAGGGATTCTCAACCATTAGCCAGTCCTAACCCTTCGTATTTTTTCCTCTGTTGTTTACTTCCTCTTAGACTAACCAGATGGTGTGAGGCTTAGGAAACACATGCGTGGCTGTGAATATTAAGAAACGGCATGAAAAGCAAAGAAGTCAGTCTCAGGAGGTGGATTTATGAGATCTTAACAGGAGCTGGTCTGACTCCATTGTTTCCTGCTTGGTGATGGGGGCGGGGGTGTGTTTTGCTAGCTAATTTAGTGTAAAATGAGCCTCAGTTAATATTTTTTCTCATCAATTTGAACTGCTTAGGAAAGGAGTGGAAAACACTTGGGTTCGGCAGGGAGCTGTTGAAGGTAGGGTGATCATCACAGTTGTCTGTGATCTAGCGTGGCTTGGTTTATATATTTATGAAAAGTGCACACGGTGCGGAAGATACTGGCCATTCACAGAGAAAGGTAACTGTAGATGGAGAATTTGTTTACTTTTTATTTTCGTGGCAAGTGGCTCAGGGGAAGCCGTGAGCTCCCAGTGGGCTTGGGGCCAATGGTTCTCAACTCCACTTGAAACAAAAACCTGAATTTGCTTTCACGGCTGACTGTGGGGCCCTGGAGAGCTAACACCTTTCCCACTGCCCTCCCCACGAAGATGCTTCAGCCTCGGCTACCCGGCTCCAGCAGGACTGGGTGGCAGCTGTCAACAGCAGGGGTGCTGCCTCCCAGAGCCGGAAATGCAGATGGTTTTCTCCCGACACCTCTGACTCTCGGGCTCTAAGTGCTTCTAAGGTACTATGTTCCACATGAGAAGAAACCTTGGGTTTCCAGAGTGTGATGGGGAAGACTCCAGAAGCCAATGTTAATGCTCACCGCGTACCCACTGAGCTGTGGATGACAGCATGCTGATGCCGGAGCTCTAACAAATTCCAGGGAGAAGAAAGATCGTGTGTTAGCGGTGGAGCTAATCATCCCCAACCCCACTCATTCACTACTCCCGGGGCCCTGCCTCTCTGTGCTCCCTTCTGCACCATGTGAACAGCTTTTCACAGCTTCTTTTCCATCTGCTGAAATAAACAATAGCCTTTGTAACCAGTGGAAAAAGGAGCAGCAGGTGAAGAACTATTTTTAGACATGCTGAAAGCTCAAGGTTGATTACTGCATTTTCACACCTAAAACACAAGATGCAAGGCTGAAAAAAAGGGATTTTTTTTTTTTTTTTTTTTTGGCCCTCGGCTGTGCTCAGGCAATCTGCTGTCTTTCACATGCTGCTTTCTGCCTGGCGCTTCCTTCTGTCACCGGAGACGCTGGAGGGACAGTGGTTCAGGTCACCTCCTTTTCATGGCACCTCTCCCATCCCCCACCTGGTGGCATTTTATAACAGTGACTGCTCTTCTTTTCTCCCACCTCTCTCTCTAACATAATACTGAAGAGACTGGTTTACTGTACATGTGCATGTGGTCCATGGTTCATTCCCTCTGTGGTGTTCTGATACATTAGCCCCTGGGGCCCTCGCCAGATCACGTGGAGAACTTCATATGCAAGTTGGCTTTACCTGTTGTCTCATGTATTCTGTAGCATACATCTGCAGGGTGGTGGTCTTATCCATTGCACAGATGAGGAAAGTGAGACGGGGGCTTGGAGAGGGTCAGAGGCCAGCTCAGCCCATCTGCCTAATCATGGCAGAGCTTGAGTCTGAACCCAGGTTTTTCTGATCCCAGACCTGTTCTGCTCCTTTTTCCTGCTGCCTTTCTCACTGACTTAATTTCAAATGGTTCTTGAATGCCCGGGGCAGGACAAATGAGCAGAACAGGAGGTCTCCGTTTTTCTGTTGATGTTTTGTTGTAGCTCTTTGGTTCTATCATTAAGTAAATCTCTCTGGAGTACAGTGTTCCTTTTCTGAAGCGCTACAGTAATGACCGGTAATAGCTAGAATGTCAAATGCCTGTCATCTTCCTTTTCTATTTGAGACAAATCCATTATGTCCCCCACCGATTTTCTCTCTGCCATCAGGGTGCCTGATTTAATTGTCACTACTGCTGCTTGGTGGCTGTAACGCTGCATCTTAAGAGCATCGTGGTTGTTGGCACTTGGACGCTTGGATTGTTCCCATGGATTGTGCTAACCTGTATGCTGCTCTGTGTCTAGTCTCCGTTTGACTGCTCGTTGCTTCCTCGTGATCCCCTTTGAAACTCAGGGACTTACTCTGAGATGTCACCTACAGAAGGTCCTTGAGGTCCCCTTGGCTAATGCTGTGCTCATTCATTGTTTGGGAATAAAAGACTCCTCCATCTCTATCCTGTTAAAATGCGCTGTCTTTTATCATCTTTTGCTCCATGCTGAGTTACCTGAGACAGACCCCAGAGGGTAGAGAAGGGAGGGACTCTGAGCTTGAGAACAGACTGAGATCTGAATTGGTCCTTCTCCACCCCCCGCTTCCCAAAGGGGGTTTTCTCCTGCAATTCTGCTTTCTCTGAGACCCAGATAATGTCCTGAGACCCTGCAGAGCAAAAGAAGAGAGTGATTCCAGGGCTTGCTCGCAGCCAGAGCTTGGATGAAGACACTCAGTTGTCTTCTGAGAACTGTAGGAAAACACAGAGGATTAAGACTTTATTCCCGTCTACCCCAATCCTTCCTGGAGTCATTCATAAATGTGTTTATGCCAATAAGAGTCCTTTGGTTGCAAGCAACAGAAATGCACTCTTGTTAATTTCAGCATAAAAGGAATTGACTGGACTGAAGGGCAGCTCTCAGAGTTGAAGATGAAGCTGAGTGATTGACCTTGACAAGAAGGGGAGCCAGGGCGGGTCAGGAAGTAGGGACTGTCCTTGCCTGGAGCCATCCTTTCCTGGAGCTGCCCTCAGGAAAATTCAGCCTCGGCCCTCCAGTCACTTGATTCAGGACTGGAATTAGAGAGAGGCTGAACGGACTGGGCATGTGGTGGACCAAACTTTGGGCCAGATTGACAGTGCATTAAGCCTCCCCAAGGGAAATCCTGGCGCTCATTCCAGATGAAGGGCAAATGGAGGAGAGGCAAGCAAAATCATTATATGTCCCCTACATTCTGTGTTTATCACCGGTTCTAGAGATTCTATGGAAATCATTTCACGGCTGTCCACAGTGATGGGTCCTAGGGCTCTTCAGAACCAGCAGGAAAGTGAGGAAGGGACTCAGAGAACAGACACTGTCAGGTGAGGCAAGCACCATCTTGGAAGTAACAGTGGACAGTGTTGGGTAACTCTGGGCAGGCAGGTAGAGCGCATTCTGTTAGGAGAGTGGCACCAGGTAATGGCAAATCCACAAAAAGAAATCTGCAAGCAGACATGTGTAGAGGCCGGTGGGGAGGTGGTGGGTTCATGGAGGGTTGGTTGCAAGAGTGAAGGGCTGGGCTTTAGCATCAAGATGCCCCTCTTTTCAGGAGAGAGGATCTGGCATTGCAAGCCTGGTCTTCTCCCCAAGAAGTTCTGTTCTGATAGGGTGAAGGCTGCCTTGCAGGACTAGCCCCAGGTAGGGTTGCCAAATAGGGAAATGCATTTTCATTTGTAAAACCCTTTCCCTTTCCTTGGTGATGATCATCTCCATTAAAGTAGAGAGCAGAAGATCCTCTTTTTGTTACGTCTCCTCTAAGCTGCCTTCACAACCCAGGCTCAGACACTTCATTCACGCTAGGGCATAAGCACTTGAGAATAGCTTAGTGGGGATATTCTCATTTGTCACCAGGAGTGGGGAAGCCCAAGAGTTGACTCTCTAGCTGATGGAATCTCTTTAGTTACTGTGTGTGGGAGAGTAGGTAACAGGTGAATTTGTTTTGTGGGCGTAGGGTTCACCTGGGAGTTAAGCTATTGATTTTTAAATAATTTTTTTTTTTTTCGGTACGCGGGCCTCTCACCGCTGTGGCCTCTCCTGTCACGGAGCACAGGCTCCGGACGCGCAGGCTCAGCGGCCATGGCTCACGGGCCCAGCCGCTCCACGGCACGTGGGATCTTCCTGGACTGGGACACGAACTCGTGTCCCCTGCATCGGCAGGCGGGCTCCCAACCACTGTGCCCAGCCCTAAGCTACTGATTTTGATGCTTTTCCTTAAGAGAAGATGTGAGAAGGGAGAGCAGAAAGGGAAGAGTTAAGGACAATTCTCCTTCACTGTATATAAAGTGTAATGACCTCCAGCTGTTAGACATTTTCTGTCATCACATTGAAGGATATAAATATAACCCTCCTTTTGATGATCTCCATTGCTGTAGTCCTGGTGTAATTCCACAGTGCTCTTAGCTAAAATCAGTGGTGTGTTGGAGCTGGCTTCTGATAGCTTGCTTGCAAGGGTGACCCCGGGTATCTCTTTCCAAGCTGGAGTTCAGTGACATCACATTGGTAGCTGAAAATTGGACATGATGGGAGTATTTACACCGTGGAAATTGGAAATGCTTTAAAGCAGGACTTTTTTTCAGAGAGTTGACTGTTAAACGTTGATCTGCATATAACTGGATATAATTCATTTTGAAGTATTGCTTTTACATACCTTTTACATAGCTCTCCCTGCTATGGAGGATAACATTTTAGAAAGTAATACTGATAAGCATATAAATGTATAGTTAAACTTACAAAGCATCTTTGTACTCAACCTTTGCTATTAACTTTTTTTACCTTAAAAAAAAAAATAAAGAAAATGCTGTTTTCTGAGTGCAATAGGAATACATCCTGAAATGACTGTGGATTAGACAAGTCGAGAGTATTAGCCGAGACCCTTTTAACCTGCTGTTGTGGTCTAGCCTTTTCTCACCTCCTCCTCTCTTCTGGTCTCTGTCAACTGGAAAGAATTCCAAGTGTCAGCCACCTGTTCAGTCTGATGAGTTCAGGACAGCATATGCTTCGTTCATGGATTTTGGCCTCTTGACACAGGTTAGTGGAGGCACATTATCTCTGGGTCAGAAGAAGCCTACTGTTAATTGCAAGCACGTTTTCAGCAGAGGAAGATTTTGCATATTAAAAAAAAAGTGTTTGGAACAGCGAGTATGTAGGATATGAGTTACTCTGTGGCAAAGTGCACTCTTCAGAGAAAGGTCTATTAGCTTTTGTATTTGAATCAGAGAGAAACAGTGTCATAGATAATCACAGCATATATATGGAGCGATGTTTACCATTTAGTAGCTGTTATAACTTGGTTTCATTATCATAATGACTATCATGCATATGCTTAAAATTCCCAACGCAAGACTCAAGACTGAAAAAAGAGAATTCTTTAGAAAATGACATATTCTAAAACATCTAAGTCATTTGATATCTCTGAGGTGAAGTAATGAGAAAAGGTTTGGAGAAATGGAATAACTACAGTGCCTTTGAACAGGTTCAGTACAGAACTTACCAGTAACACAAAAAAGCTTGCAGTTATTTCAGGCACTCAAAGGCTTTGCAAAGAGAAAGCCCTAAATACTGAATCTGATGCAAAACAACTTAAGTGTTACTCTAAGAATAGTATATGCTCTGACTTAAATACAAAATAATGATCTCCATTTAGACAGTGGATAAAAGATTCTAAATAGTAGGGCTAACTACCTCGAGCTTGTAACTTTACACGATTCAGTTAGCATTTATCGAGCATTTACTATGTACCACACATGGTGAGAGAGCCTCGGGATGCACACATGATTATCATGGGAAAGCAACCACACGAGTAAATGGGAGAGAAAAATCCAAACTCAGGAATGGAGGTGAAGAACTCAGTACTCAGCTTCCCCAGTACACTAAAATTATACCCTAAGTCTTCCTGAGGACATTTCTAATGTTTTCCTAATACATTTCGAACTGCGGGCCCCTCCTTTTTATATAAAAAGGCAAATGCTGTAAGATTGTATACTTTTATTTCTTTAACTTTTTTTCTGATAAACGTACATCATGCTCTTTGGGGAACAATGAGAACTTTTAGAGGAGTCTAAAGAAAATAAATCGCTTGCAGTCTCCCAAGTCTGAGATAATCACCTTTTAGCACATTTCCCCAGAATATTGTTTATATGTATATGTAAATATGTCATAGATTTCAGGTTGGAATCATTTATATACACAATTTTATATTCTGCCTTTTCCCTTAAATTTCTCATGAGCATTTCTGCATGTCATTAAATTTTGTACAAAAACCTGTTTTTTAATTATTGGCTATTTCATCATACAGACATTGTAATTCGTTTAGTATTTCTTCTGTTGTTAGACTTTGAGGTCGTTTCCATTTTTTTGCTATGGTAAGTTATAGATAGCTTTGATGTAGATATTCATAGATACTCTTGTATAAAAATCTTTGTGCACATTTCTTTTTTTTTTTTTTTTTTTTTTTTTTTTTTTTTTTTTTTTTTTTGCGGTACGCGGGCTCCGGACCCGCAGGCTCAGCGGCCATGGCCCACAGGCGCAGCCGCCCCGCGGCATGCGGGATCCTCCCGGACCGGGGCACGAACCCGCGTCCCCCGCACCGGCAGGCGGACTCCCAACCACTGCGCCACGAGGGAAGCCCTGTGCACATTTCTGAATGCAGTCATACTGTATCTTCTTAGGAACAGAATTACTGAATCAAAGAATTATGGTAATTGTAATAGCTTTTGATAACTTATTTCCAGACTGCGGTCTCCAAGTGTTTCCTAGTTTATATTCCCATATGCAATGATGTGAATATTCTCAAAATGTACGTTTTAATATTAATGTAATGGATACAAGTGAGCAAGTTGAGTTCTGAAAAAAATATTTTGTAATGATTAATTTTTTCAGAGGTGAGATAAATATCGTCCTTGCTTTTCCCGTTGCCTGATTTGCTCTCCCTCAGGTCACTGCATTGCATTCAGCTCTCTCTTTACACACCAACCCCTACGAGAGACCGTTCTGGAACCCTCTGACCACTTCTCTCCCCATTTTATCTTCTTCTTACTAGCATCACTTGGTTTTAAATATTTATTACTTATCTCTTGTCTCTGCGCTACTGCATGTTAAGCTCCATGAGGCTAGGGAGATCATCGGGTCCCCTAGCACAGAGAGTGTTCAGTCAGCAGACGTTAAATGGATGCCCTGAAATACTTGACGAATTTGATTGCTTTTATGTTGTTTTTTTTTCTTTATTCCTTCAGAAAACCCGAGTGTAATGTTACATAACAAGCAACTGTCAGACGTTTAGTCTGTCCTATCAGTAACACAGAGATGGCTGGCTCCAGCCTTTACCCCGTAAATTATGCCAACAGCACAATTGCATAGAGAAGCATAATGCACTTGCTCAGCATCAGCAAGATACGGATAAAAATGTATGGTTATTTGACTTCCCAGTTTTGATATTTGGGATTCTGAATTAAACTAGGATAGCATTATTTATTTTATGCAGTGAGCCATCTGTGTTTACAATGTTTTTCCAAATCAGGTTTTTTGGACTATTTTATTATTTATTACAGATTTTTCTTGGCAGTCCAAGCTGTGTACTAGTCTGCACTTGGGACTGGTTTAGTCACAACTTCTTGTAATAATGTCTTAAAATTAGCAGGTATAAATAATTCACACTCACGGTGGGCTAATTGGGCACTTGAACCCTGGTTGTCATTTACTCACTGAAGTTTTTGTAGGAGGCATGGAGAGGAGACAGGATGTGGAGGTTCAGATTCAGGTGGCAACAGGAAAAGGATTAAAAGCCCCATGGCCAAGGTTTTACGTGACTGTGTGTTGCAGAAATGACACTGCATGTGCCGTGATGACATACAGCCAACATTTACTGGCTCCCCTGGTTTCCGGGCTCTTAGGCACTTTACGTGGATTTAACTCAATCCTCGAAAGTAGGCATTGTCAGTGTCATCATCAAGACCCTTGTTCTGCCAGGGAGGCATGGGGAGCTTAAGTAATCCACACAAGGTTAGACAGCTAGGAAGCTAAAGAACTGGGATCCAAGCCCTGGCAGACTGGTTCCAGGGTCTGACCTTCTAACTGCTATGCTACCCTCTTCCCTGGTGCAAGGCTCATCGGAGGTCAGACTACTACTCAGGAAGGCCCATGCAGTAATTCTAAGTGCATGATTCTGTCTAGACTACAAAGACCCCGTCACACATAGCATCTCCTCTGGTTCAGACAGGTGCCCTCACGATAGATATCATGACGTCCTTCCTTGCGAAACTGAGGCCCATGGAAGATGTGACTTGCTCAAGACCACACAGCTAGTAACTCTTGAAGCCACTATTTGAATTCCTTATTATTATTTGTAAGCTTCCATATTCTATGTGCTTCCATGGCCCTGCATGGCCTCGGGTAATATGTAAGTAACGTTCTCCTCTACTCAGCCTACTCAGACCACTGTTAGAATATTCCTCCCATTCAGTTCCCTGCATTTGTAGGGTATGTTTTATCCCAGAGAAGATTTGGTGTGATGGAGGGAGAAACTTTTGATTTTGTTGCAGACGTCTATTGAGGAAGACTGGATATCCTGTCCCCAGAGGAGCCACACAGCTCGGGTGATTTTTATACCATGTGTTCACAGGAGGGACAGTGGGTCACGCAGGGACCTGCCACTTCTGTGACTAAGTTAGCTTGAGGGAAGGGTGTCCCTATTCTTTTTTTTAATTTTAAAAAATAAATTTATTTATTTATTTTTGGCTGCGTTGGGTCTTCCTTGCTGTGCACGGGCTTTCTCTAGTTGCGGTGAGCGGGGGCTACTCTTCGCTGTGGTGCGCGGGCTTCTCACTGCGGTGGCTTCTCTTGTTGCGGAGCATGGGCTCTAGGCACACAGGCTTCAGTAGTTGTGGCACATGGGCTCAGTAGTTGTGGCTCGAGGGCTCTAGAGCGCAGGCTCAGTAGTTGTGGTGCACAGACTTAGTTGCTCTGCGGCATGTGGGATCTTCCTGGACCGGGGCTTGAATCTGTGTCCCCTACATTGGCAGGGGGATTCTTAACCACTGTGCTACCGGGGAAGCCCCAAAGTGAGTTTGTATAATCATATTTCTTCATATTTTTTGCTCCTTCTTCCTCAGCTGTGCTCCCTTTCTCCCCTTTCTCTGGTAACTTTCTTCTTCTTTCCCATCCTGATGTACTGACATGACATCTCAGTGTGGGGAAGGTTGGCCAGGCCTCCGGAGTCTATAGATTTCACTGGGCAGGCCATCAAAAATCAATATTCCAGAGGGAGCTGAGTAGTAAAGAGGAGACCAGCTTGCAGAAATGCAGAATTTTATATTATTTTCTAATTTGCATAAAAAGAAAAATTTTAATGTCCCAGGAGAGTGCCATCATGTTTTTCCTTTTTGATTTTGTTTCTTTTCTTGGAGGACTATTCATATAACATGTATCTATATGCTTCATTTTTCTCAGTATGAAGGGTGCAATATTGCTAATGGATCAGGAGATCGACAACGTAGTTCCCTGCGTCCGTGTCAGGTGGGGTTGCTTAACTTAAAAGACTCTGAAGTATATGCAAGGGAAATAAAATTGGTATCTCGAAGAGATATCTGTACTCCCGTGCTTATTGCGACGTTATTCACAATAGCCAAGATATGGAACACACGTAAGTGTCTGTCGATGGATGAATGGGTAAAGAAAATGTGATTATCTATCTGTCTATTGATATCTATCTATTGATACCTATCTGTCTGTCTATCTATCTATCTATCTCTATAATGGAATACTACTCAGCCATAGAAAGGAAGGAGATTCTGCCATTTGTGATAACATGAATGGACCAGGAGGGCATTACGCATTATGTTAAGTGAAATAAGCCAGACAGAGGAAGACAAATACTATATGTAGAGTCTAAAAAAGTTGAACTCAGAAACAGTAGAATGGTGGTTACCAGGGGCTGAGAGGTGGGGGAAATGGGCAGATGTTGGTCAAAGGGTTCAAACTTTCAGTTAAAAAGATGAATAAGTTCTGGAGATCTAGTGTACCGCATGGTGACTATAGCTAACAATATTGTATACTTGAAATTTGCTAAGAGAGTAGACCTTAAGTGTTTTCATCACACACGTACCAAAAAAGGTGATAGATGTGTTAATTAACGTGATTGTGGTAATCATTTCACAGTGTATACGTGTGTCAAATCATTGCATCATACACTTTAATATATATGATTTAGTCAATTATACCTCAATAAAAGTAGAAAAAAATAAAAGCCTTGAGGATCACAGGTTTGGGGCCTGATATTAATTTGTTGGGTGATTAAGTTTGTGTGTGTGTATCTATGGTGTGTGGTGTGTGTGTGTGAGAGAGAGAGAGAGAGGAGAGAGAACATTCTCCTAGATTCCCAGTGTAACGTGAAAATATTGCTCTTTCACATCTGTATATGCAGTTGTACTTCTTGGAGGCTTCTTTTCTGCCATTACCCTCCCTCTGTCACGTATACATGTTCCTCAAAATCTTTCATGTCTGATTTCATTTTCTTCTCCAGCCTTAAGTCACAGTGTCACTGGATCTGATGTAACATCCTTGTGGAAAACCCATCTAACTCTCCAGCCTCATTGCATCCCTGTCCCTTCAGCTGCATCTACCTTCACACCTGCCCTGTTTCAGCCATTCTCACCCCTGACCATGTCCCCTACCGCTGACTTCTGGAATCTCCAAGTCCAGTGTCCCATTGCTGTGCATTCTCCAGCTCCTCATTCACTCACTCCCACCACCCCTCTGTCAACTTTGCCCAGATCTCCAGGGCTTTTAAGGTTTCATTTTCTCCTGCCCAGTCCCTCCCAGACCCCAGACAACTCTTTCCTATCTTCCTTTCCCATCTGCCAGTTAGAGTCTCCTGATCCATCACTTGACCCAGCCTCTTGCCAATGCTCTCAGCATCCTTACCCCTTTGGACATTCTGCTGCACCAGCTCAGCAGACCACAACCCACATCTGTCCAGGTGTTGACCTTCTTTGTTCCAAATCCAGGCTGATGAGCTCTGCTAGGGGAAGTCACCCATCCTGGAGATGGGTGCCACTGGGTGTGCCTGGCCTCCAACCTCTCCTGGGTCCTCAGCCTGTCCAGAGAGCCTTCCATGGCCCCAGTAACCTGTCCGTGCCATCCAGTTCCTGGCGTAGCCTCAGTTCCATCGTGCACACATTGCTCTGAGACAATTACCACCTCACACGCTGAGAGCCTGTTGTGATATCTTTCTCTTTCACTTCGTGTTGACTCTGATGGAAAAGAAGTACAGTAAAAATAAACTGATTTGAAATTTTTCTTGATTCCAGAAACTATCATAGATATTTGAAATTGCCTTGAACCTTCCCACTCGTTGTACAGCACGAGCAGAGGAAAAGGTGTTTCTACTGAAGGCTTTTTTGTGGGACGGGCTGGGCTACTTTCTCTTGTATCAGCTGATGGTAATGTTTTGCTCCCTGTTCACCTATCTTTAAATAATTTGGCACAATTCTATATTAATCCTTCAACAAAGCTATGATTCCACGAGTGGGAAGTGTCACACTGTAGTGTAATCTTGAAACGTACCGATCCGAGCTTAGAGCTGAGGAGACAAAGACCTTCCACAGTAGAATCAAAGTTGAGCTGACCTTACTTCGTGAAAGCACCCCTGGGTTGATATTAGCCTTTTATAGTTTTTTTAGTCTTGTAACCTTTTAAAATAGCCTCTGCAGAGGGGTGGGGGGAGAAGGATAAATTGGGAGTTTAGGATTAAAATATACACACTACTATATATAAAATAGATAACCAACGGGGACCTACTGTACAGCACAGGGAACTCTACTCAATATCTTGAAATAACCTATAATGGAAAAGAATCTAAAAAAGATTATCTACCTATCTATCTGAAGCACTTTGCTGTACACCTGCAACTAACACAACATTGTAAATCGACTATATTTCAACAAAAATAAAAAAAATAAAATAGCCTCTGCACGGAGCTCACAGTGCTGTAGTGTAAGAGGCACATTGGAAGAGGGCCCAATGAAAAGAAATCGGGGCTGGCGCGGGGGTCGAGGGGGGCTGGTTCTGCTGATGCAGTTTCTTCAAGGACTCTTTCATAAATATCTGTTGGTAACTAAGGTCCAAGTTCAAATGAAGGCTGACCCTTGGAGGAGGAAGCCAGAGTTCGCGGTCCCTGTTACTTAATTGGTGAAAATATGTAAGTTCTGTGAACTCTTGATTCCAACATGGAGCTACTGTCAGAGGCCTGCTCCTGAGTCCTGGGGGGTTTGAGCCCTGTTCTTCATTTCCTGGCTCCATCCTTTGGTGGCCAACTGCTTGGGTTTTTTATGTATTGAGCCTGAAGTCCCGGCCTCGTTAGAGCTTTGCTCTTAGCCTCTTTCAGGATGTAAAGACAAAGCGTCAAAAGCTTATTTTTAGTTTTATAATGTATTCAGAAATTGCCTTCAGTGCTCTTATTCTCTATTGAATGTCCATAAATTTTCAGAGAAGACGTCTCAATGTGTAAAAAACTGTCAGAGGGAAAACAGCCTAAGATAATTTGTATTCTAGTAGGAAATGCTGTTTTCTTATTTCCAAAAGCTGCATTTCCATAGTTTTGTCTTGTTTCTCTGTGCTTTTCTTGGAGACTTCATGGTATGGTCATAGAGGTCCCTAACTTCCGTGTGTATTAGTCCTAATTGGAGAGCATGGTGGGTGAATAAAGCTTGGCCCACTTCTGGTGGCTGCCATTCAGGAGGCTGGGATGGGGCCCAGGTGTCCACATGTCATAGGGATTCCCCAGATGGTTCTGCTGCAGGTGGATCACGTGGTCACAGACACTGAGAAACTCTCTGGAATCCAGCCCTGGAGCAGAAGCCTGGACACCTGGCCCTGAGGCTTTGGGTTCTTTGGATTAGTGAGTTCATTGCTTTGGAATTTCTTAATCTGTGAAGTGGGTTGAGTGAGATTATTTCACCAACACAGTTTTCTAGATAATCTCTGATACTTTGTTCCAAAGAAATGACTGTCTGACTTAGTAGTGAAAGGATATAATTCCTATTAGTATTTTTGTTTTATTTTAGACTTTTGGCCACAGGTTTAGCAGGTCCTGGTAGATAAGTAGGTCCTGCATTTGATCAATTTATTTAAATAATTAGAAAATATCTCTGCATATTTTGATTGAAATTAAATTCATATCACATGGGAAGATACGCATTTGTAAGCCTCTCTTTCCTTCTACTCATGGAGATTTCATATTACAAGGTGCAGATTGAAAAAGAGAGTTGAAATGTTTTCCGTATGGATAGCCAGTTATCCCACACTATTTTGTTGAAAAGAGTATTCTTTTTCCATTAATTTACCTTGATGCCTTTGCCAAAAATCAGTTGACCATTTGTTTGTGTCTACTTCTGGACTCTGTTCCACTGATCTATTTGTCTGTCTTTAGGTGAATACTACACTGCCTTGCTTACTGTAGGTAATCTGTACTATCTGGTAGTTTTGAGATCACATAGTGTAAATCTTCTAACTTCATTCTTTTTCAAAAATCAATTGGTTCTTTTAGTCCTTTATATATTTCCTTATAAATTTTAGAATCAGTTTTTTTCAGTAGCTGTAAAAAGCCTGCTAGGATTGTAACTAGGATTGTTTGGAATCTACAGCTCCATTGAAAAGAATTGATATGTAAACTGCTGCAATCCACCCCCACCCCCCCCCCCCCCCACATCATGTTAGCTTTTGGTTTTAAGAGATTTCTCATAATTTAAGGAAGAGAAATTCTGATTAGCAAATGTATACTCTGAATAGAAAATAGATAATGAGTTCAAATTTTCACTAGTAGGTTCCATGTGGCATCTATCCAAGCTATTAACATGGTAATAAGAATGTTAAGTGATTTTCTTAAAGCAACTTAGTAATTTTTGAAAGAAACTAACTGAAGTAAAATGTACAAATTAAAAATGATGGTATTTTCATGTTAACCAAAAGCCAAATGCCTTCATGTGCATTTAAAATAATTAAGAGGATAGTATAGCGTTGGCCAAAATGTTCATTCGGGTTTTTCCATAACATCTTACTAACAATATTAGAGCTCGGCTTTTCCTCTTAAGAGCAGTGGTAAATATTAACAACCAACTCTACAGAAAAAAAAAGAGCCCTGATTTGTAGCATTTGCCAATTTCTGTGGTGTAAATACTTCCACTACAGCTGATTTCAGGCTACCAAGCTGAAGTCTCTCAACACAGAGATGCATACTAGCAGTCCATTGTATAGAATTTCCATCATGCAGATACAATAGATGTAAGTAACTTCGAGAGCATAGATGACAATAAAATGTAAAATAATTAGGAAGAGATGGGTTTGAGTATTTATTGCCTTTGCTTTTAATATAATTTACTTAATTGTAAGTTTGTTTAATTTTTCGTAATGGCTGTATTTAACAACTGGCTCACAAAGTTCTTAAAAATGTCATAATTAGCAAGTTGGAATAAGCCACTGTGGGCCAAGAGTAAACAGTAAAGCATTTTTCATATCAAACTGAACGAGTAGTTAAAGAGTTAATGTCAAATACGGCAAAATACAAGGAGGCTTATTATGTTTTGTAAATTTAAATCCTTGATTCAACAATTCTACACTGATGGGGCTGAGAAGGCATTATCTTTTTATTAATTAAGTCATTGGTGCAACTATGTGTGTGTGTGTGTGTGTGTCTGTGTTTTGAGGGGGTGGGAGTGGGTCAGGGAAGATCAGCTGGAACTTCTCCTTAATTCAGGTGGGATGCGTGAGGTAACAGATTGATCCAAACATGTAATGGCTCCTCACAGAAATTTATTTCTCACTCATAAAGTAATGATAGTCCAGGCCAGTTCCAGGTGATGATGGTTGATTTTGTTCCTTTTTTGGAAGGTGTCTGCTCCACTCAGTCATTCAGGGACCAGGCTAAAGACAGCTCTGCAACTTTATGCAAGGTCACACAGAGGTTTCATTCTGGTCATTGGAAAGAGACTGAGCCTGGAGGCACAGTAGGTGGGGGGTGGTTTGTATGGCCAGGCCTGGAAGTGGTTCTGGCACCTCCTTCTTCCATTTGATTGGCTACACCACAGTCACATGACCACACTCAGCTGCAAGAGTGGCTGGGAAGTGTAGTCCATTGGTGTACCAGGGAGAGGAGCAAGGCAGATTTGGGGGAACAGGTCGCAGTTCCAGTCATGTCATTGCTTCATACTTTTTTAGCTGTTCTGATGCAGCATGATTTGGGGAGTGTTGGCCTAGAGGTCAGAGGATTTGAGTTTAGGTAAGTTTAATCAATAACTCTTCTTGGGCAAGCCCAATCCTCTTTCTGAGCCTCAGTTTCTTCCTCTGTAAAATTCAGGGATTGAACTAGGTCCTCCCTAGTTCTGTGACTCTGCTAATTCATTCCCTACTCAGCATTCGCTGTTCTTTCCTTTCTGGTCTCCTGGGGGTGGCTTTTGTTTCTCTGTTGGTCCTGATGTGAACCTTTTTCTGTAGTGGAAACTTGTATTTCCTATGACTTGGCAGCTCTGTCCACCTGCCTGGATTGGGACCAGGGCCATGGAGCCCAGGGCACTCCTGACTCCGGGGTTCTGACTGCACCTGTTCTGTCTGGGGAGAATCGTGCGTGGTGCAGGTCAGAGGTTTGTCAGGAAGCTGTTCTCATTTTGCTTCACTCAGGAAAATGCCAAGTTCAATACGCAGGTGCAGACATTTTGCCCCAGCAAACAACATCTTGGAGGAATTATAGTTGCCATGGAGGAACGCAGCCTCTGGAGTCAGATTGCCTGGATTCAAATCCCTGCTCTGCTTTTCTGAGTTGTGTAACCGAGGCCACATTACTTAGCCTTTCTGTGCCTCGGTTTCCTCCTCTGTAAATGTTGTTTAAGATAAAATTAAAAAAATAAGATAAACATATAATTTAAAACATTTTTATATAAAATAACCCTCAGAGTGTTTTTTGAGGAGGAGGGAAACTAATACATGTAAATGCTATAAAAAGTATTGTTTTTGGTGATGGTGTTATTAATACCATTATTATTGCACAGAGGATTTACAGAAATGGTGCTCTTATGGGCATTGTGAACAGGAAATAAAAAAGGGTCAAGATCTGGTGATTTTAAAATTGTCAGTTGGTTCAGTAGGTTGTGCAGTGCAGCCTGTTCACCGAAAATAGAAAACTGCCCCCCAGTTATACCATGGATGCTCCTCCCCTTCCTTTCCTACTGCCTTTACCCTCATCCTCCTGCCTTCCTTCAATCCCTTTTCCTCCATGAGAAGTAAAGACAGTGGGACTTAGGATGGTACTAAAGTGCCAGATGGAGTGCTGCAGACATTTAAATCAGTTGAACATCTTTCAGCATGTCTAGCCCTCTTCCCACTTCTATACTCTTTGCAGACATTGCTAATCAATGTGGGAATTTTTTCCTGCTGAACCTCAGGGCCTCCAAAGGAAGAGGTTATAGTCAAAACACTTAACATGTGGTATTGTTTGACCAAGCAGAGCCAACCCTAGCCAGAGGGCTGGAGGTCCCCTGTGGTACCAGGCATTAACCCCTTAGTTGCTGGGCTTGTTGGGAGATCAAGGGGTTTGTAGGGAAAATGTGAGGGTGTCCAAGGCAGTGGGAGTCAGGGAGAGGGGAAGACATGGGGGTGCTCAGAGCAGCATGGAACAACAGAAGTATTTCACTATGTTAATAATCGGTATAGCTGTCCTCGTACAGAATACTAACCTTGCACAGAATCGTTTTCAACACCTCCACTGCCACAGACCACACTGCAGCTTGAGATGAAACGCAGCTGACAATCAAGCATTGTAAGATGCGGTTCAAAGAAGCGGGTCACTGCTGTTCTTGAAAGTTACGGAGAAGACTTTGTGGAGAGGATGGATTTGGTCTGGGCCCTGAATGGTCCATTGGCAGAAGGGAAAAAGGGCATTTCAGGTGAGGGAAAAGGATGAACAGACAGGCCACTGTGAGCCTGACAAGGGAGGCAGGCCCCTCTTCCTGGCTTCCTGGAAGATGCTGTGCCAGGTTGCCATGGTGACAACAGACTCCTTTGGGCCAGCAGCCTTGTGAAGCCACCAGAGCAGAAAAGATGGGCAATTCCCCAGTTCCCATTTTTGCCCAGACTGAAATGGCAGTAAATGCCAATCTGTTTTCCTCCAGAAAAAGTGATTTCTCTTTGAGTCTTACATCATCAGTTCCAAAGAGAAAATAATTCACCAAAAACAAATGTAAATATATCACTATAAAATGCACTCCTTTTCTGTTTTTCTCTTCTTTGGGTAGATGTGTTTAGTATTCACAAGTAAAATCATACTACTTTCAAAATTAGCCTGAAGACAACCTAACTGCTTGAGAAACATCATTTCTCCAAATTTATTAAGTAAGAAATACTGCAGGGGTGAAGTGAGACTATAGCGAATTTTATACTGGGAGTGAGAAGGCTTGAGTGGCATCCTCGGTTCTGCCTCCTCTTAAACGGGGGATCTTACCTCCTGCCAATTAATTTCCTCCTTACAAAGTGAGTTAACATCATCATTTCAGAGAAAGTTTGGCAGAAAAAAAAAAAAAGAAAAGGAAGGAAAGTAGGAAGGATGGAAGGAAGGAAGGAAGGAAAAATCCGTTAACTCAAACACAGCTCTATAATGTTTTGCTTATTTTCCCTTCGTATTTGTTTAAAAGTTTTAAGCAAGCTTGTAATCATAGTCCACTTTTAATTTTGTATCCTGCCTCCTCACTTCACCCGCTGTTGTTTACATTTTTCCTAGGCTGTATATGTGTGGCATTGTCTCTTGGTTGAGGGAAAGTCATAGCATGGATGCTGAGTGATGGAGTTTATAATTTACTCATGAAGCTCAGAATCTTCATGGCATTTTCACTTGGATAGATATTCTGGTATCTTGTGTTTTAAGGGAACTGCTAATGTGCTTAGCTTCAGGCCCTCTTTGCTTTAGGCCCTCTGCATGAATGAGATACTGTCCCCAGCCTCCTGTGACCTGAGTCAAGTCCCCCAACAGTAGGAGTCCAGGGGACAGAGTAGCCTTGCCCAGAGAGGGTGCTGTACTCATGGATGGAGCTGGCCTCTCTTGGATGTGGGTTCTTTGACCCAGAGGGGCCAGAAACTAGGGTGGCTTGGGCCCTGCTGTCCTCTCTGCCCTGGCCCTGGGGAGACAGCCATTGAATGGTGGGCTGCTGGGTAGGCATGCTTCCCCAGGCTTGGAGGGAGCCTTCCTATTTCTGCACCAACCTGCACACGCTTAGATTTCATGTGTGTCCTTGTTTCAGCCTTAATATTTGCGGTTGATTTTTAGTGTCCTCAATTTTTAAAATTTTTGTTACTTTAGATTCACTTTAGCTTCTCAAAGGAGTTTTATTCCTTTATTTGTTTAGTCCTTAAGAAAGCTTTTATTTCTGTATTACAAAAGTGGGATCATACCATGACAAGAAGTTCAGCAAAAAAGAGAAAAATACCCATAATCTAAATACAACTCATACTTTTTGTTTATTCCCTGTTAACATTCAACCTGTTTAACCAAGTCATAAACATGGTGTATGAATACCTTTACATCTTGCTTCTTCACTTAACCTGCCATTGTTCATGTTTTTCCACGTTGTTTGAGAGTTTATGACTTTTCATGGTTGCAGTGTTCTATGTGGTGATCGTACAAATCATTGGTCTAACAATTGTTCTTGTATCACACATTCAGTTTTCTCCAAATTTGCTATTAAAACATTTTTTTGGATGTTCGATGTTGAACTTATAACTTTTCCCATATTAAATTAAAGCTGTTTTTATGCCACTTGTTTACTTACGGCCTGATGGGTTTCCCAAAAGATTTTACCGATTTGCAATGGCATAGATAGTGTTGAGAACAGCCATTTCATTGAACACTTGCTGACATTCGATATACTACTCCTAATTAGTAATTTATTTGCTTTTGCTAATTAAGTAGGGAAAGAGGCTATCTTGTTTTAATTTGCATTTTTAATTACTGGTAGGATCGAACTTTCTCCCAAGGTTGTTCATTTTGTCGAGCTTTTACTTTGTGAATTATCTTTTTAGATTCTTTGAATATTTGGGCCTAATGTTTTTCTTACTGTTTTAGATAAGAAACATGTTAGCACTTTGCTGCGAATACCGGTTTGTTTCCCATTTAGCATCCTTTCTGGACTGATATTTCTGTTTCAATGATCTGGACTTCCTGTATTAATACCACAATTTAAGTGGTGCTGCTTTGTAATTCTTTTAGAACTTCCTGTATATGTATTCTGTCCTCCTCACTTTTTTTTTTCTTTTTGCGGTACGTGGGCTTCTCACGGCCGCAGCCTCTCCCACTGCGGAGCACAGGCTCCGGACGCACAGGCTCAGCGGCCATGGCTCACGGGCCCAGCCGCTCCGCGGATGCGGGATCCTCCCGGGCTGGGGCATGAACCCGCGTCCCCTGCATCGGCAGGCGGACTCTCAACCACTGCGCCACCAGGGAAGCCCCCTCCTCACTTTTTATATGAAAATTATAATTGTTCAGTGAGTTGCCCCTACCCCACATCCCAAAACATTCTGCTTGAGTTTTGATTGTACGTGAGTGAAATATGCATATTAATTTTGGAAGAACAGACATCTATTAGTCCTTTATCAAGGAGATGAGTCTTGGTACATGTTTGTGGAATTGAGTTCTTCAGATGCTTCCTTCCAGTCTCAGTTCCAGATTTGCTTTGTGAGCTGCTGGATGTTTAGTATGCAAGTGCTGTATTATAGTTAGCGTTTATTTAGCTTTAGAATGTCTGTGTCAGAATCTCCTACTCAGTGTTTTGTAAAATGTTGATAGAAAACATGAGTAACTTTGAATTTGCACAGCCTTCTGTAGGAGCTCTTCTTCCAGAACTCCTTGGAGGTTGGAATGCTTTCTTTACTATTTCATTGGTATTGAAATGATGCAGTGTTTGACTTTTCATCCTTATCCGCTAAAATCACTGTCTTGTGTTCAATGTGGCACTGCCTTTGGTGCTAACATTTTAATCAGAGAGATATACTTAATCATAGCTATATTTTGACAGAATATTTTAGCTCAAAGTATTCTACAGTGCTTATATTAGTTAGGGAAAATACTGGCAGAGATATTTTATTGCTTGATATAGAGTCAATAATTATGACAATAATAAAAATAATCCTAGCTGACATCTGATGTCTTTTGCCAGTTATTTTTCTTAGCTAATTTAATTCTAAAACAACCCTATGAGGTAGATGCTGTTGTTATTCCCATTTTGCAGATGAGGAAACCGAGTCACTGAGACATTAAGCGACTTCTGTTTTTCTTCTTTGCCTTTTCACTAAGATGTGGAAATGTAAGTCCTGGTAAGTCGCTGTGTGGGGAGCATTTTTGATCTCACAGGATTTAAGAGCTGGAAGCAATGTCTTCATATCATTTAGTTATGGTCTGCTCTTGTCATATTTCAGGTGAGAAAAATCAGAGTCCAGAAAGTTTCGGTAATTATTCAGTTTTTTTTTTAGTTATGAAGACAAAAATGTTCAGTATGCAGAAGTACACGAAGAAAGAATTCCCTCATTTTCCTTTCTTCTTATCTATTTCACTCACCAAGAAAGTCTTATTGGTAGTTTGAAGTGTCTTCTTCCAGACATTCTTCTTCTGTATTTAAATAGCGTTTCTAAATTTCAGAGAGAGTTGGGGGGCACAAAGTACGTAGAAGGCAGAGCTTATGACTTGAGGGAAGCGTGCCCCTGTTGGCTTCTGTTCCAGGCAAGTACTGGGAGGAAGGAGATGGTCGGGATGTTCCTATCACCACCAGATACTGTCAATGGGAATAAACCCTGGTCATAAATCAGCTGGTCTTTTCCAGGCAAGCCAATAGCTTGCAATGATTTTTTTCCCTGCAGGTATGAAAAGAAGGTGCTATCGATAAAAAGTGTTCCTCCTGTGATATATTAGCTTTCAATCTATGTGCCACAAGTAAAGGAGACTATTTTAAACATCTGGTCAGAAGATTTTACTTTCTGTGAATCTGTAACACTTCTAGGGTCCCCTGGTATAGTTGGTGGCGTTTCTGGGTGCTCTCCCAGAATGTCCAACTCGGAGTTTTCAAACATGAACATCTTTTCCTTAGCTTTGCTGTGATACAGGGAAAATGAATCAACCCTGTGTTGCTTTCCACAGACATTTTGCTTTGTTTGCCATTTTCCAGGTCTTCTTATCTAGGAAGACTTTCAGTTTGGAAGGATGGGAAGCTCTCTGTCTCTCTGCTACACTAGACTCCATGTATTGCTTGAGGGTCCTTTAAGGGCTGGCTCATCTAAACCGGTGCCCTGGTGTTGCTAACTTGACTGACCCCAGTGGAGACAACAATTCCGAAAACTCCCCTTAGCATTTCCACCCAGTGAGGCCTTAGTATGGTGATGGCAGTGCTGTTCAGTCACCTTAGTAAGTCCTCCTCAGCAAAATGTGAATAAAGTCTTTGAAAGGCTAATAATAATGTGTAAAGAATCTTGTACTTTATGTAAGCGTAATTACCTACGGTACATCTCAGGTGTTACCTACAGCGGTCTCCGTACTAGAATATCGGAAAGCTGTAAGCTTTAGTGAGGATAATAATCATGACCTAACATTTATTGAGCCCTGACTATCACATATTACACATTTAAGTATTGCATCAATTCTATGGGCAGGGTTCTGTTATTATCACACGCATCTTACAGCTTAGAAAATGGAGGCCCAGCGGCCCGGCTAGTGACTGGGAAAACTAGGACAGAAATCTAGAGAGTTTGGATTCAGAGTCCAGTCACCCAACTACCATGGAAAACCATGCCAAACAATTTTCCATTTCTTTTCCTCCCTTCTCTTACGAGAGCAAAAAAGAGTAAGGGGAAGGAAGAGGAAAGGGGAAGAAGCAAGGTGAGGGATTGCTGGGATCTTTGAAAGACTGTTAAGATGATTTGAAAATAAGTCAGAGGAATCATGCCACATGGGAGTTGGATGAGTCAGTGGTCAGACCGCGAGACAGGGGAAGGGGCTAGTCAAAGGGCAGTATCTTTTTCTAACTCTTACCTACTATTAGAACCAGGCTCCCTCTGGCTGTGGAGGCCAAGGTTAAGAGCTTTCCACCTGCATCTGGGTGCTGCCTTGGCGAGCTGGGTCACAGTCAGGGCTTCTTGCATGAGTGTGGTGTGTCCTCTTTCTGGAGCTGACATGTTCAGAATGAATTAGTTTCAGGATCATACTGTACTACAGTGCAGAGCTCCTGGGGCTCCTATCACCTTGCCCCCCTAAATCAGAGCACCTCTGTTTTTTTTTCTGTTTTATATCTTTGGGTTCCAAATAAGGTATCTTTTGGACAAAACATCCAGCAGTTCAAAATCTGTTGAAAATTGCTTCTCTGTAAGACTTGACTTGTTACTATGGTACTCTCAGTATTTTGGGTATCTATTTTTGTGTAGCCAATTACTCCAAAATTTACTTGCTTAAAACTGCCAATTTATTTTGCTCAGGATTTTGTGGGTTGGGAATTCAGGAAGGGCTCTGCTGAGGAATTTGTCTCGGATTCGTGAGGTGTCCCTGGGGCTGAGGATCCACTGCTAAGGTGGCTTCTTTCCGCATAAGTCTGGTGCTTCGGTGCTCTCAGCCTGTTTCCCCTTCCCCCTCCACCTCCAGCCTTGAGGTCTTGTGCTTTACGGTGTCTCCATGTGGTTTAGGCTTCTCATAGTACGGTGGTTTCCGGAGAGTCTTCTTTTGAACATGGTGGTTGCCTTCCAAGAGGCAGGAAGCAGTAGCTACTTGGCCAGGTAAGAGCCTTCCTGGAATTGGTGTGACCTTACTTCCCACCTTGCTCTATTGGTCAAAGCAGCCATAGGCTCTCCCACATTCAAGAATGTAGAGAAAGACTCCATCTCCTGATGGGAAAGAGGAGAGGTCACATTGCAGAAGAGGGTGCTGGCTGGGAGCCATTGCTGCGCCATCTTGGAAGATACAGACTCTCGTATCTCACCACCACTGCGTGCAATTTCAGTGTCTAACCCCTCCCAGATGCTGGAGTTTCTCCCTGCCACCTGCTTCTCTCCATTTCCCTTAGGTCTTTTGTTTCCTTTTCTGTGAGAGACTCTCTCTCCTTCCCTACTCACACTGCTCATACCTTGCTGAGCATGTCAGCTCATTAATGGCTCCTGAATGGTTCTCCTTCTCTTCTCCTTCTCACCACTTGTCTTCTTTCTGTTTGCAGCTTGTTTTCTTCATGTCCTGACTTTTCAGTAAACAAGAGCCATTTATAAAGCATCACCTATTCATCAGCCCTCTTTCTTCCACGGGGCATTCTAATCAGTCATGGCTTTATTCATGTAATCTTTGTGTCTTACTTCCTTCCATGGTGTTAATAGGTGGTAAATGCCTGTTTATTTGCTTTAAATATTTAAGAATTGATTTCCTTTGGAACTAAGTAGAAGCCTAGAAGTTTGGGGGCGTATATATATATATTTGCAGTAGGTAACTATATATATGTATATTTGCAATAGGAAAATATATATGTGTATATATGTATATTTGCAATAAGCACTCTCTTGGCACTTGTGCAGAAAAGAATTGAAAGAGTAGAAGCATTCATATGGGTGAATCACTAGTTCCCTGTCTAAGTTTGGGACCAAGCCTTGTTTTTGGGGGCTAATTTGAAGGGCAAAATAAGTCCAAGTTGAGGTACCTGAAAGATTTACTCTGCATACAAAAAGACATTCTGGGAAACTCATTGGGAAAGTGTGCTTTAGTGAAAAGAAAAAAGGCATTGCCTGCTCTGGGATTTTGGGTGAGTTATTTAAACCCTCGTGACCTGTTTTTTTAACCTGATTGATAATGGGGTCATCTCGATGATCTATGGTTCTATCAGCTCTAAAATCCTCTTATATTTTAAAAGGGTGACTTGAGTTGGGTAGGCTTTCTCGTATTCTCAAATGGACATTTCTACATGATCTCTTTTTTCTTAGTGTGGAGAAAATGTACGTACTATATTCAAAGACAGTTTCAGTTCTTGAACTACTCAGTGTTTACTTGGAGTAAAGAGACAGCTGGGAACAAGTCCAGACTTTATGATGAATCAGTTAAAATAGCTAATAACAACAAGTAGCTTTTTGTTGAAGGAATGGATTTATTGATTTGCCTTCATATGTGGAAAGCTCGTATTGTTTCCCAAACAGGCAAATGTGGGAAAGGAAAATGCTTTGTATTTCCTAGCTTCTGTATGCTCCTTCCCTATCATTAGGTTTTTACAATAAAAGGAACATTGATTCTCTGTAATTGCTTGATTCTCTCTAACTGCTTTGGTAATGTATTTGGACTTTTTGAAAGGCCTAAAGAAAAGGTCTTAAATAATGGCTGTACAAGCAAATAGGAGAAACTATGAAAATTGTGCTTTGTCTAGCTCTCCTGTGCATATAATTTAAAAAACCAGTCTATACATATTTTGCTTAGCTCGCAAAATATATATTAGCTTCCGATCAATTTTATGGAGTTGAATGTAATGGTTTGAATGATGTGTTTCTGCGTCTCTCAGCATTTCCCTTTTAGCCCTTGGAGTAAACAGAAACTTCTTGTCCAGCCATTGTCATCAAAGTTACAGAGTGGATAGCTCTTCCAGCCTCCCCAAGGCTGTGAGCTTTTTATCTCCAGCAGTGTTTCAACTCTCTTGTTCTAGTCTAACCCGCTGGAATTCTTTTACTGGTCTTCAGTGGTACTTTATGCGTTCCCGCTTCCAAACCTTACTTACCTTGTCTTACACACTGGGGACAACGTTCTTGGCATACCCCATAGGCTCTCCTCTCGATTCAAAGTCAGATTCATTTCCTCAATAATTTACGTTTCCTGCTGATAACATATTTGAACTTAGAACCTGTAAGCTTTCTGAGAAGAGGCTCCGTGTCGGTCCTAGAGTTTGAATCCGGCCTACGCAGGAAGTGGACTTGGCCTCTGGCTCTTGAGCCCTTCCTCTCCCTCCATGTCCTGTGTCTTCCAGCCTTTGACAATGACTGTGGTCCATTCTGGCTGAGACAGTCCTGTTTTATGTGATCTGTGGAGGAGGTTGGGTTGATAAGGTCTGATATCAGTGAGGATGGAGGAAGTGGCGATAAGGGAAGAAGCAGGGGACTAAAAGAGAAAGTGTGGGATTAGATGGAGAAAAGAAGGACCCTTGGGAGGAATAAGGGCTGATCTCAGCCTGCGTTCAATCATTCATACTCGGTCTCCCCTCCCCCACTCCTCCCTGGCAGCCGTCACTGACTTTCCATGAAAATAAAATAAAAGAACTACATGGGGGAAGCAGGTTTTCTTGGTTTGGTTGCAATTTCTATTTAGCTTTGGGCTCAGGGGTCTATTTTAAAGAAATGCCATCATCCTAGAGAATTCTCATACATAATAAAATATAATATAATAAAATGAAATAATAGTGGATTTCTTACCCTCACATAGAAAGCCTTTAGGAGATTTGCTTACATATTGGAAAGCTGAGGAAATCGACTGAAAAAGGAGTAACAGAAATTGGAATCCCAGAGTACGCTGAGCTAACCTCAGCAGGATAAAATTAAGGGGCATGATTTGAAGTGATAATTTTGTGTAGCCTACAGAAATGTACACAAATACAACAGTGTGATGTAGCTCAACACTGGCTCTGTCAAGATTGCCTGGGAGTGAGGGCTAAATGTCACAGTCTAAAAGATGCAGAGAGAAAAACAATTTTAGGTTATTTTAGTACTGGTGGAAAGTGCTGACCGCCTGCAGCAAATGTACCTGCTCTTGTGAAATCAGGACACGCCGCTGTATTTAAGAAGAGAGGGACTATTTTATGCCCTGTTAATTTGCTAGAGGTATGGGTATTTTGGTTATGGAGAAAAGTTTTGAAAGTCTCTTACGCGCATTATTATTATGTTTTAATTGAAGTATAGTTGATTTACAATGTTGTGTTAGTTGCTGGTGTACAGCAAAGTGATTCAGTTATACATATGTATTGTTTTTCAGATTCTTTTCTCTTATAGTTTATTATAAGATACTGAATATAGTCTCCTGTGCTATACATATACAGTAGGTCCTTGTTGTTTATGTCATGTGTGGTAGTTTATGTCTGCTAATCCCAAACTCCTAATTTATTCCCTCGTCCTTTTTCCCTTTTGGTAATCATAAGTTTGTTCTCTATGTCTGTGAGTCTGTGTGTTTTGTAGATAAGTTCATTTGTCTCATATTTTAGTTGCCACATATAAGTGTTGTCATATGGTATTTGTCTTTCTCTGTCTGATTTACTTCACTTAGTATGATTATCTCTAGGTCCATCATTCTTTTTTATGTCCTAAAGCCATTAGTTAACTTAAAAAAATAGTTTATTGTATTGCTTCAAACACTCCTGTCTTTTTATTTTTTAGTGCAAAGAGAAAAAATTATAAGAGCCTGTTGAAAAGAGAAATGACTTTTGGCTTCTTGGAATAGTTTTCTAGCATAGGGTGTCCTAGTCAAGAAATTCCCTTGTTGCAGAATTGTTCTTTTCCATCAATGAAAGACCAGAGCTGCTACCATAGGATTTGGGGACCTGTAAGGTCTCTCATGGTTTACTCCACTTTTCTGCTTTTTCTCTTCCTTAACTTCGCTTCTGACCAATGCTTGTGCTTTCCCTTTTGTTACATTTGTACCTTCCTTCTCTGCTATTCCATTTTCCTGACACACCTCTTTACCAGGTGCTCAGGGAGAACAACTAGGTGAGTACCAGCTTTCCGCTGTCCCTCTAGAGGCTTTTAACACACTGTCGGAAGAATGTTTGGGAAGCAGCTGGGATGGCTGGAGAGCTGGAGCTTAAAGACTTCTAAAGTCTGTTCTAACTTAGAAGCTCTGTGATTCTCTGAAGCCCTGTCTGAGCTGTTAGGTATTCATGTGAAACCTGATGGCCCGGGTTAATGGATAACACCCAATACTGGACAATATTGAACATTTAGGAGTTGCCTTTTAGCAATGGAATGTCCGTTTCCTAGAGATGAATGAATGCAACAGGGTGAGGTGCAGGGTGGGCAGGAAGCCTGCAGATTTCCTATCTTCCCTTTGGCCTGTCAAGGTCCATTTTCAAGGTTTTATCTCGTCTCCATGGGTAACGATGAGATTGATGGGAAGAAAACAATCTTTTCTGACAGTAAATTAAAAACAAATTCTACCTTAAAAAAGGAATTAGAACTAGGCTAGAAAAGGGGATGGTATATTGGGGGCAAATCCTGTGAACAGTGCAATGTCCAGGTGAATAGGAAGCTTTTAATAGCTAAAAGCTGAGGGACCAAGAGCTGGGCCTCTACAGAGGACAACAGGAAACTGGAAGCCCTGGGGGTCGGGGAGGGGACCAGTGGGGACTTGTTGAAGCACCGCCTTTAGAGAGTCGGTTTTAGTTGGTTGAAGTGGGATTCAGGAACCTGCATTTTAGGTACAAGTCCAGGTGATTCTGATTCAGGCGACCTTCCAAACCAGGCCTTGACAAACACTGAGTTGAGATGTGTCTCTGGGTTGTTATCCTCACCCTTGGCTGTGCATTGGAACCACTTGGGATGCTTTAAGAATGCTGAGTCTGGGGCTTCCCTCATGGCGCAGTGGTTGAGAGTCCGCCTGCCGACGCAGGGGACGCGGGTTCGTGCCCCGGTCCGGGAAGATCCCACATGCTGCGGAGCACCTGGGCCCGTGAGCCATGGCCGCTGAGCCTGCGCGTCTGGAGCCTGTGTTCCGCAGCGGGAGAGTGAGAGGCCTGCGTACCCAAAAAAAAAAAAAAAAAAAAAAAAAAGAATGCTGAGTCTGGTCCCCACCCCAGAGATTCTGGTATGCTGGGCCCAGGGGCCTGTATCAGCTCCCAGGGGAATCTGACATCAGAGGAAGTTTAGAGCCACTGCTTCTTTGGAGCAGAACCGCAGACTGATGGGACGCCGATACGATTAATTTGGACTTCATTATGGTGATCCAAATACAGATGGAGCTGAAGTTTATATTTGTATAATTTGTGAGAAAATGGTGTGCTAAGATTAATAGTGTTTCTAATGTTGTAAAGAGATTATGTAGGCCATTTACAAAAATAAATTCAAGCATTCTTCAAAGCCCTTAGCATTTACATGCAACCCACGTTATACACAACGGGTCTTAGCATCGTGCTTATTCTAGGTGTTTTTAATTTATTAAAGAATGTCAGGATTTCTGTGAGCTCTCACATTGTTTGCTGTTTATTTATGTTATTGTTACATAATTGAAAATTAAGAAAATGATGTTTCTCAAATGCTCCAAAATCAAGACTCTCCCCACCCCCGGCCCTTTAGAAGAGGTTATGGCCATTCCTTTGTGACAGGGTTCCACATTGTGAGACTGTATGATACTGCCGAGTAGAATTCGAATTTGGATTTGCTTTTGTTAAACCGCTAGGGAGAGAACATTGGCTCCTTTTATAACTACTTTTTTCCTAATTAATTTTAAATGTGAGATATTTACAAATATCAAAATGTTGTGCAATCAGTCTAACAAATAATACCTTGGCATCCCCAACTTGTATGTTTTTCCCCAATTATTTTCTGTTATTGATAGAATCAACTAAATCATGACACTAGTAACACTAAAGCTATTAACTTCAGTGAATTCTAAAGCTGCTTTTCACTCACTCAAGTGAAGGGAACTCTGCGCCCGTCTCCGTGTCCTGGTCCCCGGACTCCTTCTGTCACCTGCGGTGGAGAGTGATCGAGACCTGTCCAGCGTTTTCTGCCTTCTTCTCTATTGTGGTTTTTGAAACCTGAAAGCCACGATTCGGCACCTCCTTTCTCTGTCCCTGGTAGCAGCCCTCCTCTAAGGGCGGGCGGCTCAGGCCTGGGCTGGGGGCAGAGATCTTGGAATACAAGGAGGTTTGGGGGTACAGAACTCACTGGTTATAATACTTTAACATTGTTCTCCTGCCCCTTTCTGCTGGTGAGAGAGGAGGCAGACAGGATGTGTGGGGAAATGGCCTTGCAGGATGGCTGGGCCTCAGGCAGTTTGCAGGGAGGGAGGATGGAGAGTCGTTTCTTAACCAGTTAGGGACCGAAGAGCTTGTCAGGTAAAAAACAAACCTGGGCTTAGGTAAGGAGAGGCTTCATTGGAAAGGGCTATTGCAGCCAAGAAGGGGAGCTATTGCATAAGAGGAGGGGGCTTTTGTAATAGGGAGAATGCGCTGACTGTAAGCTCAGCAGACGTCTCAAAGGGCAGGCAGAAAGGGGCTAGATAGGGAGCAGACAGGGCTAGAAGGACTGTATGTACAGGGGTAGCATTCACAGGTAGACTGATCTGGCAGTGGAACAGTTTTGTTTTTTTTCTTTTTTCTGTATTCATTTGCTGGGGCTGCTGTAATGAAGTGCCACAAACCAGATGCGTTAAAACAGTAGAAATTTATTCTCTCACAGTTCAGGAGGCTAGAAGTCCAAAATCAAGGCATTGGCAGGGTTGGTTCCTTCTGGAGGCCCCGAGGGAGACACTCTCCCATGCCTCTCTCCTGGCTTTCGGTTGTGGCTGGCAGGCCTTGGCCCTCCTTGGCTTATAGATGCCTCACTCCAGTGTCTGCCTCTGTCTTCACATGGTGTTCTCCCTCGGTGTCTGGGTGTTTCCTCTTCTTGTAAGTTTGCCAGTCATATTGGATCAGGGCCCACACTAATTAGTGTGACCTCATTTTATCTAATTATATCCACAAAGACCCTGTTTCCAAATAAGATCACATGCTGAGGTCCTGGGGATTTGGACTTCAAATAGGGGAACACAGTTCAGCCCATAACCTTGTAGTTAGGGGCCCTTAAAGAGGTCGTTCTGTATTCTGATGCTGGTTCAGGCTGAGGATGGATCCAAGTTCAAAGGTTTGCAGGGGAGAAAGCCTGATTAGAGTTTGGTCAAGTCAAGTTAGTAGATTTTGTTCAGGTTGGTCTGTGGGGACAGTTCAGTTCAGCTATCATTTATGAGACAAAGAATGGGAATTTGGAGGGTCTGTGTCTGGCTTTGTCATTGGCGAGTGTTAGATTTAAGTCATATGTGGAAGGTGGCTCGTTGCTGTAAGTAGTTTCCTGGAACACTAAGGTTTGGAGTTTCTCAGCCATCACTGTTTTCCAGGACCATGGGCTCAGGTTAAATTCAACTTTGTCGATTTCTTTGAAAATCTGATGAGAATTACGGGCTCTCTTTCTGGAAGAATGCTCGTATGTAGAGATACATGAATATTTGCATACAATTTCAGTGGATTCTTAGACCCTTTGGAGCCTTCTGAGCTGTAGAGGTCCATGGGTTCCAGGTTAAGAAAAATAGAAAGAAAGAAAGAAAGGCAAGGAGTAAGGGCAAGTCCAGGGGTGACCGGGTGGCAGCGGGCAGTCCTGTTGGAGGATGAGGGAAGTGTAGGGAGTGTTGTAGTAGGCGTGGCTGGAAAGGTAGTGTTGGGGCCAGAGTCTCCAGGGCCTTGCATGGGAGTCTCATTTGGTTGGCAACGAGAAGCCCGTGGAAGTTTTTGAGCAGAAATTTTCAAGACTGTGCTTTGGGAAGATTTTATTTCGACAGTGTTGTACTGAAGTGGGGAAAAGACTGACCGTGAGGAGAGGCATTAGAAAGTTATTGCAGTAAATTCTCATGCCACACATATTCATGGATTATATTTATCACTTTTGTTTTAATATCTGTAATACTAAAACACTTAGTAAAAGCACTTAGTCTTGTGGTCGTTAAGGAGTTTGCTTATTGTTGGAAACTCACAGAACCTTCATGTATTGGTCTGCTAGGGCTGCCATAACAAAATACCACAGACTGGGTAGCTTAAATGTCAGAGATTTGTTTCTTACAGTTCTGGAGGCTGGAAGTCCAAGAGTAAGGTGTTGGCAGGTTTGCTTTCTGCTGAGACCTGTCTCCTTGGTTCACAGTGGACCACCTTCTGGCTGTGTCCTTAATGGTCTTTCCTCTGTGCACCCACATCCCTGGTGTCTCTTTGTTTTCTTATAAGGAGACCGGTGCTATGGGATTAGGGCCCCACCCTAACAATCTCATTTTAACTTCATCACTTCTTTAGAGACCTTATCTCCAAATACGGTTTCATTCTGAAGTACTGGGGGTTGGGACTTCGACTTATGAATTTTGGGGGAACACAATTCAGCCCATAACACTTCTCAAGGGACCAGTGCCCCATCAGAGCACAATGTTGGTATTTCTCCCAGGATTATGCAGGGATCTCTGCCAGGAAAGCTAAGGAGAACAGTGTGTATCTCCGGAAGACACCAAGCACCCAGCACCGTACAGGGATACTTCTGCCTCGGTTCTGTGCCTTATTTCATCACACATAGTAGGATGATTGACATGAGCCCTTTTTGAAAAGGATGCTGATGGCTGAAACTGAACGGATGACATTTAATTGGTTGGGGCAAGGAGACTGTCAGTGGTGAGGCCAGTGCGTGGAGTGTAGTGATATCCATAATTATCATTCTGATATGAAAGTCATTTGAGCCAAAAAGATACATGAAAAAAATGAAATGGTAATGTTAAGGTCTGGTTTTGCTCAACGCTTCCTGTTGACAGTTTCTTAATTGCTTTTGGAATTATTCCTTTTCCATTATTTTCTATTCGTTGAGTCTCTTGGGAGCAATGCCCTTCTCTCACCCCCATTCAGGCCCCGGAGGGTTGGCAAGCCTGTGCTTCTCCATCTGAGTCACTTTAGTTCAGAACAAAGTCCCATATTAGCGCCATGAATCTGCTTTCTCACGTGTGAAGAAACCGCACCTTGGTGATTTTTCTCTTCCTCTCTGTTTCCTAATAATAAAAGTACCCTCAATTACATAATCTCACAAGGTTTTTCCTTGTTCAAAAACAATGGTGAGGATGGACTAGCAGAGCAGGCCTTAGAATGACCCATGGGACAAGAGACTAGAAAAGAAAGTTACTTATCCATAAACTCATTGCCGTTGAATCCATGCATCCTTAGAATTCAAGATAATGTTAATGCTGGCTGACATACTTAAGTATTTCCTCTGTACCTGCACTCTGTTAGGTGCCTTTTTTTTTCTTTTTTTTTTTTTTTGCAGTATGTGGGCCTCTTACTGTTGTGGCCTCTCCCGTTGTGGAGCACAGGCTCCAGACGCACAGACTCAGCGGCCATGGCTCATGGGCCCAGTCCGAACCCGTGTCCCCTGCATCGGCGGGCGGACTCTCAACCACTGCGCCACCAGGGAAGCCCTGCTAGGTGCCTTTTATACACTCTCTTAAGCAATCCCAAACAACCTTATGAGTTGCATTCTGGGATTAGCTATATTTTAAGGCTTAGAGACATAGGAAGCTTGCCTTGCACTTTACAGCTAGAAAGGCACAAGGGCAGGACTTGAAGCCAAGAGGGAGAGATTTCAAAACCTGGGCCACTTTTCTTGTTTAAAACCTGATTCTCTTCTTTCAGACCAGATTAACCTGCCAAATGCAGAACAAGCAAACACAGTATGTCTACAGTATTGCTGTCATTTCTAAGAAACCTAGTGATTAGACTGCTGAGAAGTAACTGTGAATTGCTAATAACCAATGTAAAATTATGATCAGTAATTCCTATTTTCGTATTAGATTCAAAGATGCTGAAGGAGAGGGTAAGGTTTTAAATTGTCCCACGTTTGAAACCATCAGCAGCATTGGGTCCCCATTCATTCATCCTTCCATTCTTTCAATAAAATACATGCAGGTGTTCTGTAAACATCTGTCCCTGTTTCAGCTGCAGCTTTTCGCAGATTGTCCACGTCCACAACTCCTCCAGCTGTGACCTTCAAGACTTCAAAGACCTGGGGTGCTTTTCTTTCACTCGGCCCCTTGAGGGTTTGATAGTATCCCGGTGGGGCTGTCCTTTGAGTGAGCACAAATTAGGCTTGTCCTTTGTGAGTGACTTCACCCTGAATAGCAAGTCATTAAAACCATGGGGACCTCCAAAGGCTGTGTGGATACATCCAGAAATGATCAGATCACTCATTTCTGAGTAACATTATTGCAAATCAAGGTATGGGAAGTTTATCTGTTTTTACCTCATTAAAACTTTAGCAAGTTTCAAAATCACTTTGATATTTTTTTGATTAAAACTTTTGGGAGGAAGATTTAAATATATTTGTTTGCGTGTATGAAATACAGATTAGGTAGAAAGCCCCTGAGTTTGATTCAGTTTTAATATTCAAGCATTGTGACTAAGGATTATGTTGTTGTCACTGATGCCTTAACCGTGAAAACTCACAGTTGTGTGGTATATATTTTGAAGCCGATTAAAGGTATACTTCTTGCCCTCATTATAATTAGAGAAATCATACGTAGTGCCAGTCAACTTCAGGGGTCAGAGGCATTCCTTCAATGGTTAATGGACATTTAAACATTTTTTTCCTTTTTTATCAAGGTATTTAAAAAAGCTTTTATTTTATTTACTTACTTAAAAAGTATGCTTTGAATCTTCAAGATGAAAACAGTTGGAATTTTCAGAAGAGTGGGAAAAAGGAGTTTGGGACTCAAACTGTAAAAAAGTGACCTAACAATGTTGAGAAGTGAGCATTTCTACAAAATGAAATTTCCAGATAAATGAAGCTTTCCTCCTTAACTATCAAAGCATTCTTTGTTAGTGTCAGTTTCTAAATTGTGTTCCACGCTTCCTAGCCATTGTGTAAATAGTGGCTAATGTAAGGAATATGTCAGTGTTACACAGTTAAAACCTCAGGCTCTGGACACTTCCTGGCTTCCAATTTTGTTTTATCACTTGTAGCTGTGTTCCCTTGGCAAGTTGTCAAACCACTTGACCTCAGTTTCCTGGTCTGTGAAATGGGAATAATGATAGTGTTTCCCTGGTAGGTACATTGGGAGGATTAAATGAGTTAATATTTGTCAAGTGTCGGGTATGCACTAAGCACACAGTAAATGTTAGCTGTTCTTATGTAAATTTTTTGATTTATATTATGAACATAACTTAGATACCGTACGATGCTCTGATGTGGCAGTGATCTCAGGGATGGTCATAGGACTCCTGATTTTTCTTCATTCTTTCGATTGCTTTGGATGAGTTTTCTCCCCCACATGTTTTTGTTTCTACTTTTATCATTGATTCATTCCATGGTGGTTAGGAGGACAGGTTTTGGAAATGAGAGATCAGGGTTTGACTTTTGACTTTATCATTCCCCAACTCTGAAAACCTGTGCAAGTTATTTCACCTCTGTGCGTCTCAGTGCTCTTATATGTGACCCGGGCTAGTTGTGCCATTCTCTTCAGAGGAAAAGTTCGGCACGGGGTAGTGATAGCTGCCTTACTATCCTTAGTTTTTATGTATGCATAGTTGCCTGGAAAAGATCCTGAAGGTAATCTTGTGATTTTCCTTCAGAATAAAGTTTGTAAATGTATACGTATATATATAGTTATATATATTTATTTATATATAGTTACATATAAATATACACATATATAATTTTTCCTTCTTTTTTTCAAAGTAATATCGTTTTAATAGTACACATTTTATTTTTCTGTTAGTTTCTGATTTATAACAAAGTGAATCAGTTATACATATACATACGTCCCCGTATCTCTTCCCTCTTGCCTCTCCCTCCCTCCCACCCTCCCTGTGCCACCCCTCTAGGTGGTCACAAAGCACGGAGCTGATCTCCCTGTACTATGTGGCTGCTTCCCACTAGCTATCTATTTTACGTTTGGTAGTGTATATATGTCTCTGCCACTCTCGCACTTTGTCTGAGCTTACCCTTCCCCCTCCCCGTATCCTCAAGTCCATTCTCTAGTAGGTCTGTGTCTTTATTCCCGTCTTGCCCCTAGGTTCTTCATGACAATTTTTTTTTTTTTTTTACATTCCATATATATGTGTTAGCATACGGTATTCGTTTTTCTCTTTCTGACTAACTTCACTCTGTATGACAGACTCTAGGTCCATCCACCCCATTACAAATAGCTCAATTTCATTTCTTTTTATGGCTGAGTAATATTCCATTGCATATATGTGCCACATCTTCTTTATCCATTCATCCGATGATGGACATTTAGGTTGCTTCCGTGTCCTGGCTATTGTAAATAGAGCTGCAATTTTGGTACATGACTCTTTTTGAATTATGGTTTTCTCAGGGTATATACCCAGTAGTGGGATTGCTGGGTTGTATGGTGGTTCTATTTTTAGTTTTTTAAGGAACCTCCATACTGTTCTCCATAGTGGCTGTATCAATTTACATTCCCACCAACAGTGCAAGAGGGTTCCCTTTTCTCCACACCCTCTCCAGCATTTACTGTTTGTAGATTTTTTGATGATGGCCATTCTGACAGGTGTGAGATTATATCTCATTGTAGTTTTGATTTGCATTTCTCTAATGATTAATGACGTTGGGCATTCTTTCATGTGTTTGTTGGCAATCTGTCTTTGGAGAAATGTCTATTTAGGTCTCCTGCCCATTTTTGGATGGGGTTGTTTGTTTTTTTGTTATTGAGTTGCATGAGCTGCTTGTAAATTCTGGAGATTAATCCTTTGTCAGTTGCTTCATTTGCAAATATTTTCTCCCATTCTGAGGGCTGTCTTTTGGTCTTGTTTATGGTTTCCTTTGCTGTGCAAAAGCTTTGAAGTTTCATTAGGTCCCATTTGTTTATTTTTGTTTTAATTTCCATTTCTCTAGGAGGTGGGTCAAAAAGGATCTTGCTGTGATTTATGTCATAGAGTGTTCTGCCTATGTTTTCCTCTAAGAGTTTGATAGTGTCTGACCTTACATTTAGGTCTTTAATCCATTTTGAGTTAGTTTTGTGTATGGTGTTAGGGAGTGTTCTAATTTCATTCTTTTACATGTAGCTGTCCAGTCTTCCCAGCACCACTTATTGAAGAGGCTGTCTTTTCTCCACTGTATATTCTTGCCTCCTTTATCCAACAGAAGGTGACCATATGTGCGTGGGTTTATCTCTGGGCTTTCTATTCTGTTCCATTGATCTATATTTCTGTTTTTGTGCCAGTACCATACTGTCTTGATGACTGTGGCTTTGTAGTATAGTCTGAAGTCAGGGAGCCTGATTCCTCCAGCTCCGTTTCTCTTTCTCAAGATTGCTTTGGCTCTTCGGGGTCTTTTGTGTTTCCATACAAATTGTGAAATTTTTTGTTCTAGTTCTGTGAAAAATGCCAGTGGTAGTTTGATAGGGATTGCATTGAATCTGTAGATTGCTTTGGGTAGTAGAGTCATTTTCACAACATTGATTCTTCCAATCCAAGAACATGGTATATCTCTCCATCTATTTGTATCGTCTTTAATTTCTTTCATCAGTGTCTTATCATTTTCTGCTTACAGGTCTTTTGTCTCCTTAGGTAGGGTTATTCCTAGATATTTTATTCTTTTTGTTGCAATGGTAAATGGGAGTGTTTTCTTAATTTCACTTTCAGATTTTTCATCATTAGTGTATAGGAATGCAAGAGATTTCTGTGCATTAACTTTGTATCCTGTTACTTTACCAAATTCATTGATTAGCTCTAGTAGTTTTCTGGTGGCATTTTTAGGATTCTGTATGTATAGCATCATGTCATCTGCAAACAGTGACAGCTTTACTTCTTCTTTTCTGATTTGGATTCCTTTTATTTCTTTTTCTTCTCTGATTGCTGTGGCTAAAAGTTCCAAAACTATGTTGAATAATAGTGGTGAGAGTGGGCAACCTTGTCTTGTTCCTGATCTTAGTGGAAATGCTTTCAGTTTCTCACCATTGAGGACGATGTTGTCTGTGGGTTTTTCATATATGGCCTTTATTATGTTGAGGAAAGTTCCCTCTATGCCTACTTTCTGGAGGGTTTTTATCATAAACCGTTGTTGAATTTTGTCGAAAGCTTTCTCTGCATCTATTGAGATGATCATATGGTTTTTCTCCTTCAATTTGTTAATATGGTTTATCACACTGATTGATTTGCATATATTGAAGAATCCTTGCATTCCTCGGATAAACCCCACTTGATCATGGTGTATGATCCTTTTAATGTGCTGTTGGATTCTGTTTGCTAGTATTTTGTTGAGGATTTTTGCATCTATATTCATCAGTGATATTGGCCTGTAGTTTTCTTTCTTTGTGACATCTTTGTCTGGTTTTGGTATCAGGGTGATGGTGGTCTCATAGAATGAGTTTGGGAGTGTTCCTCCCTCTGCTATGTTTTGGAAGAGTTTGAGAAGGATAGGTGTTAGCTCTTCTCTAAATGTTTGATAGAATGCACCTGTGAAGCCATCTGGTCTTGGGCTTTTGTTTGCTGGAAGATTTTTAATCACAGTTTTAATTTCAGTGCTTGTGATTGGTCTATTCATATTTTCCGTTTCTTCCTGGTTCAGTCTCGGAAGGTTGTGCATTTCTAAGAATTTGTCCATTTCTTCCAGGTTGTCCATTTTATTGGCATATAGCTTGTAGTAATCTCTCATGATCCTTTGTATTTCTGCAGTGTCAGTTGTTACTTCTCCTTTTTCATTTCTAATTCTATTGAGTCTTCTCCCTGTTTTTCTTGATGAGTCTGGCTAATGGCTTATCAAATTTGTTTATCTTCTCAAAGAACCAGCTTTTAGTTTTATTGATCTTTGCTATCATTTCCTCATTTCTTTTTCATTTATTTCTGATCTAATCTTTACGATTTCTTTCCTTCAGCCAACTTTGTGTTTTTTTTGGTTCTTCTTTCTCTAATTGCTTTAGGTGTAAGGTTAGGTTGTTTCTTCCCATAAGTTTTGGGTCGTCGTGTTTTCATTGTCATTTGTTTCTAGGTATTTTTTATTTCTTCTTTGATTTCTTCAGTGATCTCTTGGTTATTAAGTATTGTATTGTTTAGCCCCTGTGTTCGTATTTTTTACAGATTTTTTTCCCTGTAATTGATATCTAGTCTCATAGTGTGTGGTCAGAAAAGATACTTGATACGATTTCAATTTTCTTAAATTTACCAAGGCTTGATTTGTGACCCAAGATATGATCTATCCTGGAGAATGTTCCATGAGCACTTGAGAAGAATGTGTAATCTGTTGTTTTTGGATGAAATGTCCTATAAATATCAATTAACTGCATTTGTTTAAGGTATCATTTAAAGCTTGTGTTTCCTTATTTATTTTCATTTTGGATGATTTGTCCATTGGTGAAAGTGGGGCGTTAAAGTCCCCTACTATGATTGTGTTACTGTCGATTTCCCCTCTTATGGCTGTTAGTATTTGCCTTACCTACTGAGGTGCTCCTAAGTTGGGTGCATAAATATTTACAATTGTTATATCTTCTTCTTGGATTGATCCCTTGATCATTATATAGTGTCCTTCTTTGTCTCTTGCAATAGTTTTTGTTTTAACGTCTATTTTGTCTGATACGAGAATTGCTACTCCAGCTTTCTTTTGATTTCCATTTGTATGGAATATCTTTTCCCATCCCCTCACTTTCAGTCTGTATGTGTCCCTAAGTCTGAAGTGCGTCTCTTGTAGACAGCAAATATATGGGTCTTGTTTTTGTATCCATGCAGCCACTCTATGTCTTTTGGTTGGAGCATTTAATCTATTTACATTTAAGGTAATTATTGATATGTATGTTCCTATTCCCATTTTCTTAATTGTTTTGGGTTCGTTATTGTAGGTCTTTTCCTTCTCTTGTGTTTCCTGCCTACAGAAGTTCCTTTAGCATTTGTTGTAAAGTTGGTTTGGTGGTGCTGAATTCTCTTATCTTTAGCTTGTCTGTAAAGGTTTTAATTTCTCCGTCAAATCTGAATGAGATCCTTGCCTGGTAATCTTGGTTGTAGGTTTTTCTCCTTCATCACTTTAAATATGTCCTGCCACTCCCTTCTTGCTTGCAGAGTTTCTGCTGAAAGATCAGCTGTTAACCTTATGGGGATTCCCTTGTGTGTTATTTTTCCCTTTCTGCTTTTAATACTTTTGCTTTGTATTTAATTTTTGATAGTTTGATTAATATGTGTCTTGGCGTGTTTCTCCTTGGATTTATCCTGTATGGAACTCTCTGTGCTTCTTGGACTTGATTAACTATTTCCTTTCCCATATTAGGGAAATTTTCAACTATAATCTATTCAAATATTTTCTCAGTCCCTTTCTTTTTCTCTTCTTCTTCTGGGACCCCTCTAATTTGAATGTTGGTGCGTTTAATGTTGTCTCAGAGGTCTCTGAGACTGTCCTCAATTCTTTTCATTCTTTTTTCTTTATTCTGCTCTGCAGTAGTTATTTCCACTATTTTATCTTCCAGGTCACTTATCCATTCTTGTGCCTCAGTTATTCTGCTGTTGATCCCTTCTAGAGAATTTTTAATTTCATTTATTGTGTTGTTCATCAGTGTTTATTTGCTCTTTAGTTCTTCTAAGTCCTTGTTAAACGTTTCTTGTATTTTCTCCATTCTATGTCCAAGATTTTGGATCATCTCTACTATCATTATTCTGAATTCTTTTTCAGGTAGACTGCCTATTTCCTCTTCATTTGTTAGATCTGGTGGGTTTTTGCCTTGCTCCTTCATCTACTGTGTGTTTCTCTGTCTTCTCATTTTGTTTAGCTTGCTGTGTTTGGGGTCTCCTTTTTGCAGGCTGCAAGTTCGTATTTCCCGTTGTTTTTGGTGTCTGTCCCCAGTGGCTAAGTGGATTGTGTAGGCTTCCTGGTGGAGGGGACTAGTGCCTGTGTTCTGGTGGATGAGGCTGGATCTTGTCTTTCTGGTGGGCAGGTCCATGTCTGGTGGTGTGTTTTGGGGTGTCTGTGGCCTCATTATGATTTTAGGCAGCCTCTCTGCTAATGGATTGGGTTGTGTTCCTGTCTTGCTAGTTGTTTGGCATAGAGTGTCCAGCACTCTAGATTGGTGGTTGTTGAGTGGAGCTGGGTCTTGGCGTTGAGACGGAGATCTCTGGGAGATTTCCACCGTTTGATATTACGTGGAGCTGGGAGGTCTCTTGTGGACCAGTGTCCTGAACTTGGCTCTCCCACCTCAGAGACACAGCCCTGACTCCTGGCTGGAGCACCAAGACCCTGTCATCCACACGGCTCAGAATATAAGGGAGAAATAAGAAAGAAAGAAAGAAAGAAGAAGATAAAATAAAATAAAGTTATTTTATAAATAACTTTATTTTAAGATAAAATTATTAAAATAAAGTAAAATAAAATTATTAAAATAAAGTAAAATAAAATTATTAAAATTAAAAAACAATTATTAAATTTTTTTTTAAAGTTATCAAAAAAAGAAAGAAAGAAGGAAGAGAGCAACCAAACCAAAAAACAAATTCACCAATGATAACAAGTGCTAAAAGCTATACAAAAAAAAAAAAAAAAATGGACAGACAGAACCCTGGGACAAATGGTAAAAGCAAAGCTATACAGACAAAATCACACACAGAAGCATACACATACACAGTCACTAAAAGAGAAAAAGGGGGAAAAAAAAAAAAAAATATATATATATATATATACTGTTGCTCCCAAAGTCCACCTCCTCATTTTGGGATGATTCATTGTCATTTCAGGTGTTCCACAGATGCAGGTACATCAAGTTGATTGTGGAGCTTTAATCCGCTGCTCCTGAGGCTGCTGGGAGATATTTCCTTTTCTCTTCTTTGTTTGCACAGCTCCCGGGGTTCAGCTTTGGATTTGGCCCCGTCTCTGCGTGTAGGTCGCCTGAGGGCGTCTGTTCTTCGCTCAGACAGGACGGGGTTAAAGGAGCCGTTGATTCGGGGTCTCTGGCTCACTCAGGCCGGGGGGAGGGAGGGGCACGGAGTGCGGGTTGGGCCTGCAGCGGCAGAGGCCAGCGTGACGTTGCACCAGCGTGAGGTGCACCGTGCGTTCTCCCAGGGAAGTTGTCCCTCGATCCCGGGACCCTGGCAGTGGCGGGCCGCACAGGCTCCCCGGAAGGGAGGTGTGGATAGTGACCTGTGCTTGCACACAGACTTCTTGGTGGCGGCAGCAGCAGCCTTAGCATCTCCTGCCCGTCTCTGGGGTCCGTGCTTTTAGCCGCGGCTCACACCCATCTCTGAAGCTCGTTTAAGCAGCGCTCTGAATCCCCTCTTCTCGCGCACCAGGAAACAAAGAGGGAAGAAAAAGTCTCTTGCCTCTTCGGCAGGTCCAGACTTTTCCCCGGACTCCCTCCTGGCTAGCCGTGGCGCACTAACGCCCTGCAGGCTGTTTTCATGCCGCCAACCCCAGTCCTCTCCCTGCGCTCAGCTCCCAGACCCGCCCGCCCCGGCGGGGGAGCAGACAAGCCTCTCGGGCTGGTGAGTGCCGGTCGGCCCTGATCCTCTGTGCGGGAATCTCCCCGCTTTGCCCTCCGCACCCCTGTGGCTATGCTCTCTTCCGTGGCTGTGAAGCTTCCCCCCTCCGCCACCCACAGTCTCCACCCGCGAAGTGGCTTCCTAGTGTGTGGAAACCTTTCCTCCTTCACAGCTCCCTCCCACTGGTGCAGGTCCCGTCCCTATCCTTTTGTCTCTGTTTATTCTTTTTTCTTTTTCCCTACCCAGGTACGTGGGGGGTTTCTTGCCTTTTGGGAGTTCTGAGGTCTTCTGCCAGTGTTCAGTAGGTGTTCTGTAGTTGTTCCATGTGTAGATGTATTTCTGGTGTATCTGTGGGGAGGAAGATGATCTCCGTGTCTTACTCTTCCGCCGTCTTGAAGCTCCTCCTCTCCGTTACTTCTGTTTAGATGCTGAGGCAGCCGGATGTTTTACTTACAGGCAAATAGGCTATTAATATACATTCATGGATTTCAGGTATTCCACAAAATATTATAAAATATTCATAAATAATATAAATATCTAAGTAATATATAATAATAGACTGGAAATCACTGTAGTAATATTATATCCACTATTATTCAATTATTGAAAAATACAGTATTGGCCATTTTCCTAGCATGTGGTAAGTTACTTTAAATGAGTTTTCCAGATACCTGAACTCTACTCTTTAAGTTCTGATATTTTTCTTGGCAGTCATTTTTCGGGAATGGCCCCCAGTGCACTATATGTGTCAGCAGAACATACAGAACATAATTTAACCTTTTTGTTGACTCAAGAGCATGGTTTTGAGCATTAATTGTGGATTGTTCAGTAACTACAACCATATACAGGTGATCAGAAGGCCGTGGGCTGCTGCCTCTCCACCTAGCGGCCTCAGGCGGCCAACATGTTGATTCCATGTTTCTTCCTTTTATATGTTTTGCTGCTTCTCTGTGCTTATGTCAGTGAGTCAGTCTATAGCAACAACTTCTCTTTCTAATGTGTTGCTTCTAATTTATTTTGGGCTGTGAAACCAGATAGTCAATTTTGTTAGGTTCGTCTTCAAAATGAGAATAAACTATTCTGATCAAAAGCCATGTCTGTGAGTAGACTGTATGGTTGTTCAATGAGTTTAAAAGTCATTAGGATTTTAAGTTATGTTTAATGGCATATGCTAAGTAGGTGAATTAATATACAAAATTTTGATTGGACTGTGAGACCACATTGAGGTGTTAAAAGAAAAACACAAAGGAATTTAAAAAAGGGAATGTCATTTCATTTGGTTTGTATGAAAGTTCCTGAATTGGCATACCTCCAAATTACTAAGTTAAGCAAATTTACTAAATTAGTCAACCTCAGTCTACAAATAGTCACAAATAGAATATGAAATACGCAACACTGGAATTTGAAAGGCTGCTGGAACATGATGCCGGTGGAAGAACTAAGGCTTGTGGAGTCAGAATTCCAAGGACGTGGACTGTGTGTCCTCTTTAGGTCACTTGGGCACCAGCTCTGTGATGCTGATTAAATATGGTGAGCTACATTTTCACTTAACGTGAGGGTCCTTGAAAATGGGTCTTCATGAAGCCAACAGAGGTCGCATTGAGAATGACTGAGCTGCCGATATTCTGGAATCACATGTAAGGCACACATTAAAAAATATCTGGTGTGGTTCCCTTTTTCAGTCCTATATTTTTCTCAGGGAGGAAGTGGTGAGAACTCTTGCCCAAGTGAATTGTTTTGGCTTTGCGTTATCTTCTTCTTAGACTGGGAATGTTGTCTTTTTTGGGTCCTTCACACCGTGTAGCTTTTTGTTGTATAACAACACTAAATATTTCCTTCTACCTCCAGAAAGTATGGAATTTTGGATCCACTATTTCCTGGCCAGTACCATATGTGATTTTAAAAAAAAAGGGTTGTTATGATCTTTCTGCATGTATTATTTTCCTCTTAGGGTATAGGGCTGGTGGGCTCTGGAGGCCGTTAGGTGCAGCCTTTCATGCAGGGAAAGGGTGGTTATTTTCATTTGACAGATGCAGAAAACCAAAGCTTAGGGACAGGTGACTTGTCTAAGCTCAGAGGACTGGGGACTGGCTTTCTGATCTGGGACCCTTTTCTTGCTTATTACACACTCTTTTTCTCTGGCTTCTTTATGAAGTACAGAAATAAATTACTTAAAATATTAGAAAAACAAATGCCACCTTTTTTTTTGATAAAAAATTGAAGTCTGAAGGAATACAACTAATGTGTTTGATACGATCCCTTTTCAGAGGGCTGTTAGTTGTTGAGAACAGTTGTATCTAAGCAAAAGTAATTTGAAAAATAATTTTTCATTATCTAAATTATGAGAACTTATTTGGAATAATTGTCACAGGTGACAAAGTTTTAATTCAAATGAGAAGCAAATCAGTGTTTTAAATAGTTCTATATAATTAGGTGGAAATTATTTGAATAAATTAGATCTAAATCCTGGAAACTGTGTCATAATCTCTATTCTAGAATGCAAATTTACTGTTATAGAATCAAGAAAGGGAGCTTTTTCTTTTTTTGTTTTTAAATTTACCATTATCTCTATACTGATTTTTGTCATCACGCTGATGTTGAGCTTTGATAAATAAGACCAAGTGGGATAAAGGATTTCCTGTTTACTGAGTTTGATTTGTGTGATGTGAAATTGACGGGAGGTTGAAATGCCTACTTTTCATTTGTTAACATCTCTATGGTGGATGTGCTCTGGTGTCAGCAAGTATCAGTCATATTCAGGGCCTCTCTGTGGCAGGTTGTCACACCAGAGCTAGAGCAACCTGCATCAGTCCCTCTACATAACCAGGCCAGTTCTCGGCCCAGTGACCAGGATGGGCCCACATCCAGGTAGACACTATGATTTAAGGTACATCAGGAATGGCATCACCTCAGGGTATTAGGGATTAATATCATTGTAGATGTCAGACCTTCCAAGGGCCTAGACTTTATCTAGACTCTAGACAACTCTATCCTTTTTACCTGTGATAACCAGAGACGGGGATGACTGCGTAAGTGGGTGGAGCTTGCCATGGTAGTATTCTCTCTTCTACAGCAGTGTTTCTGGGCACAGAGAAGGGAAGGAGGGACACACACTATGTAGGAGTGTATCTTCGGAGTGATCTGTGGATTGGCTGAAATGATATGTAATGTGTGCTCTCATTTTGATAACAGCACCCTGGATCAGAGGTGACCACTTTATAACTGAGTATACTCTAAGAATCAGGGCTTGATTGTGTTTTACCATAATTGACTAATGAGAAGAAACAGCAGTACTAAATAAATGATGTACTCGCTTCAAGTAAGGGTCAAAAGTCATCATGGCACCACACGACAAAAGTTTTAAGATGGGTTGAATGCCGAGAGGATGCGGGGGGATTTAACGTCACAGTGGCCCTCGCGGCCCTGGTAGTAGCGTGGGTGGGCGAGCTCAAGAGCGCCTTCATGGAATACGGCCACCTTGTGAATAGCCAACTGGCTACAGCAAAACAGTATCCTCTGCTACATTCAATTAATTTACATTGAATTAGTTTTGTCATTTTTGATAAAATTTTTTATTTTTATTTTATATTTTTGTATCATTTTGAGCAACAATTTCAATTTCAGTTGCGGTCAGCTGGGGATCTGTGCTACTTGTTTGCCAGTAACAGGGGTCCCTTTCTTCTTCAAGTTTGATAAATTTCTCTGCTCCTTGATGACCCAGACTCTCCGAAACCCTGACTCTTTCCTGGATCTTACTTACCTGCTCTTCCTGTAGCTGCTTGCATTGTAGTAACTGTCAAGAGGAATTGTTTTTTGGCCCCCAGGATCATAGTGCAGGGGTGACCCCCGAAGGAACCCTGTGCTTTGTCCTCTAGAGAACGATTCTAAACCCTCGCTTTGGACCATTTGGAAGATGCACGTCAGGGTGGGAAAATGTTGCTAACTGTCCTGCCTTATTGCAGATTAGGGCTGTCAACCTGGGGCCCCTCCTTTCCCGCTTGTTTGAAGCAATTTCCCTGATTCAGAACTGAGTGACAGATGTGGTGTCGCAGGCTGTGCAGGAAGAGCCGACAGGGAAATGTGACCCAGTAAAGCTGCCTCGGTCTCTAGCCTGCACCTACTGTGACTTCAGAAACTAGCTTCCAAGGGCCCTTTCAAAAAATAGCATCCTCGGAACAGGCGGCCACTTGCTGGGAATGTTTTCGAGGCATCCGTTCTTCTGTCCGAAAGCATCAGCTCTGTTCATGTTCACGGGGAATTAAGAAACATCAGGAAAGTTTGAAGAAAGGGGAGCATAAGGTTGTGAGAGGGGATAGAAGACAGAGTTTGAAATCTGTGTAGCGCCTCTCCAGATTGTTCTAGACAGACTTGGGTGATTCCTGTGTATCACTCCAAGAATAAGACGTTATCAGTGTGACTGCTGGTCCTGATTGTACAGAATGCTCGACGTCAAGTGACTGTATCTTGGGTCATGTGAGGTAAATACAACCTCATAGTAAAATCTGTTATCCTGTACATTTCATTTCCCCAACCAGACATGAAGAAAGTGGGAACTGGTCCCTTGATTTTTTAAAATTTATTTATTTTTATTAATTAATTAATTTATTTTTGGCTGTGTTAGGTCTTCGTTTCTGTGCATGGGCTTTCTCCAGTTGCGGCAAGCGGGGGCCACTCTTCATCGCAGTGCACGGCCCTCTCACTCTTGTGGCCTCTCTTGCAGTGGAGCACAGGCTTCAGACGCACAGGCTCAGTAGTTGTGGCTCACGGGCCTAGTTGCTCCGCGGCATGTGGGATCCTCCCAGACCAGGGCTCGAACCTGTGTCTCCTGCATTGGCAGGCAGATTCTCAACCACTGCACCACCAGGGAAGCCCCGAGGTCCCTTGATTTTTTATATGATGAAACTGTAATTCAAAGTCACTGTTCACTTAGTAGAGGAGGTGGGGCCGGGACCCAAGGCCAAGAGGCCAGGCTCTTAGCTCTGTTCTTTGCCTGGTCCTTTAACTTAGAGATAACCCTGGTCTAGCCCAGAAAAACGGCAAGAAAGTCTTTTGGATCCACAGACCTACCTCTTGCCCCAAGATATTGTGATTCTGCCAATGAAATGCCCCGTAGGAGGGTCTAGGAAGAGGTTAGGAAGCAGGGCAGAGATAAAGCTGAGGGTAGAATGAGCGTCGAGCTGGTCTCACTTGCTCCCAGCGGTAATGGACTCTGGTGAGGCTGGGCAGGTTGGAGAAAACTCGAACATTCCATCTAACTGTGTTTCATATTTTTTTTCTGACGTATCTCAAATTCCCAGATACTCACTTTCAAGTATAAAACGCAAACTTTTTGGGTGGCCAGACATAAAATTACTTTTGCTTTACTCCTCACTTTCTTTGTCTGTGCCATAAAGGCCTTCATTAGTGTGTATAATTAGGAATTTAAGGCTCAGCAGTTCTGAAGAGTGGCCGAAATAAAGATGAATGATTTTCTGACTTAATAGTAGGTATAGTCATTTGTTTCCCAAGGTATGCTGAGATCCACCTGGCTCCAGCTGTCCTTCCTGAAAGGTGAATGAGTAAAAGAAAAAATCCAGACAACTTAGCAGCTCTTATGTTTTTTTTTGGGGGGGGGGAGGTATGTAGTAAAAACTTATGCCATGTATTATGTTTGTGGTGTGCGTTCACTTCTCTTGCATCTCAGATTTCTCACCTGTAAAATGGAGTTGATAACACTTGCCTAACAGTATTATTTCGACATTTAGAAATCATGTTTTTCACACTTACAGCACCGCTACAGAACATTCACTCAGTATATGAGAATTTCTATCATCACTTTTATTTTCTACACAGTATACTGATGGGTCATGTCTCGTAAGTTGAGGGTGCTGTGACTATAATCCAGGTATCTGCCTCTTTTGCACTCATATATTTGAACGCTTTGTTATGCTTTTTACAGTAGTATGCACTGATTGCCAAACTACTAAAAATGCTACTGTATTATTGGTAATGCTGTTTGGATTTTATTTCTTCCCTTTACCAGCAAAACTTCTGTTTGGGGAAGCAATTATTTATTGAATGAACTGGCTATTAACCTATATTACAGTCATCAAAATTAGATCTTTTAGTAAAGCTTTGTTTGCCAGAAATCTTCCCTGCAGAGTTGGAGACAATAAAGTGACTGATACCTGGACCTCACGTCAGACATGTTGCGATGCAAACGTTGTAATGAGGACACAAATGCGATTGAATTTTAGATAGAGCTGAGCCACTGTTTTATTTTATAGCAAGTCCCCTGTACTTTGTCTTAAATATGCAAACACATATTCTGGTCAAAATAATTTTGTACGTTGGACTAGGTTCTTGCTTTCTAATACATAGGAACGTAGCTGGGGGTGCTGCCACTTTAAGATTTCACAGTAACTCCCCCAGTTCTCCCTCCGTATGTGAATAGACGCGATAATAAAATCAATTCATAGACTTATTCACAGGATCTAGAGGTTAGCACAGAGGACCAAACATAAGTGGTTTGGAACTCGCCGTGCCCTAATGTTGCTCAAAACAGAAGCTGAGCTGAGCGCGTTGATGCTGCACCCCACCCCCATCTTCAGTCCATTCTTGCCAAGTGCAAAGGAGGGTGAGTCTCCAATTGTTCCAGTCAGTGCCGGACCCACAGCTAGCTAGCTTGCTGGAGCTGGCGCTGTCTCAGCGGACACCCCTCGTGGGCAGCCAGCACATCCTCGGTCCGGAATCTGCTGACACGTTGCACCGAGAACCCTCCTCTCCCTGACCTGAGGCACCCTTGCTGGCAGTAGCTGGTCCTACCACACAGCTCTTCCTTTACAGTATATCGCTCTCTGGGTCATTAAAAAAATTAATTTGTCTTTTTACTGAGGTATAATTGACATATTAGTTTGAGGTATACGACATAAAGATTTGATATTTGTATACATTGCAAGGTGATCACCACAAGGTCTAGTTAACATCCGTCACCATACATAGCTACGAAAATGTTTCTTCTTGTGATGAGAACTTTTAAGATTTACTCTCTTAGCAAGTTTCAGAGATGCAGTATAGTACTATGATGTATGCTCATCATCCCCAGGACCTATTTATTTTGTAACTGGAAGTTTGTACATTTTGATCCCCTTCACCCATTTTGCCCCTGCCCCCCACCATTGGCAACCACCAGTCTGTTTTGTGGATCTGTGGGCTTCTTTTTTTCAAAAATATTCTACATATAAGTGAGATCGTATGGTATTTGTCTTTCTCTGTCTTATTTCACTTTTCATAACGCTCTCAAGGTCCATCCGTATCGTTGCAAAAGGCAAGATTTCATCCTTTCTTAAAGCTGCAGTTAGGGACCCTGTGAACTCATGTGACCTCACAGGACCTTGTATTTTTTCTCGCTGAAGTGAAGATGAAACCTTTTTGCCTGCCTGCCTGCCTCTCGAGGTGGTTATGGGATCTCTCAGAGCAGCGTCAATCGCATGCATTGTCAACCCGCTGATTTCAATCATTGATCAGTAAACTTGTTCTCTCTGTGCTCTGTATACTGTTCTCTTGAAATGTCAGCTCTTTGGCTTTCTTAGGAGATGAAGACTAGTAGACAGCTGAGCATCCGGATTGTTGCACTTTCTACAGTTCTAAGTGGCAGAACTTAGGGAATTCACTTTTTATGGAAGTCATTTACGGAGTGATGTGTGTGATGCAGAACTTCTATGTATTACCTCACAACAAACTCTCTGATATAATAAGCCAGAGGGTCCCAAACTTTCTTGGTTTATGGTGGTCTTAGCATCACAGTAAACTTTTTACAGAACCTTAGGCCAAAAGAAATAGATAATGCTCCATTTCCAAAATGATGTTAAAGAAAAATCAGAGCTGGAAGTAGGTAAAGTGGCAAAAACAGATTTTATTCAGGACAATTGCGATAGAGGAAAAGGAACCTCAGCATAGAACTGGGCTCAGTTGTGAATACAGCCCGCGCAAGTGGGAATTTATAGCAGAGAGCAGGTAGGGGTCAGTGGATGGAAGATTACTAAGAGGAAACATCAAGGGCAAGGAGAGATTCTGGCTAAACTGACCTCACAGGATCCTTGCTAAAATTGTGGAATGTAGAAACAAACACAGAAGTTCAAAAGTCAAAACCTAGTTGAAAAATTCAAGGGAGCTTAAGGAGAGTTCGGTCAAGGAGAGGATCTTTGTCAGTAGAATTAGGTCTCAGCAACTCTGCCCCTAACAACGTTGTAACTGAAAAAATAAAGCACCTACATTGAAAGAAAAAAAATCACAACTTTTATCTCGTTCTTAAATAACCACGGTTATATACTAATGGGGGACGTGTGCCTACTGGGTACTCACAGCTCCTCAAATCGACCACCGCCATCCTCATTTCCTGTTCATGTTGACTTTCATGGGGTGTTTGCTTTCTTATCACAGCAATTGCTGCAAACCCAGCTTTGGCAAGATCTGATGTCATCAAAAGAAATGTAGTGGGATCTCCAGCCCTGGGCATATATCTGGATAAAACTATAACTCAAAAAGATACATGCACCCCTGTGTTCATAGCAGCACTGTTTGCAGTAGGCAAGACATGGAAACAACCTAAACGTCCATCAACAGACGAATGGATAAAGAAGATGTGGTACATATATACAGTGGAATATTACTCAGCCATAAAAAATGAAATAATGCCATTTGCAGCAACATGGATAGACCTAGAGATTACCATACTAAGTGAAGTACGTCAGAAAGAGAAAGAGAAATATCATATGATATCACTTATACGTGGAATCTAAAATATGACACAAATGAACTTATCTACTAAACAGAAACAGACTCACAGACACAGAGAAGAGACTAGTGGTTGCCAAGTGGGAGGGAGTGTGGGGGAGGAATGAATTGGGAGTTTGGGATTAGAAGGTGCAAACTATTATACATAGAATAGATAAACAACAAGGTCCTACTGTATGGCACAGGGAACTATATTCAATATCCTGTGATAAACTATCATGCAAAAGAATATGAAAAAGAATGTATATATATATATATATATGTATAACTGAATCACTTTGCTGTACAGCAGAAGTTAACACAACACTGTAAATCAACTATACTTCAATAAAATAAATTTTAAAAAATGTGGTGGGATGTAATGTTGGAACCATGTACTACCTCTATCTGGGTGTTCCCGACATCTGGCAGGTGTTGTGTATCCTGTGTTCCCTTTGAAAATTAGAAAAAAATCTACATAATCCTGGGTGTTGCTATGCCTTCATTGCAGTGGCCCACAATGCTTTGTCACCCGTTTTGGGAACTGTGGATGTACACAGCGTATGCATTGCTATTGCCATTAGACAGGTGTGGAAATGGCTTGGAGTTGCCCAGGGTGCACGAGTCTCATGAAAGGACCCCAGTCTGGAACCCGGTCCTTCTGAATGGTCTTCCAGTATGTTATGGGTGATCAAGGAAATGATGCCCTCTGTGCATGGCCAGACGGAGCAGTGGAAATCCATGGATGGTGATCTCTAGGACCCTGGGCCATCCTCAGGAGCAGCAGCTGCATATGCCCCTCTGGATGGAACTGTCCTTCTGAACGTGGATCTCAGTCATGAAGGGAGAACAGGTATCTTTCTGAATAATATTCTTCTAAGTGAACTGAATGCTCTTCAGGAAACCACTGTTTTCTTCAGCGTTCACTGACTTTGAAGCTATTTTGAGTGTTTCTTATCAAACTCTGCAGCATGACACAGTGGACCATAAACACTGCCTTTTCTGTACCATTCACACTCTTCATTGATAAAGGGCACACATCCTTCATGTTTGTTTGCGGACCTGTGCTTAGGTTTATTGGGTGTGGCTCATTCCAAAGTCTGAGAACTTTTCATCATCAAAGCAAATGGCACCGGGTCATTTTTACTATTTTAACTCTGAACAGAACTGGAAACACAAACAACATTAAAAGAATCATCTCTACAACTACACAGTTATTTTAATTCCTATTGTAGTTTTTGCAAGGTGGATTGCTTTCTCTCAGGAGATTTCGGATGTGATAAAGTTTCGTATTCTGAATATTTCTAGCTGATGGGTTGAACCAGTAATATAATTCTTGGGAAGGAGATAGTAAAAATATTTCCAGGCATTACTTCTGTCTCATTGGGGGAGCTCTATAATCATTTAGCCTTTTTTTATTTTGAAATTAAAGCTGTAAAAAGTGGATTGTATAATCCATGTAAGAAAATTGTCTTTGTCTTTTAGGTGATACATATGAGCAGTGATGTGTGACAGTGTTGATTTGTCTACAGTGTTTATCATCTGTGTCCCTCTGCCAGCACCATGGGAGCAGAGGCTCTGGCTGTTCCCAGGGTCTAGTGCAGGGATCAGCAAACTGTTTCTGCAAAGGGCTGGGTAGTGGATATTTTTGGCTTTGTCAGTCACATGGTGTCTGTGGCAGCTAGGCAACTCTGCTGATGAAGGGTATAAGCAGCCAATAATAAGTTTTGTGTTCCAGTAAAACTTTATTGATGGACGCTGAATTTTGAATCTCATATGATTTTCCACATGATGTGAAATAGTCACTTTCTTTGGATTTTTTCCAACCTTTAAAAAATGTAAAAATCATTCTTACTTTACAGGCTGGATAGGTATAGATGGTGGGCTGGATTTGGCCTGTGGGCCAAAGTGTTCTGAGCTCTGGGCTAGAGCAATGCCTGGCACACAGAAGGTGCTCAGTAAGTATTTGTTAATGATGAAGATCACAGATTAAACTGAATCTTTATTATGAAATATTTCAAACACACAGAAAAGCACAGAGAATAATATAATTAGCATCTACTACCGAGATTCAGCAGACATCATTCTGTCATATTTGCTTCAGATTTTTAATTTTTTTATAAAATAGCCAGATATAAAGCCCACCACCCCGAGCCCCAATCTGCTTGCAGATGACATGATACTATACATAGAAAATCCTAAAAGTGCTACGAGAAAACTAATAGAGCTCATCAATGAATTCAGTAAAGTTTGGATATGATTGATTACTATAGCTTTGTAGTACAGTCTGAAGTCAGGGAGCGTGATTCCTCCAGCTCCATTTTTATTTCTCAAGATTGCTTTGGCAGACTTCCCTGGCTGTCCAGTGGTTAAGACTCTGCGCTTCCACTGCAGAGGGCACGGGTTCAATCCCTGGTTGGAGAACTAAGTTCTCACATGCCTCACGGTGCGGCCAAAAAAAAAGAAAGAAAGAAAGAAAAAAAACTGATTGCTTTGGCTATTCGGGGCCTTTTGTGTTTCCATACAAATTAACATTTTTTTTGTTCTGCTTCTATGAAAAATGCCGTTGGTAATTTGACAGGGATTGCATTGAATCTGTGGATTGCCTTGGGTAGTATAGTCATTTTGATAATATGGATTCTTCCAATCCAAGAACATGGTAGTATGTCTTTCCATCTGTTTGTATCATCTTTGATTTCTTTCATCAATGTCTTATAGTTTTCGGAGTACAGGTATTTTGTCTCCTTAGGTAGGTTTATTCCTAGGTATTTTATTCTTTTTGATTCGAAGGTGAATGGAACTGTTTCCTTAATTTCTCTTTCTGATCTTTTGTTGTTAGTGTATAGAAATGCACCAGATTTCTGTGTATTCATTTTGTATCCTGCAAACTCCCTGACCCCATTTCCCTTCCTCTCTATCCAGAAACTACTGTTATTCTGAGTTGATATATAAGCTTTCTGTCTGTGTTTTTATATTTTTACAACATAGATATAAAATGTCTATAGGAGAGTCATACTGCATCTATCCTTCTGCAACTTGATTTGTTTTTTTTTTTTCACTCATTACTGTGTTTTTTCTCTGGCTGTCAGATGTAACTGTAGTTCATTCATTTAAATTTTCATGCAGTTCAATATATTCATCTTTTATAAGTCTTACTCAAGAGATTCTTTCCAGCTTTGATATCATAAAGATAGTCTCCTATATTTTCATCTAGAGCAGGAATCAGCAAACTTTTTCTTCAGAGAGTCAGCAAGTAAATATTTTAGGCTTTGCTGGCCAATTTTCTTTTGCAACTACTCAACTCTGTGAAAGCAGCCACAGGCAATACATAAACTAATGGGTGTGACTGTGTCCCAGTAAAACTTTATTTACAAAATCAGGTGATAGGCCAGATTTGGTCTGTGAACTGTAGTTTACTGACCCCTGATATAAAAGTTTTGAGGTTTTATATATATATATATATATATTTTTTTTTTTTTTTTTTTTTTTTTTTTTTGCGGTACGCGGGCCTCTCACCGCTGTGGCCTTTCCCGTCGCAGAGCACAGGCTCCGGACACGCAGGCTCAGCGGCCATGGCTCATGGGCCCAGCCGCTCTGCGGCATGTGGGATCTTCCCGGACCGGGGCAGGAACCCGTGTCCCCTGCATCGGCAGGCGGACTCTCAACCACTGCGCCACCAGGGAAGCCCTGGAATTCATTTTTTGTGTGTGTTTGGGTGTATATGGCATGGATTACATACTTACTTTAGCTACAGGGATCAGCAATTATTCAAATACCACTTACTAGTTTATCCTTTTGCATTAATTTTTAATGCCTTCCCTGTTATATAACACGTTCCTTTATATGCTAAATCTCTGTGCTCTTTTCTGACACATTGTTTATTTGTCTGTACCTGTATCAATACTATATACTGTTACAATGATTATAGACTTCTAGTAAATTTTTATATCTGGTCAGGAAAATATATCTTTATTTTTCTTCAAATTATCTTGGAAATACTTGCCCCTTTCATCTCCTGTTCAAGTTTTTGGATCAATTTGACAAATTAGGAGAAAAAAGAACATGGGATTTTGGTTGGAATTGTATCTTTCTGTCTGGATTAGTATTCTTTTTTTGTTTTTGTCCGCGCCATGGGACTTGCAGGGTCTTAGTTCCCCAGGGATTGAACCTGGGGCCCACGGCAGTGAAAGCGTGGAGTTCTAACCACAGCACCACCAGGAAATTCCCTGGATTAGTATTCTTATTACATGCTAGCTAATGACCATGGACGGGTACTCATTCTCTGAGCCTTATATACTCTCTGTATATAATTGCATACAGATAATTCTACTTAACTGGGTAGGGTTATAGTGAAAATGAAATGAGTTAAAACATGGAAAGTGCTGGGAACTGTGCGATGCATAGTGTAAGCCCTCAGAAATCTGAGTTATGTAAACCATTAGTATTCTTTGGTAGAAACCGTCTTATCAAAAGTATCAGGACAATTAATCAGGCCAATTAAAATAAGCAAGGAAATTAAGTGGGGAATCCTAAAAATGTTTCAGATATACCGTAATCGTCTTATTTTATCTTAAGATGTAGTAGGGGAAAGGGTTCTGTTGAGTCTTTACCTGCAGTTCTACATGCTGATGGTGGTGTGTTTCCTTGTGCAGTCTGTAATTTTTTGTGAGCTCATTATAGTGTTTATGTGTGCACTTGTGTGTGTGAATCTCACCTGCTCTGTGTTGTGAAAGTGTCACTCCATCACTGCTGATTCTGGTCAAGTTTTTATGTGCATTTCTTGGTTTAGGATTTCCACATCAAGGGGATGTTGTTAATTTCATGGGCTATTTATATGGAAGGTTTTGACTACTCCCAGGGCAACTCTTTTTTTTCATCCAAAGACCCTGGAGCTATGCCAGTTTTTCAGAGGTTTCTCCAGGCCTGCAGGTAGATATATCTCCAGACCACTTGCCTTTTGATAAACAGACAGGGTGGCTCTAAGAGGCTTTATGTATGGACTCAGGTATAGCTCTCCTACTTGTCTTGGGCTCAAGGCCACATTTCCCATCCCTGTGTGATTTATAGAATTCAGCCCCCGCCCAGTCCTTAGGTATTATTCCAGGTCCATATTCCCTGTGGTTAATGAAGAGCTAATGGCTCTGATTTCGAGTCCTCTTCTCTTTTCATTTCAGAAACTTGAGGATTTCTCTTCTCCCCTACCCTCTTTTAAAGCTCACCCTTGAATTAAAGCATTTTCTATGTTAACTAAAATTGTTAAATGGTTTTAGCTGGAGAAGGGTCTGCCCATCAGTTCAATCTGTTATAATAAAAGTCCTGAATAATGAAATTTCCCATCAATTAAGCTTTTATTTTCTGTGTGCCTGTAGTATTTACATATGCAAGAAAAGTGGCAGTGTCTATAATCTTTATGCAGTAACTTAATTCACATAGTCCAAGTTGGCAAGCATTATTAAATGTGATTGGTTTCATCAGCATACTAAAACAATTCAAAGGATGCTCTGTGCTCAAAAATTAGTTTGCTGAAAAACCCTTAATTCTACATGGTTATGTCTTACTGACTGTTTTTCCAGTGTGGTTTTCTACTCTTCTAATTTCATGCCTAAATTGGAAACGCTAAATATTTGGGTATTTAAAGAGATCATTTGTATTATCAGTATTGAGTGCCTTCAGGGCCACAGTGCCTCTGCTGTACCACTGTAGACATAATTATACAGGCGCCAGCTCTCTGCTGGTTTAAGGTTTAGCTCGTCATGGTCGAGGAAACCGCTCTGTGTCTTAAAGACAATGCATTGAAGACACTTTGAATGTTCTCTCTTCTGCTTCCCGGTAAAGCATTCCCCCGTCCGTAGGGCTGCACAGTTAAGGTGGTGGTGGTTTTCTATCCTTGTGCCTCCCCTCCCTGCCCTAACTCCCAGGCTGCAGACACTCCAGTCTCTGTGACCTTCCTCTTTTCTGTGCTTCACAACCCATGGCTGTTTCTAGTTGGCAGGGCTTTCATGGATGACCTCTTCCACTCTCAGCCCTGTTCTATTCCTTTATTAGTTTTTCTTTAGCTTCTTTTGTCTTTCATAACGTTAAAGGTCCTCTCAGCTTCCTCTTGGAAAAACACTTGGCCTTTTAGTAGATGTTAGCCAATCAGAGAGCTTCTTTGCAACTGTGCCCCGAGATGACTAATATGAGTATGCATGCTCTTTGGGGGTCTTTGGCTTTTGTGGATTTAAAAACAATTGCTAATGGGTATCCAGGCCCTGCTCTTTTGATGGTTTGAATTTCATTTTTTTTTGTTCTTTCTAGCTTTTCTTCTTAGTGAAGATCCCTACATGAAGCTTGCTGGTTCTAGAAGGCTTACCTCCAGGCACATGAAGTTGGACAAGAGGAAGACTTGAGATTTATCCGCAGGGCCACTGATTCTTGTCCCCATCTCCAAAGCAGATGGCTATTAAAATTAGAGCAGCTGTTTCCACTTAAGTTTAGGAAAACTGAAAAGAGGGCAAAGAGAATTTTTGTGCCTCCAGAGAGAAAAGCACACATCAAAGTGGTCAAGAGGCCAGGCAGGTACACAAGCATACAGAACACTTGACAGCTTAGAGCAAAAGCCTTTCCCAAATAAGGTTTTTTTTTTTTTTTTTTGCGTTACGCGGGCCTCTCACTGTTGTGGCCTCTCCCATTGCGGAGCCCAGGCTCCAGACGCGCAGGCTCAGCAGCCATGGCTCATGGGCCCAGCCGCTCCGCGGCATGTGGGATCTTCCCGGACCGGAGCACGAACCCGTGTCCCCTGCATCGGCAGGCGGACTCTCAACCACTGCGCCACCGGGGAAGCCCACCAAATAAGGTTTTGTGCCCTGGTTTCACAGTATCCTAGAATTTTCCCCCAACTTTTCTTAAGGATCCGGGCTATCAAGCCTAGCAGGTATGGGCTCCGAGTGAAGAATGGTCTAAAAGAAAGCAATACCCTCTCTGTTTCAGACAATAAATAGTTATTGAGTGCCTACTGCGTTCCTGGTTTTGCAGCTCCCTGCTACCCTACAGAAGTAGGGTAGCATTTGTCATTTACAACTATTTTAAGTAATGAAGAAATCAACACATTTTAATATTTGGGACCTTTGGGGCCCCTAAGAAGCGTAAAAGGTTCTTTTGAAAGTGGGAGACTGACTCCAGTCCCCACGCTGGTATGATGTATTTCACTGGCTTCCCAAAGCTTCCAGGATGGCAACCAAACCCATTAGAATAACACAGAGGCTACTGTATTTGGGCCTCTTCCCTGGCTCCTGTGGCCTCGTGTGGCTTCTGTTGCTGGAGGGTCTCCGTGGAATCCTCCTGCTGCTCCACCATCTGGGAGAAACGTCAGGAAGGAACCTTGAGGTTACTTTTGGGCAAAGGCAAGCTGGTGTCATCATCTTTGCCAGAAGCTTCAGGGATATTTCAGGAACGGGAACTCTGGGTGCAGGAAACTCTCAAAATAGGGATGCAGTTCCTGAAACTCATATAATGTTGTAAATCAACTCACTTCAATAAAAAAGATGGAAAAGGCAAAAAATTAGGGGTACAGTTGACACTGCTCTTGATGGTGTGATCTTTACCAGGGCCTCCTGCCGAGGGCAGCTACCTGTCCATCTCAGGTGACACTGAGGATGTGTGTCTCAGGTTGTGACACAGGTTACAGAGTTGGCAGATGACAAAGACATTTCCTAGGGGAAAAAAAAGACGTAAACAAAATACGCTTCTTTCGTTTGGTGGGAAACGTCACCCAGAAAGGTGTAATCCCGCACATGTGTGGACGATTCCACCCCAGACTTTAATGAACTAGCTCTTCTCAGGACAGAAGCCACCTCCCCCTATGTCTTCTCTCACGGCCAGTGTGGCTTGTCTGGGTCGAATCCCTGAGACCCCTCACCTTGGCTCTCATTGCTGTGGGTGTGTTACACGCTGTACTCTGCTCTCTCTGACTTTATCTGGGTAGAGCAGCCCCATTTGTCTGTATTCTTGGGGCTCAGACTTTGCTCTTTTGCACATCCCTGAAACTTGGTCAGCTGTTCATCCAGCAGACACTTGCGCCTACAAGTTTTCCTGGGGCTGTTTGAATGAGTGCAGAAGAAACTCTGACCTTTCCCAGCTCTTCACCCTGCCCAGACCCCCTCTAGGGCGGCGTATTTGTACAGGCTCCATGCTCCTGGGCATGCCTTCAGGCATCTCGCATTCTGTGTATGCAGAATTGGATCCTTGAACAGAACCATGAACCAGGGCCTCTGGGCGGGCGTCTTCTCTCTCTCTGAGCTGAGGGCACTCACTTCGTGTTCTTTCAAAGGTCTGATAAGCTGAGTTTGGGGTCTTTTTAGCCTGAAGCCCTTCACAGCTGACTGGAGCCAGGGTCCCCTCTATTCCTCTGTGTCCTGTGTGTCCTGCCCTCCTCTTCCTGACCCACTGGAAGGTGGCCTCTGACCCCTCTGGCTACCCAAACTGCCCTTGTCAGTGCCAAACCCAGGGTCCCCTTTGCAGTAATTGAGTTATCTTCCTCTAGTGGCCTCTGGCTGTTAGCCCCACTCTCCTTCGCAAACCCACTCCTTGACTTAACGAGGTAAAATAAGACACTTTGGAATATGGGAAGAGGTTACAATTTGGAATCACTCAGTCTTCGGTTCACCTCTCAGCTCTGACACCTACTGTGTGTGACTTTGGACCAGCTGCTTAACTTTTCTGAGCCTTAGCTCCCAGGATAAAGTGAGGATGCTACCTATTTCATTGGATTGTTAAGAGCAAATGAGTTGAGACATATAAGGGACCTGGTCCTGTGGGCCCTCAACACATTTTAACTCTTGCCTGTAACTCCTTTTTCCCCTCTGTGAGAATGGTTTCCTGCCTCTTCCAGCCCACCCTTCCCAGCCTCTGTGAGGCCTCACCCTCAGTGATTTTGTGTGTATGCAGTGCCACCCCTCTCCCACCTGCAACATGCTGGTAACTGGCTCATTCCTTCCCCCCCAGCACCAGATCTGTACTGACAGTCTCTTAAGGGCATCCCTGGCTCAGTGTCCCTTAGGCACCCAAATACCTTCCTTCCCCAAACCAAAACCATGACTTCCTGCTCCTTTCAAAACTTCTCTTCTTTCTGAATCCCACGTTTCAGTGAGTGACCTTACCCTTCACCTGCTTGTTCAGGCCAGAATCCCAGGAGTTCCCACGCACAGTCCCTTTCCTGTCTTACCCCCATACCTAATCAGTTAGTCTCCAGCCCTACCGACTCTCCAGCCCACCTTCACGTTTCCGTCTATGCTGACCCAGCCCTACGCATGGCCTGCAGCCCTCCTCACCCCTCTGATGGCAGTGGCTTCTTCCCACACTCTTGTGTCTCCAGATTGACCCCCTCAAATGCATCATCCCATTCTTGCTAGAGGGAGTTTTCTAAAGTGCTTCATCTGTCACAGCTCTCCTTAAAATTCATTATGGATTTGCCTTCAGAGCCTAAGTCCAATATACTACCCACTGGTCTTCATTGTTTTCAGCAGCCCTCCTTTTAAAACTCGCTGGCAGACACTTCGCATGTTCTCCAGTTAAATACAACTATTTGTAGTTCTCCTCTTATACCACCCATTTTATGTCTCAGGGCCTTTGCAGTTGTTCTTCCTGGCAGGAGCCCCCTTTCCTGCTCTTCTTTCCTTGGGTAGCTCATCTTTAAGCCTTGACACTTAACTTCACACAGAAAGACCTCCTGGAGTCCTTTAGTGAGTTCACTGCCCCACTCTTTGTTTTTCATAGCGCCCTGTAGGCTTTCATTCTTAGACCTACAATCCACTTGCCATCTCTCTATCTATCTATTCCATTGTATGCATTTATTTATTTAGAAATATTTTAGAAACTTATTTTTAAATTAAAAAAATAATATTGAAGTATAATTGATTTATATTAGTTTCAACTGCAATTTGCAATTTGATCTTTGTGTCTGGTGTGTGGGGGGGGAGTCAAGCTTAATTTTTTTCCCCATATGGTTATCGATTTATTGAAAAGACTATATTTATCACACTACTCTATTCCAGAAATGAATTGTCCATATATGGTTATTCTATTTCTTGACATTTTATTCCATTGTCCTAATTACTGCAGCTTTAAAGTTCCTTATTTTTTATAGAGCAAGCCTTCCCACATTGTTCGTCTTATTTAGGAGTGTCTGGGCTACTTGGGGACATTTCACACAAGAACAAAAAACACTGTTGTGATTTTCGTTGTAGTTGCATTGAATCTGTAGGTCACTGGGGAAAATCTGAATCTTCTTCGTAAAAAATAAGCGTTCTAATCTCTAACTAGACTCTCCTTCCATTTGTGTATGTCTTCTTTAATTTCTTTCAATACTATTTTATTGCTCTTTGTTGAGGCCATGCACTTCTTTAGTTTGATTTATTCCTAGGGATTTTTAAAATATTGTAAACAACACCTTTCAAAAGATTTTATTTTTTGTTTCTGCTACATGGAGATGCAATTGTTCTTTTTCTTTTTTAAAAAACCTTTTGACCTTGCATCTAGCAAACCTGCTGAAGTTCCATATTCTAACTTATCTGCATGCCTCATCACATAGTCTGTGAATCATGACAATTTTGTTCCTATTCAATCCTTGTAACTTCTTTTTACTCTTGCCTCCTTGCACTGGCTAGGACCTTTAGTGCAGTGTTCAGTGGAAGTGGTGATAGCAAAATCCTTCCTTTGTTCTCAGTTTCAGAGAGAACTTTTTCAACATTTCACCGATAAGTATTACATTCTGAAGGTTTTTCTGTAGATACTCTTTGTCAGAATAAAGAAGTTCTCTTCTCTTCCTAGTTTTCTGAACATCTTCATTTTAAATGGATGTTGAATTTAATAAAATGCTTGTCTTGCATCAGTTGAGATGATCATATGATCTTCACAGGAAGTTTCATTCCCATTTTGCTGCAGGCTTCTTTTCGTGAATAGGCAGGGAGGTAAAAGTTGACATATTCCCTGTATTCATGACATTGTTGTTTTGTAAAAAAAGTTTGCTGGGATGTATGAGTGTCTGTGATGAGAGATGGGACAAGAATATATGCACTGGAATTTTTCTGTACGTTTCTGATTCAAGGAACTGGTTTTTGAACGATTAAAAGAAAAAAGAAAAAAAAAAAGCATTTCATTGAGGCTGGTGTGCCCATGCCAGTAAATGCAGTTGAATGTTATCTCTTAGAATTTAGTTGAATATGGAGAGCGAGCGACAAAGGGTTTGCCAAGTTTCTGAAGAACAGTTATTTAATTTTGATATATCTGCAACGAGCAGGGATTAAAGCTTCATCAGTATGAGTATTGACTGTGTGTGTTAGCTGGACTACAGCAAAGGGAGTGCAATTTCAAGATAATTTCTAAAACTATCAGGGTTTTTTTTTTGAGGTACGTGGGCCTCTCACTGTTGTGGCCTCTCCCGTTGCGGAGCACAGGCTCCGGACGTACAGGCTCAGCAGCCATGGCTCATGGGCCCAGCCGCTCTGCGGCATGTCGGATCCTCCCGGACCGGGGCACGAACCCGTGTCCCCTGCATCGGCAGGCGGACTCTCAACCACTGGGCCACCAGGGAAGCCCTAAAAGTATCAGGTTTTAAAGAGATACCATGGAAAAGTTGGAAAATAACTGGACAAGCAGTGGTTTATTTTTAATGGATTCATTTCATGTCAAAAGTTTGAATTCTGCTTGTAATTTCCTTTTAGCCTACTTTCAGATGTGACTCAACCCACATGCAAAAACCAGGACAGGCTGATTTCAAGAAAGTGACTCAGAATTGAAGGGAAAAGTGGACTGCCCAGATTAGTCCTGGAATAATTTTTCAAGTAATTTAGAGTCCCTAATACAGAAGTAAAGAAATACCAAAACACGTGGGAATTAAGCTTATTTAGTGTATTTCACTAAGATACATAGTTCTTGTTTCAGTAAAGTGAATGAGCACTTTTATTATTTGGATTTGGGAAAAAAAAAAATTCATGGGATGCATTTCTTGGCCAAGACTACTACTGGCATAAGCACCGTAGTGATTTTTTTTTTTTCGCACATTTTTACTCCTAGTGGGTAAGCAGTTGGTGTTGCAATATAGTTGAGATCTTTATTGAAGAAAGTGGGAAAAATTCCTTTTTAAGACAAAAATACTGTGACAGTTGGACCCCAACAGTGTGCATTTGTCTTTAAGCATGAAGATGACATTTCTAACCAGTGTAGTTCCTGTTTTGGACAAGAAACATGATAGGAAGAACTGAAAGGGCATTAGGGTTCTCTGGTCCCATCCCTTCCTTTAACAACTGAGGAGCTTGAGCCCCGGAAACCTTCCTTGCCTGGTCCAAGATCACCCTCAAATGGGAGTAGAAGCCCAGGCTTTCTCTGCTGTATCCCAGTGCTTCATGAGCAATTGATTATTATCATTTTTCCAGAAACCCCAAACTCCAAGTTCTGGGGGCTTCTTTGTCCTGGTCCCTCTCCCCCAGTTGGCAGATGCAGACACTCTCCTGCTATCTCAAGGCCCCTGGGGTGGGTGGTTCCTCCCCACCCACCCTCCTCCAGGGTTCCACCTGTTCTCTGTTTAGCCTCTGCAGTGGACTGTCCATCATTCACCTCCATATAGTTCAGTTGGGTGGGAGGGGAGGGGGAGAATTTCCACATTTCTTCCAGTGCAGGGGAGGTGGAGTATGACCCTTTATTGTGGTCTTTCTTCATCGTGAATTATCCAGATAAGTTATTCCTTTGATAGTGCCACACCTTCAGAGTTTTTGATTAGCAGCTTGGGGCTGGGGAATCTGTTTTTTTTTTTTTTTTTTTTTTTTTTGCGGTACGCGGGCCTTTCAGTGTTGTGGCCTCTCCCATTGCGGAGCACAGGCTCCGGACACGCAGGCTTAGAGGCCATGGCTCACAGGCCCAGCCGCTCCGCGGCATGTGGGATCTTCCCTCCACGGTATGTGGGATCTTCCCGGACCGGGGCACGAACCCACGTCGCCTGCATTGGCAGGTGGACTCTCAACAACTGCACCACCAGGGAAGCCCGGGAATCTGTATTTTAAAATGTTCCTTAAAGGATTCTGCTGCTCAGACAAATTACTAAAATGATGGTCCATTCTACTTTAAAAAATTTGTATTTGTACTTATACACATACAAGTGAATATGTAACATTGTGTTTAAAAGTAGTATAAAAATGGCATGATTCTGTACAAATCATTCTGCATATTGCCAGTTTCTTTGTCCTTTTTACCGAGGTGTTTCTCTTCTATTGATGTCTAGGAATCTATATTGTAAAGGACTTAGTCTTTTGTAATAGGTGGTACATATTTTCCTCCACCATATTGTTGCCTTTTGACTTTATTTATGGAGTCTTATGGATTTTCAAAACCTTTTGATGGAATAAAATGCTTCAGTCTGTTCCTTTGAGACAGTGGTTCTCAGCTGGGGGTGGCTTGTCCCCAGGGGACACTGGCAATGTCTGGAGACGTTTTTGGTTGTCACAGCTGCCATTGTTGGTGGGAGGGTTCTCTTGGCATCCAGTAAGTGGAGATGAGGGATGCTGTTCAACATCCTACAGTGTACAGGGCGACCCCTACACCAAAGAATACCCAGCCCAAAGGGTAGTGTACAAGTTGAAAAATCCTGCTTTCAGGCTTTTGTTTTTGTTCCTTACTTAATAAGTCACCTCTTCTTCCTATAATACTAATATCTGTATCAAAATCTGTATTAAAAGTTCCTTAGGGCTTCCCTGGTGGTGCAGTGGTTGAGAGTCCGCCTGCCGATGCAGGGGACGCGGGTTCGTGCCCCGGTCTGGGAAGATCCCACATGCCGCGGAGCGGCTGGGCCCGTGAGCCGTGGCCGCTGAGCCTGCGCGTCCGGAGCCTGTGCTCCGCAACGGGAGAGGCCATGACAGTGAGAGGCCTGCATACCGCAAAAAAAAAAAAAAAAAAAAGTTCCTTAATTAATTCTGCTGCTCAGACAGTTTACTAAAACTCCGGCCCATTCTACTTATTTCTTAGCCACACACAAACTCCCCCTCAGTTATTTCCCTTCTGTGTCTACACTCCTCTTTCAGTGCCCTGAGGCCACCGTGTCCCTCCCTCCCCGCAGGTGACCTGCGTGGCCTGGGCCAAGTGGCGTGTTCCATCAGCGTTTGTAGGCTCTCCTCCTGGGCTTCTTTGCATCTGTTTCCTCAGACACTCTTCCCATTGCTTGTATGACTCTGCCCACTGAACGTGGGAATAAATGAGGGAGGGAGGTGACCCCAGGTTTGCTCTGTGCTCCTCTGGACCCTCTGAAAACAGTCATGTCAATAGGAACCTAAACCGCAGAGCTGGAGCAGAACTTGACATGTTCCACCCCAGCCCCTGGATGTGCGAGGAATGTGTATCCAGTGCAGGCAAGTAACTCGCCCAAGCCGCTCAGCCACGTGCACACCAGGGCTGTCACCAGGATGCTGGCTTCTCACCTGCCTCTACTTTTGCCTAGAAAATTCTTTTCTGCTGCTTCTTTTGTGAGAGCTGCCACTGCCACCTAAGAGATGGTTTCTGAGACCTGCTCGTAAGCTGCTCATTTCATAGCTGCAATCATCAAGCCCATTCTCTTTTTCGGTGTTAAGAAGTTTAACTCAATCAAACGCACGATTGTAATGGTTGACACGCATACATGCAGGGTATCAGTTGACAGTTAGACGGCTCAGGGCACGTCCAGGTTCATGTGTCTTACCCTTTTGTTGGACTGAGAGTTCTCTGAGGGCTGGGACTGGGCTTTCTTTATCCTCCTGACCCCTCTTCTAGGCATCCTACCTGGCACATCATATGTGCCGGTTAAATGGCACTTGAATTACTGATCAGCCATGTTGAGTTTTCTGTAAAAGTACAGGAGAAGTTGGAACAAAGTCCACCAAGTGTCTAAACTAGCATGGAGGGATCACCAGGAGGTGGTTATGTTTCTCCCCGGCCTCACCATCACCAGGTAAGGCAGACGAAGGTGTTCACGTGCGGCACTTTGCAGCGACCCTGGTAGCTTTGACGTATTATATCCTAACGACCCTGTAAGTAGGCCTCTTTTTTTTTTTTTTGCGGTACGCGGGCCTCTCACTGTTGTGGCCTCTCCCATTGCGGAGCACAGGCTCCGGACGCGCAGGCTCAGCGGCCATGGCCCACGGGCCCAGCCACTCCGCGCCATGTGGGATCTTCCCGGACCGGGCACGAACCCGCGTCCCCCCCATCGCAAGCGGACTCTCAACCACTGCGCCACCAGGGAAGCCCAGTGTGCCTCTTTTATACCTGTTTTAAGTTTGACCTTTTCATCCTTCTGTTTGTATGCTGCAGAGGGCACTGGAATTGCCAAAAACATGGGCAGCACTCAGTTTAGGGAAGGAAAACAGGTCACGGCTAAAGTGTCACATGAGACTGCCTTCAAATCATGAGTCCCAGGGCTGGCAGGCACCTTTGCTCTGACCTCACCCTCTATGCACCCCCATAAGTGCTCTTGATTGTAGTATAAATTATTTGGCATAGGTGAAAAGTTGAAAATAAAATGTGAAAAGAATAGTTTTAGCTTAGCTCTATGATGTGAAAAAATTTGGTTTAAATAGATGAATTAATCTGATGCAATGAATATACAGCATTTAATAAGTGAGCTTGTTGGTTACTGTAAGCAGAAAACCATTAACACATAGGCTTTCTCTTTGCTCTTTCTGCTGATATTACAAAGTCTTCATCCCTTCCCCACCCCCCATCACTAGAAGCTAGAAATTATAGCCAAGAAGGTATCACCTTGAATTTTGAGCATCCCCAAAGTCAGGTCTATTAATTACGATATTTTGCCTCATTATTCATTTTGGCAGTTTGCTTATTTTCTGCTTATAGTTCAAATGTAATGGGATTCAAGGGCAGTAGTGACCTCTGTAACAGGACTTCTTCCCTGTGAGATAAAATACACATACAGACTTAAAAAAACAACTCAATAAGCTGTGTACAGAAAAACAGGACTTACAATAAATATTTATGATGCCAAGATTTTGCTTAAAGATTAATGATTGCATTTTATCTTGTATTTGCTGTTAGGCAACTGAAAAGATTGTTTTTTTTTAATGAGACTAGTCTGAAGTGTTAGAGGATAGAAAGGAAGGTAATTGTCATTGTTAGTGAAGCAACTAGGCGAAAACCCAAGGAAGTAGCATGAATATGACATGATTATTTTAAAGAAGAGATCAATGATCTCGCAGTGCATTTAACGCCCTGCTTTGTATTCAGTGCATGTGTGTGTACATGTGTGTATGTGTGTGCACCATCGCATCATTCCCTGTTTTGAGTCTCTTTAGAAATCTATACAACTGACAGTTTAATTTTTAGCTTCTGTCTTCTTTTCTCTACCCAGAGCGTTTCTCCTGGCCTTTGACATTAGTCATTCCTTATTGAATCCCATGCTCTTCCTGCTTTCCTCTCATCTGTCAAGCCTAGACAGCAGCACTTAGATGGTATTGTTTATCCTCAGCCTATTTTTCTTTTGGCTGTTTATTCCCTCACTTGCTGGAGCTGACTCCTGGGCCTGGTGAATTGGGCCTTGCCCTGGGGGCCTGCCCTTCCCACCCAGCTGTCTCCACCAGCACCCACCCCGACACTGCCCACGAAGGGACGGACTTCACACAGTGACTCACCTTGATGGCCTCTGAGACTGGCAGTCTCCAGCAGTAGGCTGTGGCGATGGGACAGAAGCCCTGGGGCATCTTTGGCCATCAGATTGGTGGTCTTTGCCTTGTCATTCCCTAAGCTGCACCACGGAGGTCTGCACTTTCAGAATTGATTTTTGTAATGATCTCTCCAATTTTTAAAAATGACTTAAATGTATTTCGTTGTTTTTAGGCATGTGTTAAAGGTCTTAATTTGTGACTAGGTCAACCGTCAGATGAGCTGATATCAGAAACCTGGTTTATATGTCTCCTTTATCCTAGCTGATTAAATTTTTCCTCCTTCTTGAGGTGATACCCATTCCACAAAGCCTTCCTAGAAATAAATCCAAAGCATGGGAACAGTATCAGGACAAAAGGAGCCGTTCAGTCTGTCCCTCATCACACATTGCTTTTCAGATGTTGATTGATCTATCTGTCTTTATTTTTCCATTGCTGTTTTAAAGAAACTCTACCATGTTTTCTGTGTTCCTCAACATGCTGGGAATAGAGCTGTGGAACATGGCAGATAAGTCCATGCACTGACGGGGCTCACGTGTCTTTGGGAAACTAAAAAGGGATTTATTTTAGATTTCACGGTGAGGGAAGGCTTCTCGGAGGAGATGACATTTGAGTAGAGAACTTTGTGAAATGAGGTAGAGAGCCATGCAAAGTCTGAGAGAAACGCATTCCAGGCAGAGGACCCAGCAGGTGCAAAGGCCCTGGGGTGGGAATGACCTTGGCATAGTGCAGGGACATAAAGAAGGGGAAGGGGGTTGAATGTAAGGGAAGAGGATAAAGTGTGGGAAGAGAGGACCTCAGGGATAGGAAGGGGCCAGATCAGGGAGGGCTTTGTCTGCCGTGGAAGGAGTTTGGATTTTACTTTGAGTTGATAAAGATTGTAAATATTTTAAATTATTTTCGCTTGAAATATTTTCTTCAGATACCAATCCATCTACTCCTATCCGAGATTTTGTGAAGGTTTTGCCAAGTGATAGTATAGAATTAACAATGTGGTATTTTTGGAGCTTCATTTTATTCAATCCCAAATCCCTTAATCTTCCTAAAGGAGTTTGCTGGAAATTGTGTGACACGGATCATTAGCAGAACGAGTAGCTGTTTTTCCAGGCAGAATGCTATCCATGTGTGTTTAAGTATTAACTCATTTCAACAAGAGAAACTGAAGGTCCCATTTCTCTGTTGTCTATTATTCACTCAATTCTATTACCAGCCCTGAGAAACCAGGGTCTAATTTTCTGTTATCACAGAAGCAAATGATAACTGAATAAGCTCTGTGAACATGCCTGAACCCTTGGGCTGTCTGGAGAGAAGCATTGTTACGCTGCTTCATTTCACATTGTTTTTGTAGCATCTCCAGGTAATAACAAATGGCAAGTCAGAGGTCAGCAAAGGACTCAGCGATAAACACTTTCCTTAGAACATGAGCACAATTTACAGATACGCAACTGAAATTTTATCTTCCACATCCAGCAGGGTAACATTTCTCTGTAATCACCTTCCAAAATAATCAGGTAGAAACTCTCATAGAACTCTGCTTAATATAAGTCACCACCATGCTCCCTTCTAGCATGCAATTGTCACGCAAGCTGATCCTTTTGGAAGCTTTTAATTAAATAACATCACCTTAAAGAGAATTGTTCATCAGGTCGGAAATTGGAAGACGTAGGTAAGTGCATCTGTAGGGGGGATAAACTAGGCAGTCATTTCTCATGAGGGAACCTTGCAATGAATGGTCCAGGATGTGAAGGAGGAGATTTCAATTTAGATCCCTAGTAAACAGTTGACTGACAGCTAGAAATATCAAAGTTGGTATATTCCTAAGGAGCCTCAGTTTTAACTATTTTTGCCTTAGAAAATTCCTCTAAATAAGTGTTCCTGAAATCAACGTTATTTAGGGCCTTGGGGTGGGGGAGGCTCTTCCCCACTAACTACATACTTCCTTGTTGGACGCCTGTTATCTATGGAAGGGTTAATGTTGGGATGACCTTGGGAGGCTCCCCTGCCCCAGACAGCACAAGTAGTTAAAAATGCACATTCCACAGGAGCTGCGTTTCTGTTAGAGCAGCAGCTCTGAGCCACGGAGCTCATTTCCCAGAGACGGTGCCACTTTCCTCATGAGGGAATAATTGACCCATTTATGGTCTCGTTTCAGCTTGTTGCGGATCCTTGCGCCAGCAACCCGTGTCACCATGGCAACTGCAGCAGTAGCAACAGCAGCGACGGCTACCTCTGCATTTGCAATGAAGGCTATGAAGGTCCAGTCTGTGAACAGGCACTTCCCAGTGTCCCCGTCTCTGGCTGGACGGAGTCCATGGCACCCAGACAGCTTCAGCCTGTCCCCACCACCCAGGAGCCTGACATAATCCTGCCCCGCTCTCAGGCCACCATCACCCTGCCAACGTGGCAGCCAAAAACTGGGCAGAAAGTTGTAGAAATGAAATGGGATCAAGTGGAGGTGAGAACATTTTAGTGCATGTGCTTTTATGGAAGAAACCAGTACAGTTAAAATAATTCCAGTGTTTCTGATATCAGCAATAAAAATGCAAGACCTTGAAGTTACATATTGAACAAAAGATATGCCTAACTGTTTTTCCTTTCTGCCTTTGTGTGTAGGAAATCTCTCTTGGTTGCGTAAATGGGACGTTTCGGTTATGATTGTTTTGTGAGCCTAAAACGAGTAAGCAAGAGAAGCAAATGAATGAAATTATTTTCTGGAATGATAACCACATACATTTCTGTGAGATAATCTTAGATTTGGGGACAGGCAGCTCAATGAAGAATATTATAAATGAACATATTACAGACCCTCCATTATTGACCTAATTTTCCTTCATGGAATTTTATGCTCCAGTTTTTGGTTGTCTGTTATTGTTTAGGTTCTATCGGTGGTAAGTTGCAGCACTTCAGTGGGGTTTAGAAAAAAAAAATGTCATCACTGATTTTTAAAAATATTTTGGCAGTGCATTCGAGAATGAGATTTCCAAATTTTGTTCATTTTGGCAACAGCAAATTCTGTTCATTGAATCTTGTCCAGTCTGGGTTTGGCTTATTGGATTTTCAAGCTCATCAAAAGTCCCATTCTGAGGATTTTCCAGCAGACCTTTAAAAGATGACATAAAGTATAAGTTTGCTAGCTAGAAGAATAGAAGAACAGATACAAAACCTGAGTTTGCGGTAACATTGATAAAGTGTCATTCCACTCCATATCTTGTCCTTTATAGGACTTGCATATAGACCTGTGGTTGTATATTATTACAGGTTTTGTAGCTTAAATGAAAAAAAAAACCTATATAGATCTTTGTGTAGCATTTTTAGAGCCAAAGAATATGTCTAGAAATTTCGATCATTGTTATAAAAGAGGTGAGGCAGCATTTCTTGTTTGATGTTTCTGGGTGATTTTAACCAGTTGACCCACATTTTTTTTTCATTGCCACACAATTTGTGAAGACCCCAGGGCAGTGTTTTTATCCTACCTAAAAAACTGTGAACTTGTTCTGATTTCAGATTTGTAATGGATGTTCTGAAGTTAGGATTTTAATATCTCTTTGCTGGATGACTCACTTCTTGAATGTGAATTAGATTTGGTCCCATGTTTATCAAGGAAGTGTCCTTTAAAGAAAATTTCTCCCCAGCCAACCGTTTCAACCTAGTCATTCAAAGGCATGCTATCCTACAGCTGGTAAATGTAAAAACGAATTGCCTCACATTCGTGTCATGTGGTTATTTCATAGGCTGTTCAAGAAGCAGGTTAAACGTGCCAGGGGAACACGTGAATATATTTCTGGACAATAAATTCGACATGTTGGGAGTGGGGTGAAAGTGCTGAGAATTTCTGTGTTCTCAGTTAATTCAGCGATGGCGAACACTTTTAATACCCTTTTGTTTTGATTCTTGGGATGAGCACAGCGATCACAGCATGAGGAATGAATGAATAAACAGGTCGGAGGCACCTCACAGGACACAGCTCAAGTGTTAGCAACATGCTTCCTGATGAGCATGGTTTCGCCCCTTGAGCTCCTTTTTTTGCACACATCAGCATAATACTTTCCGGAACACGTTACCTAAAAATGAAGGTCTGGTCCACAGGGGGAAAAAAGGGCAGCTCCCAGCTACCTGGCCTTAGCATGTGCTCCTACGTACACCGCTGCACAGAGCACGGTCATTCAGACCAGACGTGTCTGTTGCTCTCTGGAAAGCTCATTCTCCTAGTCATTGAGATTTCTGCCCGTGGCATGGAAGCTAGTCCTTTAAGGCCACCTCCTTGTTCTCTAAGCATTTAGTCCCTCATTACCCCCAGACTGAGCAGAGAACAGAGGCCCGTGACTGCCTGCAGGATGAAAGAGAGAGGGGAGCAGATCTTCCGCCCTTCCGCACAACATCCTATTAGCGGCTGTAGTCATCCCGGGAATGTGTAGATGCCTCTCAGCAAAGCTTTTGCCTTTCAGAAACTCAAATGGCAAAGCTTTCATTTTGGTTAGAGTTTATAATATTTCACTTGGCCTCTCAAGTGGCCGTCCCCAGCATCACCCAAAGGAATGGAGTGGAGGCAGCTCATGGAATTTTGCTTCCTAATGTTATCTTGCAGCATGATTAACCCCCATAACTTGTCTTCTCTGTTGTTCTTTGTTCCTCCAGGTGATTCCAGATATTGCCTGTGGGAACGCCAGTTCTAACAGCTCTGCGGGTGGCCGTCTGGTGTCCTTCGAAGTGCCACAGAACACTTCAGTCAAGTAAGAATAAACGCCCAGTTAAAAATGATTATGTTTGTGACTGTCTGCTGGGTGGTGTCTGTTCACATAACTGGTCCATAACTGGTCAGTCCATTGAGAATCATGAATGGTTCCATGTGTAGATGTGGCCTCTGTCACTCAAAAACTAGAGGGAGCGATTTCAGAGGAGAAGATTCCAGGGAGGCTGGATTGGATGAGTTAGGTGGGAGATAAGAAACCCAGGTGCCTTAGCTAAGATCTAGAGCCAGACCCTTCTCTTCTCAAATGACTTTTGCTCCCCAAATTCTTTGGCTTCTTCTGATTTTAGTGGACCATTAGTTAAATTCGTATGCATAATTTACCCCAAATTTAAGACCCAAACATTACAATTGTCTCTTTAAAAACAAGAAGGTGAGACGAGTGTTTTAAATTTAAGCTCCTTCAAATTACACACGGCTGGTTGTCACTGGTGGGGATGGAGAGGAGGCAAAGGGAAGCAGTGATGACAGCCCCCGGCAGGGCGCCAGGTGCTCTGCTTTGCTGGCGAGTCACGCTGCCTGGAGCACTGTTCCCCCGCCCCCCCCGCCCCCCCCCCCCCCCCCCCCCGCACCTTTCTGACAGCTCCCACCGCCCGTCCTCTCTGTTGATATTAACTGGCACTGCCCATCCTACCCCTCATGCACTGAAACGGACATTTGCTCTCTAGCCTTCAGGGACTTCAGAAGACAGGGGGACACATGGCCCTCGTCCTGGTTAACCAGTGTGCTGCATCGCTCCATTTTAAGAGGGCAGTGGGCACTGGAGACCCACTCTTCACTTACACAGGGTCATTTTTGCCCACCTTCCTTTCTAAACAACGGAGTCCCTGAAAATGTTTGTTCCACTGCCTCTGCATTCCCTGTCCCCTGCCTTGAAATCTTCTGGTAGGAAAAGCCAGGCTGGGCAGTGAACTCCGGGCACAGGGAAATCCCTGTAGGGAGAAGGGTGTGGCATCTGAGGCAGCTCTGAGTTCTGCCAGTAGGGGGACCCCTGTCCTAAGTGTTCCGTTGCTCGTACCGAAGATGAAACTCCACCGTCCAGAGCCGGTTTCAGGGAAATCAGGATCATTTAGTTGCCTTTATGTTTATGAAACCAGTTCTTTCTTGTCTACGTCATATTGTTTTACTTTCATAAGCCTTCCTGAATAGTTCCGATCTATCCTTTTAAATGCCTTTTTTCTTCCCCCACCCCCCCAAAAAAATTCTGAAATTCCCCAAGACTCTCTGAGGCTGCAGATCTGGACAGAAGGAGCAGAGTCTGACCCAGATGGGAGTGCTGAATGATCTCTGGGTGCTGAGTTCACGTGGGAGCGTACTGGCTCCTTACGCTTTCATTTATTCATGAATTTGATCATTTATCAACCTTTTATTGGGCCCCCTGCTGCGAGCCAGGAGCTCTGCCCTGGGGGGAGCAGCTCTGTGCACCGCGACCCTGCTTCCCGGGCAGCACAGAGGAAGGACAGGCAGCTGCTGGTTGCCGGGAAGATGGGTGCAGAAGGTCTCAGAGGGGGCGGTGCTAGTGGGCTAAGCCTCGAAGAATGACACAGCTCCCAGGTGGAGGAGGCAAAGGCTGGGACCCGGGACAGCACCTGCCCGGGGAAGAGACAGTAGCTCCTTGTGGCCATTGCACCAGGTGGCAAGGATGGAACTGCAGGATCAGAGGCTGAGAGGGAACTGAGGCCGGGGTGGGTTGGTCGTCTAGGACATCTCATTCTTTGGATTTTATCCTGAAAGCAAGAAGAAACCAGGGGAGGCCAGAAGCATGGGAGGTGACACACTTCCACTTTTTTTTTAAATTTTTTATTTTATTGTGGTACGCGGGCCTCCCACTGTTGTGGCCTCTCCCGTTGCGGAGCACAGGCTCCGGACACGCAGGCCCAGCAGCCATGGCTCACGGGCCCAGCTGCTCCACGGCATGTGGGATCTTCCCGGACTGGGGCACGAACCTGTGTCCCCTGCGTCGGCAGGCGGACTCTCAACCACTGCGCCACCAGGGAAGCCCCACTTTCACTTATTTTAGCAGCACTACTCAGGTGGTTTGGGGTTGTATTACACATTTATAATAAATTTTAGCAGGACTCTTTATATTGTGTGTTTATGGAAGGAGTTGTCTCTAAACTCAATATACCCTTTTATTACTGATGAAAATTGTTACCCAAAGGTGAGTTATCTATTAGTGATTTTTTGGTATATTTTTGATCAAGCGGGAGACAGACGTTTCTAACAGTGTGGGAAATGACGGCCGTGAGTCCGCATGAAGCGCGCACCTGTTTAGAAGATCATTTCCTCCATTTCCCAATACTTTCATGGATGTATGTGCCGTCTTTATTTTTATTTTGAATTTGATGGCCTGATTCTAAGATGAATTTTTCTGCAAGGGACTTTCCATTGACATCGTTCTCATTTTCAGAATTCGTCAAGATGCCACTGCCTCACTGATTTTGCTGTGGAAGGTCACGGCCACGGGATTTCAACAGTGCTCCCTCATAGATGGACGGAGCGTGACCCTCCTCCAGACTCCCGGGGGCCTCGTCCTCTTGGAGGAGATGGTTGCCTTGGGGCACAATCACTTCATCGGTGAGTTATGGAAATCTTGTATCCAAAACCGCGTCTGGTTCAACCCAACCTCGGTTTGGTGTTTAGAGATAGTATATAGGGAATTTTGCCCAGATAATCTGAATTCTAGCCATCAGCATAATTTCCTCCATTTTAGGTGAGGTTTTTCTTATAATCAAAATTGGCTTCTAAGATAATATTTCCAGTGTGGCTCAAAATTGAAAAATTGTAGGCTTTGAAATCCAGAGACTGTATCCAACTTCTGGCCAAAGAGTCCTAGATGTGTGGTCTTTGGCACTTAATGCTGTGAATCTCGGCTTCATTTTTTTTTTTTTAATTAATTTATTTTTGTTGCGTTGGGTCCTTGTTGCTGCACGCGGGCTTTCTCTAGTTGCAGTGAGCGAGGGCTACTCTTCATTGCGGTGCGCAAGTTTCTCATTGTGGTGGCTTCTCTTGTTGCGGAGCACGGGCTTCAGTAGTTGCGGCACATGGGCTCAGTAGTTGTGGCTCGCGGGCTCTAGAGCGCAGGCTCAGTAGTTGTGGCACACAGGCTTAGTTGCTCTGTAGCATGTGGGATCTTCCCAGACCAGGGCTCGAACCCATGTCCCCTGCATGGGCAAGCGGATTCTTAACCACTGCGCCACCAGGGAAGTCCTCGGCTTCATTTTTGACTCTTTAATCTTCTTTCTCCCAGAATTGTGGGCAACTTGAGGCATTGAATGTTGGTGTCTCAGAAGCAGCTTGGTTTCCACTTGATGTTGGCCTGACTCAGGGCCCTGGGCTCGGCACCTGAGCAAACGATTTATCACTTCTGAACCTCTGACTCAGAATAACTTGGGGGGGGTCACAACTCTCTTTGGGGTCCCTCTTGCCCACACCACCTTCCCCCATGGGTCACTTCTGAGTTTTCACATTTTCTCTAACATGGTTAAATCTGTCATTTACCTCTCTCTAAACTACCACATGTCCAATTAGCTGTTTTTAGTTTCCTCTGCCCTGGAGGAAGATGACCTTCAGAAAGTATGATTCCTCCTGACCCTTCCCCTCACCCCCCCACGCCCTCCTCCGGCTCCCCTCAAGGGCTAAGCTTGGGCAGTTTCCAGAGTACTTTCCCCTGGTTTAGCATTCTGACTGTATTCTGCCCGTTTTCTTCATTCCGGGGTTGGGACTTGTAACTCTAGCCGCTTACCATGCTGATAACTTCCTGACTTTATTCAGACTTGTTCCGTCCTGCAGCCTCAACTCAAAGATACAAGCTCAAGTTCAGACTCTACTCATTCCAGTCCAGTGCACCCAAGTGGCCCTCTGCATCCTGCTGTTAATACCTTGTCCTGTTCAATCATATATTCTAACAGTCCTCACCTGGAGGATGAGGGAACTAGCGGGTAGAGGCAGCACGTGTCTCTCAGGGGTGTTGAAAGGGTTTAATGAAAATGGATGTGAAAATATAAATCACAAACATTAGGGATGCTTTTGGTTGTTTTCACAATTTTTTTTCTGAGGTACACTAAATATTTTGCTAAATTAAATGGAAGCATTAAGGTGTATTCTCCAAGATATGTGTTTGATGCAAATATAATGATGACAAACTGGGAAAATGAAATGCTCAGCTCTGTATAATTTATATTGTATTTTATATTTGATACTTCTCTGGTGATAAGGTCATTTCCCAATCTTCAGAAATCCAACAGGGGGTGGGGGGGCAGGGATTTTATTGGGCAGAGAGAAGGTAAAAAGAAATCAGCTTGGGGAATGGACATGCTCGTAAAAGAGGGGACGGTATTCAACTTTGGACCAGTTTTTGGCTATTAAGATGGATACAATACTAGATTATTAGTTAGAAATTGTGTGATGAAGTGTTGTCAACAGTCAAATCTAAATTTTACTCCCCAGTACAAGTAACTGTTATTTGCTTCCATATCTGTTGTAACAATTTATTTAAAAGGAAATAGTTTGTATATTTTGATCCATAGTTTCAATTTTATTTTATATTAATCTTTTAAGTTTTTCTTTTTAGTAGATTAGCCTGTTCTGTGACATGGAGCTAACATTTCAAGAAAATGTATGAGTTATCACTACTCTTTAAAATGTCATTAGTTTTACCAAAATATTTACATTTGAAATGTTACCGTACATTTTATACTACTTTGGGTTTTAACAAAACCATGATTTAGACTGATATTGGGAGTATATATATTGGGAGTATATCAGTATATCAGGGATGAAAATTAATAAGAAAGATTTTCCAGTGTTAATATTTATTTATTCTTTTGAGGTACAAGAAATTTTATGAACTCCAGCATAATTTATGTTCATTTTGCTAATAGAAAATTTCATGGAAAAACATGTCTTTGGTTTGAAATGTTCCTTAGAGGAATAATTTCCAAAAATAAATTTGATATGTTAATAACTAAATTAAGGAATTCTTTCTCAAAGCTTATACTTTGGGTTATGATGAGGAGACAATGATTTTGATCCTTTATTTCTCTAAACCATTATTTTCCACTTTGAAAATTTGTGATCTGATATCTTTTTAAGTTTCCTAACTAGAGCCTCCTGTTTTTTTTTTTTTTTTTTTTTTGCGGTATGCGGGCCTCTCACTGTTGTGGCCTCTCCCGTTGCGGAGCACAGGCTCCGGATGCACAGGCTCAGCGGCCATGGCTCACGGGCCCAGCTGCTCCGTGGCATGTGGGATCTTCCCGGACCGGGGCACGAACCCGTGTCCCCCGCATCGGCAGGCGGACTCCCAACCACTGCGCCACCAGGGAAGCCTCGAGCCTCCTGTTTTATGTGGCTTTGTAATGGAGCTCACCCTCTTTTAGTGTTATTCTTTTAAAAAATAGCAGTCTTGTTTCACAAGCTCCTTTCGAGAGAATGGCTCTCTTCCTCACAATGATAAATTGGCAACACCTACTCATGGCCAGCTACTTCTTTTTACAAAATCTTTTTATTGTAAAGAAACAAGATTTATCTTTTGCAATCATTGTGGAAGCCTTATGCTTACTACATTGACACGTGTTGAACTCTCTTTTTGAGAGTTTAATTTTTTTAAAGCAGCTTCTTATAATAATTACTTTTTTTTTTTTTTTTTTACAATACTGGGCTCTATAGACATGAATACATTTTTAGCTAAGAACCAAAAGACTGTTTTGAAGAACACAATGGCATTCATTCAACGGATGGACCAAGTGATGCCAGTGCAGGTGGGAGAAAACTTCCATGCTGAAGGGAGAGGAAAGTTCCAGAGTTGTGCTGCTGTGTTTAGTCACGGCTGCTCCTTCCTAGAAAGAAACTTGAGGCCCTTTCAGGAACTGTCTCCTCTCTTGCCCTCACTCTCCGTAGATTCCCTTACAGAACTAAGGTCCTAAGGAGTTTTAATATTTCTCTGCAACAGAGCAAAGGAATCCCTTTTGTGTCTTTGAGAGGCAAACTTGGTTGCCATTACCAGCTTTCCATAAATGTTTTAAAATTTTAAAATGTTATATACTTTTATTTAAATTTTTATTTGATTTTAAATAAAATAAAATTTCATTTTATCTACTTTTATTTAAACACTACTAGGATCCCATTCTTATTATAATAGTTATAAGCAATTCAAAAAATTTAAAAGTGCTATTTTAAAAATATAAATATCATTATTCCCAGTCAAACTCCATCTTTCTTTTCTGAGTAACCAATATTAATAATCTTGAGTTTTGTATTGCATACAAATATTTTCAAATACACAAATTTACATTATAGTAAAGCAACTATACTCCAATAAAATTTTTTTTAAAAAAGATACAGATGTTCTACATCTCTAACAATAGAGCAGTGAATGATTAAAAAGTTAAGCTGGGGCTTCCCTGGTGGCGCAGTGGTTGGGAGTCCGCCTGCCGATGCAGGGGACGCGGGTTCGTGCCCCGGTCTGGGAAGATCCCACATGCCGCGGAGCGGCTGGGCCCGTGAGCCGTGGCCGCTGAGCCTGTGCTCCGCAACGGGAGAGGCCACAGCAGTGAGAGGCCCGCGTACCAAAAAAAAAAAAAAAAAAGTTAAGCTGGAGTATACAATGGGATACCATGCAGCAATTTTAAAAGTCAGCATATTATGTTTGATGGAGAAAAAAAATCAAAGATACAGTTTCAAATTTAAAAAAATAAGTTGAAGAATATAACACTATGTCATATAAATGTTCCTTTTTAAAATTTATTGCTGACAGCCTCACATTAATGTCCTGCGCATTGCGGGTGATGAGAATGTATTTACCTTGGACTCCCCTTTGCTCTGGTGCATTTAATTTTTTCCAGTTTTCCTTCACTACCATGGCCTTATGAATATTTATCCTCTTTCACGGGAAGAAAGAGGTCATGTAACATTGTATACAACATGTGGCTCTTCCCTCTGGGCCTCAGTGTACCAGCCCCTTTCCTCCTGTGCTGTCACCCAACTTCAACTCTTCCACCCTCTTCTTAATTATCTCTTCTGTCTTCCCTAAATATGTCTCTTCCAATACTTCTTTGCTTTATGCAGTGTGTTGTGGGCAAAGAGCTAAATCGACCTTGGTTTAGCATCTTCTGCTCCACTGGAGGTGCCCAGGGTGCTCATGGGGATCCATTCACCCAGTGCTCTCGATTCCCAAGTAGGAGATTCATTGTTCCAGTTGCATTTTCATGAAATGCAGCTGAGGCTTCCCCTGTCTGAAGTGAGTCATTTTTTGCTTTTGTTTTACTTGTGGTTGCTTGGAGACACTGCCATGATGGACCATCTCAGGGGTGGGGTCCAAACCGGCCCTCTGGTGTGTTGCCTCTGTGTTGGAAAGCTGCTGGAGGTCTCCATTTCCTTAGGGTAAAAGCTGCATTGGACTCCTTCTCTAGGCTTTTATTTCTTCTCGTCCCTTGCCCTTAGGCATATTTCCCCTCAATTCTACACGGTGGACCTCTGCTCCAGCCACCTGCTACTTGTGCCATCCCCACCTGTACCTTCCCTGTCCTCCCATGCTCTCCATGCCTCAGACGGCCAAATCAATCTCCCAAGACCTCATTTATTTACTTTTTAATTTAATTTTTATTTTATATTGAGGTATAGTTGATTTACAATGTTGTGTTAGTTTCAGGTGTACAGCAAAGCAATTCAGTTATACTTACATATACATCCATTCTTTTTCAGGTTCTTTTCCCATATAGGTTATTACAGAATATTGAGTAGAGTTCCCTGTGCTATACAGTAGGTCCTTGTTGATTATTTATTTTATACATAGTAGTGTGTATATGTTAATCCCAAATTCCTAACTTATCCCTCCTCCCCACCGCCCCCAGCTTTCCCCTTCGGTAACCATAGATTTGTTTTTGAAGACTGTGAATCTGTTTCTGTTTTGTAAATAAGTTCATTTGTGTCATCTTTTTAGATTCCACATATAAATGACATCATATGATATTTTTCTTTCTCCGTCTGACTTACTTCACTTAGTATGATAATCTCTAGGTCCAACCATGTTGCTGCAAATGGCATTACTTCATTCTTTTTTATGACTGAGTAGTATTCCATTGTTGATATGTACCACATCTTCTTTACCCATTCCTCTGCTTCAAGACCTCATTTAAACTCTCCTCACTTGGAGTGGTATAGGATGAAAACAGCCAGCAAAAGATTCTGCTGTACAAGAATTCCCAAATCTCCTTAAATTCTTACAACTTCCTACAAACACACAGACGATCCGGGAATATCCTCCTAGTTAACTCTCCTTCTGATCAGAAAACCCAGCAGGGCACGTGTACTTTACTGATACTTCTTGTCGATCGCTTGCTCAGAGGAATGCTGCTGCCCGCTCCCCTACTTTTTACTTCTGTGGTCTGTGTTTGTTGCTACCTCAATCTGGTATTTTGTCTCTTTCCTCTTCCTTGAATTTATTTTCCTTTCCATCCAGCTCATCCTCTCTCCAGTCTTTTCTTTCTGGTAGTCGAGCCGCTTATATGTGTCTTTTTTTGCTTTCTTCATTCCCTTCTCCTGCTCATAAGCCACTACTTTTTCGATCACTTTTACCACACTTGTACCATTCTTTCTTACAGCTTTTAGTACATTTTTATGTCTAATTTATATTGTAAAAAGAAGTACATTGTATGTTAAATATAGACCAATGGTGTATCGTTTATGATCTACTAAAAAGCTGCTCTTGTAACTTTAGATCCACTTTAACTTCACAAAGGAATGAACAGTGGTGGCCTTGGAGCTGGGATCACATCTTCAAGATTATAGCTAGTAGATTAGCCACAGAGCTCTGGAAATCAGTGACTTCCAGGTCTTTGTAACTGCCATCTTAACTGGATTAGAAATGTTCCCAGTCTGCCCATGACCCTTTTGTGACACCTGCAGAGTGCTTTAAATTTCCTTGATTCTAAATATCCAGTTGAAAAAGATTCTTGTCTTGCAAAATTATTTGTAAAGCAGTGCATTCTGTTGATTTTCTTCTCTTGAGAAATAAGGAGAAATTACCCAGTACTTGAGCAAGTACAATGAGGGTTAAGACTTTGATTGAGGTAATAAGATGGCTCTGGTGCAATGGACTTTCACAGCCCCAGTGGTTTCAATCTTTAGGGACTTACCCGTTACATTCGTTTTCACTGGCATCATGGTGCTTCCTTGGAGACATAGTCTTTTGCAGTCTGTTCATAATGGCATGTTTAAAAAAATAGAATTTTCAATACACAACCAACAGATGCTGTCATTCTTAGGCAGAAGTTCCTCATTTGGGCTCAGTTGGCTCCTGGTTTTGCAATAGTTTTGGAGGTCAAAGGTCACTTCACGGATCCCATGAATCTCCTGAAAATGCACTGTAGACTTTTATGTGTTTGTGCATCTTTCTTTGGAGAAAGCCCAAACTTCGGTGGGTTCTCAGAGACATCTGTGTCTCTAAAAATTTTAGAACCAACTCTTTAAGCTGTGTGTGATCATCTGACAATGTGTACATTTTCAACATTCTCTGCTCTTTCAGTGACATTGCTTTTGACTGATTTACCTGCTTCCCAAGTCTCCAAATCAGGGAACTTAACCTAGTTTTACTTATTTACATTTTTAGGCAGCAGGGCTGTGGGAAATACTCAGTTCCTTATTATTTTAGAAAATCTGCATTGCATGCCTTGTTCTCAGGCACCGTGCTCACCTGGAAATGCCAAGGTGATTTAGGTGTGGTCCCTGAGTGCAGGGGCAACAAAGGTGGAGACAAGTGGCATGTCAAAGAGGAAGGAGCAGGTAACTTTGCTGGGGGTGGAGCAGGTGTGGGTGGGGCGGGGGCATGACAGGGCAGGCAAAGGATTCTTCTTGGCTGTACAAAGGGCAATGCATGACAATTTGATGGCCCAAGAGTGTGTGTCATTAAGAGAGTTTAATAATAGTGCTAAACATCGTCTAATGGCCATCACAACTGGAAATAGACTTTAAATTTCAACAGGCACATAACAGAACCTTAGAAAATCCCACCCACTCCTCCAGCTGCCTCTTATCTTAAAAATACCTTTAAAGTTAAGTGCGCAAGGTGTGAGTTTTATTTCCTGGGTTCTCTGTTTATCCTCAACAGGTAAAGGAAGTCTAGACTTTGATGTGATTTTTCAGGTAGTCTTTCAGAATCTTTTAATAAAGCTCTAGTTTCTTACTGTTGACCTCTCTCTGTCCCACCCCTTCTGGGTAAACTATTCCTGTGAACCTTGTCCTTTAAAATGTAAGTTTCAAAAGTAGTTTAGCTGGAGTTGGAGTGTCTCCTCCTGTAAACTTGATGAAAAGAGGGATTTGGGCAAAAGTGCTCCCGAAAGCCAGGGGACACCATGAGGACCTCCCTAGTTGGGGTAAGGGTGGTAGGCAGTATTCAAAGGGGAAAATGTTCCAATAGTAAAGTAGGGACAGGAGATTTTTTTTTTTTTTTTTTTTTTTTGTGGTGCGCGGGCCTCTGGCTGTTGTGGCCTCTCCCGTTGCGGAGCAACAGGCTCCGGACGCGCAGGCTCAGCGGCCATGGCTCACGGGCCCAGCCGCTCCGCGGCATGTGGGATCCTCCCGGACCGGGGCACAAACCCGCGTCCCCTGCATCGGCAGGCGGACTCCCAGCCCCTGCACCACCAGGGAAGCCCCAGGAGATTTCTTTCAACATCACAGTTTGGCTGGAGAGCTCCCTGAAGCCATGCATGATGACCAATATTAATTTTTTTGCCTGTGCCTATTTCTTAGCAATTTAGGCATCAGCTCTCTGGATGGGTCTTACTTTATCTCAGCCATTTTTTGATGAATTCTTGTGTTTCTTGCTCAGGAGTTAAAAGGAATCAGGAGGTAAATAGGCCAGACAGTGACCCTCCCCACCTGCTGTGCTTCTCTACCTCCAAGCTCCCTGTGGCCAGTCCCTGGCCATGAGGGCCATGTGGAGCCCCCAGGACCTGACTGCCTGTGGAAGACTCAGGGTGGTAGGAAAGGGGGTGGGAATAGGGCCAGGTGTAGACCAGGACATGTCAGAAGAAAGAATTCCCATGTGGAGTAAAAGCTGCTTATATAAGTTTTCCTCTTACTTGTTGGAAAAGGCCACTGGGAGATGCAGAGCCAGATTGATAATGCAACTCTTGCAACTGTGAAGACTTTATGGCCTGCCTAGCTCTCTTGCACGCACTCAAGTTATATTTTTCCTGGCTCTGATGTCCATTTTAATTTGTATTTCACTATTTAATGGTATTCATTTTCTGTAAGTCCCTCAGACCTTCTAGAATGAATTAGGATATAAGGAAATAAGGTATTAATTGGGGCACTTAAAACTTCTGAATACTCTTTACTAGACCTTGATGATATCTTCATTGAGTATGGTATTTTTTAGACCCATTAGTATAGGGATGGGTATTTGCATCATAGCTCTGAACCAGTAAAGCAGGGTTGATTCTCTGACATGTCTTAACCCATCTTTCTTGTACACAGGTTGTTGCCCAACTATTTTCTGAAATCACCCCTTTCATTCTCGCAGTGTCTGAACCTGCCTTCTCTAGACCTGCTTAGTTACATGACGCCTTCAGTCTCCAGGTCATTCTCCAACAAACCTGCAGTATTTTATGAACTCTTATTGGTGGAGGTGGATGGAGTATATATCTTACCATCCAAATCTGGGGCTCTGAGGTCCCTGGCCCCTTGGCTGTACATTGAGCTGGAATCTTCCTCTCTAAGCCCAGAAGTATTGAACCTCCTCCAGCTTTCAGCTGTGAAATCTAATTTCCTGCAGGCGTAAGGCCACACTGTCTCTAGTTCCCCTTCAGGGCTATCACCTTGTCCGGCTTCTCTGCCCATGGTAGGCCCTCGTCTCTGTGGTCTGGACCCTGTCTTCCTTAAACTGCAGCAGTTCTGCCTGGACCACATTGATGCCAGCCTGGAGTGGAGCTGTCTTTTCCCCCTTCTGAATCGTGAGGTTTGGCTTGCTGGTCACCCTTTCCAGATGTTCATCTAACCCCAATCCTGCAAGTTTCCCACTTATTTCTCTCTCTATGTAGCTGGCATCATTTTTTCCCAGTCCTGTCTCCTTTCCCTTCTTCCAGCTCCTTTATAAAATCCTCACTTTTCCAGCCACTTAAGTCTCACCAACCCCTTTGATAATCACGTTTGCAGCCAGCATCGTACAACTCAGCATCTGAATATTCCTTTCCTCTTTGATCTTTTTGTATGTTGATTTTATGTCTTTAATTAGACTGTAAACTTCTGGAGAGAAGGAACCATGTCATAGCTCCTCGTACTATGATGGTCACATGATCACCTGAGTGATTAAATTTTGTTCATATGTAACAGTTATTCTGCTCAGTAAATGCCATGTGAAGAAGAATTCCAGTTGCAAATGTTAACCTGAAGAATTCTTTGTAAGTTTTCACAACCCATCTCCGTGACGCATAAACTTTACCCCCGTTTATTACATTAAAAGTAGAGGATCAAATGAAGAAAAAAGGGAAAGAAAGAAACTTTTCATCATTCTTTTGGGAAAGCTACATTTTGCACTTTGTCCTTTAAGATATCTTGCTCTGGAGGCCAGGGGTAAAATAGTCAAAGGAAGTTTGGAAAGGATGCCAGCTATAGCATCATTAACATACAGCTTTTGCTTAATGCTTAAGATTAACAAAGAAAATGCAAATATTTCACCTTTTATTGCTCATCTTAAAGCCACAGTTGAATATGGTCTATTGAACTCCCTGAAACAGGGGGGAAAAAAAACTTGGGAATGTTCAAATAAAGGCAATAGTTGGAAGAGAACAGAAGCAGAAGTATAAGTCTGTCCTGAACAGCATAATTTAGATGAAATTGTTATAGCTCACATTTGTCTAGTTGGGAGTTTTCTGTTACATTTAAGTTTTACTTAAATTGGATCCACATTTCAATATTATTAGCAATCAATATTATTCTTTTTGATCTTTTTTTTTTTTTTGCGGTACGCGGGCCTCTCACTGTTGCGGCCTCTCCGTTGCGGAGCACAGGCTCCGGACGCGCAGGCCCAGCGGCCACGGCTCACGGGCCCAGCCGCTCTGCGGCACGCGGGATCCTCCCGGACCGGGGCACGAACCCGCGTCCCCTGCATCGGCAGGCGGACTCTGAACCACTGCGCCACCAGGGAGGCCCATGATCTTTTTATCATTGGTAATGAATATTAGGATTTTTAGTTGTTAGTTGGCTTTGAACTTCAGTGCTCTGCTATCTTCCTAAATATTGTCATGGTCAGCATCATTTATTTATCGGTACCTCTTGATTGTGGTGATAAACCAGGCATTGTTTTTTAAAAAATCTATTAGAAACACACATGGTCCTTAGAGTTGACAGTCCAATATTCACTGGGCCCTGTTGAGCATTGGTTGGTCAAGCTGTGGTGGAATTGGGGCAGGTGAGTGAAGATAAATGAGACATTTCTCCTGCCCTTCAAGACAGCCTCTGGAATCTGGCTTCGTAGAAAGGCAGATTGCTGGCCTACAGAAAATAGGTTGGTGGTTTTGCCAGAGGCAGTGGATGGGGTGTGGGGTGGGTGAAATGGATGAAGGGGGTCAAAAGGGACAAACCTGCAGTTAGAAGATAAGTAAGCCCTGGCGATGTAAAGCACGGCGTGGCAACTATAGTTAATAATACCGTATCGCATGTTTGAAAGTTGCTAAGAGGGTAGATCTTAAAATTTCTCATTATAAGAAAAAAGTGTGTAACTCTGTATGGTGATGGATATTAACTAGACTTATTGTGGTGATCATTCTGCAGTATATACAAATATCAAATCACTTCGTTGTACCCCTGAAACTGATACAATGTTATATGTCAATTATATTTCAATAAAAAATAGATAAATAAAAAAGGAGAGCAGAGAGGCTGCAGGTAATTCTTCTAAAATGTGGGCCTAATGCATTAAGTGGTTTTCAGAAGCAAACTCAAGGTATGTCTCTATAACCATAAACTCTCCCTCTCTCCCCCTTCCCATTCTGCCTTCCCATTCTTTTTCTCTCCTTCTCTCAGCCCTTTATTTAAAAATAAAGATAGTGCTTTTTACTTATAGATTAATTTGGAAACATTAAATAATAAATAAAATTATTTTTATATTTTTAAGAACTTCTTGTTAACTAGTACCTTTTTACTTAATCGATAACGTGAATTTTAACCCAAATCTTATCCACAGAATTTGATTAAAATATTAAAAAAATTTTTTCCCCCGCTTCTTTTAACTTAAAGACAAACCTTCTCAGGGCTTTGCCAGTTTACTGTTAAAAGTTTTTCTAAGTGTCTGTCAGTGCACATTTCAAATGAGAAAGTAAATTCTTTCATTGCCTTTTTTACAGTCCACTTTCTGCTTCTCCGTAAGATCTCTTCTGTTTCTTCTTTCCAAAGGGGAGGGGAGGGAGAGAGGGAGGGAACGTGAAGAAGAGAGGTGGGAGAAGAATGGGAGTGGGGGGAGAGAGAGAAAGAGAGAGATTGATTATCAAGGCTGAATATATAAACATAGGGAGTATGGTTTTTTCTCGCCAGAATGTAATTTTCCAATTTACTCTCCTTTGGAAAATAAAAGAAGGCTCTAGTGTCTATTTCTTATCATAAAAGTAATGCATACAAGAATAAGAAAAACTGAAATGTACTTTCTGTAATTCCCCATCCGCCACTGACAACCAGTGTTTGCATTTTGTGGTATTTCCTTCCAGATACTTTCTTTATATGACAGTGTGTGCATGTACATACATGCTTTTTTTCTGGAAACAGAGCACATTCATGAGCTGTCTGGTTACTTGCTTTTTTTCACTTAATGCAGCATTGGCATTCTTTTGTGTTAATCGATATAAACTTAGTATTCTTCTTAATGACCGTATAGAGTTCCACTGAATCAATGCACTATGATTTAATCAATATGCTATTGTTAGACCATTATCTCCTTCGTTTCCTCCTTTCTTTTGCGTCTTTAGACAGAATTTCAAACATCATGATAACCTCGTCTTTGTATCTTTTCTGGTGATCTATTTGGGTTACATTCACAGGTATGAAATTTACTGGATCAATGCACATTTTAATGACAAATTAAAATATATTATCAATTCGTCCTTCTTCCAGTTTTCCCTCAGGATAGCCAGTTTATCTTTGGAATTGTGCCTTGTCCCCCTTCCATCAATTTTGACCAGATGCTTTTAACTAGATCCAGCTGGAAATTTACATATACCTCTAAGTAGCATCCTTAACAGTCTGAAACATTTAGGGATCTCCTCGAGGAGAAAAGTGGTCATTATCAGTTTCCAGAAAAAGGACAGTACAAATCTCTTTAAGCGGAAGATATTCAAAGTGGTTTCATTACAATATTGCATTTACACCTCAAAGTATGGTAAGTGTAATGGTTTCATTATAGCATTGAGTTTGAACATCAGAGTGAAAGTAAAATGGGGACAGGAGGATGGGGAATGAACATGGGATTGCTGCTCTCACGGTCCCTACCACATCGTCAGGTTCTAGTGATGTTTCTCCCACTTAATGCTAAGCAAAAAACATCTACTAATATATTCCACAAGACTACAACCCCTGATTCCATTTCCACCTCCTTCTCTTAAATTATTTTGCTTTCCCACTTCAATATCCTGGAGATAGAAAGTTAAGTTCCTTTTATCATGGACTTCTTATGAGGTCAGAATTCTTCCATGAGAATGGGGCAGAGGGTTTTCCAGAAAAGACATACATTTGGAAAAACTACCAGGGATGCTTTAGAGATGATCATTTGATTTTGACACAAAATCATGGTAGTTGTAATTGTTTTTCACAAAGATCTTGGTTATCAAACTGAGAGTAGCAAGTAAATGGACTGAAATAGGGCATGTCAACTGGAGAAGGTTATCTGGTTGTTGGTGAGGAATATAAATAATTAGGATTGAATTTCAAAAAGACGCTCTTGCTTTCTCCTCTTTTCTCCTCTTTAGTGCTGTCTCTTGACATTTGGGTATCGAATGCCATGATATTTTTGGTATTCACACACATCCTTAACAAGTACAATGCTCTCTTGGCTGTCCTGTTTTAATGCTGTAATTGTGAGTTTGACCTACAAAAGTTATATTTGCTTGGTAGGCAAATGGAAAATCTCCTTAAATAAATACACTGACAAATACTGTTTGGCTACATCACTAATAACAGATGACAGCCTCTGGAACATGACCATGTGAAAAAACAGGATCTGTATCATCTGTGCATTTATCCACAGCCCTGTTTATCATCAACAACTATTTGTTGATTAATTACCATGTGTAGGACACAGTGTTCAGGACAGTGAATACAAAGACATAGAAGATCCCAACTCCTGACTTTGAGGGATTTTAGCCTCCAGGCAAGCAGGACATACTCCGTACTCATATGTAACCCAGATAAATTTTGTCATCCTGTGGCTCAGTCTTGTTCATAGAGTTACATTCGAATAAACAAAATCCAGTAGCCAAAAAATGAATTAAAAACACTTTAAATCTTCATTCATCTTTTTGAGGCAATATGAATAGGAGTGGGGAAAATGCATTTCTGTTGTGCAGCAAAAATCTTATCAATCTTATCTCCTCCTCACTGCTCTCTTAATAGTCTCTGTGTGTTTGACACTTGCTTTGTGAAATTCTCTCTCCCACTCTCAACGTCTGCTCCCCAGAATCTCAGCCTAACACCCAGCCTTTGAGGCTTTTCCTCCTTTCTCTTCCTGTTATCGCATCTCTTTATTTTGTGTATCAGTGTAGCTTCTCTGCTTGTTTGTTTTTACTTCTTCTCTCTGTCTTGCCCATTACCTAGGTTCTCACTACAAAGAACTTGCCTGGGAACTGACCCAAGAAGTAAGAGTCCTTCCCCATGAGAAATGGAAGTAAGAGAAAGATTGTAAATATCCATATAATAAGTCATTGCTTCTCCTGCTAGATATTAATGATTTTGAGATGATGTTCCACATAAAGTGACAAATGAGGAGATAAAGGAGTGTATATTAAATTTATCAGGTGAATTATACAGTCAGTGTAAGGGCTACATGAATGCAGAATGGCAGAGTCATCACTAAGGGGAAAGTTCAGCTTTAGACTTGAGGTATATCTTGAGCTTGGCCTTGAACTCCGGAGTCAGTTTGAGAGGGAAAGACATTCGAGATAAGAAAAGTGGTGTGAACAATGATGTGCAAGGGAGGATGCATGTGTTTCAAAATAACAGATCAATTTGGCTGGAGCAGCAGATTTCAATAAATAAAGCATGGAAAATTAGGAAACGGTTAGGATGCATAAGCTAGACAGTGAAGGAGGTTGCATACTGTGCTAAGGGGTTTGTATTTAGCTTGTAGGCAGTGGTGAACAAGTTTTACAGCAGGAGGAGTGCAGGTTGTGACAGTGGTGGTGGGATAATATGGTGAAAACTGTGGAGTAACTTTTGGTGGTGAAGATGAAGGGTCAAAATCAGCTGTCCTGGAGATTTAATCAGACAGACCTCCTGCAAGGGAATAACGGCCCTCGGAAACATTTGGTTTGGGCTTGTTTTAGATTTTGTGCATGTGATCTTATTTTATAGACTACATTGTTGAGGGACTTCCCTGGTGGTCCAGTGAGTAAGACTCCGTGTTCCCAATGCAGGGAGCCCGGGTTCAATGCCTGGTCGGGGAGCTAGATCCCGCATGAATGCCTCAACTAAGAAGCCTGCATGTCGCAACTAAGACCCAGTGCAGCCAAAGTAAATAAATAAATAAACAACTACATATTAAAAAAAAAAGGAATACATTGTTGAGCTTTGTAGATGCACAGACCCCTACGTCCACCCATCATACATATGTACACACAGAGGTGCACATAGGTACGTGTAAGACACACGTGGTTGCATGTGCATACACACGTATGCTCATTTGTGTATATACACATACACAGATGCACACTTGTACATAGATTCGCCCATACAGAGATGCAAAGATGTGTATATGCACATATGTGGTTTAAAGGACTTGATAGGTGGAAAACTATAAAAAGGTATACAGCTCGGAGCAGGTAGGAGGGAGCATGTGGGGACCCATAAGACTGAGCAATTCGTTTGGAAAGAAACAGAGTTTTTAGAATTGGAAATAACGCTAGTATTTACATGGAGACTATAGTACATAACATTCATGAATGCAAAACAATCAGCAAATTAATGAATTAATTTTGTATTAAGTTTTTATTTTAAGAAGCATTTCCTTGAGAATATGAAAGTGTGATTGGCTTCTGCATACAAGCCTGATTCCAAAAGCTTGAATTTCACACTGGGGGGCTGGGTGTCCTCCTGTGGTGGCAGGCAGCCCCTCAACCAGGGCGGGCCTACACTCAGCGTTAGAAATGGCAGCTCGAGAAGACGGAGGCCCACGTGATCTGTCCAATCATTCTTTCTTTGTTTCGGACGGGAACAGATGAACAAAGGTCCGTTTTGTTTTGTTTTGTATTGGACCTCTGCCTTACATACTGCGATTCCTGTTAGATTTTCCAGTAGTGAAGGCAGCCTGTCCAAACACAGTTAGATTGGGATTTTGAACAGTAAAGGTTCTAAGGGAGATGGAGAGAATTTTTAATTTGCTACATTGACTGCTACAGAAAGAATCGATGATCGGATAGTATTCCCAGGACTTTCGTAAAGACTGAAGCGTAAATAAAATCTGTTCTGGGACAGATTTAGGAAACCCTTTTCAGCCCACTGAGCTGACGGTAACATTGAACTAAAGAATTTAATTTCGGAAGAGAGTTGATTGGGAACTGGGACAATCTGTAATTCATTCTTTCTTGGTAAAGCTCCCGAAGCAGGATGATTGGTGGTATTGTTTGTAGTCTGGAGTAGGGCATGGTTTAGCCTGAGGCTTGCCTCCTAAATTGGTTTGGGGCTCTGTGTGCATGCAGCTACTGGCTGAGATTAAAGCCACTCAGCTCCTGTTCAGTGCTGTTATTGATCACTGCATCCACGGAGGCTGTGAGCTATAGAGCAGGAGATCAGGGAAGTTGGTCTCCGTCACTACCAGCTTTCTTTTCTTTGTTCCTCTTCACTCCTTTGTCCCTCTTTTATCCAGTATTAGCTGGCACCGCACTCAGCTTGCTTGTCCTCCTTTCCCCCCTTTCTTTCCTCCCCAGAATATTTATTGAGTACCTACTGAGTTAGCTACCTGCTTGGCACTGGCAATAGAGCAATGAACAAAACAAACAAAAATCTCGGCCCTCGTGAATTTTATGTGTTAATGGGGTGACAGGTAATAAGGAAATAATTCTACAAATAAATAGGAAATGCCAACTGTGATAGCACACGTGCTGTGAGAGTAGATAATAAAAATCTGACCTAACCTTGGGGCAGTGGGGATCGCTACCTTGAAGGAAAATGACTTGGCTGAGCTATTAATGAGGCAGTGAGAAAACTTTTCCAGGCAGAAAGCTGGAACTGCATGTGCGAAGGCCCTGTGGCTGGAGAGAATGCATAGCTTCAGAGGAACTGCAGTAAGGCCACAAAGCTGGAGCTCGGAGAGCAAGGGGGAGAGAGGGGGAGATGTGGTGGAGACGGAGGCTGGGTCAAATGTCCTCACATGCTGGGCTCTGGAGACGGCGTGAAGATCCTAGTGGCCGTGAGGAGCTGTTGAAGGGAAGGAGCTGATAGACACATTCGTCCCGTGTAAGGTCCCTACTGAAATACGTGCGTTTTAACTTGGCAGAAAAGAAGTCATTCTTAAGACAGCAGCTTCCATACCTGGCAGTCAGACATCTGGGGGAGTGGTAAACCCACAGGCATCTGTGGCCACATCCCCAGAGATTCTGCTTCACTGGGTCAGGGTGGAGCAGAAATAACAGTTTATTAAATAAACTCTGTGGGTAATTCTGATTCCAGGGGTTTGTGAGCCAGATAGGAGAGGGCCCTAGTCGTGGAGACCTTCTTGGAGCTCCTGAAAATGAAACAGGTAGGGAAGGCTGCCTCTGAGCATCTTGAGGACAGACCGTGTGACTCTTCTTGTGATGAAAATGCTAATAGGAGCTAGAAATAGCCCAGCCAAACAGGCTGAATTGGAGTCAACCTCTCCATACCTCCCAATTTTTTTTTCCCCCTCAAATCATGGCACACATTGGGGCATTATTGAAATACACTGGCTCATTCTATTTTTAGTGCAGTAAATACCCGCACAGAAACATATGTGCATAATTCAAGAAGCAAATGCATCTCAAATTAGAAATCTCACCAAACACTTGTAAATTCAGGTCACATCTTCCATATGACCTTGAAGTTACCAGGTAGTCTTGTCGGTGGCCACTTAAATGTGGGGTTTTGAATCAAAGCGGAGCAAAGAGATGTAATAGAACAAAGGTAATCACAAGATCGTGTTCACGGCAGCCAAGAAGGTAAACATGTCAATCAACAGCTTTTCACGTTAGCTCCTCTGAAGACCCGATCCCCTGGCTTCCTAATGTTGTAAAGTCATCTGCAGCCCCGATTAGCTGTGCATTTATAATCTCCCATTACCCTCACATCAGCACAGAGAAGTGATTAATTATTTTGGCATTCATGATAATGTCATTAATCAGGATTCATTCATTGGGTATTAATGACTGGACGTGATGGACGTTCATTGTATATGAATTCTACAGTAATTTAGCAATTGATTTACTAGTAGTTGATGAGTTGAAAGTGTACTAATGGAAGATTAAGTCATGTAATTCTAACCGATTATGAAAGGGTGATCAGATAGACATTGAAAAAGAGATTAAATAAATGAGGAATTTCAGTTGTATATTCTGTGTGAGCCAACAAAATTTCAAAGGAAAACACAAATTACTTTTCGTGTTCTACCAATGGGTATTCAGGAACTGGCATTAAAAAAATGTGTCCAATTAGGAAGTGGTTTTCATATGCAATGAGAATTTTTTTTTCTAAATGGAGATTACTTAATGCCCAAAATAGGCACATAGAGAGATTTGACAGGCTTAGCTGAAAATTTTGCTTCAAAAGAGGATTTTATAATTTGAATATTTTATAACATTATGTCATTGTATTGGCCAGTGTCTCTTGTGTTATTGCTGGTTATACTTTTTTTAAAAAAAATGTCTTTTAATCCTATAAATTGTAGCCATACCTCATTTATTCACCCATATATATGTGTGTATATATAAATATATATATATATATTACAACTTTAAGTAAAGCCTAGAGCTTAGCTTTTTAAAATAGAACCTAGGCATGAATTATTCAAAATGTGACAGATAACCTCAGTCACATTATTATGAAGGTACTTTTATTTGGACATTATCTTAAAATCCTAGGTATAATTTTTTAAAGTAGCAATAATAAAAATTTATTTCAAAGTTTCGACTCTCTAAATGACCTTCTTGCTTGCATCTTGGCTCTGCTGTTTCCTCAGGGGACATACTTTCCCAGAGCCTTCTTTTCAGACCTACACAAGTCTAAGTTTCATTCAGGACCCAACTTTAAGTAGATGTTGTTTGTCGGTATTGCTGTGGATGGTGGTGGTGATGGTGGTAATAATGATAACGACGTTGGTGGTGGTGATGGCGATGACGGAGGTGATGATAACGATGATGATGGTGATAGTGGTAGTGATGATGTGATGTTGATTGCTAGGGACTGAATGTTTGTGTCCCTATTCTTCCAAATTTATATGTTGCAACCCTCACCCCCAGTAAGTGGTATTTGGAAGTGGCGCCTTTGGGAGGTGATGAGAGTTAGATTGAGGCATGATGATGGAGCCCTCATTGTAAGATTAGTGCCTTGATAAGGAGATGAAGGGACCAGCACTTTCTCTCCACCGCGTGAGGGTACAGAGAAAAGACAGCTATCTGTAAACCAGGAAGAGGTGTCTTCCCCAAGAACCTGACCATGCAGGCACCCTGATCTCAGACTTGTAGCCTCCAGAACTGTAAGAAATAAATATTTATTGTTTAAGTCACCCAGCTTATGGTATTCTGCCATAGCAGCCCAAGCTAACTGACACAATGGTGGGGATGACGATAATTATAATGATTTATAGAGTCCTTATCATAGGCTTCACTGTATTAAAACCTTTGCCCATGTTAAGATCTTTAATCGTTAACAACCACGGTAAAAAATAGGTAGTGTTATTATCTCTATTTCGGGGGAAGGAATCCAAGGCATGAAGGATGTAAATATCTCTCCCAAAGTCACAGAGCTGGTGAGAACTCAGACCACCTGGTGGTAGAGCCTGGTATAATCTCCCATTACCCTCATGTCAGCACGTGGTTACTCGTTTTAGTATTTACTGTAAAGCCGCTAATCAGGACGCATTCACTTGGAATTAATGGATAGATATGGTGGACAATTACCCACTTCTGTAATGTGAAACATATACTATATACAGAGTACATTAAATGTTAAAATCCAATGCTAGAATATCTCATCTGTTAATATATATATTTATAATATCCCTGTGTGATTAAAGGAATAATATTAAGTATTTTTTCCTAAACTGGTGCTCAATTCCCTCCTACTCTTCCTGTGTCTGATATAAGCTGAGCCACTTTGATGGCCAAACCTGCCTCGGAAATATTAAGGAAGAGGAGGGATGGGGGAAGTGATGGAGTTAGTATGTTGTCAGTTTGGAACAGCAAGTCGTAGCTAAATGGTGATTCCTGCTGAGTCAAGTGGTAGGGGTGGGGGGATGCAGCACAGGGGAAGGAGTTTGATGTGGTTCCTTTGCAGGCCTGTGTTGGTCAAGGTGCAGTCTAAGCTGTCATAATGGAGAGATGGCGCGAATACAGTGGCTTAAACGAGTTACATGTTAATTTCTCGGTCATGTTGTTACAGAAAGTGGGGTCAGGCTCTAAAGCCAATAAAAAGGCAAGGTTGGTGGAAAGGAAAGTTTACATTATTTTGGTGGCCGGCCACAGCAGGGGTGGTGGGTGGTGGTGGTGGACTCCCCACTGACAGTCAGGGGCAAGAGCTTTTAAAGGGGAGTCTCAGGGGTATATAGGCAGAGGGAGGGAGAGGGCTACATGTAGAAACCGCACAGTCAGCTCTGACCGTCGTCTTGAAATCGGTCATGCGGTGGTCTGATCGGCGTCATCTTGGTTGTTTTAAGGACAGTTCATCTTCCGTTCTGGAGTCGGTTTGTTCCCATTTCTTTGAAGCCAGTTCTCAGAATTGTGGCAACTTATGTCGTGGCTATATCCTGATCATCACGTAGTTAACTTCTTCCACCTGGTGGGGCTTTCAGTGTCTATAAGACAGCTCAGAGGATACGGCTCAGAATATTATCTATAGCCCTTGAAGAGGAACTTAAGGTCCTTGACTTCGTTTAATGACTAAACTATTGTTATTTGGTCTTGTTTGACGGTTTTCCTTTGCTTATGCATTTTCTCACTTCTCTGAATAAACTTGTTTTTTGGCTAAAGTTTTTCTACAGACAAAATGCAGGCGGGGGACATGGTGGGGAAGGACCATAGGGTCTTGCTCCGTTTCAGTGTTTCAATCTAGAGGTAGCTGGTCCAGGATGGAGGGCAGCACACAGATCCCATCTCTGGATTCAAACCGGATGCCTTGGCTGCCCCAGTGACATATCAGCCACTGGGAAGGGGGAAAGGCTAAAAAGAGCGCTTGCTTTGTCTTCTTAAATGTATAACACAGAAGTGCCGTGCATCCTCTCCCCAAGTCACTGAGGAGAGGCTGGGTGACCCAGTTGTTCCCAGCAAAAACTCCCAATTCTGTTATTAAAGGAATATGGGGAGAATGGATAACAGTGGGCAACCTCCCATGGTTCAAATACTCAGGTCTTACTCAGGACAAATAATTTAGTTTAATTTTAGTGGAAAAAGGAGTGTGGTAGGGTGACTATCTTGAAAAAATTAAACAAAAATATAGCACTCCTGGCTAGTAACCCTTTACTGTGGGACTAGATACTTGTTTTGGAAAAGTATAGAACGTCAACCTAAGAACTCTTAACCTAAACCTTTGTGTTCATTTTTTCAGCCTGTGTTTCATATTGAATTTTCAGTTTTCTCTGCAGGATGAATAGAGAGAGGGGGCTGCTGAGATGTTGGCAGAGTTAGGAAGTAGTTGTTGAGGGCTTCTCTGTCTGACAGATTGTGGAGCATAAACCAATCTCTCTTCAGGGAATAGCAAGCTGATTGTATGTATTTTTGTCTATAGTATGTTCCCATTATCTTTACAATTTCTTTTTCCCTTTAGAGCAAATGATATTACTTAATATATACTTCTCCTAATCATCTGGCTAGGTGCAGTCTACCTGATGATTTAAATGCGTGGCAATGGTAAAAGTATTACAGTTGGATCGTTGCTGTTATGTGCCATTGTGTCTCGAATTCTGAAGGCATTTTTGGCCATACCTTACTTAGGAACCCACAGGAAATGAGAGCTTCTGGACAGGTGAATTTTCCAAAAAGCAATTTACTGCTGCAAGCAACAAAGCTTCAAAGCAAGCAAACAAGCGAATGAACAACAACAGAATGCAGACTTTCACAAGGAAGTCCAAAGAGAGCTTTGTTGAGAAAAGGTAGAAAGAGCTTGGGTGAAGTCTAAGATGGTGGGTGTGGCCGGGCAGGTTCTCCAGCGAATGAAGCATCAATGTAACTGTCCCTGGGTGTAGTGACAGCTCTTTAGTGTTCCTTCCCTTCCCCCCTTAACTTGTGGTCTAACTGCAATCCGCATACGTGCAGTGGAAGGACAGCTGTGTTCCTGTAGCAGGAGGTGTATTAGTAAGGCTTGTTTTAGTGTCATGCTGCCCTGGATTTGGTCTAGGTTCAAGTTTGTACCCTGCATCAAGCTCTCTTTTTGCCTTTGGCCAGATACTGTCAGAAGATGATGTATTTCTCAGGTTTTGCTTCCCAGCCCCCAGGTATCGAGTCGCAAATCCATGGGGATCCTGACTGGCTTGTTAAGCTTTGCACTAACCTCCATCCCACCTTCCTAAAGCGTTGGCGCAGAGACGCCATCTTATCCCTGCTTCTGCGAATCGAATTGTGGGAATTGGAGGTGTTTGCCTTCCCAATGCCCAAGTTAATGCAAAAGCCCTGGGTCTCCAGCTGGAGCTGGATCTGTGATATTTTAAAGCTTGCATGCCTAGCTGGTGCCAGCCATGGAACTTCCTGGACAGTGAACAGTTTTTATAGGTTATAGTTTTGTGCCAAATGACTCGCCAAGTCTTAAAAGGAAAACTCAGCAGGCTGTTTCCAACGGTCAGAGATTTTATTTTGGACGTATGCATTCCCTTTAACAGGAAAGAAAACGGTCTTTAGCCAAACCACTGAAGTAAGAAATGCAAATCTCGCTTGTTCTTAATCCCAATGAGACCTCAACTACTAAGTCCAGTTAAGACTCTTTGGTCTTAATATTGAAGAAGCCAAGTGGTAAGATGAGCAGTTAATGGCCAGGAGCCAGCCCTCTCGCGCTCTCTAATGGATACCGGACCAGTCCATCCCAAAGGTAATGACAGGGTCCCCTTTCGGTTGTTCCCTACTTCTCATTGGCACCAAGGGAGTGAGTTTGGCGAAGTCGCTGTTCTAAAAGGACTGTAGTGATGGCAGAACATTTTATTACCGTGTTAATGAGCACAGTGTGGGCCTGAGGGCGGGACAGAGTGTTTGTGGGTGTCCGTGCAAGAGTTAGGGGCAGTGGGGACGTGCAGAGAAGGAAACCCAGCCTGTATTTGTCATCGTAACTAGTTACCTGAGGGTGTTGACAGATCCCAGGATAATCTTTGGAGAGAGTTTTCCTTCGTTATTGTTTTAAAACTCGTTAGGGAGATCACTCAGTTGTGCACTGAGTAGAAGTGGACGTTTCAAGTGCAGTGTTATCTTTTCCCCCTCCCTCCCTCCCTCCCTCCCCTTTCCCTTCCTTTCCCAGCCTCTGAACCCTTGAGCTGAATGGTGACCTTGAGACATTTTTCTTTGTCATGGACCGCAGTCTCCTCCTTGTGGTTCTTTATCTCCTTCATGGTGCAGAAATCTTTTCTTTTCTTTTAAAGAAGATGTTGGGGGTAGGAGTTTATTAATTTACTTATTTTTTGTGTGTTGCATCTTCGTTTCTGTGCGAGGGCTTTCTCTAGTTGCGGCGAGCGGGGGCCACTCTTCATCGCGGTGCGCGGGCCTCTCACTATCGCGGCCTCTCTTGTTGCGGAGCACAGGCTCCAGACGCGCAGGCTCAGTAGTTGTGGCGCACGGGCCTAGTTGCTCCGCGGCATGTGGGATCTTCCCAGACCGGGGCTCGAACCCATGTCCCCTGCATTAGCAGGCAGATTCTCAACCACTGAGCCACCAGGGAAGCCCAGAAATCTTTTCTTAATCAAGCCTACTAAGGAAAAGTCATATTTGTTTTTAGTTAAATTTTCTAATATGATTCTGGTCTGGTCTAATCTCTATTTATCGATATAACACTAAGTTTATTCTGTGAATATTAGCCTGTAAAGCTTGGTTCTGGGCTCTGGTCTTTCTCTCTCTTCTCTGAGAGTGTACTTTTGTCCCAATGGTGTAGAACCCCCCAGATTCAGATGAGGCCCAGATTTAAATCTTCAGCCCTGATGTTCCAAACTACCCGTGTCCTATGTTGAACCACCAACTTGGCCGCTCCATTTGCGTGTGTGTGGAGGGGCGCATCTCATCTGAATCTCTGACTTAACCTGCCCACAGCGGACATCCTGGTCACTTTCCAGCACCACTGCACACGCCGTTACCACACTACGTATGATTCCTTCTTTTCCCTCATCCAATCCTTACGAAAGTCTTCTTGGCTCTTCCTCTAAAACGTGATCTTTGAAAAAGCATAAACCCTGTGTTTTCCACACTCTTTGGTGGATTCCCGTTGCCCTAAGGGTCACGAGACCCCCTCTAATCTGGCCCGTCCTGCCTCTCTGTCCTCATCTGGGCGCTGGCCCTTGACACACTGACCTTCTCATCCATCTGACACGCTGATGTCCTCAGCTCTCTTCACTGGTTCTTTTGCAGCCTTCAGGACGCAACCTAAACGCTGCCTGCTACCTGGAGCTCAGTCGTCGCCTGCTGAGTGAGCTCAGCTCTCCTTCTGTCCTGGGTGGCCCTCCATCCCGCCCCATCCCCCCACAGCTGGGTGATGCACCCAGAATGCACGATCTCTCCACTTAGAGGGACTCAGTATTTTGGCCTCATAATCAGAATCATAGAGTTGGACTGAACACAGTTATTCAAACAAATGTTTATCCATGAACTGTTTCAGAGAACTCTCATTTTACACGTGTTGTGGTTGGAATGAGGAATCTAAGGCACGAACATGAGAAGGTGATACGTCCTTCCATAAAAAACGGTGGGAGAACCCCTGAAACTTTTGCTGGACAGCCTTCATTTTCTTTTCTCCATTTCTGCTTTCCTTGTCTTTCTGTATTAGTGTCTCCTTTTCTTCTGTCTCATGCAGTTTCTATCTCATGCTTTGGTTTTCTTTTTCAATCTTCCTTCCTCCATCCCTCCCTCCTTCCTTCTTTCTATTTCCCTTTCCCTTTTATATTTCTCCTCTATCTATTCCCCTTTCTTGCTTATAATTTAAACCATGCTTTTGCTGGAGCAACTTCATAGCCTCCTATGTGGCATCAGTTGTTTAGTTTTTGAAAAGGCCATGGAAAGTGCAGGTGTTGACAAAAGCTCATTCTCTAACAGCTCTGTGGACAAAACTGGGGTGTCACCCTCACTCTGACTTTACCGGTTTTTGTCTTCAGTTAGTCAGTTGCCCTATGGTTCTTGGAATTCTGAATGAGGACAAGGCTTTTTATTCAGGCCCGTCTCAGGAATTATGTTACATATATTGATTTCATACCATTAAGGAAGAGAAAAAAAACTGTGATCATTTCCTTGGCATTTCTTGTAAGTGTGTTAGAAGTGCCACCGTTTTGAGGGCTGAGTCAAAGAAATCACACTGGCTTTTCAACAACCCTCAAATGATCACCCATAAAGCCCCAAAGAACTTCTTTTTTTTAAAAAAAATGAATTCTATTTTATTTCAGATTCCTCCTGCTGCTGCTTTGTAAAGGACACAGTTCCTGTGCTTGGCACGAGGGCTTTCCTGAGGGCTACTTTGCTCTAACCCAGCTGCAGTTTGAGGAGAGTTAAAACGGACAGGATTACTTTTCATGAGGAGGAGCTCCAAGCATTTTTCCCTTAGACACGATCAAAGGGAGGTGCAAACAACTTACTGAAATTACACCTATACCTGGAAGGAGCCGCCACGCCCCCCGTTCTCCTCATGTGAACAGAGTACTGCTTTAGATAACATGCTTATTATGCTGTTGACTCATGTGGGGGGATTAGGTGACATAATCAGAAATTATGTAGTAATGTGTGATACACTGCTGTAAAGATTGATTTCTTTAAGAGTTTACTAAGGGATTTTAGGGCCCAAATACTCAGTCTTGTTAAGCAAATAAAACCAATGTAGAAACTTTTATCAAAGTTGTCTCCAGGAACTTCAGAGACTTATGATGAGTGAGGGAATATGAATATCACCTAAATATCACAGAGTTGCCTAGACTTTCAAAAATGGACGGGCACAGTGTGCTTTCAGAGGCTCACGTGCCTCTAATTCAAGGTGATCATTACCTTAACAAGAACATTACTTCTGTGACTTAGATTTGTTTTTCTGTCAACCAGTGGTTCTTAAGTGGAAGCACATGTCCGAATTACTTAAGGAGTCTTTTAAAATAATATGCCTAGGGCTTCCCTGGTGGCGCAGTGGTTGAGAGTCCGCCTGCCGATGCAGGGGACATGTGTTTGTGCCCTGGTCCAGGAAGATCCCACATGCAGCGGAGCGGCTGGGCCCGTGAGCCATGGCCACTGAGCCTGTGCTCCGCAACGGGAGAGGCCACAACAGTGAGAGGCCCGCTTACCGCAAAATAAATAAATAAAAAGAATATGCCTAAACTCCCAAAGTGTATATTGGGCTTTCAGGAAGAAATTTGTTTAGTGTCTTTTTTTTTTTTTGGCTGCATCAGGTCTTAGTTGCGGCACTTGGAGTCTTTGTTGAGGCACATGGGATCTTTCCTTATGGTGCGCGGGCTCGTCTCTAGTTGTGGTGTGTGAGTTTTTTTCTCTCTCTAGTTGTGGCCCACAGGCTTAGTTGCCCTGCGGTATGTGGGATCTTAGTTCCCCGACCAGGGATCGAACCCGTGTCCCCTACATTAGAAGGCAGTTTCCTTACCACTGGACCACCAGGGAAGTCACCTGTTTACTCTATTAATATGGAGTGTTTCACGTGCTCAAACGAAGTGTTCCCACTGCTGCCCTGAGGCATCTCGAATCACTTCTAGAACTAGGGCTCACTGTGCAATGGGGGACCCCTGGAAGGGAGTGAGCTGAAGGTTTCTACCCTAAAGATTCAGAGTCAAGGGCTTTTAAGCAATAATTATTGGATAGTCAACTACATTGAAAACCAGAATGTACTGAGGACAACACCAAGCACTGAGAGAAATTATGTTACATACAAACATGCGCACAGACACACACACATACATACATATGTAAAGTTATTTCCTCTGATCGTGACACTGTTCTCCCTTTTCCTTCGCCTGATGAGTTTCCACATATCCTTTGAAACTCAGCTTCACCACACTTTCCCTACAAAGCCTTTCTTGCTCCCCTTGGGCGGGGTTAGATGCTTCTGACCCAGATAACTATATCGCTCACTTTATCTTCTGGTTTTCCCTGCTGGACTGTAAATTCCACGAGGACATATACAACGTCCATCTTTTATCCATGTATGCCCAGTGCCTACCATGGTGGTCACAGATCTTTTCAGTGTGGCTCCAGGTAGTAAATATTTTAGACTTTGTGGACCATCCAGTCTCTGTTACAACTACTCAACTCAGTCACAGTGCAAAAGAAGTCCAGACAATATGTACATAAATGAATAGATTATATTCTAATAAAACCTTATTTACAAAAATTAAAAAAAATAAATAACATGCCTACAGGGGCCCAGCCAAGACCATTGACACTGACTCACTTATGTTGGAACCTGGAAATATGTACTTGGAAAAAGCGCCTGCAAAAATATAAAGCTTCTGGTTTCTAAACTAGTTAAGGACCACTGCTCTTGACCAAAGTTTGGAGTGGCACAAACCAAATGTGACTTCTCTCTGTAACCTTAGAATCTAATACAGTGCCGGGTTTGTAGAAGTGAGCGCAGGAAATGTTCTTTCAGGAAATGGAAGCGAACTATTTAGAAAACTACATTGTGCATATTTTAAACTGCTCATTCAATTGAATTTCTTTTTTTGACTGAATCAGGAGAAGGCTTTAATTTATTGTTTTAAGCAGCATTTTTTTATTTTTAAATTTTATTTTATTTATTTTTTTATATAGCAGCTTCTTATTGGTCATCAGTTTTATACACATCAGTGTATACATGTCAATCCCAATCGCCCAGTTCGTCACACCACCACCCCCACCCCCCGCCGCTTTCCCCACTTGGTGTCCATACGTTTGTTCTCTACATCTGTGTCTCTATTTCTGCCCTGCAAACCGGTTCATCTGTACCATTTTTCTAGGTTCCACATATATGCGTTAATATACGATATTTGTTTTTCTCTTTCTGACTTACTTCACTCTGTATGACAGTCCCTAGGTCCATCCACGTCTCTACAAATGACCTAGATTCGTTCCTTTTTATGACTAATATTCCACTGTATATATGTGCCACATCTTCTTTATCCATTCATCTGTCGATGGGCATTTAGGTTGCTTCCATGACCTGGCTATTGTAAATAGTGCTGCAATGAACATTGGGGTGCATGTGTCCTTTTGAATTATGGTTTTCTCTGGGTATATGCCCAGTAGTGGGATTGCTGGATCACGTGGTAATTCTATTTTTAGTTTTTTAAGGACCCTCCATACTGTTTTCCATAGTGAATGTATCAAGTTACATTCCCACCAACAGTGCAAGAGGGTTCCCTTTTCTCCACACCCTCTCCAGCATTTGTTGTTCGTAGATTTTCTGATGATGCCCATTCTGACTGGTGTGAGGTGATAACTCACTGTAGTTTTGATTTGCATTTCTCTAATAATTAGTGATGTTGAGCAGCTTTTCATGTGCTACTTGGCCATCTGTATGTCTTCTTTGGAGAAATGTCTATTTAGGTCTTACGCCCATTTTTGGATTGGGTTTTTTTTTTTTTTAATATTGAGCTGCATGAGCTGTTTATATATTTTGGAGATTAATCCTTTGTCCGTTGATTCGTTTGCAAATATTTTCTCCCATTATGAGGGTTGTCTTTTCGTCTTGTTTATGGTTTCCTTTGCTGTGCAAAAGCTTTTAAGTTTCATTAGGTCTCATTTGTTTATTTTTGTTTTTATTTCCATTACTCTAGGAGGTGGATCGAAAAAGATCTTGCTGTGATTTATGTTAAAGAGTGTTCTTCCTACGTTTTCATCTAAGAGTTTTATAGTGTCTGGTCTTACATTTAGGTCTCTAATCCATTGAGTTTATTTCTGTGTATGGTGTTAGGGAGTGTTCTGATTTCATTCTTTTACATGTAGCTGTCCAGTTTTCCCAGCACCACTTACTGAAGAGACTGTCTTTTCTCCATTGTATATCCTTGCCTCCTTTGTCATAGATTAGTTGACCATAGGTGTGTGGGTTTATCTCTGGGCTTTCTATCTTGTTCCATTGATCTATGTTTCTGTTTTTGTGCCAGTACCATATTGTCTTGATTACTGTAGCTTTGTAGTATAGTCTGAAGTCAGGGAGTCTGATTCCTCCAGCTCCGTTTTCTTCCCTCAAGACTGTTTTGGCTATTCGGTCTCTTTTGTGTCTCCATTCAAATTTTAAGATTTTTTGTTCTAGTTCTGTAAAAAATGCCGTTGGTAATTTGGTAGGGATTTCATTGAATCTGTAGATTGCTTTGGGTAGTATAGTCATTTTCACAATATTGATTCTTCCAGTCCAAGAACATGGTATATCTCTCCATCTGTTGGTATCATCTTTAATTTCTTTCATCAGTGTCTTATAGTTTTCTGCATACAGGTCTTTTGTCTCCCTAGGTAGGTTTATACCTAGGTATTTTATTCTTTTTGTTGCAGTGGTAAATGGGAGTGTTTCCTTAATTTCTCTTTCAGATTTTTCATCATTAGTGTATAGGAATGCAAAAGATTTCTATGCATTAATTTTGTATCCTGCAACTTTACCAGATTCATTGATTAGCTCTAGTAGTTTTCTGGTGGCCTCTTTAGGATTCTCTATGTAGAGTATCGTGTCATCTGCAAACAGTTTTACTTCTTCTTTTCCAATTTGTATTCCTTTTATTTCTTTTTCTTCTCTGACTGCCGTGGCTAGGACTTCCAAAACAATGTTGAATAACAGTGGTGAGAGTGGACATCCTTGTCTTGCTCCTGATCTTAGAGGAAATGCTTTCAGTTTTTCACCATTAAGAATGATGTTTGCTGTGGGTTTGCATATATGGCCTTTATTATGTTCTGGTAGGTTCCCTCTATGCCCACTTTCTGGAGGCTTTTTATCATAAATTGGTGTTGAATTTTGTCAAAAGCTTTTTCTGCATCTATTGAGATGATCATGTATTTTTTATTCTTCAGTTTGTTAATATGGTGTATCATATTGACTGATTTGTGTATATTGAAGAATCCTTGCATCCCTGGGATAAATCCCACTTGATCATGGTGTATGATCCTTTTAATGTGTTGTTGGATTCTGTTTGCTAGTGTTTTGTTGAGGATTTTTGTGTCTATATTCTTGAGTGATATTGGTCTGTAATTTTCTTTTTTTGTAGTATCTCTGTCTGGTTTAGGTATCAGGGTGATGGTGGCCTCATAGAGTGAGTTCGGGAGTGTTCCTTCCTCCACAAGTTTTTGGAAGAGTTTGAGAAGGATGGGTGTTAGCTTTTCTCTAAATCTTTGATAGAATTCACCTGGAAACCATCTAGTCCTGGATTTTTGTTTTTTGGAAGAATTTTTTTTTTTTTTCCAGTACGCAGGCCTCTCACTGTTGTGGACTCTTCCGTTGCAGAGCACAGGCTCCGGATGCACAGGCTCAGCGGCCATGGCTCACGGGCCCAGCCACTCCGCGGCATCTTCCTGGACCGGGGCACGAACCCATGTCCTCTGCATCAGCAGGCAGACTCTCAACCTCTGTGCCACCAGGGAAGCCCCTGCTGGAAGATTTTTAATCACAGTTTCAATTTCATTGCTTGTGATTGGTCTGTTCATATTTTCTAATTCTTCCTGGTTCAATCTTGGAAGGTTATACCTTTCTAAGAATTTGTCCATTTCTTCCAGGTTGTCCGTTTTATTGGCATAGAGTTGATTGTAGTAGTCTCTTAGTCTTTCTGCAGTGTTCGTTGGAACTTCTCCTTTTTCATTTCTAATTTTATTGATTTGAGTCCTCTCCCTCTTTTTCTTGATGAGTCTGGCTAATGGTTTATCAATTTTGTTAATCTTCTCAAAACACCAGCTTTAGTTTTATTGATCTTTGCTATTGTTTTCTTTGTTTCTATTTCATTTATTTTTGCTCTGATCTTTATGATTTTTTTCCTTCTGCTAACTTTGGGTTTTGTTTGTTCTTCTTTCTCTAGTTCCTTTAGGTGTAAAGTTAGATTGTTTATTTGAGATTTTTCTTGTTTCTTGAGTAGGCTTGTATAGCTATAAACTTCCTTCTCAGAACTGCTTTTGCTACATCCTATAGGTTTTGGATCATCGTGTTTTCATTGTCATTTGTCTCTAGGTATTTTTTGATTTCCTGTTTGATTTCTTCAGTGATGTCTTGGTTATTTAGTAACGTATTGTTTAGCCTCCATGTGTTTGTGTTTTTTACATTTTTTTCCCTGTAATTTCTAATCTCATAGTGTTGTGGTCAGAAAAGATGCTTGATATGATTTCAGTTTTCTTAAATTTACCGAGGCTTGGTTTGTGACCCAGGATGTGATCTATCCTGGAGAATGTTCCATGCGCACTTGAGAAGAAAGTGTAATCTGTTTTTGGATGGAATGTCCTATAAATATCAATTAAATCTATCTGGTCTGTTGTGTCATTTAAAGCTTCTGTTTCCTTATTTGTTTTCCTCTGTCCATTGGTGTAAGTGAGGTGTTAAAGTCCCCCACTGTTATTGTGTTACTGTCGATTTCCTCTTTTATAGCTGTTAGCAGTCGCCTTATGTATTGAGGTGCTCCTATGTTGGGTGCATATATATTTATAATTGTTATATCTTCTTCTTGGATTGATCCCTTGATCATTACGTAGTGTTCTTCCTTGTCTCTTGTAACATTCTTTATTTTAAAGTCTATTTTATCTGATATAAGTATTGCTACTCCAACTTTCTTTTGATTTCCATTTGCATCGAACATCTTTTTCCATCCCCTCACTTTCAGTCTGTATGTGTCCCTAGGTCTGAAGTGGGTCTCTTGTAGATAGTATATATATGGGTCTTGTTTTTGTATCCATTCAGCCAGTCTGTGACTTTTGGTTGGAGCATTTAATCCATTTACATTTGAGGTAATTATTGATATGTATGTTCCTATTACCATTTTCTTAGTTGTTTTGGGTTTATTTTTGTAGGTCCTTTTCTTCTCTTGTGTTTCCCACTTAGAGAAGTTCCTTTAGCACTTGTTATAGAGCTGGTTTGGTGATGCTGAATTCTCTTAGCTTTTGCTTGTCTGTAAAGCTTTTGATTTCTCCACTGAATCTAAATGAGATCCTTGCTGGTAGAGTAATCTTGGATGTAGTTTCTTCCCTTTCATCACTTTAAGTATATCGTGCCACTCCCTTCTGGCTTGTAGAGTTTCTGCTGAGAAATCAGCTGTTAACCTTATGGGAGTTCCCTTATAACTCGTTATGGGAGTTGTCATTTTTCCCTTGCTGCTTTCAATAATTTTTCTTTGTGTTTAATTTTTGCCCATTTGATTATTGTGTGTCTTGGCTTGTTTCTGCTTGGGTTTATCCTGTATGGGACTCGCTGCACTTCCTGGACTTTGGTGGCTATTTCCTTTCCCATGTTAGGGAAGTTTTCGACTATAATCTCTTCAGATATTTTCTCGGGTCCTTTCTCTCTCTATTCTCCTTCTGGGACCCTTATAATGCGAATGTTGTTGCATTTAATGTTGTCCCAGAGGTCTCTTAGGCTGTCTTCATTTCTTTTCATTCTTTTTTCTTTATTCTGTTCCATAGCAGTGAATTCCACTATTCTGTCTTCCAGGTCACTTAATCGTTCTTCTGCCTCAGTTATTCTGCTATTGATTCCTTCTAGTGTAGTTTTCATTTCAGTTATTGTATTGCTCATCTCTGTTTGTTCTTTAATTCTTCTAGGTGTTTGTTAAACATGTCTTGCATCTTCTTGATCTTTGCCTCCATTCTTTTTCCGAGATCCTGGATCGTCTTCACTATCATTATTCTGAATTCTTTTTCTGGGAGGTTGCCTATCTCCACTTCATTTAGTTGTTTTTCTGGGGTTTTATCTTGTTCCTTCATCTGGTACATAGTCCTCTGCCTTTTCGTCTTGTCTGTCTTTCTGTGAATGTGGTTTTTGTTCCACAGGCTGCAGGATTGTAATTCTTCTTGCTTCTGCTGTCTGCCCTCTGGTGGATGAGGCTATCTAAGAGACTTGTGCAAGTTTCCTGATGGGAGGGAGTGGTGGTGGGTAGAGCTGACTGTTGCTCTGGTGGGCAGAGCTCAGTAACACTTTAATCCACTTGACTACTGATGGGTGGGGCAGGGTTCCCTCCCAATTGGTTGTTTGGCCTGAGTCAACCCAACACTGGAGCCTACCCGGGCTCTTTGGTGGGGCTAATGACAGCCTCTTGGAGGGCTCACACCAAGGAGTACTTCCCCAGAACTTCTGCTGCTAGTGTCCTTGTCCCCACAGTGAGCCACAGCCACCCCCCACCTCTGCAGGAGACCCTCCAACACTAGCAGGTAGGTCTGGTTCAGTCTCCCCTGGGGTCACTGCTCCTTCCCCTGGGTCCCAATGTGCACAGTACTTTGTGTGTGCCCTCCAGGAGTGGAGTCTCTGTTTTCCCCAGTCCTGTTGAAATCCTACAGTCAAATCCCTCTAGCCTTCAGACTCTGATTCTCTAGGAATTCCTCCTCCCATTGCCGGACCCCCAGGTTGGGAAGCCTGACATGGGGCTCAGAACCTTCACTCCAGTGGGTGGACTCTGTGGTATAAGTGTTCTCCAGTTTGTGAGCCACCCACCCAGCAGTTATGGGATTTGATTTTACTGTGATTGCGCCCCTTGTACCATCTCACTGTGGATTCTCCTTTGTCTTTGGATGTGGGTATCTTTTTTGGTGAGTTCCAGTGTCTTCCTGTTGGTGATTGTCCAGCAGCTAGTTGTGATTCTGGTCTTCTCACAAGAGGGAGTGAGCGCACGTCCTTCTACTCCGCCATCTCGGTTCAGGGCCACCTCAATTGAATTTCTACTGGCTCAGCAAATTTAACAGTTGAAAAGAATTTTTAAAATAACCTTTGGAGAGAGGCCTCTTCTAGAGAATTACAGAGCATTCTGTGATCTGAATGCTTAGTAAGGCGACAGATGGTATAGATTTTTCAAATAATTTAATGTGAAGCTAGAGAACAGAGCAAAGAGTTGAAAAATATCTTTATAATTACTACCTGATTTTACCTCCACTACTTTATGTGTAAAAATGTCCTTTAAAATGAGCATTCTGATAGCACTCCTACATTGTACCAGGCTCTATTTCTCTATCAAAGTTGATAAGCAATTTTTTTAGTAAACTGGAGTTTATGTATTCTAATGATGGCTGTTCTTCCAAGTGGACTTGGTGGATGATAGCACGTTCTGGAAACTCCTCTTTGGGACTTGTCTTTACTGCTCTGGTCCTATGCGTACCTGCATCCTGACTTCCTACTTGCCACTTCTCTGAGACTTGTCCCTTGCCCTCAAGGAAGTTTCAGTAAAGGTGTTTTGACAAGTAACCATCCAAGACGTAAAATAATCAGGGACCTGTATGGAACAGTATGTACTTGAGTGCAGATGGACATGGTCGAGCTGGGAGGGGGCTGGGGTATTGGGGAAAGACTTGTGAATAGGATGAGAACTGAGCTATGACCCCTAGAGAAGGATCACAGTGTATTCCAGGCAAAGAGGCACCATGGGAACGTTTACAGAGTTGGAATGAGCAGGGCGTTTGCAGGTGCTGGGAGGAGGTTTGAGGTGTCTGTGTGATGTGGGACCGTGACCAAGAAGTAGAAAGCTCTACAAAGGAGGTGTGTTTGCCTAAACCATCCTTTTCATTCTGTCCCAAAGCCAATTTACCATAAAGTTTTCAATAGGAAATCTTAGGAAGAAAGCAACTAGTTCTCTGTGGATGTAAAATACTACTCCGTGTCAGACCAGCAGTGCCTGTCTGTACCGAGACACTAAGAGATATTTGGTTCCTAATTCCAAACTTGAAGTTGAGGTGTGTCTCCACTCCACTCTGACTTGCACAAATTTCCCAACATAACCTTGATGCTTGTGAACAGGATTAAATCCTCTGCTGCTGTTTTGAACCTATCTTCTGCCTGTTAAAAACATCCCTTACACTAAGGTAGTGCTTTGCCCTTTGCAGATCTGTCCCTGCATATTCCTTAGGGTCCAGGGAGCAGGGTGATCATGCCCCATTGCCCAGACAGCCTCACTTCCGGCCTGTGTCCAGCTGTCATCATAAAAAGCATTCTTTTTTGATGTGAAAAGAGTCCCAGAAAAAAAGAAAATTGGGGCTTAGAGAGGCATGGCTGTCTAGAATCATTTCCACCCCCTTGTCTTAAGCACCTTTTCTGGGTAAACAATACTTACAGTATTATTCCCTCATGCCAGTTGGAGACTATTATTTATTACATATTTATTGCTACCAACTATGTACAAATAACTGCACTTGACATAAAGATCATTCAGTGATAAATATGACACATTAATGCTTTTGTGATCGGTATTCAACTATGATTGGTCCTGTTTTCTTAGATGGTTAAAACCACATAACTGAAATTGATACAGCACAGCCAGACTGGTGATCAAGTAGATATTTATGAAAAAACCCAACAGAGAATGTGATCCATGTTGCATGCCCACCCTTGAGGGCACTGAGCTGCTCGGGCAGACCCATATAGCAGGGTGGGTAGGGGAGATTTAGTGCTTGCGACTATTCAGAGCAGCCAGGAAGACAGAGAGTAGGGAGATGCAAGCACGTGGCTCGCCAGGGAAAAGAGTTCAAAAGCAGAGAGAATTCTAAGGTGCTAATGCAGGGATGGAATTCAGAGACAGGGTGGCCCACAGAGGGCAGGAACAGGAGCAAAGCAAAGCAGCCAAGGTGATGACAGAGTGCCTGGCGCTCCTTTTCCTTGGCGACCGGCATCCCTCATGATGCTTGGGAAGAGTGGCCTGCCTTAAAGGCCCAAGGTCTGAATGGCCACGCGCTTTTATGCCTTGGCTTAACTTACTGCATTTTGTTTTGTTTGCCATACTTGAATGTTGTGTAAACTGTAGTCATAGTCTTGTCAGAAGAATGTTGGTTGGCTTTACATTTACTATTGTCCCATTTTCTTTTAGGTTTTGTGAATGATTCTGTTACTAAATCTATCGTGGCTTTGCGCTTGACTCTGGTGGTGAAGGCCAGCACCTGTGCACCAGGGGAGAGCCACGCAAACGACTTGGAGTGCTCGGGAAGAGGAAGGTGCACCACGAAGCCATCAGAGGTGAGGGGACACCTGGGAGCTTTAAAAATGTATATTTACATAAGACTATATTTACATATAAACACACACACACACATACACGCACACAGACACAAATACACACACATACACACCTACACACACACGTATACACACACACACATATACATATGTGTGTCTGTATGTGTGTATATATATATATAAAGGAGGAAGGAGGAGAGAGCAAATGCATTTGCTGAAAGTCTCCCCGAATTTCTGGTTTTAGTGATTTGTATGCGACATATAGATATATAAATTTCCATATAATTTTTAAACGAAGTACTAAAAAAGTTGTACAATGCTGGACCTCCTCATTTTGGTATCACGTAAGGATTTTGCGAGAAGTATTATCATATCTGGTAGCAGAATTGAGAAGCGGGAGAAAGAAAAGCTAAGACAGAGTCATCTCCTTCCCAGTTGCGACCCAATTCCCTCCTTAGACTTTGCACATCTCCAGGGCCGACAGCAGAGTTACAGAAGTAAAGGAAAAGTAAGAGGAGGAACGGGGAGGAGGTAGGGGCTAGAAGGCTGACTCACTGTGTTTGGCCTTCGTGGACCAGCGCCATCAACTCTGGAAGACCTGAGCGCCGTCCCCTCTTCTTTTTAGCAGCTGAGGTCACGTGGGCAGGGGGCAGGGGCTGAGGACATGTCCCAAGTGACGGGGACCAAGAGTCAGACCAGGAAAGGACCAGCCGTCCCGGAAGCTAGTCTCCCTCACTATAGGGCTCCCTTAGAACAATTTCGGCAGGTGGAGTCCAGGCTCCACCTGGGCAGAGTGAGACAGGGAGACTCAGCACCTTACCAGGGGCCCTGTTCCATCAGGGAATGCCCATCCGTCTCACCACTTGCTACGTCCAACTCCTGCATCTTTTTCTCCAGTCCCCTCTCTCCAGTCCCCTCTCTCCAGTTCTACACAGATTTATATTGCGGTTCGTGCTACGTGCAAGTGGGTTCCCCAGATCCCCAAAGAGCATGGTTTAGTTTAGACCAACGTGAAGGGTAACACAGGTAAATTTTCTTTGGTGCCACCTCCTTGTGGTAATGTCAGCACGTGCAGTAACAGTGATGTGAACTTAGACGTGAGAGGTCTGGGGCTAATGGACAAAAGGGCTGTTGAAGACGCTCATGTTGTCTTGGGAAACCTGTGTCTTAGGTGTAACATTGCAGGGGCTTAAATATACCATTTTCTCGTAAGATGTCCCCTGTAGGAGGCAGAATGTGGTTAGGAAGCCAAGAAAGTAGCAGGGATAATAATTTCTGATAAATCTTTGAAAAGGGGCACGAGGGTAAACCAAAGCCACAACCAAATCCCTGGGGGAAGGGAGAGTGACTGGCGTGAAGCCAGGAAGTGAAGCGTGAGATTTCTTTCACAAGCCGAGCCTGCCCCGTAGATCCTGTTTTCTTCTGTCTCGGCCAACTTGGGCTTGCCTCTTTTCTGTCCTGAGGGGAAGCTTTATTTATCAACTCATTCTATGCAAAAATAAACAAAGTAAAGGGTATTGAGTGTTCTTCTATGACCATCAAGGCTAGGGAGGGGTACAAAAACATGGAAGCAGTGGGGAACTTATCTGATTAGGAGATTCAAGCTCTGTCAGATGGAAGGAGTGGGGAGCTTATCTGATAAGGAGGTTCTAGAAGAGGTGAACGTGAGAGGCTGAGGAATGCAACTGCTCGAGGTGGAAGAGGTCAGACCCTCCAAGTGAGGCTGCAAAGCGGAGGCACACGGGTCTTGCCCAAATTCATTCTTAGTATTCCCAATGAACAATTCTGCGGCCCCATTAGCCCTTGAAAAGGTCATATTGGTGAAAGAGAAATGTCTTCAACGAAGAACCGAGGGCTGTCTTTAGAATCTTGGGCGGACACAGTGGTTGAGACTCCTTGTGTACTTTCTCTTCTAATGGATGACGCTTCCGGGGAAACTTTTCATCCGAAAAGCAGTCACCCTGTTATCTTAACACATGCGTGTGGATGGCGTGCAGCCTGCCCGGGGGTCTCATCTTCGTGAAAGCTCTAGCTAAGAGGCTCTGCCTGGTGGCTCAGAATGGACTCATTGCAAAGGCAGTAGCCGTATTAAGCACCTGGCACGTAACTTGGCAAACATTGCCAGAGTGCTTTGTTTTTTTGTGAGAAAATGACTCAAAAGCCTTGGAATCCATGCTAATATCAGCACAGCTCCGTTATGGGTACCAGCTCCCGAGTGCCCCTTCCCGAGATAACCCCTCTGCCCCCTGCCCCTACCTCCCCGTTCCACACCAGGTGCTTCTAAAAGAACTCTGCTGTTGTTGATTCTGTCAAAGCCTGCATTTACCTTCAGTGAATTTAAGGAAACTGTGGCCAGTCATCCTGTCTGAGACATGATAATTACCCCTGGTGACTCTAAGCAAATATCAGGCTGGAATTACCATGTCCATTTACAGACCTACCACACTGTTATCTTGATGAGAAACATCTGGAGGCCAGTCTTACTGTTCGCCAAAAGACGGTGGGGGGTTGAAGAGACGCGGCAGCAGTGGGAATGGAAAGGCGGGGCATCTTTTCTGTGTCCACTCGAGTCCCGTGGTTTTCTGTGATTGTTGTTTTGGCTGTTGTAGCAGCTTACGCTGTTGCTAGCAATAAAAGACTGTTGTTCTCTTTCTTTCTTTTTATTGTTTCTCAAAATTAGGAGTTATGTAGCCCAGCCTTCCACCTAATGCAAGAATCTGTCGTACAAAACGAAAAGAACTGTATTTGGTGGTTTAATTTTATTGTTTCTCATCATTTTTATATCTTTTTGTTAGATCATTCATCAAGATAAAAGCAATTCTGTTACTTCCACACTACTCTCATTTTGTAATGGGACTCATTTCTCTTTTGTTAGATGTGCTTTGGCTGGAGGATATTTCACAATTTTGAGTGATGGGTGGTTTGTGACAAAGCTTTTGCTTGCTGTTCTTAGATATCCCACCAACCTGGGAAGGTCTTTTAAAATGTTTACTATAGGGCTTCCCTGGTGGCGCAGTGGTTGAGAGTCCGCCTGCCGATGCAGGGGACGCGGGTTTGTGCCCCGGTCCGGGAAGATCACACATGCCACGGAGCGGCTGGGCCCGTGAGCCATGGCCGCTGAGCCTGCGCGTCTGGAGCCTGTGCTCCACAACGGGAGAGGCCACAACAGTGAGAGACCTACGTACCGCCAAAAAAAAAAAAAAAAAAGTTTACTATAACACTGTAGTGTTTGAAAACTGCTTTTGTTACAAGGGTTGATTCTAATCTTCTCTTTATGAAAAAAATTCGACTGTTGACCACTACTTCTTCTTGAACTTTGTCACCAAGGTTGGCTGCTGCCTATTTGATGATTTCTTAATTACCTTATAGGTGACTGTCAGGGCTCTTTGCTGGTGTGGGCCTTCAGCCTTCTTTAGATCCATTTGGGTTCCATGACCCTGTGTCTCAAGAGCAAGAGATGTGTATTAATCAGGGTTCTCCAGAGAAACAGAACCAATAGGATCTCTCTCTCTCTCTCTCTCTGTATGTATATATATGATATCTATATATATATACAGATTTAAAATTTATGTATGTAATTTTAATATTTATTACATATATGTACATGCATACACACACACACACACATATAAATCAATCAATTAAGGAGATTTATTTTGAGGAATTGGTTCATTGTGGCTCTACCATTATGGCATCTTGGGGAATCCAAAATCTGATGAGGGAGGCTGCTGGGCTGGAGACTCAGGAAAGAGTTGCAGTTCTAGTACAGAGACAGTCTGCTGGTGAACCAGGAAGAGCTGATGTTGCTGGTGAAGTCTGAAGGTAGAATTCCTCTTGCTGGGGGAGGTCAGCCTTTTGTTCTATTAAGACCTCAGCTGATTGGACGAGGCCCACCCTCATTGTGGAGGGCAATCTGCTTTACTCTAAATCCACTGGTTTAAATGTAAATCTCATCCAAACATACCCTCACAGAAACATCCAGAATAATGTTTGATCAATTATTTAGACACCATGGCCCAGCCAAGTTGACACATAAAATTAACCATCACAAGATTCTCTCCACCTTTTTTCTCTGATTCATTATTACTCCCTTTCTACCAAATTGCACCTTTTGCCCAACAAAGTTAAAGGATTGGTTTTAAATTTTACTTTGCCTAAGATTTACCTGAGGCCCCTGACGAAAGTCATATTCCAGCCCCACCACTCAGATCATGACGCCTTTTTTTGGGCAGCCAGGCAATTCTGATGCAGAAGTCGACTGTGGATCATAATTCTGGAAATAGAGGTCTCAAGAGCCATGCTTACCGTCTTCCTATTCTTGCTGATTCCCTAAAGCAAATATGCACCATATTTTTATTCCAAGATTGCATCGTTAATAATTTCAAGGTCACACGAAGTCAATAGAAAAGATAAATGCTGTTAAGTGATATAATGGTTCAATCCGTATCACAAAGCTTTCCTATTCGTTGGCCCTGGTCTGTATTGATAGTGAATGGGGTCAGGCCTGCATTCTTAGAAGATTCCTTAGAAACCTCTCTAGTGCTCTTGCCTTCTGAATCCATCATCCTTAGGCTGTTTAGATGGGAAACTAGAGCTGACTACTCAGACTTTGTTTTGAGAAAGAATTGAGCCGGCCTCATGGCAAGGAGCCATTCTTAATCCCTTCTAGAGCTGGTGGCTTAGTTCTGTCTTGAGGCGTGGGCCCGTGTGTGAGCAGAGCGTTGGAGTGTTGGCTTCCGGAGATTCCTGACCTTCTGTGACCTCCCTGCCTACTCTTGGAAGGCAAAGGCTGAAGCCCTAGGAAGTCCTGGTCTTAACACTTACAGATGAGTGTTTCAGGTTAGGTTGGGTTTAGAAATAAGTCATTGGCCTGAACCGGTTGCTTTATCTATTGCTTGATAACACCTGCTGTCCTTGCTCTACACGCCATGTGGTCTGGGTAGGGGACACTGTCCTTCCAGGAGCCTGTCTGTCTCCTATCAGCATGCCTCTCCATCTTTTTCCCTTTTGCAAAAGCTTTTGCCTCTTTGGTAGGGTCCCAGTAAATTCCCGTTTCTGAGGTTTGTTTACTTCAGCTCTGACTCACAGAGCAGAGCGACGAGCCAGCCGTGAGTTGGGCGCCTGGTCACCCTTCCAGCTTCCAGCCTCGGCCCCTCTCTCAACCGCTGCACGTCCCGCCCTCCCCGCCTCGATTCCTCTCGCGCATCTCCCTGGTTTTGCTCATGCTGTTTCCTCCATCTGGAATGCTCAGCTGCCCTCTGCCCCCTGCTCTCCCACCTGCCCAAATATATTTCAGGCTCAGCTCAAAATCTTCTTGCTTCTGGAAGCTGTCCCTCGTCCCCCAGTGCAAACTCCCTCCTCTCAAGCCCCGTACATTTTACTTTTCTTATGAGACACATGACATTTGGTTTATGCTTCTATTTCATACGTGCATTATTATTTGTGTTCACTTTAGTTCATGCGCCACTTCCCGGGCGGAGTCACTGCTTGTCATGGGCCTGGTTCTGCCCTAGGCTCTGGGGGATGCACACGTGCCCATATAAGACATGCCCTTTGGGAAGGAGCTGGGAGGTTCGGGAGCTGGGAGCTGGACACTAAATCATGGATTAGAGCAGTGGGAATGTGTGCTTTGGGAGCGTCTTGTAGGGGTGTTCTGGGAGCCCAGAGAAACATCCAGCTCAGACGTGGGATCATTGGGAGTTTCCCAGGGGCATCTCAGATGGTGAGTTCCTTGACATTAGGAGTCACATCTGGTCCCCTTGGTATCAATTCTAACAACTAGCAAGGTGCTTTCTGCATGGGAGATGCTCAAAAACTGCCTATGAACTAAATGAACAGAATAAATAAAAGAACAAAGATGTGGTGGGAAACCAGTTCTCTAGGTTTTCAGTTAGATATGTAATTTGGGTTATATGTTTGGTAAATATGGGAACATGAAAAGGACGTGGTGTGTTTGTTTTATAAACTCATGAATCAGATTATATTTTCTGATCTAAGGCCTTCTCACAGATTGTGTGATCCAGAATGTTGCTGGAACCCCTTAGGCGCATTTTAAGCAGTATTGCCAATCCTTTCCTTATCATTTAAAAAAGAAATAGGTCAGAATAATTTGAACAAATGGAATCTTTGATGCCATTCTTTTCTTGGTTTGAAACCATTGGCGAACTCCTCTTGAGGTTAGGAAGTAGCAACGTGCCGGGGGGCAGAAATAGATGTCATATTCTTTCGTCCATCACTTCTCTGAGAGCTAATTCTTCTACCATCATCAGTGTGAATAAAAAGGCCCTCATGAGACCTTGAAAAGGGCCTGAGACCTGGTAGGGTTGTGAGAAAGAAACGTGGTGACAGCATAGATGAGAAAGCCCATCAAAGCATCAAAGGAAACGCATTCACTGTATCCTTTTGAGCATTAAAATAGCAGCTGACAGAGTGTGGAGTTGCTTTTAAAAGTTCTGTTTGGTATATAGTGGGGTTAGGTCCCCCATGGTTCTGCCGGCACTGGAGAGGAATTTCTCCTTTAAGTAGGGAACAAAACACAGCAAGAGAGGGTCAGAGTAGCACACTAGTGGATGGGAAAATACTTGATGAGCCAGTGGTTAGTGACATGACAGAAAAAAAGACTAATTTATTCTTCTAAGGGCAGGGGGACCCTTCTCTTGACTGAACAAACAGCTTATTGACAATGCTCATTAAAAGCATCTGAGCCAGGGTATAGATGCTTAATGCTAAAATGAAGGCGTCTTGAGATACATTTATTTGCTAATAAAAGATGGGTGATTTCTCCCACAGATTATACTTGCAGAAACCACTTTGTGGGCCTTTGAGAGAGAAAGTACTTGTATGGATAACAAAAATAGAATAATAAATATTAGAAACAGACTAAATACAGAGATCATAAAAGTAAGTTCACTAGAGGCAGGACAGGAATAGAGACACAGACATAGAGAATAGACTTGAGGACATGGGGAGGGGGAAGGTAAGCTGGGACGAAGTGAGAGAGTGGCATGGACACATATACACTACCAAACGTAAAATAGATAGCTAGTGGGAAGCAGCCACATAGCACAGGGAGATCAGCTCAATGCTTTGTGACCACCTAGAGGGGTGGGATAGGGAGGGTGGGAGGGAGACACAAGAGAGAGGGGATATGGGGATATATGTGTAGCAGATTCACTCTGTTATAAAGCAGAAACTAACACGTCATTGTAAAGCAATTATACGCCAATCAAGATGTTAAAAAAATAAATAAAAAGAAAAATTATCTAAAACTTGGAAATGGGCAAACAGAAAAAAGAAAAAAAAAGGAAGTAAGTTCAGCCCAGTTGTTGCTGTTTCAATAGGCAAGGATCAGCTCGTCTAGAATTTCACGGACTTGTGTCTAAATTATAATTCTTGGTGCTAATGTAATTAAAGAGCCATTGCTGCCTTTTATGTTACAGACCGAAGGATGATCATATCTTTGCCTCCACAAAAATATGACAACATTTTGAGTCATTTATTATAAATTATTTTTAAAAATTGTGAATTATGTCCCAAAAGATAGATGTCTTGTCAAGTTTCTATTTGGCATCAGCATTTCCCAGAAGGTTGAAATGTATCTCCCCATATATGCTAACAGACAGTTGTAGAGGCATTGTTGGCTGGTGGCATTCCAGATATGTTAGGGTGAGGATTATATCACTGGTGACGTGTCTAGGGTCATAACATGTAGAGTGGAGGGTGATTTTAGAGGCTTCTTCACCTATTTTGTTTTAAACACCAGGAAACCGAGGTCTAAGGGAGATTTAAGCTATGTGCCCAAAGCCCAACAACTAATTCATAGTAGAGGCAGGAGGAGAATGAAGGGAGATTTCTGGACTTCTGCTCCAGGGCTCCCCCTGCTGGGCAGTGTGGCCTCTAGCGGGACCTTCAGCATTTCAGTGTGAGTCTTGGTGCCTGTTTAGCATCTTCACGTGAAGTGTTACTGTTTAGCGCAGGGAAGAATCAGGTTGAGATGATTTGACCTCGTGACCTGTTGGTTCAGCACTTCTCCAAGTTTAATGTGCACATGTGGGAATCTTGTTAAAAGTGCAGATCTGGACCAGTGGGTCTGGGGTGGAGGCTGAGATGAGATGCTGCTAACCTTGTGAAATGCCATGGAAATCAACCAAGACATTAGAGGTCACTCAAGACCTTCCAAAGAGACTTAGAAGATTCAGCAACCTGGGTCCCATGGTTTTCTTTGGCATAAAATACAATAGGGGAGTAAGCTCTCTGGGACTCTTATTCTAGAGCAAAGTTTGAGAAAATCCCGGTATGGGTGAGATGAGGAACGCAGGGAAAGAGAAAATCCCTACAGGTGTGGCAGGCAGCCTTTTACAAGTAGCCCCAAACCTGTTCTTTTAGATTACAACCCCCCACCTCCAGATTTACAGAGATGTAACTGACATAAGATTGCATTAGTTTCAGGTATACAACAAAATGATCCGATATATGTATATATTGTGAAACCATAATAAGTTTAGTTACCATCCATCACCACATAGTTACAGTTTTTTTTCTTGTGATGAGAACTTTAAAGGTCTACTCTCTCAGAACTTTCAGGTGTAAAACACAGTATTGTTAACTATAGTCACCATGCTGTACCTTACATCCCCAGGACTTATAAAGTTCCACTTGGAAGATAAAAAAGTTCCAGGACTGCTTTTTGCAGCCCCTGATTTTACAATCTGTTCTTTACACTCTCGATCTTTACAAAGAGGAGAGATACTCATTCTATAACTCTGTATTGGAGACAGATAACTATTATTCTCAGATTTTAATGACTAGCTGTTAGAATACAGAAATAAGGTTCTGACTAGACTTTTATTCCAGAGAGGAGAAAACCATCTGTTTGGAACTTGGTGAGCTTGCTTTCTCTGTCTTTCCTCTCCCTGAGATGCTTATCCTTTTGTCCTAGTTTTCAGTCCACAAGTCAGTGAGCTGAGTGGAAGCCCCTGGGAATAACACAGCTAAGCGGCTTTGCCGCTGGCGTCTGGTGGGGCTGCACACCACGTTCTTCTTTAGGGATCTGAAAACTGTGAGCCACACTTGCTCACAAAAAACATGTTCATTCCACTTACCATCTTGGAGAGTCATTTATTTCTCCCCATTTCCATCCCTCATCCAATGTTCTGTGAGCACCTCTAAGTGTCAGGCACGGAGCCTCACCCCAGCAACACAGGGCGAGGAAAACCACCAGGGTCTCTGCTCTCTTGATGTCAAAAGTCAGAAAACTGGCTTTGGAAATCACTGAACTTGACCTTCCTTCCCCTGATGCCCAAATCTCCTCTGAAACATTATCAACTTCCTCAGCCTCTAATTAAATATCTAGCCAGTGACCATTTGCGGCAATTTGGTACTGCTTTCAGATTTTGAGGAGGAAAAAACCCTTTGAGTGTTCCCCACCATGTTCTTAGTATGGCTTTAAAGTATAAATGGACTCATCTGTTTCCCTGAAGTCGAGGAAATTAGAGCTTCGGTTTGATCCTGGTGTTTGCCCCATTCCTTCTGCGACATCCTCTCGCGTTTCAAGAATCAGTGAGTGGGGTCGGTGAATGGCTCTGCAGTTTATCCTTCCCAGTTGTGGAGTGTTAGGTGGTTGGGAGTGAAAGTCATGTGTTAGGGGTTAGTGCAGCATAATTTTTCCCAAACCAGACAGAGACGCCAGAGAGCTCTGGGTGTATGTTACTAACGTGTCTTAATGGCACACAGAGTTAGGGGTTTCGACATGGTATTATTTGAAATCTCCTGGCCCTCCTGGCCCAAAATAGCTCCCCACTGGCCTCCCTTGTCCTTTTTCTTTAGATCTTTGCCCATTTTTCTACCTACCGAGTTACAGACTCACTTGAGGATTTGTCCACTGGATGCAACGTTTGTAGTTTTATGTACCAAACTCACCCAGTGGTTTTCTGACTTTTTGGTCTCGGCACTCCTTTCCATTCTTAGAAATTACTGAGGGACCCAAACAGCTTTTGTTTATTGGGCTGTTTCTGTTGACATTTACTGCATTAAGTTAAAACTGAGGAATTAAAATATTTATTATTTCATGTAATTAATAGACCCATCAGATGTTAACAAAAATAACACCTGTTTAATGAAAAGTAACCGTTTTCCAAAGCAAAAAAATTTAGTGAGAAGCGAGGCATTATTTTTACAAATCTCTTTAACATCTGGCTTAAAAGGAGAAAAAAGCTGGATTTTTCCATTTGCTTTTACAGTCTATTGCAATGTGTTGTTTTGGTTGAAGTATAGGAAGAAAATTCAGTCTCACACAGATGTTCAGTTGGAAAAAGGAGAAGTGTTTTAATAGCCTTTTCAGATAATTGTGGATATTTTTCTTTTTTTAAAAATAAATCTACTTATTTTATTTATTTTTTTGGCTGCATTGGGTCTTCGTTGCTGCACGCGGGCTCTCTCTAGTTGCGGCGAGCGGGGACTACTCTTCATTGCGGTGCGGGGGCTTCTTTTGTTGCGGAGCACGGGCTCTAGGCACATGGGCTCAGTAGTTGTGGCGCACAGGCTTAGTTGCTCTGCAGCATGTGAGATCTTCCCTGACCAGGGCTCGAACCTTTGTCCCCTCCATTGGCAGGCGGATTCTTAACCACTGTGCCACCAGGGAAGCCCTGTGGATATTTTTCTTGAAAATACTTCAAAACTAGACAAGTGACAGATTCTTAGAGGTTAATTGTATGTGGGATCTGGACCATATTAATGTTCTTGCTGTCTGTCACGTTAAAATCCATACGTATGTCTTGCTGTTTGGATCTTCTAACCATGAGTGATTTTTATAACATCACACATTGGTCATTTGGAAAATACTGGAGTTATACAGAGCTTCTAAATATTGACACATTTCATAATACGATAACAAGAAATCACATCCGTGATTGATATCGCCACCAATCTCATCAGAAGAGTCTTTAAGAATTGGTAATCTGTCAAGCTTATAATGGAAGATAAATGTTTTCCAAAATTCTAATTTTTCCTTAAAAGTTCAAATTTTGTCTCTGATACCAAAAACTATTGGTGGTTTTCCTTAAAGGGACAGGCTCGCTTTGTTCACTGGAGAGGAAATATCTACCAGAGGGCCAAGTCTGAATAACAATACTTTGTCTGTTAGTCATTGTTTCAAGGATAAAAGGTTTTCCATGAAAAAACGAGATAGTTAGGTCATGGCTCTAACAATCCCATGAGTGTGTTTCCCGAGGCAGCTGCTGGGCGTCTGTGGGCAGCAGGCGTGCTGCTTGCAGACCTTCCATTTCATGACAGGGAATGTTAAAAAAAAGACGTGCATTCACCGTTGAGGTTTCATCAAATTTTAATTTTGATTGCCTCATCCAGGACATTCTAAGTGAGACTGGCTTTTCCCCCCCTCCCTGCAAAATGCCTGAAGACGCTGAAGATTCAGAGATCGTTCATTGCTGCAAAGACACGGCTTTGACATGTGGGGAGGTATCAGTGGTTTCTCACCATTGTGTTTGCATCAGCACAGTGAAAAAGGCACACTGTGTTTTCCTATTATTATGAGATAGTTTTGACCCTGTGAACTCTGTCGACTGAAAAAAAAAAAGCACAACGTGAGAGTTGTGAGTTAAGTTTTACTGGGGGCAAAATGAGGACTGTGGCCTGGGAGACAGCCTCTCAGAGAGCTCTGAGGAAGTGCTCCGAAGAGGCAGGGGAGAGGTCAGTAAATATGTGATTTTGGTGAAGGGGGACCCGTGCAATCAAGAACACGTTTTGGCAGAAGGTTGATGCTACTCACGAGGACCACATGTCTCCATTAATGGTTTTAGTGCTTTTCTAGAGAAAAATTGGGCTCATAGAATCTTCCCCTGAAAATATCTAACTATGAAGCCTTGTTGTGCCAGTTCTTCCCAGAGCACCGAGTGCCTCCTTCCTGGTCTCCACCCCAAACTCCTTTCAGAGTGTGTTGAAGGTCAGTGGCGGCAGTGGTTAGTGACTCCATCCTTCTAGTGCCAGATGGTGAGTGACAAGTTTTAGTTGGCAACCGCCTGATAGGGTCTCGGGCCCCTCCTCCTGAGGTCTGGAAGCCACATTTTGAGAACCCTTGTCTGGTCCAAGCTTTCCCGCTAACTTTTTTCTCTGGACCTCCTTATTTGCTTTCTGCACTTTTTAATTAATTTATTTATTTTTGCGGTACGCGGGCCTCTCACTGCTGTGGCCTCTCCCGTTGCGGAGCACAGGCTCCGGACGCGCAGGCTCAGCGGCCACGGCTCACGGGCCCAGCCGCTCTGAGGCATGTGGGATCCTCCCGGACCGGAGCACGAACCCGTGTCCCCTGCATCGGCAGGCGGACTCTCAACCACTGCGCCCCCAGGGAAGCCCTGCTTTCTGCACTTTTAACTTATTTTTCTGAACACTCGAGTTTAGTTTGGGACAATTCTGGTTTTTCTCTTTGACCTTGAAAAGCACTTTATAACTTTTGTCCCTTCTCCGTGGAGATGGCTTCTTTGTGACAACACTGGTTCCGTTGGCTCAGAGCCAGTTTGATGAGTTCTCCGTCTTCGTCTGCTCCTTGACGTCCCTCCCCCCAATGGCCACCTTGGGATCAGCAGCCCACTGTCCCCCGGGTCCCCAAGGCAGAGGCTCTTCTCTTCCCTCCTTCTCTCTTCTTCCTTCTCTGCCAGCAGCCGGCAAAGAGCCACATCAAAAACCAATTGAACAGTCCCAAAATCCTGTTAAAAGCATAAAGTGAAAGCTGGCTAATTAAAATAACAGAGATCTTCTAAAGCAGCTGAAACCAACCTTCCTGTTAAACACTGTGGCAAGCTTTACAGATAGTAAAGAGGATCAAGGAAATGGAGCAATTGTCTTTCTGAAAATTGACCTGCTCGCCTGGAGAGGAGAGGCTGCAGAATTCACCCCTGGATCTTGCGGTTGGGAGGACAGTGATGGTCGGGGGGGTGGGGTGGCTGAGTAACAGGGAGCAAGGAAGAGCTTAGAGAAGCGGTGAGCCTTGCCTTTTTTTTTTTTGCGGTACGCTGGCCTCTCACTGTTGTGGCCTCTCCTGTTGCGGAGCACAGGCTCCGGACGCGCAGGCTCAGCGGCCATGGCTCACAGGCCCAGCCGCTCCGCGGCATGTGGGATCTTCCTGGACCGGGGTACGAACCCACGTCCCCCCAATCGGCAGGCGGACTCTCAACCACTGCACCACCAGGGAAGCCCGGAGCCTTGCCTTTCTGATAAGCTTGGCATTGAATGGCGGGGGAGAGAGTGGGATGGTATCCTCAGTGGGAAATTGGGTCCAAAGAAGAGTTTTTGCTTATATAGTGGTGGATGCATTGAACTGGCATAGGCTGAAGGCAAGAAACAGGCAGATGTGAGAGTAGGTAGGTGGAGTGTAATTAATAGGTGAAGGTCCTGGAGGAGATGGAATCAGGAGAGGTGTGGAGAGCTTCAGAAAAGTGAGTCAAGTGATGTCAGGTGCAGGCTTGACAGAGGTTTTAAAACAAGGTTTTATTTAATTGATGTGAAATTCATATAATATAGAATTAACCATTTTAATGTGATCAATTGAGTGGCATTCAGTACATTCACAGTGTTTTTGCGACCAGGACTTTTATCTAGTTCCAGAACATTTTTATCACCCCGAAAGGAATGCTGTTCTCATTAAGCGGTCACTCTCCATTCCCTCCCCCACTCCCTGGCAATCTGCATTTTCTCTCTACAGATTTACCTATTCTTGATTTCATATGAATGGAATCATACAACATGTGACCATTTGTGTGTGGCTTCTTTCACTGAGCGTCATGTTTTCCAGTCCATCCATGTTGTAGCATGTATCAGGACTCCATTCCTTTTTATGACTGCATAACATTACATTGTACGGATATACCACAGTTTATTTATCCATCTACCATTGATGGACATTTGGAATGTTTCTGGCTTTTGGCTGTTGTGGTTGGTGCCACTATGAACGCACATGTACAGGGGTTTATTTGAGTACCTGTTTTCAGTTCTTTTGGGTGTTTATCTAAGGAGTGGAATTGTCGGGTCATATGGTAATTCTACGTTTAGCTTTTGGAGGAACCGCCAAACTATTTTCCGCAGTGGCCAAACCCCTTTACATTCTTACCAGCAATACATGAGGGCTTAAAGTTTTCCACGTACTCACCAACACTTGCTATTTTCTGGGTTTTTAAAAAAATTAATCCCTGCCATCCTAGTGTGTGTGAAGTGGTAGCTCACTGTGTTTTTGATTTGCATTTTCCTAATAACTAATGCTGTTGATAGAGTTTTTTAAAAAAATCGTATTACGTGCTTTACGTCTTTGAAATACATTTTTGATTTTTCCCATCAAAGCCGAATTCCAGTTGTATCCCTTTGTGCCAGAGATTATAAGAGGCGCAGTCTTGGTTACAGCAGAAGAAATAATTGCAGACATCGTGTGGCCGAGTTCAGGAGCAGTGGCCCCTGGGGATTCCGGATTGTTCTGCCCCTAGATCGGAGGCAGGTGATTCTGCTTGCCTGGGCCACCTTGAATACTGGTCTAGGCCAGGTCAGTGCTGGCATATCTGCTCAATCCCAGCTTACCATTGGCATGAAAACCATTTAGAAGCTTGGTTTATTTCTAGGCAATGTGAGATAAAGCAGATTCAGAGAAGACTGTACCCTAATCTTGCCTCGACTGGAAACTGACCAGGAGCCCACCATCTCCATGGGGAAGGGGTAGGACAGGCATTACCCCAACACCTGTCAGACTGTCATGAGCCATCGTATGGCTTTCTTCCCTCAGACTGCCTTTTCCTTGTACTCCAAGAATAGTCCCAAGAAACCTGGCCCAAACCTGTGTGTCTTTTACTCATCAGCAATGGGGAACTCATTCTGTGCTCAACTTCCTTTCACATATGGACTCTTGGAGGCTAAGATCAGCATTTAATTGAGCCACAAGCATGTGTCCCTTCCAAGTTCACACTGGAGGAGAATTTCTAGATCAGTGGTAATTCTGCAGTTACAAACAGGCTATTTCCAAGTCAATAGAGGATGGAGAAACTGGCTTGGAAGGGAATGAGAGAGCTCTCCCTGGAATACAACAGCTGCTCTGTATGGAGAAGCAGAACAAGTGTACTGCAGTCCCCTTGGGGTCATCGCTGCGCATGCAATTGACAGTCTTCTGTACGCCTGTGGTTGGTTTCCACACGGTTCTGGGCAGAAGATTTGAGCTGTGTCTTAGCCTCAGACAGAGGTGACTGTGTGTTATGTGCAGGGACATTTAGGGCTCCAGTGTGGAGGGAGGGGTGCAGAGGATGCTAGTATGATCATCTTCCAGGAGTCAGCAGAGGCCCTGGCAAATGTGGACAGTTCCAGAGCTGTTCAGAATTCAGAGGTCATTATTATGCAGGACATCAGAGCTGTCATTTACACATCTTGTTTTCACACGGTCACAACGCTTTGGCAGGAGACTGGGGAATACGAAGCACATGAACGGAAATACCCACAGCAGCTTATACAATATTATTTATATTTCCTCAAAATAATCATGCACATGTGTTTAGGTCTATAGCTGTAGAAAAAGTTAAAACATTTCACTTTTCCCCCTTCCTTCTATCTCCGCATTATAATTCAATAAGTGTTTTCCCGGATTCGCTGGTGTGTTTTCGGTTTGTCTTTCCTAGTAACCTTTTCCATTTCTTTATGTGCTTTCTTCGTTACATTTTACCTCTATTCTTTTCTTCGTTATTATCTGGTCTCAGTTTGTTTTAGTATATGTTTCAGTGCTGGCAAGCAAAGTCTATCAGGTAATCACCGTCACGTGGTGTCAGTAGCAGAGAATTGAACAAAGTCCTAAAAATCAAGAAAAGTAAACATTGATGCAAGAGGCATTAATGGTTAGTGGAAACTAACATATTAAAGGAATGGGTTATATGTCATGAAAGCACCTGCTGAAGTGATGAAAGGACAGTCTGCTGCAGAAGTTTTGTAGGGGTCTGGAATGGAAGATGCATGGGGTTAGTTAGGACTTGGATTAGGTTAAGGAAGGGCTGCTCCACAGCCCAGGGTCACAGACTGTGCGAACTTGTACTGGAATCTGGTCACCCTTCTTTTAGCTTGAATTGTTTTCATTGATTTTTAAACCAAAGTCTGATCTTCTATTTTAAGGATTTCTCCACACATGGAAGATTTGGGGGATAAAGAAAAAAGATATCATATTGCGATGCCTAAAATCAGACACAGCACCCAAATTTGACTTTTGCCTGAGGGCTATTTCAAGTTGCTAAAATAAATAATACATTCGAATTTATTTTAGCAACTTCCTTATTTAGATTAGTATAATATTATTCTTCCATTTCTATCACAAGAACAATTCATTTTGCAAATTAATCAAAAATACCGCCTTCCATTTAGCTTGGCTGAAATTCACCAGATGCTTAATGAGACATCAGTTCCACTGCTGTTTCCTGGTAGAAAGGATCTTCCATTCATCATGTCCTGTGACATGACATTTTCCTCACTGGAATTTTTGCATGGGGATATTGAGCCTCTTGGGATGACTTAATTTTAGTAAGGGTTGAAGTTTTACAATTTTGTAGTACTTCCAAAAACTAGCATTTTAGTTTTGTTAGATCATTGAGAAGCCTATGGAGCCTTATTTTTACTGTCATCTAGCTGGAGAGAGAATTCAAGGCTGCACCACATATCGGTGTGCTTAAAGAGAGCACATGGTGTCTGTACTCGGTCCAGGCGATGTCAGTGTGGGCTTCTGCGTCTGTATAGACCATTCTGATGAAGTGGGAGGCTTTGTGGCCCGGTGGAGGCCAGTGGACACGGGGCAGTTCAGGAGTCAGGATCTGACTCTGGCATTTACTGAAATGACATCACTTAATTCCCTAGAGCCTCAGTATCCCTGCCCGATATTGGGAAACATGAAATGTCCATATCACAGGGCCGTGGCGCATGGGAGACCCTGGGAGTACAGGCCTGTAGAGGTGCTGGAGAAAATCCTACTGGAATTTAAAATGGGATCCTATATGTGCAAGCATTCTGTAAAGTGCTTCGTAAATAAAAGGTGACATGTACACAGGCCATAAAAGTGGCATCTGTTGCCTCCATCGAGAGCCACCTTCCTGTGGCCCTTGTTGCACTTGGCATTTCAACCCTGTTATCCTTGGATGTCTCTGCTTCCCCTCATCCTCTTTTGAACTACGCGGGAATGCTTCTGGCCTATACAACAGATTTTAACTGACTTCAGCGGTAATCATTTGGGGCTAGACTCACGTTTAATTTCCTTCTCAGAGCTCTCATTTTAAAGGATAATTGTTGGGAGAAAGTTGATACTTGAGTTTTTGAATCCAAGTCACCAGCATATGCTCTACATACTAGTGTTTTCTGTTTTATTTTGTCTTTAAGATCTGTGCTGTGACAAGAGGGGTGCAGTTGGCCACAGAAATGGTCAATCAGCTGTTTGTTTTACTTCTTACCCATTGTTTCCAAGCGCTGCTTAGCTAAATGTATTTTTAATTTTGCGGTTAAAAAACAAATTTGTTGGCAAATACCAATTTTAGCCAGAAATACTCATGAGTGTATAATTGTTGGCCAAGAGGAACCCTGATAAGAGGGTCTTCTAAAAAATAGCAAAACCATAGTTACCAGCCAGCAGTAGTAGTAGGAGATACTTTTTTTTTTTTTTAATTATGAGGGTTTTTAACTTCTGAACTGAAATTTTTAAAAAATGCTTTAAAAAATAAAAGTATAGCTAGACATTGGTACAGTTTAGTTGCCTATTGTGGTGGACAGAATACGGTGGGCTAGGAGTGTAGACTTAGTGTAAGATTCAAGGATATCTAGGGAGGTCCCTTCATCCCAAATTTCCTTGACACACCAGCCTGGCGGGGATGCCCGGAATCCTGGTGTTTGAGCTTAATTCCTTGTAATAAAGGCATGATTTCCTATTTAAATGCAAATGTCCCTAAAATGGTATCACATTAAGGTATTATCTGTCATTAACACTGGAATAACTTAGCTTAGTCAGGGGCTGATTTTAGTAGGAGAGAGAAGAGTAGGTAATTCTAGAATCCAGCTGGAGGAGTTGGGTCTGAGGGGGACCTGGGTTTGGGGAGGTGAGATTTGTCAGATTGGTCAGCAAATCAGAGTCTTGTATTTGGTTTTCAGTTCTTCCTAAGTTTAGAAACAGGGGAGGCTGGTGGCATTTGAGCCATACTTCTGAGACAGATGTTATGCCAAATAAACAAAACTAGTTTCATTTAGAGGAGTCTGAGAAGCCTTAGAAGTGCTCGTCCGATGCCGTAAATGACCTTGAGCCCCATTCTGTAGCTGAAGCCTATATATGCCGCTCTCAGAAAAGGCAGGAATTTGGGCTAGCTCATGGAATTTTTTTCCTTTCCAACACAAGCATTTAAAAATTATAATTAGAGAAAATTATTTGAGATTGGCTTCTCTGCTGGGCACTGTCCTGTACGACAACACTGCTAGGTGTATCAGCCTTCCTCAAGCCTGTGCACGTGAACCAGGAAGTGAGATTAAGGTTCTTTCCAGCACTTACATGAATCTGTGCTAGCCCAAGGATTTTCTGTGACACGGACATTTCATTACCACCCTCTGATGACGGCAGTCTTGAGGCTCTAGGGAATTAAGCATGCGATACCTTTCTTTTTCCAATAAAGAACCTAAACCTGATATCCTATTCTAAGAGTCATAAAGGAATTAGAAAAGAAACTTCAAGCATCAAAATGGTTCAAATATAATATACTAACCAAGAAATTGTTGGAAGATGATATGAGCAGTGTTGGTGTTCTTACATTAAAAATTTGTATGCAGATTTTCTCTCATTCAGAATTGGAGGATTAAATTATCACCTAAAAGAAATCGCTTCTTGAGAATATTATAGATTAATATAAACAGTTTGAAAGCAAGCAAGATTCACCTTGCCTGTGAGCTTAGCTAATTCTTTTGCCATCCCTGAGTTTGATCGTTTGATGAGTTTCTTTTGGAAGTTGTTAGAATGATTCTTTTCCAATTATCCTGGAGAAACACATCTATTAGATATAACCTGCCTTTTGTTCAATGTTAAAATCATGAAAGCAGCAAACATTTAGTGAGATAAGATTTAATTAAAATGAATGATAGGACCTTCCCACATCTGCTGGTGTTACTTCAATTTGTGTGAGTGTAAATTCAATAAAGGAAAACATCCATCAGGTCAGGGGCTCTATATAAAGGAAATCATTCACAATAAGATGGAAGGAGAGTTTTTTCCCATTCAATACTGAAGAAATAGTTTTAGTTAAATGCCACGGTGTGGTGTCAAGGATCTTATAATCAAGACAGACCTCTTGGAATTTAGGCTATGATACCAATAACAATAAGAAGAGGAATCTTGATTCATGTGTATATTCTCATTTCAGTAGGAGAGCAAGGGGCTGAAGAATTGCATTCACCCTCCAAAAGGAAGGCTGAACTGATCCTTTATACCAACTCTGCTGTGGTTTACTTTTTTGTCTATTTGCAGTCTCTCTCTTTGGGTTGGCTTTGTGACTATCCACAAAAGTACGTAAACTGTAAAATAACCTATTAAGAGGAAAATAGATCTGAAGACCAAGGCAAAGGAGAATTCTAGGTCCAAGAGGAAAGTAAACATAGGTTAAAGTTATAAATGTACAGAGAAAGGCTCACGTACTGGCTAAAGATAGGAATTGGGGATGAATGTTGGGTTAGCCTTGGCCCATGAACATAATAGACCATGTATGTGAAGGAGCCCAAAGGGAATGAGGATAAACAGGAAACGGGGATGGAAGATGGAGGGAAGAAAGAAGAAAGAGAAACTACACACAAGAGAGATGTTCTGGGAGAGAAGCCATTGAATGAGTGTCCATCAGGTGGAGTTCTTCAGGTTTGTCTCCCCATTTTGGGGTCTAGAGTGTCACATGGTGACAGAGGTCTTGAGAACTCTATGGGTTATCCCCCAAAGAACAGAAACTGTCACTCAGGAATGATCTATGGATAGACCCAGAGCAATCAGAATGTTTGAACAGTCAGGGCAAGGGAGCTGGGGGCTTCTCTATAGGGATCAGGTGCTGTACCTTTTACCTGGGTCAGGTGCAAGTGCACCTCCTGCCTGGTCTCCACATCCATTTGAGCACTTCACCTTCCCTGTCTCCAGGATTTGTAAAGGGCCAGTGCAATCTGAATGGGAAAAAAGAGATTGAGGGTTTTGATGATCTTACCCAAGCCTAATTTCTAATCTCCACCTATATATCCTGGTCCCTGAATCTAGCTTGTGATTTGATTTGCTGATTTTCATCACCTGACTCAAACAGGAACTGGGAAGAGGGACCAGTCAACCACTTAGTCCTTCTGTGTCACTGATGCAGTCATTTTATCTGTAAGTGACTGTGCTGAACCCCTTTGTTATTGGATAGGTGTTCTCGAATATCTGTTGTATCATTGTAGATCTTACAACAGTTAAAATTTTAAAGCCAACAACATAAATAAAAGAATCTCTGGTTATAGCACATCTCCTTTCATTTTCTCCTATTATTACCTGAGGTCCAATAGGAAACAAAGTCATAAATAATGTAAATTTCTTGCCCAAGGTCAAAGGGATGGAAGAGCTAGGAATAGGATCTCAACAGGCAATGTAGTATTTTTTTCTCACTAAGCTACATGGTCGTCCATGGTTCACTTTGACCATAGTTTCTTTTACATAAAGGGGAGATCCTGGAATCAGATTTCCTGGGTTCACTTTTTTTTTGCGGTACGCGGGCCTCTCACTGCGGTGGCCTTTCCTGTTGCGGAGCACAGGCTCCGGACGCGCAGGCTCAGCGGCCACGGCTCACGGGCCCAGCCGCTCTGCGGCACGTGGGATCTTCCCGGACTGGGGCACGAACCCGTGTCCCCTGCATCAGCAGGCGGACTCTCAACCACTGCGCCACCAGGGAAGCCCCAAATTTCTGTTGTTTAAGCCACCCAGCCTGTGGTATTCAATACTTTGTTATGGCACCCCTGGCAACCTAATAGAACAGGAAAGAAACCCACTAGGAGGTTGTTAGCACCTCACTGTGGCATGGAATCACTTGGTGGAGGACAGTGGGGATTTATGGCTTATTTGGGACTGAAACCCAGGTCCATCAGATCTAAGAGCGGAAGAGGCCTTTGGAGGTCAGCCCCTTCAGATTCCCACTCGGTGCATAAACGCTGCCCTCATCCCCTATCTCAGAATGTCATTTGAACTCTGCCCCTCGTTCTTTGTAATTTAAATTCTCGTGTTTCTCAATATGTTAAATTGTAAAAATGTCTTTACAATGATACCAAATCTGCCTCCCTCTGCCTCTGACTAGCAGTGTGACATCTCTTTCCTCATTGGTGAAATAGAAAAATCATACCGATCTTGCAAGACTGTTGGGAGGATTAAGTGAATCCTTATGCGGTACTTGGCATATGGCGGGGGCTTTCTTCAGTAAATGATGGTTTTGACCCCTGCCATGTCCCCACTGGCTTTCCGTCTTTGGAGAAAGCTATCAGTGGTTTATCATCTTAGCTTTACATTTCAAAATATAATTCGTAGTGAGTTTTCCTTCTGAGGGAACTTGAAGAAGACGTTGGGAAGGATCTCTATTCTTCAAAGAATCCTTCTCATCAATAATTTATACATCAAAATGTCCATTTCATTAAAGCTTTTTCTGTATCATTTTCTTTTGATGTAGCAAAGGAAATAACTAGAAGGCTAAATTGATTTTTAAAATAAGAAAGTAGAATGGTATATCATTTACTTGTGGGATCAGGCTAATTTTTTTCAGGGAAGTGCAATAAAAGATGAGTTTTTAGTGACATCCTTTTTTTTTTTTTTTTTTTTGTGGTACGTGGGCCTCTCACTTTTGTGGCCTCTCCCCTTGCGGAGCCCAGGCTCAGTGGCCATGGCTCACGGGCCCAGCCGCTCCGCGGCACGCGGGATCTTCCCGGACCGGGGCACGAACCCGCATCCCCTGCATCGGCAGGCGGACTCTCAACCACTGCGCCACCAGGGAAGCCCGACATCCATTTCTTTAAAAGTCAAATATTACTTTTGTTAGTGGATTAGGATGTTGCAGCAAATAAATACACAGATGTGAGTGAACTGGAGATCGAGGCTGATTACCTGGACATCTTACGCCTAATTCCAGCCACACTCAGAGTGCTGAGAACACGTAGGTTGCTAAGTTGCATGGATAAGGTTGGAAACTGCTTGTGGACATCTTCATTCCTCCAATCCATACATCCAGTTTTAGAAAGGAAGTTTTTATAAAATTTCCTGAAAGACATTTACCTTCTTCACCCTTGAGCAATCAAGTAAACTGCAAAGTCTTTTGGAAGGAAAGAGTATGGCTGTCTCATTCATTATTGTTTCTATCATTTAGAATTTAATGTTTAAGCCAAAGAAACGAGTTCTAGGAATTCATGAATGTCACGTCTTGCATTCGATGTTTAGATGATCTGCGTGTTTCTAAGCTTGCTTGAAAAAAAATAAGCTACTACATTTGAAATTAATGAACCCAAATAGAAGAGCAATAGCATATCTAAGACTAATGGGAAAATAAGATTATGAGCTATAAGCAATGAGAGTATATTGTTTAAATTAAATATGAATAATGGAACAGTGAGACCCAGCCAATGGACAAGAATTTTAAAAATGTAATTCATAACGAGATTTCCTTTGAGATGGTGTACTGTGTTCCCAACAAGAGGCAACAGTCTGTCTCTGTGGCTGGGCTCCAGGTGTTCTTGTGTGGCCTGGGCTCAGGAAAAGGCATTTATAAGGACTTTTACATCATAAATAGAATTCCCAGATAGTCTCTTAAGTTTTATGTTAAAATAATCCTTTCTGTCTCTTGAAATACTAAATCTGGATTTAGTAAAAGGCTGAATTCTGCGTGTCTAAGAGAACTTGCTAGACTGATCTTCTGACCCTTTAGTTACAGGCCACCTGTGTTTAATGAAATTAAAATGTGCGCTATGGTCACTGCTTTTTATCAAGGTTTTAGTGTTTGTCAACTATGTAATTTCAGACCTGAATGACCACCTGCTGTGGTCGCTAGAGCTGGAATAATAAGCTCTTGGTTTAGAACGACGAGGATGAGGCTTCTGTGGCCTCCATCTCCACAGATTCAAGGTCAATGCAGTTGGCATGATGGGACAGCTCAGGTTAGAATCTAATGCTTCATTGTTTCGTGAGTTAGACAGGATTCATTGCCTTCCTTCCCTGAAGTCCTCTTAGAGCAGTATAAGCACTCTGTCAGGGGGCTACAGAAAGCCCTTACTGGGGGGAATCATCTTCACGGACAATTGCCGCTCCGTTAACTGGGAGCAAAAAGATTCCAGAGCTTTGCAACGGTAGGAAACAGACTCTACTTCTTGACCCTGCCGTGTGTGGACTCCTAGTTTAGAGAGGTCTTCCGAATGTTTCCCCGTAGGCTCTGTAAGCAAGAATTCTCTCCCAGCTGTGGCCTGGGCTGGCTGTGCCCTGCTCATGACCCTGGCATGCTGGGCAAGCTGAGAGGTGGGCACGCCTTCCTTTGGCCTAGGAATGGTTGAGCCTTCTCTTCAAGAAAACTGGACTGTTCAGAGGGGAATATGCTCAGTTATGTGATTCATATTGTCCACAGCAGAAGACACGTCAGTCCCTTAGGGCAAGCGGAGCTTTTCCTGGCACTCGGATGTGAAATGAATTTCTGGAGTGGGACTTCACGTACGGGGACGCGGTGATGTGCACACAATGTTCTCCACAGCGTCCCTGCACTAAACGCAATAGCACATCCCGCAGGGAGGAGCTGGACACCGGATGCTGAAATGTGATTCTAATGTTTCAAAGTTTTATCTTTCCTTTCCTGGGATTTAGCCAGACTCTTAAAATAAAAACAGCGATTTTTTTATTATGGGAAATTTCTGCATGCATAAAAGTAGAGAGAGTCATTTGGCAAACTCTCATGTCTGCATCGCCTGGTTTCAGCAATTATCGACTCATTAGCTAGAGTTTTGACCTTGCAGATGTTCAGACATTTAACTGTGAATCGCCCAGATGTTGTTTGGAATCAGGCTGATCCAGGACGGAAGTTGAAGTTGGCTTTGAGGGTCTGTTAGGTGGGCGTGGCTTAAATCAGCTCCTTTCCATTTTCAGAGGTTTTGGTTTGGAATTGTCCTCCTAATCCTTGTTCCAGCATCCCCTTTAGCATGAAGATGTGGATGAAGAATGTGTAAGTGGCTCTGATTCTAATAAATCACAAGATCATCAGAGATAGACAGGGAAGTAGGAGAAGAGGACCCTTACCCTGCACAGAACTCTCATGCAGGTCTACCTTTAAGGAGCAGACTGTAAAGTCAGCTTTATTCAGTGAACACTCAAATGTCTATTATGTATGCAGACATCAAGGACCTCCAATTCTGGTGAAGAATCGCCCAAAGTTTCCAAGTCTGTCCATGAGTGATTAGGCACTTTATGTACAAGAGATGCGTTCAACCCCCAGGAAGGAGGTTTTTACTCTATTTTGACACATTATTTGAATAGAGTTGGTATTTTTCTTAAGGCTGAAGGAAATTAGGATCAGTGAACCCAAAGAACAGTCAAGATGCTGGTAGGGAAGACAGCCAGACAGCAAGGGAGGAGGTGGAAAAGCTACAGATATCTGGAGCTGGAAATAAAATACTACTATCATTGGGGGTCATTTTAGAGTAAGGGTGAAGGACGTCCCCACATGGGTCTCTGGTACCCATAGATCATCACGGCGATGATAGGATGATATGCAGCTGTGAGTGGAAAAGGACTTGGAATTGGATGATATTGTTTTAAGCCTTGACCTTACACTTGCCAACTGGGACACCTTAAACAATTTATCTGACCTCTCTGTTGAGTCTGTTCTCAACTCCTAAAATGGATCTGGGAATACCCACCTGACAGATGTGGGGAAGATTAAAGAGATAATTCAATGTGAGCAAGCTCCATAAACAATGAGCTTCAGTGTCTAGTTGGCTGAGTTTTTTATGTTCACTGATGTCACTGGGACACCAAAAAGAGATGTATATTTTCTGTATACTTTGTTTAAGGGAGACAGTAAACAAGAATTGCTAAATTCTGACTCTGAAAGAGAAAAATAAAGCTCCTCAAAAGCTTCTCTCTCTTGGTCTTCCCTGGTGGCTCAGTGGTTAAGAGTTCTCCTGCCAATGCAGGGGACACGGGTTCAATCCCTGGTCCGGGAAGATCCCACATGCTGTGGAGCAACTAAGCCCACGTGCCACAACTACTGAGCCTGTGCTCTAGAGCCTGCAAGCCACAACTACTGAGCCCGTGTGCCACAACTACTGAAGCCTGCATGCGTAGAGCCTGGGCTCCGCAACGAGAGAATCCACCGCAGTGAGAAGCTCGCACACTGCAACGAAGAGTAGCCCTCACTCGCCGCAACTAGAGTAAAGCCCGCGCACAGCAACGAAGACCCAGCACAGCCAAAAAACAACAACAAAAAACCCTTCTGTCTCTGGGATGATTTGTTCATGACAAGTAGGCTTTACTGAGAGGTGAAAATTGCAGAGGATGAGACAGAAAAAGTCAGCTGGGACCAGGTTGCCAATGACCTGTGTGCCATGTGGGGGGAATTTAGATTTATTTGTTCAGAAATTTGGCTCTTTATTTTGTAAAGTATTGAAATATAAAAATACAAGAAAATAAGTTAGAGTCAGAGAAAATATAAATTAAAAAGTGATATCCTAGTTGGAAAGCGGAAACAGTCATATAGGTCACAGAGCCCTAGAGTGTTGTTAAAACTGAACTTCTAGTAGACTCTGAGTATATGGCAGCCAAATCAAAAAGGAAAAGAAAATGAGCAGTCACATAATCTCCATCATTCATGAGGACAAAACATCAGTTCTTATGACTAGTAACACTTTTAAATGAGTGAATTTTCTTGGGAAGGAATTTATAAATGAGGTAGAAAATGATGTATGGCATATACGCTCTTGCCAATGTCCTCATGGTAAACACAGTAGTAGATTTTAAAGGGATGTTTCTTATAGGACCCTTCTCTTCCCCTTCCCTACTTAATTTTCCCCACAGCATTTATCACCGAATTTATTATTAATCATTTTGTTTGTCAGTCACTCCCACTAGAATATAATCTCCACGAGAGAGTCTTGTTCACTTTTGTGTCCCCAGAACAGTGCCTGGCTCTTCCTGAGTGCTCAATATATATGGGTGAATAAGTGAACGCAGGTATGACTGCAATTTTTTTAAGCTAGAACTTTTCAAAATAAGCTTCCTACCGCTGTGTGAGAAAGTTTCATTACTGTACGAATGGAACATTTGACTTCAAGCTATTGAGAAAAACAGATTCTGCATTGGTTTTTAAAATTAATCTCTGAGGGTCATTTTTCATTTTACTTGAAAAAATATTTTTACCTATAAATATATAAAAATTTTGCAAGGAAGTCCCTCTCTGTAACTTAGCTATGCTACTAATTTTAACTAAGTCCATTTTGTCTCTTATGCCAGTTAACTCAGTTGGGCATAGGTTACTGCTATCATAGTCAGTGGGTTAAACTCAAGGTTGGTAGAATAGTTTATACATCAGTGATCAAACACAGTTTTTTTTTTGTTTTTACAATAAATACGCTAAAAACATAGTTTCCTAGTAAATATTTATGGCCCCTTACAAGTCAAAGTCTTGAAGCTATTTAAAAATCCTTTTAATATTATAGGAAAGCTCTTCATTCTTAGAAAGTAGACTTTGGAAGAAATCTAACTCTATGGACAGCGTGACACATAATACGCAAAGATTTAACTAAAATTTTATGGTCAAGAGTACGTAAACATTTGTTAATCTTCTTCCTCATTCATCAGTCAAAGTTTTAGAATCAATTCAGTTCTTTGCTTGGTCAAAAGCAATTGTTTCAACGTTTTCTTAAGGTTTCTTTCAAGCTTCCTTCTTCAAACAAAATGCGCGGCTTTCGTTTTATCTTTCAATTCATTCAACTACACTTCCATTTAAAGTATATATATATAAATTCAATCAATGCTAACTGAAGGACATTTGATTTGGGGCGTTTAATAATTTATTTTCACAAGTAACGTATTTTCCATGGAACTTGCCAGATGAATTATATGCAAAATGTATCCCCCAAATGACCAGAGAAATTTATCTGAAAAATGGAATGACTGGCTACAAACCAAGTAATTTTTAGTGGACAGCTGCCAAAAGTAGTCACATGGAGCAATTTATTATGATGCTGAGGCCCGGTTTGGAATTGTGCCTGCTGGGTATGCACAGCTTTTACATCCAAAGGCGATCACAACTCTGCAGATGCACAAGGGGCCCCAGACAGCCTCTTGCAAATATCAACGTTGTGCACTCTTGTCCATTTGAGCAAGGACAAGATTTTCCTTAGAAGAGAGATCTATTTTTTAATTTTTATTTATTCATTGAAGTATAGTTGAGTTACAATGTTGTGTTCTGGTGTACAGCAGTGATTCAGTTATACATATGTGTATATGAATATTTTTTTTCATATTCTTTTCCATTATGGTTTATTATAAGACATTGAATATACTTCCCTGTGCTATACAGTAGGCCCTTGTTTATATATAGTAGTTTGTATCTGCTAATCTCAAACTCCTAATTTATCCCTTCCCCACCCCCTTTTCCCTTCGGTGACCATAAGTTTGTTTTCTATGTCTGTGAGTCTGTTTCTGTTTGGTAAATAAGTTTGCTTGTATCATATTTTAGATTTCACATATAAGTGATATCATATGGTAGTTGTCTTTCTTCTTCTGACTTACTTCACTCAGGATGACAATCTCTAGGTCCATCCATGTTGCTGCAATGACATTATTTTGTTCTTTTTTATGGCTGAGTAATTTTCCATTGTATATATGTACCACATCTCCTTTATTCATCTGTTGATGGACATTTAAGTTGCTTCCATGTCTTGGCTATTGTAAATAGTGCTGCCCTGAACATTGGGGTGCGTTATCTTTTAAAATTAGAGTTTTCTACAGATATATGCCCAGGAATGGGATTGCTGGATCCTATGGCAACTCTATTTTTAGTTTTTTGAGGAACCTCTATACTGTTTCCACAGTGGCTGCACCAATGTACATTCCCACCAACAGTGTAGGAGGGTTTCCTTTTCTCCACATCCTCTCCAGCATTTGTTATTTGTAGACTTTTTAATGATGGCCATTATGACCAGAGCAATATAATACCTCACTGTAACTTTGATTTGCATTTCTCTAATAATTAGCGATGTTGAACATCTTTTCATTTGCCTTTTGGCCATCTGTATATCTTCTTTGGAGAAGCATCTATTTAGGTAGAAGACAGAAGAGGAGTTTCCTAATTACAAGGCTACCTTTCTAATAGTCCTTAATGAGCTTTTCCCAGCTTTCAACTACAAAGTCTATACAAACACACAAAAGGGGAAAAAACTCACAGCATCAAGAAAAAAACAGATAAGAAGTCAACTATTGCTAGAACGCAGAGGGAACTTCCGTTTGCCACAAGGAGGTATGAGATGATAGAAACAGAAGGCAGAAAATTTACCTCTAACTTAAGTAGAAAAGGCCATTGCTTTTATTCCAGTTGGTCTAGTTTCTAAGATATAATTGATGAGTGTGTCCTTAAACTAAAGAGGACTTGATTATGCAGTTTATAAGGATGTGTCCTATTCCCTTAACAACAACTACAACTTCAACTAACAAAAGAAAGACACCTACATAAAATCTGGCTCTTTTGGTTGAGCTAAATATCATATTTGACTGTCTGGCTTCTTGGTTGGTTGCTGAGGTCAGAGTTCCATCCACTCCTGGTTTAGTCGCTTGTGACAAGGGGCATCCTCTTATGGTGTGAACTATGATCTCACCATGCAAGGGACAGCTTTTCTCAGAAAAGGAGTCTGTGGGTTAGGGCAAGTTAGATGGAAGCCATAGAAATATAACTACAAATAGAATGCAGCCACAAAACAATTTTACCTAATGACCTCTGTGGGTTTTCCTGCCAGGAATGTAAGGAGTCAATAGTAGGGAATTTAAACATTCAATTCACACACTGATAGGTTAGAGATAAAAAAGATAATTTTTAAAAGTAGAAGCTAAAATGGCATTTGATAAAATTTGATCATTGTTCCAAGCATTCTACTTTAGTGATCAATTCTACAAACCTCCCTTTGAAATCAAAATTATTCTGGATGTGCCACCAATGTAACCATGAGGACTAGAGAAGAGAAGGTGACATTATCATGATTTGCAATTGATGTTCCCTTTGTTTTTTGCGGAGGGGGGGGGGGCTTGTTTTATCCAAAAAACTCAAGAGAATCAACTAAAACCTCTGACCTGTAATGAGAGCCCAGGGTGATGACAGGTAACATAACGTTATCACTTTACATGTCAGTAATAATCGCTAGCAAGTATCATGGGTATTACAAGAAAGAGGTGAGGAAAGGATCTCATTAGCAATAGCTACAAAGAAATCTAAATATTCAGGAGTAAATTAATCAAGAAATGGACAAGAAGTATAAAACTTGATTAAGAGACAAAAGAAATTAAAGAGAAGAAGACAACCCCTTTGTTTTTTAAGAGAAAAGATGTGATGTAGTGCTTGGTGGGGGCGGGTGGGTACAGGGTGGGATCCTGAGTTAACAATACCTGGAGGAGCCCAGAGAGTCCCTGTAAGATCAAGGGCAGGGGGCTGGGTCCCCCACCGCCTCAGAGGGAGGGAGGTAGGCGGGGCTGGGAGAGGCTGTGGGCGGGGCTTTGAAACACCTGCCTGATGTGTGGGGCTTGGGGAGAGCTGGGAAGGGTGCTTTGGTCTGTTTTGTTTTTAGTTTTTTTATGCAGTAAGTTTTATTTATGCCATTCTCCTTTGCTTCGTCCTCTCCATTCTTCTTGAGAATCTGCAGTCACATCTACGCAAGGCTTTGGAGCCAGATCTGTGTTTTTTTTAGATGCATCACCACCCTCAGGCCAGCATCAGGAAGAGAGCAGGAAGGCTCAGTTTTATTTGGATTTTACAGCGGCCTCAGAAATGAAGCTTCCAGTCAAATGCAGTTCTCTGGGTCTGAGTTATGGTCTTTTACTAGTATAACAAACCAAACAAAACGGTCCTTTTTATTTTCCCTGACACTCAGGTCATCTGTGTGGCTGCTCACTGAGCCTCATTTACAGAGTGGTTTGGTAAATTCTCTCAGTGATCTGGAAGGGTGGGCCCCGTGCCACATTTCACGATGCTTTTGTCGCAGGCACTATCTATGCTGAAGGGTTTCATTTGGAGTGACATCTAATTTAATGACTGTAGCTCAATATATCTGCTCTGGCATAATTCTCATTTCCATGTCAGGTCAACAAAACTTGATTTTTTGCTTAAAATAATTATTCTTTCCATTTATGGTTTAGGAAGGTTGAAAACCATTGCGATACATATCAATAAAAAACATGTTTGAAATTAAACTGTAAAGAAATAGACTGTTTTTTAAAGCTGTGATTTGAATCAGATCATGATATAAGTGATACGATTAAAATACTTAGTGTTGGTATAATTATAAAAATAAGTGGTACGTTTGAACTTTGAGTTTCACGGTCAGCGCACACATTTTAGGGGACTCAAGTAACATACACCATATGTTTGTGTTTTAGGCAACTTTTTCGTGTAAATGTGATGATCAGTACACGGGTACTTTCTGTGAAGAATTTGACGCCTGCCAGAGGAAACCCTGCCAGAACAATGCAAGCTGTGTTGACGTGAATGAAAAGCAAGATGGGGGCAACTTTACCTGTGTTTGCCTTGCTGGTAAGGTTTCCACAGTTAATAGTTGCTATGTGTCTCTCTGTAGAATAGACACTTATTGATTAAGGATGGTTAAGCATACATCGTTGGACAGGTGACTTTAAGGTCTCATTTGGTTCCATCAGCCCATGCTGATGGGAATGGAGGAAGGAAGTTCCTGTGGGGATAAACACCATGTTCTTTGGCTAGCTCTCGGACGTTAGGATGCTTCTGTCTTAGCATTCCACCATTTTTGTTCTGGACTAATGATATTCCTGGTCAAATAGAGGCCTGGATGTTTCAAAGACAGTTCTGCAAATATGTACTGAGTGTGGGCTGGCACTGTGCTGAGTGGTTATGCTAAGTAACTTAAGAAGAATTTAGGCTAAACTACGCAGGGTGTTAGGTAATGCCACCCAATCCTCTCATTTGTGTTCATTTCCTTGTGTTCATGTGTGTTCATTATTCCAAGTTCTTCCTGCACAATGGGGCGAGTCTTTAATATTCCTTGGTTAGCATGTGGGATTCATTGATCTTACATGAGACTTTCGGATCCTCGGAGCACAAAGGGTGCCTCTTAGGAGAGGGCAGAGGACAACAGACTTCTGTGCTCTGGCAGTCATCTTATTGACTTACTGCTCAGCCAACTCGGTTATAAACCCTCAAGGAGCAGGAATGGCGTTTTATTGGTGAACATTTTGGTACAGCTGTTTTGATGCAGCTTAAAAGCAAACACCAAATTACTCCTTTTTTATTATCAATATCATGGAAGGCTGACATCATCTTTCTTTTTCCATCTCAGCCTGTTGCCAACATCTGCCACTGGGCAGGGATTCAGGGTGATGTAGGAGCTGGGGATGGAGTGAAGTGGGAGTCGGGGTGATTAAGTGCTCATTGTAAGAAGCAAGGCCCATCCATGCAGAAATTCATAAACAAAAAAGTGAAAGCCCTTCACTCATCTATCCCAGCCCAAACTCTATAATAAGGGTAGGTTAATAGTTTATTTTTTCCAGATCAGTGTGTGTATGTGTGTGTGTGTGTGTGTGTGTGTGTGTGTGTGTGTGTGTATTTCCCTTGCAGATCAGATGATTAAGTATTTTTCTATATATTTAAAAAAAGTGATTATAGTATACACATGGCTCTACAACTTACTTTTTTCAGTGTATATTTACCAGTAGATCATACATATCTTTCCGTGTCAGTACATATGGGGCTACCTTATTCATTTTAACAATTTCGTAGCACGCCTCCTAAATTTGTATCTCCAGGTGAGACTACTGCCTACTTGCCATCTCCATTCAGATGTTCCAGGCCACCTTAAGCCCAGTCATTCCCAAACTGAGTTCATCACATCCCCAGCTCCACACAGCTCAGCTTCTGGTGTTCCATCTATTTCTACAAGCCAGACATCTACAGGTCACCCTAAGTGACCCCCACCCTCTGTCCTTTCTGCCTCCAAGTGTTCTCCATCTTACCACCAAAAGACTTTGCAAATCCCCCCCCTTCTCTGCAGCCCCACTGCCACTGCTCCCAGGCTAGCTGCCTTTGCCCCTTGTCTGTGTAACTGAGATAACCTCTCACTCTTTCTCTGTCTCCTCTTGACCGTGCTGTGCCCTGGAGCCAGAGTGATCACGTCAAAGTAGGCCCTGGCTTTCGTTATGTCAGTGCCCCCAGACTGTCCATTCTCCTCGGTGATTATTTTCCAGTGCCGATCTGATGTAGTTGTTTCCCATTTAATCCCCTTCTTCCCATCGCTCTTGAGATAAAGACCAGAATCCTCATCCTCTTTCTCCTCCGTGATCTGTCGCTCACTCACCTTTCCAGCCCCATCTCACCCCACTGCTCACCTTGCTCCGGGACCAGCTACCTTGGCCTTTCATCTCCGTGCCTGCATGAGCAGCTGCAGGACCACCTCCCCGTCTCTGTGCCCGGACAGCTCTCTCTGCTGCCTCCCTTTTGCCTGGTTTCTATTTTGGACCTTGTTAAATGCCCCCCTTTCCTTGGCAAGTCTCAGCTGAATGCTTCAGTCTAGGTCTCCTTCCCTTTTCCTCTTTCATAGCTGGGCGTTCCTTTCCTTCACAGCCCTCATCTGTTTGCAGTGGATGTGTACACGTGTGATTCTTTGATTCCTGCCTGTCTTCCCCCCGCCAGAGTCAACCCTGTGAGAGCAGGACCTGAATCAGTTCCGTTCACCATTGTGTCACACCGTGTCTGATGAACCCGGGACGCTCAGACAATGTGCTGATGAGATGGATTAATGAACGAGTATGAACGTGGCCCGATGTTTTAAACCACTCCTCTATTGATGGGTCTTTAAGAGAGTTTCAGTTTTATTTCTCTCTTACAAGTGATGCTAGGACGAATAAAGATCCTTCTATAAATAGTCTCAATCAGGGCTGGTAGGTGGAGCTTGTCACTGTTTGGACTGAAGTGATTTGTTTGATATTTTATTCAGGTCTGTTCTCAGAGGAGATTTCTCTATTTTTAAAGGAACTCAGGTGCATAGAATTGGAATGGCCATAATGCTTGGTTCGTGGTACTCTCTCATCTTGTCCATAGCGTGCTTTTCTATATTTACTTAGCTGTTTTAATATGCAGTAATCGCTGGTGGAGCCACCACCAAAACCGGAAGTTCAACCTGATGGCTAACCATATAGTCTCCTCGTCAGCCCATCCCTCGGTCTCCCTTCCCCATCCAGAGCCAACAGTCACCCTGAATCTTGAGTTGATCCGTCCTTTGTTTTCCTCTTTATATGATCTTAGTATTTACATGGGTTTTTTTGTTTGTTTGTTTTGTTATTTTGCGGTACGCGGGCCTCTCACTGTTGTGGCCTCTCCCGTTGCGGAGCACAGGCTCCGGACGCGCAGGCTCAGCGGCCGTGGCTCACGGGCCCAGCCGCTCCGCGGCATGTGGGATCCTCCCGGACCGGGGCACGAACCCGTGTCCCCTGCATCGGCAGGCGGACTCTCAACCACTGCGCCACCAGGGAAGCCCCATTTTGTGTCCTCTTTAAGAAAATATTTTCCTTCCTAAAGATCTAAAAGATATTCAAGTATATTTTCTACCAGGCATTTAAAATTTTTGATTTTCAGCAAAGTATTTAATTAATATGAATTTGATTTTTGTATCTATGGTTTGAAATTGGGATATTTTATCTTTTACTCTAACTTTATTTTTCTTCTTCAGAGATACTCCATTTCTATAAGTACATCGTATATGAAACCTTTACACTGTGCCCCCTTCTCTAGAAAACTGCTGATAGAATTTGGAATGACTGGATACGTCATACATTTTTAACTGTGCTTACTCTCATTTCAGGCATTTCTGCACTGTCATTGTTTAACCATTGATTTGAAATTTCCAGAAGCAATGTAAATTATTTTTTGCTTATTAGTGGGGAGAAGAATTTCACCTTTATCATCTAAGATGATTTAATATCCTCCACGTGGATAGCACCTCATGGCTTTTTCTGGGTGTTTCCAGGTGGCACATATAGACATACAGCATTCTCCTTGGTTCTTCTAATAACAACAATAACAATAGAAATAGTACTTTGGCTTTCGGTTAGCTTCGGGAACAGAGAGTTGCACTCTTAAGAATTGGATTTTGATAATTAGACTCAGGGACAGTTTGGTGATTTCCAGTAAATTCATTAGAATGGTGCTGGAAGCTGAGATACGGCAGACAGGTCTTGATTTACAAAGTGATCATCTTTTATTTCTTCTATTAAAACAACAAAACTATAACACCGCATTTGTAAGTTGCTGTGGTTTTAATAAACGACTTTCTAACAGTTGTTCTTCAATTTCCTGAATATTACAGGTTTAAATCTATCCAGTTTTCATGAAATAACATACGGTTTCATTTTAGAGATACATACCTTTGTATACTGGTCACAGTTTAAACGACTGTACATAATCTCCGCTGACGTTTACATCACGCTGTTTTCTGGCTCTCGAATGGCGTAGAGTTTATATACAGTTTTGCCTCTGTGAGGAAACCCTAGCGCATAAAAGAAATTCTTTCTTGTTTAACAGAAATGCAAAGCAGCTAGAGAACCACAGCAGCTATTTAAAATCTTTTCTGCTCTCCTTGAATCTGTAGCTCTGTCTTCATCTCTCTCACCTTCTACTTTATCCAAAGGTGACCTCACATCGGCTGGGGTCTCTCAGCCATCCTGTTTCTATCAGGGTCTCTCTGACTTCCAGTAGCAACTTCACTGGCCTTTCCTGGAACTGGGGCTGTGGGATTCCTTCCCCCATAGCCTCCATTTTTCCTCATGCTCTAGGACATCCCAAGCAGAGGTAGAAGAGATCTAGGAAATCTGGTACCTAACTGTCTCTTTGCTCAGCTGCCTCCTGACTTGTTCCTGCAGTTCTCTTAGGCCGGTTTCTACTTTATCAGTTCCCACGTCCTGTGGGAACAGCCCTTTTCTCCCCTTTTATAGAGCATCTAGCTCTGTCTCTCCATCTGCTTTGTTTTTCTTCTTAACATTTTTTTTCTTTGGCCACACTCCACAGCATGTGGGATCTTAGTTCCCAGACCAGGGATCGAACCCGCACCCCCTGCAGTGGAAGCCCAGGATCCTAAACCACTGGACTGTCAGGGAAGTCCCTCTCCACCTGCTTTTTACTGTAGTACACACACACATGCACACAAACACACAGACACGTGCACACGCTAATAGCTAGTGTTTATTCAGTGTAACCACGTGCCAGGGCTGTGCTAAGTGCTTTCCAAGGCTGCTCTTTAGAACAATCTCCTAGTTAAACACTCTTAATTATACCATTTTTGTAGATGAGAAATCTGAGGCACAGGGGATTTTGTAACTTGGCCAAGAATATTAGAGGGACGCTCGACTGTAGTCACACACCAATCCCCAAATCTCAGTGGCTTCCAAGCAGAGGTTAAGTTTCTGCTGTGTCATAGTTGGATGAAGGCACTTGGCCTCCAGGTGGTAACTCAGGGATCTGGAGGGTCTTGTGTGATGCTCTGAGACGAGTGCCTGGACGTGTCGTTATGTCACTTCCGCCACATGCCGTTTGCCAGAATTTGGTCCCTTGGTCCCTAGAGGTTTTGCCTGGGAAGAGGAGTCGGTGTGGCGAACATTCTCACGGTCTCCGCCGTGCCAGGTGCACGTGCCCATAACTGTTGGGACTGAGGTTTGAACCCAGGTTCTCTGCTGGGCTCCCAAGCCCACGTTCTTGGTCATTTTACTGCACTCTTTTCCTATGTGTGTAGCCGCACTGCGAGCTGAGGACTCTCCTGGTACAAACATGTGATTCAAAACCACGTCATGCTTTCAACTTTCTCATATCAAACAGGACTCTCCTTAAGAGGAGAAATACTAGGCCATTTTGCCCCAAAGCGGGGACTGGATGCTTGAAAAGAGGCGTTTTCTATTTAGTTGAGTTCTGAATGTCCTTGAAAAGCTTATGTTTCCATAGGAAAACTACATTTCCTTTGTGAGAAAAACTGTTTCCAGGTTAATTAACATCAATTAATTGACCTCCGAATCTCCAGATATGTGCATAAGAACTCTCTGGCAGTGGGAAGTATGCTTCCTGTTGAAAATTGATCGCTGTGCTTTCATGTTTGCAAGTCTGATCGTGAGACATGATCTTGTTTGATGAATGGATGAATTCAAGCCAGGTTCTTGTCACCAGAGAACAAAACTTCCACAAGTCTTCACAGAGACGTTGTCTTCATGCAACACTCATTTCTCTCGAGAAGAGAGCGTTTCTTGGAAAGGAAAAATATTACTTTCAGCAAGGAAGCTTCTGCTCCAGATTTGCTAATATGTTGATGTTTTGCTTTAATTTCTACGTCAAATGCCACTACAAAGAGGATTTTTGAGTCATCGGTAATCCGGAAATGTATGAATATGGTGTGTTGGATATTGAGTGAATTAAGTAATAAACTCTCTGCTGTAGTTTCCGTTTTGATTTTTACTACAATTTCTTGGAAGCAGGAGGTGACTTTTTTTTTAAATAGTAAAACACTGATGTGTCATATACATGTGTTGCACAATATAAGATGAATTATAGATTATGGTCAATCCAATTTCTGTTTTGGGAGGAAATTTTTATCAAGGGTGATTGATAGTTTTCTTGAAATTTTTGGCAATACTTTCAAAAAGAAGGGGGTTGTCAATAGCACCAAATACTGCGGGAGAATCTAAGAGGAGGTTATTGACTTTGGCAACAGGTTTGTCCAAACCATCGGTGGCCTCCTGTTTACACTGATGTGATAAGGGTGCCTCAAAAGCTTTGAGGCCTCCCCTAAAAGACTTCATACAGGGACAGAAGCAAGGGAAGGTGGCTCGGAGTTACCAGACACACTGAAGGGCAACACCATATATGGAGATAGTCATAGCCGCTCGGTTTTCACGTGGCCTAGAAGCTTCCCAAGCGACACTGGTTGGCAGTGACCAGGTGACCGGATACGGATGGGCAGGATGTGAGAATCAGTGAGTGGCAAATACAGACTGCTCTAAAGATAACGTTAGTGGCACAGTTAGTGTGCAGAACAGAATTAGAAAGGTCTCTTTTATATTTTTTTTTTAAAAATTATAACACACAATTTAATAGCACAGGCTCTGGAGTCAGAATGCCCTGATCACAAGGATAAATCTCACACAGTTAGAACTTAACTGTGGGCTGTTTCCCATCACCCCACTATCATACTGTCCGGTTCAGAATGAACTTCCTGGAGACTCTGCTTGCTACCTGAGGTTACATGAGCCCCAAGTGCCAGAGTCAGAAGACCTGGTCCCATCTAGACCACTACCCGTCCCACTTGACCACAGCCTCTTGGAAGCAGGAGGTGACTTGTCTTGATGCACTAGTTATGAGTAGAGCGGGAGGTATGGGCATCTCTGGCGGGCTATGACTGCATGGACCGTGATGCAGTCTCAATCCTGCTTCCATCCTTACCGTTTTCTAGCTGGGCTCCTTAGGCAAGTTACACAACCTCTCTGGGCCTGCCTCTTTGACTTTGCAGGGACTTGGCAACAGCCCTCATCACGGCTGGTTATGAGTATTAAATGAGAAAACAAGCTCCAATTCTGTTGACACATGTCTCCAGTACTTAGCCATGGCACCTAGTAGGTGCTCAATAAAGATTTGTCGAATAAATGAATGAATAGAATAAGATGAAATTCTGTCCGAGGCATCCAGATGTATATCGAGGACTGGATTCCCTTAACTTCCCTCTCCGCCTTCTCTCCCCAGGCTTCTCCCTGTAGCACACGTATTTTTTTTCCCTCCCACATCAGATTGGGGCTGGCCTGGGGCAGCACTGCTGTGTTACATGACTCTTTATTTCTCCATCCCCTGTCAGTGCCACACCTTGTGCTTTGCTCACAGTAGACGTGGAATTTAACTTCTTTAATCAGGATTTATTTTATAAAAGCCTTCTAATTTCAAGAGTGTAATTTTTCCTCCAAGGAGCTATTACTTTTTCTGAAAAGAATAGCTGTGATGTGTGTTCAGAACCACCACTGCCAAAATATTATGTATCATACGAAGCACTTCTCAGCTTCAGAGCACTTCATTGTTCCAACTAATTGTTGATTTCAGCCTGTTTTTAAAACTCATCATTTCCAAGGTAAGGGGAGTGCAGCATGTGTTCCCATCCCAGCTTTACTCTTTTAAACACTGGGTGTGGCTCAAATCGGCATCAAGGTGCCTTTGAGCGTGAGTTAGAAATGGGTCAGCTCCTCCTGGAGGTGAATCCCGAGTAGAATTTGCAGAGTCCCTACACCCAGTCTCACTCAGCTAGAAGGGTGAGTCCAATGGCAGATGAGTGCAGGTTTGAAGAAGTGGGTTAGTTCAGTTTCAGAACGGAAGGAACCTTGGAACTGCCTCTGTACGTGAAGTGGTGGGGGCGGTAATGATGACTGCATGAGGGTGGAGGATGTGACCAAGATCTATAAGCTCACGGGGAAAGTCAGGCTTCTTCACGCTGTGTCCATCTTTGGGTCAAAGTGTGTTTACTGCAACATTCTCATGATCTGTGAATTTTCCACTAGTTATGAGTAGAGCAGGAGGTATGGGCATCTCTGGCGGGCTATGACTGCATGGACCGTGATGCAGAGAGAGTGCCAGTTGAGTCCAGGGGGCAAAACAGAACTGTAGTGTGGCCAGCCTTGGATCCAGTCTCTTCTACTTACGAACTGTGCGACCTTGAAGTGCCCTCTGCACCTCTAAATGGGTTTCCTTATCTTTAAAATACGGGCTTGTTGTGAGGATCACTGATTCATTCAACAGTCATTTGTCAAGTGTCCACTATGTGCTGGGTATTTTCTAAATGCTAAGAACCCCACTGTGGAATAGCAAAGACCCTGTGTTCATAGAGGTGGTGTGTTAGTGAGGAGATGAGTCAACAGTATGCACGTGTGTGTTCTTTGGGGTGTGTGTGTGTGTGTGTGTGTGTGTGTGTGTGTGTGGCCAAGGGAACGCATCATGGTGATAGATGCTGGGAAGAGAAATAAAATACAGGAAAGAGATAAAGAGCTGGGAGCATGACTGTAGACAGGGGGATTAGGTGAGGCCTGTTTGAAGGGGAAATGCTTGTGTTGAGACCTGACCAAAATGAATAAAATGAGCTTGTGAACAGTGAATGGCAGACGGAATAGCACATGCAGAGGTCCTGAGGCAGGAATATGCCAGGAGTGTGTGAAGGGCACAGAGCCTAAGAGAACCAGTGATGACGCTTGGCTGGGACCAGACCATGCGGGCAGGACAGGGATTTTATCCCGAGAGTGACAGGAAGCCATTGGAGGGTGTGAACTGGAGCGGGCCCTCTGGTTTTCCTCTCGAAGGAGAATACACATAGGGAAGGAAAATTGGGAAACCAGTCAGGAGGCCATTTACCCTCCGGAAAAGAGAGAGTGCCGGCTTGAGCACCATGGTACTGGAAGTGGTGAGTTTGGGATTCAGGGTGTATTTGAAGGGATTGCTGATGACACTTCTGGTGGACTGAATGTGAGGTGTGAGTGGCAGTGGGTAGTTGTGGATGATGCCAAAGCTTTTTTTAAAATAGCAGTTTTATTGAGATATAATCCACATACCATTGAAACGGACAAGTCAACGGTCTTTAAAATATATTCACAGAGTTGTGTTAACTGTCACCACAGTCAGTTTTAGAACATGTTCATCACCCTCACAGCAGCCCTTTCCCCTTGAGCTGGCACTCTGAACCTGCCACACACACACACACACTGCAGCCTAGGGAACCACTGGTCTGCTCTCTGTCTCTATAGATTTGCCTATGCTGGGTATTTCATATAAGTTGAAAAATATGATATGTGGCCTTTTGTGACTGGCTTCTTTCCCGCAGCCTCATGTTTTCAAGTTCATCCACGTCGAGCACGTGTCAGTATTTCACTCCTTTTTATGCCCGAATGATATTCCATTGCGTGGAGACACCACATTTTGTTTATCCTTTATCCACTGACAGAACGTGGGTTGTTCCCGCCTTTCGGCTGCTGTGAATGACGCTGCTGGGAACCCATCCTCTTATGCTCGTCCTTCTCCAAAGGACGAGCTTATGCTTCCAAACTTTTCAGTCTTCCTCTCGCTGCCATCCCCCCTCTCTGTCCCCCATTTCCTTCCCAGCATCCCGTCTGCAAGGGTTGGAGGTCTCAGTTAAAACCAGTCCCTCATGGGCTTCCCTGGCAGCCCAGTGGTTGGGACTTTGCCTTCCCATGCAGGGGGTTTGTGTTCTATGCCTGGTTGGGGAGCTGGGATCCCACATATCTTGTGGCCAAAAAACCTAGACATAGAACAGAAACAATATGGTAACCAATTCAATAAAGACTTTAAAATGGTCCACATCGGGCTTCCCTGGTGGCGCAGTGGTTGAGAGTCCGCCTGCCGATGCAGGGGACACGGGTTCATGCCCCAGTCCGGGAAGATCCCACATGCCGCGGAGCGGCTGGGCCCGTGAGCCATGGCCGCTGAGCCTGCGCGTCCGGAGCCTGTGCTCCGCAACGGGAGAGGCCACAACAGTGAAAGGCCCGCGTACCGCAAAAAAAAAAAAAAAAAAAGGTCCACATAAAAAAAAAAAATAAAAAAAAAAAAAAAAACCGGTCCCTCAAACAAGTAATGATTTTGTAAGGCCTTTGCGGCCGCTCTGTCTGCTCAGCTTCCTCCTCCTCTTCATCACGGCTCTCTGTCCAATCAGTAATTTTCTACCCATTTATTTAAACTCTCTTTCTCTTCATATCATGAATCTGCTTCTCCAGTGTCATTGGTGGTGTGCATCTCACTGATTTCCAGGGCTTTTTCTTAGTCCTCGTGTCTCTCTAGCAGCCCTTCTCGCCTGGCTTACAGAGCACTGCCCTGCATCCGTTCTCCTTGGACCTCTCCAGCCCTCCTCCCACCTTCTGTGCCCGGTTCCATCTCTAGAGGTCAGTCCTTACCCCCTTCAGCTGCCTTTCCCTGCCTGGGCCAGCAGTCACTCATTCTGAGCTGTCACCTCTAAGTGAACGGCTTCCAGACCCTTCCTTTCAGCCTCCGGAGTCCCCTCAGCCCCAGCACTTCCACTGGGCTCCCTCAGCCCCTCCTGACACTCAACCCCAGACTCCCCTCCCTCTGCCTCCCACACATGCTTTCAAGCCTGGCTCTCTGCGACTGGCTCCTGTTTCTATCAGCTGTGCCGTCACTGCCCTCATCTCTCAGGCTGGAGGCTCAGTCCTGCCTGTTGACTCCCCCATCTTGTTTATTTCTGGACTGTCTCCAGGTTTGCTCTGTTTACGATGATTCCCCATCTGCCCCTGCACGCTGCTTCCTCTTCCATCGCCAGTGCCCTGATTCAAGCCTTGTCATCTGCTGCCTGAATGATTGTGGTGAGCCGGTCACCCTCATCACCATCCACGCTGCCTTGCTTACGACTGCAGTGCAGTATTCCAGAAGCCCAGGACTGGAGCCCAGCCAAGCCAAGGGCAAAGCCTCCTCTCACTGCTCATCCTCTGTGAGACTCTGGGGAAACTAACGTCACTGGGTCTCAGCTTTCTCTCTGTAAAGCCCCACAATGCAGTGGTTAAGTGATGCATGCGGTGGGCTTAGAAGGGTCCCTGGTGTGCAGTGAGTGCTCAGTGAATGTCAGTGGCTCTTATTGTCGTTGTTTTTGTGAAGCCAAGAGCCAGATGCCCTGCACGGAGCACTTCCACTACTTCCTGTGGCCGGAGATGTGGCCTCGGTCCCGTCTGTGGGCTCCCTCTCTGGGAAGCCAACTTGGATCACGTGGGACCCTTAGGACATCCTTTCCTTCTCTCCTAAGACCCAGGAGAGCTGGGCCTGAGCAGCTCCCTGCCACGTTCCCTGCCTCAAGGCTGGCCTGGCTCTCACGGTCTTTCCCAACAAGCCTCACGAAGAGGCGAGAAAAGACATGTGAGGAAGAGCGAGTGTGGGGTTTGGGGTCTGCGGTCCTGGGTTTAACTCCAGGCAGAGTCACTCACCGATTAAGTTTCTCTGAGCCCAAGTTTTCTTGTCTGTAAAATGGAATAATGGTATCGCTCTTGTAGGGGTTGAAGAGAACATGCACACACGTACACGTGCATATGCAAACATATACACACACATGCAAACATGTATGTATACACACACACAAGCACTCATCTGCATCCACACGTGCATACGCCTGGCTCAGAATAGGTGATGCATAAAGGGCACCGGTTTGTAGCTTCTAAACACAAGTAAGAGGAAGCCGATGAGGAGGATCTGAGCTTCAGTTCTCTGTCCCTCCCGGAGGCTGTACCCATCCTCCTACGCCCCGTTTTGCCTGCCCCTTTGACCCTCATTCTGTCCAGACCAGAGGCCCCTGTTTCCAAGGAGAAGAGAGGAAAGTCTTAAGCTCTCCCGCTAAGTTAAAGCAAACAAGAAGGGACCATGCTACAACCCTGCTTCGGCATGGCTGCGCTCTGTTCAGAAACCTTCAAAGGCACCATGCTGGTGACCCCAGCTCCTCAGCACGTGGATCTGAGGCTGTCACGGCTTTCCCCGGCCCCAGCCCTCCCCCCGCCCACTCCAGGCAATCCAGCCTCGCGTGACACCGAATGTGCCTGACTCGGTACTACTTCCTGACTTGTGCTCCCACCGTGTCTAATTGTTTCCTGTGAATGTGTCTTCTCTCCTCATCTGGAGTAAGCTCCCTGCAGGCAGGAACTGTTTCTAAACATCTTTTAGATTCTCCGTTTGTGAATGTTCACCACACAAAATTTCTTTCTGAAAAAATGAATGAACACCTCCTCTATGGTCTGGGTTATTACACAAGCTTAGAATTCAACTGATAAATATCTTTAAGGCAATTCCTTACCTTGTCTGCCCCATGGTATAAGTTTTTGATTAATTTAATGTCTTCTCCCTTCTGATTTCAATTTCTCAGAACATACTTAATGAAAGGATCTTTCTTGAAATCTCTCCCCCATTGTAATCACTAGATTAGGAGACACAGGTGTCATATATAGTCTGGCCTATATTAATATCTCAATTAATACTTCTTATTTGGGTTCTAGGGAAATGGAATGAAAGAGACTATTTAAAAATAGCAATGCATGGTGCTTATGCAGTCATTAATTACTTTGTAACGAGTACCCACAGTGTTCCTGGCTCTGTGCTTGGGGCTGGGGACAGAAATCACCAACACATGCTCTTAAAGAATAGGAAAGTAGATCTGGAAGCTATGCAGTGACAGGTACAGTAATTGAGCCTAGGGGCTCTCCCACTCATGAAAAGAAAAAACATGTGTCAACATGCAGCCAATAAAGGCTTTTTGATGTGATATAGTATTTGACTTTCACGCTCTGATCTTTTTCCTTTGTTATCTGCATGAGATGTGTAACTCTTAAATGAATAACATTAATGTTAAAAGAAAATGTTTGCTGCTGCTTTTCCAGATCAGTGGTTCTCAAACTGTAGCACGGACCTTGTGTCAGAATCACCTGGAGGGCTTCTTAAAACTCAAATTGCTGGGCCCACCCCCAGAGTCTCTGATTCTGTAGGTCTGGGATGATGCTGGTGAATTTGCATTTATGGTAAGTTCCCAGGTGATGCTCTGGGGACCACACTTGGAGAACCGCTGCTCTCAACTGCCTGTTAAAAACTGAGAGATCAAACAATATTGGCATAATGCTCGGCAGTGTTAAAATCCTAAGTTATTCATTCATTCAAAAATATCGAGCCACCTACAATGTGCCAGGCATGGTGCAAGCTATTATGGATCCAAGGGTGCACTGGAAAGAAATGGCTCCTGCTATTTGGGGTTGATCTCATTCATTACAGTGCTCTTGGGAGCCAGGTGTGATCTTTATCCCCATTTCACCCAAGAGGGGAATGAAGGTCAAAATCAATGCATTGATGCTGTCACTCAGCTGATCATTGCTTCACCATCCCAGACCTCTGACTCTCCAAACCGCTGTCCTTTCCACTGTGCCTCTTGCCTCTGTGCTTATTAGATGTGGTTACTTTTTTTTTTTCTCCTAACCTCGAGGTTAATTTTTCTAATGCTGCTGAATGTCAGCTTTCTTTCATGCTTTTCTATCGCATATTCCCATTTTAATTATATTTTATTGATTGCCTTCTGCAGATGGGCCTCCTATGTCTTCCTTTTTTTGCCTTTGGTTTTAAAATGATGTTTGCATTTGCTCAGATGTGTTTGTTTTGCCCCTGCCAGCAGATCTTACTAGTTTTTTTTTTTTTTGTCTGTTAATAATTTCTGCCTTCCTTACTCTGGAATTGGATTCCTCTGAGACTGAATGTCTTGATGGAGCACAGATTCTGGCCGGTTACTGCTTGCTTCATTGTGCTAATATTAGGCCCCTCATCTCTACAGCAGCAGCTGAGGCCCCCGCCGTCTGCTCTGATCCCCCCAGGCTGAGAGCCGAGGCTGGTGGGCTCTGTCGGTGGCATCAGGCTTTCAGTACAAATCCAGCGTTTCTCCTCACTGCACAGGCTATTAAAAGCCCAGGAATGTGAAAAATAGCTCTCACCACAATTCCCATCTTGGAAGCTTTCAGGACAGCTCTGCAAAGAAACAATTAGATTCTACCTCACAGAGTTAAAGTGAATTTTTGTTTCAGGAGAGAAATCATAAAGATCATACACAAAAACAGTTGTTTCAGAGAATGTTTAGAAAAACAACTGATCGCTTGCCTTGACTCATTTAGCCAACTGTGTTTACACTTCATGTAATTTGCCATTGAACTCTGCAAGGTTTACCTTCATTTGAAGAGTACAGCCAGTCCATAGTGATTTGGGGGTGCTGAGGGATATAGCTTTTTGTTACATTGCTATCAATCGAGAGATACCACTAGGATGTGGTTTTCTCCGAACCATTCTGATATTCACAGGAAAACATAGCTGTTTTTTCTCTTTATATACACCGATAAATTTTAATCATATTTTATACTTAAATACAAAATAGTGTAAAATTAAATACTCCCAGGCTACATTAGACCAAAGATAATCCGGTAAGGTACCCACTGAATGAATGATTTGGTTCAATGCATTTCCTTAAAGGTGTCAAGTCATCTTCTCCATCTGGCAGGCTTCACTCACTAGCACATGTACTTTATTTCATCTGGCACCATTTCTCATGGTCAGACTGCTTTAAAAGCACTAAGCCTCAGTCTAGAGCTTTCTCAATTGTCCCATATGTCTTTGAAAGACATATGTATCCCGAGGCACAATTTTACTTACATCTTTTTTGTTATACGAGAATGTTCTCCAAAGAGACAATAAAACCTCTGTGATTCCCTAAGAGATCAGCAAGTCCCATAGCATCTGTTTTTGAAGCAATTATTTTACTTATGAATCGAATATCAAAATTATAAATTCTTCAGTACCTTAAAGTTTTTAGAGTCAAATAATTTATTTTAAAATGGTCTTTAACTTGCTAGGAGTTATAAACGTTTCTAAGGATTCTGATTTTTCAAAATGTTCTGAAGGTGTTGTTTCCCTGTTTTATAAAGGATCAGCATCTGTTTAAGGGCAGATAAGAGGCATTGGGATAAAAGCAAGGGTTTTAGTCTGAAGGACCAAGGTCTCATTGACCTAGACTGGGGTTTCTCAACTCTGACATTAGGGATATTTGGGGCGGGATAACTCTTTGCTGTAGGGAACTGTCTTGTGTATTGTAGGATGTTTAGCAGCATCCCTGACTTCTATGCACTAGATGCTAAAAGCATCCCAAGGGGTGTGACAATAAACAATGTCTCCAGACATTGTCAGATGTTCCCTGGGGAGAGAGTCACCTGGTGCAGAACCACTGACCTAAGGGATTAAACTTGGATAGGGGCTTTGGCAGGAGGAAGGAGTTCTGTTTCAGATCTGTTGATGCCTATTGCAGGGAACTGTCAAAGGTGCTGAATGCTAGTTGGAGAAGCAAGGCTGAAATTCAGAAGAGGGTCAGCCTAGTTCCACCCATGGCAGTCTGGCTGAGGAAGCAGGGGAAGGAGGGGCCCTTCAGCAGGGCAACTGCTCCATTATGTTTTCCCAGATTGGAATTCAGGCCACTGCAGAGTGCAAGGTGATTTTCGATAGCACATTTTTGAGATAATTTTTTTTTATTTTAATAGCTATGCATTTACTTTAACGGGCATTAGGAAGAAGAGTAACTGGCACATTTCGCCCATGCTGTTCTGGGTATTATTGCTTAGGGAGAAGCTAAATCTAACTTGAAAGATATAATTGATGTTAGGGGAAAAGCTTTAAGCAAGTTAGTTCACTTGTGCCAGGAAATGTTTAAGTGCTGAGGATTCAGCAATTAACAAGACAAAGTCCTGATTCTCAGGGAGTTTATGGTCTCCAAAGGGAACCAAGAAAGAATATCATTTCAGGTAATGATAAATATGTTGTAACGGAGCATGCAGGAACCCTGGGGGGACCACAGGAGGCTCCAGGGACTGAAGCCGTGATCCCATGGCGTCACCTTCTAGGTGGGGAGGTAACCAGTAGATGTGTGTGTTGTTGAGTAGAGGTAAGTGATATAAGATGAAGAATAAGGGAGGGAAAGAGGCACAAGGTCTGAGCAGGTGACTTCTGAGTGGAGACCTGACTAATGGGACGAGGTGGCCACGGAAGGGCGCAGGGTCAGAGGGAACAGCCGATGCAAAGTGATGGTGGGCCATTAGGGCTGAGGTTTTGTTTTGTTTTGTTTCTATTATTAGAGTTCTTCCAGAAGTTTTAATATATTTTTAAATTGTGGTAAAATATACAATGCATAAAATTTACAATTTTAACTATTTTTAAATTGTGGTAAAATCAACGTGACATAAAACTTACCATTGTAACCACTTTTAAGTGTACAGCGCAGTAGTGTAAGTCCATTTGGATACCCTAGAGTGGCTGTTGCACACAGGGAGGGCTATCTGAAACGATCCTTTGTGTTTGTTCCCTTATAAGAATTAAACTAAGAAATTATAGTGATTCTCAAGCCCTGTCAAACATCTCAATGTGTGTTGCCTTAGCCCTGTCTTTCAACTTAAAATTCATCAAAAAAGATAAACTTCTCAACTAAACGTTTTAATTGGAACCCTAAGTCTGATAATGGCTCTCACGCACCACACTTTCTCCATCGTGACAACTTCTTTGCACACAAACACGCTCAGATCAGCCTAACCCAGATGCCAAGTGACAATCCCAGGGCTCAGATCTCTGTCATTGTAGCATCATCTCCTTATCTGGCTCCATCTCTTTCTGGGTTACAAGACTCATCCCACTAAGGGAAGAGCTTTATTATCTCTAGCTAATTGCAGTTCTTGACCCAAATGAATTAGATCTGGTGCTCAGAGGACCAAGGTTGTTTCTGCGAGAGAGATTTTCGGCTGTCTTACAAGACCTGGGCATCCAGGGCAATTCTCATACCAGTGATGAACACACAGGGGCCATCCTTTTCCTTACTGTCTCCCTACGGTCAGCTCTGGTCTGGACTCTCCAAATGGGGCTGATTTCACAATGCACAGTCTTTGGGTTCAAGAGACATCTTGACCTAACTGTTCCGATTTTGTTTGTAACCCCCATTAAGATTGTAGCTAACTCCTTCTCTGCTTAGCTGGATTTTACACTTCTTTAGCTCCCCTAAGACATTTGTTTATCTTCCTAATTGGTTCTATGGGTGACTTTTTTTTTTTTTTTTTGCGGAACGTGGGCCTCTCACTCTTGTGGCCTCTCCCGTTGCGGAGCACGGGCTCCGGATGCGCAGGCTCAGCGGTCATGGCTCACGGGCCCGACCGCTCCATGGCATGTGGATCTTCCCGGACCAGGGCACGAACCCATGTCCCCTGCATCAGCAGGCGGACTCTCAACCACTGCGCCACCAGGGAAGCCCCCATAGAGAGTTTTTAATCATAAGTGGGTGTTGAATTTTGTCAAAAGCTTTTTCTGCATCTATTGAGATGATCATATAGTTTTTCTTCTTCAGTTTGTTAATATGGTATATCACATTGATTGATTTGCGTATATTGAAGAATCCTTGTGTCCCTGGGATAAATCCCATTTGATCATGGTGTAGGATCCTTTTAATGTGTTGTTGGATTCTGTTTGCTAGTAGTTTGCTGAGGATTTTTGCATCTTTATTCGTCAGTGATATTGGTCTGCAATTTTCTTTTTTCATGATATCTTTGTCTGGTTTTGGTATCAGGGTGATGGTGGCCTTGTAGAATGTGTTTGGGAGTTTTCCTTCCTCTGCAATTTTTTGGAAGAGTTTGAGAAGGATGGGTGTTAGCTCTTCTCTAAATGTTTGATAGAGTTCACCCGTGAAGCCATCTGGTCATGGACTTTTGTTTGTTGGAAGATTTTTTTTTTTTTTTTTTTTTTGCGGTACGCGGGCCTCTCACTGTTGTGGCCTCTCCCGTTGCGGAGCACAGGCTCCGGATGCGCAGGCTCAGCAGCCATGGCTCACGGGCCCAGCCGCTCCACGGCATGTGGGATCTTCCCACACCGGGGCGCGAACCCTCATCCCCTGCATCGGCAGGCGGACTCTCAACCACTGCGCCACCAGGGAAGCCCTGTTGGAAGATTTTTAATCACAGTTTCAATTTCATTACTTGTGATTGGTCTGTTTATATTTTCTATTTCTTCCTGGTTCAGTCTTGGAAGGTTATACCTTTCTAAGAATTTGTCCATTTCTTCCAGGTTGTCCATTTTATTGGCATAGAGTTGCTTGTAGTAGTCTCTCATGATGCTTTGTATTTCTGTGGTGTCCGTTGTAACTTCTCCTTTTTCATTTCTAATTTTATTGAGTCCTCTCCCTCTTTTTCTTGATGACTGGGTAAATGTTTATCAATTTTGTTTGTCTTCTCAAAGAACCAGCTTTTAGTTTTATTGATCTTTGCTAATGTTTTCTTTGTTTCTATTTCATTTATTTTTGCTCTGATCTTTATGATTTCTTTCCTTCTGCTAACTTTGGGTTTTGTTTGTTCTTCTTTCTCTAGTTCCTTTAGGTGTAAGGTTAGATTGTGTGTTTGAGTCTTTTCTTGTTTCTTGAGGTAGGCTTGTATTGCTATAAACTTCCCTCTTAGAACTGCTTTTGCTGCATCCCATAGTTTTTGGATCATCGTGTTTTCATTGTCATTTGTCTCTAGGTATTTTTTGATTTCCTCTTTGATTTCTCCAGTGATCTCTTGGTTATTTAGTAACATATTGTTTAAACTCCATGTGCTTGTGTTTCTAACGTTTTTTTCTCTGTAATTTATTTCTAATCTCATAGTGTTCTGGTGGGAAAACATGCTTGATATGATTTCAGTTTTCTTAAATTTGCCCTGGCTTTACTTGTGACCCAAGATGTGATCTATCCTGGAGAATGTTCCATGTGCACTTGAGAAGAAAGTGTAATCTGCTGTTTTTGGATGTCATGTCATATAAATATCAGTTAAATCTATCTGGTCTATTGTGTCATTTAAAGCTTGTGTTTCTTTATTAATTTTCTGTCTGGATGGTCTGTCCATTGGCGTAAGTGAGGTGTTAAAGTCCCCCACTATTATTGTGTTACTGTGGATTTCCTCTTTTAGAGCTGCTAGCAGTTGCCTTATGTATTGAGGTGCTTCTATGTTGGGTGCATACATATTTATAATTGTTATATCTTCTTCTTGGATTGATCCCTAGATCATTATGTAGTGTCCTTCCTTGTCTCTTGTAACATTCTTTATTTTAAAGTCTATTTTATTTGATGTAAGTATTACTATTCCAGCTCTATTTTGATTTCCATTTGCATGGAATATCTTTTTCCATCCTCTCACTTTCAGTCTGTATGTGTACCTAGGTCTGAAGTGGGTCTCTTGTCGACAGCATATATATGGGTCTTGTTTTTGTATCCATTCAGTGAGCCTGTGTCTTTTGGTTGGAGCATAATCCATTCACATTTAAGGTAATTATCGATACATATGTTGCTGTTACCATTTTTTTAATTGTTATGGGTTTGTTTTTGTAGGTCCTTTTCTTCTCTTGTTTTTCCCACTTAGAGAAGTTCCTTTAGCATTTGTTGTAGAGCTGGTTTGGTGGTGCTGAATTCTCTTAGCTTTGGCTTGTCTGTAAATCTTTTGATTTCTCTATCGAATCTGAATGAGATCCTTGCTGGGTAAAGTAATCTTGGATGTAGGTTCTTCCCTTTCATCACTTTAAATATCGTGCCACTCCCTTCTGGCTTTTAGAGTTTCTGCTGAGAAATCAGCTGTTAACCTTATGGGCGTTCCCTTGTATGTTATTTGTCATTTTTCCCTTGCTGCTGTCAATAATTTTTCTTTGTCTTTAATTTTTGTCAGTTTGATTACTGTGTGTCTCGGCATGTTTCTCCTTGGATTTATCTTGCCTGGGACTCTCTGTTGTTCCTTGACTTGGGTGGCTATTTCCTTTCCTATGTTAGGGAAGTTTTCGACTATAATCGTTTCAAATATATTCTTGGGTCCTTTCTCTCTCTTCTCCTTCTGGGACCCCTATAAGGCGAATGTTGGTGTGTTTATTATTGTCCCAGAGATCTTTTAGAATGTCTTCATTTCTTTTCATTGTTTTTTCTTTATTCTGTTCCATCTCAGTGAATTCCACCATTCTGTCTTCCAGGTCACTTATCCGTTCTTCTGCCTCAGTTATTCTGCTATTGATTCCTTCTAGTGTAGTTTTCATTTCAGTTATTGTATTGTTCATCTCTGTTTGTTTGTTCTTTAATTCTTCTAGGTCTTTGTTAAACATTTCTTGCATCTTCTCGATCTTTGCCTCCATTGTTTTTCCGAGGTCCTGATAGTCTTCACTATCATTATTCTGAATTCTTTCTCTGGAAGGTTGCCTATCTCCACTTCATTAAGTTGTTTTTCTGGGGTTTTATCTTGTTCCTTCATCTGGTACATAGTGCCCTGCCTTTTCATTTTGTCTATCTTTCTGTGAATGTGGTTTTCGTTCCACAGACTGCAGGATTGTTGTTCCGCTTGCCTCTGCTGTCTGCCCTCTGGGGGATGAGGCTATCTAAGAAGCTTGTGCAAGCTTCCTGATGGGAGGGACTGGTGGTGGGTAGAGCTGGGTGTTGCTCTGGTGGGCAGAGCTCAGGAAAACTGTAATCCACTTGTCTGCTGATGGGTGGGGCTGAGTTGCCTCCCTGTTGGTTGGCCTGAGGGGACCCAGCACTGGAGGCTACAGGCTCTTTGGTGGGGCTAATGGTTGACTCTGGGAGGGACCATACCAAGTAGCACTTCCCAGAACTTCTGATGCCAGTGTCCTTGTCCCCACAGTGAGCCACAGAAACCCCCCACCTGTGCAGGAGATCCTCTAACACTAGCAGGTAGGTCTGGTTCAGTCTCCTATGGGGTCACTGCTCCTTCCCCTGGGTCGTGATGCGCACACTACTTTGTGTGTGCCCTCCAAGAGTGGAGTCTCTGTTTCCCCCAGTCCTGTCGAAGTCCTACAATCAAATCCTGCTAGGCTTCAAAGTCTGATCCTCTAGGAATTCCTCCTCCCGTTGCCAGACTCCCAGGTTGGGAAGCCTGACGTGGGGCTCAGAACCTTCACTCCAGTGGGTGGACTCTGTGGTGTAAGTGTTCTCCAGTTTGTGAGTCACCCACCCAGCAGTTATGGGATTTGATTTTATTGTGATTGTGCCCCTCCTACCATCTCAGTTTGTCTTCTCTCTTTGGATGTGGGGCATCATTTTTTGGTGAGTTCCAGTGTCTTCCTGTCGATGATTGTTTAGAAGTTAATTGTGATTGCTGTGCTCTCACAAGAGGGAGTGAGTGCACGTCCTTCTACTTCGCCGTCTTCAACCAAATCCTCTAACTGCTCTTGTCTTTATCTCCTGATTTTCCAGATGAAATTCTGCTGCATCTCCTTCTTATCCCCCTCCCCTCCTAAAGTTAGTTGCTAACTTTCTTCTTAGTAATTTCTGTATTACACGACAGTTTAAAATTTGCACCATACATCCTTTCTAGGGCAGAATCATAACTGCTTGTGTTGTATCCAGCGTCCCTCTCATGTCCTTGTGTGGTCCTGAGACCACAGCATGAAAACAGTGCTAAAGACTGAAAAGGAGCTGGGCATGTTTGGGAACAGAACAGGGCCCCAGGAGGCTGCAGCATTGTAGTCAATGGGGAGAGTGAAGATGAGGAGGCAGGGGCCAGGTCAGGTGTGCTTTTTAGCCATGGGGTAAAATGTTTGGGTTTTATTCCAAGCTCTGGGGGAAACCACTGGAGGGTTTTAAATATAAAAGTAATAGGATACAAATTATGTCTTAAAAACATCTCTCTGGCTGCTCCCATGTAGAATTGATTTTAAGACATCAAGTGTACTCATCAAGAGATGAGTTAGGGGACCATTGTTTGAGTCCTGGTGGGCGGCAGCGATGACTGGAACTAGACAATATGAATGGTGTCATATGGTTGTGATGATAATTTGGAAGGCGGTCCATGAGTGCTTATGGTTTGGTTATGAGGAAGCGCCATATTGCTAGCTGGAAGGACAGGAATGGGGATTTTTACTGGTATTGGTCTCCATAGTTAGGTATAGACTTCTGTCATTTGGGAACCAAAATGAAGGAAGCTTGTCACTGCTGTGTATTTTTAGGGAAGTGTAAATGACAGTCACATCTTTTCTGCATCCTTCTGTGTCTTTACACAGGCCTTTCTCTGTGTTTTGTCAACCTTCCCCTTGGGAACTTACAATGTAGATCTTCAAGGCCTGAAATGCCTGAAATACATACATTCGTATGTGTGCTGGAACAGATTCTCCCTGACACACACCAATGGTCACCACTTACTACCTCCCCCACCCACTGTGTTGACGCCATCACAGTCTGGCTTGACCATCTTCTACCAGGTCATCTGGGTGCCTGTCACTGCTTTGGTAGGATAAAGAGACATTATTCACGATTGGCATAGTTACTTCATTCCCCAGAAAGGGACTAGCTTTCTGCAGGGTGGAAGGAAGAACCCAGGCAAAGCTTTAATGGTCTTTGTTCATTTAAAGTCCTACCAATCCCTCATTTAGTTTTGACTCTGTGGTTATGACATCAAATTAAAAAACAAAAGACACAGGAAGGGAGATCTACAAGGCTTAGGTATCCAGCTCAGAGTATCACGTATAGCTCAATGTCAATGATTTGTCTGACAACTGCAGGTAAGTCTCTGCTCTCTGAGGGTCTAAGAAATGACTCACTGGTGTTTAAGAGCCCTTTGAGTCAGATGCAGTGTGCTCATGGCTCCTTGCCCTGGGGTGGGAGGGAAACGCAAGAGGGAGGGGATATGGGGATATATGTATACGTATAGCTGATTCACGTTGTTATACAGCAGACACTAACACAACAATGTAAGGCAATTATACTCCATTAAAGGTGTTAAAAAAAAAAAAAGTCACACGAAAAAAACCCCAAATATATAATGCTTTCAAAGCTTGGGAACAGAAAGCAATGGTACAGTGACTGATCCTTGAGCAGTGTTCTTCACTGGAGGGGACTACTGGCATTTGAGTGAGAAAACTGTGTGATTCTGGGCCATTTTAGGCAGTGCAGGGCTTCAGCATCTCTACCATGGAATGCCGGTGTGACCCTCTAACCATTATGACAATCCCTAACATCCCCACATCACAAACGTGGATTATCCTCTTGGATTGATATCTTCCTAAACTTGAGTCCAATATTGGAGCATTTAACAGCACTGAAGATTCACCTTGCTTATAGTTTTAATTTAATATTAGATCTGTTAGGGAATTCCCTGGCTGTCTAGTGGTTAGGACTTTGCACTTCCACTGCAGGGGGCCCGGATCCAATCCCTGGTCAGGGAACAAAGATCCTGCAATCCGTGCAGAGCGGCCAAAAAAACAAAAAAGCAATTTAGATCTATTAGATAAGAGCAAATTAAAGGCATGGGAAGATTTGTGTATTATCAGACAATGTGGTTCTTAAAAAGAAATTGTTGATATTAATAAATATAGAGTGTTTAACTAAATTTGTAAATGGGACCAGACATTCATTAAGGAGGCCAGTAAAAGTGATCTTTTCAAAATAAATATCTTTTAGTTAGGGATGCATAATGAAGTCTTTATAGGTGACAAGAAATTTTCTTTAAGATACCCACAGGGATGATATGGAAGTATGAGGAGACTAGATGAAATTAAATGGACAAAATGTGAATAATTCTGAATTTAGACATTTTATTTGAAAATATATTAACATAAAATTGTTATATTAAGATATTCTGTTCTGAATTTTGGAGTCAGTTTTTGTCCTCGTGTTTAGATTTTTAGTTTACATGATTATCTTACTCTTCTCATACCCATGAATTAGCTACAGTCCCCTAGACAGTTATTTTTGTTTTGTTTTGTTTTTTTTGCAGTATGTGGGCCTCTCACTGTTGTGGCCTCTCCCGTTGCGGAGCACAGGCTCCGGATGCGCAGGCTCAGCGGCCATGGCTCATGGGCCCAGCCGCTCCACGGCATGTGGGATCTTCCCGGACCGGGACACGAACCCGTGTCCCCTGCATCGGCAGGTGGACTCTCAACCACTGCGCCACCAGGGAAGCCCCCCTAGACAGTTTTAAAGCCTGTAAGGAAGAGTAGGATTGCAAACAATGGCCTCCATGATCACAGTCTGTAATTTAGACTAGTTTGGCAGGTCATTGAAGCTCAGGCCAATCATCTTTCTCCTAACATTGATTTATTTTTGCAAATACAAATGCTAATCGCAGCCTTTCAAAACGAATAATTCAGAAAGACAAGTTTTTAATGTACTTTATGTACATCCTGGAAAGCCCAAAATGTTAGAGTATGATTATAATTTTGTAGGAAATATCTGTGCATAAACATTTCTGATAGGAATTATCTCTAAAGTATTAATAATTCTGTCACTCAAATAACGTAACTAAGGGTAACATTTTTCTCTTTCTATTTTAAATCTTGTATTTTCAAAATTTTCTTTCATAATCATTTTCCACTTTAAACTAAAAAACATAATTGCATGTTATTTTTTAAATTTGCCTTTTGGGGGGGCTTTGTTTTCAAAGTTAACAAAGTATTTGGAATTTATTTGAGACTTCTCAGCTGCATGGGTATTCCAATAGATACAAGTCCTTATTCTCTCATCACACATATGTGGTTACGTTATTACCCCCAAAAAAAATCACCACTGGAGGCCTGCTTGCTTCACCGAGAAAATTTACTGGGTTAGGTCTGTGCTTCTAATTAGAATTAAGATGCATATAGTCATGTGCTTAATATTATATGTGCCTCAACCTTTTTGTCTTTAAAATGAAGGGATAGGGCGTGAATTGAACACCGAGGGTTGTCTTTAAAATGAAGGGATAGGGCGTGAATTGAACACCGAGGGTCTTCTAGCTGTAAAATATAAAAAGTTAAAAAATTTTAATACCTACCTGGCAATTTTCCTACTGGCTTTTTTAAATAGGTACTGGGATGACCTTGGGAAAGTGGCCGTCATCTCAGTGGTCAAGCAAGACATTACAGAGCCTGTTTTTCCTTAGGTCAGAAGGAAAGGACAGTGGTCTTCAGGCTCAGTTTCTGAAGGTTCCGACTAATATTTCAAAATAAAATTCGGAGCTAACGTTGAAAATAGTATCTCTTTGCATAAAGTTTTTTTTTTTTTTTTTTGGCTGCGTTGGGTCTTCGTTGGTGCGCGGGCTTTCTCTTGTTGTGGCGAGCGGGGGCTACTCTTCGTTGTGGTGCATGGGCTTCTCATTGCAGTGGCTTCTCTTGTTGCGGAGCATGGGCTCTAGGCACGCAGGCTTCAGTAGTTACAGCACGTGGGCTCAGTAGTTGTGGCTTGCGGGCTCTAGATCGCAGGCTCAGTAGTTGTGGCGCACAGGCTTAGTTGCTCTGCAGCATGTGGGATCGTCCCAGACCAGGGCTTGAACCCGTGTTCCCTGCATTGGCAGGTGGATTCTTAATCACTGCACCACCAGGGAAGTCCTGCAATAAAGATTTTTGCAAAGCAAATGACTTTTGAACTATGATTCTAAATGGCTCTGATTGTTTCTTTTTTTTTTTTTTTTTTTTTTTTTTTTTTTTTTTTTTTTTTTTTTTTTTTATGCGTTACGCGGGCCTCTCACTGTTGTGGCCTCTCCCGTTGCGGAGGACAGGCTCCGGACGCGCAGGCTCAGCGGCCATGGCTCACGGGCCCAGCCGCTCCGCGGCATGTGGGATCTTCCCAGACCGGGGCACGAACCCGTGTCCCCTGCATCGGCAGGCGGACTCCCAACCACTGCGCCACCAGGGAAGCCCTCTGATTGTTTCTTGTTGTAAAACCAAATTAGATCAAGGATTGCCTGGGAGACTAGTTTAATGATGCTGCCTTGGTTGGATGGGTACCAGTTGACTCCATCAATTCATGGGATGGTTCATCAGAGTTTTGGGACAAAATATTTTATAAATGTCTGTCTTGTTTTGTTCAGGTTATACTGGAGAGCTTTGCCAATCCAAGATTGACTATTGTATCCTAGACCCATGCAGAAATGGAGCAACCTGCATTTCTAATCTCAGTGGATTCACCTGCCAGTGTCCAGAAGGTAAACATTATTACCCCAGGAATAACGTACGTTTTCCATTTTAAATCATACATTAATTTGATGACCTTGTACTTCAATTTTCTGAAAAATCTCTACTCAAGAGAACTTCCTATTTTGTTCCATTTATAAAACAATATATAAGATGGTACTTTCCTTTTAAGCTCTGTGCTAGAATAGCTTGGAAATTATGTCTGAATATTAGACATAATCTTAAAATTTCTGCAATTTTCATTTATACGTTGAAAATGAATAACGATAACAAAATGGAATTTCTTTCTAATGGCAAATTTCACTTGTTAAGATTCCTATTTTTTAAACCATGCATTTGGTTTACGTTAAAAAAATTTCAACATAAAGTTCACCTGTTTTTGTCTTTACATCAACTTTATAACATCTTGGAGACTTCTAGTCCCCTGGAAAGCCACATCTTTAGAGCTACTTTTAATAAAAAAATAGTTGTACTGTTTTCAGTTTCACCTTGAAGAAGCAGGCAGATAATCCCAGCTATGGAACTGGTGTTCAAGGAATGATTTTGTACTTGGAGGAAGTTTTCTTCCCATTTCTGCTTGGAGGGATGTTATGGAAGGGATTGCTTTAAACCTTTAATACTGTAAGAATAACATGATATCAGAGGTGTTTTTTTCCCCCTAAAATAATCAGGAGCATGTGAGCTCCTGATCCACAGAAGTGACCTTGACAACTGCATAGAGTAGGCTGACATCCTATGAAGAGATTAAATGTAGCGTCTGCGTGTATAAGGAAACATCTCTTTACTCAGAATAACCTGAACTGCCCCTGGCTGAGAGGCTGGAGTGGGGCAGTGGTACAGATCGGTGTTGATAAAAGGCCACCGACCTCCTGGGTAACCCGAGGGCTCAGGGTTGCCAGAGGCGGCAGCCACTGTCGACAGTGCCTCATACCCTTCCATATTTTGAACACTGAACAGTGCAATGGCTAAGGAAGTGAATTCTGTGTCCCAGCTTCTGCTCCCCTGGGCAGAGGCAGGAACGAGTGGCTGTGGCTCTTTCGGTTATCCCCAAGCTGTGTGTGCTTGTGACGGATGTGGTTACCATGATGATGGAGTTATATGTGCTGGACCATCTCCACTCTTCACTTGAGTGTCTTAAGCAAATGGGAAAACTGGAAACGTTGGCAGGCGGATGACTGAGTCAGCGGCACCAATTGTCACCCAATGCACAGAGCGCTGGGCAGTTTCTTACACCTTTGCCATCTAACTGGTCGTAGGCTGTGCTTAGAGTCAAGGGCGGGCTTCAGGGTCAGCAGCTGATTGACTGCTGACAAATCATTAATTCCCCAACCCCAAACGATCCTCCTTTCCCTTTTCTAGTGAGTATGTGTGATGAGGACCCTGCTTCCGTCACAGGGACATTTTGGGATCGAATGGGACTTTGGGGAGAGGTCTTTGAAAGCTCCAAAGTGCTTTATTATCATAGTTCTGATTGCTGCCAGGAAGTTCAGATGCCAGCCCAGAGACTCTGAGAGGTAGTGACTTGCACAAAGTCACACTGGTAGTAAAGGATGACCCTTGAACCAGAGCCCAGGAATTCTGTGCTCACTCATGCTCCATTTTCTAGTTTATAAAGATTTGCCAAGCACATCCTACATGCCAGGCACTGAGCTGGGTTCTGGGCCCTAGGGTTGGCAAAGCTGAAAGGGCCCCTCCCATGGTGCAGACACAGGTAAGTCCATAGTTACAAGCAGGAATCAGTGCCTTGAAGACGCACAAGGATCTGCTTAGCTTTGGGGACCCGGGAGAGATGCCCACGTGTGGAGACCCTGAATGACGAGAAGAAGGAGGCTGGCGCAGTTGAGGGCATCACCAGGGAGCAGAGGGAAAGGGGAAGAAAGTGGGTGGCGACGGCTGAGTCCTCAGGGCTTCGCAGGGCTTTGTGCATGGTGTTGGGGCACGTCATATTCAACCCAGACGGGAGGCCAGAGGCTTAGGTTTGAAGCCCGTTTGGCCTCTTGCTCACCAGCTCTGTGCCTGGGCAAGCGATTCCATACTTCTCTGTGTCTCAGTTTTTTAATCTGTAAAATTGAGACAGTGATAACGCCCACTTCCTGGGGCCCCTGAGGATGGAATGAGAAGATGCTTAGGTAAAGTGCTTATAGCACAGTGCCTGGGTAAGTGCTCAGTAAGTATTAGGCACCTTATGGCTGTTTTCCTAATAATGATTATTACTATTAAACCACTGAAAAATGTAAACAGGAATTTGACATTTTTCCTGTGGAGCAGTGTGGAATGTGGGTTGGAGAGAGACAAGACTGGGAGTAAGCAGAAGAGTTTGTGGGACTGTTGTAGAAATCTGGGAAATCGATGTTGACTGCTAGGAAGGGAAGGTAGAATTTGAAAAGGAGAGAAGCTGATGGATTTGGGAGAACTTGGCAGGGAAAATGGAGGGGCCTGGAGATGGATGGGATATGGAGGGGGAGGGAGAGTGACGGGGCAAGTCTGCGGCTTCTCTTACTTTACGGTTGGTTGTGCCATTCATGGAGAGAAAGAAACATGGAGGAAAAGTGTTCTATTTTGGACATGTTGAGTGTGACATTCAAGTGGAGATGGCAGCTGGGCAGTTGCTGTGAGTCTGGAAGTGAGTGGAGATGTCTGGGCCAAGTCTATACACAGAGACCTTGGTCTATAGTCATTTAAACCTGGCCATCAGTAGGGTTGTCTAGAGACCTTCTCCTTTATCCAGTAGCCTGTCAGTTCCTCCATGTTGCCTTGATAAAGCCTAGAGAAAATGTGATTATCTAGAATTGAAATGATGGAGATGAATTTCCCAGCAAGTCTTCACAGGAAGACTTTCATCCGGAGGTTTACCTTCACTGGAGACTGACCAGGGAAAGTGTCTTCAGTTATAAAACGGAAGGATTCATTGCGATGTTTTGAAGCCTCCCAGCAGCCAGCATTTTAAAAGCAGCCCCTCCCACTGACCTGTTCTTAGGGTGCTTTTTGTAGAAACTAATATTTACAGAGCACCTTGCACTTAGAAAAAGCCTGCATCTCCAGGAGTTTTCTCTTTTCAGCCACGCTGTGAAAACAAGTTTGAAAGCGTTTCAAGTCCACACAGTGTTCTAAAGTTCAGAGCCAGCACTTGACCCTTGCCTGCCTCCTTTTCTTTCTTTTTCTTCCCCCCCCACCCCCCGCAGTGATTAACATTTTGGCATGTTTGCTTTGTATTTACATATATAGGGTTTTTTTTTTTGCGGTACGCGGGCCTCTCACTGTTGCGGCCTCTCCTGTTGCAGAGCGCAGGCTCCGGACGCGCAGGCTCAGCGGCCATGGCTCACGGGCCCAGCTGCTCCGCCGCACGTGGGATCTTCCCGGACCGGGGCACAAACCCGTGTCCCCTGCATCGGCAGGTGGACTCTCAACCACTGCGCCACCAGGGAAGCCCCTATAGTTTGTTTTTTTGCAAAGTAATTTGAAAGTAAATTATAGGCATCATCACATTTCATCCCAAAATAAATCAGTTTAAGAACAGAATAAATCAGAATAAGAACATTCTCCTTGATATCTACAATACCACACCAAAGAAAATAAGTAATTATTTCCTAATATTATTTGCTCTCTGCCCCATTTTTACTTGCTCCTTTGCATGTTTGTGTGGATTCTATCTTCCCTGTTTCCCTGTGATATTCTTCGAGGGTGGGAAATGTATTTTATTCATCTCTCTCTTACTAACTCTCATTATACTATCATGGAGCTTTTAGTTCCATATTTTATGTTAGTAGGAGGTTAATAAATATGTGTATATTAATTTATTTTAAAAGTCAACACTTAGAAGTCCCTCACACTATGCTTAGTAACTCATTAGAAGGTTACAATACTATGAAGCAAATTATATTAATATTTCCATTGAACAGATTGAGAAACTGAGGCATGAGAGGGTAAATAACTTGCCTGAGATCAAATAGCTAGAAATTGAAACCCAGGTAACTTAGCACTAACATTCTTAACCCTTGGCCTATACCATCTCTTAATATATTCTTTAAAGTAAATTTTATTTTGTTTATTTTAAGAGATGGTCTTTGTAACCATAGTCATGAGTAAAATAAATTCAGTTTGTTGGGTTTTAAAACTTCTAAATGTCACTGCTTAAAAATCTTAAGCCTGGAAAAAGCTAGAAAAATTATTTTTTTCCTTTCTTTTTTTTGTAAGTGCAGTGAAATCCCTTTACAATAATCTCTCCCAGTCCAGAAAGCTATTAAAACTGGTTTTCCCTCTGGACAGGGCTTTCAACACTGCTCATTCACATCCTTGCTCTTTTCTGTCCTTTTAATCTTCATCCTATTTCCTTCAAGGAGCCTTTTCCATCTGATTCTGGGCTGAGTCCCTAGAGGTTACATTTTTTACTGAGGACCCATCTCTTTCTAACCTCTCTCCAAAAGTTCAAGGTCGGGGAGGCCTGAGAGACAGCTTGTACAGTAATTATCACATGAGTTCTCCTTCTGGAAGGTATTTGCTCTTCTATACTTACATTTTTATCCTTCATCAACGAGCCCTGTCTTTTCTTTGAATTTCGACTTAATTTTAGCTAGGTCCATATTTGAAAAGTGCAGTTTCAGATTCTGGTTAGAGTGGGGTTGTTAAGAAACAAAAGTAAACTTGTCATGAGTGTTTTCTTATTTTTAACTTATTGAAAACAACAAAGGTAAATAATTGGGAGCTGGGTTTATTGCCTCTGTATATATTCTTTACATTGATATTGTCTTTATGTTTGGTTTAGAACTTTGAGGTCCTTAAATTTTGAACTAAATGCATTTTTACTCTGAGGAGGACTAATTATAAATACTTACCATCACCGCTTATTGGTATTTAAATATGTATATTTAAATATATGAGTATTTTTGAACACACAAATAAGTAAAATCTGTGTATTACTGTCTAGCCATCATCTTTGCTTCAGCATCTCATTTAAAAATTTTTTCCTTAGAAAAACAAAGTAGAACAAAGAATAAAAAGAAAACAGTGGTGATAAAAACATTCAGCAGTAAAGCACATTTTTCGGCCCTGCCTGTGTGACCATTTGCATCGTGCTGGCACGTCTCATAGAATCTAATGACCTTCCTGGCATCCACCTATTAGAGAAGGCATATGGTAACCAGAGACAAGGGGAGCATAGGGGGCTTCATGACTATTTTGAGGAAATATCATTTGATCACACGTATCTTAAAAACCTTGAATGTAAAAACGTTTTCTGGTGTGACACCCTTGGCTAGGATTACAGATAAATATAATTTGGATGAACTGCTGTTGCATTACAATTATGACGGCAAGTATTGCAACCGGGTAGAGGACTCATGTTCAATCCTCTCACTCTGAGAATGCAATGTTGGATCCACTGTCAGACATGCAGGTCTTTAAAAAAAATTTTTTTTAATTTTAATGAAGTATAGTTGATTTACAGTGTGTTAATTTCTGCTGTACAGTAAAGTGATTCAGTTATTCATATATATATACACACATATATGTATATATACATATATATATATATATATACGCATACATTCTTTTTCATATTCTTTTCCATTATGGTTTATAACAGGATATCAAATATAGTTCCCTATGCTACACAGTAGGACCTTGTTGTTTATCCATTCTATATATACTAGTTTGCATCTGCTAATCACAAACTCTCAATCCATCCCTTCTCCACCCCCCTCCCCCTTGGCAACCACAAGTCTGTTCTCTGTGTCTGTGAGTCTGTTTCTGTTTTGTAGATAAATTCATTTGTATCATATTTTAGATTCCACATGTGAGTGATATCATATGTTATTTGTCTTTCTTTTTCTGACTTATTTCACTTAGTATGATAATCTCTAGGTCCATCCATGTTGCCGCAAATGGCATTATTTCATTCTTTTTTTATGGCTGAGCAGTATTCCATTGTATATATGTACCACATCTTGTTAACCCATTCATCTGTCAACGGACATTTAGGTTGTTTCCGTGTCTTGGCTACTAAAAAGTGCTGCATTGAACATAGGGGTGCATGTATCTTTTTGAATTATAGCTTTGTCCGGATATATGCCCCGGAGTGGGATTGCTGAATCATATGGTAGCTCTATTTTTAATTTTTTGAGGAACCTCCATACTGTTTTCCATAGTGGCTGCACTAGTTTACATTCCCACCAACAGTGCAGGAGGGTCCCCTTTTCTCTGCACCCTTTTCAGAATTGTTATTTGTAGACTTTTTAACGATGGCCGTTCTGACTGGTGTGAGATGGTACCTCATTGTAGTTCTGATTTGCATTTCTCTAATAATTAGAGATGTTGAACATCTTTTCATATGCATGTTGGCCATCTGTACAGACATGCAGATCTTGTAACTTGGAAACTCTGTTGCCAAGTGTGGACAGCTGGTGTCCTTCTGTGGCCTGGAGCTCAGGAGACCTGAGTCTGGGCTTGATGACAAGTGGGAGAGTGGAGTGGTTATGAATGTGGGTTTTTTGGGTCACACTGCTTGGGTTTGAAGTCTGGACCCACTTCTTTTACAGCTTTTTGCTTCTCTGAGGCTCATTTTCCTCATTTAGAAAAGGAGAACGATAGTAGCTTACCCTTTATCAGTTGATATGAAGAACAGAAAAAACCCTAAAAACCCTTAGCCCTGTGCTTGGCAAATAGTAAGTGTTGAACAAATGTTAGGTGTGATGATGATGGTGATGGTGATGGTGATGATAACGATGACGGTGATGGTGGTGATGACTATAGTCCTATCACCTTGGGGGGGTCATGTCTTTTTTTTTTTTTTTTTTTTTTTTTTTTTGCGGTACGCGGGCCTCTCACTGTTGTGGCCTCTCCCGTTACGGAGCACAGGCTCCAGACGCGCAGGCTCACGGGCCCAGCCACTCCACGGCATGTGGGATCTTCCCGGACCGGGGCACAAACCCATGTCCCCTGCATCGGCAGGTGGACTCCCAACCACTGCGCCACCAGGGAAGCCCCATGTCTTTTTTATCTCTTCCAGCCATGCTTCCTTGTTGTAAAAGAGTTCACTATATTACCTTTAAGTGTCCCTGCTCCTAATCCCTTACTGAATCAATAAATCCATCTTGTTGTTTCAAGCAATGTTTGTAGAGAAAAGTTTCATAATCTCTAAGGAAGGCCTGAGTCTAAAACTTAATGTTGGCCTGAAGGCCCTGTAGGTTAAATCCCATTGCAACATGCTCCAAGGGTTTAACCAAACTATATTTGTTTATCTACATTTTATAGCCTTGAGAAATCTAGCCATATAAGTTCTTTTGTCCAACTCAAATGTCAGGGTAATACCTTTCATCTTAAAGGGATTTATAGGCAATAGCCACACATGTCATAAAAATTATCTCTGAGATAATGTGTATTGTTCAGAAACTGGCATGTTACCCAATAAGGATTTAGGAGTTATATAGTTCTGGGATTTGGTTGTTTTCTCCAGTATCCTGGTATGTAGGATTTGGTAAAAGTACTGTCTTAGGATCATATAAAACTGCGTGTATTTATTTAAGAAATGTGCAACATGTCCTCATAAAAGCCCCAAATAAAATACTGTTCTTATTCTTTTAAAATTTGGCATTATCCCTAAATCACCACTTCATTTAGGAATCATAACAGCTGAGATCCTTGGAGTTCCAAGTGGTATATAGTTTCATCTTTTGGAAACAAAGCAGGTTATTAAGACTTACTAAGTGTGAGTAAAATTTTATTTCTGTGTTTGGTGCACGCTGATTAATTTTTGATTTATGGCTAAGTTCATGTTTCCTTTTTGTTCTTTCTCTTTTCTTTTTTCCACGTAGCGCAGTTTCTCTGAGATCGTTTCAAAACACTGCAAGGAATTTTGTTTGTCTGCTTCTCCCATTAGCAGTGGGGACCAGCTGTACTCATTTTAGTGAGTGATGGGTCCTGTTCCTCACTTTTATCTCTCCTTCCCCTCTGGGAACTGTTCTGATGCTCGGTTTAGTGGTGGCAGATGGCGGTTGGAAGTTACAGTGTGACGAGTGAGTGAAGAAGTAAATGATGATAACTTGGTGCTTTTCTTTGTAAGAAGAGGTAGGCTATACCTAAACAGGTCACCACAAATTCTGATTTCTTAAGGTGTGTGTCTAGACATGCCCCTAAAGATTATTCAGCATTATTTCAGGTAAACACCTTGAACTTCAACTCCTTCTCTCTTGTGGCTAATCATTGTAACCACACAGCAGCAGCAGTAATAATAACAGTTGTGATGACATTGGCCACTTGTTGAGTGCCTGCTCTGTGTTAAGCACTGTGTTTGGCACTTGAGGTTATTATTCAACAAAACATAGCAGCTCCCAGCTGGGGCTCGAGCAGACTTGAGTTTGAATCTCTTTGATCTCTTAGCACTTGGTGACCTTGGGCAAGTAAACTGAAATTCCCTATACCTTATTTTCTGCATTTCTAGAGGGTGGGTGGTATTAATATCTACCCAGTGAACTGTTATAAGAACTAAATGAGTATACAGTGCACAGAAAGTGCCTAGCGATGAATACGAATGCCGCTATTTAATCCCCGCGACTGCTGTAACAGGGCAGATCCCGAGGCTCTAGGTCTTGGTGGACCCAAGGCACAAGCTCGGCTTTGTCTGGTTCTGGAGTCCGTGTTCTCTCTGCTGCACCAGGCTCCTTCTCTGATCAGGTTCTGCCTTGTGTGAGAGCTCTTTGGGTGCATGTCTGCATTTTCTCATGGGACTGTAGACTCCCTCAAGGCAGTGATGCTCAACTTCTTCTGTATCCATGGAGCACCTAGCACTAGAGTACCTGTGAGCCATGTTGAATGCATGAGTAAGTAAATAGCTGGAAACAGTTGCAGCAGTATCATTTTATGTGGGAGGAAACTGTAGCCCAGGTGGATTAACCAGTGTTCACTGCTGTAACCAGGTGACCCTTACTGGTTAGGTTCATTGCAAACTTAGTAATAGCAGCGGTGAGGCGAGGGTTTTGATCTCATCCTTTCAGTGCCCCATTCGTGTATGGTTTAGGGGTCACCCAGAGACACGAGAAGAGTTCAGATAAAGACTTTGGGGGTCCCCTTCTCTGGTTCTCTTCTTCCCCAGGACCTCCTCACTCCTCATGGGGTGACTGTCCTGGGATCCTTCCCGGGGTTCCTTTGGACAGAAAGAGCAGGTTTGATGCTAGTGTCTTGGTCTCCCTGGGCCATAGTTCCAGCTGAGAATGCCTGCAGGGTGGGCTCCCCAGACATGGAACTCAGCCCATGCTGTTTGCTGCTTCCATATTTGGACTCCTCTTCAAAACTTGCCTGCTTTTTTTTGTTCACCTTCAGAGTCATGAGGTAGGTGTAGGGTTTTTTGGTCTGGAGTTTAGAGTTATTTGTGGGACAGTCTGTTCAAAGCTTACTTTTCCATATCAGAAGCAGAATGTCCATATAATTGTTCTTAAAAGCAACAAAGATGCTTTGCAATAGAAACACAAATACCCTAGAAATAAACGGAATTTTTATTTTTTCTTGCAGCAGATTTTATCTCCTTATACATTCCCCAACTCTATACCATAATAGTCGGAGGAGGCTAGAGTGAAATTTTTGTCTAACTTGGACCAAAATACCACACGATACAGTCCAGGGTCTGATTCTGAACTATTCAGATCTAGGCTCTGACTCCTACAGCATATTAAAGTGGGACTGACAGAGAGACCGAGGCCTGAGAGAAATTGAACAAATAAAGCTGGGAAAGTAAAAGGATGCTTGTTTATGACTTTATCATATTCTATTTTTGATTCGGTAAACTTTTCTTCGACTCTGCTTTTCCAATCTAGTTCTCATTTCATGTGACCTAATATATTGAGAAAAGGCAGCTGAAGAAAGATACTTAGGCTTCTCCTTCTTAATATAACCCCTTTCTGCAGGTATTTTCCCACTGTTCTTCTTTTATTTTTTATTCTTATTTTTGTTGGGGTGTAGTTGTTTTACAGTGTTGTGTTAGTTTGTGCTGTACAGTGAAGTAGAGCTCCCTGTGCTAGACAGCAGGTTCTTATTAGTTATCTATTTTTTACATATTAGTGTATATATGTCAATCTCAATCTCCGAATTCATCCTCCCCCCGCTTCCCCCTGTGGTGTCCATACGTTTGTTCTCTACATCTTTGTCTCTATTTCTGCCTTGCAAACAGGTTCATCTGTACCATTTTCCTAGATTCCACATATATGCGTTAATATACGATACTTGCTTTTTCTCTTTCTGACTTACTGCACTCTGTATGACAGTTTCTAGGTCCATCGAGGTCTCTACCAATGACCCAGTTTCATTCCTTTTTATGACTGAGTAATATTCCATTGTGTGTGTGTATACACACACACACACCACATCTTTATCCATTCATCTGTCGATGGACATTTAAGTTCAGCCACTATGGAGAACAGTATGGAGGTTCCTTAGAAAACTAAAAATAGAATTACCATTTGACCCAGCATTCCCACTATTGGGTATATACCCAGAGAAAACCATAAGTCAAAAAGACACATGCACCCCAGCGTTCATCGCAGCACTAATTACAATAGCCAGGTCATGGACGCAACTGAAATGTTGTTTTAAATTGACCCAATTATATTTTATTGTAATTTCTATGAAGAATTTGCCATTTTTAGAGTCCCTTCCTCATTTTCAACTCCTAACTATTCTACACTTAGCAATACTTCTGGTCACTATGATCCAGGGCCTTCCCATGGGATGATCTACTCACCGCTGGTCATCGTCACTGCGTTCGACTATGACTCTCTTTTCTGTTACAGCCCAGGACTTTATATAACATTTTAACGTAATTTTTATCATTTTTTTCTTGATTATCAAAGGAATCTATGCTCAGATAAGCTCAAAGAAAAAAAACCCCTACAATTCTATCCTTAAAAGAGATCGTTTTAAGTTTTAGGTGAACATCTTTGAAATCTTTTTAACGCACGTTTTAGAAAACTGAAATTGGATCTCACTGTGCATTCTCTTTTGTAATGATTTTCTAAAAGTGAACGCTGTGTTTCAAATAATCTTATATTGTTAATTATTTTTCTAAAGGGTGGTCATTAATGGCTGTGTTTTATTCCATCATATGAATGTGGCATTATGTACTTAAAAGACTTAATCATTCACATGCCGTTTATTGATTACCTGTCTTGTGGCAGCTAATCACAAGGGCTCCGGGAGTGAATAAGACAGATGGGGCTTTAGCTCTTGGTGCTTATGGAATAGCGGGTATGAAGATCTGACCAAGGCTCTGATAGAGCTGTGTTGGGGTGATTGGGTGGTTGAGAAGAGGGAAGCCTCACTGAGACTGGGGCCTGGGAGGAAAGTCAGGAAGTGCTCCAAGGATGCTGATGTTTCAACCAAGACCCGAAGGAGAAGCAGCAGCAAGGTGAATCGGTGAGGGCTGCGGGCAGAGGAGAGATCCTCCCAGGAAGAGAGAACCAACCGCATGAGGCAGGGGAGAGGGAGGGTGGCATATGTGAGGAACAAAAAGACGTTCTGCAGAGCTGTGACACAGAATGTGATGGAAGGACAGTAAAGGCTGGAGACAGCGTAGGAGCCAGCTCAGGTGGGCCTTTAAACACCATGATGACGTGATTGGGCGTCACCTGAGAGTAACTTCAGGAATAGTCTTAGCCCGGGAAGGGCAGAACTTTAACATTCGGGAGGGATTACTGTGGCTGAAGTGAGAAGAAGGGACCAGAGGAGTTCGAGAATCAGAGAAACCTGTTCGGAATCTCTTGTAATTTAGGTGAACTGCATAGTGGAATGAGTTAGAGTGGTACCATGGAGACAGAGGGACATGGCAGATTGGCTGTGAGAGGAGGAGTGGGGCCAGGCAGAGCAAGCCAGCTTTCAGAAGGTGCAGGCACCTTCTTGTATGGGGGTGCTCTTGGGTAGTGAGCAGCTTCGAGAGGGGAGGATAAGACATGAGCACAAGAAGCCCATGGAAGAGTCAGAGGGAATTGTGAAATTGTCAAATGAAAAATGAACCTGAGCATGGGGGAGAGAACCGGGCTGGAAAGGTCAGTTCAGGGGGTTTCTACTTATAGGTCTTAATTCCAGCCACAGCCATGTGTGAGACCCCCCCAGGAAAGAACACGGAGGGGAAGAGAAGAGGGGCCGGGACAGAATGAGGAACGTCAGCTTCTAAGAATCACTGAGGAAGTGGAGTCTGCCAAAGGGACATTTATTCATTTTTGATTTTTTGCTTTTTGCTGTTTTTTATCTGCTACAGAGAACTTTTCATACACGTGTTTTTTATGCGTTTGTTCATCTAGTTCTGTGGGACAAACTTGAACTAGAACTAGAACTACTTGTTTAAAGGGCTTACAAAGTTGTATTTAACTTTTACAAACCCAGAAACCTTGTGGTCCAGGTGCAGAGATGAGACTCAGTTGAAGAAATACCAGTCAGTTAGAAAACACTGAACGATGCTTATCTTTTATTTGCAGTCTTTGAGAATTCTAAAAGAAGCCAATTACATCTAACTCCTAAATATGCTTGTGAAAGCTTTTCTTGTTCTACCGCATTTCTTCAGACCACAGCTGTTCCTCTATGTCTGTCTTTCATTCCCCTTATTCTTTTTTTTTTTTTTTTTTTTTTGCGGTACGCGGGCCTCTCACTGCTGTGGCCTCTCCCGCTGCGGAGCAGGCTCTGGACGCGCAGGCTCAGCGGCCATGGCTCACGGGCCCAGCTGCGATCTTCCCAGACCAGGGCAGGAACCCATGTTCCCTGCATCGGCAGGCGGACTCTCAACCACTGTGCCACCAGGGAAGCCCTTTTCCCCTTACTCTTATCATACATTCATGTTTTTAAATTATTATTATATGTTTATTAGGAGAATTGGCTAGGTTAGGTGATAGCCTTTTGTTTTCCATACAAGATAATTTTTAGAGCATGTCTGTATCCATTAAAAATCTTGATTTTAAAGTAACAGACAATCCAATTCAAATAGGCTAGTGAAAAAAAAAGAGAGTGCATTGGCTCATGTAACAAATATGCAGGATGAACTCAAGATGGCTTGATCCAGGGGCTCAGTATCATCAAGCCTGAGTTTTTATCTCTCCAACAATCTTATCTCTCCTTTCCTGTGTTGGATCCATTGTCAGAATGGCTGGAGCAGAGTTTGTCTTCTCCCAATAAATCAAAAGCCGTGAGGCTGACTTGGATTGTTTTGAATTGAGACATTTGCCCAGCCCTGAACCAATGCGGCCATGGTATGGAATACTTTGGCAAGCCAGGCTTTAGACACAAAGTCACCCTTGGAGCTGGCATTTGGGGTCCATTTCATCCGAAGTATAAGGACTGAAAGAGGCATGTTGGTTTAAAAAAAGAGGAAAATTGGTGCACAGTTGTCAAAATAAATGATAATGGAATTTGGGGGGTTAAAAGTAGTAAATAAATACTGTAGCAGTAGAGTGCTATCATACCACATGCAAAGATTAAATCTGTCTTGGTTGGGAGAAAAAATAGTTATGAAACTTCGTAATAGTGTATGCATTTCCCTCCTCATGACCAAATAGAAAGCAACACTGTGGCTACCAGCCAAGAAAAAAACTGTGTAAAGGAAAGGTGGATCCTCCTTAAAAAATCCTGACGGCAGGCCACACCTCAGGCCAATTAAGTTAGTAGCTCCAGAGGTGGGAACCAGGCACTGAATTTTTAAAAACTCTCCAGGTGGTTTCAGTGCAGCTCGGGTTGAGAGCCACTTGCTTGAAGAGCAGAGTTACAGAGTTCCCTCAGGGATTAATTACTCGGAGCAGCCCAAGAAAGTTTCTGTAAAGCCTTCTATGCCAACAGAAGCCTTGACATCCACAAGAAAGGGGATAATGGCCCTATGCCTGGTATGGTCTCGACATTGGCAAACCTAGCAACAGGGCCTAGCACCCCTTTGATTTTCTTTGTGTGGAAGTGGAAACTAGGTGTTTCTACACATCAGCCCATTTAAAATTCATGAAAATGAGTGTTATTTTTAAAAAAAGCAGATGAAGAAACTGAGGCTAAAAATTCGTTAAGTCCTTGGAGAGGGACAGACTTGTGTTGAATTTCAATTCTGTCACTTACCAGATGGCTTTGGTCAAGTTACTTAACCCTTCTGGGTCTCAGTTTCATACTATGTAAAACATAATGCCTATCTCATGGACTTGCTGGGTAATATATGGTGGGTATTCAGGACCTGTGTCTCCCTTGCATGTCCCATTTCTTAGCTCCTATCTTTTTTTTTTTTTTAATTTTTCTCCAGACTTAGAATTTCCATGAGTTGAGACATCAAGATCCTTCTTACGTGTGGAAGGCAATCCTCTGACTCTCTTACAGGGAAATGTTCCTGTTTTTCATGTCAGAGAGAATGGTTACATCATTTGCCCAAGATTCCCAGCCTCTTGGGTTCTTCTAGGTTCCAGCTCTGTCTGGACTCATTGAAAGCTTCCTGGCTTCTCTTTCTGATTCATTCTTGTCTCCTGCAGTCTATTCTCCACACAATAGCCAAAGTAATCCTTCTCAAATGGAAAGTCCATGTTTTCACTCCCCATCTCTCAAACCTTGGTGATCTGCCATCGAAAATGTGGTCCAGGGCTTCCCTGGTGGCGCAGTGGTGAGAGTCCGCCTGCCGATGCAGGGGACACGGGTTCATGCCCCGGTCCGGGAAGATCCCACATGCTGCAGAGCGGCTGGGCCCGTGAGCCATGGCCGCTGAGCCTGCGCGTCCAGAGCCTGTGCTCCGCAACGGGAGAGGCCACAACAGTGAGAGGCCTGCGTACCGCAAAAAAAAAAAAAAAAAAAATGTGGTCCAGGGCCCACACATCCCTGGTTGCCTCTGCAGCATCATTTCTTGCTCCTCTTTGCCGGTGGCTTGTTGTTCTTAAAACACACCAATTACTTGAGAATTGTCCTGCAAGGGGCGCCATTCACCTCTGGACACAACTTGCTCCTTGGGCATTTGCACCTGCTGGAACCCTTCCTCCTGGCTTGAATGTGGCTCATGCCCTCTGGTCATTTAGGTCTCCCTAACTACACTATTTAAGATGACCCCCATTATTCTCTGCCCCTTACCTGCTTCAGTACCATGTAGCACTAGCTAATGATATATATTTACTTATCTTTCTATTTGTTTTTCTCACCAGAATATAAGGTCTTGAGCAGTGCCTGGTACATGGTTGTTCTCAATTAGTACAGGTTAGATGAATGAATGCCCAAAGGAAATCGCAGAACCTTCTGACTAAACCTCTAAATTTCCATTGTTAATAATAGCCAATTATTTTTGCCCATATAATTCATCTACTTTAAATAATTTTCATCTCTTCTGCCTTCTCTCTATTTAGGCTGAACTGGGGGAACGTTCATTTAACATTCCTCTATTTCCTAGTTACTTTTCATTTTCCTGTCTTAGATCTAGATTTGTCTTTCTATTCTCCTAAAGAGAAAGTCCTTCCAGTGGTTTTTACTCTCTCAAATGGCTTTTCTTAAAAATTAAAAGTCACAATTTATATGTAATCGCCTTGGGCCTTTAACGTCTGATGTTTTTGTAACTGCTTTTCCTAGATATTCCCCCTTTTCCTCCTTATCTTACATAACTGTCTGCTTTCTTAGAACCAGAACAAATGTGGTTCCAATTAAGTTTTCCATAAACATCAGCCAGAACCTCTTCTCTGATTCTAATATCATTCCTCGTCCTTCTCTGCCCAGCCAAACCTTGGGCTTTTCTTTGAAGCCCAGCACAAAACCCAACTCTCCCACGAGGTTTTCCTGGCCTGCCCCACCCCGGTAATAAGCCATCTTTCTTTGGAATCACTGCCACTCTAGAGCCTGTGCTGCACACACTGATCCCATGTTGACAGCCTGGGCCGGTCCCTCCAACCTCATACCACACTGGGATCGTTCAGTAAAATGTTTGCAGAAAGAAAAAAAAAAGGCCTCAAGTTGTTCCTTCATCGTCCTAAATGTGCCCTTCTGGTCTCTTCAGTTAGAGAATAAGTTTTTTGAGAGTCAAAGCTCTTCTTTATCTTTGCTTCCCTTTGCAGTTCATCAAGCCCCTTAGATGAACTACACTGTCGACCTTCATCTTGATTCAGTGATTATTCATTTATACCTCTGTCATTAAAATAACAATTGACCAATCATCTTTTTCATATTTCCTCATTGTTACTCCCCAAACCTAAAACATATTTATCAATCCTGTTTTACTCATTACCCTAGTGTGTAATAAATCTGTTAGAGTGTGTCCTCTGTCACTCATCCATTCGTTTGTCCGTCTATTGCATAAATATTTACAGCGTGGCCACTATGCTGGGTGCTGGGGCTCAAGGTTGAGAGGAGCTAGCATGGCTCCTTCCCCGGGAAGTCCGTGGTCCTGTGGGCTGGGAGACAGACGATAGGAAATCCACAACTACGTCACTGCAAATTCAAGGAAGTGCTATGAAGGTAGTGAGCAGGACACTGTGATACACAATAAGAAAGGGATACCTAGAATGGGGTGATCAGAAAAGTCCTGTCTGTCTTAACGTTGAAGCCGAGAACCAAAAGGAGCCAGTTGTGAAGCAGTTAGGAGCAGCAATGTCCAGGCCATGTTGCAAGGCTCTGCATGGGGAGTAGCTTGTCTTCTGGGGAACTGAATGGAGGCCAGTGGGCTGGCTCCTAGAGAGAGAGGGGCCAGAGTGGTCAGCTGAGTCCTAGCCCGCAGGACTTGATGCTTATGGGAGGGAGGTCAAATTTTATTCTAAGAGCAATTGGATGCCATGATAATATTTACATTTTAAGTAAATTATGCTCATTGCTATTTGGAGAATTGGTCATAGGGGTAAGATAGAACAGGGAATCTCATCACAGGAAACTATTATAATAGGTGAGGAGAGAAATAATTGTAACTTTGGCAGTGCAGATGAAATGTTCAGGTTCATGGAAGGAATGCTTTATTCCATATTTCCCTTATTAATATTGCAGAAACTTCTGACCTCTCAGTAGCTTTCTGCATAGAGTGACTTTATTGTCTTGTAATTTAAAATCTTCTGGAAATGTTTTCTTTTGGTCTTAAATATCTGATTTCCATAACGTGTATGTATATTTCAAGGGTGTTGATTTTCTTCTGTACATAATAAATGTTGAGCAGGCATATTCATATAAATACTGGTTCAAATACAAAATTTGAAGCAACAGTCAACTAGCTAAATCATAGTTTTTTCATTAGCCTCTCATTGCTTAGATTTCTTTTGCAGTTCTGTTTTATTTTCCAATTTAATCCTTAAATCTTTCATCCTTTTCTAAACTTTCTTCTTGTTGCATTGGGTTGTTTTAAGTCTCTTTTTTTTTTTTTTTTTTTTTTTTTTGCGGTACGCGGGCCTCTCACTGCTGTGGCCTCTCCCGTTGCGTCCATCATGTGAGGTTCATATGGTTTGAAATAAACTATTCCAAACAAGAAGTCTCACCATCTTCAGCATCCTCTCTGCACCTTTAGGTTAACGTCATCAAATAGTTGTTCATTTTCTATTCTTCAAGTAGGATTGTAAATCCAGATATACTAGTCCATTAGCATCCAGTAATTTACTAATCTTTTAGCTCAGAGACGTTACTATTATTATTTTTATTACTTATATTACAGTATTCCACAAAGCTGTATTTCATGTGTTCTCCTATATAGAGTTCTTCATGTTTTGGGGTTTGAATGTATCCAGGAACATAGCTGATCCCAAGAATGTTAAATTTTGTTTTTCACCCCTCTTGCCTTTGCTACCGTAACTAATTTGGTTTGCATATTCTGCAAGAGGAATTTTCAGAAATATTTACCTTAAGAGATTATTGAAAGACTGACCAAAGTTCTTAAAGAGTTATGCTAATAAAAAGAGAAACTTTACCAAAGGCTATCTAAAATAATTGCTTTTAGACTTGTAACATTATTCAGGAACAGGAAAATGCATAAAAGTTCCTACTATTGGAGATGGAGTTTAAAGCTGTTTATCTGTAATGTGTGTCTGTGTGTATGTGTTGAGAGAGAGAGGATGGAGGGAGAGGCAGAGGAGAAAATAGAGTGAATGAGAATCTTGGTTCATTTTTAGAATGTTTCTTGGAAAGATGAAATATGTTCTGGCTGAATCTCAGCTATAGATGATCCAAGGCCATTTCTACCGTGTGGTGTAAAACATCTTTCTACCAGCACTCTCAGAACTGCCCTGCACCCTGAAAATTCAGTGCACAGCTGCATTTTATACCAGTCTTTGTCGTAGCCTTGGGTCATCAACTTCCATATTTTTATACAGAGAAATCGGATTCATATACCACTATATCTGCGTTTGGGATCACTTCCAAAGGTACTTATATTTATATATCTAGATATTGAATATACAACGTTTCTTATCTGGGCTGCAGTTTAACTTTTGAAACTACATTCACTCAGTATTCAGGCTTTCTGTGATCAGTATCATGTTTACAAGCTAGTTTCAAAAATTTCAAAAAATTACACATTAATGCCCCTGTAGCATGCACTGTAGCAAGGACCATAAACTAGTCAACATCTGGCCTGGATCAGCACATTGGAAGGCCATGCTTGCATTGGTTGGCATCGTGGCTCTAAATTTGATATTTGGATGATTTTTTTTATATTTGGATGATTTTAAAGATGACTTTTGATTTTATAAGGAGTTGGTAAGTAAGGTGGTATGCGATATGTTTACTCCTTAGGATTCAAGATTTATCCTTGTATTTCAAAAATATCTTCCACGTGATATTGGAAATACTGAGAACTAGTCAGGTTCAGGACATTTCAAATGCATTGCGTTCAAAATTCATCACTGCTAAGTAATTTCCGTTTTCTAAAGCTGCCTTAAATTTGAGAATTCAGGACACCAATGGCTCTATTCTGGCCCTAATTTCTTATGCTAGCATAGCACCTTCAACTTTTCAAGTGCTTTTATGCAAACTCTTATGCAAGGAAGCCTAACATGGGGCTCAAGAGCACAGATGTGGTTTCAGATAGATCTTACTTTGAAATTGCTTTTCCCACTTACTGAGTGTCCCTGGGGGACTAGTTCCCTAATATAAAGTCTCTAAGCCTTCTTCTGTAAAAGTGGATAGTAGTAGACCCCAGTTGATTCAGTGGTTGTGATAAATAAAAGATGGATACCATTTGCTTCACGTAGTATCTGGTATATAATAAGAATTCAACATTTACTGTTACTATTAGCACCACAATTCCTCTCTTTCTCTCTGCCAGCACAACTATAACTACTTGATATATACAGCCATTCCGTAATCTCCATTCTTAACAAATGAGGAAGCTAAGATGTACAAGAGCTAGTTACTTGATTGTGCTGATATGGTTTATCAATCAGAATTTGATTTATTGAATTGCAGACAGTAAACACCCCAGTAATCATGATTTGATTACTATAGCCTTATACTAAGTTTTGAAGTCAGCTAGTGTAAATTCTCCAGATCTGTCCTTTTTTTTTTTTTTTCTATATTGTTTTGGGTGTTCTAGGTCCCTTGCATGTTGATATAAATTATAGAGTCACCTTGTTAATTTGTACAGAAGGAAGCCAGCTGAGATTTTGATCGGTATTGCAGTGAATCGAGTTGCATCTTAATAATATTGAGCCTTCTAATTCATGAATATGGTATAGCTCTTCATTTATTGGGTGTTTTTCATTTCTCTAAGCAGTGTTTTGTAGTTTTCAGTGTAGAGGACTTACATAGCTATTGTTAAATTTATTCCTAAGTATTTTATGCTTTTTAATAATATGGTAAGTGCTGTTTAAATTTTCAAAAATGTATGGTCACTTACTACTAGAGAGTAGAAATATAATTTATTTTTTGTATATTGACTTTGTATCCTGGTATTCTGCTAAGTTTACTACAGCCCAGATATCAAGTATTACAGCTAAGAGTAATGGTCTGGAGCTTGGATTTGGGAGTCAGACTGCCTGGGTTCAAATCCTATTGCTACCATTTTCTAGCTGTGTAACCTTGGTCAAGTTGCTTGATCTGTCTCTGTGTCTGTTTCTCCATCTGAAAAGGAAATGATAGTACTTAGCTCGTAGAACTGATGCCAGGACTAAATGAGTTAATATAGTTGAAACTCTTGGAACAGTGCCTGGTATGTACAGGTGTTAGCCATTAATAAACAGTTTCAACAGACTGTCCTTTTGAGCCTGTACAGAAAGGCTGTCACGGATGCTTCTGCTCGTCCCCTCCTCCCTCAGCTGTTTGCTCTAGGACCCCACCTCCACGCATCAGCCTCACTGGATGGCCCAATAACTGTGTGTGTGTTTAGAGAAAAGTGCGTGAGCACCTCTGATTCCAGGACACTCGCTCTTAGATGTACTCAGGACTCCACCATGAAGGATTCATGCAAATGTGAAATTTGACTGTGTTCCAGAGATTGGCTGACAGGCCAGCTTCTTTCCAGTTTCCCTAACCACAAACTCTGGACACAGGCAACTTGGAATTTCCCCAGAAGCACTGCTCAAAGGAAGGAGAATCCAACATTTATTGAGTTCCACATACAGTTTTATTTGATCCTACACATCAGGGGTCATCCCCATGTTATAGGTAAGGAAATTAAAGCACAAAATGATTAAGTACCTTGCTCAAGGTCATACACTAGTAAGAAGATTCAAGCTTGGGTTTCCTGGCCCTGAATTCTTTGGGTTATGAAAGTTTGTTCTTTTCTCTCTTAGGAAGGTCATTTAAGAGGTGGCTGAAGAAGATGTGAGTCACTTAGAAAACAATGTTATATGAGTAAGAGGATAACAATTGCTTAGGTGATAGAAGGAAATAGAGAATTTGCTGATCAAAGTAACAGTGTCTTGGTCAGCTCAAACTTCCATAAAAAAATACTACTGACTGGGTGGCTTGAACAACAGACATTTATTTGTCACAGTTATGGAGGCTGGGAAGTCTGAGATAAGGCTGCCAGCATGGTCGGGTTCTAGTGAGGGCTCTCTTCCTCACTTGCAGTTGGCTGCCTTCTTGCTGTGTCCTTAGTGGCAGAAAGAGGAAGCTCTGGTGTGTCTTCTTCTTACAAGGTCACTAATTCCATCATGGGGGTTCCACCCTCATCTAATCCTAATTACCCCCCAAAGACCCCACCTCCTAATGCCATCACATTTTGGGGTAGGACTTCAACATATTAATTTTGAGGGGACACAAACATTTAGTCCATAACAAATAGTATTTTGAAAATTGGCTCAGCATTTAATCTGTGAATCCCCTTTCTAATGTTCATTAATAATCTTGTGAGCTAGGAAAATTATCCCATAATCACCCTATATCACATGCATCTCCATAAAGTGTATTGAGATACACCTTGAATTCATTTTTGCTTTGTCATCATCCTTTATAACAGAATGGCATTTTATATTACATTATATATTTTTAGACTGGATAATATGTCAAAGGTGTCTTCTCTCTTCAGTATATACTGAGGTATATTAGGATTCTCTGAAAATATAAATATTATTTGCATCTCATCTTGTTTTTCTATTTTCTTGAAATGGTAAGAAAAGGGAAATTTTAATAGTAATAAAATGCAGGATTCCTGATTCAACAGCAGTGAACCTTTTAGATATTCAACAAGGATTTATTGATTCCTTCTTTAGTTAAAGTTTCTTCTAGTACATAATCAATTCCTCTTTCAAGTCTTTTACATAAAGCAGAGCAAAACAACAGTTTCCTTCTGGCCCACATTACTATTTAGATGTAGTGCTGTGTCTCCTATTACATTGTATCAGTTAGCTTTTGCTGCATAACAAACCACCTCAAAACTTCGTGGTAAAAACAACAATCATTTATTTAGCTCATGATTGTTGTGGGTTGGCAATTTGGGCTGTATTTCAGCCGGTCACAGGCCAGATTGCTTGGTGGCTATCTGGTCTTGGGTGGCCTCACTGGACTGGCTTGCTTTGATTCATGAGGTCTCCTGTCTTCTAGCGGGCTGTCTTGGGCCAGCTCACCTGGCTTCTAGGCAGAGTTCGGTGACATTTTTGACAACTCCCTTTTTGATGTTCTCTTTTCCATTGTTTTCAGTGACACCTTCCTCTCCTGGTTTTCCTCTTATCTTTCTTAAAACTTAACCATCCATTTGTCTGTCCATCCACCTATCCATCTGTCTGTCTGTTCCTCCCCTGGGAATCATAAGCCTCCCCAGGGAATCTCCTCCTGTATTTTCCATTGCAGTTGGTAACAACACCACCAACATTGTTTCCTAATCTGGGAATCACACTGCAATTATTGCTACTTCTTATTAAACAGTGACTATTTGCCAGTCACTGTACCAAATGTTTGCCATAGACCTTTACATTTAGGCTTCATAAAAGCCATATGTTGTAGGCATTACTATCTCCACTCCATGAAACAGATGAGGGTGATTGAGTACTTGCCCACGGTCCCACAGTTTAGTGCACAGAGATGGTTTTTGAACCCAGTTCCTTTTGGCTCCAAAGCCCGTGCTTCACATTAAGTCACACTGAGAAACCACATAAACAGGGCCCTCAGATATGTTTTATTTACCAGAGAAATGACTTATCAACATTTTAAAATAGTAAGGGTTCAAACAAGAATCTGGATTTCAGATATTTCTTGAAAATTTAGAAGATCTGGTAACTGGCCTCACATTCAGATGGCAGCAGCTGGCTGCAGGGGGGTGGTGGCCACCCCCTTTGGAAGGCCATGAGTTTTCCAGTTTGCCACAGTCCCTGCCACTCCCTACTGCCTTACAGTTGGCCCGCTTCCTTCATCAACATGGTCTGCTGGACTCCTGCTGGCATTTGAGTTGTTGACTCCTGTTACATTGTATCCCTAGGCCCTGCCCGCTCTTCGGTTCTTCTACCATCCAGTTGGTCCCTGAACTAACAATGTTATGTTACTTGTAAAATAATTGTCCAATCTGCCTCACATTCTTTATCCCTATTGCTACAAATTGGTCCTTATGACCTCTCACTTCAGTTACTCTAGTAAACACCTGGTTTCCTCTTTCCAGTCTCAGACTCCACTAATACACTCTCCATGTTGCTTGCAATTAAGCATATCAAAACCACGCAAATAGTTGACGTCCAGTGACCTTAGAATGAAGTGCAATCTCCTTAGTGTGGCATGTAAGGTGTTCATGATGTGGCCTCTGACCAGTGCCCTCATTCATGCTTGCTTTCCATCTCCTCTTGGCCTCATTGAAATATTGGCTCTCCCCAGAGTCATGATCCTTCACATCTCCTCACCTTTTTATCCACCATTCTTTCAACTTGGAGTATTCTATGTGGATCATATTAATATTTGTAACCGAGTATATCAACGTGAATGTAGAGTGATTACTTTCCTAAAATTCATTTTTCCTTTATTTTGGCTTGATTGGTAAGTCTCTTGTTTTTTCTTTCACCAATATCCAAGCAGAATAGAAACACAGGGGCTTCCCTGGTGGAGCAGTGGTTAAGAATCTGCCTGCTAATGCGGGGGACATGGGTACGAGCCCTGGTCCGGGAAGATCCCATATGCCGCGGAGCAACTAAGCCCGTGAGCCACAGCTACTGAGCCCATGCGCCACAACTACTGAGCCTGCGCATCTGGAGCCTGTGCTCTGCAACAATAGAGGCCGCGACAGTGAGAGGCCTGCGCACCGCGATGAAGAGTGGCCCCCACTTGCCGCAACAAGAGAAAGCCCTTGCACAGAAACGAAGACCCAACACAGCCCAAAAAAAAAAAAAAAAAAAAGAATAGAAACACAAGTCCTTGTTATGTTTACACATCATAACATTTTCTTAATTGGGCGTTATTGACTTCTCTTCTGTGCAGTATAGTGGAGAATTAAGAGCTTGGGCCTTGTATCCTAGCTCTGCCACCCACGAGCTAAGTAGACTTGAACTGGATACCTCACATTTCTCTGTCATCATCCTCTCATCTGTAAAATGGGGCTACTAATAGTTCTTGTATCATGCAGTTACCCCAGGACTAAATGAAATAATGCACGTGAAGGCTTAGAACGGTCTGGTGCATCTCAGCCCCTAGTGGATGTCTGCTGTTGCTTTTATTATTACCATTTTTCTTTCATTCATTCATTCATTCATTCAGCATTAGAACGGGGAACTGTTCTAGGAATTTTGATATATGTCATTTTAGAACCCATAACAACTTTATGAAGAAAATAATTTCAGCCCTGTTTTTGGGGTGAGGTAGTAGAAGATGAGAGAGGTCAGGACTTGCCTTGGTTGTTCAGTTTGTCATAGGGTGAAATGTGTTTAAGTATGTTCTTTTCATTCAGAGTGAAATGGAATACATCTCATGAAGGATGGAGTTACATACCACTCTTGGCTGCAAAGGGACTCTTTGGAGAATTCAAGTGTTATTAAAACTGATTGTGTGGTACATTTTTAGTATGATATTTAAAATGTCAAAGCTACAGAGAAGTTTATAAGATGTTGAATAACATTGCATTTTTAAAAAATTTTTCTATTTCTGTACAGAAAATTATCAAGTTGATTATGACAATTTATGAGTGATGCTTTAGATAAAGTCTGGGAACTATTTTTGTTTGTTTTATATATTCACTGTATCCTGAACAACAAAAATTAACAATATTGCTGAGAGTTCTGTGTGAAGATGGTTAACATAAATTTAAATCTAGATACGAAAAGCGAAGTAGAATATTGGAATAAGAACTGTATATGAGAAAAATTATTTAAATTTGTTTCTAAAACTTGAATAGTCTTCATTTAATTTTCAAACTGCTCTTAAAATATGAAAAGAATAGGTTTTACCAAAGTATTGTTAAACACTTACTTGGACACACAGACCTATAGATTCACGTATATATGTCTGTACAATTAAAACAAATTTTTAATTGAAGTATAGTTGATTTACAATGTTGTGTTAGTTTCTGGCGTACAGCAAAATGATTTAGTTATATATATATTTCAGACTCTTTTCTATTGTAGTTCATTACAAGATATGTAATATGGTTCCCTGTGCTATACAGTAAGAGTATGTATGATTTTTTAAATTGAGGAATACTGAAACGCATATACAAAACAAAATAAAAATCAGCTGCACAAGAAGTACGTTTAAAATTTTTAAAAATTAAACCCTTATTGAGGTACCATTTACATAGCATAAATTTCATGCATTTTAAGAGTACAATTCGGTGCTTTTTAGTAAATATACAGCATTGTGCAGCCATCACCACAATTCACAATCCAATATTAGGACATTACGTCGACCCTAGCAGACCCTTCATGCCCATTTTTGGTCAATTTCTCTTTCCACGGCAGCCCCAGGCATCTACTTATCTATTCTCTATATCTATAGATTTACTTTTTCTGGACATTCCTTATAAATGGAATTATACAATATATGATCTTTTGTATTTGGCTTCTTTCACTTAGCATATGTTTTTTAGGTTCATCCATGTTGGAGCACATGTCAGAACTTAATTCCTTTTTGTTGCCAAATAGTATTGCATTGCATGACTACACCACGGTTCGTTTTTCATTACAATAACCACATTTTTGAAAAGCATGTATTAAAGAAACTGCTAACAGTAGGTACTTCTAGAGAAGGGAGTGAGGGACAAAGGGAGAAAGATGGGAGAAAGATTTTGTCATTGTTCACTATTTTATATGGGTTTTCGTTTTTAAATTCAGGATTATATCTTTATCTATTAAAACAAAATAAGGAATAAATTCCCCCAGCAATGTGTATTAAATAAGAGGTGAAATCCCTCCACTGACCCCAATCCCACCTTCCTGAATCACCATTAATTTATTTTTGGCATCTTTCTAGTCTATACATACACACATGCACATGTATACATATAAATATATGTATGTCCCTGTACATCTGTACATCTAAGCAAGCATATGTGTTGTATTTCAACCAAAATGGAAGCACAGGGCTTCATAATTTAACCCCTGGTTACCAAAGCTAAGTAAACCCACCTTGTTGGGTTGTGCATTAATCAATTCACAGTGGAGAAGAGTTAAGAACAGCAGCCCCAGTTTCTTGGTTATTAAGTGTAATGCGGTTTAACTTTTTTACCCCTCCCCGCTTCTGCATCTTCCCACAGGCTACCTGGGCTCTGCCTGTGAGGAGAAGGTGGACCCCTGTGCCTCGGGGCCCTGCCAGAACAATGGGACCTGCTACGCCGAGGGGCTGCACTTCGGCTGCAGCTGCAGTGCGGGCTTCACGGGCCCAGCCTGCGCGCAGCTCGTGGACTTCTGTGCGCTCAGCCCCTGCGCCCATGGCACATGCCGCAGCGTGGGCACCAGCTATAAATGCCTCTGTGACCCAGGTGGGTACGATGCATGGACCGGAAGTCCTTTCTTTCCCCAATCTCAAAGCCTTTTAACTTTTGCATCTGAGCACAGGTTGGCCCGCTGTATGGGTTTACCTGTCTAAGTGAACCCCACTCATGTATGACACCCTTTCTTTTTAGACTTCCCCTAGGCAGGCTTTGAAAAGCACCCTTTCCCCTTTTCATGAGCATTTCACAGTCATTGTAGAAAAAGAAGAAAATACAAGTAAGCAAAACGAAGAAAATTAAAAACAGGCTTAATCTTATAACAGCTTAAGTATTTTGGACAATTGACTACAGGTCACTCCAGAGCTTTTACTGTATTACGTATCTTTTATTACTGGGCTCTGAGGTTAACGGAACGTTTTTCATTTTAATGGGCATGCAAAGCAGAATGCAGTCCATTCAGAATTTTATCACCTTTTAAAATTCTTACTCGGGGCGCAGTCCGTGTTAGAGGACCTGTGACTTCCTGTGTAAATGTTCAAAAGTTCCATCATTTACTTTCCAAATGTTCTTCTGTATTGGTATTGCTGATTGTTTATTGTGAAAGTTTTGACGCTCAGAAGTCAGAGTGGTTCCTGGTTAAAGTTTGTGTCCGCACAGCCTCCTGGTGTGGTCTAAAAAAACGCACACGGGGCAGCTCCTCCTTTCCTCTGGTTTCTATCCTGCCCGCGTCTGCATCCTTGCGGGAGCTGGGTCTTCAGAACGTTTCTCAGCACAATGATCCCGCCTGCCCCCCTCTCTGGCGCATCCGTATGGCTGGCCAGTCCCCTGGTTTGCTTAACTCCTGGTTCTGCCCAGGCAGTGCCCTCCACCCGGGGTGCCAGCTGCCCTGTCACCCCATCTCACCTGCAGACTTCCCCTTCTGGGGCTGAATCAGCTTTCCTTCCCCCAAGTTCCTACAGTCAGCAACAATATCCCTTTCCTGGTCTTTAAAACATTATATTAATTATCCTTGTGTGTGTCTCTCTCCCCGTTGAGGGGTAGGAGGAAGTGTGTTCTGTTAGTAACTTCTGTATAACAGTAAGCTACTATTTAGGGAGCTTCAGAGCTCAGTGCTTCACATCTCTGGTCCTTTTAGTGCCCTTCTGCCAGGTGGATATTGTTGAGCCGCATCTCCCCGAGGTATGAAATGCCTCATTCCTGCTTCAGCCACGTGTTGGCGGCCACACACTCACTCAGGCTGAGTCCAGATGCCAAGCCAGGTGCCCTGGTTCCACTGTCCTGTGCCTCGTCTGGAACTCTCAAGGGGCACATCTCATACTCATGAGGCACCTAAAGGGGTGAGTGGGAAAAGCGGCTAAGCATTTGAAGGGTATTGAAAAACCTCTTTCATGGAGACGTTTTAATTCTCTGGTTTTGTAAACAATCGTGGGATTGATATTTTGCCAAGTGCCCCTTTCCTTTCTGTTCTAAAATACAGAGGGGATGGGGCTGTTGAATCTGCCTGGTAAGTGCATTAGCAAGATTCTCCAGAGAAAAGGAAGAGAGAGAAAGAGAGAGGGAGGGAGAGACGGAGAGGGAGGGAGAGAACTTGCTCGATTTTAAGGAATTGACTCAGGCAGTTGTGAGGACTGGCAAGTTCAAAATGTAGTGCAAGTTGGCAGGCTGGCAACTCAGGCAAGGAGTCTACATTACAGTTTTGAGCCCAAATTCCTCCTTCCTCGGGAAACCTCAGTCTTTGGTCTTAAGACCTTCAACCGATTGGATGAGGCCCACCCACATTCCGGAGGGCAATGGATTTAATCAAAGCCTACTGATGTAACTGCTAATCTCACCTAAAAACTACCTTCACTACAACATCTAGACTGGTGTTTGACCAAATATTCAGGTCCTGTGGCTTAGCCAAGTTCACGTGTGAAATTAACTATCCCAGTAACATTTGGGGGTTTCGCATAAACCTCGTGGGGAAGGAGTTTCTTCAACCCTACACATGACACGAGGACACTTTTCTGCATGGACACGCGTCCTCCCCTGTCAGGCAGTGTGAAGATGGGAGCCGCTGCCCCCTTGGGGGCCAGTGTTCTTCCATGTGCCTTGCAGGCACGTGCCGTGGCCTCAGGGAGCTGAGGGGGAGCCCGGGCAGTGTGGTGCCCTTGCCTGTTGGGAAAGTGGGGCCCCAAGACCACTTTGTGTTTGCAGATGAAATAAGCTGCCCTTGTCCCGGGAGAACAGTCTTCCTCACGTCATGACTCGTGAGCACGCCGCTCCCAGCGCCCTGCTCTGGATGTCATAACACACAGGGTAATAATAATGCCCTTGGCCTCCATCTGCAGCAGAACCTCAGAGCATCCTCCACACATGTCTCCTGGGAGTCCTGGTTCCCTCAGGGAGCCCAAAGGGAAGAATTACATGTCACAGGACCGGGAGGCGGCTTTGTTCCTCTTCCCCTTCCCCTCCGACTTCCGTTCTTAAACATATTAAACTTGCCCTTATATTTAGTTGGTGTATTTTTAAAACTTGAAATGGGATGTGGTTATTTAAAGATACATGTGGCTTTTTAGTAATACCAAGTAGAGTCTGTCAACATCTGTGCAGATGCTTACATGGTCCTAAGTAGAAAATATGCTGCCTAGTGTCTCTCTGTCCACCCAGGGAGCAGTAGCTGAGGGTGGGAGAAAGGACCCATGAGATCCCCACTCGTTGACTGTCACTGTAGGAATTTACAGGGCATTTCTGGGCCTCAGTGTTTACTTTCACTAATAATGTCTTAGATGCTCGTGAGTTCAGCTGCAGTTGGGGTCACAGACTAGACCTGGGACAAGATACTGACCACGTCCTCTTGCTGACCATGATCTTCTGTCGTGTGTAAGAGCGTTAGATGAGAGACATGCAGTACATTTCCTCTCATGGGGTAGTAAGCTTGAGTGTTTCTTTCTATCCATGGAGATTCATTCCAACACTTTTCCTTAAGCCAAAAGGGTGACGTGTCTCCTGTTGAAGCTCCTCTTTCCCCTCTGCTGTTCCCTGCTCAACCTTCATTCGTGTCCCTTTGGAGCATTTAGCTTGATAAAGCCAATGCCCAGCCTCTAAGGAGCCTTGAAAAGCCTGAAGAAAGGTGTGTTCCATTCCTGGATGCCTGCATTTAGTAGGCAGTCCCCTGGCGTAGAGCCCTGAAGCTCTGTCAAAGCTCTCTCATCGAACTTGGGAGATAAAATTGCTTTTAGAGGGGTTGCTTCCTCAGATCATTAGGTGACATTGTGTGAAACAAAAAAGGCATCTTAACATCTGGCAAGAATTTACATTGTAAGAGGTGAAAATGACAATTCTCTGAATGCGAAATTTCTATCCTTAATCTTTCGGAGCTTGTAATTGCTTTACCACTAGTTTGCATAATAGAAGAATCTCACGAGTGTAGGTGAAATTGGGTGTCTTGCTCCAGAGTGGCAAGCCTGGTCCTCTTTGTCGAGAGCAAGCAGGCCCCGTTGCATAAAGTGGCAGCAGACTGAAATCATGTCAGGTTGATAATTAGCTCCCATCTGACAAAATGCCATTTGATGACAGCAAATCAGATTTGCCAGGTGCTTTATTTTCAAACCTCATGTTTAGCTTATCACGCTAGGGAGTTCTGATGGGATTTTAGTATTAGATAATAAAATGTCAGCAGTGAGTAAGCACTGAAATGTTATCTTTCAGTGACAGTGTTAAGTGATAGGCCACATGTACTCTAAAAAAATTACAAATTAAAATCTCCTAAGGACTGGAGAAAGAGAGAACCTGGAGTCCAACCAACACTGTGGGAAGCAGGGCCACAGGGCCTGGAGTCGCCTGGGACCTGCTGTTGCCCCTGAAAGTAGAAGATGATGTCTCATATGTTCTCCAAGAAGTGGTGGCATCTGGAGATGCCATTTGGGTGCTGACCAGTCCTGGAAGGAATCTCTGGTAAGAAGGGAAGTGGTTCACTTGAGTTCACTGGTCTTGGCCCCTGCCTGATACACTTGAGTTATTACTCCAACCTTGTTTGTTGAATTGAATGAACCTTGCTATTACAGAGTGTGCCTTAAGTTACTATTTAAGGAGTTTATAGTATAAGGCATTAGAAGATTAAAAGAAAGGATGTTTAGACTTTTTCCAAATGAATTTTTTTAAAGGAAATTATATTTATAAGAATCTCAGGTACTGTGTTTTCTCTATTTTTGACATCCTTCCCTATGGCTGCATTTCTGGTCGGGATGACCTAAAAGACACAGTTGGCATTGCTTCCTTCTGTTAGACTCAGACTTAGCAACATCAGCACTCTGATAGTGTCTGCTGGAAACAGAATCTAAGATAAGACTTAATGGTCGGGATTTAAATAGCAAGTTAACAGCAGTAAAGAAAAATGTACACCTACGATGGTATGAAAACATTTAGCTTGATAATGAAAACCTAATTGCATTTAGCTTCCTGGATAAGTACAGTGGATAATTTTCGTGTTTTATCAACTAGGAAACCTTACCAGGCTTACTAAGATGAAGTCACTTCTTGCGTTGAACATGCTCTAGGAGGGTCCCGATCTGTACTGTACATTATATTATTCTCGAGTATCATTGCTTTTATAGAATATATTGCCTCCTTTCTCCACATCCCAACCCTATTATCATGCCCTTCCTCTGTTATATTTTGAAATACGATAACTGCCCTCCCCATTGGGAACCCAGATAGAATCCGGTCTACCTCGCTGCGGCAGTAGCAGCTCTTCATAATCTGTACTTCACCTAAGAAAACGTTTAAATCTCTTGCCATCACGATGACACTAAGAATTGAGAAAGAGAAGAGCAGCCCCTGACATCTGGGGGCTTGTTGGACACTTACAAGCAGGCCTTGGAGTTGTTAAGAGCTGGTGACCACAGCTGGGCCGTGGTGTTTCCTGTTGCACATAAAGACGTAAACACCCACACTGAACACCGACCTCAGACACGGTCACTCACAGGCCGTGATAAAGTCAGACAAACAAGATCGTGTCATAATTTTGTCTAAGTACAGATAAAAACAAGGTCACCATGCAACCCACAAAATACCAAACATCCCCTTTGACTGCAAATGAGGGCCAGCTGCTTGTTCGCCAGTTACAGCTTTAGCCTTGCTCTAGCCTACTCCCACCCATAGACAAGACTCATTGCAATACTCAAGCGTAGAACTGCTCCTGCTTCCTGACAGCATGCAGAGTGACTCCTTCCCAAACCACCCAGCCAGAGTTCAAATCCTATAATAAGCCCCGTCTAACACCCTCTGACCCGAGACACCCCGAGATTCCCCTTGCGGCAATGAGTAAGAAACCCAACTGCATCAACTACAGTTTTGTCCCTGGTGGCCTTTGGTTTGAGAGCATTGGCAGAACTTAACTGATTAAAATGTTCAAAATACTGATTGAATTTTCATATTAACAATAGTTCAGTCAGAATTTCCAGTGAATTGGAAACTGAAATGTTGTTTGGGTTTATACATGGGGGAGGGTTGCTATGGAACAAAAGTCCTGGGTGGGGTGGGGGGAAGTTCAGAGAACAGGAGATCCAGTTGGCTGCAGGATAAGATCCACTGGATGCAGTGATGGGCAGTAAGGCTGAAGATGCTGATTGGGGCACATCGGGGTGAATCTAGATGCTAAGGAGTTCAGAAAATGAAGACTTGGAAACATTTTGCATCAGCAGTGGATGTGAATGGATCTGTGTTTTTGAAAGATTATTTTGATGGAATGGGGTGATTTCAAGAAAGATTGGGTGACTTTCAGAAAGATTATTTTGATAGAATTAGATATTACAGTCAAGAAAAGATGATGAGACAGACCAGTCAAAGCTCAGGCAAGTGGAAGTGAGGTCTTGAACTTAACGGTGGTGGGAACTGGAAGGAGGGACCTGAAATCGGTTGGAGGAGTGGAATCATCTGAGTTTGGTTGTCATGTGACTGTAGGGACCAGAGGTGAGCGTAGAGTCAAAGATATTGCTGAGGCTTTAACTTGGGTAACTCAGAGAAACAGGGAAATGTGCAGAAGGCCTTTGGGAATGTCAGGCCAACCAAGTGGATGTGCCAGTAAATAGTTGTTATTTGCGACCGGCATTGGGTCCTGAGCATGACACCAGGGAGGTAAGGATGGAGTTCCTGGTGTGTGGGTGCTAGAGAAAGTCAAGGGAACTATTAAGATAGATGGGGCGAGAGTATAAACCGAAAGGGGAAGGATTGGTGAGAGTGTTCGGGAATTCTCGCACTGAGGCGGGGGCTAGAGGCAGCAGCAGAAGAGGTTGGAGGAGGTCGCTGGGACTGGGAGGGTCTCTGGGGAAGGCCGAGCCATGGAAGTTCCTGGGAGGGCAGGATGTGGGGGTGGGGGGGATATTGCCCAGGAGCGAGGAGCTGAGTCAGCCTTGCCCGGACGGCCAGACACTAAGGGACCTGTCCTCCTGGTGTTCACAATTAACCCCCGCGACCATTCTTCATCACCATTTTGTTTTGATTCTAATTTCGGGGCGTGTTCAGGGAGACTTCGTGATATTTGCCTTCCAATTTAGGCTAGTGGCCTGAGGGATTAATACGAGGGCGGGAAGGCACTTGCTGGTGCTGCATAAGGAATTTTGATGAGATTCTTGACATTAAAAATCGATCCACAGTCTATTTAACCTCGCTGTAAATGCCTAATCCATATGGATGAAAGTGTTAATGAGCTGGCCTTTAATTAGGAGGGATTTCTGCCCCCACAGCAGCACTTCAAATTCAAATCATTCAGAATGCATTCTTGGCTGAAGTCTTGTTGAAAAGGTATGAGATTTACCTCCCGGCGGTAGGAATTGGCAGGGTCAGCGGGAGGTAGGAATTGGCAGGGTCAGTGAGGACAGTGGAAATCACTTTACATCTTCTTACCTGGAATGGAAGTTGGAAGTGGCAGCTGATAACAGCTTACGTCACTAACCAGTGCATTTCTGAGGATGGCTCTGTTTGAAGCACTGCCAACACATAATTTCAGGAAATTCTTATCAAGCCCATGGCCATGGAAGTCAGATGGGAACTTGTTCAAAACTGTTTTGTAACTGAGCCACTGACTCTTGCGTTGCAGTTGGAAGTTATTATGATCCGATTGCTAACATTTTCTGGCTTGCTGAGAATGTCTGGGAATTTGGAAATTGAGAATTGAAATTTGGCATGCCTTGCCTCTCATACCAGGTGTGAAGGAAAGGGCTTTGGGCTTAGAATTGAGTAGGACCGAATTTCAGGGCTCCTAGAGGACACCTCAAAGCCATGCTTGAGGAGTGGCCTTGATTGTGGTCCGAGTGACTTTTGAGCAATAGTTTCTGACTTCCCAGCACAGGGCAGCACGACTTTGACTTCCAAAGGAATCGAACTGCTGTAGGTAGGTGAGCCACTTCTGGTCTTGTTTCACTGCAGATTCAGTGGCTTCACAGTGGATGCTGAGGGCTACCTGTAACTGAGACATGATTTCACTTGAGCTGATGTCTGCTGGGTGCACCTAATTAAAGAAACTGCTCTTCCACAGCGCTTTTATATGTTTGAAAATATCAAATTTCCCAATAGAAAAAAAATCACAAAATTTACGTTTGCTTCAAAGAGGAACAGAGGTGCAGATAATCTCAAATAATTTTTAAAAGTAACACTGTCTTGGGACTGTTTTGCCTCTTGACTTTATTCTTTTTATAGTAATGGTCTCAAATATTTATGTATTTCTGAAGGGGAGGCAGTCTAGAAACATGCCAGGGTTCAGAACACACAGTCTGGGTTCCAAAGGATATGCAGGTGGTAGATAAAGAGTTTTAAAAAATAAAATTGAATTTGCTAGCTATAAAAAAAATCGTCAAATAGGCAAGTGTAATAATCTTTCGTCTTCATATTTGACTTTTGTTTTTAGTTCTCTGCCTGATAGCTCTGATGTCCAGAACTTTGACTTTCCACTGCTTTATGACCTCCTAAATGAATAAATGCCTTATTATTATTAGGCATCCTTAATATGCATTCAGTAGAGGCAATAGGAATAGAATTGAGGATTTACTAAAATTATTGAGTTCTGACTCCAACTTATTTACATTTTGAAATTTTCTTTGTAATCTGGTTGCCTCGAGGTACAGTTCTGGTGGTTAATTTTCTCCATGAAGTTCTTTAGTTAAAGTCCTAACTCTGAGAGTCAGCTTGGGCCCTTATGAGTTTACAGCCCTTGGGGACGGTGGCCAAGTGGGAGGTGTGTGCTTCTAAAAATACTCTTGAATGACTATGACGCATTTCCATATTGTTTAACAATCTTTAAGATTCAGCATGTTTACTTGAGAATAGCGATGACTAATAATAGAGAGTTAGAAGATTGCACTGTTGCATTGTCTCTTTGAATGTCCCCAGTGATATGAGTGTGAAAGTAAACATACCTGGGGAAAAACATCTACGGTCTGCACTGCAGAGTCCATGCACCAGAATTTTCTGGAAAAATGCCGATCACAAGTTTTGTTTTCCATCACACAGACACCTTGGTACCAAACTGTGTCTCCATGAGACTGCGTGTTATCACTAGAAACAGCACAACTTTGTCAGATCATGTTTCCCAATTTTTGGTTCATAAAAATCTTTGTAGATTGCCATTTTCTTAAAATTTTTAAATTAAAAATTGTTTTCAGCTTGACTGAAAGTTAATTGACATATAACTTGTTTAAGTTTAAGGTGTACAGAGTGTTGATTTGATACATGTTATTGCAGAGTGATCACCTCCAGAGTGTTAGTTAACACCTTCCTAATTACTGTTTCTTTTTTGTGGTGAGAACATTTAAGGTCTACATGCTTAGCAACTTTGAGGTATATAATACAGTGTATAATTAACTATAATCGCCATGATGTACTACCTTAGGTCCTCAGAATGTATTCATCTTATAACAGGAAGTTTGTACCTTTGACCAACATCTCCCCGTTTTCCCCATCCCCTGGCAACCATCATTCTACTCTGTTTCTCTGAGTTCTGTCTGCCATTTTCTGATAGTGTTCTTTTCAGCTAAAATGTTGTTCCCATGGGTCAAGGAAGCTGCATAAGAGGATGTGGGGAAAAATTGTGCTCACTAATCTGAATTTAGACTTATCTCTCCTCCTCTGAACAGGTATATGTGACTCCCAGTCACACAGCGAGAAATTATAAATGCTTGCCACCTCTATACCCTTATTACCTACCCTCATTTTAGCCTTCCTCTTGAAATTTGGCATCTGCTGTTGGTTTGGGATTTCTTTGCATCGCTTTCTTCCCTGAAGCAAATCCCAAGAGGAGTGTAATTTTGTTTAGTCTCCGTGTCTGTGGCTGGCAGGTTATTTGACTGCACGTTTCACTCTTGGTTTATTTCTATGCCTGTGACTGGTGCACGTTCTGACTGTGTGTTTTATGGTTGGTTTACTGATATGCTGAGGGGAGGCCATGGCTGTTACCAAGCATTACCATATGCCATATCTAGCCCTTGCCATACGTAACTCCTACCATTTCCTTGCATTTTTGAGGATCAGAAGTTGGTGGGAGATGTGTGCATTGCTATTCTATAACTCAGGTATTCTCAAACTTGAGTGTGCTGATCAGAGTCAGGTAGTGGGCTTATTGAATCTCAGAGCTCTGGACTCCACCTGCAGAGTTTCTGATTCAGTAGGCCTTGGGTGTGGCCTGCGAACTTGCATTTCTAACAAGTTCCCGGGTGATGCAGATGCTGCTGGTCTGGGGACCACACTGTGTGGACCACCCGTCTAGCGTGATGAACACAGACACACGCCCTCGTGAGGGCAAACGGCGCAAAAGAATATGTTGTGATCACTGGGTGAGTGGCAAATTAAAATCAAATTTAACCATAGTTTGTGAAATAAATTAAAAGGAATAAAACATTTGAAAAACTTCCCTGTACTTTAACCTTTTAAAATTCCTCTTTGTTAACATACATACTTGTGTGAAAATAGTCATCTAGGTTTTATTTTCTTTCCAAGGTGCCTATTAGAACCCTACTCTTTGATTTTGCCTTGTCACCCATCCGTTGCCTGTGCTGGGCCCCGTGTCCATCTTGGTGTGTTTGTTTCATACTAAAAACCTCTAGAATGTGAGGGCTTTTACGGTACGCGGGCCTCTCACTGCTGTGGCCTCTCCTGTTGAGGAGCACAGGCTCCGGACGCACAGGCTCAGCGGCCATGGCTCACGGGCCCAGCCACTCCGCGGCATGTGGGATCTTCCCGGACCGGGGCACGAACCCGCGTCCCCTGCATCGGCAGGCGGACTCTCAACCACTGCGCCACCAGGGAAGCCCTAGAATGTGAGGGCTTTATGCCTACTTTTTCTTTTGCAGATCTCCTCATCCTCTACCTCATCTCAACTACAAGCCATTTTTACATGTGTTTATAAACATCCTAGATAATCAATGAGGTTATAAGATTATGCCATTAAAATAATTTACTTACTGTTTATAGGACTTCTCTGGTGGCGCAGTGGTTGAGAGTCCGCCTGCCGATGCGGGGGACACGGGTTTGTGCCCCGGTCCGGGAAGATCCCACATGCCGCGGAGCGGCTGGGCCCATGAGCCATGGCCGCTGAGCCTGCGCGTCCGGAGCCTGTGCTCCGCAACGGGAGAGGCCACAACAGTGAGAGGCCCGTGTACCGCAAAAAAAAAAAAAAAAAAAAAAAAAAAGTTACTTACTGTTTATAACTAAACACACATACCGCAATAATCTTTAAAATCAAGTTGAAAATACTATCTTGTCGTTACACTTCATCTTGAATCCTAGTGCTTTAGCCATGGTGTTATAAGCATTTACATTTTTAAAAATAATTTTTATAGCGAGTCAGTGAGAAAAATAGGCTACTTTATCACGGATAATTTTAACCATAGCTGCTGTATGTTTATAGGGCACATGGGTGAATTTGTAAACTATAAAGAAATAGATGAATGTTAAACTTTCTTGTTAAAGGAAACAATATTTCTTCTTTAAGTGTTTGCATCCTCTCGTGCCATATATTTCCCTTTTGTAAAACACATTTCCCTTTTCGTTAACCTCCCGAGTAACATTTTTTTCCCTTTAACTGATATAGATCATAGGTGGAATCCACCCTCTAGTGGCCAAAAGCATCATGAATGGCCAAAAACGACATTCATAAGACAAGGCTCAAAAATTATGAAGAGACTGAATTTTTCGTGTGACTAGTTTGTGACCTAGTTCTAAAGGCAGATCTAAGAGGAAACTTCTAGAAATGTTTAGATCTACGCAGTTAACAACCATTCCCAAGATGATGGACAATTTTAAGGTTAAAATGCCTTTAGATACGCAAGAGCGTCTGTTTAAGTGGGTTCACTGCTGAGTTCTCTGGACTTCTGAGGCCCTTCATGAGCATAGTCCCAGTTCAGCTGTGTCATCTACAATACATTCTTTCATTTGTTCGGGAGAGTGCTAACTATTTGTAAGGACTAACTCAGAGTAGCGGTTGTTTGCTTTCCTACCATACATTTAGTGTATTTATATAGTCATCATTTATATATTGTTATGATGGCTAGCCCTCGTGTCTCAAAAAGTGTCCTCTTATAAGGAGACTGGATTTTTCCCTCTATACACTATGGGAATGCCCTCATCTCCTTCCCCTCCACTTAAAAAAAAAAAAAAAACCCTTAATAAAGTCAGACTTTTCCTAATCTGACCGGTTCTCCTATTGTCCCATCGAGTGTTAGACACAGAGTACAGCTATCATTTCCCTTGGTCATCAGCAACCTGGTTTGGAGTTGTGATACTACACATAAAATACCCATAAAGTATCTATATTATCCCTTTGTGTTACACAAGTAAATAACATATTTCTATTGTGGAAAATTAGAAAAAGTGAACTGGCATATTTAAAATACAAAAGCTAATCCCTCAGTTTCATTGCCCAGCAAAAACCACTGTCAATTTTGGAATACATTTTTCCAGGCGTTTTTTTTTTTTTGTATTTGTACAAATCAGACATTTGTAAAGAAAAGAACCACTTTCCATATTTATGCATGCAAAGGTTATTTTGCCCTATGATTCCGCTTTTCCTAGCAAATTCACCTCACCCACTGTGACTGAGCATCTCCTAAATTCACCCACCTGTGTGTTAAGGAAATGAGAAGAGAACAGGCAGTTGTTAAAGAAAAAACACAGTTTGGGATCAAAGACTGAGCAGTGAGTCAAAGTTTGACTGCCAAGCAGGAAACCGGATCCAGCACAGAGGTAAGTCTCAGGAGATGAGGCTGAGGAAACGGAGAAGAGTAGGTTTTTTAAAAGCCCAGTGTAAAGAGACTTTTGTTTCATACGTAGGAAAATTCAGGTATTTGAACTTCTCACTGGTGAAAGCGGGGCTAATTAATCGTGGAAGTTCAGGGCCGGGGCTACTTGAGTTTTTCCCGGAAGTGGTCTTAGCTGCCCGTGTGAAGCAGTGACTCGGGATAGTGGTGCCCTTTGGGGTGACGTTGCTCAGCGCCTTTGCTGTATACTCGAGGCAGGGCGCCTATTTCAGGATTACAGTACCCACGTTGTCTTCTTTTTTTTTTTTTTTTTTTTTTTTTTGCGGTACGTGGGCCTCTCACTGCTGTGGCCTCTCCCGTTGCGGAGCACAGGCTCCGGACGCGCAGGCTCAGCGGCCATGGCTCACGGGCCCAGCCGTTCCGCGGCATGTGGGATCTTCCCTACCGGGGCACGAACCTGTGTCCTCTGCATCGGCAGGCAGACTCTCAACCACTGCGCCACCAGGGAAGCCCTGTATTCTTTTCCATTACAGTTTATCACAGGATATTGAGTAGAGTTCCCTGTGCTGTACAGTAGGACCTTGTCTACCCATTCTATATATACTAGTTTGCATCTGCTAATCCCAACCTCCTAATCCATCCCTCCCCCACCCCCCTCCCTCTCAGCACCCACAAGTCTGCTCTCTATGTGAGTCTGTTTCTGTTTCATAGATAGGTTCATTTGTGTCATATTTTATTTTATTTTTAAATTTATTTATTTTATTTATTTTTGGCTGCGTTGGGTCTTCATTTTATTTATTTTTGGCTGCGTTGGGTCTTCATTGCTGCGCACAGGCTTTCTCTAGTTGTAGCGAGTAGGGGCTACTCTTTGTTGCAGTACACAGGCTTCTCATTGGGTGGCTTCTTTTGTTGTGGAGCATGGTCTCTAGGTGTGAGGGCTTCAGTAGTTGTGGCACGCAGGCTCAGTAGTTGTGGCTCGCGGGCTCTAGAGTGCAGACTCAGTAGTTGTGGCTCACAGGCTTAGTTGCTCCACGGCATGTGGGATCTTCCCGGACCAGGGATCGAACCTGTGTCCCCTGCACTGGCAGGCGGATTCTTAACCACTGCACCACCAGGGAAGCCCCTGTGTCATATTTTAGATTCCACATATAAGTGATATCGTATTTGTCTTTCTCTGTCTGACTTACTTCACTTAGTATGATACTCTCTAAGTCCATCCGTGTTACTGCAAATGGCATTATTTCATTCTTTTTTGTGGCTGAGTAGTATTACGTGGTGTATATGTTTCACATCTTCTTTATCCATTCATCTGTCGATGGACATTTAGGTTGTTTCCATGTCTTGGCTGTTGTGAATAGTGCTGCTACACACATAGGGGTGGGTGTATCTTTTTGAATTCTAGTTTTGTCCAGACATACGCACAGGAGTGGGATTGCTGGATCATATGGCAACTCTATTTTCAGTTTTTTTGAGGAACCTCCACGCTGTTTTCCACAGTGGCTGCACCAACTTATATTCCCACCAGCAGTGTAGGAGGGTTCTCTTTTCTCCACATCCTCTCCAGTGTTTGTTATTTGTAGACTTTTTAGTGATGGCCATTCTGACCAGTATGTACCTCTCTGACTCTTAATTCCTCATCTTTAAATTGGGACTAGCCATGATTATCATTTTGGGTTGTCACGAGGGTTAAACAAGTTAACACAGGTAAAGGGCCTGTTATGAAGCAGACACCACTCACGTGCTACCAGACAATAAACCCCTTGTGGTTGGAGACCTTGCCATTTAGTTTTGTAATCACAGTACCTGGAAGCTTCTGGCACATCATAGGCATATCTTAAATGTGTATTGATTTAATCAGTGGCATTTGGGGTGCTGATTCAAGAGCTATCATTTAAGCATGCTTTCTGTACTGAGAACTCTGCAGTCGTAGCCTCTGCCTTCAAGCTTATATTCTAGTGGAGGAAGAGAAATAATAATTGATAAAGAACAAAGTTAATATGATTTCAGACCCTTATAAGTGTTGTGATGGAAATCGGTTGAGTGCTGTAATGAGTAACTGTTAGGGGAAGGTACTCTGGGTAGTGTGTTTAGAAAATTACCCGAAGAGGTGATTTTTATTCTATTTTGTTTTGTTTGCTGATATAGGTGTGCTTTATTGGTGACTTAAGAGCTATTGCTCTTATGAAGTGGTATTCCAAAATGGGGAACAACTCTTAGTACAATCTTCTCTTGATTTACCCAGTATATCAATACATATATGTATATATGTTCCAGGAAAACTCAGTATATCTTAAAAACTGTTGTACGTGTAAAGCAGTTGGGTTCTAGGCCTCGAAGGTTGTAAACGGTTTTGCCTACACGAATGGTCAGTGGAACAGTCCAGAGTTGTGGAGGGTGCCAGGCCATCACTTGTGCAAGGGAATCCCAGATGTTCCCAGGTGTTTACTATCTCTGGCCCCCACCCACCAAATTCTAGTAGAATCCTCCAGTCGTTATGATAAGCAATCCCTCCTCCTCCCCAATTTCCAAAACAGCCTCTAAAGGGCAGTACAGCCCGCATTGAGAGCCAGGGTTTTGAGGGTCTCCAGTGACCTCCAGATCTCCTATCCAGTTGTCATTCTTGCTCTTAGAGCCTTTGACACTGTTAACCAGCCCTCCCTGGATTCCTGTCCTCTCTTGGCTTCCATTACCGCGCTCCTTGGGGTTTCCCCCTCTCCTTCCTCCGTCCCTGCTCCGAGTCCCGATTGGGCTTCTTGCTGTCCATCTGCCCATCCACGTAGATCCGGCCTTGGTCTCTTTTTCTCCTCTCCATGTTCTTCTTTGATGAAAACTTCAACATCACTTCCAGGCATCTAGCTCCCAAAGTGCTTTTTCTATGCTATTCAAGCTCATTTTCCCAACTGCCACATGGACCTGGCTACGTGAGCCCCAAGTTAAACGTGTCCAAAATCCAACTGGGCAACTTCCTCTAAAACCTGTTATTCCTTTGGTCATAGTTGTGTTCACGGCAGCATCATCTACTCACACATTTTAGACATGGCAGCCGTCTTAACCTCTCTTTCTCACTCCCCACATCCAGTTGGTTGTTTTGTTCTCTCAAGTCTAAGAAAGTGACTGAAGCTGAATATACAGGATCAAGTCCTGCAAAGATCAGAACACTGGTGATAAAAATCAGTGCCCCAGAAGGGGCTACTCTGACCCCACCCTTCTGATCTTCGATTTTATTTTAAAATAATTCTTTGGACTAGCTTAATTTTTCTAGACCCTGGGCTGCCCTGAGCTAATTTGTTTGTCCGAATTAATTACCAGCAGGGGGTGGCAGTCTCATTTTCACAGAAGCCTTCTGTTTTGGAAGAAATTCCTTTTTCTTCAAACAGTCCGATTTAGGTTCTTTGGCAGTGTAAAGGGTGTCTTGACATTTCCATAAAGACATTTAAATGTTACCATCTCTAAAGAAACACTTTTAGAATATGAAACCTTTATTTTTTTCCCCCAAGGAAGAAAAACCTCGTCAGCCTAATTATCTCTGTAAAATAACTTCCTCACTTGCTTTTCATGTTGCTAATGGAAAAGGATGATTATACTGTTTTCAAAAAATAAAAACAATTGTGGAAGATTTCAAGAAATTTGCTTTTGATTTCTGTCTGTATAAATAACACCACAATTCAGAGGTCGAAGATGCTTGTAGGGTTATATATTATCCTTCCAAGTTGATTTTTGAAAGATCTGCTGGGAGGGCAAAACGATCAAAAAGATGCTGCTGGTGATCCTTGTTCCACACTGAGAAGAAGGCAAAAGAGACTTAACTCTATGTGTGTGTGTGTGTGTATATTTTCTAAAAATTGTGATAAGGGGAATTCCGTGGTGGTCCAGTGGTTATGACTCCATGCTTTCACTGCTGTCGGCACGGGTTCGATCCCTGTTCAGAGAACTAAGATCCCGCAAGCCATGCGGCACGGCCAAAACAATAAAAATAAAAATAATGATAAAAACCAAATAACATGAAATCTATCCTGTTAACAAATTTTTAAGTGTACAGTACAGTATTGTTAACTATATGCTCATTGTCGTACAACAGATTTGTGGAACGTTTTCGTTTTGCGTAACTGAAGCTCTGTATCCATTCAACAGCAACTCCCCATTTCCCCTCTCCTCCACCCCAGGAACCACCATTCTATTTTTTTCTTTTATTTATTTATTTTTTTTTAATTTAATTTTTAAATTTTATTTTTTTATACAGCAGGTTCTTATTAGTTATCCATTTTATACATATTAGTGTATATATTGACATATATACCACCATTCCATTCTGCCCCTATGAGTTTAACTACTTGAGATCCCTCATATGAGTGGAATCATGAAGCATTTGTCCTTCTGTGACTGGCTTATTTCACTTAGTACATGACCTCAAGGTTCATCCATGTTATAGCATATGACAGGATTTCCTTCTTTTTAAAGACTGAATAATATTCCATTGTATGTATATATCATATCACATTTTCTCTATCCATTCATCTGTTGAGGGACATTTAGAATGTTTCTACCTCTTGGCTATTGTCAATCATGCCACAATGAACATGGGAATGCAAATATCTCTATGAGATCTTATTTTCAGTTCTTTTGGATAAATACTCAGAAGTGGGATTATAGATCATATGGTAATTCTATTTTTAATTTTTGAGGAATCTCTATACTTTTTTTTATGTTTTACGTAGCAGCTGCAGCCTTTTACATTCCCACTAACAGTATATGAAGGTTCCCATTTTTCCACATCCTCAACAACACGTGTTATTTTCTGTTTTGTTTTGTTTCGTTTTATTATGGCCATCTTAACAGTTGTGAGGTGATGTCTCCTTGCGGTTTTGCTTTTCATTTCCCTGATGATTAGTGATGTTGAGCACCTTTTTATATACCTGTTGGCCATTTATATTATCTTACACAATTGACAAAAAACAACACGAAGTGCATTAAAGACTTAAACCTAACACCTGAAACTGTAAAACTCCTGAAAGAAAATATAGGGGAAAACCTTCATAAAATTGATCTTGGCAATGATATGACAATAAAAGCACAGGTAACAAAAGCAAAAATAAAGTGGGACTATATGAAACTAAGAAGCTTCTACACAGCAAAAGTAGCAATCAGCAGGGTAAAAGGCAACCTTCAGAATGGGAGAAAATATTTGCAAACCATGTCTTTGATAAGGGGTTAATATCTAAAACTCTTGTAAGAAAAAAGATTTTCTGGGTGAATCTAGATCAAGACAGCAAACTTGTTCTATAAGGGGTCAGAGAGTAAAGATTTTTGACTTTTCAAGCCATATGGTCTCTGTTGCAACTACTCAATCTACCATTGGAATAAAGCAGCCATAAATAATACATACTTGGATGGGTGTGGCTGTGTCCCAATAAAACTTTATTTATAAAAACAGACTGGGGCAGATTTGGCCTGTGGACCACAGTTTGCTGATCCCTGATCTAGAGCAGGGTTTCTCCGTCTAACTCTATTAACATTTTTGCTGGGTAGGTTTTTGTTGGGGGGCTGTTGTGCACATCGAAGGATGGCTTGCAGCATCCTTATGCCAGATGCCAGTAACAACCCCTTCCCCTCCACCCCGGTTGTGACAACCCAGAATGTCTCCAAACATTGCCAGATATCTTCTGGGGGACAAAATTGCTGTTGGTTGAGAAACTCTGATCTAGATGATTGAAATAATCTGATGAAGAGTGATAGGAAATATTTCCGTAAAACTACAAGAAGTAGGGGAAGATAGAAGAATGGAAATCCCTAGTGTATTTGCCTCAGGAAGGTCAAGTTCCCCTCAGAGGGGCCACTATCACTGCCTAAATTTGGAAAGCAGTTCAAAAACAACTGAAATGGCAACGTACTGGAAAAGTGCTCCGGAAATAATGCAAATGTGATCTTAACCTACTTTTGTGATAGGAACCAGAAACAGAACAGTTCAACGCATTAGCCTGAGCTAACAGGACTTTCTGAGCTCGAGGGCTGGCTCTGAGTTGCTGGATAGGAGCTCACGGTTCCAGTGCCCACTTGAGCAAGCGTTTATTTTTTCTGCTTATCTGAATTCAGAGCCAACATAGGGTGATTTCTGAAAGTGCTCACATGTTTCTCATTGTTTGGACAGGGCCAGACAAAAATGGCCCAGATTCACTGCAAATTGGCAGGAACACGTGTTTTTGAAAGTTAAAAACAGCCTAACATTCGTGAGTGAATCTCAAAGAATGTTGTCTTCTTGTCCTTTAGAATAAACACCTGTTTTGCAAAAAAGAGCGTAAAAGCCATCTTTCTTGAGAAATCGTTGGTTTCTTTTTCTTCATTGCTATTATTCTATTTTTAATAGTTAAAAAACTTAAGCACAACTTACCATATTATAATTTAGATAATTGTCATTTTAAATAAACAAACAAACAAAAAGAAAAACAGCCCACATTTCGCCAGGAAGTTCAGTTAAGCCTTTTTAGCTGAGTTTCTTTTCTGGCTTGAAAAACAAAGGAAATCCGTGGATCCTTTTCTTCTTGAATAAAATTCTCCCTAGTTAGATATATTTTTCTAATTGACTGGAAGAAAAAGGGCTCCACATCCTTGAAAGGAGCTGTTTGGCTGTGAGTCCTGTCCCTATGGCTACCTTCTGTGACCACAGCTGATGCACTTAGTAACCCACATCTCCCGTTCACCGGTACCACTGGACGTGACATAATAATGGGACCATCTGGTGGATCAGTGGGATCACTTCTTTTATAGTTGGGCATGACAAAGGGTGATAAGAATAGATTCTTCATAACCTTCCTGGAAATCCACATTTCAGCATACCCCAAGAGACCCGGTTCCTTCAGTCGCATCTATTTGTGCCTTACTTTCCAGTGAACACCCACCGCCTTCCCTGTAGGCTGGTCCGGTGTGCATATAAGTGGTACCTGTTTGACTGCAGACCTTTCTCTCTGTCCCTCAGGCTACCATGGCCTCTACTGTGAGGAGGAATACGACGAGTGCCTCTCTGCCCCGTGCCTGAACGCCGCCACCTGCAGGGACCTTGTCAACGGCTATGAGTGCGTGTGCCTGGCAGAGTACAAAGGTGAGCATCACGCAGCCGACTGGTGCCAGCAAGGTTCTCAGTGACGTCATGGATTTCTCCACGTACATGCGTAAACCTCTAATTGGAGTGTGAAGTTGTTTAGAATAAGAGTCAGATGCTGGCAGTGGGATGATGTATGGGGCCGAAAAGAACAGTTTGGAAGTCTCTGGTTTCCTCTTGATAAACTGAAAAATCTGTCTCCCGCCCTTTCCTTCTTCTTGTATCCTCCCTCTCTTCTCTGTTGAATGTGTTAAACGCTGACGATAAAAAATGATACTAAGTGGACTTTCAGACACAGGTCAGAGGACACAGCCATGGAATCCGCGGGGAGGAAAGCAGTGCTTGCTGGACGAGGAGAGGATGCCGTGCTTTTTGGTGGAGGAGGCAAGTGGAGTCTCACATGTTGGCGAAAAAAAGTTCACTCTCGTTAAATGAGTCATTAAAAGGGAGACACATGTTAGTTCATTTGAGTGGACATGTGTCAGAGTCACTCTGGATAAACAGCTGACATTCACCGAGTGTTTATCACATTCAGACCCTGTTGTAAGTCCTTACGTGCGTGAACTCATAAAAAAGGCCTGACAGTAACCGGAGAGGTGGTAGTGTCAGCCCTCAGGAGCCCAGCCAGCATGGTCCTGAAAGCCCTTCCATCTCCTCCCCAGCAGGCTCACAGGTGTGGCTTTATTGGAGCCCTGACACCCTCAGCCGGCGCTGTGGCAGGACGCTGGGTCATCAACTAATTTGTGCGCATTTCTCTAAGTCACGACTCCCGGGCTGGTGTAGATTTTTGTAATGCTTTTGAGGGCCCAATTTATAGCCATTTCACTTAACCTCTTTCTCCCACCACCGCTTACTTGATACCATCCATCTGCCAGTGACCTCACATTGTAGCCGACTTTGCTTCTCTTTGCATGGACCCACCTTTATTTAGAGGTCTTTCTGGTGAGCCTCGAGGGTTTGTAGGGCACATGGATGAACTTGACCTAGCCCCTGGATGGAGGGGCTGAAGCTGGGTCAGGTCTTGGCTTTATGTTTGGCACATCTGATGCTTCTCATGGACTGTAATGCCCACTTAGAGCCAAACTCCACCAATTCCCGTGAGGACAGATGTGCTGGCTTCATCCACATGGATTTCAGTTCTAAGTAGATCAGAACATTGAGAAATAGGGAGTCTGCTCAAGTCTGGAAAGAATAAAGGAGCAATGAATTAGGAGACCTAGGTAGCTCATCCTCATTGTGCCATTGGATTACTGATGACCCTGGATCAACCTTTTCAACCGACTTGTCTTTATTTTGTCTGTTTAAAGAAAGGGCAGTAATGCTTACTGAGAGATTTTGAGATTCTTCAATGACAGAATGAGTAGTGGTGGATGTGCTTCCAAATTTTAAATTCCAAAATTCTTTAGTTCATGATAGAGTTTTATGGAGTAAATTTCATCTTTATGAATGACAGAATTATTAATTGGGTGTACTCTGAATTTGCCTCTTATGTTCCTGGCTTTGAAGCGTTGCTCATGCTGTCATGACCAAGAAATAAAAAACGAAACTGTATATGATGACCCACTAGTGACTCCACAAATTCATGGACTGTGATCCTAGCTTTGTTCACCTCCTTCTTCCATTTTTCTCAAGGAGTATTCCCGAATTTTGCTGCTTTCCTCAAGCCTCAGATTAAATCACTCACTCATAGGATAGAACAAATTTCATGTCCATCTTCATGGAAAGAAAGAGAGGTTATAATCTGTAAACGTCTTCAAATTTCTCTAGTTTTCCAACGAGCAATGGTTCTCAAACTTGAGCATGTGTTAGAATCTGCTGGTGGGCTTCTTACGACGTAGTTTGCTGGGCCCCACCCCTATCTAGGGTAGGGCCCAAGAATTTGAATTTCTGGTAAGTTCTCAGATGATGTTGATATTCTGGGCCTGTGCCACCCTTTGAGAAGCCCTGTCGTACAAACTCATCTGCAATCACAACCACTCAGATTTTATTGTCTTCCTTATTACCTGATCACATGCTCCCCATTCTGCTCAAGGTTAATCCTTCCATATATGCTCCTTGTTCCACCCCTTCTGTCTTTCTGTGACCTTCCTCCATCAGTTACAGACGCCCTGCTGTGGATAACTCAAGAAGGTAGAGTCGACTCGAGATGACTCAAGATCCTGGAGGGGATCTCAAACACATTTGAGGATGTGGGTTTTTGTGGAAAGGGTGCGGTGCTGGGAGCCTTTGTGTACCACAGGGTTAGGGGATAGGGTTCTGGAGAGAATGGAGGACTCAATGACCAGCTGAGCCCAAAAGACCCTTCAGCTTATAGAGAGGGAAAACGTGCTATAATGTGCTGCACTTGACTCTACGAGGCAAAGGGCTCTTCTGATCTCATGGATCCTGGCTGCCATCTAAGAGGATTGCAGTTAGGCTGAGCTGGTCCTTTGTGTGTGTGTGTGTGTGTGTGAATCAGCTCCTGCTCACACCTGGAGAACCTTGAGAACCCCAAATTGGGAGGCCATGTAGACAGGGCTAACTTGCCTGGCCTGTCCAGCACTGGAGGAGAATCTCCAGTATCATCTCTCTCTGCCTGAGGTTGCCAACCTCAAGCCTGGCCAGTCCAGGGAGCCTGTACCAGCAACTCAACAAGGGGAAAAAAATTTAGGAAGTAAAAACAAAATTGCAACAAACCCCACAACTCTAAACATTCAAGAAGGGAAGTAAAAAAAAGTAATGTATACCTCAAAATTGAATTTAGATCTGGAAAAGCAAAAGGAGGAAGTATGTCATGATAGAAGTAAAAATATGAGGGAATGGAAACCATGAGTGAAAAGACATGAAATGTGGAGAAAAGGTGAAGAGATATGTTTCGTCTGAATGATGGATGTTGTGGAAGAAGAAAGAACACATGGAAATAAAACCAGAATCAACCAACTACTAGGGGGAAGTCTATGAGATGAAGAAAATTGAAATTTCCAAATAGAATGGGATTACAAAATGCCAGAGGATTAATGAGGGAGATGATACGTAATTTGCAATTTCCTGGTAGAACTTCCAAATCCAAGAACACTGAGAATAGTTCTTACAAGATTCTTCATAGTGAGTACAAGTTACACACAAAAGAAAGAATCAAATCAGCATTGAACTGCTGCTCTTCTCTAAAATGAAGCTAACAACAGTGAAGAGTGTTTTAGATTTTCCAATGAAAATGTCTGGTTGTTAAAGGTTCATTTGTATTTGAGGGGTAAAGAAAGACGTTTTGTACATTTAAGGATACAGAAAACATAACACCATGTACCCTCTCTAAGAAAATTATTTTTCAAGGTATTCTTATCAAATTGGAACTAAATCAGAACAAAGATAACCAGATGGGGGCGATGGAGAACAGGAGGAAAAGGGTTGAGCAGACTCTTTACATGCGGGGATAAACCTAAATAGATGACATTCATATGATTGTAAATACTAATTTAATGGTAAAGAAAAGTCTCTTGAAAAAATAGACATGCCTACTATATTAATTATTATAGCTGCATAGTGCATTATTGTAAGGCAGTTGCTTAAAACAACACCTTTTATTATCTAACAGTTTCCTAGGTCCAGGCATGGATTAATGGATTCCCTGTTCAAGGTCTGGAATCCAACGCTGGAATCAGGGTGTTGGTTGAACTGAGCTCTCATCTGAGGCTTAAGTAGGGAAAGATCAGCTTCCAAGTCCCCTCAAGTGGTTGGCAGAATTCATATCCTTGCAGCTGTAGAATTCTTGACATTCTGCTTCTTGAAAGCCAGGAGAGGCCTGAACCCTCTTAAAGGTCTCACCTAGTTAGGTCAGGCCCACCGAAGGTTAACTCAAAGTCAACTGATTAGATACTGTAACAGCATCTTCAGAATCTCTTAACCTTTGCCAAATGCTATTGATTAGAAGCTCACACTCGAGAGGAGGGAGTTATATAAGGGTGGTCACCCTAGAGTGTGTCACTACATCTGTTCTTAAGGAAAATTTAAATGACCAAACTAAAATTTCATATTATTTTAACCAAGTCCATGAGTTGGTGGGTGTTGGGAAGGATTGGAAGGCATACAAGTGTGTTAAAGATCTCATCTCAATGGGCAGGTAAAGTGATATTTCATTTTGATATATTTATAGAGACATTTAGGTTTGGGTTTAAGCAGGAATGTAAACCCTAGCAAAGTAGCAATAAATGAGAGAACTTCTAAAGTAAGAGTGATGGGCAGGTGTTGAGGGGTAGGGTAGAAGGTATTAAAGAGAAGCAGAAGTGGGTAATTCATGCCCTCCAATCCAGAGGAAGAGTGAGTGAGGGGAGGAGAGAGGTCAAAAGATTCTGGGCCTTTCTCTCCTTAGGGTATGGACATTCTTTCCCTCTTTGGAAGCATTTATCCCAACATATATTTACATATAAGATCTCTGTATAAACTTAGGAAACTATCAGATGGGTGGGCATCAATTCTTAACTAGTACTTACCTCTGGAGTTAGAACTTGGATAAGTGGTGTGTTGGGGGGAGGATTGGAACTTTAACTTCTTACTTACATATGTGCTTTTTTAAGTGGTGATTTTTTACTCTTTTCTGTTTTTAAAAAACTTAAACAAATGAATATAACTTCCTAAAAAGAATGAATGCAATAGAAAGTCAGGCAAGACAGCTAAGAACATTTTGAAGACGGAAAGCAGTGAGGGGGAACTCATTCCAGATGTTGAAACCCATTGTAATGCCGCAATTATTATTACACCCCCATGTTATGGGTGCAAGAATGGACAGCTAACCAAAACTGAATAATGGCCCAGAAACCATCACCTGTAATAATATATGACTCTTAACAAGGAATTGCTATGAATGGGATGGGAATTCTTTTCTAATAAATGGTGCTAGAAAAACTGAGTTGCTAAACAGAAAAAAAGAAATGTTCTTACACACACTTCTAAATAAATTCCATATGAAGTGAAAAAAACTGACTCTTGTTTGACTTTGCCTCCTCCTATACTTACTTGCCCCTTTCTTCCTTTTTCTTTTACAACCAAATTTCCTTAGAGTTGGTATAGATGATGCCTCTTATTTCCTTAAATTTTCTTTTCTTAATCTTCTTTAACTTGGATATCATCAGTACCATTCCGATAAATGGATCTAGCAGTGGCCTAATTGAAGACTGAAACCCCAAAGCCTGCCTCTCCAGCTTCCAACTTCACATTCTTGCCCTTTTGCTTCACGATCACTGGGTCCGTTTTGAAACTCACCCTGCTTTAGCTTCCACAGCTCCGTTCCTTCCCCCACCCTCGCCCGCCAACCCTACTCTTCCCTCCTGGCCTTTTCGGAATGAATCCTTGCTCTCTGGACATCATGAATGCAAGTGGTTCCCAGGCTTTTCTTCTTGGCCCTTTTTTCTCTCCTCCTCTTTCCCCTTATCCAGTACTATGGCTGCATCCATTGTCAGAAACGTTGATCTCCAAACAGGTGTGATTTCTCTTTCCTGAACTCTCCAAGCATTTTCTTGATATTTTCTATGACAGTTATGGTCAGCCTTGTAGTCAGTACTTTCTGGCTCCAGACTTTCCTTTCCCTGACACTAAATTAGAATCTGCTGAATGGCAGTGACTACACAGGTTCTTTTTTTTTTTTTTTTTTTTTTTTTTTTAATGCTCATCAGCTCTTGATATGGTGGCTTACACAAAGCACATGCTCCACAGCTATCTGTACTTGAATGGAAGCTACTGCTTAACACACTAATTAAATAAAGCAAGGCAACTCGAACATTTTCCCAGTAAGTTTCCACTGTGGATCATGAAATTGTTAGAAGCAAAATACATGGAGGGACTCCTAGTAATCTCCCTTCAGACATACTGAAATGCTGATACTTCTTTAAAACTAGTCCAGGGCTTCCCTGGTGGCGCAGCGGTTGAGAGTCCTCCTGCCGATGCAGGGGACGCGGGTTCGTGCCCCGGTCCGGGAAGATCCCACATGCCGCAGAGCGGCTGGGCCCGTGAGCCATGGCCGCTGAGCCTGTGCGTCTGGAGCCTGTGCTCCGCAACGGGAGAGGCCACAACAGTGAGAGGCCCGCGTACCACAAAAAAAAAAAAAACAAAAAACTAGTCCAGAGCTAATTCACAATGAGACTTTCAAGACTTTAGTTAGTGTTCATCACATTATAGTGCCAAAAAGTCAAGTTACAGCCCAACATTGTGTTGAATTATTATTTATAGCAGAACAAATTTAATGGTCAAGACTATACTCATTAGGAATTTTTGGTGACAGAAGTTAGAAAGAAAATACTTCAATTTTTAATTATGAAAATAATGTAGCAACAATGATAACAATTTAGAAAACTGAGAAAATTTCATAACTCATAGCTTTACAGCAGAACATAAGAGCAATAATCATCTGTATTAATTCCATCCTTTTTAATATCTGTGTTTTTACAGTTATAATTGATTATACCTACCAGTTGGTATTACCCTTCTCAGACTTACCATTATTTATGTTTGATTTAGAAATTGTTAGCAAGTTTTATTAGTTCTATTTTAAACGGCGATGTGATGTTCCCATGCGGTAATATTTATCCATTCCCTTGCTATATCTGAAGTGAAGCTACTGGAAATAATTCTGGAATGAACATCTTTATTCATATAATTTTCATACTTTCTGGATTTTGGGGGGATAGAGTCTCAGAAATAAGATCATTGGGTTATGAGTTTGATCACGTTGTACTGAATTGTTTATTTTTAAAGTCTACAGAAATTTATTATTGAAAGGATGTGAACTCTTTCTTTGTTGGTTAGAATTATTTCCTCTGTATAACCAGTGAACAAGAATTTCTGGGTATTTTCTGTACCTGTCCCTTCTCAAGTACTGTGATTGATAGAAAAATGGATAAGTCAGGACTTTTCCTTTATCAGGCTATTATTTAAGCAGAAGAGTGGACTGAGACTGGCAAACACAAGGAATAATGAAGTGAAGGTCGAGATCTCAATTGTAACATCCGAAACAGCTTAGAAAAAGTTGAGCTCTGTGAGGTTGAAATACTGGAAAACTTTTCATGGAAGGAATCAGTTTGAATAAAATAAGATGATGTCCAGATTGGTTGAAGATGGTGGAGTAGAAAGACGTGCGCTCACTCCTTCCTGTGAGAGCACTGGAATCACAACTAACTGCTGAACAGTCATTGAGAAGAAGACACTGGAACTCACCAAAAACATACCCCACATCCAGAGACAAAGGAGAAGCCACAATGAGATGGTAGGAGGGGGGCAATCACAGTAAAATCAAATCCCATAACTGCTGGGTGGGTGACTCACAAACTGGAGAACACTTATACCACAGAAGTCCACCCACTGGAGTGAAGGTTCTGAGCCCGATGTCAGGCTTCCCAACCTGGGGGTCCGGCAATGGGAGGAGGAATTCCTAGAGAATCAGAGTCTGAAGGCTAGTGGGATTTGACTGTAGGATTTCAACAGGACTGGGGAAAACAGAGACTCTACTCCTGGAGGGCACACACAAAGTAGTATGTACATCGGGACCCAGGGGAAGGAGCAGTGACCCCAGGGGAGACTGAACCAGACCTACCTGCTAGTGTTGGAGGGTCCCCTGCAGAGGCAGGTGGTGGCTGTGGCTCACCGTGGGGACAAGGACACTGGCATCAGAAGTTCTGGGAAGTACTACTTGGTATGGTCCCTCCCAGAGTCAACCATTAGCCCCACCAAAGAGCCTGTAGCCTCCAGTGCTGGGTCCCCTCAGGCCAACCAACCAACAGGGAGGCAACTCAGCCCTACCCATCAGCAGACAAGTGGATTACAGTTTTCCTGAGCTCTGCCCACCAGAGCAACACCCAGCTCTACCCACCACCAGTCCCTCCCATCAGGAAGCTTGCATAAGCCTCTTAGATAGCCTCATCCACCAGAGGGCAGACAGCAGAAGCAAGAAGAACTACAATCCGGCAGCCTGTGGAATGAAAACCACATTCACAGGAAGACAGACAAAATGAAAAGGTAGAGGACTCTGTACCAGATGAAGGAACAAGATAAAACCCAAGAAAAACAACTAAATGAAGTGGAGATAAGCAACCTTCCAGAAAAAGGATTCAGAATAATGATAACGAAGATGATCCAGGACCTCGGAAACGTAATGGAGGCAAAGATCGAGAAGATGCAAGAAATGTTTAACAAAGACCTAGAAGAATTAAAAAACAAACAGCTAGAAGAATTAAAGAACAAACAGAGATGAACAATACAATAACTGAAATGAAAAATACACTAGAAGGAATCAATAGCAGAATAACTGAGGCAGAAGAACGATTAAGTGACCTGGAAGACAGAATGGTGGAATTCACTGCTATGGAACAGAATAAAGAAAGAAGAATGAAAAGAAATGAAGACAGACTAAGAGACCTCTGGGACAATATTAAACGCACCAACATTTGCCTTATAGGGGTCCCAGAAGGAAAAGAGAGAGAGAAAGGACCCGAGAAAATATTTGAAGAGATTATAGTTGAAAACTTCCCTAACATGGGAAGGGAAATAACCACCCAAGTCCAGGAAGCGCAGAGTCCCAGGCAGGATAAATCCAAGGAGAAACACACCAAGACACATAGTAATCAAATTCACAAAAATTAAAGACAAGGAAAAATTATTGAAAGCAGCAAGGGAAAAATGACAAATAACATACAAGGGAACTCCCATAAGGTCAACAGCTGATTTCTCAGCAGAAACTCTACAAGCCACAGGGAGTGGCACAATATATTTAAAGGGATGAAAGGGAAAAACCTACAACCAAGATTACTCTAGCGGCAAGGATCTCATTCAGACAATGGAGAAATCGAAAGCTTTACAGACAAGCAAAAGCTAAGAGAATTCAGCACCACCAAACCAGCTCTACAACAAATGCTAAAGGAACTTCTCTAAGTGGGAAACATAAGAGAAGAAAAGGACCTACAAAAAAACAAACCCATAACAATTAAGAAAATGGTAATAGGAGCATACATATCGACAATTACCTTTAATGTGAATGGATTAAATGCTCCAACCAAAAGACACAGGCTTACTGAATGGATATAAGAACAAGACCCATATATATGCTGTCTACAAGAGACCCACTTCAGACCTAGGGACACATACAGACTGAAAGTGAGGGGATGGAAAAAGATATTCCGTGCAAATGGAAATCAAAAGAAAATTGGAGTAGCAATACTCATATCAGATAAAATAGACTTAAAATAAAGAATGTTGTAAGAGACAAGGAAGGATACTACATAATGATCAAGGGATCAATCCAAGAAGAAGATATAACAATTATATATGTATATGCACCCAACATAGGAGCACCTCAATACATAAGGCAACTGCTAACAGCTATAAAAGAGAAATTAACAGTAACACAATAATAGTGGGGGACTTTAACCCCTCACTTACACAAATGGACAGATCATGCGGACAGAAAATTAATAAAGAAACACAAGCTTTAAATGACACAATAGACCAGATAGATTTAATTGATATTTATAGGACATTCCATCCAAAAACAGCAGGTTACACTTTCTTCTCAAGTGCACACAGAATTCTTCAGAATAGATCACATCTTGGGTCACAAATCAAGCCTCGGCAAATTTTAGAAAATTGAAATCATATCAAGCATCTTTTCTGATCACAATGCTGTGAGATTAGAAATCAATTACAGAATGGATCTTGCTGTGATTTATGTCATAGAGTGTTCTTCCTATGTTTTCCTCTAAGAGTGTTAGAGGTCTTTACATTTAGGTCTTTAATCCATTTTGAGTTTATTTTTGTGTATGGAGTTAGACCCACCTCCTAGAGAAATGGAGATAATAACAAAAATAAACACATGGGACCTAATGAAACTTAAAAGCTTTTGCACAGCAAAGGAAAACATAAACAACACAGAAAGACAACCCTCACAATGGGAGAAAATATTTGCAAATGAAGCAACTGGCAAAGGACTAATCTGCAAAATTTACAAGCAGCCCATGCAGCTCAATATCAAAAAAACAAAGAGCCCAATCCAAAAATGGGCAGAAGACCTAAATAGACATTTCTCCAAAGAAGATATACAGATTGCCAACTAACACATGAAAGAATGCTAAACATCAGTAATCATTAGAGAAATGCAAATCAAAACTACAATGCGGTATCACCTCACACCAGTCAGAATGGCCATCATCAAAAAATCTATAAAAAATAAATGCTGGAGAGGGTGTGGAGAAAAGGGAGCCCTCTTGCACTGTTGGTGGGAATGTAAATTGATACAGCCACTATGGAGAACAGTATGGAGGTTCCTTAAAAAACTACAAATAGAATTACCACATGACCCAGCGATCCCACTACTGGGCATATACCCAGAGAAAACCATAATTCAAAAAGACACATGCACCCCAATGTTCATTGCAGCAATATTTACAATAGCCAACTCACGGAAGCAACCTAAATGCTGGTTGACAGATGAATGGATAAAGAAGATGTGGCACATATATACAATGGAATATTACTCAGCCATAAAAAGGAACGAAATTGGGTCATCTGTAGAGACGTGGATGGATCTAGAGACTGTCATACAGAGTGAAGTAAGTCAGAAAGAGAAAACAAATATCATATATTAATGCATATGTGTGGAATCTAGAAAAATGGTACAGGTGAACTGGTTTGCAAGGCAGAAATAGAGACACAGATGTAAAGAACAAATGTATGGACTCCAAGGGGGGAAAGCAGTGGGGGGTGGTGGTGGTGTGATGAATTGGGCAATTGGGATTGACATGTATACATTGATGTGTATAAAATGGATGACTAATAAGAACCTGCTGTATAAAATATAAAGAAATAAAATAAAATAAAAAGAGTAAATATTATACAGCAGTAGAAATGAATGAACTGAAACTACACCCATCAACAATGAAGAATCTTAAAGATGTAATGTTGAACAAAAGAAGCAAATTATAGAGGAACACAAACAGCATGATTCCATTTATATTAAATTTGAGAACAGACAAGACTAAACATTATATCATGTAGAGATATATTCAAAGGTGGTAAGAGTATAAAGGGAAAGCAAAGAAGTGATTGTTCAAAGGTCAGGATGATTGCTACCCGTGGGCCTTTTCCCTTTGGGAAAAGGCACAGGGGGAGAAATGTTTTACTTTTTATCCTGGATGATGGCTACACAGGTACGTACTTTATTACTATTCTTTCAAGTAAACTCCAGTGTTTTGTGCATGCTTCTGTATATAAGGTATCTGTCACAATAAAACTAAAATATTTAAGTTAAAAAAAAAAAGATGATGTCTTCAAGTGAATAGGAATTTCAAAGGATACTTCAAGTTAATTTTCTTTACCTGGCTTAATTTTATTGGAGATAAAATAAAGATTTTTCAGTTTTCAAAATATTAACCACGACTGAATTGTGATGACCCCAGAGATTTATAATTGGAGCATGACTCTTTGAATTTTTGCTCATTTTAATTCTAAAGTTAACTGTTATAAAGAGCCCTGTTGGAATAAAGATCTTTTCAGAAATGTTTCCTCTCTATCCCTTAATATGAAAAGTATGAATTTTTATTAGTTTTGACTGAATTACAGTTTATTTTTGCTTGAGACTAAACATAAGTTTTGTAATCGTGTGTGCTCCATCCCTTGCCAATGGGTGATGCATGTGTCATTCCACAGGCTTAGTTTGAAGTGTGGACCTGATTTTCCCTGACAAAATAGAGTATTTTTGAGGCAGATTTGGAATGGCTTCTCACTCCTGTAGCAATCCTACCTGTGTGTCGGCCAAAGTACACAGACTTTCGCCCCTCCTGAAAGGACAGGATTCTGGTGGTATAGCCGTAATTTCTTTTGCGAGGTAAGATATGGCCTCTGCTCAGAAGGACCTCAGAGATTTTGGGGAGATCAGGCAGGAGGACAGATAAGTTATGATTTAAGACCATAAACTCTGTAACAGTGGAATCTTACTGTGCTCTCAATACACAGTGGCAGAAGAATGGAGTTCTGTCTTGGAAGAGGCAGCTTCAGCTTTCCATGAGTTGGGCTTTGGCATTGAGAATGTGCTGGGGGAAGACCAGCTTGGGAGAGAGGGCGAAGTCTGGTGTTATGGTCAGAGGACGTGGGATGCCCAACACTCAGTGTTGTGCAAGGGCCTAGGGGCCCTGGGGGTGCAGACAAGGGGAGCCCAGGAGGCCTTAGGAGGGGAGTTGGAAGGGACATACCCTGGACATCTCAGGGGTATTCATGACTGTCCCTGCTCTGCATTTAAGATTTCTAGCTCATAGCTGTTCAGTTCTAATCAGTGACCTGAGCAACATGATAAATATTTCTTACACAGGGCTTAGCGAGGCTTAGAGGATAGAAACAGGAGTCAGCAGAGTGCTGTCAGGGGACCTTTAAGACCATCTTGCTTTGTAGTCATTGTGTTGCCATGAAGATTAGCTTCTGTCCCATCTTGCTGCCAGAAAACTCTCAATGACCTTCAAGTGACTGAATATCTTGTCTTTTGAGAAAGAGAAATAACAAAGGATAAAGTCATTGCCCAGAAAACCCACCCAAAAGATTGAAATTGCTTATTATCTTGGACATTTTCATCAAATCTATCTTACTGAAGGCTTTTAATGTTAAGGTGCTTAAATAGCCTAGAATGTGCTTTTCAGCCCTATTTGAAGAATGTGGTCATTTGTGTGCTAATGTATTAGTTATACGACTATTATAAGGTTAGATTGGCAAATGTATTTGTAGAAACCCGGGAAGGATTATCCTTGATTGCTTTTATTTTAGGTCTAATGGAAATATCTTTTAGGTTTCAGACATCTCTGAACCTTGATCTGTGGCTGTATTTCCCATTACAATTGAAAGCCTTTTTTTGTCACGTGGTTCCCATTGATCAGCCTCCTGGGAAATTCTAACTATGTGAACCCTTGTCTTCTGATGAACATTTTGAAGCAGAAAAGGCTCTTTTGCATTTTATTCTTTCAATTCAGCCTGTGCTATTTGGGAATCAATGGGAAAATGGAAATGGAGACTTCTGGGTGCAGAAGCCATACACACTCAAGTGAAGAACAATTACCAGTTTTATGCTTTAATCTTTAAATTAGTTTGACCTTGAATATTACCTTGAGTCCTGGGTTTGTTAAGGACGATGCGTCAGGGAGGCTCCATCACGTCCCTGGAGGCAGAGAGGGAGCTAGGAGATGGCTTGGGGCCAGGAGCGTCTCCCACCTGGCGTGAGGCAGTGGGCTTGGGGTGGTGGTTTCAGGGAGAATTGTCAGGCAGAGATCTGAGAGACACTTTAGAAAAATATCTGGTAGACTATTATTGTTCATAGGTTGGATATGAGGGCAAAGGATAAAAAGAAATGAAAAACCATCCATTCTAAAATGCTTTACTAGGCTCAAATAAATCATTAATGTGACTACAAGTAGGTAGTTCTGTTTCCTTTTTCTCTTGTATTTCTCCCCCTCATTCTTGAACCTTCCTTCTTAAGGCACTGACAACTGAAAAGGAAAGGAGAGAAAAAAAATCTCAGCAAGAATAATTTCAGTGACAAAATGATGCGAGTCACTGGGTGTCGCAGGCCTTTGTACAGATATGAGTGAAGTAAGGAAATTAAGTAATTCCATCCTGTCAGTATTTGCTTTATGCTTATTTTTTCTTGAGGCTGTTGGGAAGGGTGAGTATATCGTTATATACATTCTTACATAGAATGTAATTTATCTTCCTCTCCAAATGGTAGGGGGTCAAGAGAGAGAGATTAGTCTATTCATCCATCTGGCACTCCAGTGAAACAACACCAGAAATTCTACCTTTCGAATGGTGTTGGATTTTTAAAGTTTTTTTTTTAATAAAACAATAAAATACTATATACTCACTGTGAAAAATTGCAACAATATAGAAATGCACAAAGTGACATTCAAAGTAATTCATTCTCCTCTCAGTCCAGCTTCAAGCACTTGCATACATACATGCACACGTAGACTATTTTTTTTACACCAATGGGAACTGTATTTGCTCTAAAGATTTTTTTCAGGACCTCCATTTTGTTTGAATGGGCACTGAGTTCCGTAGAATGTTGTATGTTTCCATGGCTGAGCTCCGTCTCAGGGGAGCTACTCAGCGAGCACAGACTCACGTTCAAGTTGCCAGCACCATCAGGTCCCAGCTCTGTCCCCGCCAGCCTGGTGACCTTGCATTTGGATACTTGTTTCATGGTGCTGGTCTGAGGATCACATTACACGTAAAGCACAGCACAAGGGTCTGGAATGTAGTATGTGCACAAGATGTTACCTTTCGCCTGTGGTGAACCTGTTGGTCTTTGGGAATGAGGTCTAAGGACAAACACTTCCTTCTCTCCTCTGCAATTTTCCAAAGTATGACTGGGGCTCGTCTAAATATCTGACTCCAAATCTTTACCTTCAGGATACTGTTTATCAGTTATATTGACATTTTATGTAGACTGTCTGGCTGTGTTCTGTTTCTTTTGGAGACTTAGAGAGCATTTATCACTGATAAATTTTATCTTTCAAAGTTTTAACATTCTGTTGCCCAGGCTTTGGGGCATGTGGTCAGAGAAAGTACGTAAAAGACTTGATGGTGGGACCTACGAGCCGGTACTCAATCTGTTATTTTCTCCTAAAGTGTGTTTTTACAACAACCTAAAGTCAAAGGTGGGCATGTGAATACATACACATGTGCACACACACCCCTCTGGGAATCAGCCTCCACACTGTTCAAGGCTTTTCAAACACTCTCCTTTTAAAGGCCATGGGAGCTGGAGACCCCTTAATGAGTCTCCCCTTTTGCATCTGTTTCTCTGCAGGAATCCACTGTGAATCCTACAAGGACCCCTGTGCTAACGTCAGCTGTCTGAACGGAGGCACCTGTGACAGTGAAGGCCTAAATGGCACATGTGTCTGCGCACCCGGGTTTACAGGCAAGTGAGCTGGGAACTGAGTTTTCAAATTTACCACAAAATCCCTGAGATGGCAGCTGTTAAAAAAACCCCAGAAACCTCTATGCATACATTATTGCAAAATATGAATTGCAAAATGTAAGTAGGCATTGCTTGGATGAAGAACCGTTTTAAAACACAATCTACTGTGTTGTCATTAAGCAAGGCTCTTCTGAAATCAGCATTTGGTTCGGAGACCTGCTGAGACTGCCCTTACCATACGTTTGTAGACCTGCAGCTTTGAAACATGAAAAATGAGCCGTTACACTAACACCTGAAAAAGTGTCAACGCTAATGGAAGCAGGAAGGAGAAAGGAAGGATCAGATGTGTCTTCTATAGAAATTGCATTACGCGACCACGTTTACTTTTATTGAAAGATACAGCAGTGTCTGGAATTCGAATAACGGAGAAGTGGTAGTGGCGGCGGTGGGACATCAGGGGGAGCTACTCTTAGTTCACGGTTGAATTATTAGTGAAGGTGAGGACGGTACAGGTGTGGGGAGGGAGAGTGGGTGGGGGAAGAAAGCTGCTGATGGCAAAGCAGCGAGAGAGGACAGGGCTGGGTTCCAGAGGAGCCACGGTGGCACCCTCTGAGTGGTCGCTTCTGGACTAGGGGATCCAGCTTAACAAGGGCTCCTTCGAAGTCACCCCTCAAGGGTTTCAGCGAGTTTGTGAACCCTGAAAACAGATGTGAAGTGTTGGATATATGTGTATATGCTGAGAGGAGGCTCTCAAATTTTCATCAGATTCTCAAAAGATATCATGAACCACCTGGGGAGAGAAGGTTCCATCCTTGGCTTCGACAGCCAAATGCAGGAGTCCGGAGATGCAGAGCGTAGGTCAGGTCTCTGTTTTCAGCACTTGCTCAACCAGCAAAAGCAGCAGGGTCGCTCTGGTTTACAAGTTGGGAAAGGTTGACATATAAAGTGCTGATAGAAGAAGGTGGGCACTGAAGTTTCTGGAAAACGTGTTATCATTGGCTAGAGAGCACCTTACGTGCTCACCTCTCCCCTCTAAGGCCTGGTGGCCACCTCCCTAGCCCTGGAGAATTTCACAGAGCCTGGACTCCCAGTCCATCCCTAGGGAGCCTTATTTGTGCTGCTGGGGAAGATGCCAACAGTCAAGACGTACGAGAAACAACCTCTGATATTCCTTCTATATAGCTGTGTCACATCCTGTGTTTTCCTTTCGTCTTTTCCTGGGACTTAGAAGTGGGCTTACTCCAGAAAATGATTTGCAGATGGTTTTGTTTTTCTGACTGGTTTATAAACACACACAGACATTTATACTCATCAATGGATGCAAAAATAATACTGGGGAAGCATCCTGGTTTTTCCCCCCAGACGTTTATATCCCACAAATAATGAAAAGCATGGAAGAAAAATGAGAAAATATAGTGCTATAGAAAAAAAGCCCACCACTTAAAAATGCACAACTAGGAGACAACCATTGTTGACATTTTGATACATATATCCAGGGATTTTCCTGAAGGTCTATGTGTGTATAATATGTAGTGTATAGTGTAAATGCATATATTTGAACATAAAAGGAATCATACTGTTCACACTATATTGCAATCTACTTTTAATTTAAAAATATGTGTATTTCATAAACGTGTTTTCACATTAAGGTATATACTTCTGTTTTATCATTTTTACTGGCTGTCCTGTCATCCATTACATCAGGGGTCCCCAACCCCTGGGACGGCGAGCAAGCAAGCGAAGCTTCATCTGCCTTTCCTCATCGCTTGCATTACTGCCTGAATCACCCCCCACCGCCCCACCCCCGGCCCTCCCATCCCCCCAGGCTATGGAAAAATTGTCTTCCATGAAACCGGTCCCTGGTGCCAAAAAGCTTGGGGACTGCTGCGTTACATGATACATCAGGATTTTTTTAACCCATCCTCAATTCAACCTCTGGGAAGTTGGGAGCTTTTTCCTATTATAAACAACATTGCATTGAATGTTCTTGCATGTACATCTTTGTGAACTTGTATGAGTATTTCTTTGAGCTAATTTCTTAGGAGTGGAATCCCAGGGTCCAGGAGAATTCATACTTATTTCCATATTGGCTCTCCAGGAAAATACCTTGCACCAGTATTCACTCCTACCCATAGTGCAAAGGAGCTTTTATTTCCTTGTTCTCACACACATACTGAGAATCGTCATTCTAGTGGCTTTATATGCTATTTGTGTTGTTTTAATTTGTAAGTCTTTGATTCCTAGTGAGATTAAATACTTTTAAAATATATTTATAGTCATTTGTGTTTCTTCTTGAACTCCCTATTCCTATCCTTGGCTTGCTTTTCTACCAGATCGTTCACGTTAATCTTTATTCTTGATTTGAAATCGTCCTGTATATTAAGTATATTACATTTGACTATATTACATTTGATTACATAGGACTCTTCCAACTGAACTAGGTTCAAGCATTACTCTACCTGGTCTTTGAAAATACCCAGTGCCTATTTCTCTTCAGCCCTGAATAGGGTGCAAATATTTTTCCAATGTCATTTGTCTTTTAAATGTATATATTTTATTCTATATATCGTATTTTAATTTTATTTTGCACGTATGCTTTCCCTTTAACAGGAAAGAAAATGGTCTTCAGCCAAACCACTGAAGTAAGAAATGCAAATCTCATTTGTTCTTTTTTTTTTTTAACATCTTTATTGGAGTATAATTGCTTTACAATGTTGTGTTAGTTTCTGCTGTATAACAAAGTGAATCAGCTATATGTATACACATATCCCCATATCCCCTCCGTCTTGCATCTCCCTTCCACCCTCCCTGTCCCACCCCTCTAGGTGGTCACAAAGCACCGAGCTGATCTCCCTGTGTTGTGCGGCTGCTTCCCACTAGCTATATACGATTACATCTTAATATTTTCTTTTGATTTCTTATTTCATGCTAGAAAGACCCTAGGTATCAAGATTTTATAAATATACTCATATTTTTCTAATTATGTATGAGTTAATTTTGGTCATGCAAATATTTAATACATTTGAAATGTATCCTGGCATCTTATGGGAGATAAAATATAATCTTTTCTCTAGAATATTTAGCAAATCTCCAACTGCCTACTCAGCATTCACTTTTGGATGTCCCTCAGAGACACCTCAGACTCATATATTTTCTTCTCCTTTCTTTCTTTAAATATTTTCCAGCTCATTAAATGATATTACTGTTCTGGATGGATACTGAGGCATCATTTTGATGCCTCCTCTTCTTCCTCCTTACCTGCATCCAACCACCAAGTCCTAGAAACCTCTAGATCCTCTCGCTTCTTCCTAGAGCCAACACCAGGCTGCCTGCACCTCCACCTGCACTAGTGCAAGGTGTCCCCACACCCATTCCCCTTCACCCCTAAACATTTGCCACACTGAAGAGACCTTTTAAATTAAAATCTAATCTTGTCTCTCCCTACTTAAAATCACCTACTGGCATTTCATTGTCTTTAAGAAGAAAAGCAAAGCCCTTAACCTGATCATCAAGACCTGGGAGGTCTGGCCCCATCTGGTCTTTCCAGGCTTTTCCTGGGCACCCCCATTGCTGTTTGATTCTTGAACACCCATGTCAGGCTCTTCTCAGTGAGGTTCTTGCCCCGGACCTCCTGCCTCGCAATCCCCTGTGCCTCCCCTGCCCCCCATACACATGCTGTAGCTGGAAAGTCTACCCCTAGGCTTTTGTTCAGGGTCCTTACCCTGATCGCAGGGTGCGGTAGGACTCTTCCAGTTGAAGGAGGTTCAAACGTCACTCTGACTGGGCTTTGACAACAACAAATGCCTGTCTCTAGTCAGCCCTGTTAATTTTTCAAACTGCAGGGGACCACAGACTATTTCATAAAGTTGTTAGGAGAGTTGCACTATTAATGTGTTCTACAGAACACTGATCAGATGAGATACTCCATGGAAAAACTGTGCCCCCCAAAATTGGGGACTTGCTACCTGCCATGTGGAGGTTCATAAAGAAGGCCCACGTATTAGAGGCACTTACAGTCAAGAATCTTGTTTGCCTTTGTTTATTTCCAAATATATTTGATCATATAACTTTTTTTTTTTTCCCTTAAAAAAGAACCTATTCTGAGAACTAGCATTCCAGGGGAGGGACTGATAAAAAGTTAGCTCTCATCATGTAAGGAATCATGGTGCCTCTGCTCTTTGAGTCGCTACCTTGGAACTAAATCCTCTTTCATTATAACTGAGGTTTAGCAAAATTTACTCTTGGCCAACTATTACGTGCTCAAAAGCTCCCTAATTTGACTGAGTGGAGCGAATTATGCAACTCATTGTTATCTAATTAGACAGGCCATCCAGTGTCACATTTACCTTTTGAGACTGGCTTTTTCAGTTGGCTCAAGACACTTCACTCTCAGGCCAGCAGACTAACTCTGGGAGGAGGTATGTGGGGAGCTCTGCCCTTCCTTGATGAATTTAGGCTTCTCCTTGAAAATACACTCCCTCCGGTCATCTGGACCCAGAGAGGTTCCCTCTCTTCAACCCCTGCGGGCCTTCTACACAGCTGTCCCCTTAAGACCTGGCCTGCATCCTGTCCATTTTTCAGTTTTTAACTTATTTTGTGTCCACTCTTGTCTCTGAGGCTTTATAATTCTGCCACCTAGAATTACTTGGCTCAGGCAGGACTAGTAGAGGGAAAGAAAGGATGCCCTCACGCAACATGAATTCTCCAGGACTTGCTTTGTTTCTACCTGAAATCATAGGCTGGAGATTACTGTACTCCAACAGGGAAGCCCGAAGTTCTTTCAGGCCCGTTGCCATGGCCACTAGAACAGTAGTCCAAACGGGACATCAGTGACCCATTGCTCTCTCACCATAGCAGAAAGTCTATATGCATTATTAAAAGTCAAATAATGTTATATTTCCCCTCTGTTTTCTAACTCAGCTACTTTTCAATATTTGTCTTTTAGTTCACAAGAGAGTGTTCTACAATTTCCAGCTCATTTTCATGGGCAAATGCCATCAATGTTTTATTCTCACTGAGATTTTTAATTTGCATTTCTTTGATGTTGAGCATCTGTCATGTAATTATTGACCATTCATATGTCTTACCTTGGGAAGGGTCTTTTCAAATCTTCTGCCCATTTTTTTAAAAAATTGGATTTTTGTCATATTACTGAGGTGTAAGAATTATTTACATATTCTAGATATAAATCCTTTGTCAGATAAACATTTCGCTCATCCATTCTTTTTTTTTTTTTTTTCCCAGCAGGACATCCATGCATTCTTAATGGCATTTTTGTGGGGAGCAAGTGCTTTTATTTTTGGTGATCTCTGATTTATCAATTTTTTTCTTTTTTAGTTTGTTCTTTCTTTGCCTACCTTATGATGATGACACTTTATCCAATGTTTTCTTCTAGCATTTTTTAAAATAGATTTTGCCTTTAGGTTTAGGTTTTGAGTTAATTTTTTTGTGTGTGTATGATGTGACTTAAGGATGGAAGTTTACTTTTTTCCCCATATGAGTATCCAGTTATCCTAACATCCTAGCTAATGGAATTCATTAGCACATTTTTAAGGAAACTGTTGACTGTGTATATGTCTTTTTCTTCCTTTGGCTGTTTTTTCAAAATCAAACTTTTTATTTTGAGATAATTGAAACTTCAGACTTCATAAGCTATCTTAAGAAGTCACACAGAGGGATCCAGTATACCGTTTAACCACTTACCCCAATGGTAACACGCTGTACAACTATAGTACAATATCACACCCAGGATACTAACATTGATACAGTCAAGATGCAGAACATTTTCATCACAAGGTTTCCTCATGCTTCCCTTTTATAGCCACACCCATTTCTCCTCCACCACAGGAAGCTTTCCTCTTAATCCCTGGAAACCACTAATCTGTTCTGCATCTTTATAATTTTGGTATTCCAAGAATGTTTTATAAATGGAATCATATAGCATGTAACCTTTTGTGTTTTTTTTTCGCTTAGCATAATTCTCTGGAGATTCATCCAGATCATTATGTGTATCAAGTTTCTTCCTTTTTATTGCTGAGCTGCGTTCCATGATATGAATATACCACAGTTTGTTTAACTATCCCCCTGTTGAAAGAAATCTGGGTTCTTTCCAATTTTGAACTATTATGAAGAAAGCTGCTGTAAACCTTCATTTACAGGTTTTTGTGTGAATATAAGTTTTTATTTTTTCTGGAACAGTTGCCCAGGAGTTCAAATGCTGGGTCATATGGTAGTTGATGTTTAGTTTTCCAAACTATGCCAGAATGTTTCCAGAGTGGCTTAACCATTTTCCCTTCCCATCAACAATGTATAGTGATCCAGTTTCTCTCTATACTTGCCAGCATTTTGTGTTGCCTTCATTTTTAATTTTAGCCATTTTGATAATGTGTTTAGTGATATCTTGTGGTTTTGATTTGAATTTCCCTAATTGTAAATGATATTGGACGTCTTTTCATGTGATTATTCGACATCTGTACATCCTCTTTGGCGAAACGTCTCTTCATGTCCTTTGTCCATTTTCTAATCGTACCCCATCATATCAAGGCTACATACTATAAGTATGATTTCTGATCATTGATGTTGACCGTAATCACCTGAGGAAGTGTTTATCAAGATTTTCCCCTATAATGTTACTCTTTTCCCCTCTTTGCATACTTTACTCTTTGAAAGAAGGTTACTATGTGTGGACCACACTTAAGGAATCGGGAGTTTTTCTTTCCCGCTTTGAGGGTAGAGTAGCTACGTAAACTATGTGAAATTCTTCTGTAGGAGAGATTTGTCTGTTTTCCCCCACTTATTTGATCATTTATTTATATCACTGTGGACTTGTGGATATTTATTTTATACTTTGAGTTATAATCCAACATATTTTTATTTATTTTGTGGCTCAAAATGTTCCAGATTTGGACACTGAGAGTTCTTTCATTTGGGTTTCTGTGTCCCTTTGACATACCCCATTGTTGTTGGTGGAGAGTGTGTGTGTGTGTGTGTGTGTGTGTGTGTGTGTGTGTGTGTGTGTGTATGAACACTTACATGCTTTCTGGCACTGCAAGAAGCTCCAGTCTTATCTTGTGTATTTCCTGCTCCAGTCTTGAATCAGCCATCTCTTCAAGGAGACTTGGTTCTTTTTATTGGAGAATGATACTGGAAACCAAGATCTGGGCACTAGCTATGCTCATTGTTCATGGGATGTCATTGCTCCTAGATCCTCTCAGCTGCCATAGCAAGGGAATGTGTGTGTATACTAACCCATGTGTCTATAAATATTGCCATATGTAACCATCTATATCTAAATAAAGCTAAACATGAATTTATACTAAATTTTCCAACTCTGTTCCATTATTACATGTATCATTCCAGCCTTCTCTCCTGTTTATCTGTAAATTCCCACACCAACAACAAGATTCCTGGCTCCTACCATCCAACATCCTTTTACTTACTTGCTTAATTCCTATATACATGTAGAGCAGTATCAGAATTCATAACTTGTATCCTTATGGGAAGCAACTTTATAAACTAGACTACAGTGCTGGTGTATACATCTTTCGGCCTTCAGTCCTACCAACTCTACTCGTTCCAAAGTCACTTAGGTCAGCACTGCCCTGCATCCAGCAGTGAGGTTGTTTCATACATTTGTAAGTACTGTTAGATTATTTTTTCACAGTCTGCATCCATTTTTTAAAAAATTTTACATCTTTATTGGAGTATAATTGCTTTACACTGTTGTGTTAGTTCTTGATGTACAACAAAGTAAATCAGCTATATGTACACATATATCCCCATATCCCCTCCCTCTTGAGCCTCCCTCCCACCCTCCCTATCCCACCCCTCTAGGTCGTCTCAAAGCACCGAGCTGATCTCCCTGTGCTATGCAAGCTTCCCACTAGCCATCCATTTTACATTTGGTAGGTTATATATGTCAACGATACTCTCTCACTTTGTCCCAGCTTCCCCTTCCCCCTCTGTGTCCTCAAGTCCGTTCTCTACCTCTGCGTCTTTATTCCTGCCCTGCCACTAGGTTCATCAGTACTGTTTTTTTAGATTCCTTGTATATGCGTTAGCATACGGTATTTGTTTTTCTCTTTCTGACTTACTTCACTCTATATGACAGGCTCTAAGTCCATCCACCTCATTACAAATAACTCAGTTTCGTTTCTTTTCATGGCTGAGTAATATTCCATTGTATATATGTGCCACATCTTCTTTATCCATTCATCTGTCGATGGACACTTAGGTTGCTTCCATGTCCTGGCTATTGTAAAGAGTGCTGTAATGAACATTGTGGTACATGTATCTTTTTGAATTATGGTTTTCTCAGGGTATATGCCCAGTAGCGGGATTGCTGGCTCATATGATAGTTCTGTTTTTAGTTTTCTAAGGAACCTCCTTACTGTTCTCCATAGTGGCTGTATCAATTTACATTCCCACCAACAGTGCAGGAGGGTTCCCTGTTCTCCACACCCTCTCCAGCATTTAGATTTTTTGATGATGACCATTCTGACTGGTGTGAGGTGATACCTCATTGTGGTTTTGCTTTGCATTTCTCTAATGATTAGTGATGTTGAACAGTTTTTCATGTGTTTGCTGGCAATCTTTATGTCTTCTCTGGAGAAATGTCTATTTAGGTCTCCCAACCATTTTTGGATTGGGTTGTTTGTTTTTTTGATATTGAGCTGCATGAGCTGCTTGTATATTTTGGAGATTAATCCTTTGCCAGTTGCTTCGTTTGCAAATATTTTCTTCCATCGTGAGATTTGTCTTTTTGTCTTGTTTACGGTTTCCTTTGCTGTGCAAAAGCTTTTAAGTTTCATTAGGTCCCATTTGTTTTTTTTTGTTTTTATTTCCATTTCTCTAGGAGGTGGGTCCAAAAGGATCTGCTGAGATTTATGTCATAGGGTCCTCTGCCTATGTTTTCCTCTAAGAGTTTTATAGTGTCTGGTCTTACATTTAGATGTTTAATCCATTTTGAGTTTATTTTTCTGTATGGTGTTAGGGAGTGTTCTAATTTCATTCTTTTACATGTAGCTGTCCAGTCTTCCCAGCACCACTTATTGAAGAGACTGGCTTTTCTCCATTGTATATCCTTGCCTCCTTTGTCATAGATAAGTTGACCATAGGTGCATGGTTTTATCTCTGGGCTTTCTATCCTGCTCCATTGATCTATATTTCTGTTTTTGTGCCAGTACCATACTGTCTTGATTACTGTAGCTTTATAGTATAGTCTGAAGTCAGGGAGCCTGATTCTTCCAACTCTGTTTTTCTTTCTCAAGATTGCTTTGGCTCACAGTCTGCATTCTTTCCTGGGACCTTCCAACTAGAGTGGTTTTGTTTTTGTTTTTCCTATAGAAGTACAGTTTCTCAAGCACCATTTGTTGAAAAGGCTATCTTTCCTTCATTGAATTGCTTTTAAACCTTTGTCAAAAATCAGTTGGCCATATTTGTGTGGGTCTGGTTGGATTCTGTATTGTTTTTCATTGATCTATGTATCTGTTCCTCTGTCAATACTACTCAGTCTTGATTGCTGCAGTTATGTAATAACTATTGAAATCAGGCAGAATGATTCTTCTCAATTACTCTTTTTCTTTCAACACTGTTTCACCTATACTAGTGTCTTTGCTTTTTCATATAAATTTTAGAATAATCTTGTCTATATTTACAAAAGATTTTGATGAGGTATTAATAAGAATTGTATTAAACCTGTATATTAATTTGGGAAGAATTGATATCTTTACTATTTGGAGTCTTCTAGTCCATGAACACAGTATGACACTCCATTTATTTAGATCTTTGATTTCTTCATCAGCATTTTGTAGTTTTCAGCATGTAACTCCTATACATGTACAACTAAATATTTCTCTCTTTTTGAGTGATTACAAATAGAATTGCAGTTTGGTGTGCACATGTTCAATGCTAGTGTGTAGATATACAACTGATTTTTGTATGTTTATCTTGTATCCTCTGACTTTGATGAACTTACTAGTTTTAGGATTCTGGGGGGGTAGATTCCTTGTGATTTTATGCATAGGTAGGTATGTCTTCTGAAATTAGGGACAGTTTTATTTCTTCCTTTCTGATATGTATAAATTTTATTTCCTTTTATTGTCTTATTACATTGGCTAGAACTCCTCACACTAGTTTGAGTAAGAGTGGTGATAGCAGACATCCTTGCTTTGTTCCCAGTCATAGGGGAAAAGCATTCAGTCTTTCACCATTAAGTATAATGTTAGCTATATAGGGATTTTTAGATTTTTTTTTAAATCAAATTGAGGAAGTTACTCTCCATTCCTTGCTTGCTGATAGCTTTAGTTATGAATGGGTGTTGAATTTTGCCAGGTGCTTTTTCTGCGTCAATTGATATCAGTATATGATTTTTCTTCTTTAACATATTATTATGATGGATTATATTGATCAATTTTCAAATATTGAATTAGTCTTGCCTTGCTGGAATAAAACCCACTTGGTCATAGTGTATAATTCTTTTTATATATTGCTGAATCCTGGCCTCTAATATTTTGTTCAGAGTTTTTGTGTCTGTATTCATGAGGGATATTCGTCTGTAGTTTTCTCTCTCTCTCTCTTTTAATATTATCTTTGACAATATTGAATTTTTCACATCTAGAAATTCCATTTGGTTTTTTTTTAATATCTTCCATTTTTATCCTCATTTTCCCCATGTTTTCCTTCACATTTTGAACAAATGTCTTGTTTACTCACCATCATCTGTTACTTCTGGACCTCTGTCTTTTGACTGATTTTCCTTCTGGTTATAGGTCCCATGTTCTTGCTTTTTTTTTTGTACATCTGATATTTTTTTGTTTGAATGCTGGTCATTGTGAGTTAAGTTGTTGAGTGATTGGATATCTTTTAAAAGTGCTGGCCTTTTTTGTGGCAGGTAGGTAAGTTACTTGCTGACCTGATTGATCCTTTCAAGGTTTTTTTTTGTATTTTGGAGTCTCTAGTAGCCTTTAGGGATAGTTATGTCCTACTACTGAGGTGTGACCTTTTCCTCCCATAATGCACTGGGTGGCCAATGAAATGTCTGCATTCCAACCTGTGAGAGTTTGAATACTTCCCAGTCCTCTGTGAGCTTTGGGAACTGTTCATCTTTCCTCTTGTTTGCCATGCCTGTGGAGTTCCAACCTACTCATACACAGTATTCAGCAACAAACTCAGGGATGCATTATATCTCTGATGCTCCTTTTCTGAGTGGCTCTACCTTCTGTAGTGGTCTGTCCTACAAATTACAGCTACCTCAGCCTCCACAAATTCCAGTTACTCCCCACATTTCAGTGAAACCATTGTGTTTTAAATTGGTTCAGAATTTAGAATGCCAGAGTGGTTATGGTACTCAGCTGTTCGTTTGTCTCCTCTTAGCAATCACAGCCATGCACTGCCTGTTGTCTAATGTCTTAAAGTGTTTTTTTAAATATATATTTTGTCCACATGTGTAATTACTTACAGTGGGAGGGCAAGACAGGTCCCAGTTGCTCCATTGTGGCAGAACTTCCAAGTAAGTCATTAGATTCATTTCATCTAGAATAAAATGCTTGTGAAGTATGAAGGAGTTATACTTACATTACCCATTCCAGTGCGTGGCACATAATAGGCTTAGATTTAATACTAGGTATTATGATTATAATGATTTTCATTGATATCATTTGGTGTGGGCTCTGTTAACCCAAGGATATACTGACAGCAGAGACTTCTGACTTATCTTTTTCATTTTAATTTATCTGAGGAAAGCATACCGAATTAAACTGTACACTTGTAAATTGGCATAAATATTACCAAAGCTGATACCTACTATACAGATGGCCTCTTAGAAAGTAGTAGATTGAAAAGCAATAGGAAAAGGTTTAAAGTTCAGACTTTGATTTCCAGCCTTAGTCAAGTAGAAATTTCATTTTGTATTCTCTTTACAAATGTTATTCAAGCACAACGGTGATTCAAAATTAACTGATTTTCCCCACTCAAATAAAAAAGTAAGCAACTCAACGAAAAAGTCATCTGGCTTAAGCCAGCAAAAGCATAAAGATTTATTGAGTATTATTAAGTATTATTAAGTACTTTTTATTATTTACTATATTTATTAAGTATTTATGAGTGGAGAAAGGTGATATAATGTACTAAGAACTCTTCTACTAAAATTAACTAGAATGCATATTGCTTGGAGATGGAATGGTGAGGTGTTGAAATGTATGTAAGAACATAATACTCCTAATACAGGGAAGCATAAATGAAACCAAAATTAGTCTCTATAATTCTTAATAAACCTTCAGTTACCTTGCAAAGTGCATGAGCACCGTGAGGCAGAGAAGAGCAATCCTCTTTGGAAGTCTTCTGGTTGGAAGTTTCCTTGGGTGGCCCCATCATCGGAATCACCCCATATGCTCACCACCAGCATGTGACACCGTGAAGTCCTCAGCTGCAAGCCAGTTGGGGGTAACTGATTCAAATAGAAGTGTAGGCATGTTAGTTTGTAAAATGGGCCAACAGAGTCAATCTAAAGGTATCTGTGAACTGTGCATTGCTCCACGGTTCCTCCAGAGCACATATGCTGTGGAAATAGCTGCTAGCTATTTGGGCTCCTGACTGGCATGGAGTTTTATCATAAACTAATGTCATTGAATCCCAAGTATAGCTCTAAGAACACTGTGGTGATGAAAGCCAGACTGGGATAGGTTTGGGACCCTCTCTGGGCCATGGTTCTTTGGTTCCTGGGTCTTAGATATTTGATGAATGTCTACAGAAAAAGTTCGTCCTATTTTCTCCTGCCGTTCTCTATTCCTACCAAGTCCTTCCAATCCAGTGAGTCCCAAGAAGAGATAAATCTGAGGATCTTAGACTTCTCTCAACTATATTAGAGCCACTTAGAGGTCTAAGAGCCAAAACATGTATTAGGGCTGCTCTGAACTTGAACTTGGCATTTACATCCCTAGGGAAGCTCTGGACCAGAGCAGGACTGGGTGGGCTGGACTGACAGCTCTAGAACTGCCCAAAATTTAGGGAATTAAAAGGGTTTGCCACTGACATTAAACTTCTGAAGCAGGGTGGGGCTTTTGAGTTTTGCTAGGCTATAGAAGTAGGGAGAAGTCAGGCCATTTCTGTAGCTATTGCTGAAAAGGTAACAGAGCATCTTATTTCAGAATTTGCAGTATTCAGATTGCCAGGAAAAGAAAGCTATTGTTTAGTAAATACCTCCATTAAGCTTGTCTTCCTAAATGGATGGAAAGCAGTACTGATGTGTGTATTTGTCAAGGCCTTTGAGTTCATCCTTTTATTGCTTCTCAGCACGTTCCTGTTTATATGTCTCTTCAACTAGTCTACCGTGTAATGCCATTTGTAATAGTTTAGTCTATGCCCTTTTCCAGTCAGAGTGATTGCCCCATTAATAGACAGAAAACCTTTGAAAGAGGTTAGTAAGAGGCAATCAATTTCATGTCTTTCGTATTGATATAAATGACTATATTTATTGCAGGAAACAAATTCGCTTAGACACTACTGAATTATAAGCAATCTAGTAGGACCTAGACGTAGTAAATGTTTTATTTGACAGATTTTACTTTAAAAATAAAACAGTCCGCTGCCAGGTATGAAAAAAGTGTGAAGTGAAACAGACGTGAACCATTTTAGTTTGAGATTCTGCCTCGAAAATGGTCTGTGAGTGACATATGGTGGTTTTATAAACACGAGGTAAACCAATGGCAGACAGAAAAGCTCTTTAATACTAATTAAGTAAGCCTGGAAGTAATTACCCAAGTGTACACTGAAATATTGCCTTTGAAAATGGACAGAATATTTGATTTTGCTCTTTTGTTTTAGTCGATGACTATAGCAATGCTAGGAATTTAAAAAATATATATATATCACTTTTTACATTTATCTAAGCAAATGGAGGTATATTTAAAGTTTTCTTTTTCTCAGTTTTACACTTTTAAGAAAGATTGCCTCAATTTGAAGTATCCTCTCTTCAGCTTCGATGTGATATCTTTAAGAGGTGTACCCGTTTTGTATTGACTCATACACACGCTTTAAAATCACACAAAGATGGCTTCGTTTGTGTAACTTCTACTAACAAGCTATTTCTTGTAAGTTGGTCTTTGGACCACAGTGATATCAGCCCATGTTCTGGTTTGTTAGTTTAAACTAGGCTTTCTCTGAGGGGATCAAGGATGCCCACAAATGTTGGGTGTAGCAGCGTCAGGAGCCCCAGGTCACGGTTTTCATTATGGGGGAAGGACGGACGGACTGGAGCAGATGTGAGCTTCCCTCGGGGACCATTTCCCAGGGGAGATTATTTCAGGACTGGACTCACCCCAGACATCACAACTGTCATTCCTTAGGGGGCCCTGATGTTCTCCCTCAGCATTTCAATCCCTCCCAGAAGCATTTCCAGGGATTTGGAAAGAGGAGTACATTTTCATAATTGACTCAGGCTAGGCACACGTCTGTGACCTAGAACTATCCAGAAAATAGTCAAATGCCCAGGCTTACACAATCAAACACTTAGCTACAAAAAGAAAAGAACCATAAACTGTGAGTTCTTTGGCTTTCCGGAGTTTCAGAAAAACAAATAAGAAGATTCAGCTGACTAAATCCAAAACAAAATATATTTCTTTAGTAAAATCAGGAGCCCAAGTTTGTTTTTCCGATAAACTTCAAAAGGTTTATTCAGATATGGGAATCAGCTTCAGATAATGAATTCAAAAGATTAAAGGAGATTCTTTTTACCGGTGCCATTTCTTTTTCTTTTTTAAGCTTTACTTAAGTAAAGGATCCCTTGTCTGGAATTCTGGGCGAGTTCTGCACTTTATACAAACAGCCAGTTGGGCTGCATTGCAGGAGATCATGACCCCAGCCTTAGATCTTTGCTGAGCTGGAGAAGTGACGGGGGACAGAGCCGCTGGGGCAGCTAGCCTGGCTCACTGCCGCTTTTCTTCATCTCCTTAGGTGAAGAGTGTGACATCGACATCAACGAATGTGACAGTAACCCCTGCCATCACGCCGGTACCTGCCTGGACCAGCCCAATGGTTATACATGCCACTGCCCACGTGGCTGGGTGGGAGCAAACTGCGAAATCCGTGAGTATTCTGCCGCTCAGCCACTGTGACTTACCGTTACATTTTCATTCAATGAGAAGAGGATGCGCCAGCCCCACAGCACTCACAGGTGAGGCAGTGAGGCCCAAGGGGTACCCTGAGACCCCCGTGCCTCCCGGATCCCAGTTGAGGACTTTGGTTCACTGTGTTATGCTGCTTCCCTCCTTCCTGAGTCTGAATCCAGCCTTTCCACCAGGATGAGAATATGCAGATGTCATCCAGAGTTCGCGGCTGCTAAGACAGCCAAAAATGTGCTTAGCAGAGAAGCATTAGAATCGCATCAGAAAAGAGAGTCTTTGTGTTGAAAGCATTAAAAAAAAACCACACAGAATGTAAATTCACTTCGCATTTTTTGTCTTCAAGTGTCTTCAAACGTATTAGGTTCCATCAATTGCCTGGAGAAAAGTTCCGTGAGGATGAGCGCATGAAAGAAACTCTGGAAAATACTTTGAGCTGCTTAGAGCGAGGTGTTCTCTACAGATGGACTCACAGAAGTTTGACAATGTCAGGATCAGGATTTTATATGTTGAAATCATGTATCTGCTAGGACTGAGGTGAAAATGAGAACTGCCCTGGAATTGGGTTTTCATTGTTTTGTAAATCGCTAAAAGCTCAGCGTTGAAGTGTGTTTTCTTCCCATTTAAATTAGTCAGGGTCGTTGGGTTGGGCTGTGTCATCAAATCTCCCTCCTGGGCCCTCTCGCCCACTCTCTTACCCTTCATCAGGCAAAGACAGTTCATCTGCTATGTGAGTTTGGAAGGAGACAGCTCAGTGTACACAGCCCTGTCTGTCTGTCTGCCTCTTGGGCTGGCCTGTCTGCTGCCTCTACTCCTCCACGCTGTACATGTTTCAAGAACAGGCCCCTCACTGGTGGTCCAGCACCGCCTATGACTGCACGGGCTTGTCTAATTCTCGGTGTGTGTCTCAAGTGGGGCATGGCCAGTAACAGGAAACCTTCTTATCCACACATATGGACCATATTCTTCAGCATCAACTTGACCAGTAATGAAGGTGTCGTTTGGGCTCCCGTCTGCTCACTCTTTGTCTTTCATCTTGGCTCAGGACTTGAGAGAGGAAGAGAGTAATTCCTTTTAGGTCTCCCGCTCGTCCTTTCCAAGTACCCCTATACAGAAAGGTTTTAGGACCAACTGAAACACTCTATTGTTGAAGAAAGGGAAGGAAAGGGATTCCAATGGTACAGATGCTCAGGGCTGTGAACTGATGCAGGATGTTAAGACTAAAGGAGGTATAGGATGTTAAGCCCAGTCTGGTGAGATCAGTTGGTGGCAAGGATCCCGGATTTGGGCCAACAGGACCTCGGTTCTCGCCCCGGCTGTGGCACTTACGGTGTGGCTACATTTAGTTGTGCTGGGTCTCAGTGTACTTATCCGTAAAATAGGACCAGTTTTCGTTATAAAATTTGATAATTCTGTGAAATGACAGATTTCACGCCTTGGGGCAGAGGAATATCTATGTATAATTTTAAAATCCTCGGTGTGAAGAAGTCAGGAACACAGGGGATGCCCTTAAGAAGTTTTGAAGTAAAATCTTATAACTATAAAAAAAAATCTAGCTTTACTTCCTTCTGGTGATGGATAAGATAGGCAAAAGATATACAAGGATGGAATAATAAGGACAAAAGTTGGCTTCGTGGTCTAGCTCCGTCATGGACAAATGTACCTCAGCCTTGTCTTCCTCACTTGTAAAATGGTGATAGAAAAGTTGCTGTGAGGCTTAACGGAGGCAAATTAGTGCAGATCTCTGCTACACAGTAGGCACTAAATAAGTGTTAGCTGCTGCTTCTCTTTCCTTCTGCGCCACTGTAGCCCTTATACTATGAGCTACTCCTGGCAAACACTAGCCTTTGGCACTTTTCAGAGGGCACAGGCCACTCTGAGCAGCTGGGTGTGATGGGACCCATCACACATCTCAGCACACACCTGGGTTCTCTGTTCGCCCAGAGTAGCACTTGCCATTTGATGATCTCATTTGCACCCCTCCATTCAGCCAAAGGTGTTAAAATAAATGTCATCACAGATTAGGCTCTACTGGGTCCCCATGTTGGATGCTTCCATCCTTGACCTGAGCATAAGAATGGAGAATAAGCATATAAGGTTTGTGATAACACACAGATGGAGCTGGTGGCCAGTGCCAAGAGAAATGGATCTGGATCAATGGAATGGATTCAAAGCAGAAGTGGAAGCAGAGTTTGGACTGTCAGTGGGCAGAGAAGATATAAGAGGTCTCCTGTCCTGTATGAGCCATGGGACCTATGGCTCTGAGGTTCCTTTCTAACCCTGAACATCTGTGATCTTCTGAAGTGGCTAGAAACCAAGAGGAGGGTGCCTGAATGACACAAGGTCAGGTTGGTAAGTCTCAACAGGAAAGCTCAGATGAAGCAGAGAAGAGGGAGAACTGCGGCCCATGTAGCTCCATAGCATGGTGGGCTCCAAGTTGTCAAAGGCAGTAATGGGGCTTCCCACCAGCCTGACCTCTGCTTCCTGAGGCCATTCACCTGCCCTCCTTTCTTGTTCACTACACTTTAGTCACATTGTCCTCCTTTCCCTTCTTTGAGCAGGTCCCATTTATTCCTGCCATCAGGGCCTTTGCCTGTGCTGTTCCCCATGCCTGGCGCTCTCTTCCTTGCGATTTTAGCACAGCTGTCTCCTTCTCAGCTTTTAGGTCTCAGCTTGAACGTCACCTTCTCAGATGCCTTCCCTGACCACCTGTGTTTGTTTCCTACTGCGGCTGCAACGAATTAGCACAGATTTCATGGCTTGAAACATAACATGACTGTCTTCCTTCTGGAGTTTCTAAAGAACCTTCTTCTTTGCCTTCTCCAACTTCTAGAGGCTGCCTACCTTCCTTGGCTCGTGGCCCCTTCCTCCATCTTCAAAGCCAGCAATCACGTCTCTCTGACTCCTGCTTCCATTGTCACATTTCCTTCTCCAGATCTCTCATATCCCTCTTTCACTTATAAGGGCTCCGGTGATTACTTTGGGCCCATGAAGGTAATTTAGGATAACCTATCCATCTCAAGACCGTCAGCTTAATCTCATCTGCAGAGTTCCTTTTGCCGTGTAAGGTAGCATAATCAAAGATTCTGGGGAATAGTATGTGTCCATCTTTGGGAGACCATTATTTGGCCTACCATAGCACCTTATCAGCAGTGTTTCATTACTCCCATTTGTTCTTAAAAATTGTAACATTTGGAGATGATTTAGCATTACTTCTTTTCTGTTACAGCATCGTCCTAATCATTGTAATAGGTATTCGCATAAACATAACTTAAACTGATTAAAGGGGCAGGATTTGGTGAATAGAATGGGTGCGGCTCTTAAGAACAGGGATCTGGGTTGCTCCTGCCACCCAGCCAATCACCAGGCAGGAGGAAGGTCATTTTATCTCTCTGGAGCTCAGTCTCTTCATCCCTAAAATGAAGGATTAAATAAAATGGTTAGTTTTCTTCCTTCCAGCCCTAGAATTGTTGGATTCACCCTCCAAGTAGCGTCATACTCTGCCAGGAAGCACAGATTATAATAAGGCAGGCGTTTCCTATTGCACGTGGAAAAGAGAAATTCAGAAATTCATAGAATACGTGTGTGATACTCGCAAACACACGCTGAAGAGTTCGTGCAGATTCCAGTGAAGAAAGGGCTCTGCATGTGGAAATGAGTCTACTTTGTCATCAGCCAACACTAGATTCAGAAACCTCAATGGGATTTACATGCAAATTAACACCATTTTAGTGGTTCCATGCCTCGCATTCCTAACGTTTACCCTAATAATGGATAGTTTTTAGAAATTTGCCCTTTAGAGTTATTATCTGGCCCCCAATCAGTAATAAGAAGCAGAAGTCTAGCAGACCACACGTATTTATCAAAACCATCAAAAACATTGATCCAGAACTATCCTAAAAGGATCATGAGAGTAGCTATGATGTGTTTTTTGTTTGTTTGTTTTTTTGCGGTATGTGGACCTCTCACTGCTGTGGCCTCTCCCGTTGCGGAGCACAGGCTCCGGACACGCAGGCTCGGCGGCCATGGCTCACGGGCCCAGCCGCTCCGCGGCATGTGGGATCTTCCCGGACCGGGGCACCAACCCGTCTCCCCTGCGTCGGCAGGCGGACTCTCAACCACTGCGCCACCAGGGAAGCCCAGCTGTGATGTTTTATACATATTCTGAGACGAATGCAAACCCTAAGTTCTAGAAACTAACAAAACAAGCCTGCTGAAATTTTAATTCTGACACTTGTTCTTAACCACCTTTGGACTGATCAAAAAATTTGGGGAGGATTTTAATAAAACTTTTGCCTTCCTAAAATCGAAGTCTAAAATTCAAAATTCTTATAATTCTCTACATAGTGGAATGTTTTGTATCATTTGTGTTGGAGCTCTAAGGTCTATACAGTTAGAGTTACAGACAGTCCTGCTGACTGAGAGTTGGCTAGTTCTATATACGGAGCAGTTGAATCTATGGTTAAACTATTGAATTAATGACATTCTGCAGTTGAGAAATAGGGGAACAGGGCATCTTGGATTTATGCATTCAATGAATAACCAAGGCCCTCTTATTGTCAGATGTTAAGCATAGTGCCCAGGATATAAAGATTAATGAAACAGCTCTTGCCTTCTCCTCATCCAAGGGTGGGTCTTCATATGTGACAGGAGTTGCTGTGAGACTTCGTGCAGGTAGCTCCAGGAACCCAGGGACGGAGCACAGTTGGATGTCTGGGGCTTCTTCTTCCCAAAATGCATGGAATTTAATAATGCTTGAAGAAACCCATCAAACAGTTATGTTATATGAGCAGTCCTTATCGTACAAATAGATTCGGATCTTTTGTTGTCATTTTTGTGTAAACCAGGATTTTTAAAAAACAAAACTAATTTGGGATTAACATACACACACTGCTGTATATAAAATAGATAACCAACAAGGACCTACTTTATAGCACAGGGAACTATACTCAATATTTTGTAATAAGCTATAAGGGAAAAGAATCTGAAAAAGAATATATATATGTACATATATATATATACACACACACATATATATACATAAAACTGAATCACTGTGCTGTACACCTGAAACTAACACAACATTGTAAATCAATTATACTTCAATAAAAAAGAAAACAAACAAAATAAAATTAATTAATCTTCCTCCCCATGGAGACTCCCCACTTCACTCCCCAAAGGTAACAACTGTTACCCATTTATTGTGGATTCTTCCAGATGCTTTCAGTCACTGTATAAAGTCCCATTTTTTCCCGTACAAATGGGACTATTCTGTACATACTGTTCAGCATCTTGCTTAGTAATAGATCTTGAGTGTTTATCCATGTTGGCTTATGCAGATCTTCCTCAATTTTTTTAACACCAGACAGTATTTCCATTTTTTAGATGCTCTATTATTTATTTAATCATACCCCTATTGATAGATAACTCATTTTCAGGTTTTTGGTATTAAAAACAGCAGTAGAGTGAAAATTCTTATATATTCTTGTGTGAGAATATCAGTAGGATAAATTCTTGAAAAGGAATAGTCAAATTAAGGGGTTCTTGAATTTTTCATGAGCATTTATTTATATATTGGCTCTTTGCCAATAAAACTTTTCCTCTTGGAAGCAATGGTGTTGGGGGTTGAAGTTGACTCACAAGTCCCACTTAATCCACAATTACCTTACTAAATTCTTTGAACACCAAGGCTGCATCCTCCACTGACCTCTTGGGAAGCGATCGTGGCTAGATGTGGGGAAGCAGCCTGTTTACGGGAAGGACATTACTGTGGACTTGTGCGGTCCTGGTTTTGAATCCCAGCTCAGGTAGTTACTCCTGGTAAACAAGAGCTCTGAGCCACAGGCCTTGATAAATGGGGTAATACCTGTGAATAACATAGTGCAGTATAGTGCCTGGTTCACAGTAAGTGCTCAGTAAATGGTTGCCTTAGTTGCTATCATCAGTTGTCACTCTCTGAGCAGTGAGCAGCCTCTGGGTGTCTATTCAAAGTGAAATTTCCCCGCCTCTGGTGGAATATTGATAAATTAGATGTTTTTGAGATAACTTCTGATTTTCTAAACATACTGAATATTTTAGGATAACAGGCATTCTGTAGATATGTAGTTTTATTGATGTAATTAGACCTTGACTTTTCTGTTGCAAGGTAGATACAGGTATCCCATGAGGGGAATCTTCATCCTCCCTTCCTGAAGGGTCCTGATGGATGCATATAGCAGAGAGAAGTGTTTCTCAGGCCTTTTGACTGCAACCCACAGTAAGGAATATACTTTGCATTTTGATGCGGCACATGGCATGCAGTGTCTCTCCCACACACACAAAACATGAAGCAGTACTTACTTTACAAGTGTGACACGCTTTTATATGGTTTTCTAAACTTTTTTTTCTAATGCAGTCTGGCCCCAATACAATGACTTCCACATTGTGCAGTATGGAAAACATTACTTATTAAGTGTTTAGAGCCAAAGTGTGTGGTTCAGATTCAGGTTCTGCCACTTATTACATGTGGAAACCTGGGCAAGATTCTTTTCCCTTATAGGTTATTACAAAATTTTGAGTATAGCTCCCTGTGGTATACAGTAGGTCCTTGTTGGTTATCTATTTTATATATAGCAGTGTGTATATGTTAATTCCAAATGAGTTTTATTTTTTAAAAATCCTAGTTTATGCCAGAATGAGAACCAAAGAACCGAATCTATTTGTACAATAAAGACTGCTCATATAACATAACTGTTTTCATGGGTTTCTTCAAGCATTATTAAATTCCACGCATTTTGGGAAGAAGAAACCCAAGACAACCAACTTTGCTCCTTCCCTGGCTTCTTTGGAGTCCCAGCTGCTTCTTGTATAAAAGGGAGATAGTAACAATGTCCCCTTCGGAGCATCGTACGAGGAATAAAGGACCTAACACACTTAGAATACTGTTCAGCACACATTGAACTCTCAATAACCGTTTGCTTTTATTAACCAAAATGCTGAACAAAATAATACAACTGTCTATTTGATGTCGCCCCTCGGGTGTCTTAAAGGCACTTCCAATTCAGCATGTACAAAACAAAACTCATGAGCTTCCACTCAAACCTGGTTGTCTTGCCGTGTCCCCTGCTTGCCTCCGGCACTTCATCCGTCCAGGGATACAAGCCAAACGCCAAGAAATTTGACACTACCTTTGTCTCTCCTCACTGGCCTCTACAAGCTGCACAGATAGTCTGGTGAATTCCACCCCTGACTCACACCCACATTCCTTCACCTCTCTGCCTCCACCCCTCTCACGCAGGCCAAGCCACCACCCGCTCCGCCAGATGCCGCAGTGGCCTCTGACCTGGCTTCCACCCTAGCCCCTCAAACCCTTTCTTCATATACAGCCAGAAGCAACCTTTCTTTTCTTTTAGCTTCCTTTCTTTCTTTTTAATTTTCCAAAAGTATTTTACCTTTTCATTATTTAAAAAATTTTTTCATTGTGGTAAAATACACATAACTATCTTAACCATTTTTAAGTGTAAGTACATTTATATTATTTATATTGCAACCATCACCACCATCTTTCCTCAGAATTCTTGTCATCTTGCAAGACAAACTCTACACCCATTCAACAATGACTGCCCATGCTTCCACCCCATCTCGCCCAGCCACCTTCCCTCCCTCCCTCCCTTCCGTCCATCACCCGCCCCGCTCCCCAGCCTCTGGTAACCACCATTCTACTGTCTGGGGGGTTTTTTTCCTATATGTTGCACGTATAAGTGACATCATGCAATATGTATCTTTCTGTGTCTGGTCTATTTCACTCAGCAGAATGTCCTGCAGTTCATCTATGTGGTCGTAAATGGAAGAGGCATCTTTTCAAAGTGCAAATCTGAACCCTCAGACCCTCCCTGCAACCACTGTTTCCATCCTTGCCCACACCAAGTTGCTATTAAAGTACATCAGTGGGGCTTCCCTGGTGGCGCAGTGGTTGGGAGTCCACCTGCTGATGCAGGGGACACGGGTTCGTGCCCCGGTCCGGGAAGATCCCACATGCCGCGGAGCAGCTGGGCCCGTGAGCCATGGCCGCTGAGCCTGCGCGTCCGGAGCCTGTGCTCTGCAACAGGAGAGGCCACAACAGTGAGAGGCCCACGTACCGCAAAAAAATAAATAAATAAAATCCATCAATGACTAAAGAGCAAAGGCCACACTCTTGCCTATGGGACTGGGAGGCCTGCCCCTACACTGTGGGGAGGTGCCCCGTCTTCACTCAGACAGTCTCTGCCTTGCTGCCTTGAGCGGCCACCCTGTCCTCCTTCCAGCTCCTCACTCTGCTTTCCACCTCCTCCCAGGTCTTTGCCTGGGACAGCCTTCACTTTGCTGTTCTCCATCCCTGGTGACTATGCACTCACCCTTAGAGCCACACTTGCTGCGGACCCCCATCACAAAAGCTCTCCTGATCCCCAGTTAGATGGCGAATCCCTCGTCCCCTCTCGAAGCAGTGCCGCTCTGGTCCCTCATGGCTTAGCACACTTGGACTTAGCCAAGTGGCTTAGCCCACTTTTCTCTCAGTTTTCCCTTGCTTCTTATCCCAGGCACTCAGCACCATGCTCAGCATATAGTAGGTGCTCATTGATAACTGGTTCAGTGATGGGATCGCTAGGAGGGAGGCGAGCTGTGCCTTCCTTTCCCCCCGCTTCTGCATCTTCTGAAGATTAATGAGAGTGTTCGCTTTTTTCAGTCTCATTGACTGTTTTGATTGTCCACCGAACTTTTAGCTACAGAAAACATAAAGAAATTTGAAATCCCGCCTCACAGTTATTCTAGGCCGCAGATGGTTCAAAAATTCTCTAGCTATCTAAGTGACATCTACTCAAAACAGACTTTCATTCCTTTACTTTCAGACTCTTTTTAAGTCTGAAAAAGACTTAAAAGTAGGTGGACAAATTAGTCAAGCTAGATTCACCTGGGTAAATGAAAAAACAGATGCGGGAAATGTATTTTAGAATTAAATTTGTCTATCGAATGAGGTCTCTTTGGTGGAGTGGAGGTGGTTGGTGGGTCTCGTTTTATCCTCAGCTTGGCCGCTGACTACCTGCTTTACCTTGAGCAGAGGCTCCGAGTCCAGCCCCTACGTAGCTCCTATTTTCGTACCGATTGAAATGTTTAAGGCGAAAGCACTTTAGAAGATACAAAACCTCAAACAGATTGAGCTTAAACCGAAATGCAAATGCTCCCTGAGACCCAGAAGTGCGACATTTTTTCCCTGAACAGTTGGTGTGCCTGCGTTCCTGGTCAAGCACGTGCCGGGGCTGGTGACGTCATCCCTTCCAGCGTGCTGTGGTTCATGATTTTTCTCCGAGCCCTGCCGCAGCCACTATAGTAAATGATGCATGCACTGGGACTCCCTGTATGCGGCAGAGCGATGACTTACGGACCGGGAGATGGCAGCTGCAGCCACCTGCTACAGATACATTTGCTGCCTCGCAGACCAAACGTTGGATTTATTCAGATCCTGCTTGCCTCCTAATCCACCTAGCGTACAAAGCAGCCGCATTCACTTATCAGACAACTTTTAGATGACAGTAGGGTGGAAAAAGCAAGGGGCAGGGGCAGGGAGGAGAAACAGAGGTTCAGGAGAAATTTTGAGAAAGTTTTCCCGAAAGTCCAAACACCTTAGAATTCAGAGTTTGGGGAAATAGAGCAGATGGTCAGAAATGCAAGCGATTTAAGCAGCTCATCAGGCCTGGGGCGGTGTGCCGAGCCCGTAACCTAGTACCGTTGGTTTTCTGCTTCAGTGGCCGTGTGCCGTTGTGCACTGGCTGTGTATACACAATCAGTGTGACGTGTAAGCTATTTACACGAAGGTGTGATTGACCATAGGAACTCATCAAGAACTTGTGTGGCTGCCACATGATCTGATCTGAGCGCTCCCCCGAGCTGGAGTAGAAACAGTGTTGGCTGCCCTCATGACAATGCTCAGTGAGTGTTATAGCACACCCTGTGAGTGCTGGACTCTGGCCTACAACTGAATTTTTCAGAGAATGTTGAAATACTTGGAAATCAAGTGAGTCATGCTTCTCTTTCAGCCAGAAAGATGACTTGTCTCTCTCCATGTGCACCAGGTTACTGCCAGATGAAAGGGCTGCCAATCTGGGACTGAGTCTTGGTTTCACAAAACACTCCCTCTCTTCCACTGCGGCCATTAATTTGCAGTGATTTATGTCGTTCCATCTGTCTGCGTGTGCGTTGGCTGCACGGGCTTTGTGATCAGGAAGGCAGGCTCGAGTGGCAAAAGCAGACTTCGAGGGCCTTGGTGTAAAACTCAGGAGCCAGAAGATCTGGACACACACTCAGAGGTCACTTCATTCATCCCGTTCTTCTCAAACTCTCAGGAACCATCCAGGCTCAGGGCATGGGTCAGTTTTCCATTAGGCTTCTAGGAAAAAGGTCTGCACACTCGGATCCTTGTTTGGGTGTTTACCTGTGCTCTTGTGCAGATCGTAACGTTTCAAGGGAAAGAACAGCTGATTCTGAGACTCCAGTGTCACTGAAGATGTCGCTAAGGTGAGAGTATGAGGACCCAGAGGTGACAAATACTCTCACCTAAAGTGGGACAGTGGAAAGAGGCCTGAGGATTTCACAGGAAGACAGGCCCATTCCCACCCACCCCTGAATCCCATTTCCAAGCACCCAGAGTCCTAAGGTGGAAATCATGGCCTGGAGGTGATGGTGGTGGAGGTGGCGGTGTGAGTGAAGTAGAGAAGGCATCCTCTTTCCCAAGTTGAATTTCTCTTTGATCTTATCTAGCCCTTTTTAATCTTCACAGCTTCCTTTCAAATCCTGGTCACATCATCGGAACCATTCCATTTGTATGCAGGTCTGTAAACGGGACATAATTAGACACTCTTGACCTGTGCCAGATACAGCGATGATGTCCATCCATCCACTTTTTTCCTGCCCATCCTGGTTGGTGTTTTTTGAATGGGCACAGGGCAATGCCCGGTAATCCTCAGCTCAGAGTGTGTGCCTCAGAGGATAGGGTCCTCCTCCTCTGTATCCTTCCCTCTTCCACCACTGCAGCTGCTCTTCCTTAGGGACCACCCACCATGAGCCCAGCAGTGGACTTTCTTACTTTTCTTTACATGTTTTCTAACTTAACGCTCACAGCAAGCTTATAGGTTATATGTTGCAATTTTCATCTTATAACGGAAGAAATTGAGGCTCAGGGAGGTCAAGTAAACCTTGCAGCTAGGATTGAAAGCAAGGTTGGTGTGATCCCAAGGCTCACACCCCTTCTGCTAGTTATGCTGGAAGATAATCCCATGGGTGTTTTCTTCAAATGACTTATTGCTTACTTTTTAATTATTACAAACGGACTGCATTCTTCTCTCTCTTTTTTTTTAAGTTGGAAAAGACTGAGATGTGTAAAGAAGGAAATAAAAATCCCATGCAGGCCTGCTTTTCAGAGATCGCTGTCGTTATCACACTGCTGTGTGAGGCAGAGGCTAAGAATTTGGACCCAGACTTGCCAACATGCTCACCCGGGAAGTGACGTCAGCTGCCTAGACATTGTCTGTAAAGTGGGGAGAAGGAATAGTATATCTTCCGGGGGTTGTGATGATTAAATGAGATGTTTTCAAAAAGCTTAGCATAGTAAGAAAACAACAAATGTTCATCATTGGTATCACTCCATCCTGAGCTTTTCAGTAAGGTAGATGTTGGAAGCTCATATGTGATTGTACTCTACAACTAGGTTCTGTTTGGTAACCCTTTTTTTTTATTTATTCTTTTGCCATTTGGTGAATATTTCTCCGTCTCCCTAAGAGTTGAATATTTAGGTTGTTTCTCATTTTTCCACTTTTACGAATTGTGTTGTCTGTCGGTGGGGTAGAGAGAGAATATGGGGTTGAGAGACTCTAGCTATATCTATAACGTTTTATTTCTTAAAAAAAAAAACCTTTAAAAATATAAAGCAAAGAAGGTCAAATAGGAACATTTATTAACTTTGAGTGGTGAGTACATGGGTGTCTGTGCTATTTTCTGAACTTTTTTCTAAATGTGTGATAGTTGATAATCTAACATTTAAAAATTGTGCTGCTGAGACGAAGATCCTTGCACCCAGGGCTTTATGCATTTATAGGACCATTTCCTCAGCATAAATTTGGAACATTGAAATTTCTGGGTCAAAGGAAACTCCATGCAGTCCGCACAGGGGCTGTGTATCCATTCACACAGTCCCCATTTCTGTACCCCTGTCAACTGTGGTCATCAAAATTTAAAAATAATATTTGGGAACTGATACAGGAATTGCATTTTTAAAAATAATTATGAAGCTAAAGAATTTTCTACTTGTATTTCCTTGGTGAATTCATTTTTATAGTCTTTGTGCATTTTTCTATGGCATGTTCCTGTTTTTTCTTAATGATTTGTAAGAGGTCCGTATACAGTAAGGCCCTTGGTCTGGATTATCCATAGAAAACAATTCTTCCCAGCTTGGACAGCCCTTATATTTTAGGTTCCCGATGTGAGGACAAGAAAGTCCTTCCCATTCAAAAGGCCACAACTCATCCGCAGCCGTTCGCTTATTTCTGCCTTCAGACATCCAGTGGAAGTCCGGGCACATGGCAGAGAGCCTCACCAACATGCCCCGGCACTCCCTCTACATCATCATCGGCGCCCTCTGCGTCGCCTTCATCCTGATGCTCGTCATCCTGATTGTGGGGATTTGCCGCATCAGCCGCATCGAGTACCAGGGCTCTTCCAGGCCAGCCTACGAGGAGTTCTACAACTGCCGCAGCATCGACAGCGAGTTCAGCAGTGCCATCGCCTCCATCCGGCATGCCAGGTGGGCGGCGGGGGGAGGCGGGAGGGAGGTGCTGCATCCTCAGTGTCAGGCGTATATTATGAACAGGACTTTACGTCCCCAAGGAGGGTTTCAAAGAAGAAAACGTAAGTTCAAGGTAGTGTTGGGGGACCGGATAATTAGGCTGTTTCATAAGCAGACCCCTTTAATTTGCTGCTGGCTTTCTGTTTTCATTGAGTGCATTCATTCATTTTGTGTTGATCTCTGTTACACGTATCTGACTCTTCATCACTGTGTGTGAAGCTTTTTTTTTATAGTTTATGATCTCAATTTATTTTTTGTTTCATGCCTTATTATGCTGAAATGACTGCATCTCCCGTAAGAAGTCTAAAATATAATACTGCTAGAGTTGCTTCATTTCATGACTTAACAATACCTTCAAGGACCCAAACTCCCTCTATTTCTCCATGTCATCATAATTGGCTTTTTGATATGGTCTCTTATACGTGTTCACTTCTTTATCACTACCTTACTACCTAGGCAACAATGTCTAGGAGTTGTGAGACATTTTTTGATGATTTTTTGGGGGGATGTGTTTAGCTGTGTTGTTCTTCTAACAGTCAGTGTGAGTATAAATCACCCATTTGATTTAAGGGCTTATTTAAAGAAAGTCAAATGATGGTCATTCGGCTGTTAGAGTTCGTATTGTATAAAATAGTGTCCTCTCCTGGAGGAAAGGCTCCTGTAGAGACAGGAATTAGTGTGGTATCATAGAAGGAGCGTGAGTCTGGGTGTCGGAGTGACATCGTTAAGCCTGACTGCTCCATTACCTGACTGTATTTTATTTTAATTAATTAATTAAATTATTGATTTATTTATTTTTGGCTGCTTTGGGTCTTCGTTGCTGCATGTGGGCTTTCTCTAGTTGCGGCAAGCAGGGGCTACTCTTCGTTGCGGTGCACAGGCTTCTCATTGTGGTGGCTTCTCTTGTTGCGGACCACGGGCTCCAGGCGCAAGGGCTTCAGTAGTTGTGGCACATGGGCTCAGTAGTTGTGGCTCGCGGGCCCTAGAGCGCAGGCTCAGTAGTTGTGGCGCATGGGCTTAGTTGCTCCGCGGCATGTGGGATCTTCCCGGACCAGGGCTCGAACCCGTGTCCCCCGCATTGGCAGGCGGATTCTTGACCACTGCGCCACCAGGGAAGTCCCTGACTATATTTTAAACCGATGATTTAACCTTCCACAAATACAGTTCCCTCAACTGTGGGAAGGGAGAACTACCTCCTTAAAGAGTTATGACAATCCAGAATGGCCATCATCAAAAAATCTAGAAACAATAAATGCTGGAGAGGGTGTGGAGAAAAGGGGACACTCTTGCACTGCTGGTGGGAATGTGAATTGGTTCAGCCACTGTGGAGAACAGTATGGAGGTTCCTTAAAAAACTACAAATAGAATTACCATATGACCCAGCAATCCCACTACTTGGCATATACCCTGAGAAAACCAAAATTCAAAAAGAGTCATGTACCAAAATGTTCATTGCAGCTCTATTTACAATAGCCAGGACATGGAAACAACCTAAGCGCCCATCATCGGATGAATGGATAAAGAAGATGTGGCACATATACACAATGGAATATTACTCAGCCTTAAAAAGAAATGAAATTGAGCTATTTGTAATGAGATGGATAGACCTAGAGTCTGTCATACAGAGTGAAGTAAGTCAGAAAGAAAAAGACAAATACCGTATGCTAACACATATATATGGAATTTAAGGGAAAAAAATGTCATGAAGAACCTAGGGGTAAGATAGGAATAAAGACGCAGACCTACTGGAGAACGGACTTGAGGGTATGGGGAGGGGGAGGGGTGAGTTTTGACAGGGCGAGAGAGAGTCATGGACATATACACACTAACAAACGTAGTAAGGTAGATAGCTGGGGGGAAGCAGCCGCAAGGCACAGGGATATTAGCTCGGTGCTTTGTGACAGCCTGGAAGGGTGGGATGGGGAGAGTGGGAGGGAGGGAGACGCAAGAGGGAAGACATATGGGAACATATGTATATGTATAGCTGATTCACTTTGTTATAAAGCAGAAACTAACACACCATTGTAAAGCAATTATACCCCAATAAAGATGTTTAAAAAAAAAAAAAAAAAAGAGTTATGACAATCAAATTAAATTACAAATATTTAACGATTGTATAAACAGATAACACCACATTTACTTCTCTAAATCTATTACAACATGGAAAAAATCAGTTAATCTAATTTTGTTGAGTTTTGCAAGGAGTATTACTAAAAAGATAATAGTGATATTGTGTATTAAAAGCATCATCTTTTCCTTCAGTTGGTAGAATGATCTAAAGCGCACAGTTCAGAAAGCGAGTGTGCTGTAGCAAAAAGTGGGCTGAGCTTGATGTCTTAAGGTTGAGCCTCCAGGGAACTATTACTTGCATCATCTTTGTTGGGACGTCGTGATTGATATTGTTCAAGACACAAGCAGATCCAAATTCTGTCTGAGTGGCATAGAAGCTCAGAGGTTCAGAAAGTTAGTTTTCTTCCAAAGGAAACCCGCAAACCTAAGACTCAGGTCTTAGGGTGAGTCCAGGGGAAACAAAAACCAGAACCTGGCTTCCAAGGAGAGGAGCCAGTGGATGAGAGAAGTTGGGAGATAGAGAGCATCTGCCCCAAAGCCCAGGGCAACTTCTTCGTGGGAGCTGCACTAGCCTTACTTCTGTAACTTTGGGGGAGAAGAGAGAGTTAACCCTCTTCCAGGTTAAGCCCTACGGATCAGCCTCATTGTGGGAGCCTTTGTTTAAGAGTCAACAACTCAGCAACACAGCTTCCAGGAAACATTGAGGTGAATCCCTGCAATCTCATCTTAATTGCTTATTTGACTCTTTCCTCTTGAGTAGAGAGCAGTGAGTTTCATTACTGTATCTCCAGTGGGTCCTGGCACATGGTAGACCTCACTAAAATTTGAGGTCTGAAATGAATGGATCATCTCGGTGAGGAGTTGGCATAGGATGTCTCGACCTGCCTGAGAAATAGATTCATCCCAGGGCACCAGCTTTGTAAGTGGTACCAGCCTGCAGGGGTATTTGGAGTATCTTGAAAACATTGGATGAGAGGTAGAGGATGTTAAAAGAAAAGGAGAGTAGACAAATTCATTTGTTTCTCAGAAGTCTTCCTGAAGGGGCTTAGTTCACCAGGAAAGAGCAGACTCCATAGCTCTATACGGGGATGTATTGGGAGACCCAAGAAGTCAGATTCCCTCCACACTCCCCTACCCTGGAGGAATCTCTGACTAAGGTCCTTTTGCATTCAAGAGGAAGAAGAGTATTTTATCTCAGCCCTGGAATAAGTTAAGATGGGTTCTTCTGGGCTTCCTGCTTATATAGCCCGCTGAAAAGCTACTCAACTGAATACTCTTGGAAGGAAAGAATAAATTTGAAAGCATTTATAAACCTGGCTCTTATTCGGTACTGATTTTTATCAAAAATATTTACTGCAGAATTCCTGAGCAGCGAGCTCCTGCACGCACCAGTGACTGCAGATAAAACCACTGATGTTGATGCAGTGCCTTCCCAAATATCTGAGGACGTTCCTGCCTAAACGTTTATTCGGCTATGACCTGTGGCTTCCACAGCATGGTTCTCCAGAGGCCCTGGCTGGATCTCTGGCTGGTTGGCCCTTTTGCCCCTTTTTCTGGAGACCCTGGAAAGGCATTGACAAAAACGGAGTCCTTTTTGCAATTCCCCTCTTCCTAGTTTTGAGCACCAGCCTGTAGCTAACATGCATTCATGGCCTGTCTCCCTGCCACTAGCCTGGAGGTGACATTGGATCAGAATGACTGCAGCTGAGCAGGATGAATCCTGACTGGGTCACCTGTGACGTTCCCTAGTGACCCGGCAAGTGTCTGGTGATGCTGACGTCAGCAGTCGGCTGGTGCTCGTGCTGGGTTGAGAAGGGAGGCCCCTCCTTTCCTGTGTTCCGCAGCCGCTTTGCTTACACTCAGGCTGGAAAGACTTACACTCAGGCTGTGACAGACTGGCAGGAGTGAAGCCACAGCTCTCTAAGTTCTGCATCTGAGGTCACACTTCGCTTGCTGATTGCTTACTGCTCTGCCAGCTATAAGTGCCCGATCACAGAAAACAAACAAACAAACAGAGAGCTGGGAAAGGACAGAGTCGCTTTTTCTCAAGCAGCATCTCCCGACGTGGGCCTTTTTAAAGTTCACATCCACCTGCCGTTCCTGGAGGTATTGTTTAGCTGTTGACTTCCAGGGGAATATGAGCTAGAAGAATGTACATACTTTGACCTCCCTCATAACTGGTTTCAGTTTCTTTTGTTTCTTTAGTAAAATAAGGCGCACAAGACTGGTCACCAACTATGACGTTTGAGCTGTCAGTGACGTTGATACCACGGCTGCACAACTGCTGTTAGTGCTTCTACGATGGTTAACACAGCCAGACACGATGCGAAATCCTTTGCAGAGAGACTGTGGGTGACCCCTATCAATGGTCTTCATCAATGGCCTGTGAAACATTTTAGACTTTGTGGGCCGTATGGCCTCTGGGTCTTTGTGACCAGCTCTGCTTTTGTCGTGCGAAAGCACCAGAGGCATTATGAATGGGCACAAACTGTGTTCCAATAAAATTTTATTTAAAAAACAAGCAACAGGCTATTACTAGCTTGCAGACTATAGTTTGCTAATCCAAGGTCTACATTTTAATTTTCTCTAGCTTCCAATTTTTTTTTTTAAGCAATTAAGATGTCCCTTTAGGGTAAGGAAAAACAGTGCATTGTTTAAAAAAAGAACAGTTGCATAAAAACTCCTGCCGTAACATAGGCAAGCTCTGACATTGGCTTAGTGCCTGAGAGTTTAAAATGGAATTCTATAGGTATTAGCTTATTCCTTGACATCCACCCAATTCTGAAACACTAAGGAAGTATAAAACGCTGTTAGCGTTGGAAATTTAAGTATGAATGCACATTTGTTTTGCACTAACTCTGAGATCACTACTCTGATAGGTGTGGGAGATTGAAGGAGAGTCTTACTTCATTTCACATCTTAGCTTCCATATAGTAGATGCTGCACTTTGGGTGGGGATTTCTGTATCTCACCTAAGGAATTTGGAGGCTTCTCAGGAGCTGGTTAGGTCATAGTGCAAGGAATCCAGCTCCAATTGTGCTGGGGGTGTTAGTCGTACTTTCACCAGGTACCCCTGCACCAGCGTTACACTTTGCGATCCAGGCTGAGTTTCCCATGCAGGCACAAAGCAATGCTTGTCGTCCTTCAGTTGACTACGTGTGTGTACAGTGGACACGTGGCAGCCCTTGAGTGCCTTCAGCTCTTGCTTTGTTGTGCTCAGTGGATCTGGAACGCTCATCCTCCAACCTGCCTTGTCAATATCCAGCTCCACGACAGCAATGTAAGATCACGGCCCTTTGAACTACAGCTTGTGGATGGGTTGCACAACATGGAGGCATTTAACTTTCTAGATTTGGACGAAACAGATTATTCTTCAAACTGGAGTCATATAAAAAATAAAATGGGTATTGTAAACCTGTATTCAACTTATTACGTGGCTTGGATTTTTCCTGCTGGCCAACCGATTGATTCATAGGCTGCACAGGATTCGAAGACACTCCCATTGGAGTTCCTGCAGGAAACCGTCCCGTGGCTACCATGTTTGGATACAGAGAGCTTTACACTGGGATTTCCTGATTTTTTAAATTAATTAAATTAATATTATTGGTGGTATATTGTTGCCGGTGTATCTAGCTATTTTATGAGAAATAGGTTGTCAAAATGCTTGCTCCTTTAAGTAGCAATCTTAATCTCCGAAATCTTCAGACTTGGGAGAAAGTGTTAAGAGCCAGTTGGCTTTTATATTGTTGCCCTTTTCCTCTTCTCAGATTGTGCAGACCTCAGTCAGTTTAGATAAACAGACCTCAGGCTGGAGTCCAATCCATATTTATGCCCACACAACTCCGGACCTTCAGTGAGGCTAACATGTTAGACATAATTTTATTGAAGACTTTTTAATAGTGCCTCAAGAGCTGTGGTTTCTCGGTGGCAGAATACTTTAACTCTTTATCTTTGCACTTTGCTTGGTGCCCGTCTGGCATGATTTGTGCCTTTGCAACTCCGGAAGGCCAATAAATCTTGAGTGAATTGGAATACAAGATTGATGAATGTTTAAAAATAAGAGATCATATGAAGAAGGCAACGTTTTCTCACTTCCCACTTGATTCTACTTCTCATCTCTGTATGTGAGAAGACAGACTTTCCAAGATATAAAAAGAAGAGATAGAAAGGTGGGGAGATGGGATTAAAGCCATGGGAAATAAGCCCAGAGAAGTCCTTGGGGGCCCATCCTGGCAATCCTTTTAAAATTTGAGATTCTTTTAAAATTTCTTTTTTAATAGGCTCCCTTGGACTTGAAACAGTTAAAAAATGTTGTTTATAAAAGGGAGGAGGGGTGGCGGGCTAGTGGGGAAGATTGTTTAAATGGTATTGCACTCCAGGGGCCTTTAGGGAAGGTGAGGTCTTGAAAGGGAAGAGACCACCCAGAAGTTGAATTGGGTTTATTTTAATAATCGCCATTTTAACACTGGTTTGGCGGGAAATCCTGAGATTGGATTTTGACACTCCTGGCTTCTGTGCTTCAGTCCTGCTGTCAAGGGGTTTTTTGATATATACAAGCCTGTTGGGACAATGGCTTTGTGCTCAGAGAAGATAGAATGGCCTGTGTGTACATGGGCGTTGGGGAGTGATAGGTGGGTGCCATCGGATGGGTGGTGCCCGCACAAATTGTAGACTAACACCTTGTTATTTGAAGTCATTTCCTCTCTCTGCCTTTCTCTGTCCTGGGACCTCAGGCGGCCTCTGAGCCCTCACAGCCCTCCTGCAAGTCCCAGGGGAGAGGCTGTGCACAAGTGCAGAGAAGCCCACCCTGCCACTCTGCATTCCAGGCACTAGAGTGGATGTGAAATAAACTTGTCTCTCCAAATCGCTCTGGGTCTGAGAAGAAGACAAATCGATACATGTTTTCTGGAAACCTGTTGTAGAGCCGTCACGCCTGACTGCTCTTCCAAGATTTAACCGACAAGCCTCGCTATTAATTTGGACTCTACAGTTCTGTGAAATCCGATTTTTGCCCTCCCACGCCAAAGGCTAATATTTTTACTCATTCAATGTTAATATCAAGAAGTCTTAAATTTCTGTACTAGCTAGAGAGGATATTTGAGAGTACTTTTATAGTTCCATTTGATCCTTGAAGATAAGTTATTGTCACCAATTACCTTTAACAGGACTTGAGAGCCAACAGTTCTCTAACCAGAGTCCTCCCTCCCTGTGATTTCAGGTTTGGAAAGAAATCCCGGCCTGCGATGTATGATGTGACCCCCATCGCCTATGAGGATTACAGCCCCGATGACAAGCCCTTGGTCACACTGATTAAAACAAAAGATTTGTAATCTTTTGGGGGATTATTTTTCAAAAGGATGGGCTACTACATTCATTTAAATATTTTTAAGAAAATGAAAAGCTTAAGAAATCTAAAACGTTAGCTGCTCAAGAGTTTTCGGTAGAATATTTAAGAACTAATTTTCTGCAGCTTTTGGTTTGAAAAGAATATTTTAAAAACGGAATTTGCGACATCCATTAGACTACGTTTTAACGTACTTTCAGCTCTCTAAACTATATGCTTCGACTAGCGTGTGCACTTTCCACGGTAGATACTATTACGAAGCCCAGATTGTTTTCTGCGGTTGTTACATAATAAGCCTAAGCGAGGACAAGTTCGTATTTGACGTGTGAGTGTTGGCTTTTTGAGTAGAGTTAGGAAACACATGTAGAGTATGAACCATAATACCGTATTACCATTACTTAAAAAGAAGTCTGAAGTGTTTGTCCTGTGAAAAAGAAACTAGTTAAATTTATTATTCCTAACCCGTATGAAATTAGCCTTTGCCTTACTCTGTGCATGGGTAAGTAACTTATTTCTGCACTGTTTTGTTGAACGTTGCGGAAACTGGAAACATTCGCTTGAGTTCCTTTCTGGCATTTTCGTAACATTTGTCAGGCTAGGCCTTGAAAACATACATGATGACAGGGTCTAGTGAGGCAAATTATGATCAAATTGAATCTGTATTTTCCTTTACAAGTCACGGTTTTTATCGTTGTTCCTTGCTAAGGGGTAGTAAATGTAAGAGCGTACCTGTTCCTTCGGTAGTGAGTATTTCTCATAGTGCATCTTTATTTATATCCAGGACATTTTTGTGGCTGTATTTGATTGATATGTGCTTCTTCCGATTCTTGCTAATTTCAAAGAATACTGAATAAATGTTACCAAGTCAAGGATGCACTTGTCTCTCTCTTTTTTTTTTAATCATGTAAAACGTTTGGGTTTGATACTGATTATCAAACAAACAATCCTACTGTCTTTTACATTTTATATGTTCCAAGGAGTACGTTTTGGTGGCTGCTGGAGCCATTCCCTGTGCCTCCTGGGAGCACTCCTGGCTTCCCAATTGTCAGGGAACCATCTGTACTGTCTTGTAAACATGAAAGGTGGAAGAAATAACAAGAATTCGCATCTTAACTCTAGCATCAGAATTTGCCAGTGAAATGCAGCCCATAGAACTATTGAGGTACGTTGAAATTGAGAAACACTTCTAGACGTGATGTGCAGAGAACCCACAGCTTCGAGGAACATATACGTTGTTCTCCTATGGGGGCCAAATGAAACTGCCTTAGCAAACAGCACCTAGGTCCTTAGAAACTGGAAGGCAGCTTACAGCCACCCCTAGATTCAATTCCATTTTGCATCCCAATGCTGACCCCTAAGTCCCGGAGTCTTTTTAAAAAAACCTACTTTGTCTTCACATGAGAACGTTTGGTAAGACCAAGAGAAGCCCTGAAACCAGGTGCAAGGGAGGGGTTTAGGCAAAAAGAAGTATTTAAGATGCTTTTCCTTCCTTCTCTTCCCTTAAAACATCTGCCCCCAATCCTACAAGCAGCATAGCAGTACAGCCACACTCGGATTATTAAATGATGCAGTGCAATACGGTAATGTTTTTAGTTTGTTTAAGTGTTAGGAAGTGAAGTAAGAACAAAATATGAGTGGGGCTGGTTGAGCAGCCATGGAACACATGCAAGCCTTCCATCTTCTGGGGGAAGACTTGGTTGTGCAGTGCACGGAGACCTCCCTCCACAAGAGACGGCCTGGAAACCACGAAAGTTAAACTCCATCTTCCTGTTGATTCCTCCACACGCCCAAGGGCAATGTCAGTCGTGCCGGGACCTTCATTTGGAAGCTGCTTCCACCACACCCTCTCAAATAATTTTCAGTCTTCCAAATGTTTAAATTCAATAGACGTGATACCCCTTTATTGGTCTTTTATCAGTTATAATTTGTCTTTTTAAAGCAATTTAATGGAACCCACTCATTCAGGTTGAGAGCTGACTCATCTGCCTTCTGACAGTCTGAGGCAAACCCCAAACCCATTTAAAGACCTTCGCTTATTCATTTGGACGTTCAGTAATAATACCTCTCACTGCGCACTTGTTCAGTGTTAGGCAGACGGTGAGCAACGAGGACCTCAGAAAAAGATTCTCGCTCCGGGGTTCACAGCTTGTTTTGAACCAGACCTTCATCTGATAATCACACAAGTACAGAATTATACTTTGAAGAGCCCCGTGAAGAAAAGGTAAACACCGCCATTCAGCCGCTTGTTTGTAGCAGAGTGGATCGGAATCTTGCTTCAACCATTTACTTGCTAACAACTTTGGACATGTAACTCTCTGAGCCTATACGTCAGTAATTTGGAAAATGGGGATAAGGATGGGACCTCCCTTGGAGGGTCATTGTGAGAATGAAATACCAGAATGTGTGTAAATCACTTAGCCCACCTCCAGCATGCATTAAGCATTCAGCAGGTTAGCTATTACTGCTGTTGCTTTTGTTCTCATTTTAGATACAGACCACACCGCAGGGGAGGTTAATAAGCTTAGTATCTGTGGTCTGCAGTTAATGCACCGAGGAAAGGTTGGAGTACAGCTCCGAATGTGTCAGACGCTCCGCCATCTTGTTTACGTTGCTACTTTGCTGTCTTTGTGAAAAAAGCATTTAATGAGCAAGACTAAACCACCAGGGGGACCTTGAAGATGGCGGAAGAGTAAGACGCGGAGATCGCCTTCCTCCCCACGGATACACCAGAAATACATCCACACGTGGAACAACTACAGAACTCCTACTGAAGGCTGGCAGAAGACCTCAGACCTCCCAAAAGGCAAGAAACTCCCCACGTAACTGGGTAGGGCAGAAGAAAAAACAGAGACAAAAGAATAAGGACGGCACCTGCACCAGTGGGAGGGAGCTGTGAAGGAGGAAAAGTTTCCACACACTAGGAAGCCCCTCCGCGGGCGGAGACTGCGGGAGGCAGAGGGGGGAGTTTCGGGACCGCGGAGTAGTGCACAGCGACGGGTGCGGAGGGCAAAGCGGGGAGATTCCTGCACAGACGATCGGTGCTGACCGGCACTCACCAGCCCGAGTGGCTTGTCTGCTCACCCGCCGGGGCGGGCGGGGCTGCGAGCTGAGGCTCGGGTTTTGGTTTTGGACGGAGCTCAGGGAGAGGACTGGGGTTGGCGGCTTGAACATAGCCTGAAGGGGTTAGTGCACCACGACTAGCCGGGAGGGAGTTCGGGGAAAAGCCTGCACCGGCCGAAGAGGCAAGAGACTTTTTCTTCCCTCTTTGTCTCCTGGTGCGCGAGGAGAGGGGTCTAAGAGCGCTGCTTAAAGGAACTCCAGAGACGGGCGCGAGCCGCGGCTAAAAGCGCGAACCCCAGAGACGGGCGCGAGCCGCGGCTGAGGGCGCGAGCCCCCGAGACGGGCGCGAGCCGCGGCTGAAAGCGCAAACCCCAGAGACGGGCGCGAGCCGCGGCTAAAACCGCGGACCCAAGAGCCGGGCGGGAGACGCTAAGGCTGCTGCTGCCGCCACCAAGGGGCCTGTGTGCGAGCACAGGTCACTCTCCACACCCCTCTTCCGCGGAGCCTGTGCAGCCCGCCACTGCCAGGTTCCCGGGATCCAGGGACAACTTCCCCGGGAGTACGCACGGCGGGTCTCAGGCTGGTGCAACGTCACGCCGGCCTCTGCCGCCGCAGGCCCGCCCCGCACGTAGTGCCCCTCCTACCCCCATCCCCCAACCCCCGGCCTGAGTGAGCCGGAGGCCCCGAATCAGCGGCTCCTTTAACCCCGTCCTGTCTGAGTGAAAAAACAGACGCCCTCCAGCGACCTACACGCAGAGGCAGGGCCAAATCCAAAGCTGAGCTCCTGTGAGCTGTGAGAACAAAGAAGAGAAAGGGAAATCTCTCCCAGCAGCCACAGAAGCAGCGGATTAAAGCTCCACAATCAACTTGATATACCCTGCATCTGTGGAATACCTGAAGAGACAAGGAATGATCCCAAATTGAAGAGGTGGAATTTAGGAGCGAGATCTATGATTTTTTTCCCTTTTCCTCTTTTTGTGAAGGTGTACGTGTATGCTCCTGTGTGACATCTAGTCTGTATACTCTAGCTTCCACCATTTGTCCTAGGGCTCTATCCGTCTATGACTTTTTTTTAAAAATTCTTTTTCTTAATAATTAAGTTTAATTGTAATAACTTTATTATACTTTACCTTCGTTCTTTCTTTCCTTCCTTCCTTCCCTCCGTTAGACAACGAATCACCCCAAATTGAGGAGGTGGTCTCAGGGAGCAGGATTTATGATTTTTCCCCCTTTACCTCTTTTTGTGAAGGTGTATGTGTATGCTTCTGTGTAAGATTTTCTCTGTATAGCTTTGCTTCCAACATTTGTCCTAAGGTTCTATCCGTCCCTTTTTTTTTTTTCTAAATATTTTTTAATTCAATAACTATATTATACTTTATTTTATTTTTACTGTATCATCTTTCTTTCTGTCTTTTTTCCTTCTTTCCCTCCTTCCTTCCTTCCTCCCTCCCTCCCTCCCTCCCTCCTTTCTTTCCTTCTTTGCTTCTTTCTTCCTTCCTTCCTTTCCTCCTTTCCTTCTTTCTTTACTCATACTTCTACTAATTCTCCCTACTTTTTCTCCCTTTTATTCTGAGCTGTGTGGATGAAAGGCTCTTGGTGCTCCAGCCAGGAGTCAGGGCTCTGCCTCTGAGGTAGGAGAGCCAACTTCAGGACACTGGTCAACAAGAGACCTCCCAGCTCCACATAATATTAAACGGTGGAAATATCCCAGAGACCTCCATCTTAACACCAGCACCCAGCTTCACTCAACGACCAGCAAGCCACAGTGCTGGACAACCTATGCCAAACAACTAGCAAAACAGGAACACAACCCCACCCATTAGCAGAGAGGCTGCCTAAAATCATAATAAGGCCACAGACACCCCAAAACACACCACCAGACGTGAACCTGCCCACTAGAGAGACAAGATCCAGCCTCATCCAGCACAACACAGGCACTAGTCCCCTCCACCAGGAAGCCTACACAACCCACTGAAACAACCTTAGCCACTGGAGACAGACATCAAAAACAACGGGAACTACGAAAGTGCAGCCTGCAAAAAGGAGACCCCAAACACAGTAAGATAAGCAAAATGAGAAGGCAGAAAAACACACAGAAGATGAAGGAGCAAGATAAAAACCCACCAGACCTAACAAATGAAGAGGAAATAGGCAATCTACCTGAAAAAGAATTCAGAATAATGATAGTAAGGATGATCTGAAATCTTGGAAGTAGAATGGACAAAATGCAAGAAACAGTTAACAAGGACCTACAAGAACTAAAGATGAAACAAGCAACGATGAACAATGCAATAAATGAAATTAAAATCACTCTAGATAGGATCAATAGCAGAATAACTGAGGCAGAAGAACGGATAAGTGACCTGGAAGATAAAGTAGTGGAAATAACTACTGCAGAGCAGAATAAAGAAAAAAGAATGAAAAGAACTGAGGACAGTCTCAGAGACCTCTGGGACAACATGAAACGCACCAACATTCGAATTATAGGGGTTCCAGAAGAAGAAGAAAGAAAGAAAGGGACTGAGAAAATATTTGAAGAGATTATAGTTGAAAACTTCCCTAATATGGGAAAGGAAATAGTTAATCAAGTCCAGGAAGCACAGAGGGTCCCATACAGGATAAATACAAGGAGAAACATGCCAAGACACATATTAATCAAACTGTCAAAAATTAAATACAAAGAAAGCATATTAAAAGCAGCAAGGGAAAAACAACAAATAACACACAAGGGAATCCCCATAAGGTTAACAGCGGATCTCTCAGCAGAAACCCTACAAGCCAGAAGGGAGTGGCAGGACATACTGAAAGTGATGAAGGAGAATAGCCTGCAACCAAGACTACTCTACCCAGCAAGGATCTCATTCACATTTGATGGAGAAATTAAAACCTTTACAGACAAGCAAAAGCTGAGAGAGTTCAGCACCACCAAACCAGCTTTACAACAAATGCTAAAGGAACTTCTCTAGACACGAAACACAAGAGAAGGAAATGACCTATAGTAGCGAACCCAAAACAATATATAAAATGGAAATAGGAACATACATATCAATAATTACCTTAAATGTAAATGGACTAAATGCTCCCACCAAAAGACACAGATTGGCTGAATGGATACAAAAACAAGACCCTTATATATGCTGTCTACAAGAGACCCACTTCAGAACTAGAGACACATACAGACTGAAAGTAAGGGGATGGAAAAAGATATTCCATGCAAATGGAAACCAAAAGAAAGCTGGAGTAGCAATTCTCATATCAGACAAAATAGACTTTAAAATAAGGACTATTAAAAGGGACAAAGAAGGACACTACATAATGATCAAGGGATCGATCCAAGAAGAAGATATAACAATTGTAAATATTTATGCACCCAACATAGGAGCACCTCAATACATAAGGCAAATACTAACAACCATAAAAGGGGAGATCAACAGTAACACATTCATAGTAGGGGACTTTAACACCCCACTTTCACCCATGGACAGATCATCCAAAATGAAAATAAATAAGGAAACACAAGCTTTAAATGATACATTAAACAAGATGGACTTAATTGATATTTATAGGACACTCCATCCAAAAACAACAGAATACACATTTTTCTCAAGTGCTCATGGAACATTCTCCAGGATAGATCATATCTTGGGTCACAAATCAAGCCTTGGTAAATTTAAGAAAACTGAAATTGTATCAAGTATCTTTTCCGACCACAACGCCATGAGACTAGATATCAATTACAGGAAAAGATCTGTAAAAAATACAAACACATGGAGGCTAAACAATACACTACTTAATAATGAAGTGATCACTGAAGAAATCAAAGAGGAAATAAAAAAATACCTAGAAACAAATGACAATGGAGACACAACGACCCAAAACCTATGGGATGCAGCAAAAGCAGTTCTAAGGGGGAAGTTTATAGCAATACAAGCCCACCTTAAGAAGCAGGAAACATCTCGAATAAACAACCTAACCTTGCACCTCAAGCAATTAGAGAAAGAAGAACAAAAAAACCCCAAAGCTAGCAGAAGGAAAGAAATCATAAAAATCAGATCAGAAATAAATGAAAAAGAAATGAAGGAAACAATAGCAAAGATCAATAAAACTAAAAGCTGGTTCTTTGAGAAGATAAACAAAATAGATAAACCACTAGCCAGACTCATCAAGAAAAAAAGGGAGAAGACTCAAATCAATAGAATTAGAAATGAAAAAGGAGAAGTAACAACTGACACTGCAGAAATAAAAAAAATCATGAGAGATTACTACAAGCAACTCTATGCCAATAAAATGGACAAACTGGAAGAAATGGACAAATTCTTAGAAATGCACAACCTGCCAAGACTGAATCAGGAAGAAATAGAAAATATGAACAGACCAATCACAAGCACTGAAATTGAAACTGTGATTAAAAACCTTCCAACAAACAAAAGCCCAGGACCAGATGGCTTCACAGGTGAATTCTATCAAACGTTTAGAGAAGAGCTAACACCTATCCTTCTCAAACTCTTCCAAAATATAGCAGAGGGAGGAACACTCCCAAATTCCTTCTACGAAGCCACCATCACCTTGATACCAAAACCAGACAAGGATGTCACAAAGAAAGAAAACTACAGGCCAATATCACTGATGAACATAGATGCAAAAATCCTCAACAAAATACTAGCAAACAGAATCCAACAGCACATTAAAAGGATCATACACCATGATCAAGTGGGGTTTATTCCAGGAATGCAAGGATTCTTCAATATACGCAAATCTATCAATGTGATAAACCATATTAACAAATTGAAGGAGAAAAACCATATGATCATCTCAATAGATGCAGAGAAAGCTTTCGACAAAATTCAACACCCATTTATGATAAAAACCCTCCAGAAAGTAGGCATAGAGGGAACTTTCCTAAACATAATAAAAGCCATATATGACAAGCCCGCAGCAAACATCATCCTCAATGGTGAAAAACTGAAAGCATTTCCACTAAGATCAGGAACAAGACAAGGTTGCCCACTCTCACCACTCTTATTCAACATAGTTTTGGAAGTTTTAGCCACAGCAATCAGAGAAGAAAAGGAAATAAAAGGAATCCAAATCGGAAAAGAAGAAGTAAAGCTGTCACTGTTTGCAGATGACATGATACTATACATAGAGAATCCTAAAGATGCTACCAGAAAACTACTAGAGCTAATCAATGAATTTGGTAAAGTAGCAGGATACAAAATTAATGCACAGAAATCTCTGGCATTCCTATATACTAATGATGAAAAATCTGAAAGTGAAATCAAGAAAACACTCCCATTTACCATTGCAACAAAAAGAATAAAATATCTAGGAATAAACCTACCTAAGGATACGAAAGACCTGTATGCAGAAAATTATAAGACACTGATGAAAGAAATTAAAGATGATACAAATAGATGGAGAGATATACCATGTTCTTGGATGGGAAGAATCAACATTGTGAAAATGACTCTACTACCCAAAGCAATCTACAGATTCAATGCAATCCCTATCAAACTACCACTGGCATTTTTCACAGAACTAGAACAAAAAATTTCGCAATTTGTATGGAAACACAAAAGACCCCGAATAGCCAAAGCAATCTTGAGAACGAAAAAAGGAGCTGGAGGAATAAGGCTCCCTGACTTCAGACTATATTACAAAGCAACAGTAATCAAGACAGTATGGTACTGGCACAAAAACAGAAAGATAGATCAGTGGAACAGGATAGAAAGCCCAGAGATAAACCCACGCACATATGGACACCTTATCTTTGATAAAGGAGGCAGGAATGTACAGTGGAGAAAGGACAGCCTCTTCAATAAATGGTGCTGGGAAAACTGGACAGGTACATGTAAAAGTATGAGATTAGATCACTCCCTAACACCATACACAAAAATAAGCTCAAAATGGATTAAAGACCTAAATGTAAGGCCAGAAACTATCAAACTTTTAGAAGAAAACATAGGAAGAACACTCTATGACATAAATCACAGCAAGATCCTTTCTGACCCACCTCCTAGAGTAATGGAAATAAAAACAAAAATAAACAAATGGGACCTAATGAAACTTCAAAGCTTTTGCACAGCAAAGGAAACCATAAACAAGACCAAAAGACAACCCTCAGAATGGGAGAAAACATTTGCAAATGAAGCAACTGACAAAGGATTAATCTCCAAAATTTACAAGCAGCTCATGCAGCTCAATAACAAAAAAACAAACAACCCCATCCAAAAATGGGCAGAAGACCTAAATAGACATTTCTCCAAAGAAGATATACAGAATGCCAACAAACACATGAAAGAATGCTCAACATCATTAATCATTAGAGAAATGCAAATCAAAACTACAATGAGATATCATCTCACACCAGTCAGAATGGCCATCATCAAAAAATCTAGAAACAATAAATGCTGGAGAGGGTGTGGAGAAAAGGGGACACTCTTGCACTGCTGGTGGGAATGTGAATTGGTTCAGCCACTGTGGAGAACAGTATGGAGGTTCCTTAAAAAACTACAGATAGAATTACCATATGACCCAGCAATCCCACTACTTGGCATATACCCTGAGAAAACCAAAATTCAAAAAGAGTCATGTACCAAAATGTTCATTGCAGCTCTATTTACAATAGCCAGGACATGGAAACAACCTAAGCGCCCATCATCGGATGAATGGATAAAGAAGATGTGGCACATATACACAATGGAATATTACTCAGCCTTAAAAAGAAATGAAATTGAGCTATTTGTAATGAGATGGATAGACCTAGAGTCTGTCATACAGAGTGAAGTAAGTCAGAAAGAAAAAGACAAATACCGTATGCTAACACATATATATGGAATTTAAGGGAAAAAAATGTCATGAAGAACCTAGGGGTAAGATAGGAATAAAGACGCAGACCTACTGGAGAACGGACTTGAGGGTATGGGGAGGGGGAGGGGTGAGTTTTGACAGGGCGAGAGAGAGTCATGGACATATACACACTAACAAACGTAGTAAGGTAGATAGCTGGGGGGAAGCAGCCGCAAGGCACAGGGATATTAGCTCGGTGCTTTGTGACAGCCTGGAAGGGTGGGATGGGGAGAGTGGGAGGGAGGGAGACGCAAGAGGGAAGACATATGGGAACATATGTATATGTATAGCTGATTCACTTTGTTATAAAGCAGAAACTAACACACCATTGTAAAGCAATTATACCCCAATAAAGATGTTTAAAAAAAAAAAAAAAAAAAAAAGTCGCTCTTGGTACTCTTGTCACTCTCAGTATCTTTCACCTGGATGTCATCTCTTCTCAAGCCCATCTCCCAATAAAAACATTCCCTAAACTTGGCCTGAGAATCCCTGGACTTTTACAGTTTCACAGTTCTCAAACTAGGGAAGCCGCCTGCCTGTGTTTCAGTCTCCACTTTCCCATTCGTAGCCATGTGTTCCTGGGTAAGTTACTTAGTCTATTTCCACATTTATAAAATAGGGACAAAGTTTAGATGAGTTAATACATGTAAGTACTTAGAACTATGCCTGGCACATAGTAAGTGCTAGGTAGGTGTTTACTGTTATTATTATTGCTATGAATTTGACCTTCCCCCATTCCACCTTTTTCAACAGCTAGTAGTGCCTTGCTCTCCAAAGTGAAATCCCACAGCTACTTTCTCCTCCTGTTTTCCAACTACCATGTACCCTAGATCTTCCCACTAGAGCAGGGGTGGGGATGGAGAGGAGGAGAGGCAATGGATCCTCATGTAGCTGTACCTTTTATCTGATACATCTGCATGTTACACTCCTATTCATCCTTTAAAACTCAGGCATTGCTGTCCCTGTGACTCTTTTCATCCTCCAGAGAGAGCTCCTCCTTCCCTTTCCTGAGCCACATGTACCTGTTTCTACTACTGCAGATGTCGCCATACAGTCAACATCATTAGTTTGTCTTTCTATCTGCACCATGAGACCATGAACTCCTTTGAGGGGAGGGGACACGTCTCCTCTCTCTTTCTATCACTAGCACAGTATTTGACACACAGAAGGAGCTCAGTAAAGTTGGTAAAAGGGAATCAAAGAAGAGCTTCCATTGCTTTGGTGGAAGGCAGCGGTGTTGTGAACTTTGAGGGGCTACAGAGGATGGTGCCAAAGAAGCATACGGGGTGGTCTCGCCACTAATCCCGGGGTGCAGATTTCATAGAATTTTTTCCTAGGGGGATAGAGATGCTTCAGCCTGCACCAATTATGCTCTGAAGGGCTCCTCTCTTCAGAGGACAACGTGAGATTAATGAGTGTTATTGACAGTAAATATGAGAATTAACTAACGATATTCATAAGTGTCTGAAATGCTTGGCACAGAGCCTGTGAAAACAAGAGACCCATCTTCCACTTATTTCTTAAAATGAATCTGACTCAAAAATAATAACAGACCAATCACCACCAACAAAACCAGTAAATTGGATAAGCATTTAGATTCCACTACTGCCCCTCTCTGAGATTATGTGTACCGAGGTCTCCCATCCTATATATAAGCCAAAAAGTTCCCCTCTGAATTTGCCTTTTAAGAAGATTGAAATTAGAGGGAAAGAGAGGCCTCTTTGGAACCTCACTTGTTAGGGAACTAAGCTTTCAATAAAGATACAACCGGGTACAACCCTGTGTAGGAGTTATACCTGAGGGGGACACTTGTGTTCTGCCACCTAACCCTGCCAGTCTTGTCGCAGAAGAAGGTAATGCCCGAAGGGCAGGCACTTTGGAGGTGCTGGAAAGAAGGTGGTGTTGACCAGTGGGACAGGTGAGCATGCCTCGTCTTTCCACCTCAAAGACCAGGTGCCGGGAGACGACTCCTGCTCACGGAAAAGCAAGTTCTTGAGAGAAGAGTGAGGCCATGATTCTCATGGACTCAAGTGTGAAATGTGTGACTTTCTTTTCAGTGCTCGGTACAAAAATGCCACATGTGTTTTTCCGAATCAAATTTAGTCTAACTTAGGTCTCAGCCTCCTCCTTCCATAATGTGCAAAAAGCCAGGACTTAACACATTCCAGAGACCCTGGGAAAAGAGCCTGGGGTCCCTGGTGGCTTCTGAGCCCTTCAGGACACAGGGCAAAAAGTCCACCAGAAGAAGGAGGGTGGGGGAGACCAGATGTCTTGCCCGAAGTCTCCTAGCAGATAGGAGACGGGGCGATGATTCGAACATGGTCCTTTGCCCTGCGTCCTCCCTCATGTGCCAGAACCCTTCCACAGGACAGCGGCTCTCAGCAAAGCGTCTGTGGGGAAGTTCCAAGTGCCCACACAGCAACTATATGGTGCTCATCGCCCCCAGCAAAGGTTACAAAAGCTGAAGTGAAAGGGCTCCTCAACTCCAGCACTCGTGCTCAGAGTTCAGAAACCAAGTAGGAAGTGAAACCACAGAACCATCTGTAAGTGAAAAAATAAAGAAATGAGGAAACTGGGAGGAGGAAGTATTGAAACAAACCCTGATCTGGGTACTGACGGTAGTCGAACAGGACCACGACAGGATGGATGATAAGTCTTAGTTGTATTAAGAACCAAACGGTTATTACAACATCATTTATGAAATGACTCCTCCATGCTAAGTCCTCTGCAAGGTGCTGGGACTATAAAGGTCCATTAGACCTCAAGTTCACCGCCCAGTACAGGGACTGTCTCTGCCAGTGCCTAGTACATTCAGGGCAGTAGATTTAACCACAGGCATCTGTACAAGCCCAGGAGCTTTAGAAACAAAGAGCCATCTCATAGCTCATGGGGTCACTGAAGGTGCAGCCCACACGTCAGCGGTCCTTTGAAATTTAAATAAAATAGATGCCAGTCTCCCAGCTCATGACTAGGGAACAGTCAGTGCCTTCTCCAAAATTTCTGTCAATTTCTAGGCTCCTGTGGACTCGTGGTTCCTTCCGATGCTGAGAACCTGAAAAATGTCAAACTTTCGGGACACTGTGACTCACATTCTATAGCTTTTCTTTCCTCTGCTCCACTCTGACCCGGATGTGGAACTCATCCTTTTTCTACAAAAGTACTTCACGTGAGCTGGGGGTCATATTAAAAAACAACGGTATGGAGATGGACACAGAAGTATAGGACTGAACTACCACCAGGCAGAATGGACACTGGCCCTAAAAATCTTATGTGGCTGCTGGTACATACATCAGCTCCACAAAGCAAATGTAGGTACAATTGATTTTAACGAAAGTACGTGGCCCTGGGTTTTACACTTAAATGATTCATAATGTAACATTATACTGTCCTCTCTTTAAAGGGCTTTCAACCATCTCATCCTGGGAATTCCTCACTGGGCATTCTCAGAAGTACCCAGGCTTCCTCCATGTTGCTTGATTAACTTTCCTTAAGACCCTCTTTACTAATTCATGCCCATCCTTTAAAAAAAATCAATATGAATGATGTACAATATCTATATATGGTCAAGATGCACCCATTTTAAGAATACGGTTTGATGAGTTTTAATAAAAGTATGAACTGATTTAACCAACTCAATCAACATGTAGAATGTAGCCACCATCCAAAAAGTTTCCTCATTCTCTTTTGTAGACAGTATCACCACCAGCTCTGTTTCCAAGCGATCACTGATCTGCATTAGGCCATTCTAGCTTGGATTTACCTTTTCTGTACTGTACAAATGGGATCATACAGGATGTATTCTTTTCTGCCTATGAATCTATTCATGAGATTTAATTTCATTGAACAAAGATACTACAATTTGTACAGCCATTCACTTGCAAATGGACATTTGAGTCTCCTTTTTGACTATTACAAAAGATGCTAGGATCCTATGTGTACAAGGCTTTGTGTGGAAATATGTTTTTATTTCTCGAGTAAATACTTAGAAGTGAAATTGTTGAGTTGTGTGGTAAGTGTATACTTAACCTTATGAGAAACTGCAAAGTGGTTTCCAAAGAGGTTGCACAATTTTGCATTCCCACAAGAAATGCAGAGGAGTTCCAGTTGTTTTATATCCTCACCAAACTTTGGTGCCACCAGTCTTTTTATTTGTAGCCATTCTATCGGGTGTGGAACTGCGATATCTCATTATTATTTTAATTTCGCTAGTGACATTGAGCATCTTTTCCTGTTTCCTGGCCATTTGCATATATTATGTTTTGTGACATGTCTGATCAAATCTTTTGCCCATTTAAAAAATTGAGTTGCTTATCTTTTTTTTTTATTATATGTACAATTTCTGTACATATCCCGGGAACAAGTCCTTTGTCACCGACGTGTTTTGCAGATATTTGTCCCAGTCTGTGGTCCACCTTTTCATTTCCTTCATGCTGTTTTTTGAAAAGCAGAAGTTTTTATTTTTGATGTAGTTCAATTATAAATTTTTCTTTTATGACTTTATGCTCTGTGTCTTATGTAAGTAATCCTTGCCTACCCGCAAATCATGAAGATTTTCGCCTGTGTTCCTTTGTAGATGTTTTTATAGATTAGCTTTTACATTTAGGTCTAGAATTTTATGATTGGGTTAACTTGCAAATGGAGTGAAGTACGAGCTAACCTTTATTTATTTACTTTAATAAATGGGTGTACAGTACCAATATAGTACCAACTGTTGGAAAGAATATTCTTTTGAATAGCCGTGGTATCTTTGCTAAAAATCACTTGACCGTGTGTGAACAAGTTTCTTTCTGGATTCTATTCTGTTCCACTGTTTTATATGTCCACCCATACACCAATACCACATTATCTTTTATTTTTTATTTAACTTTATTTTATTTTTTATTAACACCTTTATTGGAGTATAATTGCTTTATAATGGTGTGTTAGTTTCTGCTTTATAACAAAGTGAATCGGCTATACGTATACATATATCCCCATATCTGCCTCCTCTTGCGTCTCCCTCCCACCCTCCCTATCCCACCCCTCTAGGTGGCCACAAAGCACGAAGCTGATCTCCCTGTGCTATGCGGCTGCTTCCCACTACCTATCTGTTTTCCACTTGATAGTGTACATATGTCAATGCTACTCTCTCGCTTATCCCAGCTTATCCTTCCCCCTCCCCGTATCCTCAGTCCATTCTCTACATCTATGTCTTTATTCCTGTCCTGCTCCTAGGTTCACCAGGACCATTTTTATTTTAGATTCCATATATATGTGTTAGCATACGGTATTTGTTTTCCTCTTTCTGACTTACTTCACTCTGTATGACAGACTCTAGGTCCATCCATTTCACTACAAATAACTCAATTTCGTTTCCATTTATGGCTCAGTAATATTCCATTGTATATATGTGCCACATCTTCTTTATCCATTCATCTGTTTATGGACACTTAGGTTGCTTCCATGTCCTGACTATTGTAAATAGTGCTGCAGTGAACATTGTGGTACATGACCCTCTTTGAATTATGGTTTTCAGAGGGTATATGCACTGTAGTGGGATTGCTGGGTCGTATGGTAGTTCTATTTTTGGTATTTTAAGGAGCCTCCATACTGTTCTCCATTGTGGCTGTATTTATATTCCCAACAGTGCAAGAGGGTTCCCTTTTCTCCACACCCTCTCCAGCATTTATTGTTCGTAGAGTTTTTGATGATGGTCATTCTGACTGGCGTGAGGTGATACCTCATTGTAGTTTTGATTTGCGTTTCTCTAATGATTAGTGACATTGAACATCCTTTCATGTGTTTGTTGGCAATCTGTATATCTTCTTTGGAGAAATACCTATTTAGGTCTTCTGCCCATTTTTGGATTGGGTTGTTTGTTTTTTTGATGTTGAGCTGCATGAGCTCCTTGTATATTTTGGAGATTAATCCTTCGTCAGTTACTTCATTTGCAAATATTTTCTCCCTTTCTGAGGGCTGTCTTTTCGTCTTGTTTATGGTTTCCTTTGTTGTGCAAAAGCTTTTAAGTTTCATTAGGTCTCATTTGTTTATTATTGTTTTTATTTCCATTTCTCTAGGAGGGGGTCAAAAAGGATCTTGCTGTGTTTTATGTCATAGAGTGTTCTGCCTATGTTTTCCTCAAAGAGTTTTATAGTGTCTGTCCTTATATTAAGGTCTTTAATCCATTCTGAGTTTATTTTTGTGCATGGTGCCAGGGACTGTTCTAATTTCATTCTTTCACAGGTAGCTGTCCAGTTTCCCCAAGCAGCACTTATTGAAGAGGCTGTCTTTTCTCCATTGTATATTTTTGACTCCTTTATCAAAGATAACGTGACCATAGGTGAGTGGGTTTATCTCTGGGCTTTCTATCCTGTTCCATTCATCTATATTTCTGTTTTTATGTCAGTACCATACTGTCTTGATTACTGTAGCTTTGCAGTACAGTTTGAATTCAGGGAGCCTGACTCCTCCAGCTCCATTTTTCTTTCTCAAGATTGCTTTGGCTATTTGGGGTCTTTTGTGTTTCCATACAAATTGTGAATTTTTAAATTCTAGTTCTGTGAAAAATGCCAGTGGTAGTTTGATAGGGCTTGCATTGAATCTGTAGATTGCTTTGGGTAGTAGAGTCATTTTCACAATGTTGATTCTTCCAATCTAAGAACATAGTATATCTCTCCATCTGTTTGTATCATCTTTTATTTCTTTCATCAGTGTCTTATAGTGTTCGGCATACAGGTCTTTTGTCTCCTAAGGTAGGTTTATTCCTAGGTATTTTATTCTTTTTGTTGCAATAGTAAATGGGAGTGTTTCCTTAATTTCTCTTTCAGATTTTACATCATTAGTGTATAGGAATGCAAGCGATTTCTGTGCATTAATTTTGTATCCTGCTACTTTACCACATTCATTGATTAGCTCTGGTAGTTTTCTGGTAGCATCTTTAGGATTCTCTATGTATAGTATCATGTCATCTGCAAACAGTGACAGTTTTACTTCTTCTTTTCCATTTGGATTCCTTTTAATTCTTTTTCTTCTCTGACTGCTGTGGCTAAAACTTCCAAAACTGTGTTGAATAATAATGGTGAGAGTGGGTAACGTTGTCTGTTCCTGATCTTAGAGGAAATGATTTCAGTTTTTCACCATTGTGGACGATGTTGGCTGTGGGTTTGTCATATATGGCCTTTATTATGTTGAGGTAGTTTCCCTATATGCCTACTTTGTGGAGAATTTTTACCATAAATGGGTGTTGAATTTTGTCAAAAGCTTTCTCTGCATCTACTGATATTATCATATGATTTTTATCCTTCAGTTTGCTAATATGGTATATCACGTTGATTGATTTGAATATATTGAAGAATCCTTGCATTCCTGGAATAAACCCCACTTGATCATGGTGTATGATCCTTTTAATGTGCTGTTGGATTCTGTTTACTAGTATTTTGTTGAGGATTTTTGCATCTATGTTCATCAGTGATATTGGCCTGTAGTTTTCTTTCTTTGTGACATCCTTGTCTGGTTTTGGTATCAGGGTGATGGTGGCCTCATAGAATGAGTTTGGGAGTGTTCCTTCCTCTGCTATATTTTGGAAGAGTTTGAGAAGGGTAGGTGTTAGCTCTTTTCGAAATGTTTGACAGAATTTGCCTGTGAAGCCATCTGCTCCTGGGCTTCTGTTTGTTGGAAGATTTTTAATCCCAGTCTCAATTTCAGTGCTTGTGATTGATCTGTTTATATTTTTTATTTCTTCCTGGTTTAGGCTCAGAAGGTTGTGATTTTCTAAGAATTTGCCCATTTCTTCCAGGTTGTCCATTTTATTGCCATGTAGTTGCTTGTAGTAATCTCTCATGGTCCTTTATATTTCTGCAGTGTCAGTTGTTACTTCTCCTTTTTAATTTCTAATTCCGTTGATTTGAGTTTTCTCCCATTTTTTCTTGATGAGTCTGGCTAATGGTTTATCAATTTTGTTCATCTCTTCAAAGAACCAGCTTTTAGTTTCATTGAGCTTTGCTATTGTTTCCTTCATTTCTGTTTCATCTGTTTCTGATCTGATCTTTATGATTTCTCTCCTTCTGCTAACTTTGGGGGGTTTTGTTCTTCTTTCTCTAATTGCTTTAGGTGTAAGTTTAGATTGTTTATTTGGGTTTTTTTTGCTTCTTGAGGTAGGCTTGTATTGCTACAAACTTCCCTCTTAGAACTGCTTTTGCTGCAACCCAGAGGTTTTGGTTTGTCGTGTTTTCCTTGTCATTTGTTTCTAGGTACTTTCTGATTTCCTCTTTGATTTTTTTCAGTGATCTCTTGGTTATTTAGTAGCCTATTGTGTAGCCTTCACGTGTTTGTATTTTTTACAGATTGTTTTCCTGTAATTGGTATCTAGTCTCATAGTGTTGTGGTCAGAAAATATACTTGATACAATTTCAATTTTCTTAAATTTACCAAAGCTTGATTTGTGATCCAAGGTATGATCTATCCTGGAGAATGTTCCATGAGCACTTGAGAAGAAAGTGTATTCTGTTGTTTTTGGATGGAATATCCCATAAATTTCAATTAATTCCATCTTATCTAATGTGTTATTTAAAGCTTGTGTCTCCTTATTTATTTTCATTTTGGATGATCTGTCCGTTGGTGAAAGTGGGATGTTAAAGTCCCCTAGTATTATTGTGTTACTGTTGATTTCCCCTTTTATGGCTGTTAGCATTTGCCTTATGTATTGAGGTGCTCCTATGTTGGGTCCATTAATATTTACAATTGTTATATCTTTTTCTTGGATTGACCCCTTGATCATTATGTAGTGTCCTTCTTTGTCTCTTGTAATAGTCTTTACTTTGAGGTCTATTTTGTGTGATAGGAGAATTGCTATTCCGGCTCCCTTTTGATTTCCATTTGCATGGAATGTCTTTTTCCATCCCCTCACTTTCAGGCTGTATGTGTCCCTAGGTCTGAAGTGGGTCTCTTGTAGACAGCATATATATGGGTCTTGTTTTTGTATCCATTCAGTGAGCCTGTGTCTTTTGGTTGGAGCATTTAATCCATTCACGTTAAAGGTAATTATTGATATGTATGTTCCTATTGCCATTTTCTTAATTGTTTTGGGTTTGTTTTTTTTTTTTTTTTTTGCTGTATGCGGGCCTCTCACTGTTGTGGCCTCTCCCACTGTGGGGCACAGGCTCCGGACGCACAGGCTCAGCGGCCATGGCTCACGGGCCCAGCCGCTCCGCAGCATGTGGGATCTTCCCGGACCGGGGCACGAACCCGTGTCCCCTGCATCGGCAGGCGGACTCTCAACCACTGCGCCACCAGGGAAGCCCTTGGGTTTGTTTTTGTAGGTCTTTTCCTTCTCTTGTGTTTCTTGCCTAGAGAAGTTCCTTAAGCTCCGGACGCACAGGCTCAGCGGCAATGGCTCATGGGCCCAGCCACTCTGCTGCATGTGGGATCTTCCCGGACTGGGGCTTGAACCCATGTCCCCTGCATCGGCAGGCGGACTCTCAACCACTGTGCTACCAGGAAAGCCCAATCTATGTTTTAACAAGCATTCCTGGTGATTCTAATGAACACTAGGTTAGAGAGACACTGCTTTAGAAAGGAGTTTATCAATTTTATTAATCTTAAACTATTTTTTTGTTTAATTGAATTGCTCTATCTTTGGTCCATTATCTATTTTATTGGTTTCTGCTCTAATCCTTCCTTCCTTCTTTCTTTCTTTCCTTCCTTCCTTCCTTCCTTCTTTCTTTCTTTCTTTCTTTCTTTCTTTCTTTCTTTCTTTCTACTTGGGTTTAATCTGCTCTTCTTTTTCTATCTTAAAGAGATGTAAGCTGGTTGATTTTAGACCTCGGTTCCTTTCCAATGTAAGCCCTTCAGGGTATAAATTTTGTTCTAAGCACTGCTTTAACTACATTTAATTCAAACTATTTTCTAACTTTAAGTCTTATTTCTTCTTCTTCCCTACTACTTTTAAATTTTCATATACTTTGAGGTTAGTTTTCCAGAAAGTTTTCTGTTATAGACTTCTAATTTAAGTCCTTTGTGGTCAGATAATATAATCTTTATGATTTCAGTTCTTTTAAATTTGTTCAGAAATTTTTAATAGTGCAGAATATGGTCTATATTGAAGAATTTTCCTTAGGCAGTTGAAAATAATATATATTCTGCTATTATTGGATGGAGTGTTCTGTAAATGTCAATTAGGTCAACTGGCCTGGTAAGAGTGTGCTTACTGATTTCTGGTTACAGTTCTTTCAGTTTCAGTATTGAAATCTCCAACTATAATTGTGGATTTCTCTACTCTCTTTACATTAGTCTTTGCTTCATTTATATTAAATCTCTTTAATTAGATGTATAAACTGCTAGGATTGTTTTGCCTGTTTGACAAGTTGATTCTGTTATCATTGTGAAACCATTCTTACTCGTGATAATATTCTTTATTCTATAGCTTACTTTGTTCACTATTGATATTGTCACCAATTTATTGGTGTTTTTGTTATATATCTATTTCCACTCTTTTCCTTTTACTTAGCTATGTAATTATAGTTTAGGTGACTTCCTAGAGAGTATATATTTGGGTCTTGCTTTTTTATTCATTATGACAATCTATCACTTAATTGTAGTACTTCAGTCATTTGTATCCAATGTAATTATCGATAAAGTTGTGTTGATATTTACCATTTTATTATTTGTTTTATACTTGTTTAATTTGTCCTTTTTTTGGCTTTTTCCTGCCTCATTTTTAAATTATTTTTCATATTCCCTTTAGTCTCCTCCATAGGCTTATACTATTTTATTTTATTTTAAGGTTTGCCATATGTCTCTTAAAAAATCATAGTTTAGGGCTTCCCTGGTGGCGCAGTGGTTGAGAGTCTGCCTGCCGATGCAGGGGACACGTGTTCGTGCCCCGGTCCGGGAGGATCCCACATGCCGCGGAACAGCTGGGCCCGTGGGCCATGGCCGCTGAGCCTGCGCGTCCGGAGCCTGTGCTCCGCAATGGGAGAGGCCACAACAGTTAGAGGCGTGTGTACCGCTAAAAAAAAAAAAAAAAAAATCATAGTTTACCTTCATATATGTTATATCACTTCACTTCATAAGAAAGACTTACAACAGTGTATATCTGATTTCCCCCTTCATGCTTGGTGGTGTTATAAATTTTACTTCTACATTTGTTTAAGCCTATAGAATACATATATTTTTTGGTTTAAACAGTGAATTATCTTTTAAATAACTTAAAGATGAGAAACTCCATTTATATTTATCCATATATTTCCCATTTCTGGCCCTCCTTATTCCTTTCCAAATTTCTATTGGTTTCAAAGAGATGGTTTTAACATTGGTCTTTGGGAAGAACTGGTAGGAAACTAGGTGAAAGAGATTTGGAGTAACCAGCTCCTAGAAGGCCCTTAGTGCCATCTTAGACTCTAGATTACCTGAAAGCAATGCAGGTTACATGATCAAATTTGGATTATAGGAAGATCGCTCTGGCATCACTGGGAAAGTTTATTTGAGGAGCTTGGATGCACTCAGCTGTCTGTTGAAATAAATCAGGTGAAATTGCAATACATCAGAGAGAGTGATGCAGACCTGGAGTGATGTCACCTCTGTGGATATGCAGAAGAAAGGACTGATTCAAGAACATTTCAGGAGCTCAAATGAATAGCACCAGGTGGATGGTGTTTGGGGGAGAAGGACATGGAGAAGTGTGGACAACATCCAAAGCTTTAGCTTGGGTGGCCGAACATGGTCATTACACCAGCTGACATGGAGGGCTCAGAAGAGCTAGTCTGAGGAGCAGGGTAGCGAGTACAGCATTGAACGCTTTGTGTTGGGACTTTCTATGGGAGACCCAAATGGAGATAGATGGATCTGCAGCTCGGAGGAAAGGTCCGAGTTGGGTCTCTAAACTACGATATAACATCTGTGAGCATAGGTCTGATTAGACTGTTTACCTGAGGCGGAGTTTGTCAAGGTGTGTGGTCGTGAACCACCTGCATCAGATTCACCTGCAGTGCTGAATAAAGTTAGCAGACTCCCCGGGCTGAGAGTAGTACCAAGAACCTGCACTAACAAGCCCCTAAGTTTTATTAAAAAACCTGATTTAAAGAGTAAGAAGGAGGGCTTCCCTGGTGGCGCAGTGGTTGAGGGTCTGCCTGCCGATGCAGGGGACGCGGGTTCGTGCCCCGGTCTGGGAGGATCCCACATGCCATGGAGCGGTTGAGCCTGTGAGCCATGGCCGCTGAGCCTGCACGTCCGGAGTCTGTGCTCCGCAACGGGAGAGGCCACAGCAGTGAGAGGCCCGCGTACCGCAAAAAAAAAAAAAAAAAAAAAAAAAAAAAAAGAGTAAGAAGGAGTTGGATGTATAAGCCTTCCACCTTATATTTTTTCTCCCACATACAAAAGGTGTGTGAAATCTTGAGAATTCCAGCTGGAAGATGCCTGGTGTTAGCTGTCAAGTGGAGGGTGCTGAACGCGAAGTTAGTAAATAGATCTGTAAAATAAGTGAAAGAAAGAGTTTGTAGTGGAAATAGACTTTTATTCTCAAGCTTCAAGAAAAAGATCCTTTGGAGGTGGTGGGAATTATATAAGAAATGATAGGAGGGGTGACAAAACTGATGATAAATTTTAAGTAATTGGATGATTTACATAAGAAAGCAGCAATGAAACTAGCTTTCCTTACAAGACATAATCATATGGCATGAGAACATAAGGGCTGCCCATCTGGATTAAATCCACTGGCAATTCAGCATCCGTCTCTCACAGTGGGACAGAGGATGAATTCTTGTGCCCCGTGAGGTCCTTCCTGAAGTCAACCCACAAGGTTAGAGTTTCACCTTCTTAAGTTCTGGATGTCTCCAATATTAACTGTGACTCTATCTGCGTATATAAAGATTTATATAAGTACTTACATAAATTACTGACATAACTACTTACATAATGACAGATAGAGGAAGATGCTAAACTGAAGCGATGGAGCGCTTTTCATGAACGTGTTGACCTTAGTTATGAAACATAAAGAAAGAAGTTATACTTTTCAGATTGCTTAATATCAATCATTGATTTCTCCTTGGAATATTTTTGGGGATTTCAGAAATATGGAGACCATGCTAAGCACAAGAAATAATAATTCAAAGGCAGTGAAATAAAAGCATATGAGCTATGGTTAGCTTTCAGTGCATAGAGGAGTTATAAGAGATATTGAAAATAATAACCGTAATAACTGACATATAGAAGATGTTCAATGCTTTGTTTGAAGTGCTTTACATACACATATTCCTTTTATCTTCCTAAAAGGTCTACCTGAGGTAGGTACTATTGTGATCCCCATTTTGTTTTTGTTTTTTTCGGTACGCGGGCCTCTCACTCTTGTGGCCTCTCCCGTTGCGGAGCACAGGCTCCGGACACGCAGGCTCAGCGGCCATGGCTCACGGGTCCAGCCGCTCCGCGGCATGTGGGATCTTCCCGGACCGGGGCACGAACCCGTGTCCCCTGCATCGGCAGGCGGACTCTCAACCACTGTGCCACCAGGGAAGCCCATGATCCCCATTTTATAGATGAAAAACTGAGGCACAGAAGTCCCCCCAGGTCGCAAGCTGGTACGAGTTCGAGCTAGGATTCAAACCCAGGAATGTGGCTCTGGAAAGCTGCACACCATAGAGATGAAAAAGACCATCAAGAAGAGAAGCAAGGAAGGATCACCGAGAAAAGAAAGAAGCTAAAGAACTGAAAAGGTGCTTCAAATAAAATGCCTTTGGCTGACATGAAATTGCACAAGTAGCTGAGGTTAGAAAATAAATTAGAAAGTATCTATCTTATGTTGAAAATGAAAAGGCTTCCAGTGGAGCTGATCTTTAAGTTTCCTTCCTGGAATTCTACCCTCTGATGACTCCAATCACCAAATTGTGAACCAGTGTCCCATGAGCCCTCCGACAGGCATCACGCCTTGTGATCCCTCACCAGAATTTTACCTGTAGATATACAAGAACATGTCAAGAAACAAAGAGCATAAAATATAGTTAAAACAACTGAGAATAAAAGATGAACTCAAGAGCATCTCAAAATAAAAATGAGAAATAAGACTGGTGAAGTTTCTCAGAAAATGGGAACCAGAAAGGCAAGGGGGAAGTCTCTGGGGTCCCTTAAACTGATTCTGACAACAGAAGGAATTAAGGGTTTACCGGGAAACCAGCGTCTGGGTAGTTGAAAGCTACTGAGGACGCTTGTTCCTGGACCAGGTGGGTGCAATGCCAGGTGCGGCAGACTCCCTGGAGGGCGAAACCCGCCTTTGTTAAAGGATGGTCATGAAATTTCAGAAAAGAGGGAAATGACAAAGTCTGTAGTAAAATAAGTATTGCCCACTTTAGTTAGGAAAAACCCTGCAGACTCTTTCCCTACAGTGAATTTAGACAGTAAAAATATTTGCAAGCGTTTATTGCCCTCAAACCAGGAAGGCTAGCTGGCAGAATGAGGCACAAGGCCCATTGACGCAATAAATGCCCAGGGGAAGCCAGGCTGCTTGGAGACCTCCTTCCGAGAGCCAGGGTGTAGTGAGGGGTCACCAGAAGGGGGCTGGCGTGGCCACATGGCCTCATCCACCTGGACGAAGAGAAGGCCCTTCCCAGGGGAGGCAGCTTGGAGGCCACTGTGAAGGTGGATGAATACACACCTGTGTTTGTGTCTGGCTTTCGACTTGGGGGGGTTTAAGAAAGGAAATTGGGGTCATATCAGTGAGCGACCAGGTCCCCAGTATAGGCCAGTATAATCACTAGCAGAAGGCAGTGGGTAGATTGAACACTGATGTGGGTGGCCACATAGAACGCTAACAAAAGCGGAATGCAGCTTCAATTCAACAGTGATGGAGAGTCATACTCAATACAATTCCACACAGAGTAATCTGGGGAGGAAAGTGGTAAAAAATCTGGGGGGATATCAAGGTGTAAGAAAGACCCGTTAAAAGGCTGATAAAACACTCAAATGATAAAAGAGATGAAAGAAAGTGGAGAAGAGTAAAGAGTCTCTCGATTTGGTCAAAGAGTTTTAATACAGCTATATCTGCACAATGCCTACTGATTATGTGGCATCTTTGTTGGAGATTTTGACAGATGTGTTTTTGTAACAGTAGGAATAATCTGATTCAAAGCCAGCTGATATCCACATCTCCTAAGGATTAAAGAGTGATGCCTTTTAAAGTACATTTTAATAAGGAGAGTGGGGAATGATAAACAGGGGGCATTTAATCTGTTTGGGAGGGATGATGTTTGAAATGTTGGACAAGTCACTTTCAACACCAGATGCGGTGTCACGGACCAGTAGGTAGTTCCCAAATGTTGGTACAAATAAATAAATATTTGAGTGAGAAATCTCTGTTAAAGCAGAGACACAAGAAAATGTGAATGTGTTTAATTTTGTTTTAAAAATCTTTAGGAGAAAGAAGAATGAAAAAATTTTAAGTATGCTTATATAGTTTTTCAAATGAAAATGGAAAGGCTTGAGTAAATAGAGTTATTGGCCTAATAATTCAACAAAGAAAAGCATTGAAATGAGTTTATTCAAAGCCAAAAAGCTAAATCACATGATTTTAAATTTTATTATAATTTTGAATTGGAAGATGCTTCTAAAAACATGCAATCTCGAATTGTTCCATTCCTGCACAAACTGGAAATTTGGACTAAATGTGCAGCGTGAGAAGCATCCATCATGTCCCCTAGCTCCTGCCCCAGCTTCACCCAGCTCCAGCTAAAATAACCTGCTACCAGCAGGCTCAGGTCTCCCCAGTCTGAACCACTGAGACTCTGGCCTGTATTGATTTAGTATCTCCTTTATTAAAGGCTAAGGATGTAAGGCAGGGTTAGAGACAGTGTCTGTAAATTCAAAGATAATCTCCTAGCCTGTTTCATAACCCCACACTGAAGCCAAATCCAGCCTCTGTACCCTGGCATTGAATTAAATCTCAGAGACAGAGTTTCAGGAGAAGTAGAAAAGTATAGTTTTATTGCTTTGCCAGGCAAAGGGGGCTACAGCGAGCTAATGCCCTCAAAACTGTGTGTCCCCACTTGGAGGAGGTAGTGAGGAGTTTTATAGTAATCATTCAAAGAGGCCGTGGTCATGTGGACATTCTTCTGATTGGTTGGTGGTGAGGTAGGTGGGAGTTGGCATCCTCAACCTCCTGGTTCCAACCGGTCTGGGGTCTACGTGCTTGTGGGCAGCATAAAGTCAACTTCTCCCACCTGGTGGAGGTTTCAGTATCTGCAAAACAGCTCAAAGGTGTTGTTCTGTGTATCTCTTGAGGGGGAACCAGGACGCTGCCCCAAGGCTGCACTGTTGTTTCTTGACTGTTCCTCCCTTATCTCTGCATCCCCACCTTCTCCTAATTAGCAACTGTTTGAATCTGCCCTTTGGAAGTCAGGGAAAGTCACGGGAGGCTGAAAGAAGCCTATTTCCTGTAATCAAGAAATGGGGGACACAGAAGGGTTTTTGTGCCCATGAGCCCCACAGGGTCCTGCTCAGTTTCAACACTAGCTCTAGGCCCCCTGCTCCCTACCTGCACCCCACCGTGGAGGCTAGTTTGCCCTGAGTTCACTTCTCCTTGCCTCTGGGGTTTTGGTCCTACTCTCCTTCAGCTCTGAACACAGCCCTGCACTGCCCCACTCAAATGATTTCTGTGAGGCTCTTACTCTGATGTGTGTGTATCTCTCTGCCTTTAACTAGGACACATCTTGGCAGGCACACCACTCCCACCCCTCCCACCCCAGATGGATGCCAACCCAGCTCGAAGTGGATGTTTCATGCACTGCTGGCCATCCTCTCTCGGTGGCAGCTCTTGTCTCCCTTTCTCACCTCTGGAGTCCCAGCAAGCCTTGTGCCTGTGTGTAGCTTTGGACCATCTTCTAACAGAAAGTAAGATATATTTTAATTCAGGAATTGATCATTTTCACTGACAGGGAAGTACTTTTTCATTAAGGATCTGGAGTTATGGCTGTATCAAAATCGGTATCAGTCAGGGCTCTCCAAGAAACAGAACCAATAGGAGATTAGTGTGTGTGTGTGTGTGTGTGTGTGTAAGTTATATATTTTGGAGGCTGGCAAGTCCGAAATCTGTAGGACAGGCAAGGAGAGATATGGCTGAAATCCAACTGATAAGCCAGATAAAATACCTACATTTTCTTAGATTCAGTAGGGTGACTTGTAGGAAATAAATGCAAAGGCCACTACTTACAATCCGATATCAAACCTTTTTTTCAGGAAAATAAAAGGTTTCTTTTTTAAGAAAGAACATTCTAGAATATATATTCTCTCAGAGAATCTGGCTTCCCATCTGGTTTAAACTTGATATGAAGGATAGTATTAACAGAAGAAAAAAACTATCCAATTGGGAGAGGGAAAAGTGTTAAATTATATAAAATTTATTTGTTTGGAAGACTTACAAAGCTAAACTGAAGTATTTATATAAATTTGAGACCATTCTGAAGATTGAGTTAGGAGAAACAGAATGTACTGAAAGTGTAGATTTAGAAGAATATGTGTGGGTCAGTGAGGTATGTGAAAACAAGGGCTATATAAACAGATACTGTCAAGATTCTGTGTTCTTAAAGATCACAGCAGAACACACAAGCCAGGAACTTAGAGTCAGAACAAGAGGTCAGAGATCTTAATTAAAAAGCAATGTCCGGGCTTCCCTGGTGGCGCAGTGGTTGAGAGTCCGCCTGCCAATGCAGGGGACGCGGGTTCGTGCCCCGGTCCGGGAGGATCCCACATGCCGCGGGGCGGCTAGGCCCGTGAGCCATGGCTGCTGAGCCTGCGCGTCCGGAGCCTGTGCTCCGCAACGGGAGAGGCTACAACAGTGAGAGGCCCGCGTACGGCCAAAAAAAAAAAAAAAAGCAATGTCCTTCTTACCCAGGAATGGAGTTCTCTCCTCAGGCTAATGACTTACAATGAGAAAAGCCACCTGAAAAAGAATTACAAAGTAGTTAGGAACAAAGCAATCCTTCAAGTTTCCACTTTGGAGATAGGATTTGGGGTGAATTTGGAAGGGGTTTGAGAAGAGATTATGGGGAAGGATTTGGATTGGAAATAAAAGGGATATTCCTTTCTACCAAAGTGCATCTTGGACAGGTACGTGTCACTCACCAACACAAGTAAGCTCAGTGGATTCCTGGCTTATCTGACACTCACTTTGGGTGGAAAGAGACCCAAGAGGATTAAATAAGATCTGGGTATCAAGTCAATGCTGTAATGCTATTTTAGGGAGAAAGAGATTTTTAAAGAGAGATTTGTGGCATTCAGAATAGTGGAGGAGCATGGATTGGTGTGGCTACACAGGAAGCCTTGGAACAAAATCATTCTTAAAAAGGACTTGCTTGAGAAGCATCTGGGGCAACCAGAATATGGTAAGAATATACTGTCAGGAGACTAAAGCTCAAAATTAGCAGAGGTCTGAGAAGATGAATAAGGATAGAGGGTGGATATGTGATGTTCAGAGCCAATAGGTTGGGCAAAGTCCAATTGCTTGGGACAGATGAGATTCTAACTGGTCACAGGGAGAATGCTAATAAAAGTAGTTTGTTCTATAATCTCATCATAAGATGGCAAGAAAAGTTTAAGCAGGAAAATATTAAGAGTGTTTAGGAATCTCCGATGACTTCACTTTATAAGAACTAAAATGAACAAACCTGTGTGTGAGCTCAGAGTCACTATCGGGAATCTTTGAACCATCTGACCCCAGAGGATGAAAGCAGGGCTAGGAGATTAGTGGTGAACAAATGCTCTTCCAGTTTTCGAAAAAGAGGAATTCTGCAAATGACACACTGGCAAATCTGATTTTATTGTAGGGAAATCTTCTAAAATAGAATAATTAAACAGATGGCTTGTGAGCAGAGAAGAGGAAGCAGTGACTCACTAGGGAAAGTCATGCCAAACTCATAATCATCCTCTTTTTCTTTTTTTTTTTTTTCATTATATACACTCCTAGATTGGTGGATCAGGAAACACTGGGGGAAACCTTTAGAAAAGCCTGTCTTAATTTCAAAAGAGCACTTGCCAAAGACTCTGCCGATAGCTTGGTAAACACAATCATGGGCTGTTAGTTGGGTGTTTGGACAGTCAGGTGGAATTGTGGCTGGCTGAATAAGAACTTCCAAAAGTGTTGGTTAATAGGTTGGTATCAACAGGAGGAAATGCTGAAGAGGAATATCACATGGCTTCGTTCTTGGCTGACTTCAACATTTCATCAATTGTCTGGCTCAGGATATAGAAGGCCACATAAAATTTACAGATGATACAAAGCTGAGAGACAAAAAAAGAGCTAAAGTGACAGATGTAAGAACTGATTCAAAATTATTTTGACATCTAGAACTCTAGGCAGAAACCAACGAGATAAAATTTAACAAGGGCAAATGTAAAATTCTATACTTGGAATTTCATGAATACATAATGTTAACGACCTGCCCAAATTTTAGACCCCCTCAGGCTCTAACTCTGACTACAGAATCCATGTGTCTGGTGTTTTGCCCACTAGCATGCCCCTTGAATTTCTTTGGCCTTAGGTAGGAATGTAAGTAATCTTTTATCCATATTTCTGGCCATGCTACTAGACTAGCTCTGAGGTTATTTTTGCAGTTCTTACTTACACACCATGCTCACAATAACTGAGCCCTTTCCTGTTATCCCAGATTCCATGGCCCTGTTCTCCAGTCTCTCTTTGGCTTTGTCCCTGAATCAGCTGCTCAACACTTACCTATTTGGATTTTCATGATAGTTGATGTTATGAAACTCATCAAACCCCCTGCACTGGCCCTGCTTTAATAATTGTCCTTTATCTTGGGTTCTGTTTGGGCTTTTGTTTGCAAAAGTTACTTCTAAGTCTGATAGAAGAGTTGAACGGACCTCAAGCTTTTCCCTCCCATAGACTGGCTGGAAATATAGATTTAGTTCCAAGGCATGAAAGCAATCAGCTAGGTTGAAGTTGAAGCCCAAGAAGTGACTATGGTCTCCAAGGAAGCAGGTGGAGAGTAAACGAAGAAGAGAGCTAAGAGCTGAAGTCTGAAGGGAAGCAATCCAGTAGTGGTTAGTAAAGAGAGACTGCAAAAGAAAAGGAGAGGACACCCAGGAGGGCGGGAGATCAACAAAGAAAGTTAATAGCACAGGAGTTAAAGATGTGGACAGTTTTCAGGAGGAGGGATTGACCAATAGTGCCAAATACTACCAAAATGACAAACGGCATAAAAGACGTAAAATATTTCATTGGATTTATCCAAAGCTAGATTGCCAATGACATTGGCGAATGTAGCTTCTTGGGGAGAAATGGAGGAAAAGGCAAATTGCTAAAGGTTAAGGGGGAAGAGGTTTGGAGAAATGGAGATGGTGAGAATAACCTGCACTCTTGAATAAAGGAAAGAGAATGATAGGGCAGCAGTTAGAAAGGGGTTAAAAGTGAGATGAGGGAAGGGTGTGTGTGTCTCACAGTGGTTTTCATATGTGACAGGGGAAATGTTGTTACAGGCAGAAATGGAAGACTCATAAAGAAAATGTGGTTTTGATGGAAGAAAATCCCCACAGATCCATCTATACTTCTTCCTGTTTTTTCCCCTCCTCTTCCTTTCCTTTTCTTATCCACTTACCCTACCTTCCACTCCATCCTTTTTCTTTGGAAGATCAGGGGCCATGCTTTATTTACTTATCTTATTCCCAGCACTATCATCACAGTCCGTTGCTTTGACTGGGCTCAGGAATATGTCAAGCCTGAGTGGAGGTATGAGCTAACATTGAACAGGGGCTCATCCAGACACATGCCAGTAGCAGAATTATAGAGACCTAGTCACTACTTTGTTACTATCAGATACTAACAAGAACATCTTGGAGATGTGTATGAACCAAGATGCGCCTTGGAGGAAAGTTCTGGAAAGCATGTCACGTGTGGACATCTCAGAGGACCTGGGGATATCTGGCACAGAAAGAGAGCACGAGATCTAGGGAGGAAGGTACAACAGACTTGTTCGATATTTCTCTGAGGGCAAACTTTTGGACGAAGGTATGCAAGTCACATGAAACTGAGTTTAGTTTGATGTCTGGAAGAACTTGCCATAAAAGCCCTCTGAATTGTTGCCTTCCTGTTGTTAGAAGCTTGAGTAAAGTGACCTCACGTCAGGGTGGAGATGGCACATCATAGTCCCAAGATGGCTTTTAAGTTCTTTCCTAAAAATTTCCAGCAAAGTCCTGGTAATACTCTTTTTTTTTTTTTCGGTACGCGGGCCTCTCACTGTTGTGGCCTCTTCTGCTGCGGAGCACAGGCTCCGGACGCACAGGCTCAGCGGCCACGGCTCACGGGCCCAGCCGCTCCGCGGCATGTGGGATCTTCCCGAACCGGGGCACGAACCCGTATCCCCTGCATCGACAGGCAGACTCTCAACCACTGCGCCACCAGGGAAGCCCCCGGTACTCTTGCTGGATGGCCTTCCTCAATATGGCCAAGGAAATGGAATAGAACGATTATCTAGATCTAGGGTGACACATTCCATGTCTAGCTTTGTCTTTACCCAAACCATAGGGAGCCCTAAATCAGGCAGCTTTGGGGAAGGAGAAATAGATTTTGGAGAGGCAACTGGCAAACGCACATCACATGATTCTCTGGAACATTGTCCTAATTATGAAGGAGTGCCCATGCCAAAGCTTCAGAAGGAGAAAGAATCAAGCCATTGTTCCCTGTTTTTGTTTTTTTCTTTTTTGCGGTACGTGGGCCTCTCACTGTTGTGGCCTCTCCCGTTGCGGAGCACAGGCTCCGGACGCACAGGCTCAGCAGCCATGGCTCACGGGCCCAGCCGCTCCGTGGCATGTGGGATACTCCCGGACCGGGGCACAAACTCGTGTCCCCTGCATTGGCAGGTGGACTCTCAACCACTGTGCCATCAGGGAAGCCCTATCATACATGTATCTTAATATAAAAATAAGAAATTACTTTTCCTCTACAATGTTCATATAAAGTTGACAACAAAGGCAGGTGAACTTTATTTATCCCACAATGTCACGAGCCTCCTGGTTCCCAGCAAGATCTCTTACGGGGAGTACAGCCTGAAGTTATGCTCTTGTGTGCTGTGGAGTTTGGTTCAATGATTTCATTCTGAGATACAGTTAACTACCTTTCCTTACTTGGAGAAATACAAGAGAACTTGGTGTTAAGCCCAGGAGAGCTTGCTAATCACCCAAGCCTCTTTCTGGCTCAGTAACAGAGATGATGAATAGGGACAGGCTAAAAATGGCCCCAAACTTAGAAACATCCTGACTCTCCATCTGTAAGGTTCAGAAGAGCACTGGTCTGCAACAGAATTCCGAACTAATAGTGGGAGTGGAAATAACATGGGCCAAGCACTTCTAGAGACCAGGCTTATAGACCCATAACAGTCAATACACAAAGTCTTGGCTTATTGCACTACTGGATTAACAGAGAAGAGTCAATAAAAAGTCAAAAGGTGATGGCCATAAAGGTTCTTGGGTCTTTTCTCCTACCACTTATTCCATCACAGATGGATGGGAAGCTACATGCAATTCTCTTTCTAATGCATATTCATTATGGAATCAGGAAGTGTGATCAGTGAACTCTAGGCCAGGTCTTGGAACTGCCAAATCATTTGGAGGTGAGACAAAGAATCTGACTGCACATATGAGTAATCCTGTCATTTCTCTTTTTGGTGAGGGAAGAAAGCCAGTTCTCCAGTTCACTTCCCCAACTGGCATTCACAACTCTACTGCTCTCATGATCCTTGGGGATAAATGTTGCAAATAAATATTTTCAAGTTCTGCAATTTTTGTGCTTAAAGAAATTGCTTTCTAATTTTGGCAACAAAGAATTTGATGAAACCCATCTCTATTGGACTGGGTGCCACAAACAAGAATTATTGTGAGAAAAATCACTAAAATAAGGTGTAATTTCGGTGGCTAGATGACTCAGTGTCTTTTCCATGAGCATACTGGCTTACTGATTTGCTATGCTTCCCCTTGTCCTTACCAAATTGATCCAGAATCATCTTGTGTAATTTTCTGAGTTCGCTGTTACATACAGCAATAGTCATTAATCAGTTAGGAGTTCTCAACGTATCAATTTATTGCAGTTAGGTTTAGTAGAAACACATTTAGTGGAAGAATGAAGTAGAGGCACCAGATATGCTTTGGTGAGATGAAGATGAAGAAACCACACCCATAGCAATAACTCTCACTTTGCCCTGTTAAAGTTTAAGACATAAGGAAAAGAAATGACTTGATGTTTGTCTCTCTCCACCACCATTCTCCAAAACTTCCAAGAGGAGTTGTTAGGGCCACAGCAATTTCAACATTAAAACATGATGTACAAACTTTCTATATCTGAGAAAAGACACACTGTAAATCTCACAGCAGCCAAATCAAATTAAAAACATAGAAAAGCAGATTACTGTATACCTGATAATTCTAGCTAAGGAGTAAAATCTAATCAAAAGATGTCTTGGGCATATTGAATTCAGCTCTTTCTACCATCACATTTATGGATCAAATCGGGGGGGTGTGTGTGTGTGTGTACCTAGAGCACAGAGAGGACAGCAGTGAGAATTACCTGAGTTTGGTTTGAGTTGATGCATATGGAAAGCCAGGGGGCCCAACTATTAACACCACCCCACACTTACCCCTGGTTTATCTTCTCAGGTGCTGTTTCTGACTTACGAGAAGGAGAAGTAACAAAACCGAAATGATGCATAAACCACCACAATTACACTTATTTGTCAATCTGTAATTCTTCCGTGCTTTTGTTTGTAGAAGTTTGGAGGTTTGTCACGAAAATGTCCCATATGTGACGGCTAACCTCAGTGACTTCTTTCTTTATCACTGTAGTTTAGAGGCACTGCCCAAGGTATAAACATCTGTCGCATTCCTGGTTTCCTTGTGGTTGAGTATTTACTAACATAATGAACACATATGTATGTCTCTGTTAGCATCAACTAAAAGTTAAGTATATAGAATGTAACTTCCAAAGTTGATATAATATACCCCTTACAAAAAGGTAATAAAGTAAACAGATAATTTGGGCTCTTCCTTTTTTTTTTTTTTTTTGTTTTTTTTTTGTTTTTGTTTTTGTTTTTTGGTTTTTGCTGTATACGGGCCTCTCGCTGTTGTGGCCTCTCCCCGTTGCGGAGCACAGGCTCCGGACGCGCAGGCTCAGTGGCCATGGCTCACGGGCCCAGCCGCTCTGCGGCATGTGGGATCTTCCTGGACTGGGGCACGAACCCGTGTCCCCTGCGTCAGCAGGCGGACTCTCAACCACTGCGCCACCAGGGAAGCCCTGGGCTCTTCCTTTTATTTCTGATGATTAATAACGCCTTTTCTGTCACGGTAACTTTTATGTGGATTGGGTAAATTACAACACTATGCAGGCCAGATTAGCTTGAAAATTCCTCTCCCTGTATCTGTTTGGTCTCCATTTCCGGTTTCCATGTCATGGGAACATCATTCCTAATTGTTTTCTCTATTTTGCTAAATCAGAGAATGTATATTTTCTACTTCTTTTTTCTTTTATTAGGAGGATTAAATTTTTGTTTGTTCGGTTTTTTGTTTTTCTTAGTTCAGGTCTTTCTTCAGGCACTGAATTAGGCCTCATTCTAGAAGGCAAACTCGGGGCTGGGGGAACGGCTGGTCAGTAATTGAAAATGATCACTTATGGCTGTTAAAAATTATAGCGTTGTTATTTTGCTTAAGCTAAAAAGAGGAAACTCCATCCAAATGCGAACTAATTCAAAATACCTTTTCCCCCTGCCTTTTCAGAATATTGAAAATAAAGTTATAAAGACAAAATAGCTCATAAGTGCCTTTAAAGGATATGGTTTAAATGTTCAATACAAGGCAGAGAGGAGTTTTTAAATGCAGAACTCTGGGCTCACTTAAAGAAGTTGCTTTAATTTCATTTGACTTTCATAATGACTGAAGTTTCTCTGGACTGCAGAGAGACTGGTCAGTGATGAATGACAAGATCTATAGAATTTCTCATGTGGGTCATTTACTTGTTCACTACAACTGAACAACGTATTAATGCGATTGGTCCATGAATGATAATTCAAACTTTCTTTTTGGACAAAAGTTTGAATTTCAGGATCCTAGATGTTAGTTCACGATACTGAGTTCTTTTAGTATTTCATATGTTGTTATGGGTTTAATTGTGTTAACCTTCCCACACACAAATTATATGTTGGAATTTCAAGCTCCAGTAGCTCAGAATGTAGCTGTTATTTGGAGAGAGAGCCTTTAAAGAAGTATTTAAATTAAAATGGGTTAGGAGGGGCCCTGATCCGACCTGACTAGTGTCCTTATAAGAAGAGAAGATTAGAACACACAGAACAGAGAGACACAAGGGATCTGTGAGCACAGAGAAAAGACCATGTGAGGACACAGCAAGAAATGTTTTTGCAGCCAAGCAGAGAGGTCTGAGAAGGTATTAAACCTGCCAACACTTTGGTCTTGGACTTGTAACTGTGAGAACATAAATTCCTGTTTTTATTTGGATGAACAATGGCCAATATTTACTGAGCACTTACTATGTGCCAGACATTTGTGCTAAGCTCTGTATCATTGAAACTTTGCAATGACTTGCTTTTTTTCCAGTATTTTTATACATTATGCTCCATTTAAAATTATTACAAAATAATCGCTATATTTCCCTGTGCTATACATACACCCTTGTTGCTTGTCTATTTTATACATAGTAGTTTTTTTTTTTAACATCTTTATTGGAGTATGATTGCTTTACAATGGTGTGTTAGTTTCTGCTTTATAACAAAGTGAATTAGCTATACATATGCATATATCCCCATATCTCCTCCCTCTTGCATCTCCCTCCCACCCTCCCTATCCCACCCCTCTAGGTGGTCACAAAGCACCGAGCCGATCTCCGATCTCCCTGTGCTATGCGGCTGCTTCCTACTAGCTATTTTACATTTTGTAGTGTATATATGTCCATGTCACTCTCCCACTTCGCCCCAGCTTACCCTTTCCCCTCCCTGTGTCCTCAAGTCCGTTCTCTACATCTGCATCTTTATTCCTGTCCTGCTTCTAAGTTCTTCATAACCATTTTTTTTTTTAGATTCCATATATATGTGTTAGCATATGGTATTTGTTTTACTCTTTCGGACTTACTTCACGCTATATGACAGACTCTAGGTCCATCCACCTCACTACAAATAACTCAATTTCATTCCTTTTTATGGCTGAGTAATATTCCATTGTATATATATATACCACATCTTCTTTATCCATTCATCTGTCAGTGGACATTTAGGTTGGTTCCGTGTCCTGGCTATTGTAAATAGTGCTGCAATGAACATTGTGGTACATGACTCTCTTTGAATTATGGTTTTCTCAGGGTATATGCCCAGTAGTGGGGGTGCTGGGTTGTATGGTAATTCTATTTTTAGTTTTTTAAGGAACCCCCATACTGTTCTCCATAATAGCTGTATCAATTTACATTCCCACCAACAGTGCAAGAGGGTTCCCTTTTCTCCACAACCTCTCCAGCATTTATTGTTTGTAGATTTTTTGATGATGGCCATTCTGACTGGTGTGAGGTGTTACCTCATTGTAGTTTTGATTTGCATTTCTCTAATGATTAGTGACGTTAAGCATCTTTCCATGTGTTTGCTGGCAAACTGTATATCTTCTTTGGAGAAATGCCTGTTTAAGTCTTCTGCCCATTTTTGGATTGGGTTGTTTGTTTTTTTGATATTGAGCTGCATGAGCTGCTTGTATATTTTGGAGATTAATTCTTTGTCAGTTGCTTCATTTGCAAATATTTTCTCCCATTCTGAGGGTTGTCTTTTGGTCTTGTTTATGGTTTCCTTTGCTGTGCAAAAGCTTTGAAGTTTCATTAGGTCCCATTTGTTTATTTTTGTTTTAATTTCCATTTCTCTAGGAGGTGGGTCAAAAAGGATCTTGCTGTGATTTATGTCATAGAGTGTTCTGCCTATGTTTTCCTCAAAGAGTTTTATAATGTCTGGCCTTACATTTAGGTCTTTAATCCATTTTGAGTTTATTTTTGTGTATGGTGTTAAGGAGTATTCTAATTTCATTCTTTTATATGTAGCCGTCCAGTTTTCCCAGCAGCAGTTATCAAAGAGGCTGTCTTTTCTCCATTGTATATTCTTGACTCTTTTATCAAACATAAGGTGACCATATGTGCGTGGGTTTATCTCTGGGCTTTCTATCTTGTTCCATTTATCTATCTTTCTGTTTTTGTGCCAGTACCATACTGTCTTGATTACTGTAGCTTTGTATTATAGTCTGAAGTCAGGGAGCCTGATTCCTCCAGCTCCGTTTTTCTTTCTCAAGATTGCTTTGGCTATTTGGGTTCTTTCATGTTTCCATAAAAATTGTGAAATTTTTTGTTCTACTTCTGTGGAAAATGCCATTGGTAGTTTGATAGGGATTGCATTGAATCTGTAGATTGCTTTGGGTAGTATAGTCATTTTCATAACATTGATTCTTCCAATCCAAGAACCTGGTCCATCTCTCCATCTGTTTGTATCATCTTTAATTTCTTTCATCAGTGTCCTAGTTTTCTGCATACAGGTCTTTTGTCTCCTTAGGTAGGTTTATTCCTAGGTATTTTATTCTTTTTGTTGCAGTGGTAAATGGGAGTGTTTCCTCAATTTCTCTTTCAGATTTTTCATCATTAGCGTATAAGAATGCAAGAGATTTCTGTGCATTAATTTTGTGTCCTGCTACTTTACCAAATTCAATGATTAGCTCTAGTAGTTTTCTGGTAGCATCTTTAGTATTCTCTGTGTATAGTATTATGTCATCTGCAAACAGTGACAGCTTTACTTCTTCTTTTCTGTTTTGGATTCCTTTTATTTCTTTTTCTTCTCTGATTGCTGTGGCTAAAAGTTCCAAAACTATGTTGAATAATAGTGGTGAGAGTGCGCAAACTTGTCTTGTTCCTGATCTTAGTATTCCTGTTGTTTAAGCCACCCAGTTTGTGGTATTTATTTAAGGCAGTCCTAGCAAATTAATACACTGCCCATATTAGCTTTTGATTGATCTTATCCATAAATTAGGATGTGTTTGGTTATGATTAGTAAGAAACAAATTTAGACCAGGCTGAATTTCCATACCTAGCACGAACTAAAAATTTTGGAGGAGAAATTTTATTTACTCTTAGCAACCTATATGAAAGATTTTTCCAGTTATGTGATAGAAATTAAGATGCTTCTTGTCAATGAAGCAAACCTCCGATTCTACCTCTGCACATTTCCTTCCATGAAGAATCAAAATTCCTGTTTGAAGAAGTGAACATTTGCTGATAGTAATGTTAGAAGTTTGAAGCACCAGCATTCCTTGTTTTATAGACTTTACTGTATACACACTTGGAATTGGTCAGCCTTCTATTTAGCACTTCTATTAGCCAGAGGGTCCACTGGGTGAAATGTTCCGGTTCAGAGTGGCTAAGAAGTGCCATTACAGGCCATTGCTGTGGCTTGAACAGGCCAGTGGGGGGACATCAAGCATCTGTGGAAGTCAGCGCATTGAAATGCTGCTTCAGTTATCTTGTCTCCGAGGTCTTAAGCCACAGTGGTTCAAGTGCTGGGTTGGAATTCACCCATACTCCAAATAAACTGTGAAGTTCATTTTGGAGTCCGATTTTTGTTTTGATTTAGCCTGTGTCTAAAGGGGAATGAAGCCCAAGTAAGCTTCTCTGCAGTTGTCAACCACTTTCAAGTTTGGTGACATCAGGCACCATCTCCTGCACATAGTCACCTAACGGGGTGACCCTATGCTTCTGAAACTGCTACCTCTAGCAAATGGACATTCATCCTAACTTTTAACTGCATACTATATTATATCAATACTGTCCCAAACAAGTAAGGATAAAATATCTCCCTAGTGTTTCCAAAAGCATGTAACTATTTTATATCAGTTAGAGCTTTTTGGTGCAAGCAACAGAAATGTCCTCTGGCTAAACTAAACAAAAATTAATAAATACAAAATTTTAAATATATAAGCTCTTTGAGGAGGTCACAAGATTAAACAACAACAACAACAAAACAGCACAAAACAAAGCAATACGAACAAACAACAAGTAAACAACCAGACAAAGAAAAAAAAGAAAACAATAAAGAGTCTTGGTAGCAGGAACTATTTGGGTTTTGTTAGACTTTGCTGCTGGAATTAATCAGCTTCAACTAACATCAGTGTCTTCATCCCTCTTACGTAATTCCAGTTAGGAAGGGACTGGGCGTCTGACCTCTATGGGGTCATCTGCCCACTCCCTGGCTAGAGAGGGCAAGGCACCTTGAGTAAGAATTCCATCCAACTGTGTTCAGTGAGGTGGAGCCCAACCCCCCAAAGACAATCAGAATGTAAAGTTCAAAAGCAGGTGGAGAGGAAGAGTGGCAGCCCAAAGGCAACAGCCACCTGGCTTCTTTACCACTGGGAGCTGCCTTGGAGCATACATAGCATTTTTAGCTTGTGCACACCCCCTACAGTGTTCCTAGGTGCTCCTTTTCAGCTGGAGCTGATCACTCACACTGTCCTGTGGACGGAAAGTGTCCCTTCTGTTCTGTGCTCTCTATGAGGTACCAGTTGGCTCCCCTCAGGGACCACTCTGGATGCTCCACTCTGGCCCTGAATTTGTGGCAGACTGGGTCTAAAGCACTTAGAGATCTTTTGGCACAATGAAAGGCTTGTTCATGTAAATATTATTTTTTTTTCTTTTTAACATTAAAAAGAATAATTTATGTATTTTTATTTTTCAATTTTTGGCTGCATTGGGTCTTCGTTGCTGCATGTGGGCTTTCTCTAGTTGCAGTGAGTGGGGGCTGCTCTTCATTGTGGTACACGGGCTTCTCATCACGTGGCTTCTCTTGTTGCAGAGCACGGACGCTAGGCTCACAGGCTTCAGTAGTTGTGGCACGCGGGCTCAGTAGTTGTGGTGCACGGGCCTAGAGCGCAGGCTCAGTAGTTGTGTCCCATGGGCTTCGTTGCTCCGCGGCATGTGGGATCTTCCCGGACTAGGGCTCAAACGTACGTACCCTGCATTGACAGGCGGATTCTTAACCAGTGCACCACCAGAGAAACCTTCCTGTAAATATTATTATTAATCGTCATTATCAGAAACAAAGAATATTTTGATAGCAAGAGAGAAAGAGAAACCAGCCCTGGCTGGGTGCCCAGGGAAGCAGCTGTGTGGGGTGAACAAAGCGCTCCAAGCTGCCAGCCATGCGGGATAACAGCTCCTCACTGTTGTTTGGGTTTTAGCAGAATTTCCCAGATGACATGGCAGAAGCCCTGAGAGGTTCGAGGTGCTGGAACACAAATCCATGTGCTTTAGGACAAAGCAAGCTCTTTCCTGACCGTGACTGTGTTTTCAAAAACTCTGAAGGACAGTGGTGACCACATGCTGTCTTTCTGAGGCTTCCAAATGAGAACGTGTGTTTCTGTGGCCGAGTATTTTTGCTCTTCTGGGGTCTAGGGGCAGTAGCCCATTTGGGTCTCTCCCTTCTAGTTTCCCAAAGGTCCAGAGATGGGTGGAGTCCAAACGGAGAGAGGTCCACTTGGGAGTGAGAGTCATCTAAAGTCATAACAAAGTGACCTTTCCTATTACGAATACACCATCACAAAATCTAGTCAAATGTCGCAAAATGTAGCACTTCATTAGCTACTTTACTGTTACATAATGTTTAAAGCATCCAAAACAATAAGAAGGAATGCAGTTATATTCAGTAAAAGAGCATGAAACTAAGCCTTAATACTAGGTGTTGTATTCACGTGGTTTTACCCTCTCTCTACTGAGGCAGTTGTGGATGGAACCAAGAGCTTCATGGCTGGACACATGGAGGTAGGTGTACTTGGCAGAGGAAGGTGCTGCTGGGTTTTATGTAGCACTGGTGTTCCTTCCTGGTTCTATAAGATGGAAGGGAAGAGGACGTAGAGTAGGTAGGCGCAGGAGAAAACCACAGGGTGCCTCCAGGAAGACTGTGCTCTCTTCTGCTCTAAGCTACATGGCTCTGCTCGGCTGCACCAGCAAACCATGTAGTGAAATCTAGGGAAAGTGGGAATGCTTCCAAGGAGTGTATGAGGGGTCAAGACGGCTCAAAGAGAGGACCTCTGGGTAAGGTGGCAACACTGGGCTCTCGCTCCCTGAAGCAGTAGCCAAGGCAAACTTCAAGGTTGGAGATCTAGGAAAAGAAATTCCCTTTTGTCTGACACTGTGCGTGCCCCCAGAGCTTGGTTGACATTTAATTACAGACCTTATCTGGTGAGACTTTCAGATTCAAGCAAGTTTGGTGGTTATTGTTTTTGAGTCCAAAAGTGTGGAGAAAATCTTATTTTCTTAGAAGGGCAATACAAGTTCCCCTCGTCTACAACAAATCTGCTATTTCATTGGGTGAAAAATTTGAAAAGGGAAAGAAGCCTCTCCACCACCCCTCCCTGCAAGAACAACAGCAAAGTTCAAGTGATTTCTAAGGGGAGGAGCCCCAAACTATGAGGATGGTTTTCCCCCCCGAGCCGGGGTCTGAAGCTCAGACCAAAAAAGTGGATTTTGTCTCAGGTAACTGCAAAGGGGAGTGGGTAGAGAGATGGCCTGGCAAGACTTAGAGAGGATATTTTTGAGGGGAAGCAGGGAAATGTCTAATAAAGAGTTTTATTACACATTTTGTTTTCAAATTCTCCTCCCACGTCTTTGTGAAAATTTCAGTAAAATCTGAATAATTCGTACAATGCGGTTGGATCTGTCTGGAAGATGGGGCATGGGCTGCTGGTCTCAAGGTGTGGTGTGTGTGTGCGTGCGTGTGTGTGTGTGTGTGTGTGTGTGTGTGCGCGCGCACACGTGCGCGCAAGTGTGAGAGTGTGTGGGTAGTGGAAGAGAGCAGGGAAGCCTAAGCCACCCAAAATAGACCCGCCACATCTGATTACACCATTTTAGCCAGCTGTCACTCTGTGCTTAGGACCAAGTTAAGCCTTGTATTTATGTGATATCATTTAATTCTCACAACAACCCCACAAGGCAGACACTGCTGTGTTTTCTGTTAACTCTGTGTCAATAGCCTCACTCTTCTGATAAGAGGCTGTGAGCATCTCGTGGGCAGGCAGGATTGTGTTTCATTTATTTTTCTATCCCTATTTTCCATCATGAGATTTGGCAAATGGAAGGTACTTGAGAATATTTGTTGAGTTGAACTGAGCAGAGGTGGTATGATTGAAGATATAGATTGAAGCTAGATTGTAAAGCCTTGATTGACAGATCGAGTTTGGCTTTCGTATTAATTGTTGAGGTCGTTGGGGACGTGATAGGGTGGGCGGAGGAGTGCGGGAGGGTTTTGTCTTGGCTAATCAGCTTCCAGCTGATGAGAGTTACATCCTAAAACTCGAGTGGAACTCAGCCTTGTTTCTTGCATGAACGCATTATTTTTCTTGACACATTTTTGATGGTTTGTTTTATATGATTGGTTTACCAAGGATAAGCCAAGTGTAAGCCCAAGGGGTTATCTAGAAGTTAATGTTTCTCTCTGAGCTGTCCTTTGGTTTGTAAAAGAAAATAGATAAAACAAAGCTAAGTAAAACTCTGAGAAAAGTTATTATTTTCAACATTGAACTTTCTACAAAAAATTGGTTGGTTGCCAATCGATAATAAAGATTATTCTTCTGGCCATTAGAAGAAAAGAATGATTTCATAGATTTCTTTACATCTCCTCTGTGCTGTGGTATTTTCCACCATGGAGAAAAGTCTCCATTTGTTTATCTTGCCCAATTTGGCAAGAATAGAAAACTCACAGGACAGCAGTGGTCATCACTGGCGGTAATACATGAGAATCAGCTGTCCCAAAGTCTCCCAACTTCAGAGTCTGCCTACATAGCCACAGGAGTTCATAAGCACATTTCACTTTTTCTAAGAACTTAACAGAAACCATATATTTTCTTATGATAAGAACATGCAGGCTTACTGAAATAAGACTTCTGGCTGATTGGAAGCTCTGATTAACAGTTGTGGTTGTCTATCCCTCAGTATCCTCAGAGGGTTGCTTCCAGGACCGCCTGCAGATACCAAACTCCGCAGATGCTTGAGACCCTTATAGTATACAGCCCAGTTGGCCCTCTGTACCCATGAGTCCTGCATCCACGAATTCAACCAACCTGCGAATATGGAACCCGTGAATACGGAGGGCCAACTGGGCTGTATATATGTCTTTGAATAAAGAAATGAGAAGACAATTGGATTGTTATTTTATACGCAGTTCTTTTCGTGGGAAAAATATTTTCAAATAAATGTTCCTCAGGAGACATGCAAATAAAAATGATCCTTGGAAAGAATTGTTGGGAAGCAATTTCATTCTCTCCCCTCACTTTTACTGATGGGGCCACTGAGGTCTGAGGGTTTAGTCTACCCCAAGGCCAGTAGTCCAGGATCACTCTCACCCCAACACTTGTTGAACCCTCCAGGGTGCCTCAGGTCCTTTGTTGAGTCGATTGAAGATATATCTCCCAGAATATGTGTGTTCAATATGAGGAATATGTATCCCCTAAATTCTCTCCCTCTATTCTGCCCCTCCCAGTTTTCCAGTGAATCTAGGGGAATGCAAACCCTTTTATTTCTGGCACAACAGGAGGGGTGAGGAAGGGTACCCGATGACATGGAACTGTGATAGCGTAGTTGAGGTGACAACAAAAGCCAGCAAATGTTTGCCGGAAACCTGGCAGGATGTCCTTTAAAGAATCATCACCAAGACTTCATTTGGACACTTTAGTGTTCATTTTCTCACACGCCAGTATCGCCATCTTGCTGCTTTTCCTCTCTGTGAGCCTCACTGCTTCCTTCTGAGAACTCAGGATGCGAAAACACAGAGGGGACCTCCTCAGAGAAAACAGAGCCTATTTGCTAAGACATCAGCCTGGGGAGAGTGTCCTCAAACCACACTTTCAAGCATTCTCTGAACCAATATTTTCTCCAGTGTAATGAAAGAAAATATTGAAAAGGAGAAATATGCTTTTTAAGGGAAACAAATTGCTGTTATTTGAATCAAAGGAAAGAACACAGCCAGCCTGCATTTCAGCAAGACAGATCCCATGTAAATCGCAGCTAATTCTAGAAATGGAATGTTGTAGACATCTTACCGGTGTCTGAAATGAAAGAATGGAATATGTAAATTACTGACCTTTTGGACAATGAAATAAAAGATGTGAAAATTATTGAGAGCTTGTTTTTCAAGTTATCTGCTTCTATTTTGGTCAAAATAAACTCAAGGTCTGTGGCGTGAAACAGAGGTTTAGAAAAAGCCGAAGTAAGTGAAATATGATGGAGATTTGACATTTAAACGTAGCATCCTTTTGCAAAAGAGCATGCATAACATGCTCAGGACAGAACACAGTGCATTAAATAAAGTGAGTCCTTGTTTCCGGGCAGTTCATTCCAGTGATAGCCCAGGCCACATGTGTGGTCACATGTCAGCCAAGTCTTGTGACCTGGATGGGAGGTTTGGCCCAGGCGGGGCCTTCTGTCTCTTTTCTTACTTGGCTTTTTTCACTTGGGCTGGGATGTTCACTTTTCAAAATAATTGCTAAATGCAATTTAGGAAAGTTGCGGTCAGCCAGCTCCATCTGCTTCCTGGAGCATAAATGGGAGGATTCTTTCAGAGGTGCTCAAACTACTCCGCTCAACTCTGATTGAAGGAATCCGTGTCTGCCCCACCCCCGGCCCTATGCTAGCGTGTCCATCTAGAAGGTGGATGGCAAGAACCAGAGCGGAGCACTAGCCCGCCATCGTTCTTACAATTCCCCAGAGATGGTGTTTGGCACCCAATCAAACCAGAGCTTGCTGCCTTTTCCTTTATTCACACAAGGTTTATGCTTTTCTCTGTATCATTTTATGCACAAATTTTAAAAGCTGTGGACTCTTTTTTTGTTTTCTTTTGAGAAAACACACGTGATGCAAGTTGGAGGACTATTCAATGGAACTATTTCCTACTGTGATTAGCAGCTTTCTAATTTGACTATTTTGAAAATTTTGTGCTGTGAGCCTCCCTAGAACTGATGCTGATAGAGTGCACTGGTGTCTCCAAGCTGTATCTGTACAGACTGTGGATACTTGTTTAAGGGCTCGTGGTCTTGGTTCCTGTTGCATAAGAAATTCAGAAGAATGCAGATGTTCCTCCATCCTGCAGTGGCTGGCTAGATGCAGGTACTAGTTCCCAAATTCAGAACACTTCTGGGTACCTGAAACTGAGAGCCACGGTCTTAGAAGAAGCAGTGAGAGCCATTTAAGAGGCTGGATACTCAATGGTTAAAAACACAGTTTTTGAAGACAGAGATTTGTGAATCTAACTAACAATGAAACCTTCAGCAGACTATGTAATAATAAAATTGTTTATAGTTATTTAACATTTTCCAAATATTTCTATGTGCCAGAAACTGTGTATGTGTGTATATACGTGTATGTATATCTACATATGTATACACATACACATATATATAGTTTATCCTTATAATAACTCTAAAAGGTAGAGAGTACTAGGACCTCCTTTGTATAAATTAGGAAAAACATTCATAGAGCTTAAGTAACCTGCCCAAGTCACACAGCTATTTGGTGGCGGAAGCCAGGAAAGCCCCGGGACCCTAATGCCAGAGGCTGTGCTCTGATTCATAGCGTCCTACTGTCCTCAGTGTGCTCAGACTATCACCGCAGAGAAGCCTGCTCTTCCGGGAGCTGTTTGCTGCCACTCTGAGTGAGATAAGGAGATTGTAAATAAATCACATCCCCCAGTACACCATTCAGTTCACAGGACCTTTTTTCATACTAAGACTTCAGTGGAGAAAGCAATGCATTGATTTGCATTTCTGCACACACACCTTAAAAAGTTGTGAACCAGTCTTTTGAGTGTGTCTGGTCTATGAGGAATTTCCTTGTCCGAAACAGTAATATCTATTAAATTTAAATCTCCACCAGGGCTAGGAATATCTACCTCGAAGTGTCCTCAGGACGATTCAATGAGGAGATGTGCACAAATGACATCAAATAAAATGTTCCAAAAGTTCCTTTCTACCTTGACCTTCTCACCTCTTTTCTGCCTCCACGAATTCTTTCTACAAAAGAAATCTGAGCGTGAAGAAAGAATAGTATAAGAAGGTTAGAAGTGAAAGCTTTTAGAAACTTCCACAATACTATTTCTAGTAAATTCAGCATGAAGCATTACTTTAAAAACGTTTCCTTAGCATATTAATTTTCACATTCTTTCCCTTTTCATCAGGAAAAGAATTTCTTTTTTTTTTTTTTTTTTTTAAACATCTTTATTGGGGTATAATTGCTTTACAATGGGGTATTAGTTTCTGATTTACAACAAAGTGAATCAGCTATACATATACATATGTTCCCATATGTCTTCCCTCTTGCGTCTCCCTCCCTCCCACTCTCCCCATCCCACCCTTCCAGGCTGTCACAAAGCACCGAGCTAATATCCCTGTGCCTTGCGGCTGCTTCCCCCCAGCTATCTACCTTACTACGTTTGTTAGTGTGTATATGTCCATGACTCTCTCTCGCCCTGTCAAAACTCACCCCTCCCCCTCCCCATACCCTCAAGTCCGTTCTCCAGTAGGTCTGCGTCTTTATTCCTATCTTATCCCTAGGTTCTTCATGACATTTTTTTCCCTTAAATTCCATATATATGTGTTAGCATACGGTATTTGTCTTTTTCTTTCTGACTTACTTCACTCTGTATGACAGATTCTAGGTCTATCCATCTCATTACAAATAGCTCAATTTCATTTCTTTTTAAGGCTGAGTAATATTCCATTGTGTATATGTGCCACATCTTCTTTATCCATTCATCCGATGATGGGCGCTTAGGTTGTTTCCATGTCCTGGCTATTGTAAATAGAGCTGCAATGAACATTTTGGTACATGACTCTCTTTGAATTTTGGTTTTCTCAGGGTATATGCCAAGTAGTGGGATTGCTGGGTCATATGGTAATTTTATTTGTAGTTTTTTAAGGAACCTCCATACTGTTCTCCACAGTGGCTGAACCAATTCACATTCCCACCAGCAGTGCAAGAGTGTCCCCTTTTCTCCACACCCTCTCCAGCATTTATTGTTTCTTGATTTTTTGATGATGGCCATTCTGACTGGTGTGAGATGATATCTCATTGTAGTTTTGATTTGCATTTCTCTAATGATTAATGATGTTGAGCATTCTTTCATGTGTTTGTTGGCATTCTGTATATCTTCTTTGGAGAAATGTCTATTTAGGTCTTCTGCCCATTTTTGGATGGGGTTGTTTGTATTTTTGTTATTGAGCTGCATGAGCTGCTTGTAAATTTTGGAGATTAATCCTTTGTCAGTTGCTTCATTTACAAATGTTTTCTCCCATTCTGAGGGTTGTCTTTTGGTCTTGGTTATGGTTTCCTTTGCTGTGCAAAAGCTTTGAAGTTTCATTAGGTCCCATTTGTTTATTTTTGTTTTTATTTCCATTATTCTAGGAGGTGGGTCAGAAAGGATCTTGCTGTGATTTATGTCATAGAGTGTTCTTCCTATGTTTTCTTCTAAGAGTTTGATAGTTTCTGGCCTTACATTTAGGTCTTTAATCCATTTTGTGCTTATTTTTGTGTATGGTGTTAGGGAGTGATCTAATCTCATACTTTTACATGTACCTGTCCAGTTTTCCCAGCACCATTTATTGAAGAGGCTGTCCTTTCTCCACTGTACATTCCTGCCTCCTTTATCAAAGATAAGGTGTCCATATGTGCGTGGGTTTATCTCTGGGCTTTCTATCCTGTTCCACTGATCTATCTTTCTGTTTTTGTGCCAGTACCATACTGTCTTGATTACTGTTGCTTTGTAATATAGTCTGAAGTCAGGGAGCCTTATTCCTCCAGCTCCTTTTTTCGTTCTCAAGATTGCTTTGGCTATTCGGGGTCTTTTGTGTTTCCATACAAATTGCGAAATTTTTTGTTCTAGTTCTGTGAAAAATGCCAGTGGTAGTTTGATAGGGATTGCATTGAATCTGTAGATTGCTTTGGGTAGTAGAGTCATTTTCACAATGTTGATTCTTCCCATCCAAGAACATGGTATATCTCTCCATCTATTTGTATCATCTTTAATTTCTTTCATCAGTGTCTTATAATTTTCTGCATACAGGTCTTTCGTATCCTTAGGTAGGTTTATTCCTAGATATTTTATTCTTTTTGTTGCAATGGTAAATGGGAGTGTTTTCTTGATTTCACTTTCAGATTTTTCATCATTAGTATATAGGAATGCCAGAGATTTCTGTGCATTAATTTTGTATCCTGCTACTTTACCAAATTCATTGATTAGCTCTAGTAGTTTTCTGGTAGCATCTTTAGGATTCTCTATGTATAGTATCATGTCATCTGCAAACAGTGACAGCTTTACTTCTTCTTTTCCGATTTGGATTCCTTTTATTTCCTTTTCTTCTCTGATTGCTGTGGCTAAAACTTCCAAAACTATGTTGAATAAGAGTGGTGAGAGTGGGCAACCTTGTCTTGTTCCTGATTTTAGTGGAAATGCTTTCAGTTTTTCACCATTGAGGATGATGTTTGCTGTGGGCTTGTCATATATGGCTTTTATTATGTTTAGGAAAGTTCCCTCTATGCCTACTTTCTGGAGGGTTTTTATCATAAATGGGTGTTGAATTTTGTCGAAAGCTTTCTCTGCATCTATTGAGATGATCATATGGTTTTTCTCCTTCAATTTGTTAATATAGTTTATCACATTGATAGATTTGCGTATATTGAAGAATCCTTGCATTCCTGGAATAAACCCCACTTGATCATGGTGTATGATCCTTTTAATGTGCTGTTGGATTCTGTTTGCTAGTATTTTGTTGAGGATTTTTGCATCTATGTTCATCAGTGATATTGGCCTGTAGTTTTCTTTCTTTGTGACATCCTTGTCTGGTTTTGGTATCAAGGTGATGGTGGCTTCGTAGAAGGAATTTGGGAGTGTTCCTCCCTCTGCTATATTTTGGAAGAGTTTGAGAAGGATAGGTGTTAGCTCTTCTCTAAACGTTTGATAGAATTCACCTGTGAAGCCATCTGGTCCTGGGCTTTTGTTTGTTGGAAGGTTTTTAATCACAGTTTCAATTTCAGTGCTTGTGATTGGTCTGTTCATATTTTCTATTTCTTCCTGATTCAGTCTTGGCAGGTTGTGCATTTCTAAGAATTTGTCCATTTCTTCCAGATTGTCCATTTTATTGGCAAGGAGTTGCTTGTAGTAATCTCTCATGATTTTTTTTATTTCTGCAGTGTCAGTTGTTACTTCTCCTTTTTCATTTCTAATTCTATTGATTTGAGTCTTCTCCCTTTTTTTCTTGATGAGTCTGGCTAGTGGTTTATCTATTTTGTTTATCTTCTCAAAGAACCAGCTTTTAGTTTTATTGATCTTTGCTATTGTTTCCTTCATTTCTTTTTCATTTATTTCTGATCTGATTTTTATGATTTCTTTCCTTCTGCTAGCTTTGGGGTTTTTTGTTCTTCTTTCTCTAATTGCTTGAGGTGCAAGGTTAGGTTGTTTATTCGAGATGTTTCCTGCTTCTTAAGGTGGGCTTGTATTGCTATAAACTTCCCCCTTAGAACTGCTTTTGCTGCATCCCATAGGTTTTGGGTCGTTGTGTCTCCATTGTCATTTGTTTCTAGGTATTTTTTTATTTCCTCTTTGATTTCTTCAGTGATCACTTCATTATTAAGTAGTGTATTGTTTAGCCTCCATGTGTTTGTATTTTTTACAGATCTTTTCCTGTAATTGATATCTAGTCTCATGGCGTTGTGGTCAGAAAAGATACTTGATACAATTTCAGTTTTCTTAAATTTACCAAGGCTTGATTTGTGACCCAAGATATGATCTATCCTGGAGAATGTTCCATGAGCACTTGAGAAAAATGTGTATTCTGTTGTTTTTGGATGGAGTGTCCTATAAATATCAATTAAGTCCATCTTGTTTAATGTATCATTTAAAGCTTGTGTTTCCTTATTTATTTTCATTTTGGATGATCTGTCCATGGGTGAAAGTGGGGTGTTAAAGTCCCCTACTATGAATGTGTTACTGTTGATCTCCCCTTTTATGGTTGTTAGTATTTGCCTTATGTATTGAGGTGCTCCTATGTTGGGTGCATAAATATTTACAATTGTTATATCTTCTTCTTGGATCGATCCCTTGATCATTATGTAGTGTCCTTCTTTGTCCCTTTTAATAGTCCTTATTTTAAAGTCCATTTTGTCTGATATGAGAATTGCTACTCCAGCTTTCTTTTGGTTTCCATTTGCATGGAATATCTTTTTCCATCCCCTTGCTTTCAGTCTGTATGTGTCTCTAGTTCTGAAGTGGGTCTCTTGTAGACAGCATATATAAGGGTCTTGTTTTTGTATCCATTCAGCCAATCTGTGTCTTTTGGTGGGAGCATTTAGTCCATTTACATTTAAGGTAATTATTGATATGTATGTTCCTATTTCCATTTTATATATTGTTTTGGGTTCGCTACTATAGGTCATTTCCTTCTCTTGTGTTTCGTGTCTAGAGAAGTTCCTTTAGCATTTGTTGTAAAGCTGGTTTGGTGGTGCTGAACTCTCTCAGCTTTTGCTTGTCTGTAAAGGTTTTAATTTCTCCATCAAATGTGAATGAGATCCTTGCTGGGTAGAGTAGTCTTGGTTGCAGGCTATTCTCCTTCATCACTTTCAGTATGTCCTGCCACTCCCTTCTGGCTTGTAGGGTTTCTGCTGAGAGATCCGCTGTTAACCTTATGGGGATTCCCTTGTGTGTTATTTGTTGTTTTTCCCTTGCTGCTTTTAATATGCTTTCTTTGTATTTAATTTTTGACAGTTTGATTAATATGTGTCTTGGCGTGTTTCTCCTTGTATTTATCCTGTATGGGACCCTCTGTGCTTCCTGGACTTGATTAACTATTTCCTTTCCCATATTAGGGAAGTTTTCAACTATAATCTCTTCAAATATTTTCTCAGTCCCCTTCTTTCTTTCTTCTTCTTCTGGAACCCCTATAATTCGAATGTTGGTGCGTTTCATGTTGTCCCAGAGGTCTCTGAGACTGTCCTCAGTTCTTTTCATTCTTTTTTCTTTATTCTGCTCTGCAGTAGTTATTTCCACTACTTTATCTTCCAGGTCACTTATCCGTTCTTCTGCCTCAGTTATTCTGCTATTGATCCTATCTAGAGTGATTTTAATTTCATTTATTGCATTGTTCATCGTTGCTTGTTTCATCTTTAGTTCTTGTAGGTCCTTGTTAACTGTTTCTTGCATTTTGTCCATTCTACTTCCAAGATTTCAGATCATCCTTACTATCATTATTCTGAATTCTTTTTCAGGTAGATTGCCTATTTCCTCTTCATTTGTTAGGTCTGGTGGGTTTTTATCTTGCTCCTTCATCTGTGGTGTGTTTTTCTGTCTTCTCATTTTGCTTATCTTACTGTGTTTGGGGTCTCCTTTTTGCAGGCTGCAGGTTCGTAGTTCCCGTTGTTTTTGATGTCTGTCTCCAGTGGCTAAGGTTGTTTCAGTGGGTTGTGTAGGCTTCCTGGTGGAGGGGACTAGTGCCTGTGTTGTGCTGGATGAGGCTGGATCTTGTCTCTCTAGTGGGCAGGTTCACGTCTGGTGGTGTGTTTTGGGGTGTCTGTGGCCTTATTATGATTTTAGGCAGCCTCTCTGCTAATGGGTGGGGTTGTGTTCCTGTTTTGCTAGTTGTTTGGCATAGGTTGTCCAGCACTGTGGCTTGCTGGCCGTTGAGTGAAGCTGGGTGCTGGTGTTAAGATGGAGGTCTCTGGGAGATTTCCGCTGTTTAATATTATGTGGAGCTGGGAGGTCTCTTGTTGACCAGTGACCTGAAGTTGGCTCTCCTACCTCAGAGGCAGAGCCCTGACTCCTGGCTGGAGCACCAAGAGCCTTTCATCCACACGGCTCAGAATAAAAGGGAGAAAAAGTAGAGAGAATTAGTAGAAGTATGAGGAAAGAAAGAAGGAAAGGAGGAAAGGAAGGAAGGAAGAAAGAAGCAAAGAAGGAAAGAAAGGAGGGAGGGAGGGAGGGAGGGAGGAAGGAAGGAAGGAGGGAAAGAAGGAAAAAAAGACAGAAAGAAAGATGATACAGTAAAAATAAAATATAATATAGTTATTGAATTAAAAAATATTTAGAAAAAAAAAAAAGGGACGGATAGAACCTTAGGACAAATGTTGGAAGCAAAGCTATACAGAGAAAATCTTACACAGAAGCATACACATACACCTTCACAAAAAGAGGTAAAGGGGGAAAAATCATAAATCCTGCTCCCTGAGACCACCTCCTCAATTTGGGGTGATTCGTTGTCTAAAGGAGGGAGGGAAGGAAGGAAAGAAAGAAAGAACGAAGGTAAAGTATAATAAAGTTATTACAATTAAACTTAATTATTAAGAAAAAGAATTTTTAAAAAAAAAGTCATGGACGGATAGAGCCCTAGGACAAATGGTGGAAGCAAGAGTATACAGACAAGATCTCACACAGAAGCATACACGTACACATTCACAAAAAGAGGAAAAGGGAAAAAAATCATAGATTTCGCTCCTAAATTCCACCTCTTCAATTTGGGATCATTCCTTGTCTATTCAGGTATTCCACAGATGCAGGGTATATCAAGTTGATTGTGGAGCTTTAATCCGCTGCTTCTGTGGCTGCTGGGAGAGATTTCCCTTTCTCTTCTTTGTTTTCACAGCTCACAGGAGCTCAGCTTTGGATTTGGCCCTGCCTCTGCGTGTAGGTCGCTGGAGGGCGTCTGTTTTTTCGCTCAGACAGGACGGGGTTAAAGGAGCCGCTGATTCGGGGCCTCCGGCTCACTCAGGCCGGGGGTTGGGGGATGGGGGAAGGAGGGGCACTGCGTGCGGGGCGGGCCTGCGGCGGCAGAGGCAGCGTGACGTTGCGGCAGAGGCCGGCGTGACGTTGCACCAGCCTGAGGCCCGCCGTGCGCTGTCCCGGGGAAGTTGTCCCTGGATCCCGGGAACCTGGCAGTGGCGGGCTGCACAGGCTCCGCGGAAGAGGGGTGTGGAGAGTGACCTGTGCTCGCACACAGGCCCCTTGGTGGCGGCAGCAGCAGCCTTAGCGTCTCCCGCCCGTCTCTGGGGTCCGCGGTTTTAGCCGCGGCTCGCGCCCGTCTCTGGGGTTTGCGCTTTCAGCCGCGGCTCGCGCCCGTCTCGGGGGCTCGCGCCCTCAGCCGCGGCTCGCGCCCGTCTCTGGGGTTTGCGCTTTCAGCCGCGGCTCGCGCCCGTCTCGGGGGCTCGCGCCCTCAGCCGCGGCTCGCGCCCGTCTCTGGGGTTTGCGCTTTCAGCCGCGGCTCGCGCCCGTCTCTGGAGTTCCTTTAAGCAGCGCTCTTAAACCCCTCTCCTCGCGCACCAGGAAACAAAGAGGGAAGAAAAAGTCTCTTGCCTCTTCGGCCAGTGCAGGCTTTTCCCCGAACTCCCTCCCGGCTAGTCGTGGTGCACTAACCCCTTCAGGCTATGTTCAAGCCGCCAACCCCAGTCCTCTCCCTGAGCTCCGTCCAAAACCAAAACCCGAGCCTCAGCTCGCAGCCCCGCCCACCCCGGTGGGTGAGCAGCAAGCCTCTCGGGTTGGTGAGTGCTGGTCGGCACCGATCGTCTGTGCAGGAATCTCCCCGCTTTGCCCTCCGCACCCGTCGCTGTGCACTACTCCGCGGTCCCGAAACTCCCCCCTCTGCCTCCCGCAGTCTCCGCCCGCGGAGGGGCTTCCTAGTGTGTGGAAACTTTTCCTCCTTCACAGCTCCCTCCCACTGGTGCAGGTGCCGTCCTTATTCTTTTGTCTCTGTTTTTTCTTTTGCCCTACCCAGTTACGTGGGGAGTTTCTTGCCTTTTGGGAGGTCTGAGGTCTTCTGCCAGCCTTCAGTAGGAGTTCTGTAGGAGTTGTTCCACGTGTGGATGTATTTCTGGTGTATCCGTGGGGAGGAAGGCGATCTCCGCGTCTTACTCTTCCGCCATCTTCAAGGTCCCCCCCAAGAATTTCTTCATTACAGATCACTCTGGGAATAATTTCCATGCCTCTTCCTTTTTCACCTTGAAAACCACTGGGATAGAACTAAAACCATGAATAATAATTCTTTGCTTATGAGGTTAACTTTGCAGTATAGGAAAGGCTTGAAATATGTATGTGTGTGTGTGTGTGTGTGTATATGTATATATATATATATATATACACACACACACATATAACTTTATGTTATATATGCAATATTATAAATATATATTAATCTTTGTAGCCTGCAGTGGGTAAGGACTGTTATTCTTACATCAATCCATCTCATATTTCAATTTCAGTGCTTGTATTCAGAATCAATACACAGATTCTTTTGGTACCCTTGGATCCTCTGTCACTGTACTTGGGCTTGTTGTGTCATCCTACTGTTCTATAATTACAGAAATAATTTACACTTGCCGATATCGACCTTTCCAAGCCTATTGCTTAAGTGGGGATTGGAAGGAGATCTTTTCGACATTGGCATCACACATGCAACCGTGATTCCAGGTCAAACCCTGCCCCCATCACCATCCTAAACAAATTGGAGAGTTGGCCACTTAAGTCAATCACTTCAAATTCAGACAAATTCAGTACATGCTTCAAGTTATCATTTATCTCCTGGTTTCCATGTGAGTTAGCAACTGATAAAACCTCTGAACTGTATTGCGGACAAGGTGAGCCCACACTCACTGGCACAGGAAAGCATCTAGAAGATGCTTCTTTCTATGAATCTAACAATGTTCACTTCAGTTCCAAGATCAAAAACTCTGGGAATCCCTCTCAGAGAATGACCTAAGATACAATTTTTCATGTGAGGAGATATATTAGCTTTCAGCTGGCCTGGCTAATGGTCCCCAGGCAAGGGGCACCTCCAACCATGGGGACCTCCCATGCCCATACCTAGCAGCGTCTCCAGCCCTCCATCCTCCACTCACCTAGGATCTGAAGCTACTAGAAAGAGCGAAGGCTCCAGGGCTGTGCTGGCCAGCATGGTAGGCACTAGCCACATGTGGTGATTTAAATTTAAATTAATTAAAATTTACTAAAATGTCAGGTCCAGTTCTTCTGTAATATTAGCCGCATTTCCAGTGTCTAATGGCCACCAATGGCTAGTGGCTACTGCACTGGATGGTGCAGATATAAAATGTTCCCATCACTGCAGAGTTCTATTGGGCGGAGCTCCTCTGGAACAGTGGTTCTCAAATGTCACTGTGCATAAGGATTGCCTAGGAATCTTGTCAAAAATGCAGATTCTCAGGTCTCATTCTCAGTAGGTCCTGGGGGTGCCTACTGATTTAAACAATTACCTGTTTCAGGGACAGACAGTTTACCGATCCGATTTTGACAAATACTGTCCACTAGGGTTAAAAATATTTGCTATTTTTTGAAACGGTAGTTTTCAAACTATGATGAAAAGTCATTAAAAATATTTTCTGGGGCTTCCCTGGTGGTGCAGTGGTTGAGAGTCCACCTGCTGATGCAGGGGACACGGGTTCGTGTCCCAGTCCGGGAAGATCCCACATGCTGCGGAGCGGCTGGGCCCGTGAGCCATGGCCGCTGAGCCTGCGCGTCCGGAGCCTGTGCTCCGCAACGGGAGAGGCCACAACAGTGAGAGGCCCGCGTACCACAAAAAACAAAAAAAATTTTCCAACCCTTTATGGACCAGTATAATAACAGTGAATTACTAGAAAAATCGAATTTTAAAATAAAGCATATAAAATACAAATTTCATTTTTTTTTATTATTAGGTTTAAAGAACATAAAATTACTCTGCCAACATGCTCTACGACTTCCTAAATGCTTACTCTCAATTTCTGGACTTGTCTGCTTACAGACCATACTTGGAGAAGCAATGTTCCAGAAACTAAGAAAATGAAGGGACCTGCATCAATAAAGGAACAGACCTAGGCTTATTCACCTTTCAAATAAAGATGAGGGGTAACTCAGGGATTCATATTTGCTTCTTGTAACCTCATATTTTTTCCATTAAAAAATTTAACCTCTAGATTTCTTATGTCACTGGAAAAAAAAAAAGTCTTGCTTAGAAGAGAATGTATGTGTTTGTTCTTTCTAAGATGGAAAAAAACTCTTATCCATGTTTTATGATAAAAGAGCTGAGGAAGGAATTATGGGAGGAAGAATGGATGGTGGCTACAGTGAAAGAGAACAAGATCCATACCTGGGAACTGCAGAAAAAAGAAGGAGGAGGAGAAGAAGAAGGAAAAGAAATGGGACGTGACTAGGGAGTTGCTACTGAATCTATACGTGATACTGGTCCGGCCACTGGTAATTTTCCCATGGCTCCTACTATTCATTTGAGCTTGAATTCCCTCAGGATGGTTGTGGCTGACGGTGTCTCCTTCCTCCAGCACTTACTGGGTAGCCTTTGTGCATCTCTGGAAGACGAAGAATCAGACATCTGTGATGCTGATTTTTAAAGTGCTCATGTGTGGAAGTTACGGGAAAGCAGGACTGTCCTCCCAGGTGGGCTGAGGTGAGGGAAGCCGCAGGCACCAGCACACCCAACAAAATGAACATTGACTTCTCAACGGCATCAAAGAAACTAGTCAGTAACCACATTTTTTATTTGGTTCAAGTGTTCAAATTAGGGTCTAAAAAAGTCACATGTTGCATTTGATTGCTAATTTTCGTGTCTCTCTTTTTTTTTTTTTTTTTTTTTTTTTTGCGGTACGCGGGCCTCTCACTGTTGTGGCCTCTCCCGTTGCGGAGCACAGGCTCCAGACGGGCAGGCTCAGCGGCCATGGCTCACGGGCCCAGCCGCTCCACGGCATGTGGGATCCTCCCGGACCGGGGCACAAACCCGCGTCCCCCTGCATCGGCAGGTGGACTCTCAACCACTGCGCCACCAGGGAAGCCCCATGTCTCTTTTTACTCTATAGATTTCCTTGTCGTGTAACTGTGGAAGAAACCTGGTCATTTGTCCTACAGTTTCCACATTCTGGATTTTGCTGGTTGAATTCCAGTGGTGCTGCTTGACATGTTCCCTTGTCCCCCATATTGCCTGCAAAGCGGTGGTTAGATCTAGATCAGCACTATGCAGTAGAAATGTGATGTAGGCCACATAACAAAATTTTAAATTTTTGAATAGTTTCCTAAAAAAAATAAAAAGGAACAGGTGAAATTAATTTTATAATAACATTATTCAGGATAATTGACATATAATAAACTGTACTTAAAGTGTACAATTTGAAACCATCACCACAATTAAGACTTTCAAAATATCCATCATCAAAAGTTTTCTAATTTTACTTGATAATTCCTTCCTCCTGTCCAGTTTTTCACATTCACAGGCAATTATTGAGCTGTTTTCTGCCACTATAGATGAGCTTGCATTTTCTAGGATTTTCTATAAATCAAATCATATAATATGTATTCATTTTTTATCTATCTTTTTTCACTACACATAATTTTTTTGAGAATCATCTGTGTTGATGCACGTATCAATAATTTGTTCCTTTTTTGGGTGAGTATTATTCTATTGTATAAATACTGATATATCACAATTTATCCATTAACCTGTTGGTGGACATTTAAGTTGTTTCTAATTTTTAGTTATTTCGAATAAAGCTGCTGTGAACTTTTATGCACAAGTCTTTTCCCTTGGGTGAATTTCTATGAGTGGAATGATTGGATCATGTGGTAGGTGTATGTTTAACTTTTTAAGAAGCAACAAGACTGTTTTCCAAAGTGGTTATAGCACTTGACATTCCCATCAGCAGCAAGTCAAATTAATTTTTATTTAACTCAGTACATCCAAAACATTATCACTTCAATATATATCAGAATTTTATTACTGAAATATTTTATTTTTTATACTCTTCCAAATCCCATGCGTATTTTGAATTTATTTCTAACATATCCCAATCCAAACTAGCCACATTTCAAATGCTTAGAAATCATGTATCTAATGATTCTACAATATTGTACAGTGAACTTCTAGCAACTTTATCTGATTCCTGTTAACTTTTTAAAACAAGAGTGATTCATTGCTGGTGTTGTGTGCTTCTATAAAGTAGTGTATCTCTTTTGTGGTATTTAGTTTACTTGGCGGATTCAGATGCTGACAAACTGAATTACACATTATAAGTCCCCCATCAGCTGTTTTTTTGAGATATAGTTGATTTCCAATATTATATTAGTTTCAGGTGTACAGCATAGTGATTCAAAATTTTTATAGATTATATTCCATTTATAGTTATTATAAAATGTTAGCTATATTCCCCCATCAGCTTTTTACCTAATGCCCTGAGCAGAGGCTAATATTTTTCCTAGATCAATGATTTCATTACGGATTGCAAAATGGTAATATTCTATCATTCCTTTTTCCTTTATTAGCTGAAGTACTTGAGAAACACTTAGCCACATTAACTGTTTACCATGAATGCACTTTGTATAGGTAAATCAAGAGAAATGTTGGATTCTTCCACTTTATTTATCAGTTTTTATACTAATGAATAGGTTCTCTAGTATCCTCCAAAGGCAAACAGTAAAGAGTTTTCAAAGAATATATGTTGTCTTTAAAAATATCTTCATAAACTCATGGATTTAAACACGTTCGATGTGTACTTATTTCACTGTAAATGCTCAAATTGGCCCATCTTTGGACTTTGGGAGCTTTTCCTAATTAGTTCCTGCGACATTTTGATACAAATGAAGATTTTTTCTAACAGCATCCCTGTCTTCTGGTTTTTTTTTTTTTTTCTTTAGTCTTTATTGGAGTATAATTGCTTTACAATGGTGTGTTAGTTTCTGCTTTATAACAAAGTGAATCAGTTATACATATACATATATTCCCATATCTCTTCTCTCTTGCGTCTCCATCCCTCCCACCCTCCCTATCCCACCCCTCCAGGAGGTCACAAAGCACCGAGCTGATCTCCCTGTGCTATGCGGCTGCTTCCCACTAGCTATCTATTTTGCGTTTGGTAGTGTATATATGTCCATGCCTTTCTCTCGCTTTGTCACAGCTTACCCTTCCCCCTCCCCATATCCTCAAGTCCATTCTCCAGTAGGTCTGTGTCTTTATTCCTGTCTTACCCCTAGGTTCTTCATGACGTTTTTTTTTTTCTTAAATTCCATATATATGTGTTAGCATACGGTATTTGTCTTTCTCTTTCTGACTTACTTCACTCTGTATGACAGACTCTAGGTCTATCCACCTCATTACAGATAGCTCAATTTCGTTTCTTTTTATGGCTGAGTAATATTCCACTGTATATATGTGCCACATCTTCTTTATCCATTCATCCAATGATGGACACTTAGGTTGTTTCCATCTCCGGGCTATTGTAAATAGAGCTGCAATGAACATTTTGGTACAGGACTCTTTTTGAATTATAGTTTTCTCAGGGTATATGCCCAGTAGTGGGATTGCTGGGTCATATGGTAGTTCTATTTGTATTTTTTTTTTTTTTTTTTTTTTTTTTTTTTTTGCGGTACGCGGGCCTCTCACTGTTGTGGCCTCTCCCGTTGCGGAGCACAGGCTCCGGACGCGCAGGCTCAGCGGCCATGGCTCACGGGTCCAGCCGCTCCGCGGCATGTGGGATCTTCCCGGACCGGGGCACAAACCCGCGTCCCCTGCATCGGCAGGCGGACTCTCAACCACTGCGCCACCAGGGAAGCCCTATTTGTAGTTTTTTAAGGAACCTCCATACTGTTCTCCACAGTGGTTGTATCAATTTATATTCCCACCAGCAGTGCAAGAGTGTTCCCTTTTCTCCACACCCTCTCCAGCATTTATTGTTTCTAGATATTCTGATGATGGCCATTCTGACTGGTGTGAGATGATATCTCATTGTAGTTTTGATTTGCATTTCTCTAATGATTAATGATGTTGAGCATTCTTTCATGTGTTTGTTGGCAGTCTGTATATCTTCCTTGGAGAAATATCTATTTAGGTCTTCTGCCCAGTTTTGGCTTGGGTTGTTTTTTTGTTATTGAGCTGCATGAGCTGCTTATAAATTTTGGAGATTAATCCTTTGTCAGTTGCTTCATTTGCAAATATTTTCTCCCATTCTGAGGGTTGTCTTTTGGTCTTGTTTATGGTTTCCTTTGCTGTGCAAAAGCTTTGAAGTTTCATTAGGTCCCATTTGTTTATTTTTGTTTATTTTTTTATTTATGTTTTATATTTTTTAACATCTTTATTGGGGTATAATTGCTTTACAATGGGGTGTTAGTTTCTGCTTTATAACAAAGTGAATCAGTTATACATATACATATGTTCCCATATGTCTTCCCTCTTGCGTCTCCCTCCCTCCCACTCTCCCTATCCCACCCCTCCAGGCTGTCACAAAGCACCGAGCTAATATCCCTGTGCCATGCGGCTGCTTCCCACTAGCTATCTACCTTACTACGTTTGTTAGTGTGTATATGTCCATGACTCTCTCTCACCCTGTCAAAGCTCACCCTTCCCCCTCCCCATATCCTCAAGTCCGTTCTCCAGTAGGTCTGTGTCTTTATTCCTGTCTTACCCCTAGGTTCTTCATGACATTTTTTCCCCTTAAATTCCATATATATGTGTTAGCATATGGTATTTGTCTTTTTCTTTCTGACTTACTTCACTCTGTATGACAGACTCTAGGTCTATCCATCTCATTACAAATAGCTCAATTTCGTTTCTTTTTAAGGCTGAGTAATATTCCATTGTATATATGTGCCACATCTTCTTCATCCATTCATCCAATGATGGGCACTTAGGTTGTTTCCATCTCCGGGCTATTGTAAATAGAGCTGTAATGAACATTTTGGTACATGACTCTTTTTGAATTTTGGTTTTCTCAGGGTATATGCCCAGTAGTGGGATTCCTGGGTCATATGGTAATTCTATTTGTAGTTTTTTAAGGAACCTCCATACTGTTCTCCATAGTGGCTGAACCAATTCACATTCCCACCAGCAGTGCAAGAGTGTTCCCTTTTCTCCACACCCTCTCCAGCATTTATTGTTTCTAGATTTTTTGATGATGGCCATTCTGACTGGTGTGAGATGATATCTCATTGTAGTTTTGATTTGCATTTCTCTAATGATTAATGATGTTGAGCATTCTTTCATGTGTTTGTTGGCATTCTGTATATCTTCTTTGGAGAAATGTCTATTTAGGTCTTCTGCCCATTTTTGGATTGGGGTCTTTGTTTTTTTGTTATTGAGCTACATGAGCTGCTTATAAATTTTGGAGATTAATCCTTTGTCAGTTGCCTCATTTGCAAATATTTTCTCCCATTCTGAGGGTTGTCTTTTGGTCTTGTTTTTGGTTTCCTTTGCTGTGCAAAAGCTTTGAAGTTTCATTAGGTCCCATTTGTTTATTTTTGTTTTAATTTCCATTTCTCTAGGAGGTGGGTCAAAAAGGATCTTGCTGTGATTTATGTCATAGAGTGTTCTGCCTATGTTTTCCTCTAAGAGTTTGATAGTTTCTGGCCTTACATTTAGGTCTTTAATCCATTTTGAGCTTATTTTTGTGTATGGTGTTAGGGAGTGATCTAATCTCATACTTTTACATGTACCTGTCCAGTTTCCCCAGCACCATTTATTGAAGAGGCTGTCCTTTCTCCACTGTACATTCCTGCCTCCTTTATCAAACATAAGGTGACCATATGTGCGTGGGTTTATCTCTGGGCTTTCTATCCTGTTCCATTGATCTATCTTTCTGTTTCTGTGCCAGTACCATACTGTCTTGATTACTGTTGCTTTGTAGTATAGTGTGTAGTCAGGGAGCCTGATTCCTCCAGCTCCATTTTTCTTTCTCAAGATTGCTTTGGCTATTCAGGGTCTTTTGTGTTTCCATACAAATTGTGAAAGTTTTTGTTCTAGTTCTGTGAAAAATGCCAATGGTAGTTTGATAGGGATCGCACAGAATCTGTAGATTGCTTTGGGTAGTAGAGTCATTTTCACAATGTTGATTCCTCCAATCCAAGAACTTAGTATATCTCTCCATCTATTTGTATTATCTTTAATTTCTTTCATCAGTGTCTTATAATTTTCTGCACACAGGTCTTTTGTCTCCTTAGGTAGGTTTATTCCTAGATATTTTATTATTTTGTTGCAATGGTAAATGGGAGTGTTTTCTTGATTTCACTTTCAGATATTTCATCATTAGTGTACAGAAATGCCAGAGATTTCTGTGCATTAATTTTGTATCCTGCTACTTTACCAAATTCATTGATTAGCTCTGGTATTTTTCTGGTAGCATCTTTAGGATTCTCTATGTATAGTATCATGTCATTTGCAAACAGTGACGGCTTTACTTCTTTTTTTCTGATTTAGATTCCTTTTATTTCCTTTTCTTCTCTGATTGCTATGGCTAAAACTTCCAAAACTATGTTGAATAAGAGTGGTGAGAACGGGCAACCTTGTCTTGTTCCTGATCTTAGTGGAAATGCTTTCAGTTTTTCACCATTGAGGACGATGTTGGATGTGGGTTTGTCATATATGGCCTTTATTATGTTGAGGAAAGTTCCCTCTATGCCTACTTTCTGCAGGGTTTTTATCATAAATGGGTGTTGTATTTTGTCAAAAGCCTTCTCTGCATCTATTGAGTTGATTATATGGTTTTTCTCCTTCAATTTGTTAATATGGTGTATCACGTTGATTGATTTGCGTATATTGAAGAATCCTTGCATTCCTGGAATAAACCCCACTTGATTATGGTGTATGATCCGTTTAATGTGCTGTTGGATTCTGTTTGCTAGTATTTTATTGAGGATTTTTGCGTCTATGTTCATTAGTGATATTGGCCTGTAGTTTTCTTTCTTTTTGACATCCTTGTCTGGTTTTGGTATCAGGGTGATGGTGGCCTCGTAGAATGAGTTTGGGAGTGCTCCTCCCTCTGCTATATTTTGGAAGAGTTTGAGAAGGATAGGTGTTAGCATTTCTATAAATGTGTGATAGAATTCGCCTGTGAAGCCGTCTGGTCCTGAGCTTTTGTTTGTTGGAAGATTTTTAATCCCAGTCTCAATTTCAGTGCTTGTGATTGGTCTGTTCATATTTTCTATTTCTTCCTGATTCAGTCTTGGCAGGTTGTACATTTCTAAGAAGTTGTCCATTTCTTCCAGGTTGTCCATCTTATTGGCATAGAGTTGCTTGTACTAATCTCTCATGATCTTTTGTATTTCTGCAGTGTCAGTTGTTACTTCTCCTTTTTCATTTCTAACTCTGTTGATTTGAGTCTTCTCCCTGTTTTTCTTGATGAGTCTGGCTAATGGTTTATCAATTTTGTTTATCTTCTTAAAGAACCAGCTTTTAGTTTTATTGATCTTTGCTATGGTTTCCTTCATTTCTTTCTGATCTGATTTTTATGATTTCTTTCTTTCTGCTAACTTTGGGTTTTTTTTGTTCTTCTCTCTCTAATTGCTTTAGGTGCATGGTTAGGTTGTTTATTCGAGATGTTTCCTGTTTCTTAAGGTAGGATTGTATTGCTATAAACTTCCCTCTTAGAACTGCTTTTGCTACATCCCATAGATTTTGGGTCGTTGGGTCTCCATTGTCATTTGTTTCTAGGTATTTTTTGATTTCCTCTTTGATTTCTTCAGTGATCACTTCGCTATTAAGTAGTGTATTGTTTAGCCTCCATGTGTTTGTATTTTTTACAGATCTTTTCCTGTTATTGATATCTAGTCTCATAGCGTGTGGTGGGAAAAGATACTGATACAATTTCAATGTTCTCAAATTTGCCAAGGCTTGATTTGTGACCCACGATACGATCTATGCTGGAGAATGTTCCATGAGCACTTGAGAAAAATGTGTAGTCTGTTGTTTATGGATGGAATGTCCTATAAATATCAATAAATCCATCTTGTTTAATGTATCATTTGAAGCTTGTATTTCCTTATTTATTTTCATTTTGGATGATCTGTCCATTGATGAAAGTGGGGTGTTAAAGTCCCCTACTATGAATGTGTTACTGTCGATTTCTCCTTTTATGGCTGTTAGTATTTGCCTTATGTATTGAGGTGCTCCTATGTTGGGTGCATAAATATTTAAAATTGTTATATCTTCTTCTTGGATCAATCCCTTGATCATTATGTAGTGTCCTTCTTTGTCTCTTCTAATAGTCTTTATTTTAAAGTCTCTTTTGTCTGATATGAGAATTGCTACTCCAGCTTTCTTTTGGTTTCCATTTGCATGAAATATCTTTTTCCATCCCCTCACTTTCAGTCTGTATGTGTCTCTAGGTCTGAAGTGGGTCTCTTGTAGACAGCAAATATATGGGTCTTGTTTTTGTATCCATTCATCCAATCTGTTTCTTTTGGTGGGAGCATTTAGTCCATTTACATTTAAGGTAATTATCGATATGTATGTTCCTATTCCCATTTTCTTAATTGTTTTTGGTTCGTTATTGTAGGTCTTTTCCTTCTCTTGTGTTTCTTGCCTAGAGAAGTTCCTTTAGCAGTTGTTGTAAAGGTGGTTTGGTGGTGCTGAACTCTCTCAGCTTTTGCTTGTCTGTAAAGGTTTAAATTTCTCCATCAAATCTGAATGAGATCCTTGCTGGGTAGAGTAATCTTGGTTGCAGGTTTTTCTCCTTCATCACTTTAAATATGTCCTGCCAGTCCCTTCTGGCTTGCAGAGTTTCTGCTGAAAGATCAGCTGTTAACCTTATGGGGATTCCCTTGTGTGTTATTTGTTGTTTTCCCCTTGCTGCTTTTAATATGTTTTCTTTGTATTTAATTTTTGACAGTTTGATTAATATGTGTCTTGGCGTATTTCTCCTTGGAGTCATCCTGTATGGGACTCTCTGTGCTTCCTGGACTTGATTAAGTATTTCCTTTCCCATATTAGGGAAGTTTTCAACTATAATCTCTTCAAATATTTTCTCAGTCCCTTTCTTTTTCTCTTCTTCTTCTGGAACCCCTATAATTCGAATGTTGGTGCATTTGATGTTGTCCCAGGGGTATCTGAGACTGTTGTCAGTTCTTTTCATTCTTTATTCTGCTCTGCAGTAGTTATTTCCACTATTTTATCTTCCAGGTCACTTATCCGTTCTTCTGCCTCAGTTATTCTGCTATTGATCCCATCTAGAGTATTTTTAATTTCATTTATTGTGTTGTTCATCATTGTTTGTTTCATCTTTAGTTCTTCTAGGTCCTTGTTAACTGTTTCTTGCATTTTGTGTATTCTATTTTCAAGATTTTGGATCATCTTTACTATCATTATTCTGAATTCTTTTTCAGGTAGACTGCCTATTTCCTCTTCATTTGTTAGGTCTGGTAGGTTTTTATCTTGCTCCTTCATCTGTGGTGTGTTTTTCTGTCTTCCCAGTTTGCTTATCTTACTGTGTTTGGGGTCTCCTTTTTGCAAGCTGCAGGTTCGTAGTTCCCCTTGTTTTTGGTGTCTGCCCCCAGTGGCCAAGGTTGGTTCAGTGGGTTGTGTAGGCTTCCTGGTGGAGGGGACTAGTGCCTGTGTTCTGGTGGATGAGGCTGGATCTTGTCTTTCTGGTGGGCAGGTCCACGTCTGGTGGTGTGTTTTGGGGTGTCTGTGGCCTATTATGATTTTAGGCAGCCTCTCTGCTAATGGGTGGGGTTGTGTTCCTGTCTTGCTAGTTGTTTGGCATACGATGTCCAGCACTGTATCTTGCTGGTCGTTGAGTGAAGCTGGGTGCTGGTGTTGAGATGGAGATCTCTGGGAGATTTTCGCTGTTTGATATTATGTGGAGCTGGGAGGTATCTTGTGGACCAGCGTCCTGAAGTTGGCTCTCCTACCTCAGAGGCACAGCACTGACTCCTGGCTGTTGCACCAAGAGCCTTTCATCCACACGGCTCAGAATAAAAGGCAGAAAAAGTAGAAAGAAAGAATTAGTAGAAGTAGAAGAGAGAAAGAAAGAAAGAAAGGGAGGAGCGAGGGAGGGAGGGAGGAAGGAAGGAAGGAAGGAAGGAGGGAAAAAAAGAAAGGAGATAAAGTAAAATAAAATAAGATTAAATATAATAAAGTTATTAAAATAAAAAAATAATTATTAAGAGATAACAAAAGAAAAAAATTTAAAAAAGAAAAATAAAACGGACAGATAGACCCCTAGGACAAATGGTGGAAGCAAAGCTATACAGACAAAATCTCACACAGAAGCATACACATACACACTCACAAAAAGAGGAAAAGGGGAAAAAATCATAAATCTTGCTCTCAAAGTCCACCTCCTCAATTTGGGATGATTGGTTGTCTATTCAAGTATTCCACAGATGCAGGTACATCAAGTTGATGGTGGAGCTTTAATCCGCTGCTCCTGAGGCTGCTGGGAGAGATTTCCCTTTCTCTTCTTAGTTCGCACAGCTCCCGGGGGCTCAGCTTTGGATTTGGCCCCGCCTCTGCGTGTAGGTTGCTGGAGGGCGTCTGTTCTTCGCTCAGACAGGACGGGGTTAAAGGAGCCGCTGATTCGGGGGCTTTTGCTCACTCAGGTCGGGGGGGGGGGGGGAGGGAGGGGCACGGAGTGCGGGGCGGGCCTGCGGCGGCAGAGGCCGGCGTGACGTTGCACCAGCGTGGAGCGCGCCGTGCGTTCTTCCGGGGGCGTTGTCCCTGGATCCCGGGACCCTGGCAGTTGCGGGCTGCACAGGCTCCTTGGAAGTGAGGGGTGGATAGTGACCTGTGCTCGCACACAGGCCCCTTGATGGCGGCAGCAGCAGCCTTAGCGTCTTATGACTGTCTCTGGGGTCCGCGCTTTTAGCCGCGGCTCGCGCCCGTCTCTGGAGCTCCTTTAAGCAGCGTTCTTAATCCCCTCTCTTCGCGCACCAGGAAACAAAGAGGGAAGAAAAAGTCTCGCCTCTTCGGCAGGTCCCGACTTTTCCCCGGACTCCCTCCCGGCTAGCCGTGGCGCACTAAGCCCCTGCAGGCTGTGTTCACGTCGCCCACCCCAGTCCTCTCCCGGCGCTCCGACCGAAGCCCAAGCCTCAGCTCCCAGCCCCGCTCGCCCCGGGGGTGAGCAGACAAGCCTCTCAGCCTGGTGAGTGCCGGTCGGCGGTGATCCTCTGTGCGGGAATCTTTCCGCTTTGCCCTCCGCACCCCTGTTGCTGTGCTCTCCTCCGCGGCGCCGAAGCTTTCCCCCTCTGCCACCCGCAGTCTCCACCCGCGAAGGGACTTCCTAGTGTGTGGACACCTTTCCTCCTTCACAGCTCCCTCCCACAGGTGCAGGTACCCGTCCCAATCCTTTTGTCTCTGTTTATTCTTTTTACTTTTGCCCTACTCAGGTACGTGGGGAGTTTCTTGCCTTTTGGGAGGTCTGAGGTCTTGTGCCAGCGTTCAGTAGGTGTTCTGTAGGAGTTGTTCCACGTGTAGATGTATTTCCGGTGCGTCTGTGGGGAGGAAGGTGATCTCCGCGTCTTACTCTTCCGCCATCTTCCTGTCTTCTGGTTTGACGAGGTGTTCCAGGTTCATTTGTACATTTCCTTGATCAGCCGTTTTTTTTAAGGAGTTCTGGTTGCTGTAATTAGAAATATTATTTAGAGACCATAATCTGGGCACCACAGATACTGATTGCTATTGGGGTGGTTATTGTGTCTGAGCTTTTTTTTTTTTTTTTTTTGGCAGTACGTGGGCCTCTCACTGTTGTGGCCTCTCCCGTTGCGGAGCACAGGCTCCGGACCCGCAGGCTCAGTGGCCATGACTCACGGGCCTAGCCATTCTGTGGCATGTGGGACCTTCCCGGACCGGGGCACGAACCCGTGTCGCCTGCATAAGCAGGCGGACTCTCAACCACTGCGCCACCAGGGAAGCCCTGTAATACTCTTTTGAAAGAGGTATCTTTCAACTGTTGTGCAGACTCTGGGGGAAAGATGTTAGAGAGTGTCTTTCATGATGCACAGCAGGAATACATTTTACATCTTGATGTGTTATGTACACACACACATGCTTGGATGTGTACACACATACAGCCAAAAACACATGTTTCATGAAGCAGTGCCTACCTTTTAGTATGTGTGGCCTCTTTGATATTTTCTGTTCTTGTCTTTATGATCCCATTTTATTTTTTAAAATGCTGATCGTGACTCACTAAACTGACTTCACATCTATGAAAAATGTGTCGAAAAACCCTGAGTTAGGGCAAGCAGAGAAACCTAAGTGGTGAGGTGGAAAGAGGGTGGTCAAGGTGCTCTCCTTTGTTTCTTTCCATGAATGACGAGGGAACAACCCTGCTCCAAACAGATGTCCTAGCTACCAGAGCCAGGCTACATTTCTGACCTCATGAGATCTTATGGTATGCTCAGCTTTGTTCTTTACTTTTCCCACTTTGAATGGAATGGAGTTTTAGCTAGGAGAAATAAACACAGGAATATTTTGGAAAAGACAGGAAGAATAATATTGGGAAAATATTATTATAAGTTAATATTCTGGTACTGTGTTTGTCTATGTGTCAGGGTGTCCAGAAGTGAACGGTAACTCCCAGAATGGGACTGTAATGTTGCATCTTGAGGGCGAGTTCTGTAATGTTGCATCTCCAGGGCGAGTTCTACTCAGTCGGCCTGTGCAGGCTTAGCCTCTGCGGGGCTTCAGCTGAAGAGTATTTACCCATGTACAGTGTACAGCACGAAGGGAAAAGGGCAGGGTTCAGAACTGCATATATAGTATAAACTAAACTAAATATTTATATTAATTATTCTTCTATCTGTTTAACTGTCTCAATGCCTAGAAAGAACAACTCCAAATGTAAAAAAAATGGCACTCTTTGTTTGACTGAATTATGTGAAATATTTCTTTTCTTCCTGATAATATTCTGCATTTTTCCAACTTTTAAAAATTCCGGGGCTTCCCTGGTGGCACAGTGGTTGAGAGTCCGCCTGACGATGCAGGGGACACGGGTTCGTGACCCGGTCCTGGAAGATCCCACATGCCATGGAGCGGCTGGGCCTGTGAGCCATGGCCGCTGAGCCTGCGCGTCCGGAGCCTGTGCTCCGCAACGGGAGAGGCCACAACAGTGAGAGGCCCGCGTACCGCCAAAAAAAAAAAAAAAAAAAAAAAATTCCGCATGTATGACTTTTTATAATCAAACACAAACAATGAAGGTTGTTTTTCCTAGTGACTTTTTAGAGGTTAGTGCTTCACTGCTGTTATGGTTTATGAGATGTGGAAATCCTCATGGTTAACCTTAAAAGTCTTTTAATTTCTCTGGAAGCCTATGTTGGTAACAGGTTGAAGGTGGAGACTACTGTCCAGCCTTCTGCATTTGCAAAAGATAGTCTCATTACCAAAGGATCTTGCTGCCATGGTGCATCCACTGTCCCAGGGGTCCGTGAGTAAGCCTGTGAAACAGTGTGATTTTGATGATCTCAGGGCGATTAGACAACACTATCACTATTTCTCTCCTTATTCTAGGAGTGAGCACCAGAAAGATGCTCTTTTGTAACTTGAATCTACACGATTACAAGTACATGTAATCAAAAATATTCCCTTTATAGAGCAGCCATCCCCCCAAAACTCCTACCAGCAATACTAACCCTTTGTTGACTATTCCCTTTACTGCTTCCTTTAACGACCTTGGAAATTCATGGTTTTCATTGTAATTAAATAACGGAGATGTTTCCTGTGATAAAAAAGAGCAAATAGTATAAATTGTTTTGAAAACATAAAATAGGACAGTGTTAGAGGCACATCATATAAAAATGTAAATCTCTGGAAGCTTCCAGAAATATTATCTGTGAAATATTGAATTGGGTCCTGGATGCTGTTTGGTGAGGGAAAGGAAGGGGGCAGAAAGAGTTGTAGGTTCAGGAAAGGACTTGTGATACCACCCCAGCAATAAGGGCTAATGCATATGCAGCAAGGGGAAATCAGTTTCATGAAACCCAGATTTTTACCCTTTTGTAACTCCAAGGTTGTCTCACATCTCAGGCCAGATTCTCTGGGAGACAGACTGAAGCAGAGGTTTATTTGCAGGGGGTTTGCTGGGAAGTTCTCTATGGAGCCATGCCTGGAGGGGGTGGAAGCGGGGCTGGGCAAAGGAAGATGCTGAACAGTGATGGGGTTGTAATAGAACCTTGGCTGAACCTGGAGGGAGCGATGGAGCTGGGATGGCTCTTCAGAGGCTCCCCCAACCCCCCCTACATAGAGACAGACCTTTGTATCCCTGCATCAACCGGTCATTGCCCGGGGACTGTCCCAGGGAGGGGGCACAGCCTTGGGCAAGTCAGCCTCCTTTGGCTGAGGGCAGAGTCGAGAGCAGGACCCAGCTGTGGAAGGAGCAACGTCAGGAATTCTGTGCACACAGCATCCACTACCATCCTCCCCACTGAGGCTCAGCTCGACTTCCTTCCCAGTAAGTTCACTCCACTTGGGAATAGCACCTCCAGGTTTCTGGTAGGTCTCTTGACCTGGAGAAGCCACCAGAGAAAGGTTAGTGAGACCAAGTACAGCCTCATCAATGCAGCTGGAGTGAAGGCCCAACTGATGCTCATCATTTCCCTCCACTACAACCTGTTCCAGATTCATTCATCCTGAGCTGGCCACTCAGCTGGGCTTAGTGGCTTATTGGTGAGATGACCCAGACCATCACACTTGAGGGAATCTCAGCTCCTGATCACCAAGTCCCTCTCAGGCCACCATTGCTGCATTTATCTATTTACTCTTAAAACTGGGCAGAGGAGTTCTCAGAGACACCCTGAGACACATGGACACCACGATTTATCCCTCTCTGTCCCCACCTGTAAGAGCAGCCCTATCTCCTCTTGATAATACAGGTCAATTACTTCTGCAGCAGAGTAAATCCTGCCCTTCACTGCAGATTTCTGGGCATGTGGAATCAGAAGTAGTTGGGCAGCAGCTATCACTTAAATTAAAAAAGAATTAAATAAACTCTTTTGAGGTCTAATTTACATAGAATTAAATGCACATGTATTAAGTATGCAGCTTGATGAGTTTTGACTCATCACTACCACAGTCGAGAGATAGAGGGGCTTCCCTGGTGGCGCAGTGGTTGAGAGTCCGCCTGCTGATGCAGGGGACACGGGTTCATGCCCCGGTCCGGGAAGATCCCACATGCCATGGAGCGGCCGGGCCCGTGAGCCATGGCCGCTGAGCCTGCGTGTCCGGAGCCTGTGCTCCGCAACAGGAGAGGCCACAACAGTGAGAGGCCCGCGTACCGCGAAAAAAAAAAAGAGAGAGAGATAGAATACTTCATGCTAGAAAGTTCCCTCATATCCATTTGATTTCAATTACTGCCCTCCCACCCCCAACTAGGAAACTGCTGATTTTCTTTCTGTCATTATACATCTACAGGTAAGGTTTGCCTTTTCTAGAACTTAATGTAAATGGAATATATCATGCATACTCTTTGGTGTCTGACTTCTTTTGCTCAGCAGAGCATTTTTAAGAGCCTCCATGTTGCTGCATGTTCTAGTGTGTTCTTTTTTGCTGCTGAGAAGTATCTCACTGTAAGGATAAACCATATGTTCAACCATTTACCTGCTGATTGATATTTGGTTTTCAGTTTGGCCTATGATAAGTCAAGCTGCTGTAGACACTTGTGTACAAGTTTTTGTGTGGACATAGGTCTTCATTTTCTTGGGTATATGTCTAGAAGTGGAATTGCTCAGTCATACAATAAGCATGTGTTCAACTTTATAAGAAACTGTCACACTGTTTTCTGAGATGGTTGTTCCATTTTATTACCCCGGCAGAAATGTTGGAGAGTCCCTGTGACTCCACGTTTTTCCCCTAGATCCTTAAGGTAGAAGCTTAGATAATTGATTCTACACGTTTCCTTTCTAAATATAAGCCTTTAAGATTATATATTCCTCTCTTAAGGTTGCTTTAGCTGCATGCAACAGTTTTGATAGGCTGATGTTCATTGTTCTTTAATCAAAATATTTAAAAATGTCCTTTGTGATTTCGTCTTTGATCCGCACATAACTTAACAGTGTGTAGTTTAATTTCAAATATTTGTAGATTTTCCAGGCATTTCTGTTAGTGATTTCCAAATGAATTCTCTTATGGCCAGAGAACATATTCTATACAACTTCAGTTCTTTGAAAGTTACCGTGGCTTGTGTTATGGAGCAGTATATGAGTATATGCTCTGTCTATATGGGTGTATATGAGTATATGCTCTGTCTATATGGGAATATTCACATGCGCTTAAAAAGAATGTATATTCTGCTTTTGTGGCGTGCAGTGTCCTATAAAAGTCAATTACATTGAAATAGTTACTTTGCAAAGCAGAGTTTAATACATCTTGAGCAAGGAGAGCAGCACTTCTCTTAGTTCAGAGGGGGTCATGGAATCTGGGAATTCAAGATCTCCAAAGACATCCATCAATCTGTGTTCTCATCTCAAGCCTCAGGGTCTCTCTCCCTCCCAATCAGCGTCCTGAACTCGGCACAGCACTTTCTGGAGTGGAGAATTCAGTCTTCCTGGAGCTTTTACTCCACATATAACTCATTCCCGGGTCTGATCCTCAGCTTTCTCCACCACTTAGATGCAGGAGATGTGAGTCTCTTTATATGCCAGGAAGGAGGCGCCTTGGCCATAATCACCAGCTGTATTTCTTTGTCTGTCTCCAGTGCATCCACGACACTCAGCAACAGCCATCTGATTCCATAATCCTTGTAATTACTGTTTCCCTTAAAACACTCTAATGCCCGAGACACTGCACCCATCAGCACATTCCCTTCCGTTTGTATCCCATTTCATTCACCCCCAGTTACAGTTTTAACAACCCCCCAGTGACAGCGTCCAGAGATGATTGGAACTCTGTCTGTTGCCAGCCAGTGGGTGGTCTGGCTCCCAAATTCCCACTTTAGAGTTTGCAAGCAAACAGGTTTGGACAAGAAGAGAGATTGCATTGTGGGGCAGCTGCAACCAAGGCTTTGGCTGATCCCACAGTAGATGCTGGGATGGCCTCCTGCCATTGTCCCCTGTTGAGGTCTGTGAACCCCACACTGGAAGTGGGCTGCCCGTAGGGAGGGTATATATTGGGCAAGTCGGCTTCCTTTGGCTACAGGCAATGCCGAGAGGGGGACTCAGCCGTGGGCCATTGGCTGACGCTCCCAACCTTGGCCCACACTCCTCTCTGCTGAGGCCATAAACACAGTGATCCTGAAGGGGGAGGACGGTACATCAGAACATGCACTACACCATTACTAACAAATCATTCCTGAATGTCGTCTACACTGCAGAGAGGTCTTTGATGATTTCCTGCTCCTTTTGATTTCCTCTTACAATATGACCAGTAAAAGAAGAACACAGAACATACAGCCATGATTTCTGCAGCTCTACCTGCAGTTCCAGGTAGTTTGTTAAAGGTGAAGATTCAGTTTCCTCTTTACCTCACTCCCAGTTCCCCATCCATAAGGCCATTGACTTGATCTCTACCAGTCCCCAGTGATCTCTGAATCTCGGCAAGAAGGGCTGCCCTGTCCAACAGAGCAGGTTTTACTTGCAGAAGTGCACCTGGGCTTCAAGTTAAGCAAAGGCCAAGACAGATCCAGAGGTATCTTTCTTTTTGTGGATGTTCTTTTCTAGATAACCTAATTTCTACCAGTTATGGCCAGCACATTTCCTATAGGTTTGAGGACAGTAATTCTTGGCTTCGATGTTGGAAATGGGAAGAAAGTGAGAGAGAAAAAAAATGGAAGCAAAGAAAGATTGGTTTGGTGTGAAATCAGCTCAGGTGGAGAAGTGGTGAGGTGGGAAGACAGCAGAAGCTGTGGCTTCACACCAGTCCCCATGAGAGAGTATTGGGATCATACTGGTAATCAGTGAGTCAGGATGGAGGTACAGGGCAACAAAGACCCTTAGAAATCAGGCCACAAAGAACAATAAGAGTGCAGAGTTGCCCCTTTCTGGGCTAAATGTGGTGGAAACAGATCTGAGCACATCCTCTATGCCGTTCTCAGCTTCCCCAGGCTCTAGTTGGAAAAGGAGCTGTATTTACTGATCTACAAAGATGGGCAGGGTGTTATTTATGAAGACAGTGTCTCAGAGAGAATGAGAAGGGCTCTGAAAAAGCAGGTACCTTCATGTTCATTGCAAACTGTGCTAGAAAGAAGCCACCTTGATCATAATATGGTTGGAGCACGGCCCAATTCCCATCTTCCTTTCAGAAGGACTTACTAGAAAAATTAGCAGGCATGGCTTGGCAGCATGGGCCACACAATCTGAGAGTAGGACAGGGGTGTGAACTAGGAAATTGGGAGAGCAAGAGTAAAACAAACGAAAAAGGAAATAAGGCTTTATGTCAGACTATGAGGCTTCATGTTTGCGCCAACTCTGATAAATCAGGAAATACTGAGAAAGATGTAAGGTTTAGTAGGAGACTAACATGTATTAGTGATGCTTTCTGTATCAATTATCTACCCCTACCTAACAAGTCACCCCAAAACTTAGGGCTTAGAACAATACAACCGTATTATTTTCTCAGGGCTCTGTGGGTCAGCAGTTCTGTGCTCAGCTGAGTGGTTCTTCTGCTGGCCTCACCTGGGTCACGCATGTGGCCGCTGTCTTTGAGTGGTGTGACCGGGCTATCAGTTCACTCATGTGCTGTCACTTTGACTTGGCTTCCCTCTACAGGGTCATCATCTCAAAGAGGCTAGTCTGGGCTTCTTCCTGCCATGACCTCAGTTCCAAGAGGGTGACAGTAGAAGCTGCAATGTGTTTTGTGACCCAAGCTTAGAAATGCCACAGTGTCACTTCTGGTGCATTGTACTGATCAAAGCAAGTCACACATCCAACACAGATGCAAAGGCTGCAGATAAATTCCATCTCACGATGGGAGAAAGGGGCAAGCCACACTGCAAAGGGCATGGCTTCTGAGAGGAGCAGAATGTTTGTGGCCATCTTTGAAAATAATCTGCCACTTTTCTAAGGCTGGTGAGGGTATGAGGAGGTCCTGAGTAGGAGAATGACAACACACATCCTGGGTGTTAAGTAGTCCTGCCCCATTTGCCTTTTAACCCAGTTTGCAAAGACAACTGTGAAGTTTTCCTTTTGAGGGAGGGAAAGGGTTATCTGAACACCCTTACAAATGCCTATCAGTACATAGGGACAAGAGCCAGTGGCTCCATCACTATAGGGAGGTTTAAATGGTTTAATGAATTTTCTATATGGCTCATCTACAGCTGTTTTGGTGATTTTGAAATGAAGTTAATGATACCAGAAGGACTTTCTAGTACTTGCTCTGCTAAACATGTGACCATAATAAATTTCACCTTCTGATTAAATTAAAAATGAAAACGAGCTTTAATATGGTTTATCACTTTTATGTGAAAAACTAAATCAAATAATTGAAGTCCACAAACATTCCAAATGGAAATGATTGGACCACAGGAAACATGGGCCACTTTGTGAGAATTTGATCATTCAGTAATAGAAAAGTAATGGGATGAAAACTAAAGTTTTCTGCACATCTACTATGTGCCAGGCATGTTGTACACATTCACTCATTCATGGCCTCCAATGACTCTAAGTACCATGTGATATTATCACCCTTTTTACAGATGAGAAATCTGAGATTCAGCAAGGTCAATGACTTGCCAAAAGTCCTCACCTAGTTCAAAGGCTGGGATTCAGCCTGTATCCTTATTGTCCTAGGTCCTTTGCCATATTTATTGAAATTGATAAATATTTTATAAATGTATTAAAATTATGTACACTGTAGCTTAAACAAATCTATAATCATATCATAAGCATTTTAAAGCTGCAATGCAACTTCATAATCATCCTCTTTAATGGCTGCCTAATATTTTAATATTCCTGTGATATGCTGGACCATAATTTAATTCACCATTCTCCTGATGTAGACATCTAGGTTGCTTACCTTAGGACTCAGAATCATGAACTAGATTAAATTTGGCTTACAAAAATTTCTGGGGATGGTTGGAATTCTTTTTCTGGACAAAACGTTGTGTTTGTAGTTCACCTGGGCCTTGCCAATTTGTGTGTGTGTGTGTGTGTGTGGTCCTTTTCCTTGAAATGGTATTTTTTAATAAGATTAGACCTGCTTAGATAATTACAGGGGATTAAGTACATGAAATTACGCACGTACTCGTGTGCCTAATATTTCTACGCATTGCTCCAAAACAACTCCTGCTTATTTCAGCAACCGTTCCTTGCTCAGAACAAACCTGTTTACACTTTCAGACGCACTAGGAGGTTGAGGTTGCCACGTCCCAAAACGGGACTGGGAGAGATCAGGATGCACGTCCCGGCTCTGGCCAGTAGATGTCTCTATTGCACTCACCCTCTATTACAGGTTCCTTCTGAATAGGAAGGCTTGGGAGCAAAACTGTTGGTGGGAGGGTTGTTCCTTTTGTCACCTTCTACCAGGCTCCACCTCCACTCTCATTTCCCCTGCCCTAGTTTCGTGATTCCTGGCATAAAGGTAATGAAAACAGGAGTGTCCTTTGAGTTTAAACACTGCTTTACCAAATATGTTTGCAAAGTGGGACTAGTAACTGAAAGCAATCACTACAGAGCCGAAGCCTCTTCTCCTTAAATAGCATCATACTCTGAACTGAAAGCTGTATCACTGAGTCATAACAATTAATTACACTCGGAGGTGGTGAGAAGACAGGATTTCACGCTCTAATGCAATTTGAATTTAGGCCGTTATCTCATCCCGCTGCTATTTAAAACAAAATCACTTTTCCACGGAAGCATCTGCAACCAGGGATGGTTTCGAAGCTCAAGTCGGAAGACATCCCTGGCAACGGAATAGTCCTGTTTTAGCTTCCTGAGAGGTTTAATAGGCACATTTGGATTTTCTAGATTTTCGTAATGAAGTGCATCTCTTTTTGCGTTGGGATTTTATAAAAAGAGAATTAGGAGGCTGAGAAGGTCTATTATTGTCAGCAGGACTTTTCTAGGTGTGGGAAGTGTGCATGAAGAGTTATCGGAAAAGTAAAAATATCATCTCAAAACAGAGACCACATGACCGAGCATCTGAGATGTATCTCCATGTAGGGCTGACATGCCAACCCCTCATCAGAAGGGATGTACTGGTAGGTCCAGAGCAGGTAGCAGGGACCGGGGAAGTAGCTGAGAAAGTCTTGGTGGTTTTTCGGCAGGAAGGGGAGGGTCCCGTGGTCATCAGGGGAGATAGAGACCAGCCTCTCAGAAGCATCTCTGTGGCTTTGCTGGAGGCTCCTAGGGCATTGAGGGTCTGGACCTGCCTGGGTGGGTGACAGCAACTGTGTGGTGTGGAAGGAGCCATCCAGAGGCCTGGAAAAGTGCCCTGGATAGGCACTGCCACTATGTGACTCTCCTCCGGGCAACTCTGTGAATCTTGTGCTCCCCAAGCCTTGGGAGATGCGGGTTTCTGTCCCTCGGAGAGTTCTGGGAGGGTCTGGTGAGCTGAGTGCTCTGATATCTGGAAATCACTCTACCTGTGCATGACCACGGGCAGAACCTTCCAGACATGGGGTGTTGATTTTAGTAGTGCCCGAGTAGCTCAGGACCCAGGCGGTGCACCTGCAGTGTGGTATGCCCTCGGGACCCTCCCCCGCCAGTCCCCGCTGCTCCGTGGGCCCATCTCTCAGGAGCCTTGGGCTCCCCGCACAGATGGTGTGGCCCTCCCCCTCTAGCTGTTCCTTCTGTCCCTGAGCATTTCCCACCACTTCTCCTCCCACCCTCTTCATCAGCCTCCAGAATCAGCATAGCCTCCCCATCCTGCCAAGCTCCCCCAGCCTCCAGCCCCAGAACGTTGCCCTTTTCCCACGGTGGTTCCATGGTCAGAGCAGTTAGAGGAGTAGGGTAAGAGCCCCAGCCTCCAAGTCATCTTGAAGCCACTCACTGGCTGTGTGACTTGAATGGTCACCTAGACTCCACAAGCCTCATCTGTGTCGTCCAAACGATGGGAATGTTCATACCTTGGCCAGCTGTCAAGAGGGTGGGAGGAACTGGGCTTCTTTAGGAAAGGTAGTTATTTCACAGTGGCCCACACCACCCTCCATGCCTGGGAGCCCAGGTTGGCCCTTGGCTTATCTTTGGGTTCACAGAGCTTCCTGAGGCACCTGGCAGATCTCAGGGTGGATGGAGGACAGGGGATCTTGTGCTACCTTCTTCACCCAGGTGTAGGAGCCCCAGTCCTCTGCCCCGCATGTCATGCCTCACCTGGTCCATCTTCCTCTCTTACCCCAGACATACCTGGACCCCCCTCAAAGAAGCTCTCCTCTCCCTTTCTTCACCCATCACCCCTGTTGTATTTTCTTGCCAAGATGTCTCACCACCTGACCTAGCGCCCTTTCAGGTGTTTCCTCTGTCACTGACGGTCTTCCCCAAGTAGAATGAAGCTTAGGAGAGGGGGAACATTCTCTTGACTTATGTTCTGTGCCACTGAATCCTCAGAATCCAGCACAGGGGCTGGAGCCTAATAGATGCTCAGTTAACTCCACTGGAAGGAATGAATGGAATTCCGTGGCCCAGCACAGTGCCCGTCAAGACCCAGGCGATTCGGAGATCCCTGTTGACAGGAAGACTGAGACCCCAGAGGGCTATGGGCTCTGGCTTCAGGAAGCCCCCCCTCTCCAGGCTCTTCCCTCGCCCAGACCCCATCCCACCCGGGGCTCCCCGGGGGAGCAGGGCCGCCGGTTCTGGACTCCGCACACTCCCCTCGCCGGGATTCAGGGTCCCCCGCGGCCGGGATGCGGGCTCCCGGGCGGGCGGGGGCCGGCCCCGGGCATGCTCAGAGCGCGCAGGTCCGGGCGGCGGCGGCGGGGGAGGAGGAGGGAGCGGTTGCCGCCGCCGCCGCCGCCGTCGCCGCCGCCGCCGCCGCCGCCGCCGCCGCCGCCGCCGCCGTGCGCTCGTGGGCCCGGGCGGAGCTGCGCAGTCCTCTCGCAGCTGCGCCAGGACAGGCGGCTCGCGGCCGTGCCCACAAGTTGCCGGCAGCCGAGCGCCGCGCCGCCTCCCCCCGCTCGCAGCCCCCCAGCGCCCACCCCGCGGCGGTCGCCGGCCCCTGGACGTACATCCCGCGGGCGCCCACCCCAGATGTGAAGCGGCACCGCAGCCCCTCGCCCCCCAGCCCCTCGCCCCCCGGCGCCATCGACAGAGTCTCGCCAGCGTCTCCTCTGCCAGACCCCGCGGCTGGAAGATGTGGCAGCCGGCCACGGAGCGCCTGCAGGTAAGGGGCACCGGGTGACTGGGGGCCAGCCTGGAGGAGAAGGTGCTCGCACCGGAGGAGCAGAGGTGGTACGTCTGACCACTGCCAAGGATTTGCCCACAGCGATCGTGTGTGAACGCAAGGATTAGAACCTGATGCTGTCGGCTTAACCCAGCGCCGGGCACCCGGTCGGGGTGAGGGTGGGTGATGAAATTGACGAACGCATTGCTTCGGGCGGCGCAACTTTTGCCTTGGGGATTAGTTGCCTGTAGGTATATATAACGCTGGACTTTCTGACCAGCAATTTTAGATTGTATTCCACTGACACAATTTACTGGTCTGGGGTTAGGAATTTTGCATCCAGATTTTTTTTTTTTTCTCCTTTTCGTCTCCAGGAAAGACAGAACAAATGATTTGAGAAAGCATTCGTTTGCCAATATAATTTGGAAATATCAAGCTTGGTTTGGCTTGGTCATGGTATGCTGCTTATTCTATTTTATTTTCAACTATTTGTTGGAGCTCTCCCTTCGTCTCCCCTGAACCCAAGCTCCCCTACATATTTGAAAATCAAAAGTTAAATTCAGCCAGGAATAGTTAATGCCCTGGGTCATCCCATCAAAAGTTTTTCATTGCTGTCTACTGAAATATCAAACTGCTTTTACTTTGGATTCTGAAGCCAGGGAGATGAGATGGGAAGGCGGTCGAAGTGAGAAAGAGGGGCGTTTTCAGGGAGGAGCTCATTCAGTGACACTCGGGACCCCGAAATCACCCTGACTGCAAGGTTTGACTGCCTTCGCTGGAAAATATTCTCAGGAGGAAGGGCAGCTACTCTGCCAGATAAAATCCACTGAATCCTGCAGTTAAAGTTTTGGCAGGCTTAGAGCCACACTGTTTCATAGTAAACTTTGAAGAAGTGGTTAAGTGGTAAAATACAGCACCGTTGGAAGCCGAATGCATCTGAAGACTTGGGACAGTGGAGGCCAGGAGCCTTCACTGGCTTTGGAGGTTTCTCAATGAAAATTCAAAGGGCCAAACACGGACTGTCTCTCAGATGCTAGGAGAGTCTAACCTTTGCCTGTGAGTTCTCATACTGAGAGTTAACCTGCAGAGGGCATTGCTTTTAGCAGAAGTAGATGCCTCACAACCCCATTCCAAGCCTCCCCGGGCCTGCAGTCTGGGGGAGTGGGTTCACAGTAAGAGCTTGAGACACCAGGCCAGTCCCCTGGGGTCTCAAACAGAATGAACAAGAAAAGAGATCTTTAGCCTTGAAGATAGGGAGGTGGATGACCAGCCTCCTAACTCTCTCCTTCTCTTATTAAGAGAGTCAATATTGGGCTCTGAATGATTGGCCAAAGGTGATGTAAATGTATTTCAACCCTGGCATCCGTTACCAGTTGTACGTGTGCATTTTTCCTTCAGTTCAGGGTGGTGAATTTATTCTAAAGGAAGGAGTGACTTAGCGAGGGCAGAGGGCTTCCCATCCAAGTGAGGAGAGAAGCTCTTGGAGGTCCTTAGAGAGATGAGGTCAGAATTCCTGGGGGTGGCTTTTGTGGCCTGGGGATCCGTGCCTCTGCAGAGTTTGTAGATTTTTGTCTCTTGAAGCTATTTCTACCGGCCTGTTTCATGTAGGGACTCCTGTGTGCTCCACAGCACGTGACCCTTGGCAGGAGCTAGCTCTGGCTTGCGTTCCGCATGGCGATCGTTCCTCGCTAGAAATGTCCTGGCTCTTCTGTGAAATGTACACATGTGCGTTTGGCATGAGCCTGGTGTATTACAGTGTGTATTTGCAATGCATTTGTTTCATTTTGAAGTGTCAGATTGAAAGAGCAGGGGTTTTTGGCTTTTGAAAGCTCAAGTAAACATGCCTAGTCACTGACTAGAATCAAGTCACCATTGGAAGATACTTATCGACACAGGGCTTAACTTCATGCTGCCCTAATTTAAATTAGCAGCCAGACCTGGTTCTCTTTTAAAAGTATACCTCAAGCCTTGCAATTATAAAAGTGAGCCACATGGAGAAAAATCTTCGTATTCATGGCTTCTTCCCCAATAGCAGCTTAGCTATTCTTTACAGCACGATTTGTATGTTTTTATTTTTTGCTTCTGGGGAAGGGAGCTGTTGAGGGTGACGTGGTGAGTGAGCTGCTTGTAATGATACTTTGTTTACATTCCTTGTGGTTATTTTTGGTCACTTGGGCTCTGTTTGCCGTCTGCGATTTTTTCTTCCCTTTTTTGCCCTCAAGGCACCACTGTATAGGAACGTTGGTTTCCGATTCCTCAGTGAGTGGGATGCTTCACATGCCCAGATGTTGTGGCCATGGAAATAGCAATGGAAAGCATGTTCGATGGGGAAATAATGATGAATCCCTGTCTGTAACAGAGTCAAAGCCCCACCCTCCTTACACAAATCTGTTTAACTTTCTCATACCACCTCACTGGTTTTTTTCCTCATTCATTTTTAATGCAAACATTCTAACTTAGATGAGCTTGAGTGAAGAGAATGCTTCAAGGAACTGTTCCCAGAGCTTCCTAACAGGACTAAGGAGTCAATTTCTTGTACAAATACCTAGAAACAAAAGAGGTGAGGGAAGAAAAGGACATCTTTCCTTAACTGACTTTATTAGGTCCTCTTAGATGACGCCATTCAAAAGGTCCATGGCCCAGGGAAGGAGTGTGGCTGAACTTTGTTTAGGCTAGACAGTCATCCTCTAACTAACGTGAGTCCAGTATCCAGCTCTTTTGCTCGGGAAATGGCGTCTTTGGTCAGGGTGGATTATTGTTATCAAACCCCACTTCTTCGCCAAATGAACGAACGCTGATTTTTCTGATCTGAGGCTTTGCTGTTTGACCCAAATCCAGTACAGGCAAAGTGACCTGTTGCCCCGAGCAGGGCTGAGCTGGGGAATTTCTCATTCAGTCACACAGACTGTGGCAAGTTCACCTGCCCCCCTGAATGTTAAAACTTCTGTTACATCCCACTCGAGCCCTCGCTGCGAGCTTCTGCCATTAAAAATATAGTAGGATCAAAGGGGATGTGAAGATTTAAATTACCACCCCAGCTTTTAAAATGGAATAAATATGAATTCTTCCCTTTTTACCTTCTCCTTTGCACAGCAGACTTTTTTCCTTAGAGGGACTCGGGAGAGTTATAAATTTTTTAAGAAGCAGATTTGAAACAGGCTTTTTTTCAGAAAAAGTGGAAGAGGAGTTTCCAGTAAAAAAGGCTAAGTATTGCTTTTCAACATAGAGATGAGACTACTTCTGGCCTCGATATTTTACAGTTTACACGGGTTGCCTGATTGACTTCATTGTTGGGCCGGGCAGAGGCGTTAGAAGTGACAGACTCATCGGCTCAGGAGTGTGGGCTCAGCCACGAGGAGCGTGCATTTCCCCAGAGCGTCTGTCTTCAGGGTGCTACCACATACATTTTTTGGAAGCCTGGAAAGGTGGAGAGCAGGAGAAAGATGACTGGAGACTGAGTCTGGAACAAAGGAGGTCAATGCATCCTTGCCTATCGTGTAGTTGTTACAAGGACGGAATGGAGAGTAGTAGTAGAAAGGTATGGAAAAAAGTTCTGGCAAATTCTAACTGTGGAGTAGATCTATGTGTGACCATCTTCTCATGAGGCGTTCTATAAAGGTCCTAGTAATTTGCGTGTTTTTCCTGAAATTAAAATGTCTTCATGGCAGATCCAGAAAATACAGAACTTTTATCGATAAAGCTGGCTTTTGGCTTCTCAGCCTGGACCGTGTTTCCCCCTCACCATTTTTTTTTTTTTTTTTTCATTCACATTTTGGTCAATGGCCGTACCTTAGAACCTCCAAGAGGGTGAAATGAGGAAGGGTAGGGAGGAAACCAGATCCTGAAGAACCTTTCTTTTAGTTTCTTGTTAAACATCTGGCTGATAAAAAGGTTTACATTTGTGACTAAATACTATTGGGTTGGCCAAAAAGTTCGTTGGGTTTTAAATAAAAAGAAAAGACATTTTTCATTTTCACCAAGAACCTTCTCGAGCAACGTATTCATTAACCAAATGAACTTTTTGGCCAGCCCAATATTTGGAGATTGGAGGCGGTAACAGCTCTTCTTCCCCAGCATCGTCTTGCCCTTTCTCTGCCTTGTCATATTGGGTGGATCTTGCCTTGGCCTGGAGCGTCGATTGTTCATGACTTATTTCTCTGTCATTACCCACTTCCACCTTTCCCTTGAGAAGGGAGATGGAAGAACCTTCTAAAAGATCAGCTAGAGACCGTTAGACTGGGCCCATCAGGCAGAGAGAAGAGCTTGGCAAATCCAACACTTTTCCTGGCAGACCAAATTGACAGGAGGAAAACAGAGCGAGGCAGATCATGGCAACACCAGCTTTTATGGAGCACGCGCTGTGTGTGGCACGACGCCAAGGGGTTTTATTTGAATTATCTAGCTCATTTACCTTCCATAACTGCTTTTATCCCCTCGTTATAGATAAAGAAACGGAAAGCCAGAGAGTTTAAATGATCTGTCCAGGGTTGGGCAGCCAGACATGATCTGAGCTGGAATTCGAAGTAGGAGGTTTGCTCTGGATCTCCATCACCACTTTTCTGTTATTTAGAAGGATGAGACAGCAGGATGATGTACACATGCGGGTGCTGTTGTTATTATAAATAGAATGGCAACAGTGGGGGCCTCATGGGCTCCGAGAGACTACTTTCATATCTCTTGTTGAAGCCGTGTGGTTGCCTGCGTGGACCAAGGGCTACCCTCTTTTTGGTGGCCCAAATCTCTGGGGGAAGTAAACTGCTGTGTCGTCCTCAAGTGCCATTTAAGAGTCTCTTAAGCTGGAGCACATGGCATTTATCCAGACTAGAGACCTTGAAACTGCAATAAAGACTGATCACGTCTGCAGTCGCTCCCCATTTAGGCCAAAAATGGGAGGAAGGGAGGGAGGAGGTCGGAGAGTTCAAGAGCAGTTGCTTAGAAATGAGTAATAGCTGCTCTTACAGACACACAGGTTTCTCACTAAATCAATCCTACGTTTTGCTGTTCTTTTCAGCCCTCATAGTGGAGTAAGCATGAAGCATTGGGCCTTATCCTTCCTAAAGAAAACTTGGACTTGTCATTAATTTGAGGTCTCGCAGAAGTAAAATGCTACCTTGTATCATTGGGTCATTCCTGGAGTTTTGACAAACTAGAGACCTTAAAAGCTGGCAATAACCCTGATCACTTCTGCAGTCGTTCCCCATTTAGACCAAAACTGTGGGGGAAGGGAGGGAGGAGGTCAGAGAGTTCAAGAGCAAAATCTCTACTAAGTGACTTGCAAAATGCTAGTCTTGGGAAAAAAACTCTCTGTCCCTTGGTTACCCATTGCCTAATGTTGACTGTCCTGGGTTATCTTGGAGCATTAGGCAACGTTTTGCATTTTGTTTGATGTTCCAGATTATCTCTCTCTTCCCGCCTTCCCTTGCACTGACTCCATTCCACGGTATGAATTTGTCCCATAAATTGGATCCTGGAGCAGCTGACGCTGGACAGCCCCACGGCTATTGGCCATCAGGCTCCCTTGCACAGGGCTATTTTGATGCCTCCAATTAGCCGCAGTTTAGGGACTCGTTAGTGGTCAGCAAATAAAACCAGTCCAGAAGCACTCAATGGCTGCAGTGTGCTTTGCTTAGCCACCTTTGGGCACAAATCTAAATGGAAGCTTTATCTAAGGAGAGCAAGAAGAAATATTTGAGGTATTTGTCCAAAGACCTTCTTAGAGTCTCGTGGAATTCGTTGCTATCATTTTATGTTAACTTAAAAAAAAAAAAGGTTGTGATCCCAATTTAGCTGCCCTCCAGTGATAAAGCGTCAGAATATTCACCAGGTCCAAACCCCAGGGCGAGAACTGCAAGAGGATGGTGTCAAGGATAAAGCCCAGACTTGCTTTGTGCCTTTGGCATATTCCAATGCTACCAAAGTCACCAGAGGCTCTCTCACTTAGCACTGATGCCACTTGGTATTTGCCGAGATATTCCTTCCCAGTAAGACAGCCCAGGCCGTCTCCTCCCCTCATGTGTGGTGACTGAGGTCTTAATTTGATAAAGGAGGTTTCAGTAGTAAGAAAAATACCACCTCCTTCTGTTCTTTAAAGCCTATGTATTAGTTGGGTCTTTTATTACTTGCACCCTTGGCTTTCCTAACTGACATGGCTACAAAGGGACCAAGAGTCAGATTCAGAGCCTGGTCTCTATGTCTTACTCATTGTTATGGGTTGAGTTGTTTCCCTCCCCCACCGCCACCCCGACACAGATATGTCAAAATCCTAACCCTGGGACCTGTGAGTGTAGCCTTATTTGGAAATCCGGTCTGTGCAGATGTAATTGAGTGAAGGCGATGTCATACTGGATTAGGGTGAGCCCGAAACTCCATGACTGATGTCCTTATAAGGAGAGATTTGAAGACACAGAGGAGACACGGGGAAGAGGGCCATGTGAAGATGGAGACAGAGTGTGGAGTTATGCTACCACAAGCCAAGGAAAGCCAAGCACGGCTGGCAACCACCCGAGGCTAAAAGAGTCAAGGAACGATTCCTCCCTAGAGCTTTTGGAGGGGAATGGCCCTACCAACATCATGGTTTTGGATTTCCAGCCTCGCAGGATTGTCAGAGAGTACATTTCTGTGGTTTTAAACCACCCAGTCTGTGGTGATGTGTTATAGCAGCTCTAGGAAGCTAACACGCTAGTACATTCGTGAAACCTGCTGCCTTTGTCTGTGTTCTGTCACTGTACTTCCGAGGGCTAAGGTGTGCCCGACTTCCATATACTGGGGCTAAATTAGTGGTTCTGTATAGCACGCTTTTTGTGTTGAGTGTGAATTTGCTTATGGTGGATTTGAAAAATAATGAAAACGGACATTAGAGAACAATTAAATGCTGCTTCCTTCTCTCTCATCTACTTCTGGTCAACATCCTGGGAAAATGAAGCCAACACCGAGAGGAATGTGTGCCCTGTTGCCAAGGGAGGGGCCTCTGGAAGTAAATGTGCTTCAAGAGGTAGTTCACGCTGGTACTTAAAATTATGGGCTGGGGTGTGGAAGACAGTCAATTCCAGGAGGATCTCAGTGACCCTTTTCCAGACAGGCAGGACCAAGGGAGGCCCAGGGCTTTATTCTCAAACGATCGGGGTTGTCCGTCTCTGCAGGGTCCCGGGTAGCCAGCCTCTGGGATTTGCCTCTTCCCAGCAAGGACAACTGTAGATTGATGTTAGAATCCACTTCCAGTCGACCTCTAGGACAGCTTCAGAGTATGTCTGGTTGACAATTCGTATCTGGTTGGATATTTTGTTTTGTTTTTCACTCGGTGGCTGCATAAAGTATTTTAATGAGGTATCCATGCCTATGCTGAACTCACTTTTACGATAAAATAAATGTCATTAGGAGTCATAGTACTCGCTTTTCTGGGCCAGCTCCTCTTTTTCATACAGTAGCCACGATGGCACAGACGTTTCCAGTCCTGACGAGGGTAAGGAGCCTGGATCGCTGCACAGCTGCTCGTTGGATTTGCGTTTCTTAGAGTGAAGAGTCAGTCACTCAAGTTTTTTTTTTAAATTTATTTTATTACCGTATAGTTGATTTACAATGTTGTGTTAATTTCTGCTGTACAGCAAAGTGATTCAGTTATACATATATATACACACACACGCACACACACACGCGCGCGCACACACACACACACGCATTCTTTTTCATCATGGTTTGTCGCAGGATACTGAGAGTCACTCAAGTTTTGAAAGGCTGCTTTACTTTCCACTCTCTTCCTCAGTAGGGAAGGATGCTGCACATGTGAAAGGGAGGGAGAGGTGCCAGGAGAAAGGGGCTCCTTAATCGTTATCCTTTCTTAATAGTAGATCCACCCTAATCCTTTCATGACAAACCCTTCCCCACGGTTTCTGTGTAATTGTGGGTCTGGGGATAAACACGCAGATACTGTAGCCCCTTCTGCCTACCGCATGCTTTGGTGTCTTTACATCAGGAACCAGCTTTCCCTCAGGTGTGTACGGCATCCTGGTGTACAAGCCACCTATAATGTGGGACAGTAGACACTGCTGTTTACTTTCTGTGTCTTCTGAGGCTGCTCCCTAGGCACGGACCTGGGGGCTGCGGGACAGTGGTGCTGATGAGTGGCTGTTGCTACTTTTTTTTTTGCTTTAGGTTTAACTGCTTGGGAGCTTAGTGCGTTAGTTTCGCAGGGCCGCTCTAATGAAGTACCACAAGCTGGGTGGCTTAAGCAACAGAAATGTACCGTTTCATAGTTCGGGAGGATGGATATCTCCAATCAGGTTGCGTGAAGGGTCGATAGCTTCCGAGGGCCGTGAGGGAGAATCTTTTCCATGCCTCCCTCCCAGGTTCCGGTAGTTTGCTGCAAATCTTCGGCATTCCTTGGCTTGTGGCAGCTTCACTCCAGCTGAAGCTTTGCATGGTGTTCTCCCCATGTGTTTTTCTCTGTGTCCAAATTTCCTTTCTTATAAGGACACTGGTCATATCGGATTAGGGGCCCACCCTAATCCAGTATGATCTCATTCTAACGTAACTAATTATATCTGCAATGATCCTATTTCCAAATAAGGTCACATTCTGAGGTACTAGGGTTTAGGACTTTTACATATGAAATTTTTGGGGACACAATTCAACCTATAATATTTAGTGTGGAAATTTTTTTGGGGGGCGGTTATCCCTCATGTACCAAAATATTTCTCCCTACTAGAACCAACCACCATAAAAAACCCACTTTTTTTCCAAGTGGTGGTACAGATGTGTAATGGAATAGGGTGCACATCCTCTGCATGGCAAAGTCATGGCTACTATTTTAGACTTGATTTGACTCAAAAATTACAAAATAATATCTGCTTAGGGTACCAAGAAGTTGATAATCTTGTTCATTCCCTCATTCTCAGTTCTGCCCATGAAGGAAACTCATGTGATCTGTCTGGTAGTTTTTTGCCCATAATTTTCCCTAGGTTTTTGCAAACACATACAAATATATAGATACATATTTAGGTTTTTCTCATTTGTTTAAATAATATAATCATTATATATATAAAACTCTGTAACTTTTTTCACTTTACAGAATGTTTCTTGGATCTCTCTTCTGGTCAGTACATGTAGCCCCAACTCATTCCTTTTACTCCCTACATAAAATTTTGTGGTGGAGCTGGACTGTAATTTATTCAGTCCTTCCTGTGTCAGGGAATATTTGGGTTGTACCCATTTTTTGTTGTGGTTGTTTTCCTCCCGTAAATAATACTGTTATAAGGGTCTGCACACTATCATTGTGCTTGTATTTCTTTAGATGGAACTGATAAAATTGGAGTTGCTGAATCAAAGAGGATGCACGTTTTAAATTTTAGCAGCTGTCAGCGAGGGCCTTTTTTGAGAGTTCTCCTTTTTGATCAGAAGTGAATGTGATTTTGACAGAAGTGTAAAGAAATAGTTTGCTGGAGAAAGGATAGTCTTTTCAACGAAATGATGCGGAAACAATCCATATGCAAAACAGCAAAATCAATGACATCAGCAACAAACCCAAAACTTCAGTCTGTACCTCATACATATTCTATACAAAAATTCACCTAAAATGAATCATAGACCCAGGTGTACCACAAAACCATAAAACTTCTAGACAGAAACAGCAGAAAATCTTTGTATGCGTCTGTGTAAACATTACTACAGTCAAGGTAATGAACAGATCCACTACACCCAAAAGTTTCTTTGGGTTGGGCAGAGATTTCCTAGAACAATAACAAAAACACATGGAATAAAAGAAAACTTGGGTAAATTGGACTTCATCAAAATTCTGCTCTTTAAAGAGCAGGACATTTCTGCTCTTTAAAGATATTTATAAGAGAATGAAAAGAAGACACAGACTGGGAGAAAATACTTGCAAATCATATATTTATAATAAAGGGTTTGTATCCAGGATATATAAAGAACTCTGAAAACTCAATACTGTAACAAGATAAACAACCCAATTAAAGAAAATGAGCAAATGATTTGAACAAAAAAGTTATATGGATAGGAAATCAACACATGAAAACACATCATTAGTCATTAGGAAAATGCAAATTAGAAGCACAATGAGATAACACTGCCCAACTATAGAACAGCTAAAATTAAAAAGGCTTCAGCCGTACCAATTGTTGGCAAGGACGTCGAGGAACCGGACCTCTCATGCACTGCTGGTGGGGATGTAAAATGACTGAAATCAGAACTACAGCTGCCTGAGCCTGGGGTGGGAGGAACTTTTGGGGGTGTTGGATGTGTTCAGCGTCTTGATTATGGTGATGGTGGTTTCATGGGCTTGTACCTATGTCAAAACTTACAAACTTGTGCAGTGTACTACACGTCATTTATCCCTGAAGCTGTTAGAGTGCACGTGGAATTTTCACTGTATGCCAAGCACAGTGCCAGGTGTTGGGAACTAAACAATAATACTAGTTTCTGCTCTCACTTTGAATTCTCTGTAGTTTTTGTTTTCTTTTAACTGGATATTAAAATTCTAGCCCAGAATGTAAATAATGAACTCTATATTTTTCTTAGAGCTCCATTGTCTCCTTTTCAAACATTTCTTTGTTTACTTCCTGAAATGACACTTGCCATCCATCTCAGTTTGCCCAAGGATCTGAGAGAAACTGGTAGTTGAGCAAGAGAAGAAATCCAGACCAAAGGATGGAACGTTCAAGCTGATGCCTTGGTGGATCTTCCTCATTCAGGATGGCCCCTTTAACCTCCATCCTCCCGGGGACGCATTTCTCACTTCTTTCTAACATGTTGGTTTTCCAGCTGACTTTTCCAGCTACCCCTGTCCTCTGGGCCCTTTTTAGCCCTGTATCTTAGCATCTGATTCCTCCCCTAGTGGCCAGTAGACTCAGGAGATTTTGCTATCGAAAGGGTGAATTTCTGGTATTGTGATCCCTGCAGCTGGTCGGGCCACCTGCCTGCCATTCTTCCTCCTGTGATAGAAAACACACAGAGAATACGTTCTGCAAAACCATTTGTGGGTCTTGAGTCTAGTTTGCGGATGTAATATGCCTAGCAAATATAGGGTCTGGATTCCTTATGGAACAATTCTTTTTCTCAAGAAGATAGCAACTACAACATTTTAGATAAGATGCAACAACTTTACCAATGGCCATTGAACTTTAGTAAAAAGCTATTGAGAAGCATATGAAAATAACTTTAGTTTAGAAAACATTCTTCCCCTCAGGGAGGAAAATTTGAGGAATTTGATTTCATCTCTTTTAAAGGGCAAGGAACAGAAGCCTTTGTTTAATAAATATATAATGAGATCATGTGGCATCTTTTCCAATCTGAGGTCCTGTTGAGGTGATGGGGAGCTATTAGTAACTAATGAGAACAGCAGGCATGACCTGTGAGTCCGTCTCCTGGCAAACCAGAATGTGTGGTCACTCCTGAGTGTGGCACATAAAATGCTAGACTTCTGTTCCTCTGTTTACTTTGGGGGTGAAGGAAAGAAATGAAATGGGTTGAGGTGAGGGATGGCAGATGGGTGAGAAAGTCAAGCAGAGGGGAGACTGGGGAGCTGAGGGGGTAAAGGATGGGCAGACACCAAACGAGGAAGAAAGGGAAGGGCGGGGGAGTGAGCACCATGCCTGGCATGTCTGCGTGCGCCACAAAGGTTAGCTGTCTGTCACACCTTCAATGCAGCTGTCGGCTTTGATACATTATTCCTCTGAGCAAAGGCATCAGATGCTCACACCTGCTCAGTGATGCCGAATGTTTTGGTGGATTACCTGGCTTTCTTGGAAAAACAGTTCTTTTCAGATGAAGAGCCTGGAAACTTTGAGGGGAAAAAAAGGTAGATCCAAAGCCACAGGGGTGAGCAGTAAGGGAGAAATGGGAGGTGATGGGAGAATAAGCTTGTCCCTCAGTATCTGAGGGGGCGTTTGTTCCAGGACCCCTGCGGGTACCAAAATCCGTGGACGCTCAAGTCCCTTATATAAAATGATGCAGTACAGTTGGCCCTGCGTGTCTGTGGATGCTGAACCCGCAGATACGGATGGTGACTGTATTTCTTTAGGGTACAGATCAGGCTGCCTGTGGCCCCTACAAGCTACTGAATGGTGGAAAGACCGTGGGGTTTTTAATCACCCACGGATCCAGATCTTGGCTGCTTCACTTATTGGGGGTTATCTCAGGGCCTGTGATTTATATTTTTTCAACTTTAAGATGGGGATAATAACATTTAGCTCCTGACTGTAAGTTGAAATGTGGGATACATGGTATCTGGCGCGTTATTGGGAGCTGGTAAATACTAATTTCTTGCCCTACTTCAGATCCAAGAGTGAACTAGGAATAGCAGTGTAGCGTTTTGGAACCAAGCAGACAAGTTTTGTGTTTCCCAAAGTCTGTTCCGTGAAGCACAAGCTCAGCGAGCTGCTCTTAGGAGTCTTGCCACAAGGAGTTCAGTCTCTGGGTAGGTTTGGGAAGCACCAGGTGAAGCACAGGACTTCTCGTAGCCTTTCAGATGCCAATGCCCTGTGAATTTCCACAGGAGGGGAGAAGATAATCCCTATATAAAGGCACACCCACTATCCAGGGCACTTCGATATACAACCTGAACTTAAAGTTGACAAACTGTGGGCCTGAGGTTTGGCTCTAGCTTACAAAAATGTTTCCTTTGGCCCCTTCAGTGTATATGAAAACATCACAAATTAGTCTCCAGGATTGAAAAATTAGAGGAATTTATAGAGAAAGCTGGTCTTTCTGATTCTCTCAAAAACGCGGACAGTCCAACCACCGTGGGCCCAGGTTCTCCCATAGCGATCGCTGACCAGACGCTGCTCCACTGGGGTCGGGTGTGGCCTCCAGCTCCACCCAGGCCTTACGGAGCATGTCTCACTTATCACATCGCCTGCTGGGTCCTGCAGGTACTGGGATTGGGGACCCCGATCCAGCTTAGCAACTTCATTTGGCTGGTGAGAGAATTGAATGCCAAGTTCATGTTCTGTTGGAATCAGGATCAGATCCTTGGTCTCATGACTCTTTTTAAAAAAATTATTATTAATTAATTTATTTTTGGCCACGTTGGGTCTTCGTTGCTGCGTGCGGGCTTTCTTCAGTTGCGTTGAGCGGGGGCTACTCTTCGTTGCGGTGTGCGGGCTTCTCATTGCGGTGGCTTCTCTTGTTGCGGAGCACGGGGCCCTAGGTGCGTGGGCTTCAGTAGTTGCAGCACGTGGGCTCCAGTAGTTGCAGCACGTGGGCTCAGTAGTTGTGGCTCACGGGCTTTAGAGCACAGGCTCAGTAGTTGTGGTGCACGGGCTTAGTTACTCCACGGTATGTGGGATCTTCCTGGACCAGGGCTCGAACCCGTGTCCCCTGCATTGGCAGGCGGATTCTTAACCACTGCGCCACCAGGGAAGTCCCAGTCTCCTGACTCTTAAAGGCCAATATGATAAACAATTGTGTGACTAAGTTTATTTGTTTAGCACCGTCCATAGTTCTCCCGGCACCACTCTGGGAGCCCACCCTCAGCTCCAGAAGTGGGGTTCCTCCTCCCATTTTCTGCCCTTTAGCACATTGTTGGTGGGGGGGGGTGTCTCTGGGCAGAAGTGGGAGGCTCCTCCCACTTCTCACTAAACACCAGTCACCCGGTTCCTACATCTCCCACACCAGGTAACTAAAATTCCTCACTGTTATGGTATTGGCTCTTTGGGAGCATTTTTACTGCCAAACATTGGAACAGATTGCTTCCAAAAAAGGGGGTAAATTTCGAGGGTGGAGAGTAGTTTTAAATTGAATGGATCTCCACCTTTTTGCCACAGGTTATCAACCTATGAAGAACCGTTCAAATGCTATTTTAGGAAACCCAAACTGAAAGACATCTGTAAGGGTGGCAACACGTTTATAATTAAGAATCCCCGTTTCACCAAAAACACACCCAAAAGCACCTTGCAAGTGTTTTCTGATCATCCTGGGGGCAGATCTGCTGCTGCTTTCATTTACCTTCCCAGGTTGCCACTGTTCTACTTAACTCTGCCCATTTCCTGCAGCATTAGGGGATTCTGATTATTTTTGGTATTAAAAGTACTTGGAATTAACTCAGACAGTGGCTTGAGCTATAAAACAATGAATTAGAACCCCAACCTTCAACCATCTACTCGGTTCATTGAAAGCACAAGTGCTGAGCACTTCCTGGTTCCTTAGTTTTCGATCATTCCTCTGGGTTAGGCTGTCTAACTATAGGTTTGAGACAGTTCCCTATTGATCTTCCAATAAAGGTTTATGAACTTTATTGATAACTATCCTAAAAATTATTGCACACTCTAATCAGACCCAGAGTTAGAACTGTCTATCGTCTATCTATGTATCTGTCTATCTATCTATCTATCCTTCTAATTTAATCTATTCTAATTGAATCTAGCAGAAAAGGAAAGGGATGATTCTGGCTGCAGAATACGAAAGTCCTGGTCAATCTACAAGCTCAGAAAATATAATTACACCTTAGATACTTACAGAGTTATGAAAAAGGTTGACTTTTGGTTAGGAAGGAAAAAATTCAAATGCTTTTGAAGTACTTTTCAATAAAAGATAGTTATGCCTTTGAAATGTTAAAATAAGACTGAAGTAAAACTCTTCAAATGCCAGTCATATCATGAAGGGAGAGATTTAGTTGTACTTGAAAGCCTAGACTAAGGACAGGTGCTACCACTAAGCCTAAAACTCCTAGCTCTGAGCTTCCTGGCAGCCTAAGTAAGAAAAGAAACATAATGAGTTATTTGGCCCTCATTACCTAATAGAAGAATAGGATGTACATCAGCTCATCTGCAGCCCCAGACATTTTCCTAAATTGAAGACCCTGGAAATTACATGTGGGACATCATAACACCGACTATTGGGCAATAACATTATTTGTAGTTTTTGCCAAAGTTGTCCTTAGAAGTTGAAAAAATAAACAATTCAGTAGGAATGCTAAGACTGTTTATGTAGAAGTGGACATCTGTGTTTTTTTCTGCCCATCTTCATTTCCCATGTTCTGCTGACAGCACCCCGATTTTGCTTTTGGGAACTGTTCTTCCCCTGGTCCAGTGGGGGGACCTCATTCAGAGGGGCCTGGCAATCAGTGTGCCCTCCTTTAGCTGTGGGGTCGATGTGTACCCCAAATGTCTAGATTAGTCAGACACTTTCTCCCAAAAGTGGGAATCCTGAGAAGGGTGGCAGAAAGGCTGAAAGTAGCCAAAACCTGGTCATTCTACTCACCGTGATCTGTAGAAACTCTGTAGTCCTCCTGCATGGACCCTGGGAGCAACTTGATACCTGTCCTTTCTGAGCTTGGTCCTTCTACCCTCCTTCTAATCCAGTGTCACTCCAATTATTTATTTATTTATCTTTCTGCCTCCACGAGCCAGAGTTGGTACCAATTGCTTGTAACTACAAAACTCTGACTGATGTACAGGTAGATTTTCTTTTTTTTGAACCGTTTAACATTCAGTCTTCAAATTCTGCTTCACAGAAGGTGATAAGTAGAACAGAACGTATGTGTGGAGGAAAGTGAGGGAGCCATGCTTGTAGGATCTCCAGGATACTAACCAGAAACCCAGGGATGCACACATGCCCCTTCTTGTGGGTACACCTTCTTTGTAAAACTTGTACATGCTTACTAAAGAATGGATGCAAATATTCCCCCCACCCTGGAATTTCTTATGCATATGCCCTTACTTTAGTAAGTGCCACTGAACAAAAATAATCCTAATTATCCTATAGTCCTGGCCCACAGCTTCCAAGTACTGGCCTGTCACTGGAGAAAGATTTCTGTCTTCGTTGTTTATAAGGGTGTAGCCCTGCTATTGGCATCTGCTACAAATCTTAAGGTTTTTATAACTTGGATGTCATTTTCACCTTCCTGCCAAATCTCTGCACTGAAAAAGCAGAGCGTCATGTTAAGTAATGATGCTTTTACTGCATCCAAAACAAATAAAGTATTTTGGTACACATAGTCAAGTGAATCCCGCTTGTCTCTTGTCTCTTGTCTCCGGAGCCTGGGGTAGAAATGGTGTCTGGGACACAAATAGCTGTTTTGGCCAAAATAGCTGAAAAGACAGGGTCTCAGGCTGTCTGAGCCTCAGTTTTTGAGAAACATTTGTAATTATTGGTTAAAAATGTGAATGGCTCTGTAAGTTCACTCTAGGACAATGTGGATTCTTGAGCCCAGAAAGTTAAATACCTACAAGTTTGGCAGTCTTGACCTTCTGGGTAGAGAATGCAGTTCCCTAGTTTTCAAGACCTGCTTTGCCACTTTGATTGAATACAAGGCGGAAATCTTCAAAACAAAGTTCTCTGGATGCAGGAAAAGTTCATCTGGCATCAGTTAGCTTGGGCATCTCCCGCCCCCTTCCTCACCCCACCCCCCTTGTCTTTTCTCTAGGAGCTCGATGCTTTGTAGAAAATGAATGGCTTTGCAAAAGTGCAAATTTGGGAGAGTGTTGTACAACCAAAGAAAATTCAAATCAGCATTCCCCCTGTGGGAATCCTCTTGCGGAAATTGAAATTACATTTAAATATTCATTAAACCGCCAATATCTGTTTTAGGATGTTGACAGACTGTCTGAATGGTACAGCTCAATGGTTTTCTGGAAGTAGAGCAGTCTAGAGAATGAAGAATACAGAGTCTAAAAAGCCTGCTAATTGATGTGTCCTGCTCTCTGCTGTGTTAATGGTAAATAGCACAGGCTCAAGGCTGATTTCTTTACTCCTTGGCCCAGAGAACTGGCCTTTTTCTTCATAATGTAGTTGAATGCCCTTGTTGAACAGAGGCTGACCCGGGAGATATGTGTGTGCTCTGAACAGGAGGGCCTGTGTGCTGGCAGGGTACCTACGAGCAGGGCAAGCGTTCAGTGAAAACTTGGAGGGAGTCTTTTGGAAATAAAACTTAGTTTGCAGGGACCTCAGCGTTACACATGAGGTAGGTTTGCTCTGCGATTTGGGGCCACATCTGTGTTTTCTCTCTTTTTTCTTTGAGCCTCTTCCTTTCTTGCTTCTCTCCTCCTCCTTTCCTCACAATTAATGGGAGTAGAGTTCTTTCCATTCCTGAATGTCTTCGAACTCTCTGGCTAACTGCTGAGTCTTTAGACACTTTTTATAGCTTTCCCAAGGGGTGATCATCACCTCTCTTTTCTCCCATCTTCCTGTTTCAGTGACTGTAGGCTCCTGATGAGCTGAAAGTCACAGCTAAATTGGACAAAAACAAATTTGGCTGTGGCTCAAAGCCATTGCTTATTTGGAGGGATTTTCTTTCTTTTTTTCTTAACTTTCTTTTTTGGCGTATGGTTAAGAGGGTATTATCTTTGCATTAGATAGTCATCAAAACTCATTTCTTGGATTGTGGAGGAAGGGAACAAATGGATCCATTTTGATCTGAGGACTGGAAGAAATTGATATATTGTTGATTTCTTGTAAAATGCACTAAAAAGTCTGTCTTGGAACTGAGCAGATGCCTGCTTTTGTCATGTTAAAGGACTGAGGCTATTTATCTTTTTTAATTTCGATTATTGGCCCCTCTAGATAGGAAATTGAAGCTTGATTTGAAGCTGTTAATGCATCACGGTAAATAAAAATGTGTGCTAGGGAAAATTGTTCTTCATCTCTCGCATTTCTGTGGGCATGTCAGACTCAGGAGAATTTTTATGTAGCATAACAATTTCTTGAGTGTTAGCATGTTTTTTTAACTTCACATTATAAATAGGAGCAGAAGTCTGCTTCAGAAATTTAAAACTAGATTAAGGTTGGCCAAAGCAGAAGACAAAGCCATGGCTCTGTTACAGCTCACATCCTTGGGGTTCTGGGTAGTGGACTGACAGTGGAATAGACTCAACTAAAATGCTCTTATTATGGATGAATACTTCCTGATCTGTGGACCTTGGAACTCACGAGGGTCATGGAATTATTTTAAGATATCTATGAGCCTGATGTGCATTATACATTTTCTATAGACTCCAAAAATATACCTTGCCAAAAACCAACTACTTTTCAAATCCTGTGTGCTTTATTTAAAGAAATATTTATTTGAAATCATTATTGATTCATAGTGGCTCTTGGACTTTGTGCACCTTTTCCATTAGTGGGTACCAAACTCCTCTGTGTGAATCAGCAGCATTTTGGATTTAAAAAAGATTGTGACACTTGAAAGAGTCAAGCACTGTAGATTTCATGAGTGCCACATACGCGGGAAGAATACCCTGACTGGCTGAGACTTGTCACAGTGCCTCTCTTCATGTCCCTTTCTTACAGGCTTTACTTTCAGCAAGTGTTTATTGACCTTTTATTCTTGGGTGAGGGAGCTGCATTAATTTCTAAGGTGGGTCTAAAAAGTGGTCCTGTGCTCAAGAAGGTTGCAATCAGTTAAATACTAAGTTGTCATCATGGGGGAGACTTCCATCCTAAGATGCTGTGAAAGGCAAAAGATGAGGGCCTTTGTAACCTGTCCCTTTTTATTCGAAACACGAATGCTTTCCCTCAAGTCCTACCCAGGAGGATTCTAATATCTCAGGGGTGGGGACTACAGCATGTGCTCGCCCGTTGCTTGGGAGAGCACATATTTTCACTGGGCACTTTGCCCTGAACTGAGTTGGGGTTCTGTTACTATGGCCAGAGGGAATTAGGGCAGGCGATGCACCATTCCTACCTCAGGTGCTAAATTTAAAGTAATAGCAGATGTGGACGATATGGTATCCCCAGATTCTGTTCCTTTTTTAATTTTCCTTAGGGCCTTCGTGCTTTTCCTCCCCGTGGTTTGGATTAATCACACTGAAATCGACATAGTCCTCTGATTTCAACAGTCGGTCGATGCTCGTCTAATATGGTATCAGATGGTTTTCTAGCCCATCTTTCAATAAAAGTCCAATGGCATGTGTTGAGAATTACAAGAGTACTAAGAAAGGACGACTTTCTTTGTGATTAAAATAAAAATCGCATCTGAGGGTTTCGAAATTTAAGTTTTATGTTTGTTTGGACAGATGCTATTTCTTATTGGGAAAATGTCTTTTGGTCAGTATTGCATATCCTTTTTTCCTCCTCTTTCTACACGTTGGATGTGAAACAATTGTATGGAATGAGGCAAAATGAACTAAAGTGTTAGTGATTCGGCAGAACCTTTTCTTCCTTCCCTTGTGTGCTTGGTGCTTGTAGAGAAGCACCCTTATCAGATGCTGAGGAACTGCTTTGATTCTTTGGTTCAAGTCAGGTACCATCTCCATCTGTCTCCACATCTTTTAATGCGCTGTGGACTATTTTCCACACTTTTGTGTGTTTTGATATCTGATGCCTTTGCTAACGTTGTTTCCTTAGTTTGAAATATCCTTCTGCATCACCTTCATGCTCTGCCTCAGAGATTACACTCCTCCCGTACAGATGAGACTGTCTCTCTTCTGCTTTTCCTGATCTCCGGTTGCAGTGAGTCATCCCTTTCTTTTGGACGTCCACAGTTTGTTCTTATGTCTCACTTATACCCCTTACCTCATTCTAGTTTTTCTTTTTATTGGAATTATTGGTGTATTTCCATCTCCTAAAAGCCTCTGAGCCTTAGAGGTTAGGGACCAGGTCTTTGTTCCTCATCGTATGTCTGATTGCACCTGGCATAATGCTTGGGATATAAATCTGAGAACACGATACAAGCCCAATAAGTATATTTATTGAACAGTGTTTCAGTGAATTAATGGTATTTTACAATTTGTTTGCCATCTCTCTTAATTTCTGTGGAAGGAGAATAGAGAGGTAGAATGGTATGCATGCCATTGTAAGTTGGGGAGGATGGTAAGAGTACAGCTTGACTTTTGTATTGAAAGAAGGAGGGAGGTAGGGAGCAAGGTGCAGGGGGCGGGGAGAGAGAGAGAGAGAGAGAGAGAGCGCGAGCGAGAGGCTTTCTTGTATTTCTCTTTACAGCCAGCTATTAATGGGGAAGCACACAACGATGTGCCTATATTAAGCTCTTTGGAAAATGTCCTGATCTCCTTGACATTTAAGTCAACATATCATACATTGTATCTATTTTGTACATAAATTATTGCCTGCTTACTTGCTTATATTCGGGATATTATCTTTGTTGTATTTAATCTCTGGAATGCAAGAGATGTCAACAGTCAGGGCTATTTATAATAAATGATAATTAGTTGAAAATATAAAGTGTAGAAACTGCCTTGTTTAGAATTACTTCTGTTTCTTGGTCATTGATTATAGTGGAGTTTTAGACGGGGGGAGTCTGCGGCTTGCTTTTCCTTATGGAAGATACAATGAACTCCAGTTGGGTATGTCATCAAGAAATCTGGAGGCCTCCAGGATTGCCAAATACATTATTTGTTGTGATAGATAGGAAGTTCCCCCCCAAAAAAAAGAAAGAAAAAAGATATTTCCAAAGGATACAGAAGCACAGAATCCAGCTTGGCTTCTATTGGCCAAATACAGTACATGTTGAGCCTCAAAATAAACAACTATTGTCCTGGATCATATCCCTAAATAAAATTAGAATCTATGAGGGCATACTGATGCAAACAAACAAATAAATAAATAGGTGAGGAAGGAAAGTTATTCCTTAAAGTAGAATATCAACTAATAAATAAAGCAGGAATGATGGAGTTAGAAAATCACCATTTTGCAACCATCATAGTAATCATTGGTCCAGGCAACTATCACTAGTGAATACTAAAACTAGTTGATGGATGTTTGATGTGGGACAGGATGTTTACATAATCTCAAAGTTTCTCCCTGCAAATTATCAATTGGACAAAAAGAGAAAATGTAACTTTCCAGCAGAGAAATCAGGAGGGCATCACCTTAAGCAAATAATCAAAGTTTACATCACCCGGAATGGGGCAAACCATTGTCATGTGCTTCTTGACATGGTGCTCTGGGAAGGACCACTTGTACACTATTTCTGTCCCAGGAGTGTATGTTCGCCAGAATAACTGCTTGTACTCTTCAAAACTCTCAGTGCTAAGACAGACAAAGAAAGGCCAAGGCACGGTTCCAGATGTGACAACCAAATGCAGTGTGATCTTGAATTGAATCTTAGACCAGGAAAAAAATTTGCATAAAGAATTTCATTGAGATGGTTGGTGATATATAATTTTCCTATGGTTATGCAAGAGAATGTTGCTGTTCTTGGGAAATACATACTGAAGTTTTTAGGGGTGAAAGGGGAATGACTTCTGTGGTCTGTATCTTATTTTCAAACACACAGGAGGGAAGGATGGAGAGAGAGAGGAGGAAGGGGAAGGAGAGAGAGAGAGAGAAAAGAAAGGAGAGGGAAATAGGAGGGAAAGGAAGAGGGGGAGAGAGGAAGGGAAGAAGAGAGGGAGAAATGGCAAAGGGGAAAAAAGAAAGACAGGAGGAAGTAAATGAATGAGAATGGGAATATATTATAAAGCAAATGTAGTTCAGTGTTGATGGCTGGGAGAGCTGGTAAAAGGTATAACTATCCTTTTTTTCCCAGCTTTATTATTATTATTATTTTATAAATTTATTTATTTATTTGTTTTTACTTTTGGCTGCGTTGGGTCTTAGTTGCTGCACCGGGCTTTCTCTTAGTTGCGGCGAGTGGTGGCTTCTCTTATTGGGAGCATGGGCTCTGGGTACACGGGCTCAGTAGTTGTGGCACACGGGCTCAGTAGTTGTGGCACGCAGGCTCAGTAGTTGTGGCGCACAGGCTTAGTTGCTCCACGGCATGTGGGATCTTCCCAGACCAAGGCTCCAGCCCGTGTCCCCTACATTGGCAGGCAAATTCTTAACCACTGCACCACCAGGAAAGCCCCCAGCTTTATTATTGAGATAAACTGACACATAAACATGGTGTATGTTTAAGGTGGTAAAAACATTGATTTGATACATTTATAAATTGCAAAATTGTACTAGCTATGCCTCCATCCCATTGTATAGTTGCCATTTCTTTTTTGTGGTGAGAGCATTTCAGATCTACTCTCTTAGCAACATTCAAATATGTAATACAGTCTTATTAGCTATAATCACAGTGTATAATTAGATCCCCAAACTTGTTAATCTTACAACTGGAAGTTTGTGACCTTTGACCAATCTCTCCCATTTCCTGCACCCCCCCAGCACCTGGTAACCACCAGGTTACTCTCTGAGCACATAGCTATTCTTGCTATGTTTAGAAAATTTGAAATTATTTTAATATAAAATGTTAAAGAAAAACACCTATGTGTCCACGAATGTGCTTTCTAGTGGTTTTGGGGAGCAGTGGTCGCTGAACGTCTGAAGTATGAGGGCAGGGGCTATTCTACTTTGCTTCTCACCACACACCCAGTACAGAGCCTGGTAGAAAGAAGTAGGCAGTTAAGAAATATTTGTTTGACGGTTGCATGAACCCCAGGGCCCGGAAGCCCCTCGAGCTGCGGAATATTGATTTTGGCACAATCGCAAATGCCAGTTGTAAAGACATATTTTTAGGTTCCTTTGCAGCTAGTTATGGCCATGTAAGAAGTTAGTTGTAGTCAGTGGGCTGGACTTACCTGGCGGTCCAGTGGTTTAAGACTCGCGAGTCCAGTGCCGGGGGTGCAGGTTGGCTCCCTGGTCAGGGAGCTAAGATCCCACATGCGTTGTGGCACAGCTCAACAACAACAACAAAGAACAACAACAAAAAACACCCAGAGTTGTAGCCAGTGGGATGTAAGCAGAAGGGATCTTAAAGGGAGGACACCTGCTTCTCTGCCCCTTCTTCCTCTGTTCTGGTGGGAATATGGATGTAATGGTTGGGTGTTGAGAGGCCCTTTTAAACCATCTGCGGGGAGCCCTATGCTAAGAATGGTAGAACAGAAAGAGAAGTGGCTGGCATCCTTGATGCCAGGGAGCTGCCATGCTCACCCGGGGCTGCTTCCTCCAGACCTCATTTATGTGAGAGAGAAGTAAACGTCTGTCTTTAAACGGCTACTCCTTTGCTTTTTCTTTCATTTGCAGCTGGAGTGAATCCTAAATGATACACTATACTTTCTAAAAATCATCACTATTGAATTTTTGTTCCTCTGTGGAGATTTGTATTCAGTTTGTCCCATATACACATTAACTATAGAAATGCTCTGGCCTTTTTTTTTCTTCTTCTTCTTTCTGTTTTCCCTGAGTGGGATTTTTCTTATCGTGATAGGGATTCTCTTTCTGTCTTTGAGTGCGTGGGTTAGTATCTGTGGTTTGGGGTGCTTTTCATGCTGAGGGTGCCCTCCTGTTTCCTCTGTCATGACAAACCTCCGTTTTGCAGATTGCTAAATTGATCTGCAAAGATTGTGAGGACTGGCTTTCCTAGGAGATTTCTTGTCCTGACAGACCAAGCTGGAGACTGGGTGTGCAGAGGTAAGCACTTGAAATAAGGAGAAAAAAAGGAAATTTTAACTATTTCCAGTTGCCAAAAACATTTTACTTCAGTGGAAGGATTCGGAGCAGATTTTTTAAGTGCTCCTTCTGCTTGGTGAGTTTTGTTTAGCAAATCTTTGTACTTTTTGGAATCCACTCATGTTTTTACTTGTTCACTGGACAGTTCTTCCTTTGGAGCTATTTATTGCCACTAAGGTTTGTGGTGCCTTCATTCCCACAGATAATAGATGGGTGTGTGTGCCCACAGGACAACATAAATAGAGAAACTGACTTTCAGCTTGTTTATTGTTAGACTGGTATATAAGCAATGGGGCTCAACTCCTCAATTACATGTTCTGTGCATTGAAATTCAGGAACTTGAAAATGAACCCTGTAGGGATATTGAATGGTGTTCAGTTATTTCCTTTAAAGCACTTATTTTTAAAATGTTGCATGGATGCAGATTGTATTTATTTGCATAATTCCCATAATAATGTTATTTCATGACCTGGCAGCTCTGTAGTTTGAAGCATACTTTCTTGGTGGACGGGATTAACTCCCGTTGCCCTGGCTAATATAAATCTGAAAGATAATGGATAATCACCTGAATGTAAAGGATGATATTTGGCATTGCCATGAGCGAGGTCTTCCAGCTCTTTGATTTCAAGTAGCCTTGACAAGAATCAGTGATTGCTGTTGTATGTAAATTTTTATTTTATTCCTACAGAAAAGAGAGAACAACTAACATTGCTATCACATTTTGGTCTGCAAAACAAAACAAACAAAACACCAAAGGAAACAACAACTAAACAAATTAAAACTAAAACCAAAATGTAGAGGGATGCATGATAGAAATGATTTAAATATATTCTCCGGGCTTAAGTGAACCTGGTATGATGGGAACAGGGCAGGATAGGAATTTTCATGTAAATTTCAGCCCCACTGAGTACTCTTTATATGACCTTGGGGAAGTACATAAACTTCTGAGTCTCAGTTTCCCTATTCAGTAAAATGAGTCTAATAATAGAGTTCTTCTGAAGGTGAAATGAGACCGTATATGTAAAAGTGTTTGGTAACCTGTAAAATATGTTCAATTACTTTTTAGCAGTCAGCTAATTAAAGCAGTGGTTTGTCCTCCCCCAGACCTCCAATACTGATTTTCCTGGCATGGAGCCCTGTAGTTTGTGCTCTAGGTAACAGTAATTATTAAGAATTTGTCAGAATTTTTATGTAATGTGCAAAAATATACTCTGACTAAAAAGAGTAGCATTTCCATATCTTCAGGATTACTAGTGTTAGTGGAAACATTCTGAGAGGGAAGTTTGGCAAAGTAAAACAAATCTCCTTTTTCCCTTGCACTTAAGTATGTAGAGACGACTGTGGCATTTACCAGGAGGCTTGGGGTGTTACAAGAAGCATCGTTTTCACCTTGGCCTTGGTTGGAATAGAGAGGCACTTGTCCAAGAGAGAAGCTTTACGAATTTGTGTGTTCAGACAACACAGAGAAAGTAGTGCAAGGGACTTGGTCATGCAAAAGAGTTTTGAACAACAGGTGGATTTTTAAGTGCGTCCAGGAGAAGATGCAAATGCCATAATTAGTTTGGACACCTCTTTTAAGTGTAAAGAAAAACATGCCTATTGGCACAGATGGGCTTGGTTACATGACAGACCTATATGTGGGATTTTGATCTTAGGCAATTGAAAAGCAAGTAATGCTCCATTTAAATTAACTGAAGCTTCTGGTTTTGGAGCTTTGAAATTTGACAGGATGGTTTCCCTATTTCTCTAAGCACCAAAGTGACTAATGCACCACCAGATGTCATACCTAATATTGCCAGAAGCAAAGCATGGATTGAGGAGGATTTTGTAGGAACCCTTCTGATGGGAATTCAGAAAGCAAAGTCTGGGAAATGAGACTCTTCTGAGGAAGTGAGAAAGGAAGAGTACATAGTTTTACATTTAAAAGAATAGAAATTGCTTTTGCTGATTAGATAATACGTCAAGGTTACGAGGATAGAAAGAGATATTTTTTGTTTGTAGTAAACACATTGTTTGGGGAATACAAACTACAAACCAAAAAGTGAAGATAACTGGTTTTCTTAGATGAGGTTACATAATTTTGATTGAGTTAAAATAATTTTGAAGGATTGAGTCTGTTTTTTTTTTTTTTTTAATGAGGTGGTCTGCAAAGTTGGGATTTCAGGAAAGAGGATCATGAATATTTGTTGATGAAACAGTCACGCTTGGTAGTTTTGAGGGGCTTCCTGCAGGCAGACTTCATCCCCAGTTCTAGTTTTTGCAGTTGTTTGGATGACGATAAGAATCAGGGCTACTTGGTTCTATATTTGGAAAAAAAGGATGCCAGACTACTTACAAGTACTACTGGAAAAAAGACTACCAGATTGAGGTTCCTTTGGACTTTGCCGAATGCTTGACGAGGAGTCCTGGGTTCCCTACTTTACATTAAAATCCCATGTTGCAATGCAATAGTGGTTAAATGAAGGTGCGCTAAGTTTCTGTTGAGAACTAAAAAGTGACATGTTTTGTTTACGCAATGCTGGTTTTTGCTTTATTTTTCTGTTTGTATTAGAAATGAGCAGTTTAGTCCCAGAGAAAGTACACGTGGGGCTTTCTGCCAAGTTCCAATGCCAAACATGAGTCTTGTGATTCAAATATCCACTGTGAACCTCTGCTTGACAAAAACCAAGTTAAGGTTTTTTTTAACTTTACAAGATCTGAAAAGAAAGCATTATAATTAAAATGTGTCAGAGCTTGGAAAAGTTGAGTGTTACTAAACTGGGCTTTGACCAGTATAGATAGAACTTTGAACTTACAAAAGAAACGATTTTCTTTCCTCTTGGTATTGGAAGAATGCAGATAACAATGACTGTGATTAATCTAAGTCTCCCTGTTTCTTGTTTTTCTGATTGTTGTCCTTGGGTGACGGGATGTACTGTGAGCAAAATATTTCGTTCCGTTCTTGTTTTTCATCTCTCGGCTTTAATATTCCAGTGCCACGTATCTGTAGAATGCTAGCTACAGAAATGAAAAGATGATATTCACTTATTAGTTCAACAGACGTTTATTGAGCACCTACTATGAGCCAGATACTATGCTGAGCTCATAGTCTTGAGAATGCAATAAACATGCAAACATGTCAATTACAGTACATACCTGCTGTAGTACAGAGAGGGGACAGTTACGAACCCTGTGCTAGATGGGAATGCTAGGTCGAGAAGATTACCCTAGGCATAGGGAAGAATGTGTTCAGAGCTGTGAACTCAGGCTTGTCCAGACAAGAGTGAGCACATCTCTTGAGGTTGGGGAGTAGGAGAGGGACTGGGGTAAAAGAATGAAAAAGCCAAAATGTAGCTGAGGCACAATTGGGAAAGGCCTTGTATGGGTTATTTATGAGCATAGACTTCATCTTTTAGGCATTGGGAAACCACTGGTGGCTTTTAGGAGACAAAGAACTCAGATATATTGGTTTTAGGAAGATCACTCTGGTTGTGGCTTAGAAAATGAATTAAAAGCAGGGAAATGAGGACGCTGTTGGAAATGGTGCAGAAAAAGAGGGGATGAAAATATCATGTAAAGCAGTGACTGTTGGGGGGTGAGGCTGTGGCAGAGGCTTTGAGTGAGAGTTAAGAGGCAGAATAGATTGATAGCAGATTGCGGAGAGGGGAAACGTGGAGGGTGATATTCAGGTCCCTAGCCTGGGCAGTCGAGTGGAAGGTCATGCTGCATATGGGGTCAGCCAGGTTCTGTAATAGAAGGAGCAGATTTCAGGTGGCAGTGGGATAGGGTGGGGTCAGAATCATGAGTCTTCCTTGCCCACCTGTAACTAAATATTTTAGCTTGTGGGCGTGCAGTTTTTAGTTGTTTTTTATGTGGAGTGTGCTGAGTCATAGCAAGTGGTGTGAGTTTTGATTTGAGCTGGTCTCTAATTAGGCAGAACAGGAAAACTATATTTTAGTTGTTGGATTAAATGTTTTTTCCACCTCATGATCTAAAGGCAGAAGTCTCTGCCTTTAAATATAAGTGTTTACGGAACAATAGCTCTGTACCTGCCATTGTGCTTAAGAGGTACCTGTTATGAATTTTTGCAGGTGAGGAAACATGCTTTATAGAGGTTAAGAAATTTACCCAAACTAGTGAAGATGGTATCAGATTAGGTGTGTATTACATGCAAGCGTATTCTTACATTTGATTCTTGAAAGATTGTTCAAAAAATAAAAAGACTATTTTAACTGCAGCAGATAAATTGTAAGGTATTTTGGTTCTTATTTGGTCATGAAGTCTGGTCATTTAATCTTTTTTGCCCATATGGGGAAGATAAAGCTTGATTTATGCATTCTGTGATTTTTGTACTACTTAAAAGCTCACCAGCTCTTTAGAATGAAACAGTTTGAGTAGCTTTCAGGATCATAATGGAAGAATCGGATACCTTGAAAACCTGTGTTCCCGTGAAGAATGCTTTCTTTCTGTTTTGTTTGTGCAACACTCAGATTTCCTATGACTAGGTAAACGTATTTTGTAGGCTTTTTTTCCTGGGTAAGATAAAAATTGTGCCCTTGGATTGAGCGCAACACTAAAACAGACCCAACATGCCAAAGTGTGAAAAACCAAGCCTCCACAAGTTCAAGGGTATTAGTTAGTAATGTAACTGCTTTTTAAAGCAGAAATCAACATTCTTGTTATGATAGAATGACAACAGAGTCCAGAGTCTTAAAATGTGTCATCCACCGTGTTCAGTGTAAAATAAAAAATTTTGGCAGGAAAATGCAACATATAGCCAAGAGAAATAGTAGTCAAAACAGACGCTAAGAAGACACAGATGTTGGAATAGCAGAAAAAGACTTTAAAGCAGTTACTAAAATATGTTTAAGGAACTAAAGTTTTTGTTACAAGGAGTGAACAAATGGAATATATCAATAGAGAAATGGAAGCTATACAAAACAAAATGAAAACTCTAGCACTGAAAAGCAAAATATCTAAGATGGAAAATTTTGCTCCATGGACTTAACAGCAGATAGAAGAAGAAAGGGCTGGTGGCCCTGAAAACAGATCAATAAAAGTTAATCCAGTTGAAGAACACAAAAGACAACAAGTGATTGAAAAAAATTAATAGAGCCTCAGCAAATTGTGAGACACATCAAGCAATAAAAGAAACATGTAATTGCAGTCCCCAAAAGAATGAAGAAAGAGACTGGGGCAGAAAAAGAATTTAACAACTAATGTTTTAAAATTTCCTAATTGTAATGAAAAATATCAACTTATGGGTCCAAGAATCTTAGCAAACCCCAGCTAGGAGAAACCCCCAAAAAACTACATTTGAGACAAATTGTAGTCAAAATCTGAAATTGAAAAAAATAATGACAGCAGTCACAAAAATCAGAGGAAAAGAATCCATTACATGCAGGGGAACAGTGATATGACTCATCACGGACTTCTCATCAGAAATATTGGAGAGTACGAGACAATGAGAATGACTTCTTTTAAGAGCTGAAAGAAAAGAACAGTCTGTCAAACCACAGCTCTGTATCCGGGGAAGATCATACTATGTACCTAAAAACAGAAGTTTGTGCTTACTTAGTTTGAGAAGCTCTGAACCAGACAAAGTTAGACAGGTTTCTGTGTTACATGACTTCTCAGTAAATCGGGAATTCCTACAAAAAGGATATCACGGGCTTCCCTGGTGGCGCAGTGGTTGAGAGTCCGCCTGCCGATGCAGGGGACACGGGTTCGTGCCCCTGTCCAGGAAGATCCCATATGCCGCGGAGCGGCTGGGCCCGTGAGCCATGGCCGCTGAGCCTGCGCGTCCGGAGCCTGTGCTCCGCAACGGGAGAGGCCCCAACAGTGAGAGGCCCGTGTACTGCAAAAAAAAAAAAAAAAAGGATATCACGTTTGCCAATTTCTGAGCTTTTTTTTTTTTAAACTATAAATTGTTAATTCACAGAATGTCTCGGGATTAATTTTATTTGTAAAACATTTCTAGAAATGCTAAACTTTGGGAATGGAATTTGATATCATTTGTTCTTCATTTTTATGTTCGTGATATTTCCAGGATAACGTGATTTGGGGATGCAAATCTGTTTATGTCTGTAGTAATGAAAATGTGAAGTTTTACCTACCTTGCAGTTTCTTCCTCCTAATAGCACATTTGGGGGAGGTTGAATGGCTTTGGGTTGTTGCCAGGTGAGATATTTTCCAGCAGGGCTGAATTGTTCAGTGTTGCCTCTTTAGACTGTTTATCTATAGATGAAAATCGAACTGCCATCTAGAGTTCTCAACGCATATTTTATGAGTATAATAGTGCCAGGAACACAGGTTGAGTTGGATTACAATGAAATCATTATCTTTTTGTCTCTGTCTTATGAGTATCTATATGTAGTCTTATGTGGAGTTTAAACATGAAATGTTGTCATTTAATGCTACAAAAAAGCAAGTTGTAAAGGTAGTCCAGAACTACATTGTAATTGACTTAAGCCTTTAGTTAAAATAAAATTTCAACTTCTTGAAAAATTTCATTGCTACTCAGTGACATGACCCTCTTTTGCATATACTAGAAAGTGGAGCTGAAGAGATCATCATTCAAAAGGTTTGTTCTGGACTTGGTTGTTTTCCTTATTTCCTCTTCCTAAGTCCAGTCACAGCATCCCTAGTAATCTAACCATTCACCGCATCCCCAGAAACCTAACATACTCCCCTTCCATGGCTGACTTTGAGATCTCCATGTGGACCACATTGAGGCTCCCATTGCATTAACATTGATTGATATGTGAGGCTGTGCTTGTCTTCTTGCTTGTGGCTGTTAAGGATATGATGGAAATTTGTCTCTCTCTGTCTCTCTTTCTCTCACTTGCCCCAGAAATTTGTGAATCTCAGTCTCTTTTCTTTCTAAACCAAAGATTTCTAACCAAAGACTATAAACTTCTTCTATAGCGGTTCTCTAATTGGTGATCCCCAGATCTTTAGCATCAATCACTTGGAAACTTGTTAGAAATACAAATTCTTGACCCCTCCCACCAACATACTAAATCTCTGGAAGTGGAGCCCAGCAATCTGTGCTTTGATAAGCTCTTCTGGTGATACTAGGGATTCTGAGGCTCACTCAGGCTTGAGAAGCACTGTCCTACAATAAGGAAGCATTTTTGAATAGTTTTTCCATCCTGTTTGTTATCCAACAACAAAGGTAAAGCAGAACTCAGAAGTTCTTAGCGATGGTTGTGGCAGGGTGTTGGTTGATCCCCTTTCAAATCAAGTGAAATATTTTAAATAATAACAACAACAACAGTTAGTATTCACAAAGAAATAATAGAGGGGGCTTCCCTCGTGGCGCATTGGTTGAGAGTCCGCCTGCCGATGCAGGGGACGCGGGTTCGTGCCCCGGTCCGGGAAGATCCCACATGCCGCAGAGCAGCTGGGCCCGTGAGCCATGGCCGCTGAGCCTGCGTGTCCGGAGCCTGTGCTCCGTAACGGGAGAGGCCACAGCAGTGAGAGGCCTGCGTACCGCAAAAACAAACAAACAAACAAAAAATAGAAATAATAGAATCTAATATTTACTGAATATTTTTCTGTAGGTCAAACCCTCTGCATGCCTTATCTCCATTAATTCTCACAATATTCCTGGGGTCAGTACTAATGTGATTGCTTTTATAGTGAGGAATCAGTTTAGGGAAAAAAATTGGCCAAGGTCAAGGTATTTAGTTGGACAGTCAGGATTATGATGCTGGCCAGACTAGTCCTAGCAACAATGTCATGACCCGCTTGGTAATGTTATCTGAGACTTCAGACAATGTCTGTCTCCTCCCATCCCTGCCCCTATGTCCCCTGTGAGGCTAGAGATCTTTTTGTAAATGCAAAAAGTGGAGCCAAAGTTCATGTCTTTGCAAGCTCGTGTCTGTCTTACTCATTTGTGACTTACCCCCTCTCCCAAGGTAATATCCGAAGCTACTTTGATCAAGTAGAGTGAATGTTATACTTTATGCCCTGTGCAAACAAATTTTTATAGCCTGTTTTCTTTCAAAAATTTATCTCATTCTGGAAGTAACCAATTCACTGACCTTTTATCTTTGGGCTCTAGTTTGTGGTTTTTGAAGCTTTCCAAGATCAACTGAGCAATGATGTGGTTTGGCAATTTAAACAGTTAATACAGTATTAAGCTGGATGATTCTGAAAGCAATTAATGCTTGAATGAAGCCCTTATCCTGCCGAGTTATGCACCCCTACCTTTAGAAAGACTTTATTGGATGATTAGAGGCAGGTTTTCAAATTCCATTCCTGGTAATTGAGGGATTTATTTTACCTCCAAGATATTTTTGCTTTTTGGACGAGCAAGGAAATAGAGAGTTTTAAAGAAGTAAGACAAACCATATTAAATGGAGAGAAAAGAGCTCTCTAAATTGAAATTTAATGTCACCATTTTTTAACATGAAAGTAGAAACTTAAATGAACCTTCAAAGTTACTAATTAATTTGATGCTAGCTCCCACCCTTCCCACTGTGTGGATTCCATTTGGTTGAGGAGTCTAAAAGAAGGACATTAATTAAAATTGGAATGACTAATTTTATTATGTGTAAGTCAGAATAAATTAATTCCAATGTAAGCGTAAATTAACTCCACTGTTCATAATTCCATAGACCTCCTTTCCATGGTTTGCTTCAGTGATTGAGAGTTTATCAGATGTTCCTAAGAATTCAGAAACACTTTTGTGTATGTGGGGAGGGGGTGCGTATTGAAGGGCATAGAAATGTAGGGTGACTTAAGAAATGTCACTTAACTCCAAATTTTATTTATACTAGGGTAGCCTTTAATTTTAAGCAATGTATCTGTTGGGAATGGTAAAGTTGCTCCTCATTCTCTGCCTGTGTACTTACATCTGTTCCCCTCTCTTTCTCATATCACACACAGGTCAAAACAAATGACCAGCTTCGCACTTGCCTGAGATTCAAAGACTTTTCCTCTCTTTCTACTGCACAGCAGGTCACTGCAAATTATTGCTACCTCTCCAGTCACAACTGTGTGCTATCTAGAGGATAATGCTTGTTAGGGCAGTTTGCTATGCCAGTGTTTTTATGGGACACTCTTAAATGAAAAGAAATGGTAAGTGGAAGTGTTCACATAACATTTGTTTACTTTTCTTCTTTTCCATCCAAGTCATTCAGACCTGTAGTGCTCTTTTAATGGGTCAACTACCCATTCTGCAATGCTGACTACTGTTGATGACTGCATATTTTCTCCTGAGCCCTTTCACATTGATTCACTGAATGAGTCAAAGTTTGGATTGGGTTTCCATTTTTGCTCTCTGGAGGTAAAGGGGTTCCTAAGTTCCCACAGTGGATAATTTTCTTCCTTACACATGACCTACCAGTGAGTTCTTCTGTGTGTTTTAATTTATTCATATTAGGGTGAGATTTTATAATATTTCAAAAGCATTTAGATCATCATCTATACTGGGGGTCAGCAACTTGTGTGTGTGTTTGCAAAGGGCCAGGCAGTAAGTATTTGGGGCTTTGTGGACCATAATCTGCTGTAACTACTCTGAGGTTGCAGTATGGAAACAGCCGTAGACAATAGGGTTGGTTTGTCCTGGATTGTAGTTTGCTGACCCCTGCTCTATAGTAGTAATAGCTTTAGATTTATCTGCCCTATGACTTCCCTTTCAGCCTATTCACCCTTTCCTTCTACTCGAAGAGGATCCTGTGTTTTCCTTCTTCCCTATCTTTGTTCAAGCTGTCTCCCTCATCTTAGAATGCTTTCGTATCTGTTCAAGGAGGACGCTGCTCCTTGAAGGTTCCTAGGATGTGATGGTGACCTGGCTGCAGCCTCTCTTCCTCCCCAATAACCAGGGTGTAATTCAGTTGCTCTGACCATCAGCTTCCCCGTCCTCCCTTACCATTCCAGGAGGGTCCCTTCTGAAGTTGCACTCAGAGTAGAAAAGAATAGCCTTCTTAGATAAAGGAGGCTGTTTCCTAGTAAGGGGGGTAAGCAGAGGTTTTGCTCCTCGAAACAACTGGGCTTATGAGAGAACCATCTCCAGGAAGCTCTGACTGACTGCTCCATCTGGAATGGCCTCCCCTGCCCCTCCGAATCCCATAGAAGTTTCTGGACCTACCGTCATGAGGTGCCTCCTCCTTCTGTTACTTGCTTTTCTTTTGGGTGCATTTATGTTAGAGACCTCTGTTCATAGAAGAGGGCCTCTTTCTTCAAAGTTTACACCTGAAATGACCCCTTCAGTGACTATTTACATGTACATGGTTTTCTTAAAAGCTGACACCAGCTAATATATCCATAGAGCAAAGTGTTTGCAGCGTTGTACAGGTCATCTTTGGGGTGATGTGTTGCCACCAGCTCTCATGGAATCTTGTTTTAAGATGATACTCAGACTTTTTCCTCCGAAATACAGGCTTTGGTTTCCATTCCATTGAAGAACTACTGAAGAAGGAATGTCTTCATGTATTTTTCCAAGTTTGCCGCCTAGTGCTTTTTGTGTCCAGCTGACCACGAGCCCCTTTCTCTCTTGCCCTCCAGATACGTGTATGCCATCACATTGACTCTCTTTTCATGGAGGTCCTTTTGGTCTAGGTTTCCCCACTGCAGTGACTGTCAGCCGGGTTCCCTGAATGATCTTAACCCCTCATCCCTCTGGCCCATCCATTTGAAGTACCTGGTACTATTAGTGTCACCGTCATGAGCTTATCCGATTGCTCAAGAACAATGCTGATACGGGTCAGCTATTGAAACAGTGGAGGAAGATGATAATGCCAGGGTTCCAGTGGCTATTTCAAGGATTGATATCAGCATTTAAAAAAAGAAGTGTTCAAGAACCAGTGAAAATAAATCTTAAACGTCAAATGAAAAAAATTAAGAACTTAACTAGAAAACATCCGTCTGGCTGCTGTTGGCTAAATTGCATCTTTCCCTCCTACCAAATCTCTATGGAAGCTGCCATCTTCAGACGTCCTGGGCTGCAGACTTCAGGACTTCCCGCGGTGTCGCTCCCCTGAGTGCAACTTTCAGGACCACAGCCTCTGGGCAGCTCCTCTGCTCTGCCTGCGGCTACTATGAGTAGGGCTGGTGGCAGTTTTGATTTATTTCTCCTCCTGAACTTGTTCTTTTAATTCAGTGGAGAGATTCACTGCTTTTGAGGGCTCCTCCTGTCACCAGGGTCAACCTTTTGATGACGAGGGGTTGGGGGTGGAGAAATGCGCCCATGAGCTGAGTGGTAAAGGGGAGCAGGGAAGGCTTGAGGGGAGGGTGTTGAGGATGGGAGGGAAGAGAAAAGCCTGGGGGAGGGTCAGGCATGTGCAGGGTTGGGGTGGAGGGAAGTTGTGGATTAGAGTATGAAATACCAGTATCACGACAGGTATTTCAGCATTTATAATAAAGCATGGTGTACTGGATGACCAGGATGCAGAAAACTGGACTTGCAACCACTAATAATGTAAAAATAACTGTTAATATTTATTGAGGGTTGTTATGGGTTAGACCCCATGCTAGGTACGCCAAAATACCCAAATCTGTTATAATAAAATGACCTTTCAAAATAGGTCCAATAACAGGGCCATCAGAAATTCCAGGGTTGCCTACCTGGTCCCGTTAGTTTGCTATTCAGTAAAAGAGATGAGCACACACCTGTAGTAGACCAACGAAATGTCTATACCTTAATAGCTGGAAGTTGAGAATGTTATATGTGTTAGTTTCCTCTTACTGCTGTAATAGGTTATCACGCATTTAGCGGCTTAAAACAACACAGGGTTATTATCTTACTGTCCAAAATGGGTCTCCCTGGGTTCAAATTAATGTGTAGGGCTGACTTCCCCCTGGAGGCTCAAGGGGAGAATCTGTCGCCTTGCCTTTTGCAGCATCTTGAGACGGCCCACATCCCCTGGCTCATGGCTCCTTTCTGTCCTCAAAGCTGGTCAAGACCTTCTCATATTGCATCCCTCTGACACTGACTCTCCTTCCTCTCTCTTCCTCATTTAAAAGACCCTTGTAATTACACTGAGCCCACCTGGATAATCCAGGATACTCTTTCTATTTTAAGATCAGCTGATTAGCAACCTTAATTCCATCTGCAAATTTAACTCCCCCTTGCACTGTAAATGTAACATATCCACAGTTTCCAGGGATTAGGATCTTTCAGGCATTGGGGGCATTACTCTGCCTACATCTGCATTACATAGCAAAGGGAACTTTTGCTATGTAATGAAGAAGTTTATGAATCTTAAAACAGGGATATTATCCTGGATCACCCAGATGGGGCCCACTGAACCAAATGAAACCTTAAAAGCAGAGGACTTTCTCAAGCTGCAGTCAGAAAGAGGTGGTGGAAGGGAAGGCGTTAAATGACAAACATGGCTTTTGATTCAACTTACACAATGCTGTTGGATGCATCTTTCTGAGTAATTTTTATTTCATCTCTCTCTTTTTTTTTTTTTTTTTTTTTGCCCAAGAACTACAGTGGCTTTCTTTCATCCCTCTTACAAGCCCGAAGTTCAGCTTCAAAATCTAGCAGTCAGAGCTCACCTATCCAACTTTGGATTCTGTATCTGTAGTCCAGCCAATTCCTTGTTGTGTTTCTTTGACGACCCTCAAGGCAGTGTGTACTTGCTGTGTTCTCTTGATTACCATTGTCTCAAGGTCTCAAATTTTTCGTCATCTTTCAAAGTTAAATTCAAGTTACACCTTTTCCAGGAAGCTCTGGCAACTCTGGGCGGTATGCTGATTTCTCCCTATAGCATTTATAATCTTTGACATACAGTGTTCAGCTTATTAATTAGGCATCATGCCTTATTTTCTGGGTATTTCTTGCATAAGTCTTAGCCCTCCAAGATATATACTTCTTGAGAGTAAAGACATTTTTCTGGATCTTCCAATACCATGTGCCAATAGTTAATGTTAAATTCATGTTTGCTGATTGACTAACTGAAAGTGATTCTTTAAAAATAATGGAGACATATACTTGGTAGTAGAGGTTTCCTCATTGCACAGTAGCCATCAAAAATCTCACACAAGGGGTACTTTTGGTTACCAAGACTTCAAGACCTTCCATTTCTGTAACTCTTTCCCATCTTGTTCCCCATCTCCATTACCCCCACACCCACCCTGCCCATGTATACATCTAGAACCTGTAAGTGATTTAAAAACCCTTGTGATGGCTTGCTGGCTGGCCTGTCACCCTCTGAATGTTCCCATATTACACAATTTATTATTCTCATCCCCTCGCTCTTCCTGCACATCTAAAATCTCTCCTTCCAGCGTTGAACAAGTAATCTGATTAGAATAATCTGTATTATATTATGAAAAACTCATAGGCAATTTTAACTATTCTGGTTTCTTTTTTGGTAGCAAAAATTTTATTTTAAAAATTTAAACCGAGGGACTGTGGTTTGTGAAGAAATCCACTGTCTCCTCTTGCCCTTCTTGTTCATAAGTGTATCTTGGCATTTCCCATCTGAACTCTTACAACTTGGCCTTAGGGATACGTAGAGCACACATTTGTTTTAGTGGCCATGTGATGCTATTAAAAAGTGGACTTAATAAACATATCCTCCAGACTCAATTCAGAGTGATTTTCTGCTGCTTTAGTTTGCATTTCATATTTCACATACTTTTTCCAGCAGTTTCTCTCCTATAAGCATGAGTGTGAGTAGATGCATACACACGTGTGTGTATAAATATATATATGCACACTTACATATTTTTGGTGGAGTGTGGATGGGAGAGGATGGGAGGGACTGAGTTGTGACTTCTGTCCCCATGTGCATGGTTAAAGGAGGAGGTTAAACAAGAGGTGTGGGAAGTGGGTTATGTAAAATGGCACCCCGTGTCTGGAACATTGAGACACATCAGTGGCAATTCACATTATGAAAACATGATTACGTTCCCAAGTCCAAGCTCCTACTGCTTGCCACACAATAGACCAGTAAGTCAAGGGACAAGATGTTGGGGCAAAGAATAGTGATTTTATTCAGAAAGCCAGCAAACTGAGATGGCGGACTAGTGTCCTAAAGAACCATCTTAACTCGGAATGAAATTCGGGCTTCTTTTATGTTAAGGGAAAGGGGAAGCAGGAGGGTTCAAGGTTGAAGAGTAAAGGTGGAGTGCAGACTTCTTGGAGCCACCTGGTCTTCAAGGGAAGCACAACACATTTCTTTCTTCTTCTGCTTGCTTACGTAGGCTGGATTCTAAATCTCGTGCAAAAACTTCAAATTATTAGCAGTTATTTTTACTCTACCATTCTTTTCTCTGATTATTAGCAAGGTTTCTGGGCCAAAATCAAACTCGTCTATAACAAGTGGTTGCCATAACTAGCTCGGGACCATGGGATGGGGACTCTTTCAGGGAACTTAATGAGCTATTTGGGCACAAGCAACATTTCTCTAATATTTAACTCCTTATGTGCGGGGCTAGAGTAATAGAGTACATAAGCTAAAGAATGAGGGAGGCAGTTCCAACGTGGTGTTTGTTCTGCTTCTCCTCTGTTACATTTATGGGAGAGAACTGACACAAGTTTGGGAACTCACCTGACAGTGTGTGGTTTTGGAACCACACGCATTTGGGTTCAGTTATGTCTCTGCTGTTGATCAGCTGAGTGACCTTGGGCAGGTTTTGCAGAGCACCTGAGCTCCATTGCCTTCACCTGTAAAATGGGGCTGCTAATGCTTGCCTTGAAGGGTTAGAGAGACCACAGATTAAATACCTGCTCCATGGTGGATGTTAATTGGCAGCCATTGTTTGGTCTTGAAAGCCAGTGAGTCATATTTTTTGTGATGGTACATCCCAGGATGACTTAATGAGCAAAGGGATCTGCTTTAAGGAGGAGAGGAACATTGGAATGTGAAAATTACAGAAGGCGGCCACATTCGGGGCTGGGAGAACAGTTTCCTGTAGACCAAAGGGACAGCTTGGATCTGTTTATTGGGTTCAAGAGCCTGTGTGGTTTATTTGAATAGAGCTGGTCCTTTCACGCTTTGGCCTCATTGGCTGCCTGTGAGCCACGAGCATTTGCCATGATCTCCAAAGTCCTCAAATCCTCTTTCTAGCCACGTGGGTGAACTGAGGTGCAGATGTCCTGTGTTGTTCCTGACACTGGGGTTTGGGTTTCTGCTGGGACACTGGCTGGGGTGAGAACACAATGCCTCACACGGCTGTGGTCTCCCCATCACTGGGCAGCCCTCATAGTTGAAAAGAAAAGAGTTTACTCGTTTTTTTTTTGTTTGTTTGTTTTTTGGTTTTTGGTTTTTTTGTGGTACGCGGGCCTCCCACCACTGTGGCCTCTCCCGTTGCGGAGCACAGGCTCCGGACTTGCAGGCTCAGCGGCCATGGCTCACGGGCCCAGCCGCTCCACAGCATGTGGGATCTTCCCAGACCGGGGCACGAACCCGTGTCCCCTGCATCGGCAGGCAAACTCCCAACCACTGCGCCACCAGGGAAGCCCAGTTTACTCGTTTTGATGATTGTCTTGTGAGGAGGTGCTGATGCGACTTTTCAGCTTAATAAACATTGCTAAGTGTTACACAAAACAAGGAGAAACAAATCAAGAGGACTGATAGCATAATATATATATGTATATATGCACAAGAGGGCCTGCATATATATTTATTTATGTTTCTAGAGTGTATATGTTTGTGCATGTAAAATATATCCCTTTAGAAATTACAGTGTGCTTTATTTTGAAAAGGAGACTGTGATTTGATATAAAAAAATGAAAAAAAGGTTAACTTTTTTCATTCCCAGTAACTCACACAAGGCTTCACAAGCATATATTACCAAAGCCCCAAAGGTAGCAATAAATTCCTCTTGTTGATTTAAATCGCATTAGGGTCCAAGCTTGTGAAACAAATGTTGAAATTGTACAGCTGACATACCAAACAACTTAGGGGGGCTTTATACCGAAGAGGCTTATAGAAGTTATTCACAGAAAAACTTCCAATTGTAAAAGAGATAAACAAGCTTCGGATCTGAGTGGTGTTTAATTGGAGTGTGTGGTGAGGGCCAAGAAGTGTTCGTATTGCAAAACACAGGACTTACTGCAGAATTTCAGCACTTTATTTTTTTTAACATCTTTATTGGAGTATAATTGCCCCACAGTGGTGTGCTAGCCTCTGCTCTAAAACAAAATGAATCAGCCACACACATACATATGTTCCCACATCTCCTCCCTCCCGCGTCTCCCTCCCTCCCACCCTCGCCATCCCACCCCTCCAGGCGATCACAAAGCAGCGAGCTGTTCTCCCTGTGCTATGCGGCTGCCTCCCACCAGCCATCCACCTCACGTTTGGTAGTATACACATGTCCATGCCTCTCTCTCGCTTTGTCACAGCCCACGCCTCCCCCTCCCCATATCCTCAAATCCATTATCTAGTAGGTCTGTGTCTTTATTCCTGTCTTACCCCTAGGTTTTTCATGATATTATTTTTTTCTTAAATTCCATATATATGTGTTAGCATACGGTATTTGTCTATTTCTGACTTACTTCACTCTGTACGACAGACTCTAGGTCTATCCACCTCATTACAAATAGCTCAATTTCGTTTCTTTTTATGGCTGAGTAATATTCCAATGTATATATGTGCCACATCTTCTTTATCCATTCATCCGATGATGGACACTTAGGTTGTTTCAATCTCTGGGCTATTGTAAATAGAGCTGTAATGAACATTTTGGTACAGGACTCTTTTTGAATTATGGTTTTCTCAGGGTATATGCCCAGTAGTGGGATTGCTGGGTCATATGGTAGTTCTATTTGTAGTTTTTTAAGGAACCTCCATACTGTTCTCCAAAGTGGCTGTATCAATTTACATTCCCACCAGCAGTGCAAGAGTGTTCCCTTTTCTCCACACCCTCTCCAGCATTTATTGTTTCTAGATATTTTGATGATGTCCATTCTGACTGGTGTGAGATGATATCTCATTGTAGTTTTGATTTGCATTTCTCTAATGATTAATGACACTGGGCATTCTTTCATGTGTTTGTTGGCATCTGTATATCTTCTTTGGAGAAATGTCTATTTAGGTCTTCTGCCCATTTTTGGATTGGGTTGTTTGTTTTTTTGTTATTGAGCTACATGAGCAGCTTATAAATTTTGGAGATTAATCCTTTGTCAGTTGCTTCATTTGCAAATATTTTCTCCCATTCTGAGGGTTGTCTTTTGGTCTTGTTTTTGGTTTCCTTTGCTGTGCAAAAGCTTTGAAATTTCATTAGGTCCCATTTGTTTATTTTTGTTTTAATTTCCATTTCTCTAGGAGGTGGGTCAAAAAGGGTCTTGCTGTGATTTATGTCATAGAGTGTCCTGCCTATGTTTTCCTCTAAGAGTTTGATAGTTTCTGGCCTTACATTAAGGTCTTTAATCCATTTTGAGCTTATTTTTGTGTATGGTGTTAGGGAGTGATCTAATTTCATACTTTTACATGTACCTGTCCAGTTTTGCCAGCACCACATATTGAAGAGGCTGTCCTTTCTCCACTGTACATTCCCGCCTCCTTTATCAAAGATAAAGTGTCCATATGTGCGTGGGTTTATCTCTGGGCTTTCTATCCTGTTCCATTGATCTATCTTTCTGTTTTTGTGCCAGTACCATACTGTGTTGATTACTGTAGCTTTGTAGTATAGTCTGAAGTCAGGGAGCCTGATTCCTCCAGGTCCGTTTTTCATTCTCAAGATTGCTTTCGCTGTACAGGGTCTTTCGTGTTTCCATACAAATTGTGAAAGTTTTTGTTCTAGTTCTGTGAAAAATGCCAATGGTAGTTTGATAGGGATTGCATTGAATCTGTAGATTGCTTTGGGTAGTAGAGTCATTTTCACGATGTTGATTCTTCCAATCCAAGAGCATGGTATATCTCTTCATCTATTTGTATTATCTTTAATTTCTTTCATCAGTGTCTTATAATTTTCTGCATACAGGTCTTTTGTCTCCTTAGGTAGGTTTATTCCTAGATATTTTATTCTTTTTGTTGCAGTGGTAAATGTGAGTGTTTTCTTGATTTCACTTTCAGATTTTTCATCATTAGTGTACAGAAATGCCAGAGATTTCTGTGCATTACTTTTGTATCCTGCTACTTTACCAAATTCATTGATTAGCTCTGGTAGTTTTCTGGTAGCATCTTTAGGATTCTCTATGTATAGTATCATGTCATCTGTAAACAGTGACAGCTTTACTTCTTCTTTTCCGATTTGGATTCCTTTTATTTCCTTTTCTTTTCTGATTGCTGTAGCTAAAACTTCCAAAACTATGTTGAATAAGAGTGGTGAGAGTGGGCAACCTTGTCTTGTTCCTGATCTTAGTGGAAATGCTTTCAGTTTTTCACCATTGAGGACGATGTTGGCTGTGGGTTTGTCATATATGGCCTTTATCATGTTGAGGAAAGTTCCCTCTATACCTACTTTCTGCAGGGTTTTTATCATACATGGGTGTTGAATTTTGTCAAAAGTTTTCTCTGCATCTATTGAGATGATCATATGGTTTTTCTCCTTCAGTTTGTTAATATGGTGTATCACGTTGATTGATTTGCATATATTGAAGAATCCTTGCATTCCTGTAATAAACCCCACTTCATCATGGTGTATGATCCGTTTAATGTGCTGCTGGATTCTGTTTGCGAGTATTTTGTTGAGGATTTTTGTATCTATGTTCATCAGTGATATTGGCCTGTAGTTTTCTTTCTTTGTGGCATCCTTGTGTGGTTTTGGTATCAGGGTGATGGTGGCCTCGTAGAATGAGTTTGGGAGTATTCCTCCCTCTGCAATATTTTGGAAGAGTTTGAGAAGGATAGGTGTTAGGTCTTCTCTAAATGTGTGATAGAATTCGCCTGTGAAGCCGTCTGGTCCTGGGCTTTTGTTTGTTGGAAGATTTTTAATCACAGTTTCAATTTCAGTGCTTGTGATTAGTCTGTTCATATTTTCTATTTCTTCCTGATTCAGTCTTGGCTGTTGTGCATTTCTAAGAATTTGTCCATTTCTTCCATGTTGTCCATTTTATCGGCATAGAGTTGCTTTTAGTAATCTCTCATGATCTTCTGTATTTCTGCAGTGTCAGTTGTTACTTCTCCTTTTTCATTTCTAACTCTATTGATTTGAGTCTTCTCCATTTTTTTCTTGATGAGTCTGGCTAATGGTTTATCAATTTTGTTTATCTTCTCAAAGAACCAGCTTTTAGTTTTATTGATCTTTGCTATGGTTTCCTTCATTTCTTTTTCATTTATTTCTGATCTGATTTTTATGATTTCTTTCCTTCTGCTAACTTTGGGTTTTTTTTGTTCTTCTTTCTTTAATTGCTTTAGGTGCAAGGTTAGGTTGTTTATTTGAGATGTTTCCTGTTTCTTAAGGTAGGATTGTATTGCTATAAACTTCCCCGTTAGAACTGCTTTTGCTGCATTCCATAGGTTTTGGTTCATCGTGTCTCCATTGTCACTTGTTTCTAGATATTTTTTAATTTCCTCTTTGATTTCTTCAGTGATCACTTCGTTATTGAGTAGTGTATTGTTTAGCCTCCATGTGTTTGTATTTTTTACAGATCTTTTCCTGTAATTGATATCCAGTCTCATAGCATTGTGGTTGGAAAAGATATTTGATACAATTTCAATTTTCTGAAATTTACCAAGCCTTGATTTGTGACCCAAGATATGATCTATCCTGGAGAATGTTCCATGAGCACTAGAGAAAAATGTGTATTCTGTTGTTTTTGGATGGAATGTCCTATAAATATCAATTAAGTCCATCTTGTTTAATGTATCATTTAAAGCTTGTGTTTCCTTATTTATTTTCATTTTGGATGATCTGTCCATTGATGAAAGTGGGGTGTTAAAGTCCCCTACTATGAATGTGTTACTGTCGATTTCCCCTTTTATGGCTGTTAGTATTTGCCTTATGTATTGAGGTGCTCCTGTGTTGGGTGCGTAAGTATTTACAATTGTTATATGTTCTTCTTGGATCGATCCCTTGATCATTATGTAGTGTCCTTCTTTGTCTCTTCTAATAGTCTTTATTTTAAAGTCTCTTTTGTCTGATATGAGAATTGCTACTCCAGCTTTCTTTTGGTTTCCATTTGCATGAAATATCTTTTTCCATCCCCTCACTTTCAGTCTGTATGTGTCTCTAGGTCTGAAGTGGGTCTCTTGTAGACAGCAAATATATGGGTGTTGTTTTTGTATCCATTCAGCCAATCTGTGTCTTTTGGTGGGAGCATTTAGTCCATTTTCATATAAGGTAATTATCGATATGTATGTTCCTATTCCCATTTTCTTAATTGTTTTGGGTTCGTTATTGTAGGTCTTTTCCTTCTCTTGTGTTTCTTGCCTAGAGAAGTTCCTTTAGCAGTTGTTGTAAAGGTGGTTTGGTGGTGCTGAACTCTCTCAGCTTTTGCTTGTCTGTAAAGGTTTAAATTTCTCCATCAAATCTGAATGAGATCCTTGCTGGGTAGAGTAATCTTGGTTGCAGGTTTTTCTCCTTCTTCACTTTAAATATGTCCTGCCAGTCCCTTCTGGCTTGCAGAGTTTCTGCTGAAAGATCAGCTGTTAACCTTATGGGGATTCCCTTGTGTGTTATTTGTTGTTTTTCCCTTGCTGCTTTTAATATGTTTTCTTTTATTTAATTTTTGACAGTTTGTTTAGTATGTGTCTTGGCATATTTCTCCTTGGAGTCATCCTGTATGGGACTCTCTGTGCTTCCTGGACTTGATTAAGTATTTCCTTTCCCATATTAGGGAAATTTTCAACTATAATCTCTTCAAATATTTTCTCAGTTCCTTTCTTTTTCTCTTCTTTTTCTGGAACCCCTATAATTCTAATGTTGGTGCGTTTAATGTTGTCCCAGAGGTCTCTGGACTGTCCTCAGTTCTTTTAATTCTTTTTTCTTTATTCTGCTCTGCAGTAGTTATTTCCACTATTTTATCTTCCAGGTCACTTATCCGTTTTTGTGCCTCAGTTATTCTGCTATTGATCCCTTCTAGAGTATCTTTCATTTCATTTATTGTGTTGTTCATCATTGTTTGTTTCATCTTTAGTTCTTCTAGGTCCTTGTTAGATGTTTCTTGCATTTTGTCTATTCTATTTCCAAGATTTTGGATCATCTTTACTATCATTCTGAATTCTTTTTCAGGTAGACTGCCTATTTCCTCTTCATTTGTTAGATCTGGTGGGTTTTTATCTTGCTCCTTCATCTGCTGTGTGTTTTTCTGTCTTCTCATTTTGCTTATCTTACTGTGTTTGGGGTCTCCTTTTCACAGGCTGCAGGTTCGTAGTTCCCGTTATTTTTGGTGTCTGTCCCCAGTGGCTAAGGTTGGTTCAGTGGGTTGCGTAGGCTTCCTGGTGGAGGGGACTAGTGCCTGTGTTCTGGTGGATGAGGCTGGATCTTGTCTTTCTGGTGGGCAGGTCCACGTCTGGTGGTGTGTTTTGGGGTGTCTGTGGACTTATTATGATTTTAGGCAGCCTCTCTGCTAAAGGGTGGGGTTGTGTTCCTGTCTTGCTAGTTGTTTGGCGTAGGATGTCCAGCACTGTGGCTTGCTGGTCGTTGAGTGAAGCTGGGTGCTGGTGTTGAGATGGAGATCTCTGGGAAATTTTTGCCGTTTGATATTATGTGGAGCTGGGAGGTCTCTTGTGGACTAGTGTCCTGAAGTTGGCTCTCCCACCTCAGAGGCACAGCACTGACTCCTGGCTCCAGCACCAAGAGCCTTCTATCCACACGGCTCAGAGAAGGGGAATAAACATGGTCATGATGCAACAATTTCATTTCTGGGGATTCGTCCCGTTTCCAAGCTTCCCCAAAGTCTCATTCCACCAAAGCCTCAACTTGAAGTCCTGGTTCTTGTCATCTAATCAGGTCCAGGTTCAGATGAGGCTCTGAAGGAGCCTTTTTTGACTTTCTGAAACACAGCTCCTCCTGTATAGTTCCTCTTGATCTGTAGGCCTGTGAACAGCACGTGCAGAAGCTGGCTCGCTGGCCTGTGTCTGGGGCAGAATTTCAGCACTTTAAAGCCCTGGTGGTCTCTGCTTCACCGACAAAGGTTTATTATTTCTGTCTTTCTTTTCTTTCTTCCCTCGCTCCCTCGCCTCTTCTCTCTCCTTTCTTTCTGATGGTGGAGTGCAATATAGTACCTGCTTTTAGCACCAAATTACAATTCCAAGCACCTTTAATTTACCTGCAGATCTAAAACTCCTTTACCATGTATTAGAAATTATTACTGTCTTTTAGACTGGCACCCTTTCCCAGGTGTAGCTCCGCCAAGAAAGAAGGCACATATGGGACAAGTAAGATGGAAGATAAGAGATGCCCACCTGAATATCTGTGGACATCCTGTATTTGAGTTGTCTGTATGGGAACATTTTGATATGAGGAAAATTATACAATGATTTATTTATCACCGTAATTTGGCCATAACGTCGCTTTTAAACATTCCTTGTATTTAGGACAACAGTAGGCTATCCCATCAACTTTCAAGCTGGGGTGAAAATAAACATGATGCAAAGCTGCAGAAAATGCAGTGTGAAGTCTAGGAGACCACAGTCCCTTCGAGGTTAGCTTGCTGACAGCCTTCTGAGGGTAGGGGGTATTGGAGAAACTTTGTGTTCCAGAGCAAAGGGTGGGTTTTATTTCTGGTCATTCATTCATTCACTCACCAGTCATTACTCAGCTCCCACTGTGAGTCTCAGTTTTACTACCCACAGAAACTTGTGATGGCCCTAGGCTGTCCCAGATGACACTGGGACTAGGTTGACAAAGGGAGTTGTCATTTCTCCGTTATTCCACTTTGATGAGACTCCAAGCCACTGCCCCCAGAGCAACATTCTAGTGTTTCTTTGAGATAAGGTGTATTTCCTGTACCATGTAATGTAAACAACCAACAAGGGATAGTTCTCTCCTAAAGGAAAATTCTATTTTTAACAGGCTTCAAAACTCCTGTTTTGCTTAAGCCAAAGATATTTATGATGATGAGATTTAAGGCACCAACACATGGTATTTCTGTGTATAAAGGGATTTTTCCGTTAATCTCTAAAATTGTCTCAGGAAAACACTACCAGCATGGTTTTAACAGATCCCTTTTTGTTTAAATATGAGAGTGAAAATCTCTATCCACATATATACACAGAAAGGGAGTATGTGCTCAGTAAAGAATATTTTTAAAACAGAAAACTTATCCATATCCTTGCACTCAAAGATATTTGTTAAAACTCTTCAGTGTATTGCTATTTGATCTTCAATTTCTCATCATACTCTAAAAATCTTTTTCCATATTTGCAATATATAAATGCACATATTAAATAGTAAGTGTGGAATTTAATTAATCATTTTTTGGTGATTATGTTATCTGCTTAAATCTGTGTGAGCCTTAGCATGAAAGTAAATATAAATACAAATTGTTAGTAGCAGTTGGATTGTTTTGGACTTAATGATTCCAATGACACGAATGATCTTCTTAGAGCTCGGGAAACTCAGGTTTACGGCACCTCACCAATGTAGATGGACGATTGTAACAAGACCATGACTGCTTCTAATAGAAATCCTTCTAACAGTGGCTTGAATAGGATACAGTTGCTCATGTAACAAGAGATGAGTGACTGGTGGTATTGATTTGATTAGTTCCTTAACTGTGCCATCATAATTGCAGGTTCTTTCTGTCTTCCTATGCTATTGAATTGGGTGTTTTGCCCTTCATCTTAGTGCATTTACCTCTTGGTTGCAAGATAGCTTCTGCAATTCCAGTCATCACATTTATGTTCAAAGATGAAGAAGGAGCAATACCTTTATGAGGAAAATATGAGGTTTCCCTGGAGTCCCCAGTAGACTTCTGTTTATATCTTATTGGCTGGCATTGTATCCCAAGCCTACGAAGCCTGTTAAGCATTTCCAGCCTCTGAAGAGGAAGGCTGAGGCAGAGGGGGATGGATAGTTGCTGCCACCCACAGGGTCTGCAACCTCAATAAATTGTAACTGCTGCTGCTGATCTGCCATCAAGGAAAATGTAACTGCAGAGTGCGTAGAATGAAGTAGTTTGACTTAACGCTCTCCAGTAGAACTTCCTGGGGTGATGAAGATATTTAATAATCTGTGCTAGCCAGTATGGTGGCTTTTGTCCACGTATGACTATTGAGCACTTGAAATGTGTCAATATTGTGACAGAGTTTTTAAATCGTATTGAACTCTAATAAATTTAAATAGTCATATGTGGCTCGACTAGCGGCTGCCATATTAGGTAACACAGTTTGTTCATTAAAGTTATTTGAATAATTTTGAGGCGCAGTGCTGACATTTGAAAAATCAAGCCCCTCTGTGGTTAAGTGTGATTTTATAAAATTGATATCGCCAAATGATTATTTCCCTGTGTGTCTGTCTTTATTTGTATTTATTTATCTTTGCTTTGTAAAGTTAGCCCAAAGATCAGTTTCTCCGACTTAGCACAGATTTCTTTGAAAGAAAATTTCTATTCTAGAGATTGCTCTTCTGTAGCTAAAAAAAAATGATGCCACTGCAAATTAAGAAAAACAGCAACTAAACACCTCATTTTTGTCCACGTCAGCACTATGGCAGTAATACTGCGACAAAACGATCCTTAAAGGCAGTTGCTCTAACAGTTTGGTTCCTTGCTGTCTGTTGTTGTATTACCTGAAAATGTGTTTCCCCCCATGAAATGGTCCCAGTTTCTGAAATGTGTGAGTTTATTTTGGATTTAATTTCATTCCTGGCAAGTTTCATGAGAAAGAAATATTAGAGGAGACCAGGGAGTTTTCAGTATTGAGAGTCCTCCCAGCTCTGATTTCCTTGTATATGTGGGTGTTGGTGGAGGTTCTGGCAGTACTCTTCGGCCAAAGCTCTGATGGAGTGAACACGTCCAAGCTGGAAGGGTACAGACCTCAGATGTGCTAATGGGAAACATGGCTGGAGCTCAGAGTCACGCGGATGGTGCTGGTGTCATCCCTGTTCAGTCTTGTCGGGAAATAGGACAGGAACACATCAGCTTAGCCTCCAGGTTAGAATGTTCGTGTGCCTTGTAGGTTCCATAACAATGCATCTTTCGCTTTCTGTGATATTCAGAACAAAAGTGATTACTTTCTCTGACGTGAAATTCTATACCCTTAAAGGAACCATTAAACTAGCTCTAGAAAGTTGGGAAGCATGAGAAGTGCTTGCTTTTTGACTGAGACACACTTCTTGCTGGGCTGTGGACACTGACTTTGTCAGACCTACAGCACTTGAAGGTCTAAGACAGACTTGCTCAACAATTAAAACAAGCACTAAGATGCGTATCAGTGTCACAGCTGAACAAAAGACGAAGTACTGGACAGATGAGTTGCAGTGACTTTAGGAATAGACTGTCTACACAAGGGTGCACAGGCTAAATGGGATGCAGAGGAGATAGATAATGAAGCCCCAGAGGCCAGCATCCATGGGGTGCTCGTATGGCCTCTAGGCCTGAAAAGGGCCCAGTGGAGCCTTGGCCTCGGGAGAGGGGCTGCTGAATAGGAGGTATGGCCCTGGATCGAGGCGAGTGACCACTGTGAAAACCCCAGCCCTGGAAGAAGAGTGAGAGAATAAACACTGTATCTTTGTCCAGCTACTTCCCCGTCCTTCCCTTTGCCTGGCACCTCTCAGAAGCCTGGGGGCAAGTGAAGAATGCAATCCACAGAGCATGGACAGTGGCTCTTCAGGGTCAACAAGAATAACCAACACGTGACTGTAATGTGGCCAGTGCTGCTGCGTGTGTACAAGCTGCTAAGTACTCGCACATACATTAGCCAACCCAATCCCCTACAGTCTCCACCTTACTAATGAGAAGATTGCGCTCAGGGAAGTGATGCAAATTTCCCCAAATCCAGCAGTTGGTTAATGACCCAAGTCAGGAGTCCAAGCTCTTAACTTCTGTGTTGTGAGAGGGGCCATGAAGATGTATCAGAAGGTGAAAAAATATGGTAACCAGACCTTATGGAGACAATCATAATCATAATAGTGGGAAGAATGCCCCTGCCTTATGTTTCCAGACATCATTGCATTTGACCCTCACAGTGTTCTCGGGGGTTTAAAAGGTTAGGTATTATTAGCCTCACTTTACTAACGAAAAGAGCAAAGGTTCGGGCGAAATGACCTGCTACAAAACTATCTCAGAGCTGGCATGTGAATATAGGTTTTTGGATTCTGAGTCAGTTGTTGAGGCAAGTTATACCCCATTGCTAATTAGAAGATGTTGGCAACAGGACAGTTTAATTAAATCAAGCCAAACCAAACCAAACCAAACCAAACCAAACCAAAGACATGTTATATAGACATTCTGCTTAAACAGTAGCCCCCATTTTGCCTCAGGGATCACTGTTTCATTGTGCTCATATTGAAAAGCCCACAGGGACTTCCCTGGTGGTGCAGTGGATAAGACCCCACACTCCCAATGCAGGGGGGCCGGGTTCGATCCCTGGTCAGGGAACTAGATCCGACACGCCTGCCGCAACTAAGAGTTTGCATGACACAACTAAGGAGCCCGTGTGCTGCAACTGAGGAGCCTGCCTGCTGCCACTAAGACATGGCACAATCAAATAAATAAATATTAAAAGAAAAACAAAAAAGAAAAGAAAAGCCCACAGACCGTTATGGTCCGTTATAGAAGCGGTGAATAATGTGTGAATCAAAAACAAGAGGAAGGAAAACAATATTTGAGTAAATAAGTAGCAGTTCCTGAAAAAATAATTTGAAACTTATATGCTAAATACCAAAATTCATTCCAGAGTTTGATATAAATGCTTAATGTATGGAGTGATGACCGGGAGATGACACTGTGGAGGTGATACTGTTGTTGGGTGTTACAATTAGTGGACACCAGGTGCAGTGGAGGGGCTTTAAAAGGGTTACTCCCCACTTCACAGATGAGGAAACTGAGGCCCAGAAACCTGCCTGTGGCCCTTGGCAGACAATACTGCAGCCCAGAGCCTTCGTCTTTGTCATGCTAACTCCAGATTCAGTGCTGTTAACTGCCCTGGGGTCTTAGGATCACTTCCATCCTGACCTTTAGGACACCATGAAGAAAGGAATTAGCAGTTCCTTTTCTAGAAAACCTGTTGACTTCTATGAAATGAACAACCATGTAGCTGCAAGTCAACAGTAAACCAACTGGGAAAATATTTGCATCACGTATGACAGTCAAAGGGTTATATTTTATAGCAAATATTTTAACTGACGCATAAGAAACAGCATGCAGATAAATGGACAAGGGATATGAATTAGAATTAGCGCATTAGAATGTGCTTAGTAAACAAATTTGCAAAATGTTAAGCTTATTACTAATAAAAGAAATGCAAATTAAAATAACAATGAGGTGGTATTTTACATGCCTCAAAGTTTTTGTTTGTTTGTTTTTGGTTTTGAAGACCAAAGCTAGGGAAATTATGAGATCATTGGTATAGTGGCCGTGGAGTTTGCATGGCCTCTTTGAAAAAGCAATTTGGCAACAGTTATAAAGAAACATAAAATTTCCACACCCTTTGACCCAGCAGTCCCACTCCTGGGAATTTATCTTGAGGCAATTATTAAAAAGGCAATGAAAGCCATGTGTAAAAAAATATTCATTGCAGTAATGTTTATAATAGCAAACTGTTGGAAGCCACCTAAAGGTCCCAAAACAGGGAAAAGATTAAATGAATTATGGGTCTGTATAGTCATCAAATTAATTATGGAAGCTATACAGTAATATAAGGATACTAATGATGTCAATTGAAAAAGGAATGAAAAAATTTATTCTGTGCCTTTAACTGCAATAAAGTCCATATAGGGATTAACATTGAGAGTAAATACAGAAAAATAAAAATAATGGATGTAACACGATGGGAAGGTTAGGGGTTCACTGAGACCTGTGAACACATGAGATGTTTACACTGGCACATGGAGTTCTAGGTGTGTGAAATGGAGTGTCCCAAGATCAGGCTGAATAGGTAAGTGGAAGCCAAGTTGCGGAAAATTTCAGATACCATCATAAAAAGTTTGAACTTTGTCCTTAGGGGCATTGGCAAAACCATTGGAAATGTCATAACTAAATCTGTGTTTGGGGAACTCTGACAGCACCGAGAGCTTCAGAATGGGAGGGATGCACTTAGGAGGCCTTTTAATGGCCTGGGCAGGAGGTAATGAGAGCCTTGAGCAGGCAGGGCAGGGTGGGGATGGAGAGGAGTGGAGAGAGGCACCTGAGAGCCTTTGTCAGGTGCTCAGACGTGGGAATGTGGGAGAGAGAGAAGAGAGAGAGGAGGCTGCCTTCTTAGCGTGGGTGGGGTTGCTATTTAGAAGAGTGAGAAGAGAGGCAAGATTCTGGCTCCATTTTGAATGTGTTGGGAGTATGGTGTCCTCCAGTGCAGTCCTTAGACTGCGAGGATACAGGTCTTGTCCTTGGGAGACAGGGAAGTGGTGGTGGTGGAACTTGGGCGTCTTGGCTTGCGGGCATGGTTGCATTTGGAAGAGTGGAGGATGTCCAGGGAATGTTTGCCTCTGGAGAGAAGATGACAGCTGCGGGCAGAATCCTGGGAAGGTCTGAGATCTAGAGATGGGTGGAAAGAGGAAGCAGTTGAAGAAGGAGCAGTTGGAGGTACGTGTGGAAGTGGAACGGGGATAGAGTCTTAAGAAAGAGCAAGTGGATGGTGGGGCTGAACAAGGCTGCGGGTTCAGAAGACTGAAGCCTCATTGGAGGCCTTTGGTTAGGTCATTGGACCTTGGACCGAACAGGTTACACTGGAGCATGGAGAGGGGAAGGATGGGAGCAGAACCCAGATGACTGAGAGGGAAGAACAAAATGGCGGTGATGAGGCAGATACATGACTCTAAAGTACGCAGGACTTTCAAAGGCTCAGAGATAGAGTTTGCCTGGGACTTGGGGTGTTCCCAGGTTGCAGAACTTTCAGTGCTCCAATCGGGAATGTCCCGGACCAATGAGGACAAGTTGGCCACCCAACCTATACAAAATGTGTCAGCTAAAATATCCGTTCTCTAAGAGCAGTTAAGCCTGGATGAGGATACCAGATGTATATACATAATGCAGTTAAGTAGCAACACAAGGGAACAAGGCTAAGCTGAGCTGCCAATTTAGTGGGATGGAGAGTTTGGGAATATTTTTGAAAGTATTTTTGGGTTGAAGCAATCTGGTGAAATTCCGGGAAAAAGAAGTTGTTTTTCTTTTAAATTTTTAGTTAAAAAAACCAAGTCAGAGTGGCACAATAAAACCGTAGAAAGGAAAGCACTGGTGTCAACATTGACAGTTTTACACTAAATGGCTTCCCCATTTGAGTTTTCCAGTTACTGTTTTATTTATTTAGTTTTAATTTGACACAATGGGGAATAAAAATCCTATAACCACACCTCATTAATTTGCAGTAATGGGGAAGTGGTGTGCTGTTTGATAAGTGAAAGCACTGAGTTTAAAGACAGAGGGCTCATAGACCCTTGGTCCTAGAAAAGACCCAAGTCATCTAGTGGAGCTGACGGTACCTGTGGAATCATTGTTCCCTCGGCTGGGCTCTGACTCCTGCCACCTCCTGGGTACTGGAGTTCCAGATGCCCAATCTCACCAGGGTTTCCCAACCTCACTGCCTATTGGTTCCCTGGAGAGTGTGGGCCACTGGACTCCTGCTTTCCAAGCCCTGTGGGCTTGGGACCAACCTCTGATTTCTCTGTGACTCCTTTCTCTCATTCCTTGTACAGTCCTTTTGTTAGCATTCAGGACAAGGTTTGTGAAGCAAAGATGCCCTTCTGTCTGGGGCTCTTTCACTTGGCTCCTTGCCACTGGCTAGGTCTGTACAATCCACCCAGCATTGCTGGGCCTCAGCTCTCTCTGGAAAAGAGGTTGCAAGATGCCGCGTGGGTGGTTTAGAGTCAATCACCTGAATAGCGATAAGCACAGTGTCTGTGCTCATTATTATTATTAGTTGTGTCCCATTTGCTTATTAACCACATGACCTTAGGCAATTCTCTCATCCTCCATTTCCTTACCTACAAAAAGAAAGGTCTGAATTGGTCGATCCCTAGGGTCCTGTCCAGTTCTTGAATTAATGCATTTTTCCTGGTGCTGTTTGAAGCTTGGACCAAGGTGAATATTGTGTGTTTATGCGGTGACTTGAGAGAATGACTGCAAGGGAAGGTTTCAGTTTAATATATCCTGACATTTGAAAATGAGAATTTAGTTGAGGAAAAAAGACCCAAGAAGGCTACAAAGAAGGGGATGTGGATCAGATAAGTTAATCAAACTCTGGGAAGATCTGTACAGAGAGCTTTCTGTTCAGCAGATCAATAAATGAGGCAAAATTTGGGCTTTTTGCCTGCATCCCCACTACCCATCTTTCTATTTGTTACTGTACCTCCTTCTCCCCCACTTCTGAGTCTGGCCTGTGCTCTGGACCTTGGCTGTCCATCCACTACTGTCTTCTCCCCTGAATCTCAGGGCTCCAGACATGGAGTCTGGTTCTGGACGGGGCCCATCTACTCTATCCCAAATCCTGGATCTGTCCTCCAAGACCTGTCTGCACTATCCCACTTTGAGGTAACCTCTCTGCCCTCTAGGTAATTACTGACCCTGACCTTGGCCTCTGCTCTGTCCAGTTCTATCACTGCCCAGGCTTTGTCTTGTTTCTGTTATTGATTTTCTAAGGTATGTGCAGCAAGACTTACCCTGTGATTACAATTCATACAACTTGACCTTGTGTGGACCTGGGATGAATGGGAACTAAAGGAAATGAAACAGGAGAAGATTGTCAGTGATTTTTCTTTTTTATATTTCTTTCATTCTTATGACTCCCCCTCCAAAAAAACAAAATTGTGGAGAAGGTCATTGAAGGAAAAGCATTTCAGGAGAGAATCTGTACAAGTGTATGTCATGAAGACTTAATTCATCTTTAATCATATGTTTTTCAACCATCTGCTATATTGCAGGCACTGTCTCAGGCCCCTTTTTGGCCATGGAGAGGGAATTAGTACTTTGGTGGAGGAGAGAATAATCAGGTATTGAAAATAAAGGGCTGTTAGAGAGGCATGTACACAGGTTTTGGGGTGCACAGCAGAGGAGACAGCCAACTGTCTGCAGTGGGGCTTGGGGAGTATTCTCCGAGTGAATGACATTTAGGCTGAATCTTGAGGGATGTTCTAGGGAGAGGAAGCACTATTGCAAAACCTTGGAGGAGTGAAGGACTGCCTGACATGTTTACAAAATGGACGGGTTGGGGGTGACTGGAGGGTTCATGAGAGGAAGTAGAAGATGAAGCTGTGAGATAGAGCTGGACCAGGTTTAGAAGTGCCTTAGAATGCTGGGATAAGGAGATTGTCCTGTGGTGACAGGGAATTATTGCAAAATTGGAATGAGTTAAGTCTAAATTAATGAGATTTGACTGAGAGGGGCTTGGGAAGTAACTGTTGACGGTTTCATGTTGGGTATCTCAGTGCTTTTGGAGGCCTCGTTGATGAGACCAGTCATGGTCATCCTGGCTCCTCTCCACGAGCCGCCAGCCACGCCTTGACCTTCTTCCACTAGCCTGGCGCTTGCGCTGGGTCTCATCTTTTCTCTCGTAGCCTCCCTGTCTACAGGTGGAAACACCTGTTGCCTTCGCCCCCGCTTCTCTGACCCTGAGGGAGATGAACAAATCTTGTTCCCTTCAGGGCCACAGCCAAAGGAGAGGCTTTGAAGAGATCAGTTCTGACTGTATTTCTTCTTGGTGCTGGTTTCCTCTCCAGAAAGGCACTGTCATTAATTAGAGCAAAACAAACAAAGCAAATCCTAAACGGCTGAGCTTCATATTTTCAAAGACCTGTAAGTCTCATCAGCATTAAAATAAATGAAGCTTGGAGCTCACCTTGTGCAGATGTTCATTGTGATGGACTGTTCCATGCTGTGCATTGCTATCTGGAATAGAGTTTTCTGAGGTCATCACAGAGCTCTGATGGGTCACCCTGTAGATCCTGGATAGAAATGGGCTCTGTCCCCAGAAGGCTGCTCCGGCAGAGGGGCCAATGGAACGTGAATGCCACTTGTGGCCAGCCTGTCCCAGGAGACTGGGGTATGGACCTCTGGGCTGTGGTCATATAGTGCTGTTATCTGTTTGCCTATTTAAAAGTTCAGTCTCTTTGTCCTTGAGATCTGTACATTTCATTGTATGTAAATTGTACCTCAATACCAATTCTAAGTAAAGAAAGGTTATCTGTTTATTAAAAAAAAAATAACCCAAAACTTTCTTCTTTATTTTTAGTAAGAAATTTGAGGTATGTTTTTCAGGAGAGGACCTTGCAAATCAAAGGGACGATGACAGTGATCATATCATTTGTGGCTTTGGGTCAATTTCTTCTATTTTTTTGTGTATCAGTTTCCTCCTTTGAATTGTGGCATGCTAGGTTTTTGGTTTTTACTCTGGGTCTTGTTTCTGGTTTATTTTTCCTCCATAGTGGAATACTATTTAATGAATACTTTGTAGAAAAAAAAAAACTGTTTAAGGTGTCACAGCAGCAAGAGTCATTAATGTTTAAGAACTTGACAACTTGAGGATTACCCACACATTTTTTGAAAGATCAAAATCGAAGACCTTCGTCTTTAATCGAAAACATCTCCGTCAGCTTCCTGATCTTTTATCTGGGTCGTGTGGTTATTCAGATGCTGGCCATCTTGGTGGTGGGATAGTCTCCTCCCTTGAGTCCCTGTGTTGCTTTCTCATCCCATCGTTTTGGAGCTAAAGCCATAGAAACCCACAAGGGACAGGGATGCTGGCGGCTGGAGTTGAGAAGCGGACTGGCAGTATCACGATTTCAACTTGGAGGAGAAACCATCAGGTGAATATGCGTGTCTGCTGCCCCCACACAGGCGCTTACGTGCATGGCCCCAGGGAGTGGCACCGCATGCCAGGCAGTGTATTTGCTGTTAGCCATTTTTACAAGTTATCTTCGTATTTTGTTCTTCTGCTGCCTAAGGTCCTATGAGCCAGGTCACAAGGCCAAACCTTTTGGGAGCTCTTGTTCTCAAAGCCACGTGCCTGGCTGTCAAAACTGAGAAAAGCCTGGTACTGAAGGGGCACGTCCTGTGCTACAGGAAAAGAGATGTTCTGCTGGCCTCTTCCTGGTGCCCAGTGATTTCCAAACCACATCAGCAGAGGTGACTCAGGATATATTTTCACTGCTTAGAAACCGTAGTAACGAGGCAGTACAAATGGTCGGCTGTGTTATGGATTACATTTTAACCAGGTTGGAGACCACCAGTATGTTACTTGGAGACCGCAGGTTCAACTTTTTAATTCAGGCTTTTCTGACTTTACAATAAAATTTCTCCTGTCATGTCTATGCACATGTTTGGACTTCGGATAAGATGCATCCCTGGTTAGAAGTCAGCTCTACACAATTTGTTCTGGAATTCAAGCCTGCACCTGTCCATACACATGGCCTTGTCATGAGAACACCTGACGGTGGCATGACTGAATGCTCGGTTACATGCCAAGAGGGCCTAGGTGCCCCTGCATGGTCCTTGCTCTGCTCATGGCCAAGTGGTTTTGTGGGAATAAAGAGGTGTTCTGTAATCTAGTATACTGATTAAATAAGCATTTCAGACTCTAAGGCAGAATTACCCTAAACACCACCTCAAGTTAAATAAGTCATTGGGGAAAATCTAGTGCAAAACGTTTGACCACCAGTCTGTTTTGTTCAGTTCAAATCACTTTCACACTTCATAAGGAAAAGACAAGCAATCCAGTAGAAAAATAGTCAAAAGACTTAAATAAATAGGGTCACAGAAAGAAAGTACAATTTCCAGTAAACATGGGAGAAGATGGTCAGCTCATTCCATTAAACAAGTGGACAATGTAGCAGTAGTCAGTCTTCCCCACCACAGTCTTTCCCCCCAGGTGTCAGTAGGAGGAAGGGATACTCATCACTTTCAGACCTCATTGCTCTTAGTACAATTGTAAATTGCTGCTGTGATTTTTTTTTTTTTTTTTTTTTTTTGTGGAGGCTTTAGGTGATGTGTCCAGAAAACCAAGGCATGTTCTTTTGACAACAGCAGTTCCCCTCCTATAAATTGATTTCACAGTTGCCCTCAACACCTGTACTTTTCTACATTGTTTGTAATAGTAACAACAGTGTACCCAAACTGCAAGAAACAACCTCAATATCCTTATGTGATTAGTGAAAGTATGTAGCCACGATTTAATGGAACACTGTAGAACTTAGAGAAATGAAAGCGGGGGAGGGGAGAGGGAGTGAAAGGGAGGGAGGGAGAGAGGGAGGGGGAAGGAAGGAGGGAGGGAGGGAGGGAGGGAGAGGAGAGTGGGAGAGAATGACAGAGAGAGTGATTAGATGTGCTGTGTGTTGCTGTTAGGGGAATATATTCAATATATAGTAAGAGAAAAAAGTAAGCTATAAAATAGTAATATGGTATTATCACATTTATTAAAAAAAAGGAAACAGAAAAGAAAAATCTTCTTATCCTTTAACTGCCCTGAACATTTCTGGAAAGAGCTGCAAAAGAAAAACAACAAGTAAAACAACAATAAACACCCTGCTGATAGTGATTGACTCTGGGATTTGACATTAACGTTTAGAGAAGGAGGAGGGGTCTTTTATGTTTCAGTATCTGCCCTTCTGTGTTAATTCAATTTCCTTTTTTATACCAAGCATGTGGATATCTTTAGTGATAGTAAAACTAATAAGTCCTCCATTCTTTCTCAATCGTTCTCTAATAATACCCTAATCCTTCCCCATGTTTGGTTCTAGAATTCTATTTTTTTAAGAATCTAAATAAATACTTGTCGTTTTTTTAATTGACCAAGGTTTCCATAGCCTTCAGATATACTTATTTCTTTTCTTTTCTTTTCTTAACTTATTTCTTAAGAAGTGATTATGTTTTGACTGACCCATCCTGACAGCTCCCCAGACTCAACACGGCAGGGTTGGTGGGGATGTGAGAACACCCGGCTTATTCCCTGGTGGGAGAATCCACGCTGTGGGTTCTCAGTTGAGAGCAATGGTCGTGAAAGTGGACTCTGAGTCAGATGAGGTGGGTTTGACTTGGCTCTACCAACTGCTAGAGATATGCCGTTGGGCAGATTATTTAGTCTCTTTCAACCTCTGTTCTGCATCTGTGAAATGGGGCTGTTAATTATATCTCAATAAAGCTGGAAAAAAATACCAACCGCATTGGGTTATATGAATGACAAGGCATACTACTTACAAAACACTTAGAAGGGACCCCGGAACGTAGTCTTAATCACATCAGATATTATTTTTTCATTTTATGTTTATAGGCAAGTCCACCTCACCTCTACGTTTCAGTTTTCTTACCTTTAAGATGGTTGGATAGAATAAAATGGAACAACTTTTCCAGTTCAAAATTTGATATTTAAAATTTGCATTTCTGGTACACTATTTTTTAAAAAATTTTATTTATTATTTATAAATTTACTTATTTATTTTTGGCTGTGTTGGGTCTTCGTTGCTGCACGTGGGCTTTCTCTAGTTGCGGCAAGTGGGGGCTATTCTTGTTGCGGAGCCTGGGCTCTAGGCGCGCGGGCTTCAGTAGTTGTGATACGCGGGCTTAGTTCCTCCGTGGCATGTGGGATCTTCCCGGACCGGGGATCGAAACCATGTTCAATCCCTGCAGTGGCAGGCGGATTCTTAACCACTGCACCACCAGGGAAGTCCTTCTGGTGCACTCTTTATTAAGTCCTACATGGCTTAAGATTGTATACAGTTGTTGTGGTGTTTGACAGTAAATTTACTGACTTGATTTTTTTTTTTTTTTTTTTTTTGCGGTACGCGGACCTCTCACTGCTGTGGCCTCTCCCGTTGCGGAGCACAGGCTCTGGACGCGCAGGCTCAGCGGCCATGGCTCACGGGCCTAGCCGCTCCGCGGCATGTGGGATCTTCCCGGACCAGGGCACAAACCTGTGTCCCCTGCATCGGCAGGCGGACTCTCAAACACTGCGCCACCAGGGAAGCCCTACTGACTTGATTTTTTGATCAAGGGTCTTTGGCTAGCTTAAGTGATGGCACATTACATGATTTATGGGGTTTTTTTTTCACTGATAAAAATCATACATGCTCTGTACCTAGTCGTGTCAAGAATTTGTTGTGCTGAGGACCAAGAATGGAAAGAAGACGTAATGTCCGCCTCTGAGAAGTGTGTCTACCTCTGCCATATGACTCGTAGAATTTGGGGTCAGGGGCTGCCCATAAAATGCACTATGTCAGTGAACATGTTATTGACTGAGAAGGTGGTCGGAGGAAAATTGTGAGTGATTTGTTATTCTTTCGAGGGGCCCTAGAGCTTAAGATGGGAAATTGCCCTTCCCTGAGTCAACACTTTCTCTACCTTTCTGGTCTCTAAGTTTTGCCTTTGTGTTTGACTGAGATCCTCTGAATTTAACTTTCCTAACTGAAAAGAGCCAACCCTGGAGGCGGATGGATGCTGTGGACAGATGTATCCCTTGAGAGACATGACCCTTGAAATGGCCGGGGAGCCTGATGAGTTGAACGAGGGCTGTGTTTGGGTCCGGTGTTGAGGATGGAGAGGAGGCTGCCCCCTGGCTTGGCTTATTCATCTCACTCAACTCTCACAGATACCCTGGAAGCTGGGCATTTATCCATGAAGAGTGGAGGCTTAGAGGGGTTCATTTACTTACCTGAAGTTGGAAAGTCACAGAGCCTGGATTGGATGGAGTCCAGGTCTCACCTGCTGAACTCATATTTTTTTTTTCTCTTCCTCTGGTCTCCTTGGTTAACTTCTTTATTTCAAGAACCCAGAGTAGGTACTTAATCTCTTCCCCTGGTGTCATTAATTTCTGTTGTTGGTTACAAAGGGGATTAGACTTGAGAGTGAGTTTGGAAAAGGAGCTCAGGGTCATGGGGCAGGGGGGAGGGGAGATGTGTATTTCCTGGTGGGTCAGCTGGGATGCACAGGCAAGGAGGATGACTGTGATCTGGGGCTTCGGTGCCCTGCTTCTGATTCTGTCTCACTTGCCTTGCTGTGCTTTGGGTAAGTAACTAAGTCTCAGTTTTCTCATATGTAAAAGGAAATTATATTACCTGTCTAGCAGGGTTTATGTGAAAAGTAAATGGCAAAAGCCTATAAAAGGCCCCATGTAGTTTTTGGCCGAAGGCACATGCCCCTATTCTGCTTAATAAACCTTCAATGGCAGCAATAACTGTGAGGTCCAGCCCTTGGAAGAGAAACCTTCTGGAATATCTTTGGGGCCTATTCCTATTAGCATTTTTACAAGGTTATCTTTGCATGGAAATAGATTTAAAATGGCACGTTGGAAAGCACACTTCTCCAAATTTAGCCCCCTTTCCAGCTACAGGTAGAACGCAGAGAGCTGCTTAGGGCTTGCCTCCAATTCTTAGTGACATTCTCATAGGAGTTTCCTCTTTGCCACATGGGAACCTGGGCTGTGCTTCTTTTGACAGAGGAGGAAAAAATAAAGAAGTCACATAACATGTGACAGCTATAAAACATCTCTCTGTGATGGCTTACTGCTTAATCTCTAGGTGAACTTCAAAAAGTTGTCCTTTGAAAGGGAATTATAAATTTCTCCAGAAGAAACTTTTGGACACCTGATTCAAGGGCATTGAGGACAAATCTATTTTATATTTAACTTAGGAAGCACATTAGTATAGGAAAAAAGAAACTAAATAGGTAGAACCCTTAACCAGGTATTTTCTCTTTGTTTTCTATTTTTTTTCCCCTGTAAAAGGCAAATTCTAAGAAAAAGAGGCCACGATAAAGGCCTGGCTTTAAAACACAGACTTAGAGGATCTGGGATTGTTACACACTAGGCTAGTAGGACACCTTCTATATTTGAGAAACTATGAAATTAAAATTGATTTCCAAAGAGTGACCTTGAAACCCACTAAGTTTCATGTACATTAGAGGAATCTTAAGTTATTTTCAGAATTGTATTCAACCTCAAGTTGGCGAAGGTATTCATTTATTAGAATGTATAATTTTCTTAAAATTCTGTTTAACCAAAATGTGGTAGTAGCGTCAAACATTTCATTATGATGCTGTTGGAAGGTATGTGTAAAGCTGCATTGTGACGCTGTCTTTCTTAAAAAGTTACTTTTCTGATCACCTCATCCCTCCCGAACACTACCAGGGTCTGGCCAGAAGCATTTGAGAAAGCCCCGTGGGCCTCATACCACAAAGCCCATGCTTCGTCCTCTGTGGAGGTGATAGCCTGACAAGTAAATGGAAACTGTAATGTGGTACCATGTGGCTTCGGAACAGAGAAGCATACCTTTCTCAGTGACCCATGAGAGCATTTCTCTGCTTAAGCTGAGTAGTATAATTTATGCCCATACCGGAAGTAAACGTGATCAACAAACAACTATATTTTACTTACACACTTTAAGAAAATGACAAGTGTGCAAATAAAGATGTTTTGTTCATCACAGTCATCCGAAGGTTTGGCACTTGGAAGCCTCAGCTTGCCATTTAGATTACTGTTTCCAGAGCAGTTCTTGTCCACGAATATACTGAATGAATAAACGAGTGAAGGACGGAAAGAATACAGACATCAGATTATGCAGAAACCTCATTTCTCAGTGCTTACAAAGTGTTACTCTAATTTTGAATCTAGCAAATGCTTCTTTGCTTAAGCCTCTGATTTATGGATCAATGTTTTCCCCCCAAACCAGCCTCCCATATTTGTTCACACATTTTTGTGGTATGATCTCTTTTACATAATCATGTCACTGCCCCCCACCTCAACTCCTTCCCCCACGTTTGAGGAGAGAATACAACATCACCACAATAAATATTTCCTCATTATTAGGCAGATTTGGAAAGGAGTTTTAGAAAATACTAGTTAATGAAATTTTCAGCAGAGGCTGTCTGTAGGCACAAAAAGCGTGATTAAATTTTAATTAAAATATACTTAATGAAATCTTATTGGCTGGAAGTAAATGGAAAAGGTTATTAACCCTCTTTAACTGATTTCACCAAGCTTTTAGATGCCTTGCCTGTAGGGGACTGCCTGGCACATATAAAGCCTGTCTGTAGGGATGGATCTTATTTCCGGAGCAGCCGTGGTTCACTGCTGGCTTCTGGTGCCATATTGGCATATGGCATTCAGCCTTTTTTTTCACTTTCCCAACAAATAATCTGCATGCAAATAAACAAAATTATAAGACAAAAAGCTACATTCTTTGAATTTTATTTTTACCTATGCAGCAAGACGTATTGGAAAAAGAGCCTTGAAGCCTTCTCTCTTTCCCACTCTTAAGTTTTTTTTGACAAACTCTTCCTTTTCATCTAGAATGCCCATCTTCCCAATGTCTTTCCATATTTTAACCGTTTTTTAAAAGGTCATTTATTTCCTTTGGTTTCACTGCCCTTAGGGCTTGTCGTTGTTTGTGGAAGTGGAAAGACAGCACGAGGAGGCACAGCTGCTTCTTTGTAGTCTTTTTTACTGATAAGAAGGCACGTGTCCTTTCTGCTCATATTCTATTGGCTAGAACTCAACCATCAGTTCATTCCTAATTCCAAGGAATGTGAAGAGACATGGTTCAACCAAGTACCCAGGAAGGAGGGGAAACAGATTCTGGTGACCAGCCAGCATCCCTGCCACAGAGACTCTTCTAGGCGAAGGTGTGCAAGTGGTTGGCCAGTGAGCCACCTTGGCCTTGCTGATGTATTTCCTTTGGCCAACACAGTGCTTGTAGAAGTTTTAAATTGTAGCAAACACCAAAAGATCAGGAGATTTTATATAAATATCTGGCCTCTTGGCTTCTCTTGAAAAATGTGACTCTCTGGCAGTGTTTACTTCTATTCTTGCTTCATTTTTGTTTAGAGTTCAGTGGGGGGCTCTGCCTTTTGAGTGGGCATGCACTCTTTTGTTTGCCATAGCATTCCCTGTTGTCTCTCAAGAAAGCCAAGCATCGGTTGCCCTTATCATCTTATACCAGACCTGCTTCTCTAATTCCTTCATGACTCCAAGATTGGAAACCAGAACACTGATACACAGTCCCAGTCTCTGTCTCTGTCTCTCTTTCTCTCTTCTATCATCTATTTATTTATCTATCTATCAATCTATCTATCATCTATCCATATTTCTCTATTTTTCTCTCTTTCTCTATCTCATTATACCAGATGGATTATAGGAGACACTCACCTATAACGTAGATAGGTCTAAGAAATAATATTCTGTTTGGTTAGGAATGGTTTCAGTGAGTTTATAGAATTGCAATTACTGGGTTTTTTTTTTTTTTTTTTTTGCGGTACGCGGGCCTTTCACTGTTGTGGCCTCTCCCGTCGCGGAGCACAGGCTCCGGACGCGCAGGCTCAGCAGCCATGGCTCACGGGCCCAGCCGCTCCATGGCATGTGGGATCTTCCCGGACCGGGGCACGAACCCGTGTCCCCTGCATCGGCAGGCAGACTCTCAACCACTGCGCCACCAGAGAAGCCCCGCAATTACTGTTGAGAGGAAGGAAGAAAGGGAGGGAGAAGGGGGAGGAAGAGAAATGAAGGGAACAGTGAAGGGAATGCATTCTATGATTTTGGAAAAAAAAAAAAGAAAAACAAAAAAACTCTTCTGGGTCTCTGCATAAAAACCTAGCTGCATTCTGCATAAATATGTTTTATATATTTTATTTATATAAAAGCCTCATTCTATCTAAGATTTGTAATTGGAAATGGGATCTTAATCCTGTAAAACTAGAAGTGGAGAAATATATGTTTCTTTTTGTGATAATTCTTACCAGGACCAATGTATGTCCAGAAGGGAAGTGGTAAAAGAGCTGAGACATAGCAGTGAGCTGAGAGAAAATCCTTCCCTTCGGACTGAAAAGGCTTTTCATGGGGATTTACGAAGCCCTTGCTCTAGAGATGCAACTGATTGGGTAGTGATGGGGTGCTTGTCTTTCTACTTTGCAAAGTCATGGTAGAGAAAGCCAGAGTCCGGAGGTCACCTGGCAGGCCTCACTCACTGAGCTCACAGGCAGAAAGACACAACGAAGCCATCTCCATCAGGAGCCAGATTGTGGTGGTGATTAAAAAAGAAGAACACCGGGAACTGAAGCTTGCAGCTGCTTTTGATCCAGGTATGGCCGGAGCTGTGAAGTGAGGGGTGCGTTCAGGCACGCGATACTCAGAGCCAAGGGGAGTTACTGTGAGGTAATCCTCTGAGCCTATAGATGAGGGTAGTAATGACAGCTCAGTCTTAAACGCTGTAGCAGCTTGCTGTTTGTTTACTAAGTAAGCCCTGTTTTAAAAACCCGGCGATAGGGGGTAAGGCATCATAATCAAGGTATCCGAGGCTCTAAATATGAAGACAGTGTTTTCCAGTCCTTGCTGTAGATCGGAATCACTATAGAAGTATTTAATAATGCAGACTCCAAGGCTTTATCTCAGACTTGTATGAAAACAGCTCTGCCTAGCTGGCAGGCAGAGGACTCTGAATTTTTATCAAGTGATTGTTATACAGCCGGCTGGGTGTGGGTCTGACAGTCCACACCTGAGAACCACTGGGTGAAGTGATTTGCCTAAGGATGAATAGCTCATAAATAGCAGATCCAGGTCCAAATCCAACTGCATCTTTTACTGCAGACTGAGTTCATCTACTGGAGCCAGGGTTAAAGTGTTCGATATGTTTGGTAAGGTTTGATAATAATCAAAGACAGCAGAAAAAGAAGCTCATTGTTGAGCATCTCCTATGCTAAAACAGTATTCATATGTTTTTATTTCATCCTATGCTAACACCGCGAGGTGAGTGTTTTCCATTCACATTTTCCACTCTGAGGCCAGGAGAAGTTCAGTGCCACGTTTATGGCCCCATGGTTTTGTTTAATGGAAGAGTAGAATAAAATTCAAATCCAGGGCTTCCCTGGTGGCGCAGTGGTTGAGAGTCCACCTGCCGATGCAGGGGACACGGGTTCGTGCCCCGGTCCGGGAAGATCCCACATGCCACAGAGAGACTGGGGCCGTGAGCCATGGCCGCTGAGCCTGCGCATCTGGAGCCTGTGCTCCGCAATGGGAGAGGCCACAACAGTGAGAGGCCCGTGTACCGCAAAAAAAAATTCAAATCCGGGTCATCAGTAGGGTGACCCTATAACAATGCCATACAAGTATTTCTCTAGATTTGTGCCCTTTAAATCTTAGGTTGAATCATATAAAACATGGTTTAAAATTTTTTATTTATTAAAGTTAATAACTACATTAGTAATAGGAAAAACAAAATTAAATAGAAGAGTTTCTATTTCATGCCCAAGGAGAACCAAGCTATTGATCTCCCAAGCCATTATCAAAATGTGGTCATCTCCTACCTTGCTTCTCAAAGGATGGGCCAAGGATGCGGTATCAGTGTCACCTGGGAGCTTGCTAGAGAAGCAGACTATTGTCAGGTGCCACCCCACACGTGTTGACCCACCATCTGCATCATAACGAAATCCCCAGTGATGCCTATGCACATAAAGTTTGAGAAATACTGATATCTTATGGAGAAATAAACAGGCTCGTCATCTTGTCCCTGCCAGTGCAAATGTGAGAAGTGATGGTTGACAGAGCAGAAGCCTGGAGTTAAGCCCAGGAGATGGTTTGTAGGTCATACTAAGGGTACTGATATAGAAAATAAAAAATTTGATTTGATTGCTTTTGTCGAGTTGTAAGCATATTTATTTAACTTATAATGTCAGGGTTGAAGAGCTAGAATTGGATCCATTTACCTTGGAACATAAAAAAAAAAAACGTACAGCAGAGTACTTCTTATGTATGAGTGCATAACCAATGCCTTTTGATTGTGAAGAGGTTTATTGTTGAAGTTCTGCTGGGAGAATCTATAAACTGAATTTAAGAGACTTGTCAGGACACAGGATCTATTTAACTGAAATGAGGTTTTTTGGCCATGATTATTGTTTCTCTGTTACTTATATCCCTTTCCTGATGACTCTTAGGCAGAATATAATGAACATTGAGATGCTAAAAGGCCCTATTAATCATCTCTTATTACAGCTGTTAGGATCTTGGTATTTTTTGGTAGTTATGCAAGCAACCACAATCACTTATTAGCAATATTTATTTCTTTAGGCAATAATTTTTAATTTGTTTTTATGAGGAACATCCCCAGAGTGTGGCTTGCAGAAGAATCAGAGCAGTGGAATTAACTTTGGCAAATAGTTTTGTATATACTTGTATTTTTGGTCTGAGTAAGAAAAATCTACATTTCACCCAAAGCACACAGGATCTATTTCGGCATCAGCCTGATAATGAGACAGTAATTGGTGTGTAAGCCGTTCATTCTCCAAGTTTTCTCATGGGGCATAATTTGTCTCTTATTTGTCAGGGATGGGTTCTGGGAAACAACACTCCCTTTCATGATGGGCAGAGCAAATGTTCTAAAACATTGTCATAGCTGGGATTAATGGTCCACTATGGATTTATGTCAAGAATGTTAATGATTTGTTTATGAATAAGTGGGCCTGTCGCACGGTGAAACAGTAGCCTGCAGAATTGCTGAATGGACAGTTTGCTTGCAGAGGGTTCTTGGAGGAAATAAATACTCTTGCCAGGCCTTTTGCTTCTCTTAAATCGCTACTGTGAATTGACTTTGGGATTTGAAATGGTGGCATTTACCTTACAAAATCCTGGGCTCGCTATTACCGATCTTGTAACTAAATTTTCTTGATATAGCACGAACAAAGAATATCTTTTCAGGATTGAAAGTAATTTGTTTCTGGTAAAACACTGTGAGAAAATAGTGATTTAATTAAAACTCTAATTGAGTAAAATCTCTCCATCCCCCTGTCACCAGATTGCATGTTCTTATTTGAAAAGCATGTCAGTCTGTGGAAGACATGAATTTGCAGTAGATTTTAATTGGTAGATGAAAGTCAGTTATTGCCAGGCAGAGTTTAGGACATGAAAAGCAAATGAAGATTATATGATGATTCATACACACACATATAGACTGACATAAAAATATGTGTGTGCGTGTATGTGTATGGTATGTATGTGTGATGGGTGTGTGTGTCAGTGGCTGGCTTGCGGTGTAAATGTTTATGATGTAATTGAATGATGTGTATGTTAGTCACTTTTTAAACATCCACCTTTTTATGAATGATGATGTTGGCTTTCTCTTAAGAAATTTATACAACTGTTATTCTATTTATGTAAAGAAGATACATTTCTTCTTTTTGCTTTGGGATAGAACTGGTACAGTCAAATTTCTCTTGACTTGTGTTCAGAGGGTCTTAATAACTTAAATAAGGTAACTTTATAAACTTCTGATTGCAGTCTGGGGAGTTTCATACCATAAGTGTGACCTAAAAGATACTGACATCTAGGATCCTATATAATAAAAAACGTATAATATTTGTTTAATGAAAGTGACATCTGCATTTACTAGCCAGAGAGTACCCATCAGCTTAACTTGCTTCATCCTTACAGCAGTCCTGGTTTTTCTGTGGTTATAAAGCCATGGAGTCAAGTCTCAAGGCAGGATTATTTGAGTCCAGATTCATGTTATTTCTGTCGTATTGTGTCACAGGATCAAAATCCATGTAACCTCTCTCCTCGTGTCCCTCTTTCCCCTCTGTACTGCTGTCATGACTGTCATGGACAAACTTACCAAATGCTGTTGAAACAAACTTGTAGGCACTGATGGGCTTCCAGGGATCAGAGAGCTCCTTGACACAAAGTGAAAACTTTGTGTAAATCTTGTGCTCGTTGGCACGAGTCTAGTTTATCTGATTCTTTAAGCGGTCCGTGATTTCCCCAAAGGTCATTTTTCCTTATACCAAATCATTAACTTAGTGCATGTCTAATCATACTGGAGTGGATGAACATGTGCCGTTTCTCATCGTCATCGTTATTATATTTGTATAGTAAACATGGTTCTGAAGTTAAGAAACTGATCTTCCTAAGTACTCACTTGTAAGTTGCTCTCATTCCTCTCTAGTAATTTACACTCTATGTAAATTATACTCCACCCCTAACTGGCAGCCTTGGCAATCAGCAACAGATACATAGCCTTGACGTCTTCTGACCGTTGTAAAGTTCATCATCTTAGAAGGGACCGAGTATGGGCAAGTGTGTGTCGATCAGGGCTCTTCTAGAATTAAGAGAAGAACATGTATGATTTGTCAAATTTTCAGCTTTATTAAATTCCATTTTATTACTGTAATGGACCTCAATACAGTCTGTTATCATGAGGCACATGGTTGGATTTGGAATGGAGCTGTTAGCAGAGACATATTAAACAAATCCAAAGGGTATGTGTTGAGCATCCACGGTGAACAGGCATTATTTTCCATGCTTGGGGATGAGAAGATGTATGAGGCTTGGGCTGGATGCTCAGGCAGCTGGGTGCATCCATCCATGTGTGGATTGCGAGCAGGGTTCACCTGTGTGCAGGCTTCTTCATATTCCACTGCTCACATTTGCATCCATTGAATGTTAGCAGGTTAAGCACTTCAAGGGAAGAACCCTTCACTAGAAATGCTAAATTATAGTGGTATAGCACAGTATGTCTGGTATAGAAAGCAGATGTACGTATATGATTTACTTCTACTATATTCATATATCTTAGATTTGGGATTTCCTTCCCCCATCCCTTCCACAGGTGTGATTATAATAAAACTGATTCTGCAGAGAGCTACCAACCCATCCCATTACCTTGTGGCCCTACATTCTTTATCAGGAATTTTTCACCTGGTCCTATCAACCTCAAGGTCTGTCATCCTCTAAGACACTGGCTCTCAAGTATTGGTGTTCATTAGAATCAACAGGAGCTTTTGTTAAAAGTGGAGATGGGGCTTCCCTGGTGGCGCAGTGGTTGAGAGTCCGCCTGCCGATGGAGGGGACGTGGGTTCGTGCCCTGGTCCGGGAAGATCCCACATGCCGCGGAGCGGCTGGGCCCGTGAGCCATGGCCGCTGAGTCTGCACATCCGGAGCCTGTGCTCCACAACGGGAGAGGCCACAACAGTGAGAGGCCCGCGTACCGCCAAAAAAAAAAAAAAAAAAAAGTGGAGATGCCTTTCTCCTACTCAGAAGTCTTCTGCTGTAACCGGCATCCCAAAGGATGCTGATGTAGAATAGGCTCTTTACATGGCGTTTATAGAGGGATGATCAACAAACCTCTGAAACTGTTTTCTAGTTTTGAATTCTGTCACTTTTCTGGGGACAGGATCCAAAGTTTTATTTAGATTTTCAAAGGGGTCTGAAATCCAAAATGAGTTTATGAGCCATTGTTCTTGTAACTGAAATGAAGGACATTAATTGTAACCATACACTTGTTACATTTTGAGCTTGGGAGGTAAATGGATTGAATTCATAGGCAGTGTGATGAAATCATATTCTAATGGGAAAACTATTCAAATAAACCACTTTTACTTTCAAACTAAAAAGTGGACTACTTTGGGAGTACGATTTTAGGTACTTTGCCAGTAGCAGTTAAAACGTAATAGTTAATGGCCAGGTGACATTTACAGAAAGATTAAGCTGGTGTTATAGATGCAGAAGTACATTACTTATACCTTACCTGAGGTGGATTGTGCAGACACCTTATGTTCTTTTAGTAGAAGAGGCAACCTGAAAACCCTTTCAGACAATCAGTCATCCCATCCCAATACCCCTGGAAGTTTTGCGCTCATGGCAAACACCTCATTCATTTTCATGGGGATAAAGTGGTAAGAAGGCATTAATAACTCAGAGCAGACATGGTGTTGGTATAGATGAAATAATCATGTTATCAAAGTAATTGACTCGAATTCTAAGAAAAATTCCACTTTGAGGTTCAAAGAGAGAAGCAAATAAAAGCCAAATTGATGCCTACCCTGGATTCATAGCTTCATCAGTTTTCTAAAACCTCTTGGTAAGAAGGACTTTTTGCAGAGTAGTGATAAGAACCTCATATTCTTCAGACATGTTTTCTGTGCTTCCAGACAGTCAAATTAATAGGTAGTTTTTCTTTAGGGATTAGGTGCACTTTTCTCTTTAAGAAATATTTGACAGTTGTTCCTTGGAGTTGTCAGGGTGCTCTCTGTGGGTGAAGTTACAAATAATTTAACTACCAGCTTCCCTTCGATGTCTCTTCATGTAATAGCAGGTGGCAGAGAGGAAGCACAGGCCTGAAAATACTGTGGGAGCTGTACTAATATGGCTTTGGCTGGTTAAGACAGGAAAGATCTTTCATCTTCAGAGTCAGGAAAAAAATGCTATTGAAGCAAACATGAATATGGTTTATCTTCAGGGAAATGCAAATCAAGACTCTGAGATACCTACCACCTAACACCCGTTAGGCTGGCTACTATCAGAAAGAAAAGGGGAGGGGCTTCCCTGGTGGCCCAGTGGTTGAGAGTCTGCCTGTTGGTGCAGGGGACTCGGGTTCATGCCCTGGTCCGGGAAGATTCCACATGCCATGGAGCACCTGGGCCCGTGAGCCATGGCCGCTGAGCCTGCGCATCCGGAGCCTGTGCTCCACGACGGAAGAGGCCACAACAGTGAGAGGCCCGCGTACCACAAAAAAAAAAAAAAAAAAATTAAAAATAGGATTACCATATTATCCAGCAATTCCACTTCTGGGTTCATACCCAAAAGAATGAAAGGGGAGTCTTTTTTTTTTTTTTCTTAACTTCTTTACTGGAGTATAATTGCTTTACAGTGGTGTGTTAGTTTCTGCTGTATAACAAAGTGAATCAGCTATACGTATACATATATCCCCATATCTCCTCCCTCTTGTGTCTCCCTCCCACCCTCCCTATCCCACCCCTCTAGGTCATCAAAAAGCCCTGAGCGGATCACCCTGTGCTATGCGGCTGCTTCCCACTAGCTATCTATTTTACATTTGGTAGTGTATATATGTCCATGCTACTCTCTCACTTTGTTCCAGCTTACCCTTCGCCCTCCCCATATCCTCAAGTCCGTTCTCTAGTAAGTCTGCGTTTTTATTCCCATCCTGCCCCTAGGTTCTCCAGAACCTGTTTTTTTTTTTATTCCCATCCTGCCCCTAGGTTCTCCAGAACCTGTTTTTTTTTTTAGGTTCCATATATATGTGTTAGCATACGGTATTTGTTTTTCTCTTTCTGACTTACCTCACTCTGTATGACAGACTCTAGGTCCATCCACCTCACTACAAATAACTCAATTTTGTTTCTTTTTATGGTTGAGTGATATTCCATTGTATATATGTGCCACATCTTCTTTATCCATTCATCCAGTGATGGACACTTAGGTTGTTTCCATCTCCGGGCTATTGTAAATAGAGCTGCAATGACCATTTTGGTACAGGACTCTTTTTGAATTACAGTTTTCTCAGGGTATATGCCCAGTAGTGGGATTGCTGGGTCATATGGTAGTTCTATTTGTAGTTTTTTAAGGAACCTCCATACTGTTCTCCATAGTGGCTGTATCAATTTACATTCCCACCAACAGTGCAAGAGGGTTCTCTTTTCTCCACACCCTCTCCAGCATTTATTGTTTGTAGATTTTTTGATGATGGCCATTCTGACTGGTGTGAGGTGGTACCTCATTGTAGTTTTGATTTGCATTTCTCTAATGATTAGTGATGTTGAGTATCCTTTCATGTGTTTGTTGGCAATCTTATATCTTCTTTGAAGAAATGTCTATTTAGGTCTTCTGCCCATTTTTGGATTGGGTTGTTTGGTTTTTTGATATTGAGCTGCATGAGCCACTTGTAGATTTTGGAGATTAATCCTTTGTCAGTTGCTTCCTTTGCAAATATTTTCTCCCATTCTGAGAGTTGTCTTTTCATCTTGTTTATGGTTTCCTTTATTGTGCAAAAGCTTTTAAGTTTCATCAGGTCCCATTTGTTTATTTGTGTTTTTATTTCCATTTCTGTAAAAGGTGGGTCAAAAAGGATCTTGCTGTGATTCATGTCATAGAGTGTTCTGCCTGTCTGAGAGTCTTATAGATATTTGTGTACCCATTTTTGTTGCAGTATAGTTTACAGTACCTAAAATGTCGAAGCAACCCAAGTGTCCATCGATGGATGTGGGGATAAACCAAATGTGGCAAATACATATGGAATGTCATTCAGCGTTAAACAGGAAGGAAATTCTGACACATGATACAATAGGGACGGACCTTGAGGACGTTCTACGAGGTGACGTAAGTCAGTTACAAAAAGACAAATGCTGTATGATTCCACTTAACATGAGGTGCTTGGAGTAGTTGAAATCATAGAGACAGAAAGTAGAAATGTGTTTGCTAGAGGCTGGGGAGAGGGGAAAATGGGGGAGTTATTGTTTAATGGGTACAGAGTTTCAGTTTTGCAGGGTGGAGACAGTTCTTCAGACGGATGGTGGTGATGGTTACACAGCAACATGAATGTACTTAACACCACTGAACTGAACGTGGCTAAGAGAGTACATTTTATGTCACTATATGTGTCTTTTACCACAATTAAAAAAATTGGAGAAAAAAATCATTTAAAGATGTTTTTACAGAACTAAAAAATGTCTTTCTTAGTTGTCTGTCTCTTGTGGACCGGAGACACCTTTAATTTTTTTATTTTGTTGTTAAAAATTTTTTTAAATTGAAGTATAGCTGCTTTACAATATTGTGTTAGTTTCAGGGGTACAGCAAAGTGATTCCCATATATATATATATATATATATATATATATATACACACACACACACACACACACACACACACACACAATACACACACACACACACATATATATTCTTTTTTCAGATTCTTTTCCATTGTAGGTTATTACAAGATATTGAATATAGTTCCCTGTGCTATACAGTAGGTCCTTGCTGTTTATCTATTTTATATATAGTACCATGTATATGTTAATGCCAAACTCCTAATTGTTCCCTCCCGCACCCTTTTCCCTTTGGTAACCATAAGACTGTCATACTAAGTGAGGTAAGTCGGACAAAGACAAATATCATATGATATCACTTATTTTTGGAATCTAAAAAAATGATACAAATGGACTTATTCACAAAACAGAAACAGACTCACAGACATGGAAAACAACAATCTTACCGCGACTCCTTTTAAATGAGAAAGAAGAGTGGGGCGACTCGGGCCAGGCTGAGGCCTGCTGATGGAGACGCCTCAGTGAGCATTCAACACAGGGAAATAGCCCATTTATTTAACAGATATTTGTTCATTGTCCCTCTATGCTGGGTGTTGGCAAAGGTGTGGAGGATGGAGTAGAGCTCAAAACAAGATTTATCTTTTTCTCTTTGAACCTGATGGTTCTACCAGGTTAAGGATACTTTTTTGTCCAAATAATTGAAATAGTCTAAACTTTTTTGTTTTGTTGGGTTTTGTTTTGTTTTTGGTTTGACAGCAATGGTATTTTTATAGTAAGAAATTTATTTCATGGTCTAGAAAGGTATGAAAAAGAAAGCAAAATTCATTAAAACTCTGCTGTTAATGCTCTGGGGTCTATGTTACATTCCGTTTTCTATATGTACATATATATAGGCACACGCATGTGCTTACAGTACAGGAAACAAGCGATGCATTCTGCTTCGTGACCCACCCACTCATTTGGCATATTATCATGGAATTATGTCAAATGATATAATTCCATGATAATACAAGTTTTATGTTTGTCTTTTTAACAGCTAGGAAGAAATTAAAGAGCTTGTTAGATGTTTCAGTAAACATCATGCATTCTAATGGTGGAAGTAAATTAATTCATAAAAAGAGCAATGTGGTTGAAAGTCCTAGCAGAATGGAAGCTGCATGATGGGCACTGGAGCTCAGGCTGGTGGCAGAGGCAGCGGCAACTGATAAACACGGGAAGTTTGGGGCCAGGAGAACATCTAGCAGAGGCCTTGTGTTCTTCTTAGATGCTGAGCCTGTCCGAGCCTGTCAGAATCTGGTTCTGAGTTGTTTATTCATCCCACAAGCATGCCTTGAGTGCTTACCATGTGCTAAAATGTATGCTGGTTTCTGGTGATACTGGATTGAAAAGACTTTTTCCCTTTCTCAGAGGAGCTGCTGGTGGAGTCGGGGAGGCAGATACAGTCACTCACAGACATGCTACAGTGAGATATACAACAGATAGAGATTTGGACCAGCTTCTCAACAGATACCGTTATAGCATCTATATGTACGGGCCCCATATTGATGTTAGTTCAACCATCAATTATTTTCTCAGAGACTGTTTGGTAAAAAGAAAAAAAAAAAAAAATCCAAGCTTTGGGATACGCGTCCTGGGAACAGCTCTCCATATGTCTTCACTTGATTGGCCCCAGTAAAGAAGGGAGGGGCGGGCTGATTTGCTTATTTGAGAAGGAATTATAATAGTTTCATAGATGGCCAGGGCCTCTGTTCCCACTGGGCCCAGCATAAGTTGGGGGAGTGAAGCAGCAGAGTTACCACTCAGTTCAGTAGCTTCACGAATGAATCAATTCCCTTCTGCAAGTTCTCCCTAGTGGTGGAATCTGTGCCTCCTGCAGCATGAGTTTCAAGTTGACTTCCTCAAAGTGTTGATGATAGAAATTATATTTGGGTGTATGTGTGTGTATAGCATATGTAGGAACATTTTGTTACTCCATTGCAAAATTAAATTTGATTATGATATGTGTTGTATTATACAGGCAAGCTCTGATTTGCAAAATACTAAAATACTGTTGATTTTCTTTGGTAGAAAGATATCCTTATTTTTTACATTAATTATTTTAATTTGAAATTTCCTATTTATCTTAAAGAGATATATTCCATGGTACATTAAGCAGCTTCTTTCCAACTCAGTCATGGAGAAAGTTTATAGATTTCATAAATTCAAAACTTCCTGTGGAAGCATACCCTAATTAACCTCAGTTGTACTTTATTTTATTATCTGTGTCTTTGTTATTTGAAAAAATTGATTTCATTGTTTTATAGTCAACCACAAAAATGTGTATTTATTAAAAGTCAACCATGAGTCTGGCAGTGTTCTAGGTACCAGAACAATGGTACCAATACAACTGTGATGGAAAACAAGAGAGTTCTTGCTTTCCAGGGGCTGCTATTACCATGGTGGGAGACGTACAGTATGCATACCAACAAAAAATGAAAATGTAAAATAACATAGTACAGTAATATAATATAACCTAACATTAGGCAGTGCTGGTACTGCATAGAAGAGAAAATGTAGGTAATGTGATACTTAGCTCAGGAAGAGATGGGAGGCCTCTCTGAGAAGGTGCTCTTTGAAACTTGAGTAATGAAAAGGCGGTAGTCTCATGAATATTTGGGGGAGGTACATTGCAGGCGGAAGGGACGGAACCTGCAAGGGCTTTGGGTTGGGAACGACCTTGGTCACGGTGTCTAGCACATTGTGAGGGGACAGGACAGAAGAGGACAAAGAGGTTGGAAAAGTAGTCAGGAGTTAGACCTTGTGTGTGCTGTGGCAGGCAAGTTTGGAATTTCATCCCATGCGTGATGGGAAGCTGGTGATGGACCTTAAACAGCAAGCTGACAGATGATCTGTTTTTGCAGAAAGAACATGTCTGATTGTTGTTTTGGAGGATGGGTTGTAGCAAACAAAAGTGGAGGGGGGGAGGCCAGTTATGAAGCTGCTATTACTAAACCTAGAGAAGAGATGATGCTCTATCGGGGGAGATGGTGAGCAATGGTTGGATTTGGGATCTATTTTGAGTATAGATACAATAGAATTATCAATAGATAAGGAGTAGACTCTTGGAGACAGAGAGAACTCAAGAGTGTCTCCTAGGGTTTTAGCTTAAACAAAGAGGCGAATTCACTGAGTTGGGAGGGAGGAGATGGTGGCAAGTTTCTCTTTAGGGAAAGAACTGTGTATTCTGTTTTGGCCATATTAATTTCGAGATACTTGTTCAGACACCAAAGATGCTGAGAAGGCAAGTGTATATACAAATCTAGATCACAGGGGAGAGGTCTTGTCTAGGCATATATGTTTGAGAGTTATTGGAATATAGCTGGGGTTTCAAACCATAGCGCAGGGTGAGATTACCCGAGAGAGATTCTGGACAGAGAGATGGTCTGAGAACAGAGCTCCTTTGCTGGATTCTCCTAAACTAGACCCTGAAATGTTGTGCCACCATATCGACTGCTGCCGAGGACAGATGCTGAGAACAGATATTGTCTTACACTCTGTGAACGTTTGAAAGCTGTTTATGCTGCATAAATAATTCCCTAATAAATTATGAAATTTTCAGGCAAAAACCTCATGTGTCTTATTTTTGTATCTTCCTAGTACCGTGGGAAGGATAATAAATTTGGAGAGGATTTGTGCCTATAGTTTCCAAAAAATGTTTGTTTGAAAAGTTGAGATTGCTTTCTTAGTGTGCCAACATTTTATAGCCTCCTATTACTTTAAACCTGAAAGCTATCAGGATTTTTATTTGTCATAGGTTGGATTTACATCAAGAACTCAGAAAAATTTCCTTTCAGCTGTTCAGTGCTACCACCACTTTATAACCTTGGCTTTTGAGCCAGAATACTAAATGTTGAATTGATTGAGTTTTTCAGAGTTTTCTTTTTGTTTTTTTAATAAAAGAAGGAAATGAATTTGAAATGGTAGTACAGCAGTCATAAAAGGAAAAATGATTCAGTAAATATCAGTATTTCATTATTTGAAGAATTCCAAAGAAAATGTATAGCTTAGGCTGTAGGCAAGGCATTGGTGTCCTCATACTCCCACTTTATGAATCTCAGAAATAAAGGCAAGATGAATTATATTAGCTGTACTCTGTTATGATAAGAAATTTTTAGTTTTCATGGTACTGGGTTGTAACTGTTTACCATTCAACACAATGTATTTAACATTAAATATACCTTGTTTCTATAATTTAATTATATTTATTTGACATGTATAACAGCAAATTTTGTTTCATCTGCTCCTAAAAAAAGAAACATGATTTATACTGTACAGTTACATGAGATAGGTTAAAGCGTAACTCCTAATTACTGTTGTTAAGTGGTGCACATTCTTATCGTGTATCTTTTTTTTGTTTGTATATCCTTGGATTCTTAATTTTGGTGCTTCTCTCAGTTTGCATCTTTTGGTACATTTATAAGAAAAGAAGGAAATGTCGATGCAATATATTCTAAGCACTCGCGATCTATATAAATGACCTCTTGAATGGATTCTTCATTGTTTTTATCAAAATTCTATATTGCTCTGGCTGAAAATAGAAAAAGACATAATCCTGGGGCTATTCATTTCAACACTGCGTTAGCAAAAGCCTGGAAATATCTCAAATCCATAAGGAGGGGACCAGTTTAATAAACTATGGAATACCCGTGCTCTGAATACTATTCAGTTATGAAAAGAAATTAAAAATTATCTCTAGTACATATTGCTAAGCTAAAAAAAACCACCAATGTGGGGAAGATTGTGTATAGTATCCTATTGTTTAAGGAAGGAATGGAGAAATATGGATATATGTGTGTATATGTATGTATAGCATGTATGTGTTATATATATGTACATGTTGTGTGTGTACAACAAACAAAACCAAATGCTTTGTATAAACCAAAGAACTAAAAAAATCGGGTTACTATGGAGGAAGGAGGGACAGGAGAGAGGGGCCAGGGATAGAAACTAGAATTTTCTAAATATAGAAAAAATTTGCAAAACTATGTAAATATTTTACATAATTAAAGGTAAAATTAAAGCAGAGTAAAATGTGTACTTTCTAAAAACTGAAGGCAAAATTTAAACAATGAGGTAACTTTGTATCAAGTCGGTGATTTAACTTCATGGAGAAGAATTATGTCAAATGACTAAAACACTTTCATCTGTTTGTCCATTACTAGTGAGATATAACCAAAAAAAAATCAGCAAAGATATATTGAAATGTTTTTATTAATCATTTGTTTTACTAATCTTTTTGTAGTAATTATATTGGCATTGTTATTCTGAGCTGATTCCATGTATATATGTGTATGTGTGTATGTATAATATAGCATGTATTTTTACATATAGTTTATATGTGTATATTCATAATACTTGTATAAGTAATCATTTTATCTAATGTTTCTTATTGTACAATATCTTATACTTTATTACTCATTACTTTATTACTTTATCTTGTGTGTTTATACACTCACACTCACATATACTAACACACACATAGTAGGATATATATTATATTTTATTATATATTTCTGTATACATCACAAAATAAACCAAATTAGTGATTATGTTCATGTCACTAAGGAACCAAGATTTTAGTAAATATACATTTGAAGGATTAAATGTAAACCCCCCTATAATCCTGAATTTGAATTAGAAATATCTCTGTATTTAATGTAATCCTATTTTCATCTCATTTCAAAATTCATATTGTTTTTAGTTTTTAAATTCCTTGTTTCTTAGAGGTGATGTCATCTTATATGTTAGTGAACTTGCAAAATGGTTTTCTAAAATTTTCTTCAAATTTTTATAGTAAGCAATATGTGAAAGCCTGCCTCCTTCATCTAAGTTTTTAGAATGACATTCTCTTTCTCTTGTTCTAGGTTATCTTTCAAAGGCTCTGTGTGGGTTTCTTTTCTTTTTAAGGGAAATGCCTAAATCATAAAGATTGAGTTAGTCATAAATCATCTTAGGTCTTCTGTTGCTTTAATTCAATTACTTAGTTTGTGTGTATGTCCTTTATTTTTTTTTTTACTTCTTCTGACCTTGAGATTAACTAGCCATTTTGAAATTATGTTTTGAAAACTCAGAAAGTACAGTATACCCTTGGAATAGCTGTGGGTCTTCCTGAAGGCCAGAACAACAAATTAAATTTAATTCCCTCTTAGAATTTTTCATTAGGCTTTCTGGACCATAGCTCGGTGGCAAGGGACTGGAGATTATTCTTATTATGCATGGAGGTAATATGTCCTCTTTGACAGTGTGGTTCCATTTCACAACTTCAGTGCCTCTTCACAATATTACCTGTCCTCTGGGGAGGCCATTTTGAAAATAACATATGGCTTTCCTTTCATTGTGTGAAACCAGTGTTTAATTTGGCTGGAAGAGCAAATTGTCCTTGACATCAATTTTACTTGTTTTTATTTCTGGAAAAACCACTCTGAAAGGTCATTTTCCAATAAGGTTATAATGTAACTTTATTAAGTGCATTGTATTTATTTATTACATGTTAATTAAGTTCTTCACACACACACATCCACACGACATGAGACATAACAAAACAAAGCCCTTGTTTGTAACACTCCAGAGACCTGACTCACCAGAGCAGTAACATTATCATTTGTGTTTACATGGAGTCTGTGAGGTAGACTAACAATGGCTGCAAATTAGTTGCTGTTTCTCCCTCTGGGAGATTGGGAGATGGAGTCTAATTCCACCCTCCTTGAATCTGAATTGGCTTTAGTGACTTCACCAGTAGAATGTGGCAGAAGTGACTTTCGAGACTTTCGAGGCTGGGTCAGAAGTTTTCCTGCAGCAGATTCTGCCCAGGCCTTTCGGAACACGCTCTCTGGGAGCTCTGAGCCACCAGGTAAGAAGTCTGACTACCTTGAGTTCATCCTGGAGAAACCATGTGCAAGACTTCTAGCCAGCAGTCCCACTTGAACCCAGCCTTCTAGCCATGCCTGCCAAGGCATCAGACAAGTGAATGAAGCCTTTCTGACCAACCTGTCCACAGCTGAATGTCACTGAGCCATCTTTTTTTTTTTTTTTTTTTTCGGTACTCGGGCCTCTCACTGCTGTGGCCTCTCCCGTTGCGGAGCACAGGCTCCGGACGCGCAGGCCCAGCGGCCATGGCTCACGGGCCCAGCCGCTCCGCGGCATGTGGGATCTTCCCGGACCGGGGCACGAACCCGTGTCCCCTGCATCGGCAGGCGGACTCTCAACCACTGCGCCACCAGGGAAGCCCTCACTGAGCCATCTTAATCATCGTCCTGTGGAGCAGAAGAATCGCCCAGCTGAACCCTGCCCAAATTCCCGATTGACCGAATTATAAGATGTAGTAAAAAAAAAAAAAAAGTTTTAAGCAACTAAATGTTGGAGTAATTTGTTATGCAGTAAAAGATAATCTGAATAGAATATGTACACTGATCTCTTAAATCCAGTTTGAATATGATGAATAAATAGTATATTGAGGAAGCAGCATTGAAGGACCTGGGACATGAAAGTCTAAGTTACAGTTTCATTCCTACTAGCTTGTGTAACTATGAGCAAATTGACTGATCTCTTTGAACTTTATTTTTTTCAGATATAAAAAAAGAGAACTGTATAATAATAATAATAATAAGAATGTCTCAGTGTAATAAAAGAAAGCACTTACTGAATGGTATTGTACAAGGCACTGAACTAGGTGTTTTAATACATTATTTAATTTAATTTCCACACCAATTCTGTAAATTATAGCTATTATTATTATCATTTCATTATTAATACCAGTTTACAGATGGGAAAATAAGCTTCGAGAAATCAGGAAACTGCTCACATATGCTCTATAAAATATATTTTTCTAACCTCTAGTTTCCTATTATTCTGTTTCTAAGATTCTTTGAATCATCACTTGTGATTTAGTGTCCTATTTGTGAAAGCTCAAGAATTTTTTTTACCGTACCAAAAGAAATTTCAAAGTTGTAAAATCAGTTATGTAAAGAGAATGTCAGAGTCTTTAGTGCAGTTTATCCCAATACTGTTTATATATTGGGACGATAGAAAGAACTAGAAACATCAAAAGGTTCCTCTTTTGGTCTTCAGTCATGTTGTAAGGGAGCCACACTTGCAAGTGAGGGGTGCACCTTACAAGTAGAAACATACTGGTTACAGCAGTTGCCACATAACATAGTCCATCGAAACGGATCTTGGTAGAGAGGGAAAAAAGGTACTTCAATGCCAATTGGTGAGCTGTCTTGTGTATAAAAGAACTATGTCTTCATCTTAATTATTAGTGAAGTATGAATTGCCCCTACATTCTTTGTATTTTTGTGTGTTTTTTTTGTCCCCTATTTTCTTCTAATCATTTTTTCTTTAGCTTTGTACTTACAGTTACAAAGAGCATGTGTTCACGCTCACTGAAAGAAGGAAGAAAGGAAACCCACTAATATTCATTGGGTAACTTTAACCCTGTCAGACATTCTGCTAGGTGCTAGCACCTGTGCTATTAGCATAGCACATATGCTATTTCAGGTTTAAATTTTAAAACGCATAACATTTAAATTTTGGAGATTATTTTGGTTTTCTAAAGCCACATGGTAATAAAAGGTGGAATTGGATTTTGAATGCATCTTCTAAATCCTTGTTTCTGATGTGTAAAATGCCTCACTATCTCTTGTAAGCCTGCTCTTTTGTTGACGAGATTGATTTTACTTAGGTTTGATTTGCCAATTCTTTTAAAAATCTTAATCCAATTTAAGAGTGCTGATTCACACATTGCATGGCCTCCCTGGTGCTCCGAACCTATTACTTTTGGTTGAAGTATTAAGAGTGTCTAAATATAAGCTCATGAATGAACTTGCTGAGTGGATTGAAAAATACCCCTAAGCCTTTTAGGCCTTAGGTTGCAGGGTGTGCATTAGCGGTTGGACTGACATTTATTCATGGTGAAGATCTGTTTGAGGCACTGATGGATGTATCATTTTGTGTGATTTAGTGAGGATTGCTGGGCTCTGCACCATGCCAAATGAGCCCTGGGAGAGCAACCTGGATACATAAGAATTTCCTTCCATTCTCTTGAGAGAGGACGTTCACATCCTTGGGAGGTCCCTCTTCTCAGAGCCCTGGGCCAGGTGTCTGAGTCACTGTCTACCTGCATTTGATACCTGCTAGCAGTTTCCTCTAGCCCAGCTGTTCTGTAATGGGGCAATTTTGCCCTCCTTCCAGGAGATATTTGACAACGTCTGAAAACAACTGGGAGATGCAACAATTATCGAGTGGGTAGAGGCCAGGGATGCTGCTAAACACCCAACAACTCCAGGACAGCCCCCACAAAGAATTATGTGGTCCACATGTCAACAGTGCCGAAGTTGAGAAAGTGGAGTAGGTTTTCTCAACCCTATTTTTTCATTATTGCCCCCTAAGGAGCCTCTTTAGACATTTTCCACTAATGATACCCTCCCCATTGAATTTTAATATATTATACAGTAAGTCCCCTACGTACGAACCTTCAAGTTGTGAAATATTTATGTCATTGCCTTACATGGGAAACCAGTACCACTGCCATAAATACATGGGGCCAATAAAAATAAAGTGGAAAAATTAATGAGCTGTTATTGGTTTCTGAAGGCTCTGAACTGGGAGCCAGTACACTTTGGGCTAAAAAGGAAGATTAGCGTGGAAGAAAGGTATTCAGGATACATGGGCACCAAACCGAGACTTTCTCCTTGATATTGTTTGAAAGAGAATTGAAGTGGGCATAACTCCTCACAAGGAGACTGAATGCTATATAATGCTGTATCTGTGTACTAACCCAAAACCATCTCATCTCATGTACCCCAGGGGTCTCTCCTACATTTTAGAAACACTGGTCAGGCAAGCCCAGGTATTTTTGTGCCCTTCCCTTTTCTGCCCCTTGACTGTCTACCCATGAAGTGTCGTCAGTAGTCAACTAGAACCATTTGAGGTTTCTTATTTCCTTTTGTGTTCCTAGTGCCAAGCCCCGTGCCTGGTGCACACAGAGCAGTGGCTCCGTGTTTATCTGTCACTGGAATGATTGAATGAAGATGTGTCCTCACTGACCGTGCGTGGCCCCAGGTAGTCCGTAGGTCAAGTTTGTGTGAAGTAGGGTTGGGTCCAGCTCCCTGGGTGTGTGCTTGGTGGACAGACCTTCAAGTGGATTTCCATCCATCCATGGCTAAGGGCTGCTCTTGTGGAAAAGTAACCTATGCAACCACACCCGGCTGGTCTGTATAAAGGTAAAGGAGATGCGGGTTAATGGATACGGACAGGACTTTTGCAGGTTCTTCTCAAGATTTAGGGGCAGGCGGAGAAGCTCAATCTTGTCATATATGCCTTAGATATATTCTCTTTGTTCTGAGGGGTGCTTGAGAAGCAGTTACCAGTAATTGTCATTGAGAGAAATTGAGTGTAGAAGAAAAATAGACTTTACACAAATATTTAAAAGCATGCTTACTAAATAAAGACCAAGAGATTTGAGGAGCAATTATTTCATATGATCATTTCTTGTTCTGGGTTAAGGATATAAAAATGAATATTTCTTTAACAGAAGAGTGTACTGAGTGGTGCCGCCTTCTTTCCCTTTCTTGCTTTATTCCTTGCTCTCCTCTCATCCCTCTCCAACTCTTTCTCTCCCTCCCCTTTCTTTCAGGGGAGAAGTACATGCACCCCAAAGTCTCCAATCATGGAAGTGTTTTCCCCATGGGTCAGGCACTGGTAGTCCATAGCTGACCACCAGGGAATGAATGGAAGCCAGTCATAGAAAGTCAAGTCAGGAAGGGTTCAGAGTCAACTCTTAGCATTTCTGTTTTAAAGATGGAGAAATCTGGAGAGAATGAATGACTTACCTCCGGCATACATACTGCTCGTGAGTTGTGATCCTGTGTGTTTCGTGACATGTCATGTGTGCTGTGTATGAGGTAGGTATGGTTTTGAGAACCAATAGGAATAGGAATGCGAAGGATAAGAATATTCCCAGTGATGGAGCAGTACCAGTATGTCATTCAAGTATTTGTTGAGCCAGTTCATGGGAGGCATGCGGCAGAAGCCTGATTAGAGTGGGTTTAAGAGAAAGTGGAAGGAGGGGAACTGGAGAAGAGGGTAAACAAAACTGCGAAAACTCAGTTTTTCTTTAGATTGGATGAGAGAAATGGGAAAATAGATGTTGGTAGTAGGGTCAGGAGGGGTACGTTCAGAGAGGATTTTTTTTTTTAGCTGGAGGAAATTATAGTGTGTTTTCTGCATGTGGAAATGATCCTGTAGAGAGGGGAACATGAATGATGTAAGAGCGGGGAGAGTTGCTGGAATGATGTGTCTGAGCAGATAGCAGGGGATGGGATCAGTGAGCAAGTGGACTGATTAGCGAGTGATACCTAGGAGTATTGGCGGGGTATCTATGGCAACTGGAGGCAAGGCAGGGGCTCACAGGACAGATGCTTAGAGTTGCTCTCTTCTCTCTGCATCACCTTTCTAGAGATACAGGAAGTGTGTTAGTTTCCTAGGGCTACTGTAACAAGGCACCGCAAACTAGGTGTCTGGACTAGTCAGTGTTCTCCAGGGAAACAGAGCCAATAGCACGTATACAGATATAGAAACAGAGTTATTTTAAGGAATTGACTCACACGATTATGGAGTCTGAAATGTCCCAAGACCTGCAGACAGCCAGCTGGAGACCTGGGAGAGCCCATGATGTAGCTCCAGTCTGAGTCCAAAGGCCTGAGAACCAGAAGAGCTGAGGCTGCGTGTTCCAGTCTGAAGGCTGGACTGCTGGGAGACCCAAGAGGAGCTGATGTTTAAATTTGTTGCCCAAAGACAGGAAAAGTTTGATGTCCTAGTTCAAGACAGTCAGACTGGAGGAATTCCCCTTTATGCCAGGGAGGCTCAGCCTTTTTGTTCTAGTCAGGCCTTCACCTGATTGGATGCTGCCCATGCACACTGGGGAAACAACTTGCTTTGCCACCTATTTAAATGTTCATCTCCTTCAGAAACACCCTCACAGAAACATCCAGAATATTGTTGGGCCAAATATCTGGGCGCCTCATGGTCCAGTCATGTTGATACATAAAATTAACCACCACAGAGTCTTAAAACAGTAGAAATGTATTCCCTCACTGTTCTGGAGGCTAGAAATCTGAAATCCTGGTGTTAGTAGGGTTGGTTCCTTCCGGTGGTTCTGAGGGAGTGTCCACTCCACGCCTCTTTGTTCCCTGGCTTTGAGTGGTTGCTGGCAGTCCTTGGCATTCCTTGGCTTGTACAGATCATTCTAAACTCTGCCTTCATTGTCACATGGCATAGACCCATGTGTGTCTGGGTCCGAATTTCTCTCTTCTTAGAAGGACACAGGTCACTGGCTTAGGGATCACCCTAATCCAGAATAATCTCATTTTAATTTGATTATATATGCAAAGGCTGTATTTCCAAATAAGGTCACATATGCAGGCTCCAGGGGTTAGGACTTCAAGCATATCTTTTGAAGGACACAATTCAACTCATAGTAGGAAGCAGGACACTCAGCTGGGGATGAGGATGGAGAAGAGGAGAGGTTAAAATAGTCATACAAGAGAGGAGGAAAAGTTGATGATGAAAGAATTGCAGAGAATGCTGAGCAACCCGAACCGCCTGCTGTGGTTCACGGTCATGAGCTGCGTGTGAGGCCCGCCAGCACGGATGTGTGGGTTTTCCAGCCAAGTGCGTCTCTGTGTGTGCAGCCTTGGCTTGAGCAGAAACTTGGTATTTTACCAGGGTTGGTTTTCCAAGGGAATTTGATGAAGTGGTCATTAAAGGTGTATGGAGGGGAATTATTATGATGAGTGACCTTGGATGTTAAGTTGGGTAAGGAAGGCTGAGAGGACTTGAGAGGGTGGGTCACAGGGAATGGGTGACAGATGAGTGGGTTGAAGTTCCTGTCTAGTTGAAGATGCTGAGGGTCACAGGTACTAATAAGAGATCACGGTCAGAGACTTGGATGCTTAAAATGGAGCTGTGGACTAGCGGCCTTTAAGTACCTAAGATTTTAAATATGTTTCCTAAAATCACGTAACTCTTGTTCTAGGGAGCCTCTTTTATTACTTTTAATTGTGGTGTTCAGCCTCCTTACCCTAGGCAGATTCGGAGGGTTATTCATTTTCGTTATAAAAAGTAATCTGTTCATACAGCTGATGCTTGCTATATTTCTCGTCTTCGTCATTTAGGGGAGAAATATCTCTGGTAATGTTTGCAAAGATAAATAAAGCAGAGGTGTCATTTCCAAGCTGACCTATTGCAGTTCAATGGTTCAGGACTTCTAAATGTAAAATTAAGATGCTAAGGATATTGTAATCTATGAATTGGAATCTTTTGATTATCAGTGGAGATGTCTTTCTCAGAGGAATATTTGGAGATAAGGCATCAGTGTAAGTTCTTGGCTTCACTATTGCCATTTGTTATTTTATAATGTGGTAGCAAATCTGACTCCCCAAAATATTTCCTGATGGTTAGCTTTGATCTTCTTAGACCCTCCCATTAGGTTCTCTTTGACTCCGCATGGATGGCAGAATATAGTATAGTCTTTCCTCACCTGACCCATATCTAGTTTTTGCAGCATCATCTTTTGCTGTTCACCTTTTTGTACCACACATTCCAGCCAAACCAGAGCACCTACTGGTTCCTAGATATAAGATTTCCTTCCTGCCCCTGGGTTCTTTCTCTTCCTGTCCTTGGGTCTGTTAACATCCTGTTAACTCACCTGACCTTCAAGGCCCTGATCAGAAGATGTCTCTTTAATGAGGCTTCCCTTTAGTCTTGTGATTCTCAAACATTAGTGCATATCAGAATCACCTGGAGAAGTTGCTAGAAGGCAGATTACCAGGCTCCATCCCCAGAGTTGGGGGTATGAGAACCTGCAATTCCATTGAGTTCCCAAGTGATGCTGATGCTGGGCCTGGAATCTATATCTTGAGAACCACCATGCTAAAGGTTTAAAGTCTTTTTCTTAGTTACATTGACATTTATTTCTGCTAAAGCTTTGTTCTGTCACACTGCAAACATATTAGCACATATTTACTGAGCAATAATTATTTATCTAATGTCTTCTCTATGCACACAGATTATGCACATTGAAAGATTATTCATTTCCAATAAACCGCAATATTTACAATACTCAAAATCACATTGAAGATAATTTAATCTTGGATGAATCAGTCGGCACCTCTGTTTCATGCATTGCCTAAGGTGTATCCTTATAAACGTCAATCATAATTTTATGGTACTCCAGAAAAAATTAGATCATTTGAACTTTCTGTAAAAGCTGGTAAAGCAGAGATTTAAAAGAGGAAGGAGACTTCAAATTTGGAACCTGTATACTAAGTGCATGTGGATGTAATTACGGCATTTATTAGAACTACAGGAGACATAGCCAGACCCTTTGACCTGGGTCTTGTATTTGGTGCCTATTTGGGCTTGTGCTGGGCAGGGAGCTGAGCGGGGCATGTTCTCTGAAGGGCTGTCTTGAGGAGAAGAGGGACAAGGTGAGTCTGGGCAGATTGGGCTGTTTCTGAGCAAAGGTCCTTGTGGTCAAGAAGGGGTCAGCCTTTTTTGTAGCTTTGTGCTGCTCTATTCAGGGCTAAGTCCAGGACAAACAAATGACATACACACAGCTGCCTTTGCTTAAATCAGCTCAGCAGACTGTGTTCTCATACAGCCAGATAAAATCTGGCATTTACTTTGTATCTAGCAACCTTTGCTTTTAGGAGAATTAAAAAAAAAAAAGAAGCTGGGAATCTTGCATGACTGAGTTTTATAATGTTGCATTAAAGGGAAAATATCGTTTTAATAGATTAGTAATGAGAATGGTTCGGGTTTTTAAAAGGGATGCTATCATCTGTATATAAATGGTGTAAAAATTTAAGGGTGTCTTGTTCTTTCATCTTCCTTTTGAGTCATGTGTCTCTCCCAACTTACCTTTGGTGTTTCCTGTTCATCACTCCATTTGAATGGTTTGACTTTGTAGCTTTGGGTGAGAAGCACTTTCCTCATGGGGCATAAGATCAGGGGTGGGAGGAGCCCAGATTTCTGCTCGTGTCTTAGAAGAGATGGAAGTGAATTAGTTCTGTTTCTCAAGACCAGGTGTGGGCTAATCGGAGCTATGAGGGTCCCCAGTTTGCAGGTTCCGTCTTTGAGGACCAACCAATCTTGGGTCAGTTTTCCACCCCATGCCCCACTTTTGCGTAGGGCTGTGGGAAGCTCTGGACTGGCGTTCCTTCCTTGTGTGAATAGGGTGGCGGCTGAGACCCTTAGGCTGAGGAGAAGCAGAATTGAGCTCACGGGTGGCAAGAGTTACTAAAGGTCTTGGGACCAAGTGGGGAGTGAATTTTCACCCTCCATTCCAAGCAGTGCAAACCAGAGAGGTGAGTGTGTGAATGAGCCAGTGGTTAAGAAGATGACATGCAATTTCTTTGGATGGAGATTTTGTATCTGATCTTTACAGAGAGGGTCTGACTTCGGGTTGGGGCCTTAGTCTGTGTAAAGTCTGATTGAGCCTCACCCTGAGTTGGCTTGGCTCTTGGTGTGGTCAGTGCACATGTCCTGCCATCCCTCCCTCTCCTGACTCATGCCCAGTGCACATGGACGGGTCCACTTCTCTTTCAAATCTTTCTCTGATGCCTCCAGACCATAAGAGAGTCTTCCCTCCTCTGAATTTTTAGTCCATATAGCCTCGATCACATAGTTTGGCTCTATTTGAAACCGAAGTGGTTTGGTTTAATTTCCATTTGGGCAATTCAAAATGCCTTTATAAGTAATAAAATACATTTACTTGAGTGTAATTAACAAACATGTACGCAAAATGAATGGGATGGTTTCATCCTGGCCAATTATAGAAAATGAACCATGGAGTTTAAGGCATGATTTCAAGGAGGATTTGAGTAACTGAGAAAGATGGGTAAACAATAAAAATTAAATGTGAGAAAATAGGATAATCACCAACAAAAGAATTACCTTTATTTTTTTCTTAAAAAATGAATTGAAGCAAATATGCTAAAACCTGTATATACCACTGTTAATCAAGATGACTTTTGAGATCACAGCTCGCTGGTTTAGGCTAGACAAGAACTAATGACTGCCAGAGGGACAGGACACAGGAGATGGCCTGTTGTGAGCAGCCACACGCCTGGCCTTCCCCACTGTGAATTTGCGGTCGTTCTCCTGAGGATAGAGAATCCGAGCGGGAAATCACAACATAAATTCAGGACCACCTCAAGTAGGGCAGGTTCCACCTTTTCCCCTTAGCTTCTGATAATATAAAAACATATTAGTGGAGGGATTTGATCAAAAGAACTGGTTGGATAGTCTGATTCAGTGGATATGCAGTTTAAGGAAGTAAAATGCAGTCCTAATCTCTTTCTTTGACCTCTTTGTTGATGCTGGGGCCAAGATAGGTGCTCTGGAGAGAGGAGACGTTTCCTGGAGGGGACCTGGAGAAGACAAGGAGCCCAGTTTTGGGCATTTTGACTTTTGGGTACACGTGGGCTAAGGTATCAAACCTCTTTGTTTCTCAGTTGTGAGTTCTGCAAAGTTGGTTTAAGCATTTCCTGAGTCATCACACCTCAAATAGCACCTGAAATACAGTTCAATAAATGTTAGGCAAGATGATGATGACGACATGATGATGATGTAAAATGTCAGGGCTTTAACTGGGTAGTCATTCTCCCTGGCCTGTGCAATCAACATCTTTTCTTGTTAATCCTTTCTTTATCAGCGGGCAAAACCAGCAATCTGCAGAATCCACCCGTCAATAAATAGGTCACAAAGGGAAACAGGTCACTTGGTGTTTCAGAGAGATGAAAAGAAGAAATGTTGAAATCAGTGCAATTAAGGAAAGGAAAGTAACCTGATGGAGAATTGAGGAGTAATGAGAAAAGCAAAAACCAAAACCGAAGGAAGGAAAGAAGAAAATAAGCCTAGTAATGAATGGCATTAATTATGTAATGATTTGCATTGCAATTATGGCTAACTTCCCAGCTCTTGCCCTGAGTCAGGACCTGTACCCAGTGAAGTGTAGGCACTATAAATGTCCCCATCTACAGATGAGCAGCCTGCAGCTTGGAAGGTTATGTGAACTTCCAAGTTCATGCATCTAGTAAGAGGTGGAACCAACATTTAAATTCAAGTGACCCTCACTGTCGTGGAAGAAGGGCCTCTCACTGTTGTGGCCTCTCCCATTGCGGAGCACAGGCTCCGGACGTGCAGGCTCAGCGGCCATGGCTCACGGGCCCAGCCGCTCCGCGGCATGTGGGATCTTCCCGGCCCGGGGCACGAACCCGTGTCCCCTGCATCGGCAGGCGGACTCTCAACCACTGCGCCACCAGGGAAGCCCTTACATGTATTCTTGACCCACTGGTGCATTCCTCCTGGCCCACAATACGTTATTTTGCTAATTGCATGATTAGGAAAAAAGCACGTGAAGATGTCTGTCATACAAAAGAGATATTTAGGTATTTCGGGCTTCTACAGTTCCTTTCTCTGTTTCATGGTAGGGTTGAGTAAAACATTAACAGATGACATAGTAGATGCAGACATCCTTCAAGAATTATTGAAGCCAGCCGCGGCTCATCTGCAGAATGAATGTTATAGGAAAAGGTCTTGTGTGAGCATCATCAGTGCTGTCAGTGTCAACTAAAGTTTTTGAAACTTGCCGGAATGTAGGCTTTTGAATTTGAGGACCTGGTTACCTAACAGAAACAACATAGAGCAAAAGCTGTATTGGAATGTGTGCTGAATCCAGGAACTAAAAGCCATATGTCCCCAGGCCAGAGTCTGCTGGGTGTGTGACTGTGAGCTGAGGGGATCTCTGAGCCAAATGGAACCCATTAATGTATGCTTAGATGTGGACCTAAGGTTGTTTCCCAAGCCAGTTCACTGGTGGGAGTCAAAGTTTTTTTATCCTTCTTGTTTTTAATTTAATTTGCTAATTGTCTTTAAGAAAAAAAGGTTGTAGGAACTTTGGATGAAACTGCAAAAATCCAGATTTTACGAGCACGCTGAACGCAACTAAGGAAATATAAACTTGTTCTAAAGTTATATGCTAAATATGCACCTGCTTTGAATTTGTAGCTTTGATAGATATTATTTTTTGGAACAAGTGCAGGGAGCTGTGTTGTACTTGAGGGGCATGATGGAAGGCAATGAGTAAAAGCCATCTTAAGCAATCGCAGGATTTCCCTCTCCCTCTGACAGTCCAGCTGGCATTAGCAGGAGATTTTATGGAAGAAAAAATCTTTCGCAAACGCACCTTTTGGTTGCAAAAAATTGGAAAGTCCACTTGGGTCTGTTTCCTGAGAGAGGAAATGAATGAAATGTGTGTCATTTGTATCATGCATTTGTGATACCATGATTATTCATGTTAGTCCTGTAAAAATACCTTTTTAAATAACTGAATCATAATATTGAGTGGCCCATGTTTAGGTCAATATTTGATTGAAGGTGGTGAATGGAAGCAATGATAGGAAATGGTCTTGTTTGTTTTAGATCAAAAGATAATTTCAGACCAGCAGCCCTCAGAGAGGAATTAGGGTAACATGAGGATGAGAGTGTATTAGAATCACTTATTTACTCCTTTCCTTTATCCCTCTTTCTATTGTCCTCCAGGATGAGCGTGGAAAAGGTTTGCCCACTGTGTAATTGAAAATATTTTCCACTTGATTCTGTCTTGTTTTGAACTACTCTTTCAGGGCTGGTGGCTTATTTTCTTTATTACTTGAGAATATTTATTATCTTCCTGGTTTTTGGAAATACAAAAATATTGTTGTTCACAAAGACTTGTGATAGTTTTTACTGACAAGCTAATTGACTCATAAACAAGAACAGCCTTACATAAAATTAAAAAAAAATTACATATTTAACAAGCAAAGTACGACCTGTAACCATATGAATGAGTCAGTCACTTAAGCTTGTTTACCCAACTTGTTTACCCAGCGTTTGCTTGAGTTTCTCACTATGCAGCCCAGTCAAAAGCAATGAATAAAGCCTGGTTAAGATTGTGGTGTGTGAATGTGTAGTGACTTTGCTGTGAGATTTGGTAGCTTTGAGTAGCGGTTACAAGCACCATGTTCTAGTTACGTATTGCTCTATAACATGTCATTTCCAAAATTAGATATGTAGATCAATAATGACCAATTATTTTGCTCATAAATCTGCAATTTGGACAGAGCTCTGTGGGGTCAGCTGAGGCAGTTCAACAAGGGCTAAAGGATCTACTTAAAGATGGCTTGTTTGTGTGGCTGGCAAGTTGGTGTTGGTTGTTGGCTAGGAGCACAGCTGGGTTGTGCTGTTTCCTGTCTGCATGTTTCTCTCCTTGGGGCTGTTTGAGCTTCCTCATAGCATGGTGGCTAGATTCCAAGACCTACTGTTGAAGAGACAATAGCTGGAAGCTGCCAGTCTCTTAAAGGTTGAACCAGAAGGACGTAGACCCTTCCTCTTGAGGTGAGGGGAGTCAAAGAATGTGCAGCCATTTTTAATTTATCACAGACCAAATTGGACTACTTATCTCTGCCTCTGTAAGCTATTCACATTCATATCTTTTGGCACTTCTCAAGGTGCTTCTTTACCTGTATCGTCCTTCCCTCCTTTTTACTTCATGCATTTTCAATGGTGGCAAAAATTGGTTCTTGGAATGGGAAAAACATTAGATATTATAATGGGAATATCTGTACCACAGAACATAAACAGCTGCACAACATACCTGTGCTATTAAAATGTCAGGGGGGTGAGGGAGGCAATTAGAGAAAAAACAAAAGTCTGAAAAGGGCTCCTTAGGTGGCTGATTATGTAGAAAACTTTGAGAGACACAGCTTTACTTTCAGCCCAGATCTGTTGTCCTTTCTTCCATAAAGCCTATCCTAACCCAATTCCAGCAAACTTAATTGTTATATACTTACAGACATTTCATTTGTATGTCCGCAGTGTATTTAAAATTTTTTTTTTATTTTGTTATTTTTAAATTTATTTTCTTTCTTCTTTCTTGTGAATCAGTTATACATATGTTCCCATATCTCTTCCCTCTTGCGTCTCCCTCCCTCCCACCCTCCCCATCCCACCCCTCCAGGAGGTCACAAAGCACCGAGCTGATCTCCCTGTGCTATGTGGCTGCTTCCCACCAGCTATCTACCTTACGTTTGTTAGTGTATATATGTCCATGCCTCTCTCTCGCTTTGTCACAGCTTACCCTTCCCCCTCCCCATATCCTCAAGTCCATTCTCTAGTAGGTCTGTGTCTTTATTCCTGTCTTATCCCTAGGTTCTTCATGACATTTTTTCCCCTAAAATTCCATATATATGTGTTAGCATATGGTATTTGTCTTTCTCTTTCTGACTTACTTCACTCTGTATGACAGACTCTAGGTCTATCCACCTCATTACAAATAGCTCAATTTTGTTTCTTTTTATGGCTGGGTAATATTCCGTTGTATACATGTGCCACATCTTCTTTATCCATTCATCTGATGATGGACACTTAGGTTGTTTCCATCTCCGGGCTATTGTAAATAGAGCTGTAATGAACATTTTGGTACATGATTCTTTTGAATTATGGTTTTCTCAGGGTATAAGCCCAGTAGTGGGATTGCTGGGTCATATGGTAGTTCTATTTGTAGTTTTTTAAGGAACCTCCATACTGTTCTCCAAAGTGGCTGTATCAGTTTACATTCCCACCAACAGTGCAAGAGGGTTCACTTTTCTCCACACCCTCTCCAGCATTTATTGTTTCAAGATTTTTTGATGATGGCCATTCAGACTGGTGTGAGATGATACCTCATTGTAGTTTTGATTTGCATTCCCATAATGATTAATGATGCTGAGCATTCTTTCATGTGTTTGTTGGCAGTCTGTATATCTCCTTTGGAGAAATGTCTATTTAGGTCTTCTGCCCATTTTTGGATTGGGTTGTTTGTTATTGAGCTGCATGAGCTAAGTATAAATTTTGGAGATTAATCCTTTGTCAGTTGCTTCATTTGCAAATATTTTCTCCTATTCTGAGGGTTGTCTTTTGGTCTTGTTTATGGTTTCCTTTGCTGTGCAAAAGCTTTGAAGTTTCATTAGGTCCCATTTGTTTATTTTTATTTCCATTTCTCTAGGAAGTGGGTCAAAAAGGATCTTGCTGTGATTTATGTCATAGAGTGTTCTGCCTATGTTTTCCTCTAAGAGTTTGATAGTTTCTGGCCTTACATTTAGCTCTTTAATGCATTTTCAGCTTATTTTTGTGTATGGTGTTAGGGAGTGATCTAATCTCATACTTTTACATGTACCTGCCCAGTTTCCCCAGCACCATTTATTGAAGAGGCTGTCCTTTCTCCACTGTACATTCCTGCCTCCTTTATCAAACATAAGGTGACCATATGTGCGTGGGTTTATCTCTGGGCCTTCTATCCTGTTCCATTTATCTATCTTTCTCTTTTTGTGCCAGTATCATACTGTCTTGATTACTGTGGCTTTGTAGTATAGTCTGAAGTCAGGGAGCCTGATTCCTCCAGCTCCATTTTTATTTCTTAAGATTGCTTTGGCTATTCGGAGTCTTTTGTGTGTCCATACAAATTGTGAAGTTTTTGTCTTAGTTCTGTGAAAAATGCCATTGGTAGTTTGATAGGGATTGCATTGAATCTGTAGATTGCTTTGGGTAGTAGAGTCATTTTCACAATGTTGATTCTTCCAATCCAAGAACATGGTATATCTCTCCATCTATTTGTATCATCTTTAATTTCTTTCATCAGTGTCTTATAATTTTCTGCATACAGGTCTTTTGTCTCCTTAGGTAGGTTTATTCCTAGATATTTTATTCTTTTCGTTGCAATGGTAAATGGGAGTGTTTTCTTGATTTCACTTTCAGATTTTTCATCCTTGGTATATAGGAACGCCAGAGATTTCTGTGCATTAATTTTGTATCCTGCTACTTTACCAAATTCATTGATTAGCTCTAGTAGTTTTCTGATAGCATCTTTAGGATTCTCTATGTATAGCATCATGTCATCTGCAAACAGTGACAGCTTTACTTTTTCTTTTCCGATTTGGATTCCTTTTATTTCCTTTTCTTCTCTGATTGCTGTGGCTAAAACGTCCAAATCTATGTTGAAGAAGAGTGGTGAGAGTGGGCAACCTTGTCTTGTCTTCCTGATCTTAGTGGAAATGCTTTCAGTTTCTCACCATTGAGGACGATGTTGGCTGCGCGTTTGTCATATATGGCCTTTATTATGTTGAGGAAAGTGCCTCTATGCCTACTTTCTGGAGGATTTTTATCATAAATGGGTGTTGAATTTTGTCAAAAGCTTTCTCTGCATCTATTGAGATGATCATATGGTTTTTCTCCTTCAGTTTGTTGATATGGTGTATCACGTTGATTGATATGCATATATTGAAGAATCCTTGCATTCCTGGAATAAACCCCACTTCATCATGGTGTATGATCCGTTTAATGTGCTGTTGGATTCTGTTTGCGAGTATTTTGTTGAGGATTTTTGCATCTATGTTCATCAGTGATATTGGCCTGTAGTTTTCTTTCTTTTTGACATCCTTGCCTGGTTTTGGTATCAGGGTGATGGTGGCCTCGTAGAATGAGTTTGGGAGTATTCCTCCCTCTGCTATATTTTGGAAGAGTTTGAGAAGGATAGGTGTTAGCTCTTCTGTAAATGTTTGATAGAATTCGCCTGTGAAGCCGTCTGGTCCTGGGCTTTGTTTGTTGGAAGATTTTTAATCACAGTTTCAATTTCGGTGCTTGTGATTGGTCTGTTCACATTTTCTATTTCTTCCTGATTCAGTCTTGGCAGGTTGTGCATTTCTAAGAAGTTGTCCATTTCTTCCAGGTTGTCCATCTTATTGGCATAGAGTTGCTTGTAGTAATCTCTCATGATCCTTTGTATTTCTGCAGTGTCAGTTGTTTCTTCCCCTTTTTCATTTCTAATTCTACTGATTTGAGTCTTCTCCCTTTTTTTCTTGATGAGTCTGGCTAATGGTTTATCAATTTTGTTTATCTCTTCAAAGAACTAGCTTTTAGTTTTATTGATCTTTGCTGTTGTTTCCTTCATTTCTTTTTCATTTATTTCTGATCTGGTTTTTATGATTTCTTTCCTTCTGCTAACTTTGGGGGTTTTTTGTTCTTCTTTCTCTAATTGCTTGAGGTGCAAGGTTAGGTTGTTTATTCGACATGTTTCCTGTTTCGTAAGGTAGGATTGTATTGCTATAAACTTCCCTCTTAGAACTGCTTTTGCTGCATCCCATAGATTTTGGGTCGTCGTGTCTCCTTTGTCATTTGTTTCTAGGTATTTTTTGATTTCCTCTTTGATTTCTTCAGTGATCACTTCGTTATTAAGTAGTGTATTGTTTAGCCTCCATGTGTTCGTAATTTTTACAGATCTTTTCCTGCAATTGATATCTAGTCTCATAGCGTTGTTGTTGGAAAAGATACTTGATACAGTTTCAATTTTCTGAAAGTTACCATGGCTTGATTTGTGACCCAAGATATGATCTATCCTGGAGAATGTTCCATGAGCACTTGAGAAAAATGTGTATTCTGTTGTTTTTGGATGGAGTGTCCTATAAATATCAATTGAGTCCATCTTGTTTAATGTATCATTTGAAGCTTGTGTTTCCTTATTTATTTTCATTTTGGATGATCTGTCCATTGGTGAACGTGGGGTGTTAAAGTCCCCTACTATGAATGTGTTACTGTCGATTTCCCCTTTTATGGCTGTTAGTATTTGCTGTATGTATTGAGGTGCTCCTATGTTGGGTGCATAAATATTTAAAATTGTTATATCTTCTTCTTGGATCGATCCCTTGATCATTATGTAGTGTCCTTCTTTGTCTCTTCTAATAGTCTTTATTTTAAAGTCTCTTTTGTCTGATATGAGAATTGCTACTCCAGCTTTCTTTTGGTTTCCATTTGCATGAAATATCTTTTTCCATCCCCTCACTTTCAATCTGTATGTGTCTCTAGGTCTGAAGTGGGTCTCTTGTAGACAGCAAATATATGGGTCTTGTTTTTGTATCCATTCATCCAATCTGTTTCTTTTGGTGGGAGCATTTAGTCCATTTACATTTAAGGTAATTATCGATATGTATGTTCCTATTCCCATTTTCTTAATTGTTTTGTGTTCGTTATTGTAGGTCTTTTCCTTCTCTTGTGTTTCTTGCTTAGAGAAGGTCCTTTAGCAGTTTTTGTAAAGGTGGTTTGGTGGTGCTGAACTCTCTCAGCTTTTGCTTGTCTGTAAAGGTTTAAATTTCTCCATCAAATCTGAATGAGATCCTTGCTGGGTAGAGTAATCTTGGTTGCAGGTTCTTCTCCTTCATCACTTTAAATATGTCCTGCTAGTCCCTTTGGGCTTGCAGAGTTTCTTCTGAAATATCAGCTGTTAACCTTATGGCGATTCCCTTGTGTGTTATTTGTTGTTTTTCCCTTGCTGCTTTTAATGTGTTTTCTTTGTATTTAATTTTTGACAGTGTGATTAATATGTGTCTTGGCGTATTTCTCCTTGGAGTTATCCTGTGTGGGACTCTCTGTGCTTCCTGGACTTGATTAACTATTTCCTTTCCCATATTAGGAAACTTTTCAACTATAATCCCTTCAAATATTTTCTCAGTCCCTTTCTTTTTCTCTTGTTCTTCTGGAACCCCTATAATTCGAATGTTGCTGCAATTAATGTTGTCCCAGAGGTCTCTGAGACTGTCGTCAGTTCTTTTCATTCTTTTTTCTTTATTCTGCTCTGCAGTAGTTATTTCCACTATTTTATCTTCCAGGTCAATTATCTGTTCTTCTGCCTCAGTTATTCTGCTATTGATCCCGTCTAGAGTATTTTTCATTTCATTTATTGTGTTGTTCATCATTGTTTGTTTCATCTTTAGTTCTTCTAGGTCCTTGTTAGATGTTTCTTGCATTTTGTCTATTCTATTTCCAAGATTTTGGATCATCTTTACTATCATTATTCTGAATTCTTTTTCAGGTAGACTGCCTATTTCCTGTTCATTTGTTAGGTCTGGTGGGTTTTTATCTTGCTCCTTCTTCTGCGGTGTGTTTTTCTGTCTTCCCAGTTTGCTTAATCTACTGTGTTTGGGGCCTCCTTTTTGCAGGCTTCAGGTTCGTGATTCCTGTTGTTTTTGGTGTCTGTCCCAGTGGCTAAGGTTGGTTCAGTGGGTTGTGTAGGCTTCCTGGTGGAGGGGACTAGTGCCTGTGTTCTGGTGGATGAGGCTGGATCTTGTCTTTCTGGTGGGCAGGTCCACGTCTGGTGGTGTGTTTTGGGGCGTCTGTGGACTTACTATGATTTTAGACAGCCTCTCTGCTAATGGGTGGGGTTGTGTTCCTGTCTTGCTAGTTGTTTGGCATACGATGTCCAGCACTGTAGCTTGCTGGTCGTTGAGTGAAGCTGGGTGCTGGTGTTGAGATGGAATTCTCTGGGAGTTTTTCGCCATTTGATATTATGTGGAGCTGGGAGGTCTCTTGTGGACCAGCATCCTGAAGTTGGCTCTCCTACCTCAGAGGCACAGCACTGACTCCTGACTGTTGCACCAAGAGCCTTTCATCCACACGGCTCAGAATAAAAGGGAGAGAAAGTAGAAAGAAAGAATTAGTAGAAGTAGAAGAGAGAAAGAAAGAAAGGGAGGAGCGAGGGAGGGAGGGAGGAAGGAAGGAGGGAAGGAGGGAAAAAAAGAAAGGAGATAAAGTAAAATAAAATAAGATTATAATAAAGTTATTAAAATAAAAAAATAATTATTAAGAGATAACAAAAGAAAAAATTAAAAAAACAAAAATAAAACGGACAGATAGACCCTTAGGACAAATGGTGGAAGCAAAGCTATACAGACAAAATCTCACACAGAAGCATACACATATACACTCACAAAAAGAGGAAAAGGGGAAAAAATCATAAATCTTGCTCTCAAAGTCCACCTCCTTAATTTGGGATGATTCGTTGTCTATTCATGTATTCCACAGATGCAGGTACATCAAGTTGATTGTGGAGCTTTAATCCGCTGCTTCTGAGGCTGCTGGGAGGGATTTCCCTTTCTCTTCTTAGTTCGCACAGCTCCTGGGGGCTCAGCTTTGGATTTGGCCACGCCTCTGTGTGTAGGTCGCCTGAGGGCGTCTGTTCTTCGCTCAGACAGGACTGGGTTAAAGGAGCCACTAATTTGGGAGCTCTGACTCACTCAGGCCGGGGTGGGTGGGGGGGTGGGGGGGTGGGGGGGTGAGGGAGGGGCGCGGAGTGCGGGGCTGGCCTGCGGAGGCAGAGGCCGGCGTGACGTTGCACCAGCCTGAGGCGCGCCGTGAATTCTCCCTGGGAAGTTGTCCCTGGATCCCAGGACCCTGGCAGTGGCGGGCTGCACAGGCTCCCCGGAAAAGGGGCGTGGATAGTGACCTATGCTCGCACACAGGCTTCTTGGTGGCGGCAGCAGCAGCTTTAGCATCTCATGACTGTCTCTGGGGTCCGCGCTGTTAGCCGTGGCTTGCGCCCGTCTTTGGAGCTCCTTTAAGCAGCGTTCTTAATCCCCCCCCCCCCGTGCACCAGGAAACAAAGAGGGAAGAAAAATTCAGTTGCCTCTTCAGCAGGTCCAGACTTTTCCCGGACTCCCTCCCGGCTAGCCGGCTAGCCGTGGCGCACTAACCCCCTGCAGGTTGTGTTCACGCCTCCAACCCCAGTCCTCTCCCTGCGCTCCGACCGAAGCCCGAGCCTCAGCTCCCAGCCCCGCCCGCCCCGGTGGGTGAGCAGACAAGCCTCTCGGCCTGGTGAGTGCCGGTCGGCACTGATCCTCCGTGCGGGAATCTCCCCGCTTTGCCCTCCGCACCCCTGTGGCTATGCTCTCTTCCGTGGCTGTGAAGCTTCCCCCCTCCGCCACCCGCAGTCTCCGCCCACGAAGGGGCTTCCTAGTGTGTGGAAACCTTTCCTCCTTCACAGCTCCCTCCCACTGGTGCAGGTCCAGTCCTTTTCCTTTTGTCTCTGTTTATTCTTTTTACTTTTGCCCTACCCAGGTACGTGGGGGGTTTCTTGCCTTTTGGGAGGTCTGAGGTCTTCTGCCAGTGTTCAGTAGGTGTTCTGTAGGAGCTGTTCCACGTGTAGATGTATTTCTTTTGTATCTGTGGGGAGGAAGGTGATCTCCGCGTCTTACTCTTCCGCCATCTTCCCGGAAGTCCTTCTGCCGTGTATTTAAGCTGGTTGAATTTCAGCTTTTTCTCCCTTATCTGACTATGAACTTCATAATATTATCAAGTACCAATAGAATGCCTGTAATCAATAGTTTGTGAATTGAATAAAAGTGAATTAAAGGGAAATTAGGTTTTATAATAGTTTGGGTTCTTCCAGAAATAGACCCTGAGATTTAAGTGCAAGTAGCCTTTTGGGAAGTTCAGGAAACATTGGTCGGGAGCAGGGAGGTGGGGCAGGAGAGGAGGCAGTGAGCTGTGTCATCAAACTTAATCCTGCGGGAAGTTCTCAGAAATGTGAAAAACCAAGCGTAAAGCCAAACCGAAACAAAAAAGTGCCCCCAACTCAGAGTTAAACCACTTGTAAGGATGGGGAGCTGGGGTACTTATACTCTGACTCTATGTCATTCACTGACTGAGGACTCCCAACGATGTTCATCCACTGCACTTGCTTCTTTGGCTTTGGGAAAGGCCCCTGGCAGAGAGAAGCAGGTACTGATGGTGAAGTTACAGGGCAGCCAGACATGGGAAGGCCTTAGGGCTAAAGGCAGGGCACCAGGAGTGTCAGCTGTAGGCTTTCTTAGCACTTTGTGACTCAAATAATAGGAAGAAAGGTGACGAATGGTTTTTGTTTGGAATGGGGGAACTCTTACTTCCTCAGTGTCAGTCTCCCTCATTGAAGTTCAGCTCCATGAATACAGGAAGCATGCTTGTGTTATTCAACACTGTATACCCAGCAGAGTCTCTGATTCAACACATGAGAGTATTAATGAATAAGAGTCAAAATAAACCAGCACAAGTTTGAGATGTGTTATTGTGTTCCAGTTCCAGCAATGTCAGAGCAGGTAGGGCACAAGGTGGTAATGAAAGCTGACACGTATCAGGTGCAGTTGGCCTTCAAGAACGCTTAGAAAACAGACTAACCACAGGGTAGAATTGCTTCTTCAGGGGGCCAGGGCTGCTTGTTGAACCACTGGCATTTTCATGACTGTGCAGTTTAGACTCAGATTCAGATCCACTGAACTTAGACGAGCCCAGGGCAAGTCCTGCCCACTTTCTGTGTCTGGTCCTGAGGCATTTAGCATTACCTTGGGTTCAGGTGCAGTGAAAACAAGTACTACTGACTGGCAGTGGCCAGTGATATATCTGTGCCCAGATAAGCTTGAAGCCATGAAGAGTCCACATGGTGAGTGCCTTCTCTTTCTGTTATGGGCTGAATTGTGCCTGCTTCTCCCTCAAAAAAGGCATGTGGAAGTCCTAATCCCTGTTGCTTCAGAATGTGACCTTATTTAGAAATAGGGTCTTTGCAGAGGTCATCAAGTTAAACCGAGGTCATTAGGATGGGACCTAATCCACTATGGTATCCTTACAAAAAAGGGAAATTTGGACTCAGAGACAGACGTACACAGAGGGAACGTGATGTGAAGACACACAGAGAAGGCAGCCATGTGCCTGCAGTGATGCATCTACTAGCCAAGGAATGCCAGGGCTCACCAGCAGACTCCAGAAGCTAGAAGAGGGAGGGAAGGATTCTCCCCTCAAGCCCCCAAAGAGACCATGGCCCTGTTGACACCTAGATTTGGGGCTTCTTGACTCCAGAACTGTTAGACAATACATTTCTGTTGTTTCAAGTCACCCAGTTTTTGGTACCTTGTTATGGCAGCCCTAGGGAAGTAGTACACTTTCTTTTCTTTTTTCCTTTCTTTTTATTTTATTTTTTTGATGAAGACTTTTCTAAATAATTTTCCTCTCCCTCCCTCTCTTCCTCCTACTCTTGCCTTGTTTTCTTACATATGCTGCGTTGATAACATAGTTGACATTTGCTTGTGGGTTCCCTGGAGTAAGAAAGGAAATTCCATTCTTGAACCATTTGGAGGAAAGCAGAAAACCCCTCTTCAGATGTTTGGACCTTTTGGCTGTTACTCAAGAGGGAGTCATTTTCCTCATTGAAATGGTTTGCCATCTCTGCCAGGACTGGGTGGAGATGAGCCTTTTCTGCTATTGTAGTTTGGTGAGACTGGCCTGAGAGATGGCCTACATCTCCTACATGTTGGATCTTGAGGGGCTGCAGGCATTTCCTTCCTTTCCAAGGAAATTTGTGTGATTTCTGTGAACCAAGTATGGCCATTAGTAACGGTACCTTTGGCTGAGAGTTGTCAGCACCCTACACGTGAGGCTGGATTGTTGTCTGGTTGTGGACTTGGACCAGAGATCATTACCAAGGTGATTTTCAGAACCCAACAGTCTAGTTGATGGTAGTGAGCTGTGGTGTGGAGTCAAGAAATGGAAGGAAGTGAAAGAAGATGAGAACAGGGTGATTTGGGCGTGTGTGTAGTTTGAAATTCCAATTATGTTGTTTTTCTTTACTCACTTAATCATTCATTTATTCATTAAATATTTATTTCGTGACTGCTCTGTGTCAGGTGCTTTGTGAGGGATGAGGGTTACAAAGAAAAGACAACCTTGTAAACAGTACATTCAGGTGTTATAGGTGTTATGCAGATACTCACTATTGTACAGGTATGGTTCAGGCATAAAGCAGACAGAGAGGTTAATTCTACCTGGGCTGGGAGGTGAGGAGTTTCAGAAAAGCCTTTATAGATGTGATCATAATTGAGAGGACAGTCAACAGAATATTAAAGTTGCTGTCTCCCTTAATGTGGATTAATTTTTGCTCTTTTTAAAAGACTCTCCTAAAGGTATCATGTAGAGCAAATGAATTCTCAGTCCTCTGTAGATGACTGCAGTGTAGCGCTCTCCACTGACCCCTGATCAAAGCAAACTCTGGTCTTGCCAGAGCTCTGTCATGTCACCTTCCTGACCATTTGAAGCCTGGGCACAAAATTATTTTAAGTTTCCTTCCAGCCTGCCAAGATAATGTTCAATCCTGCATCAACCAAAGCATTGTCCTCTAGAGGAATTTTGTCTAGCAAAAATGAAGCGAAAATAAAACCAAATGTGTGTAGACGTAAATGTCTGTGTGTTCAGAACATTTATCTGCCAGGTCCTGAGGAGCAGGGTATTTACTGACACTATAAAGCCAAGCATTTCAAATGGGAACATTTAGGTGCCCCTGGGGCCACACTCAGGGCCCGAATGAAGTCCCTTGGGAGAATGTGAGAAACAGTCTTCAGAATCTTACCTAATCTTCACTTCTCTGGGCTTTGTTTTCTTCATCAGTGAAATGAGGTAGTTGGTCTAGTTCATCTGGAAGGTGTAGTCTGTATTGCTGGCTAGTTCCTCCCACAGAGTTTCATGGCTTATGTTTCTACGTTTATTTATGAGGGAGGATAGGACCAATATATCTCTAAGAAGAAGTATCTGAGAAGGGAGATAGGAAACTGACCACAATCAGATAGTAGTCAGCATTGGTGAAACCGTAAATATCTGAGATGGAAAGAAACAGGGTCTGGAGGAAAGGACCTTTGGAAATGATAGATGATGCTAATAGGCACTTCACAACATTTTATGTGTATCTCCCAAACACAAAGCATTCTTCAGTGCACTTAGTTTTTAACTGATTAAAAATATGAATTGACTTATGCCTTTGCCTAGGATGCATCACTTTCATCCTATCAGCAAGAAAAAGTCAGATAGTTTATAAAATCATAGCTTCTCTTGAATCCATCAAAGTCATAGTACATCCAACCAGCCTGCAACATACAGAGGTTAAGGCCTCCAAAAAGCGACTACGTATGAGTTATGGCTCACATGTGGAAGAGGATGGGAGGAAGATGGCCTGTGATACAAGAAGGAAAGAAAAATTCAGCTAAAATTATTAACAATTTGCTAAAAGTCAATTATGGGCTAGCACAAGAGTATAGAACCCACGGTGGCTGTATACCCATGGGGGAGTCACACTGTCTTGCGGGCTTCTCTAAACTGACCGCCACTGGGGCTCAGGAGAGGGATTGAGAGGCAGGCTGTAGGCCAGAGCAAGCCTCCCTTGACGTGCGGCTATCAGGCACAAAGCCTCACCTCAGTCTTCTCCCTAAGAAGCATAAGATTTCACAGCTAAGGTAGGGTGGCAGATCCTACCTTAGGTGAAGGTATAGGTGAAGGAGTCAAGAAATGGTGGTTGAAGGTGAAGACCCATTGTGCATAGGTGAAGACCCATTGTAAATTGTGGAGAAGAAAAGAAAAAGTCCTCTACATCTAGGGGAAAGGTGAGAAACCAGCCTGGATCCAGAACAGTAGAGGTCCCTTGTAGCAAAGTCAAGACCATTGAGAGCATAATTTCCAAGACTAAAGGAACAGGACATGCCCTAGAAAGCACCTAGTATCAAGAAATTTCAGTCAACCTTTAGGGGCAGGGAAGAAGTGTCAAGAGAGACTGTCTCACTCAGGTGTACAGAGGAGTCTGAAAGCTGAGGGTGGAGCACGAGTATTGAGACATTCTTCCCAGCAAACTAGACCCTACCCTGAAGACAAAGAAACGCTGGTGGAATTGAAGTCTGTACTACAGCAATAAAGCCCAAACCCAGATGATTTCCAGGCTAGACTGACTTGACACACTGCACTAATGCTCACTAAGCTGTAGAAGGAATGTGGTCCATTTCCGGTATAAATGCATTTACTACACTACTGAAATGATGTCTAGAATTCAGTAAAAAATATAAGATGTACAAAAAATCAAGAGAAAAAATAGTTTGTCTTCTCCATTGTGAGGAGACAAAGCTCTTAGTAAAACCAGACTCAGTGGCGACCTGAGTATGGAGTTTAAAATAACTGTCATTAGTATATCAAAGGCTCTAGAGAAAAAAGTGGAGGGCATACATGAACATATGGGGAATTTCAGCAAAGAGAAACTGTAAGAAAGAATCAAATGAAACTGCTAGGGAAAACAAGAACAAAAACAGCAACAACAGAGTAACAGAGATGAAGACAGACTTTAATGAACTCATCGGTAGACTCGACACAACCAAAGGACAAATAAGTGAACTTGAAGATAGGCCACTGTGTTGATTGTATTGATTTTCTGTGTCATATTTCATTGATTTCTCCTTTGTCTTTATTATTTGGTTTCTTTTACTTTTGGGTTTCATTTATTCTTTGCTTTTTTTTCTTAAGTTTGAAGCTGAGTTTGTTGAATAGAGAACTTTCTTCTACAGTTCTAATCTATTTCTAATACTTCTAATACTGGCATTTATGCTATAAAATTTCCCTTAAGTACCATTTTAGCGGCATCCTAGAATTTTTGATGTATTATGTTTTCATTTTCATTCAGTTCAGACTAATTCCTGTTTTACCTCTTGATTTATTCTTTCATCCATGGGTTATTTAGAAGTGTGCTATTTAGTTTACATATATTTGGAAAATTTACAGGTATTTTTCTGTTATTACTTTGTATAGCTTGAATCCTAAATTTACTTTTTTTGTGGCTCAGCATTTTGTCTGTCTTGGTAAATGTTTTATGTACACTTGAATTCTGTTTTTTGGTAAAGTGGTTTATAATTATCAATCATGTTAGGTTGGTTGATGGTGCTATTCAAATCTTCTATATCCTTACAGCTTTTCTGTCTACTCATTCTATCAATTTTGGAGAGAGCAGTATTGAAATTGCCAACCGTATTTGTGTTTTTTGTCTACTTATCCTTGTGGTCTATCATATTTATTTGCTTCTTCATATTTAGAGTGAATTTCTTATAGGCAGCCTAGAGTTGGGTTTTGTTTTTGATTTAATCTCACTATATATTTCTTTTATTTGAGATATTTAGGCCATTTACATTTTATACAATTGTTGACACGTTTAATTTTAAATCTTTTATCTTATTTGTTTTCTTTTTGTCTTATCTTTTTTTTGGTTAACTTTTCCCTCTATTTCTGCCTTCCATTTATGATTCCATTTTATCTTCTTTATACTTATATATAACTCTTTGGTTTGTTATTTTAGTCATTGCTTTATGGTTTATAGTATACACCTTTAATTTATTACAACCTACCTTCAAATGATATTAAACCACGTCATATATAGTTAGATCCTTACAATAGTACACTTCCATTTTTACCTTATCTGACCATTGTGCTAGTGTGGCAATGCATCTTACTTTTATATCTGCTAAAATCCCGTACCACATTGTTATTATTTTTAGTAATTTTGAATAGTCAAAATTATCTGATAATTATTATAAATTATAGATAATTATTCATTATCTTTGAATGAATTTTAAATTATAAGAAAGAAACTTATTAGTCCATGTAGTTACTCTCTTCTCTGCTCTTCATTCCCTTTTATAGATCTATATTTTCATCTTTTCTTTTGCCCAACTGACTTTCTTTAACGTTTCTTCTAGAATAAAGGTCCACTGGCAATGAATTGTTTCAATTTTATTTTACCTTCATTCTATACCCAGAATTCTTGATTTGCTGTGGTGTAATTTTCTTCTATTTCTTCTGCTTGGGGCTTATTGAGATTCTTGTATTTGTGGGTTTATAATTTCCTCAAATTTAGAAAATTTCTAGCTGTTTCCTCAGTTTTTTTCTTGTTTTTCCTTACTTCTCCTCTGGGGCTCCAGTTATACATATATCAGGATATTTGAAGTTGTCCCTTAGCTCCTTGATGCATTTTTTTTCTTCTTTTCTCTCTGTTGCATTTTGAATAGTTTCTATTGTTATGTCTCCAAGTTCACCAATGTTTTTTTTCTATAATGAAATCTGTTAGTAGCACCCAGTGTGCTTTTCCCCTTTATCATTATAGTTTTTATCTTTAGAAGTTAAATTTGGATCTTTTTATGTTTTCAATACCTCTGCTTACCTTTTGGAATATATGAAATACAGTCTTAATGTCTTTACCTGGTCATTATAACATCTGTGTCATTTTGGCTGGTTTTTATTAATTGATTTGTCTCTATTATGGGTTCTATTTTCCTGCCTTTTTGCATGCCTGGTGAGTTTTGATTGGATGTTAGACATTTTGAATTTTACCTTGTTGGTTGCTGGATATTTTTGTAATCCTATAAATATTTTCCAACAATTTTTGTGGAATTCAGGTAAATTACTCTGAAGTACTTTGATTATTTTGGATCATCTTTTAAAGATTTGCAGGTGGAATCAGAGTGGCATTTAGTCTAGTGCTAATTATTTCCTGCTACTGTGACTAGACAGTGAGTACTCTACCCAGTGCCCTATGACTCATGAGTTTTTCCATTCATTGGTGGAAACAGACAATATTGCTGGTTCGCTGTGAGCACCAGCACGTTCATCTCTAGTTCTTTCCAGTGGTTCTTTTCCTTTGGTTGGTTTCCTTTCATGTATGCTCTGATTAGTACACAACTATTTCCAAAGTTCTCTTTGTGTGCAGATATCCCCTTTTATTTGTCTCCCTGGGCTTTCGTCTCTGTCACCTTTAGCTCAGGGACTCTGCAGGGCCCTTCTCCTCCCTTCATGGCAGCCTGCAGACTCCCTCAAGGTAGTAAGCCGGACAGTTATAACTTATCTCATTTGTGTCACATCTTTCAGAGATCACTGTCCTTCATTGCCTGATATCCAGTGTCTCACAAACTGTTGCTTCATATTTTTTTTCTAGTTTATTTGGTTGTTTTAGGTGGCAGGATCTACTTGGTTCCTGTTACTCCATCTGGATTGAAACCGAAGTAAAAAATATTGATCTTTAGCAGTTTAATTGAATTCAGTGCAATAAGACACTCATACACCAGGAGCATGTGAGAATAACTTAGAGAAGAACAGATTTCTAAATGCTTATTCCTATCCCATACTTAATTATGTGGAATGACCAGACAATTGGCCCATTTTATTAATACTTCTGTCTATCATTCACTCACACTCCGTTAGTTGAATATTCATAATTTAAATATAGGTATGAGTTAATTCAGCTGTACTTGAATTTTTTTCATGAGTGGGTGGAATTTTTGTTCTATGCTCTTAGCATTTGTTGTTTTCCATCAGGGGTTGCAAATTCAGATGCCTGTAAGGGTCAAGCAAGTATAGGAGTGAAGTTGGTAAGGCATAAATAGTCACTGGTCTTTATTTATTTTTTATTTTTGGCTGCATTGGGTCTTCGTTGCTGCACATGGGGTATCCCTAGTACTCTTCATTACAGTGTGCAGGCTTCTCATCGTGGTGGCTTCTCTTGTTGTGGAGCATGGGCTCTAGGCATGCAGGCAGCACGCAGGCTCGGTAGTTGCGGTGCATGGTCTCAGTAGTTGCAGTGCACAGGCTCTAGGGCTCAAGGGCTTCAGTAGTTGTGGCTCGTGGGCTCTAGAGCGCAGGCTCAGTAGTTGTGGTGCACGGGCTTAGTTGCTCTGCGGCATGTGGGATCTTCCCAGACCAGGGATTGAACCCGTGTCCCCTGCATTGGCAGGCGGATTCTTAACCATTGAGCCACCAGGGTAGTCCCACTGGTCTTTAGTATAGAAGGGAAATCTGGCACTGGCGGAAGGAGGGACCATGGTGAATTGCAGAGGAAAATGCCTGAGTAAATAAGGGCGTTTGCAGCAACAGCTGGAGCTCATTGTTGCCCTGAGGGAATGCAAGTTGCTTTTGTAGATATTCTGATCTTTCAAGAGAAGTAGAAATGCAAATTTTAATCATATGTATCTCAGTTTTTGAATACTACTTCAAATTTTGATCATAAAGCAGTCTGTGAATCAAATAAAACTTATTTACAGGCTAAGTATGCCTTCAGGCTGTGAGCTTGCAACCTGTGTTCAACAATAAATTGTTTAACTGTTAACATATACAAAAATAGTTTAGAAAATTACAGAAACCTCTGAAGCTAGGGATGCAGCACATAGGTATATTTTTGTGTGTGTATGTGCATATGTATGTATTTCAGATCAGTAACAAAAAGTAAATAAGTAGATACACACACACAAACACACATACACACACTCCCCTGAGTGAGTCTTTCACAAGCCTTGGGGGCTTTTTGCATACTCTGTGGGCATGGAGTTATTTTTATGCTTCTCCCACATAATCTCTTGAGAGAATCTGTGATGTTCAAAAGAAATCTTCCATAATTAAAACTGCATGAATAAGTATGGGTGTGTGAACATGAGTATTTTAAGTTAGTTTAATAATAGCTATCAGTTTAATAGATATAGACAGTCTTAAATTTATGAATATCTGGATGTAGGCCTTTAAGCTGTAACTTTTTTGAATATGGCAGTTACTAGGATAATTTGCAGCAAGAAGCTTCATGCCAAATTGGTGTATGTCTTTCTTTTCTTGAAATACCGGATCAACACAAATTGCATTAAAAATTTAATTCTTGAAATAAAAGAGTGCAATTTTGTATATGCCTACTAGATTTGGAGAGATTATCCAACCCTGCTTTACTTTTTTTTTTTGTTTTTGTTTTTGTTTTTTTTGCGGTACGCGGGCCTCCCACCGCCGCGGCCCCCCCCGCCGCGGAGCACAGGCTCCGGACGCGCAGGCCCAGCGGCCATGGCCCACGGGCCCAGCCGCTCCGCGGCACGCGGGATCCTCCCGGACCGGGCCACGATCCCGCGCCCCCCGCATCGGCAGGCGGACTCCCAACCACTGCGCCACCAGGGAAGCCCCCTGCTTTACTTTTAAAAAGGACAAAAACTAATAAACAAAACCTTTGCACTAAAATGTGTTTAAATGAAAGTTGAATTTAAGTAAAATTTTCTTTTATTCACTCATGTAATTATTCCTAATCATCTAACAAATCATATGCTGTTTATTTAACAAAATATTTTTCTCATTTTTATGGGATTTTTTGGGTAAAGGTGCTAGAATAAATATTTAAAAGCAGAACTCTGAGAATATACATTAAATAGAAGCAAAAGATTATTAGATCTAATTTATGAAAGGACACAAAAGTCATCACACCTGTTTCTTTATTCATATGTGGGGCCTGAATACACTTGTTATTTTAAAAGACAAGTGGTATACAATGTAAGGAAACCACAACTGAGTTCCACTAATTCTTACAGAACCCTAAAGTAATAAAATGATTATGTGTAGAAAGTCAGAGCCCTACTGATTTTTGTACACTTGTACAAATTAACATTTGTTTGGGGTACTGAGTATTTTTCCATTAATTCCATTCACCCACTTGTTCCTTGTGGTTCTCTTGAGAACATTTGCAATATTTTTGAAGCTTGATTAGGGCATTACTGAATCAGTAATTTGCAAGTTAAAACTGACCATTTTAGTCAGCCTTCAAAATGCAAAGATGAGCCAGGGATTAAAACCTTTAATGCCTTCCCTCTAATTTGTGTGAAGACAGTGTTCCAGTTATCTTAGAAAAAGAGGAGGCAGGATTTGCCTTCCAAAGAAGTTCTGTATTTTGGATGCAGAATCAATACAAAGGTGAGATACACTGGATTTGAATTGGTAAAATATGTAAATCTCTGCCTGCTAAACTGTCAGAGATTAATGTCTGAATAGGAGTAGGAAGCGCCAACTGTAAAATTATACAGGGCATGCGATTACCCCATCTGCATAATGGGGCTTGATTTAGAGGCTCTATTTTAGGATCGCACATAAAGCACCAAATGTAGAAAGCAGAGCTTTGTTTGATTTGTCCTAGGCAGTGCCCTAATTTTCTACAACACTATTCACGTCCCTTCTTTAAGAATGAATAACACATTTTCTTTATGGAACCCTGTGCATCCGTCATTTGGGGACTGTAGCTCTTCCAAGCTACTCTATTAGATTGCCCTTGTGTTGTCTTTTTATGATGCTACTGGATTATGTTATTTGAGGTTGCATTATCTTTATTGCACTTGTATGTCCATGCAAAGAACAAGTGATATTATTTTTGACTGGTCATAACAAGCATTTTAAAGTTGACAGATGAGAAAACTGAGGCCCAGGAAGTATAAGGCCATGCAGTTCTGACAGAGTCGGTTATAGCAAATGGGTCTTGGCTACTCAGCAAGAATTGTGTTATTATTGCAGGTACAGTATTCGCCTGTCTCTTGAGACTTGGGATTCCTCTTATTTTGGCAGTAGCTCAGAGAGCTTTGCCTTAAATATTAATAACCTAGGGACTATAATACTTTCTTTGGATTATTATTTGGTGCTTGGTCATTACGGCTCAGCCTATTCCAATAACTAAGTGCAAGATTCACTATTTTTTTTAAAGATAATGTTGCTATTCATTTATGCAGATTACCATTTATGAGGTCCTTTTAAAACTTTTATCTCCGTTTTATTTTTACAGATGGTTTTTTATTAAAAAGTAGTTTTGTATTGGTGAGACTCTGAATTTTTTGGATCAGACAACTAACTCAAGCTCACTTAAGCATAAAAGCCACTGTATTGGTTCATTCTGTCAGTAAGTCTGTGGATAGATCTGAGTCAGATGCAGCTGGATCCAGGGGCTCAGCTTTGTCGTCTGTGACTTTCCATTTCTAAGCTCTCCTGTTGTCTCTGTGTGGTCTTACCATTCACCGACAGACCTCGTGGGAAGAGAAGGTCAGCAGCAGCTCTGAACTCTTTACCCCCTTTTAGCAAAAAGCCTACATATCAACCTCCCAGGTGATTCTGTTCAGCCAATCTTGAGTTTCATCTGAACCAATTCCTTTGGCCAGGTACATGGGGTTACTCAGATGGTCAGCCTGTGTCACGTATTCTTTCCATTGGGGGTGGGGAATTATGAATGACAGCCCCATTTCACAAAGCAGCATATGGTAGAGGAGGAGTTTCCCAAAGGGGGGGGCAGAAGGGTGTTCTTATCAGAAGCAGCTTTAGCTATTACACTTCGACCACTGAAGGTTTACAAGACAGACTCAGAGTTACATAAAAATGTTAATTTTCTGTAGAAGTATGTATTGTTGTAGACTCAATGATTCAGCACATAATCTACATTTTATTTCCTTCTTTACTTTCATCCTTTCACAGTGGACAAAAAGGACAATGCCATTAAAGAAAAAAAACCACTTTTTTTCTTTAATGTTTTAAAGACATTAAAAAAAAACTTTCTCTATTTCACCTTCAAATATTGTCTTAGCCTTTTTCTTTAGCTCTTGTAAGGAACTTCTCATGTAGAATTGTTGTCGTTTGATTTCACAGTCTCTCTTGATTGTGAGAAATCTTTCAAGCAGAGGTTCACATTTTATTTCTGTTCCAGCTGTGCCTCTCACAGTGCTGGCTGAGTGGGGCTGTTGAGTAAAGGTGGATGGTTGGATTGGTGAGTGATTACAGGGCAGCTATCTACCTGGCTGGAGATGCCCAAACTCTGTAGAATTGTGTAGTTGAGGTTACACCACACATTGTGTTGAAGTTGGAATTTGAACTCCCTTATTTTCCTATCCCTAAGCTTATTTCTTTTACTTAGCTCCCAGGCAAGGGGGCCTTACATGTGCCCATCTGTAACTTCCAGTCTCTCTGTGTGCCTGGTAATTGAACCATTTGGTTCTGACGGGAATTATAGTGGGGACAGGAAGACAGTGTCAGAACTTCTGGGCAGCTTGATTGTCCAACCCGCATGAGAACAGGGCCACTTCTAGTGCCATCTTTGGGACCTTCCTGTGTGGCACGAGTCAGGCTGAGTTGAGCTTCAATTTCATGTACCCCTCGTAGAGCGCCAGCAAAACGGCAGCCGAGGGAGAGTGTTCCCACTTGCTCATTACTTTGTCTTCTGAGCCCCTCTCCCTTCATCATCTTCATCCCATAGCTCCAGGTAGTTGCTCACAGAGGCAAACTAACTTCAGCTGTCCCTCCCAGGGATCTCTGTTGCTCTTCCCAGACCACTTTGCAACCCTAAACCTGCACCCTCTTGGACTGGAATCAATTAAGAGCAAAGATAGGAACTTCCAGATTAATGTGAAGACTTGCATTTATGCAATTAATATGAAGATTTCCTTACATTTAAAAAACTGCAAATCACTACTCCTTGGGAGACCTAAGTGCAAGTCTCTCTCCCATTTAAAAAATATCAGAGCTGGCAACTTTGTATTCTGAAACGTGGCTTTATCAATTAGGGTTAAGTCAGAAAGACAGAAGTACTAGGAGATATATATTAAGAGGTTTATTCAAGGAGTTGGCTTATGTGATTGTAGGGGCTGGCTAAGCAAGTTTGAAATCCTTAGGGCAGACTGTCAGGAAGGGTGGGGTGGAACTCTGACATAGACTGAAATAGCTATTCACAGGTGGAATTTCTTCTTCAGCGAAGCCTCAGCTCACCTATTAAAGCCTGTAAATTGATTTAATCAGGCCCACCCAGATTATCTAAAATAATCTCCCTTACTTCCATTCAACTGATTATGGACTTTAACCACATTCACAAAGTACGGTCATGGCAGTACCTAGATTAGTATTTGATTGAATATCTGAGCATGGTAGCCTAGCCAAGTTAACATGTAAAACTGATCATCAAAGTGGTCAGTTGGAGTTCTAGTAGATTCTGTGTGGACTTGTGAAATGCAGGCCTTGAAATCCTGATACAGATTTCAAAACCACTACTGCCTTTATATTGAATTGTATGGGAACTGTTTTTGGTGATTTATATTTAGGTGAATGTACTTGTGTATATATGTCATCATTCACTTCTTTCAGTACTGTGTTTTACAAACCATAGCAGGTCCAGAAAGATCAAGTTGGATGAAGTAGTGAGCAGGTATACTTCATGAACCCTGGTTTATAGATCATTATTTTTACATTTGTGCTGTGTATTTTTCTTTCATTTTATTACCTGCATTACCTTCCACAAATACTCCTTGGACATCTGTAAGGTTTCAGGTGATGTTTTAGGTACTTGGGAGACTTCATTGATTCAGACAGCTTCTACTGAGTATTTATGTGTACCAAACTTAGCTACATAATTTGTGGGGCCCAGTATAAAATGAAAATCAATGTCCTCCATTCAAAAAGTAGAAAAAAGTGCCATTAAAAGTACTGACAATAAAGCTTTTTCTTTTCTTCCATGAATCTCTCTGGAATCATGGTGGTTTTCCTTCCTTTTTTTTTTTTTTTAATTTGCTGTTTAATCCTGTTCTAAGTTTAAAAAATTTTTTTAATTTTAGATTATTGACATGAATTTATCATTCATCGTTTACTGGACCCAAGAAAATGGGAGGATAATGGATGGAAAATGAGGTTAGAGCCACTTTGGGTCCCTGAATCATGCATGGGCTTGAAGGCCAAAGTAAGGACTTAGAATTTTTCAGTGAGGAGTGGGGAAGACTTGGGAGACTTTTGGCAGAAGGGTGACAGCCATGGTGGGATTTTAGAAGGATCCCCTTTGGCTGCTGTGTGGCAAGGTTGGAAATGGCAGGATTAGTTTGGAAGCTGCTATAATAGACCAAACAATGATGGTGCCTGGATTGGGTATATAGATAGATAGTGGTGATTAAACATGGCTGGATTCTGGGCATATTTCAAGACTAGTGCCAACAGGAGTTGCGTATAGAATGAATATTTACCTGGAGTCCTGGCCTGGGGCAGCAGATAAAATGGTCCATTGAGAAACAGCGAATTTTCTAAAGTTCTACAGCCAATGCATGACAGAAGTAGAGAAGGCAGAAAACAGAAGTCCTGTGTGTGTGTGTTTTTCATCAGCTCTTCTCCTTTTTCATTACCTCTAGACTTTCCCCAAAGTATCTCCTGTAACATCCCCTTCCCAACATCTTCACTTATTTTGCTGAATTCAGCATGGATTACATGTCTAGAATCTCATCTATACGTATCACTTTGGAAGAACCTCTCAGAGCAAGGTCCTGGTGACTCACCACTGCCCCGTGTTTTCATGGCTTCTGTGTAGGGGTTGGCTGTCTCTCACAGTTTCATTTTGGTGGTATCCTGACAGTTTTTTCCTTCTATTTCACTTGATACCTTTTGGCCTGCTCTAGTAAAACAGAATTCATAAAACAAAGATTTTGCTACTGGGTTTGCTGTACAGTTGCACCCTGTATAATTCCAAATGAGTTAACTCTGGTTTTTTTTTTTCTGCTTTCCAGCACTTTCAGACCATGCTGAAGTCTAAGTTGAATGTCCTAACACTGAAAAAGGAACCTCTGCCAGCAGTCATTTTCCATGAGCCTGAGGCCATTGAGCTGTGCACCACCACGCCCCTGATGAAGACCAGAACTCACAGTGGCTGCAAGGTATGAGGCAGATGGCCATCAGGGAACCTCTTGGTGGGGCAGACAAAAGCATGTATACCCTTAAGGCTCTTGTTCAAAGTGATAACTTTTTTAGGAATGAAAATATCAAACGACTAACAGAATAAGCTCATTGAGTGACGGTAGTCTGAATCCATACCCTGCTCTATTTTTCTTAATGATATAGCACTCTTCATCATTTTGGGGTTCACATAAAGGTATAAGTTTGGTATGTGTGAATGAAATAGTTTTCTTACCATATTTTCTTTTTTTTTTTAAACATCTTTATTGGAGTATAATTGCTTTACAATGTTGTGTTAGTTTCTGGTGCATAACAAAGTGAGTCAGCTATATGTATACCTATATACTGACATCGCCTCCCTCTTGCGTCTCCTTCCCACACTCCCTACACAACCCCTCTAGGTGGTCACAAAGCACCGAGCTGATCTCCCCGTAGGATGCAGCTGCTTCCCACTAGCTATCTGTTTTACATTTGGTAGTATATCTAAGTCCATGCCACTCTCACTTCGTCCCAGCTTACCCTTTCCTCTCCCCATGTACTCAGATTCATTCTCTACGTCTGCGTCTTTATTCCAGAATCATTCATCAGAACCATTATTTTTTTTAGATTCCATATATATGTGTTTGCATATGGTATTTGTTTTTCTCTTTCTCACTCTGTATGACAGATTCTAGGTCCATCCACCTCACTACAAATAACTCAATTTCATTTCTTTTTATGGCTGAATAATATTCCATTGTATATATATGTCACATCTTCTTTACCCATTCATCTGTTGATGGACACTTAGGTTTCTTCCATGTCCTTCTATTGTAAATAGAGCTGCAATGAACACTGTGGTACATGACTCTTTTTGAATTACGGTTTTCTCAGGGTATATGCCCAGGAGTGGGATTGCTGGGTCATATGGTAGTCCTATTTTTAGTTTTTCAAGGAACCTCCATACTGTACTCCATACTGGCTGTATCAATTTACTTTCCCACCAACAGTGCAAGAGGGTTCCCTTTTCTCCGCACCCTCTCCAGCATTTGTTGTTTGTAGATTTTTTGATGATGGCCATTCTGACTGGTGTGAGGGGATACTGCATTGTAGCTTTGATTTGCATTTCTCTAATGATTAGTGATGTTCAGTATCCTTTCATGTGTTTGTTGGCGATCTGTATATCTTCTTTGGAGAAATGTCTATTTAGGTCTTTTGCCCATTTTTGGATTGGATTGTTTGTTTTTTAGATATTGAGCTGCTTGTATATTTTGGAGATTAATCCTTTGTCAGTTGCTTCATTTGCAAATATTTTCTCCCATTCTGAGGGTTGTCTTTTCGTCTTGTTTATGGTTTTCTTTGCTGTGCAAAAGCATTTAAGTTTCATTTGGTCCCATTTGTATATTTTTGTTTTTATTTCCATTTTTCTAGGAGGTGGGTCAAAAAAGATCTTGCTGTGATTTATGTCAAAGACTGTTCTTCCTGTGTTTTCCTCTAAGAGTTTTATAGTGTCTGGCCTAACATTTAGGTCTTTAATCCATTTTGAGTTTATTTTTGTGTATCGTGTTAGGGAGTGTTCTAATTTCATTCTTTAACACATAGCTGTCCAGTTTTCCTAGCACCACTTATTGAAAAGGCTGTCTTTTCTCAACTTTATATTTTTGCCTCCTTCATCAAATGTAAGGTGACCATATGTGCATGGGTTTATCTCTGGGCTTTCTTTCCTGTTCCATTGATCTATATTTCTGCTTTTGTGCCAGTGCCATACTGTCTTGATTACTGTAGCTTTGTAGCATAGTCTGAAGTCAGGGAGCCTGATTCCTCCAGCTCCGTTTTTCTTTCTCAGGATTGCTTTGGCTATCCAGGGTCTTTTGTGGTTCCATACATATTGTGACACTTTTTGTTCTAGTTCTGTGAAAAATGCCATTGATAGTTTGACAGGGATTGCATTGAATCTGTAGATTGCTTTGGGTAGTATAGTCATTTTCACAGTGTTGATGCTTCTAATCCAAAAACATGGTATGTCTCTCCATCTATTTGTATCATCTTTAATTTCTTTCATCAGTGTCTTATTGTTTTCTGCATACAGGTCTTTTGTCTCCTTATGTGGGTTTATTCTTAGGTATTTTATTTTTTTGTTGGGAGTATTTCCTTAATTTCTTTTTCAGATTTTTCATCATTAGTGTATAGGAATGCAGAAGATTTCTGTGCATTAATTTTGTATCCTGCTACTTTACCAAATTTATTGATTAGCTCTAGTAGTTTTCTGATAGCATGTTTAGGATTCTGTATGTATAGTATCATGTCATCTGCAAACAGTGACAGCTTTACTTTTTCTTCTCCAAATTGGGTTCCTTTTATTTCTTTTTCTTTTCTGATTGCTGTGGCTAAAACTTCCAAAACTATGTTGAATAATAGTGGTGAGGGTGGGCATCCTTGTCTTGTTCCTGATTTTAGTGGAAATGGTTTCAGTTTTTCACCATTGAGTACAATGTTGGCTGTGGTTTGTCATATATGGCCTTTATTTCGTTGAGGTAAGTTCCCTTTATGCCTACTTTCTGGAGAGTTTTTATGATAAATGGGTGTTGAATTTTGTCGAAAGCTTTTTCTGCATATCATATGGCTTTTATCCTTCAGTTTTTTAACATGGTTTATCACACTGATTGATTTGCATATATTGAAGAATCCTTGCATTCCTGGGATAAACCCCACTTGATCATGGTGTATGATCCTTTTCATGTGCTGTTGGATTCTGTTTGCTAGTATTTTTTTTTTGAGGATTTTGCATCTATGTTCATCAGTGTTATTGGTCTGTAGTTTTCTTTTTGTGTGAGATCTTCGTCTGGTTTTGTTATCAGGGTGATGGTGGTCTTGTAGAATGAGTTTGGGAGTGTTCCTCTGTCTGCTATATTTGGAAGAGTTTGAGAAGGATAGGTGTTAGCTCTTCTCTAAATGTTTGATAGAATTTGTCCGTGAAGCCATCTGGTCCTGGGCTTTTGTTTGTTGGAAGATTTTTAATCACATTCTCAATTTCAATGCTTGTGATTGGTCTGTTTTTATTTTCTTTTTATTTCTTCCTGGTTCAGTCTCAGAAGTTTGTGCTTTTCTAAGAATTTGTCCATTTCTTCCAGGCTGTCCATTTAGTTGGCATAGAGTTGCTTTTAGTAATGTCTCATGATTCTTTGTATTTCTGCAGTGTCATTTGTTACTTCTCCTTTTTTATTTCTAATTCTGTTGATTTGAGTCTTTTCCCTTTTTTCTTGCTGAGTTTGGCTAATGGTTTATCAATTTTGTTTATCTTCTCAAAGAACCAGCTTTTGGTTTTATTGATGTTTGCTATTGTGTCCTTCATTTCTTTTTTATTTCTTTCTGATCTGAGTTTTATGATTTCTTTCCCTCTGCTAACTTTGGGTATTTTTTGTTCTTCTTTCTCTAATTGCTTTAGGTGTAAGATTAGGTTGTTTATTTGAGATTTTTCTGGTTTCTTGAGGTAGGATTTTACTGCTATACACTTCCCTTTTAGAACTGCTTTTCCTGCATCCCATAGGTTTTGGGTCATTGTGTTTTCATTGTCATTTTCTTTTAAGTATTTTCTGATTTCCTCTTTGATTTCTTCAGTGATCTCTTTGTTATTTAGTAATATATCGTTTAGCCTCCATCTGTTTGTATTTTTTACAGTTTATTTTTCTGTAATTGATATCTAGTCTTATAGTGCTTTGGTCAGAAAAAATACTTGATACAATTTCAGTTTTCTTAAATTTACCAAGGCTTGATTTGTGACCCAAGGTGTGATCTCTCCTGGAGAATGTTCCATGAGCACTTGAGAAGAAATTGCATTCTGTTGTTTTTGGACGGAATGTCCTATAAATATCAATTAAGTCCACCTTGTTTAATGTATCATTTGAAGCTTGTGTTTCCTTATTTATTTTCATTCTGGATGACCTATCCATTGGTGAAAGTGGGGTGTTAACATCCCGTACTACTATTGTGTTACTGTCGATATCCCTTTTTTTGGCTGTTAGCATTTGCCTTATGTATTTAGGTGCTCCTTTTTTGGATGCATAAATATTTGCAATTGTTATACCTTCTTCTTGGATTGATCCCTTGATCATTTTGTAGTGTCCTTCTTTGTCTCTTGTAATAGTCTTTATTTTAAGGTCTATTTTGTCTGATATTAGAGTTGCTACTCCAGCTTTCTTTTGATTTCCATTTGCATGGAATATCTTTTTCCATCCCCTCACTTTCAGTCTGTATGTGTCCCTAGGTCTCAAGTGGCTGTCTTGTAGACAGCATATATACGGGGCTTGTTTTTGTATTCATTCAGCTAGTCTGTGTCTTTTGGTTGGAGCATTTAATCCATTTACATTTAAGGTAATTATTGATATGTATGTTCCTATTATCATTTTCTTAATTGTTTGGGGTTTGTTATTGTAGTTTTGTCCCTCTCTTTTGTTTCGTGCCTAGAGAAGTTCCTTTAGCATTTCTGTAAAGCTGATTTGGTGGTGCTGAATTCTCTTAGGTTTCCTAGTCCGTAAAGATTTTAATTTCTCCGTCAAATCTGAATGAGATCCTTGCTGGATACAGTAATCTTGATTGTGTGTTTTTCCCTTTCATCACTTTATATATGTCCTGCCACTCCCTTCTGGCTTGCAGAGTTTCTGCTGAAAGATCAGCTGTTAAATTTATGGGGATTGCCTTGTATGTTATTTGTTGCTTTTCCCATTCTGCTTTTAATATTTTTTCTTTGTATTTAATTTTTGATAGTGTGATTAATATGTCTCTGGGCATGTTTCTCCTTGGGTTTATCCTGTATGGGACTCTGTGCTTCCTGGACTTGACTGACTGTTTCCTTTCCCATATTAGGGAAGTTTTCAACGATAATCTCTTCAAATATTTTCTCAGACCCTTTCTTTTTCTCTTCTTCTTCTGTGACCCCTAGAATTTGAATATTGGTGCATTTAATGTTGTCTCAGAGGTCTCTAAGACTGTCCTCAATTCTTTTCATTCTTTTTTCTTTATTCTGCTCTGTGGTAGTTATTTCCACTATTTTATCTTCAAGGTCACTTATCTGTTCTTCTGCCTCAGTTATTCTGCTATTGATTCCTTCTAGAGAATTTTTAATTTCATCTATTGTGTTGTTCATCATTGTTTGTTTGGTCTTTAGTTCTTCTGGGTACTTTTTAAACTTTTCTTGTATTTTCTCCATTCTGTTTCCAAGGTTTTGGATCATCTTTACTATCATTACTCTGAATTCTTTTTCTTGTTTCCTTTCATTCATTTGGTCTGGTGGGTTTTTACTTTGCTTCTTCATCTGATGCTTATTTATCTGTCTTCTCATTTTGCTTAACTTACTGTGTTTGGGGTCTCCTTTTTGTAGGCTGCAAGTTCGTAGTTCTTGTTCTTTTTGGTGTCTGCCCCCAGTGGGTAAGGTTGGTTCATTCGCATTTGTAGGCTTCCTGGTGGAGGGAAATGGAGCCTGTGTTCTGGTGGATGAGGCTGGATTTTGTCTTTCTGGTGTGCAGGAGCACGTTCGGTAGTGTGTTTTGAGGTGTCTGTGAACTTACTATGATGGTAGGCAGCCTCTCTGCTAATGGGTGGGATTGTGTTCCTGTCTTGCTAGTTGTTTGGTATGGGGTATCCAGCACTGGAGCTTGCTGGTCATTGAGTGGAGCTGGGTCTTAGCATTGAGACGGGGATCTCTGAGAGAGCTCTCGCCAATTGATACTATTTGCGGCTGGGAGGTCTCTGGTGGTCCAGTGTCTTGAACTTGGCTCTCCCACCTCAGAGGCTCAGGCCTGACATCAAGCCAGAGCACCAGGACCTTGTCAGCCACATGGCTCAGAAGAAAAGGGAGAAAAAAAGAAAGAAAAAAATCAAAAATAATAAATAAATAATATAAAATAGAATAAATTAAAATAATCCAATTGAAAAATTTAAAAATAGTTAAAATAAAAGAATAAGAAAGTAATTAAAGAAAAAGCAGAGCGCAACCAAACCAGTAAATAAATCTACGAATGATAACAAGTGCTAAAATCTATACTAAGATAAACATAAAAATCAGAAAACAAGTCAGTTGCCGACAGGAATCCTCAAGTCTACAGTTGCTCCCAAAGTCCACTGCCTCAATTTTGGGTTGCTTTGTTGTCTATTCAGGTATTCCACAGATGCAGGGTACCTCAAGTTGACTCTGGGGTTTTAATCCCTGCTCCTTGATGCCACATGGAGAAATTTCCCTTTCTCTTCTTTGTTCGCACAGCTCCTGGGGTTCAGCTTTGGTTTTCACCCCTCCTCTTTTGGGAAGTCTGAGGTCTTCTGCCAGCATTCAGTAGGTGTTCTGTGGGAATTGTTCCACATGTAGATGTATTTTCGATGTATTTGTGGGGAGGAAGGTGATCTCCGCGTCTTACTCTTCCACCATTTGGAAGTGTTTTATCTGACAGTCCAGCAGGTCCGTGTTAATTGCCAGCAACATGCTCCTGTATGTGTCCCACATAGTCTGTGTTAACAAGAGCCTTATTGGAAGAAATTCAGCATAGTGATGAAGAACACAGGCTCTGGGATCAAATCCTGACTCAGCCAATTGTACTTTGTGTCACCTTGGACAGATAACTCACTCCCTTGGCCTCCATTTTCTCATCTCCCTGCGTGCATCCTTTTGTCGACCGCTGTGATGCCCAAGGGTCTTCAGAACCCTGATCAGCAGCCTTCTGAGTAGCTGGCTGGTCTCCTGCTCCCTGGAGAGCTTCACCACAAAGAGCTCACCGCTCTCAACTCTCACCATATTTTCTGTAGCCCTGTGGAACTTTGTGCCCGACAAGAAAAGTCCTGTCCTTAATGGTAATCCCTCCCTTTGTAGTTTCAGTCTGAATAAAATATATCTTAAAGATCAAAAAACAAAACAAGTTTCTCAATGGTTGTACTTCCAAATCCTTTGGGGGTAATTTTGACATTTTTGTTTTTCTTCAGCTCTCAAAATTTATGCCAATATTCATGCCTCAGAATACGTTTAAAAAACGTTTCTCATTCCTGTAAACCATAATGTTGACATGGAAAGAAAACCAGAAAGGTAACGCATAATTTTGGTAAGCTTTTGGCTTCTTTCTCACACGATATTCTTTTTGGCATATGTTGATGAATATAGTCATCGGTTTAGAGGTAACAAAGAAAATATGTCGTGTGCACATTTCGTCATCAGAAATTTGTTTTGAGTAGTGAAATTAAATTAACGGGCAGGAAAATGCATGTTTGCTTGTGGATTTCTTTTATAACCTGTAGCTATGCTCCTTTCCTTATTGCTCTCCAGGTTAGGGAAGCAAAGATCCACTGATCTTTCCTGCTGCAGTATTCCATCCCCTCCCCAGTTCTTGCAGATTATTATTATCCATCCCCTCTTGCAGTTCTTGGTCAGATTGGAGCCTGCAGCAATCTTGAGTGTGTGCACAAAACCTCACACACGTCCATTCATCCCACAAATGCTCTGGGTGCTCAGTGTCTGCCCAGCACTGGAGGCACTGAGAGCAAGACCCCACCGGGCATCTTTATGGGGCTTAACTGTTAGTTGGAGGCGGAGGGAGGAATAAGCACAGATGAACAAACATTGGCTGGTGAGAAAGCCAGTGTGTGAAGAATTTGGAGAAGAATCTGTCAGGCAGAAGGATCAGGAGGGCTAATGGTCTCGTGCATTTTAGATGGAAAGCAATGGGCCAGTGAACCTGGGAAGGTGAGAATGTTATGGTTTGTAGTGGAGTCTGGTGCGCGTCCTGCTATAGGGAGCCTTGATGTCATGGCAAGGAGTTTAGATTTTGCTCTAAGTACTATGGAGAAGTATCAGAGGGATTTAGGCAAGTGAGTTATATGACTCCATTTGAAAAAGTGTTTTTAAATGGTAATTCTGCTAAGGTGAACTTCCAGCTCCCAGAAAGAAGTGGCCAGTGGCTCTGCTTCAGTGGGAGAGAGTGGACCCACGGAATTCAGTCCCATTGTATGCAATGCTTTTGGTGAACTGGTGATATAAAGGAATTACAAAACTACTCATTAAATTTGAAAGGAATCAAATTGGCTTATATTTCCTTTAGAGATTGCCTAGAGTCATTTTGAATTCTGTTCCTGTTGGGAAAAATGGTCCCTCAAAAGCAAGATGAAGTCAATTAGGGACCAGTATAAGGAGAAGTTTGATAAAGTCTAGAGAGTGTGTTTAAATGTGAGGGAAAATGCAATTACAAAATAAAAAGACCTAGCAATGCAATCCAGATACAAAAGAGATATGTGTGTGTGTGTGTGTGTGTGTGTGTATGTGTGTGTGTGTGTGTGTGTGTGTGTGTGTGTGTGTGAGAGAGAGAGAGAGAGAGAGAGAAATATTTGCTAGGAGAATAAAAGCTATAATATTTCTGACAAGGAATATAGGGTTCAAGATTCCCGGACTTATTTTTTTCTGTGTACTGCTTTAGGTCAGGTTTATTTATTTTACTTCTAGAGGGATGCTGAAAAAGAAATAGAAGGAATTCAGAAGAGCATGCCAAAGAGAGTGAGGGTTGCCCTGGCATCAGTCTGTGGGGCTGCTTAGACAAAGGGAAATCAGCAATGATTTCAGCTGGATACAGGGAAGAACTTCTGTGTTCAACGTGAAAACCACTTCCACTGGGCTGTAAAAAATTTATGACCTCTTCAGCCCTAGAAATCTTGAAGAGGAGATTCCAGGTGTAGATAATGATAATCCTGGAGTCAGGGATCTGGGCCAACACTTCCTGAGGTATTTTCCAGCTTTTTGATTCTGTTTCAAGGAAGAAAACCTCTGAGGTATCATTCTTCAAATTGCATACAATAATCCACTTTACATATTTACATTTTAATTGCAAACGTCCTGGAGTTACAGCCTTTCATTCTCAGGGCCAATGTCACCTTTGTGTTCAGAGTTGGTTTCAAAACAACAAAACACAATGACACAAAGGTGACACAATGTCACCTTTGTGTTCAGAGTTGGTTTCAAAACAACAAAACAAAGGTAGATTTTTGAGCCTTGAAATTTCTCTTTAAAATCTTCAGGCCTCCGCCATTTTTTTTTTTTTTTTTTCCCCAGATCATCCCCAGGAACAAAGTGCAGTGTTTCCTCTCTGATTCTTGCGAGTAATTTAGCTCACCAAATGCCAGCTGCAGAAGGATCTCCCTCCTGGGCCCAGGCCTGCCAGGAATAATGAGCACAATGTAGCCGGGGCCCAGCTGCAGAGCCAGCATCGGGACCCTTCGTTTCCACACAGTGCCGGTTCTTTTTGCCTTACAGCTCTCAAGTTGTGATGAATAACTTAAGTTTGGGGAGGGACAGAGGCGAGGGGAAGCAAAGGAAAGGGGAGTTGAAAATGGATTATGGTTGGCGAGGTCGAGGCCCTGGCTGTTCTCTGATTTCCCATTTCCCTCTGATCTGTATTCTCCGTGGGTTCTGGTGGGATGGCCCCGCCAGGCTATTCATGTTGCAGGCAGCTGGGTCTTTGTGCATTCTCCTCTACTGCTGCCACTTTCTTTTTTTTTTTTTCTTTTGGAGTGGAGTTATTTAACTGTACAATCCACCGCATACCATTAGGACGCTCGTTGGAGCTGTTCAGAGTATCAGAGGCTGTGTCTGATTTTGCAGCAGAGACGATGGCTTATCTTGCCCGTCTTCCCCTGCCTAACATGGCGAGATCCTAAGGTGGCTTTGGCTTGTCAGCAAACGTTTAGTAAATTAATGGTCATTGAAAACCTACTGTGTACATAGAATTGCGGTGAAAGGAATCAAAGTAGGTATTGTGAGTGAGTAAAGCAATTAATAGTCAAGTAGGAGGCATGAGGTGAGTGCCCAGATAAAGTGAGAGTGCTTCCGATACTGGTATGTGTAACAGAAACCCCTGGAGGGCAGATTTCTGGACCTGCTTTCCAAAGATTTTGATTCAGGCGCTCAGCTTACTGGTGGGAACAAGAGCCTGCGCTTTACATTTCACGTGTAATTTACATGAAAGTGGCGCCTGGACGTGCTTTGAGGTTGAGGACCTGAACCAGAGAGGAGGGTGTGGACAGAGCAACATAAGTGACGTAAATGGAGACACAGTAGGGAAGTGGGAGATGTGGGGAAATGGTGTGTGTGTGGTCAGCTGGCACTGGGGGGGTTAGACTGGGTTTGCCACACAGCTGACCAGGAAGCTGACATCTAAGCAAAGATTGGGCTCTATCATTTTCGCATCAGATGTGCACCCTTCAGACAGCATGGTGTACAGTGTCGTGTCCTGCAGGAAGTGCTTGGCCTTTTTTGGATTGAGTCACTTCCGGGCCTACTCACCAGAGGCCTCAAAGCCTTCATGAAATGGTGATCTGATGATGATAAAAATCATAATAAAATACTACAGAAATAGATGCTAGTAAAAAGCTGACGTTTATTAGTACAATAAGTAAGCATCTGCCTATGTACTTTTCATGGTACTGAGCCATTTAGTCCTCAGGACGCCTCAACGGATCAATTGCCATCTGTAGCCCCATTTCACAGATGAGCTACTTGAGGCACAGGGAGGCTCAGCCTGTCCCAGGGTCCCCAGTGAGTCACTGGCAGAGCCTGGATTTGAATTTCATCACTCTGGCTCCACAGCCTGTGCTCATTCCCACTAGAGTCCACTGCTTCTCAGTGACCAAAGACAGCTCTTAAAACTGGTTGACGGTTTGTGTCATGTGCATTTAAGCAAGTTTCTCTTCTGCAGGTTTCAGTTTCTGCCTCTTTCATAGGCCTTAACCTGGGTCATTATATATCAGGCATCCTCTTACCTAAAAGTCCAAGAGTCAAGGATTTACCTTGTTTAATTGAATTAGAATCTTATCTTTGCTTCTAAAAGCCAGAAGGATCAGGAGAGTGTACTCACAGCATCATAATTTCATCCCAGATATACCGCTTGGATTCTCAAATTTGGTTTTCTTTAAAAAAGAAAGGACAGTCTACGATGAGAAGTCACATGCCTTGTAACAAATATATATGGAACAAACCATGAAATGTCCAGTGAGCTCCTGTACAGCCTTGTGGACCCTCTACAACATCCATTCCACAGAGATGGTCCCCAGCTACACGGTGCTTACAGTTTTAAAGCAAGATAGCAGCAATGCTGTAACAAATACACTGACACGTAACCGGAGGTTTGGGACATCTTAGAGCATTTATCTTTTATTTAAAACTTTTTATAAAGTTTGTGATTAGTGGTCATTTCTAAGAGGGGAAATAACATGGAAGAGAAATACCAAGGGAAGATGTGTGGGGAAAGAGATAAGAAGGAAAAGCAGGAAAATTAGAAGTTATTTACATAGGGCTCCTGTTTGGGTCTGGGTCTGTCTGCCTTTACTCTGGATTTACCTGGTTGTCTTCCTCTACACCCTCTCAGCATCGCTGGGCTGAGCCAGGGTCCTAAGCTAGGTCTTGAGGGATGGTCTCCAGAGGGGATGCTCCTTTTGGCCACCAGGCAGGCTTTGGGAGTTGCTGGTGAATAGGGCTAGTTAAGCATGTGATCTTTCTTTCCAATCCCCTCCCTTTCCATTCCCTTATCGTTTATGCTGAGGGTGCCTTTGCCTTCATTCTGCAGCTTGGTAGCTGGCCAGCTGCCCCGTCCCTTCACCCTTCCCCGTGGGCCCCACCAGCATTTCACCTGGGCCTGCTCTCCAAGGGATGCTCCGGTTCCCAAATCTCACCTCCTCCTGAGTGAGGCACTTGGCCTGGCATCTAAGGCCCTTGTTGTCTTCTTCCCAATTGTGAAGGCAGAAACCATCAAACAAACTAGTCTCTAAGAAGGAGTTAATGATCCATAAACCGTGACCATTTTTATTTTACTGTCTTTGAGATTCCTGTGTTTAGGCGTGCCCCCTTAGCTCTCAGAAAGGATGTGGTTGATTTACAGTTTTATGGGGCAGAGAGGAGAGTTTCTGAACTGAAGGCGTAGCAGGAAATCCTCAACTTCCTCAACTCCTACCATTTCATGCACTTGTGAAATGGCCAGTCTTAGAAGTGGATCCCAGCAACCCCACTTATCTAATAAGACCTCCTGATTTGAATTTAAATATATTTAAAAGTAGCATCATATGTATCTATTTTCTATACTTATATTTTGTGTTTATTTGATCAGTTGTGTATTTCATTAGAAATACAGTTATATTTTCTCACTTTAGCTAAAGGCCCATTGTTTTTACACACTAACAGAAGGGAGAAACATTGATTATATTGTCATCCTCATCTAATGCATTTTGCAGCCCTTTCTTGGTGTAGGTCCTTTTGGACATTGTATGAACTCAGTTATGCCAATTATGGAGACTTTCTCCTTGCAAAATAAGTTTCTGATTTAGATATGAAGACAGAATACAAATAAAGCAAAAAGTAGTGATATATGAAATAAGATTTGGGCCCATGGTCTTTATGGGTTATTTTCCTCTGAATTCAGTGTGGATGATATTTAATTCTAATTTATTTTCTCTTCATTCTTTCTCAGAATTCCCTGTAAACAAATCAAAGCACAGTCACTTCTGCTTGTCTCCCCAAATGGAGGAGGGTGAAAAGTGATACGAGCTAACATCTGTTAGCTCATATCAACAAGCTTTTATTTTTCTGCAATTTTCATTCTCTGTTGATTTGTAAATTTTCTTTCTCTTTCCTTCCCTTCCCCCTTCCCTCCTCCCTTCCTTTCTTCCTGATTTTCTTTCATTTTTTTCTTCATCCACAAGAATACATTGCACACCCTCAAGGCTATTAATAGGGACACAAAGATGAACAGTGGTGTTGGATGCTTTGGGTTGAAAAAACAGGAAACCTAACTCGAACTGACCTAAATCATTAACATTTATTTGCTTTTGAATCTGCAAATTCCAGTAGGAGGGGAGAGAGCAGCAGATGTTAGAGAGGGAACAAAAGTGTCCACTACAAAAAAGTTCTTCAGGCTTAATGACCTTGAGGGAGACACATATACTCTGCAGGGTAGGGCAGTGGTGGTTGAGGAAAATGCTGTGTCCTCGGGTCTCAAGGCAAGGGCTGCTTTTCCTCCTGTGTTATGGCCCAGCCCATTCCCTTGAATTCTTATGGAAGGTGTTTCTGTGTAGCAGCCCATTAGTCCAGTTTAGAGTAGAGAAAGAGAGGCAGGGTTTCAGAAGAGGTAATGGGTTCAAGCTTATGAAATTTGAGATGTCTGTGGGACCACCAGTGGCAACACCCAAAGGGCATCTCGTTAAATGGATTTGGAGCTTCATGGATGTCTTGAGGATGTTCTCAAGGAGGGTGGGGCCGGGAGAAGAGGAAGGAGTGAGATAGGCACACCCACACACAAACTTACACATATAATCATGCTTTTTTTTTTTTTTTTGACTGCAGAGCTTATTTATTCAATGACTTTTCTTTGGCAGAATCCGGTACGGTGTTCACAGTTTATGTGCACATACTCTTCAGGGCTTAAATCCACGATTCAGACATCTCAACATCCCGTGCAGGAGAAGGTCTCATGCTGAATTCATTGAATCTAAGACGCTTCCAGTTTTACCACCATAAAAGAAAAAGGCTGTCACTGATCCTTTTATGATGCCATTGACGCTAACACACGTCTCATTCTTAGGATTGTTAAAACATGAAAAACAATGGCCACCTTAGACTTGGTGAAATATGTGAGCACCGATAACAATAACACGCTGAGCACGACTGGGCAGACCAAGCACAGTTCTGAGCGCTTTTCATGATTAACACATTTAATCTCCACAAGTACCTGGTGAGTAGGGACTATTATGTAATCACGCAGTTTAAGGACAGTAGAGAGAAAGAAGAATCACTGGGAAAGGAGCATTAGGAAAACCAGAGGATGCTCTCCTCCCCACAGGGCACTGAATCACACCTCAGCCTTCTTTCCACTTCATCCTACGCACATTGCCCACTCCCCTCACCATCCTGTTCAACTCTCAGAAGTATCAGGAGGAAAAATGGATATAAGTCTAGGGACAGCTGAAGCCCCTGTACATTATTTTAGGATTAGTCTCTGTATGTGTGTTCAAGATACAGGCTACTTACGCTGCTGCTGTGGTACCTAGTGTGGAGGGATTTCATTTATGGTTTTAATGTAAACTTTTTGGCCGTGAGTCCTAACTTATGACTTTGAATTCTACACTTTAGTCTTCCCATTGACAGCAGTGGTGACTTCAACAAAGTTCTTCATCCTTCATGAGCTCACTTTTGTTATATGATGAGTAAAATCATTTCATCCTGGGAAGTGTCTTTATTTCAGCTGACAGAAGTGTTTAGAATGTAGATTATCGTTCTGCCTGAATGCTTGTTGAGTAGGATGGCAGACTTCTTTAAAAGGTTAATCTTTCCCATGATTGATTTGGCCCATTGAGGGGTTCTCTGGGGATCCTTATACCTTCAAAGTGTTTATTTCCTGCTGCCCCACACACTGTGAGGGCTGTGGCTGAAAATGACCATTTTACTCTAGGGAACCAGATTTGACATTAAAGCTTAACCTTCGTATAATGTCAAAGATGATATCGTCCTGTATTTCCAAATTTGTAATGTCACTGCCTACTTTACTTCTTGCCTTTAAAAACTCTTCGGAAATCAGCAAAGACTCATCAGAAAAAAGTGGGAAAATAATCTAAACGAAAGAAATTATAATATTTTTGCTCTACAATACTATGGAAAACATGCAGTCATTAAAAATTTTGTTGTAGAAATTATGCTGATGAGGAAAATGTTCATAATGTATTAAATGAATTAAAAAGCTGGTTGCAAAGTGTTATTAGATCCTATTTTTGTAAAATAAAATAAAATAATTACATGCACATATTCATAATAGAAGGATCACACTACAGTATGAACAGAAATGATCCCTGGATAGTGAGATTATAGGTAGAACTTTTGAGTTTCTTATTTTTTGCTTTTTATAAATTTTCAGCAATGAGCATATATTACTTTTGTAATGAGTTTTTAAAAGTAATTATTGAAGAAAAAAATTCCTTGGATGAGGAGGTTGCCTGGAAAGTTATCTGTAAGAAACTACATTCTCCATAGAGCATTTGGCAAAAAGCTCCCTCTAAGTCACCAACTTAGACATTTGTTTCTTCTTTCTACCCAAATCAAAATTTCCATAGCTTCAGGAAAAGTGACATTTTTCCATCTAACTTGTGACTTGTCTGGTGGCAGACTAGTCTGGTCTGTTCAGCATAATAAGTGTAGTCCTACTCTTATATGTTTGCAAGGATGGGGTACTGGTTTCCTCAGAGTTGCTTGGTGGCAACCTTAGTATAATACTTAAAAGAGCAGAAATTTATTCTCACACATATCTGGAGGCCAGAAGACAAGATCAGTATCACTGGGCAGAAATCACCATGTCGGCAATTCCACGCTCCCTCTGGACGCTCTAAGGGAGAGCCTGTTCCTTGCCTCTTCCAGTTTATGGTGGCGGCAGGCATTACCTGGCTTGTGGCCACATCGCTCCGATCTCTATCTCTGGCCACACTGCCTTCTCCTCTTCTGCCTGTATCAATCTATCTCTGCCTTTCCCTTATAAGGACATATGTGATCAGAATTAAAGTCTACCAGGAAATCCGGGATAATCCCCTCATCTCAAGATCCTTAATTTATCCAAATCTGCAAAGACCCTTTTCCCTTATAACATTTACAGGCTCCAGAGGTTAGGACCTAATATCTTTGGGTGGCCATTATTTCATTTACTGTAGGTTCTACCCTTATAAATGGGTAGTTCTAGAAGTGTAAGAACTTTCAGGCAAAAATATAACGTTCATAGTTAATAAGTTGTTTAGGTTAAGTTTATTATTTCTTGAGCCTAAGAAAATTCTTTCATTGGAATTCAGAAAACTACTTAAAAAAATAGAAAAATGAGGAAGGTTGCTCCTATGTTGAGCCACATTTCTTTGTCTTATTTACTTATCAATATTTCTGAAAAAGAAGAGATATGTTAACATTTTAAATGGGGTCAGCTTTCTCACACAAAGTTGTGAGCATTTGTAGTTAGTTATGGTTCAGCGTAGTGAGCATATTAAACACTGTTTGTAAAAAACGTCCACAATTCTGCCACAGGGAGTGAGAATAACGTTTTCTCCCCATTCCCAACAAAGCTTAAAGGATAATTTTTAAGATGGTTCGGAAGCTATCATTAGTGTTATGTGTGTGCCTGAGAGAAGTATCTTGTTATGAAGTTATTTTTTCTCTCATGATTTCCTCATTAGACAGTTTGTCTTTGAAACAACTTGTTGGTTTAGTTCTGAAAATTTAATCATTATGTGAATTTAGGGTTCATTTATTCAGAAAACATTTTAATTATTCTGCATGTTTTCCTGGATTAATTCTGTGGATAAAATATAGTTCCTCTGTGGTAGACTTCATCTGTTAGGCAACTTACAGAAACACCACACAGAAAACCAATTAAGTTGGCAAAACTCATTAATAATATGCTTTATGGTTTGTTTGCAGCAGAGATTGTACTACTTGTTAGAGATGGTTGCAAGGTTATTATAACTTCCAAACTAAACTCTGCTTTGTGTAAATATAATGCTTGAATACAATTAGTTAATGTTTAAAAGACGTTTTCAATTACATATATATATATATTTTTCTACTTATCATTCTTTGTTATATCATTTTTTTCCTAGTGTTTTATTTACCTTTTACATTAGAGGCACCTGTAATGAGGAAGTGAAATGTTACAGCAACACTTTGACTGATACTCTAGGGCTAGTTTAATTTATTCTTTGTTAAATGGAAAAATGAGCATTAAATAAGGACGCATTAGACAATATAGACTGTGATTATAATCTCATACAAGCCTGAACTTATTTTTGCAGGAGATTTTTTAGCCTCAGATTTTTTTAATCAAAGCAATATCTACATGGATAAAAGCTTTAAATAATAATGAAAAATGAAACATAAACTATATCTCTCCCTCACACCCTAGCCCTGCTTGAAGGGGAAATTATAATTATTTCAACAGTTTCTTCTTATATTACTTTCATATTTTATTTTATTTATTTAATTTTTTTAACATCTTTATTGGAGTAAAATTGCTTTACAATGTTGTGTTAGTTTCTGCTGTGTAACAAAGTAAATCAGCTATATGTATACATATATCCCCATATCCCATCCCTCTTACGTCTCCCTCCCACCCTCCGTATCCCACCCCTCTAGGTGGTCACAAAGCATGGAGCTGATCTCCCTGTGCTATGCAGCTGCTTCCCACTAGCTATCTATTTTACATTTGGTAGTGTATATATGTCCATGCCACTCTCCCAGCTTACCCTTCCCCCTCCCCGTGTCCTCAAGTCCATTCTGTATGTCTGTGTCTTTATTCCTGTCCTGCCCCTAGGTTCTTCAGAACCATTTTTTTCTTTTTAGATTCTCTATATATGTGTTAACTTATGGTATTTTTTTTTTCTTTCTGACTTACTTCACTCTGTATGACAGACTCTAGGTCCATCCACCTCACTACAGATAACTCAATTTCATTTCTTTTTATGGCTGAGTAATATTCTATTGTATATATGTGCCACATCTTCTTTATCCATTCATCTGTCAAAGGACACTTAGGTTGCTTCCATGTCCTGACTATTGTGAATAGTGCTGCAATGAACATTGTGGTACATGACTCTTTTTAAATTATGGCTTTCTCAGGGTATATGTCCAGTAGTGGGATTGCTGGGTCATATGGTAGTTTTATTTTTAGTTTTTTAAGGAACCTCCATACTGTTCTCCATAGTGGCTGTATCAATTTACATTCCCATTAACAGTGCAAGAGGGTTCCCTTTTCTCCACACCCTCTCCAGCATTTATTTGTAGATTTTTTGATGATGCCCATTCTAACTGGTGTGAGGTGATACCTCATTGTAGTTTTGATTTGCATTTCTCTAATGATTAGTGATGTTGAGCAGCTTTTCATGTGCTTCTTGGCCATCTGTATGTCTTCTTTGGAGAAATGTCTATTTAGGTCTTCCGCCCATTTTTGGATTGGGTTGTTTGTTCTTTTAGTATTGGGCTGCATGGGCTGTTTATATATTTTGGAGATTAATCCTTTGTCCAGTGATTCATTTGTAAATATTTTCTCCCATTCTGAGGGCTGTCTTTTCGTCTTGTTTATGGTTTCCTTTGCTGTGCAAAAGCTTTTAAGTTTCATTAGGTCCTATTTGTTTATTTTTGTTTTTATTTCCATTACTCTAGGAGGTGGATCAAAAAATATCTTGCTGTGATTTATGTCAAAGAGTGTTCTTCCTATGTTTTCCTCTATGAGTTTTATAGTGTCCTGTCTTACATTTAGTTCTTTAATCCATTTTGAGTTTCTTTTTCTGCATGGTGTTAGGAAGTGTTCTAATTTCATTCTTTTACTGGGTTTTCTATCCTGTTCCATTGATCTATATTTCTGTTTTTGTGCCAGAACCATACTGTCTTGATTACTGTAGCTCTGTAGTATAGTCCGATGTCATGGAACCTGATTCCTTCAGCTCCATTTTTCTGTCTCAAGATTGCTTTAGCTATTTGGGGTCTTTTGTGTTTCCATACAAATTGTGAAATTATTTGTTCTAATTCTGTGAAAAATGCCATTGGCTGACAGGGATTGCATTGAATGTGTAGATTGCTTTGGGTAGTATAGTCATTTTCACAATGTTAATTCTTCCAATCCAAGAGCATGGTATGTCTCTCCATCTGTTTGTATCATCTTTAATTTCTTTCATCAGTGTCTTATTGTTTTTAGCATACAGGTCTTTTGTCTCCCTAGGTAGGTTTATTCCTCGGTATTTTATTCTTTTTGTTGGGAATGTTTCCTTAATTTCTCTTTCAGATTGTTCATCAGTAGTGTATAGGAATGCAAGAGATTTCTATGCATTAATTTTGTATCCTGCTATTTTACCAAATTCAATGACTAGCTCTAGTAGTTTTCTGCTAGCATGTTTAGAATTCTCTATATATAGTATCATGTCATCTGCAACCAGTGACAGCTTTACTTCTTTTCCAATCTGGATTCCTTTTATTTCTTTTTCTTCTCTGATTGCTGTGGCTAAAACTTCCCAAACTATGTTGAGTAATAGTGGTGAGAGTGGGCAACCTTGTCTTGTTCCTGATCTTAGAGGAAATGCTTTCAGTTTTTCAACATTGAGAATGATGTTGGCTGTGGGTTTGTCATATGTGGCCTACGTTGAGGTAGGTTCCCTCAATGCCTACTTTCTGGATAGTTTTCATTATAAATTGGTGATGAATTTTGTCAAAAGCTCTTTCTGCATCTATTGAGATTATCATATGGTTTTTATCCTTCAGTTTGTTAATATGATTTACCACATTGATTGATTTGCATATATTGAACAGTCCTTGCAATCCTGGGATAAACCCCACTTGATCGTGGTTTATGATCCTATTAATGTGCTGTTGGATTCTGTTTGCTACTATTTTGTTAAGTATTTTTGCATCGATATTCATCAGAGACATTGACCTGTAGTTTTCCTTTTTGTGACATCTTTTTCTCCTTTTGGTATCAGGGTGATAGTAGCCTCATAGAATGGGTTTGGGAGTGTTCCTCCCTCAGCTGTATTTTAGAAGATTTTGAAAAGGATTGGTGTTAGCTCTTCTCTAAATGTTTGATAGAATTTGCCTGTGAAGCCATCTGGTCCTGGCCTTTTGTTTGTTGGAAGATTTTTAATCACAGTTTCAAATTCAGTGCTTGTGATTGCTCTGTTTATATTTTCCATTTCTTCCTGGTTCATTCTTGGAAGGTTCTGCTTCTCTAAGAATTTGTCCATTTCTCCAGGTTGTCCATTTTATTGGCATATAGTTGCTTGCAGTAATCTCTTATGATCCTTTACATTTCTGCAGTGTCGGTTGTTACTTCTCCTTTTTCATTTCTAATTCTGTTGATCTGAGTCTTTTCTGTTTTTATCTTGATGAGTCTGGCTAATGTTTTATCAATTTTGTTTACCTTCTCAAAGAACCAGCTTTTAGTTTTATTGATCTTTGCTACTGTTTCCTTCATTTCTTTTTCATTTCTTTCTGATCTGATATTTATGATTTCTTTCCTTCTGCTATCATTGGTTTTTTTTTTTGTTCTTACTTTTCTAATTGCTTTAGGTTAAGGTTAGGTTGTTTGTTTAAGATTTTTCTCGTTTCTTGAGGTAGGATTGTATTGTTATAAACTTCTGTGTTGGAACTGCTTTTGCTGTATCCCATAGGTTTTGGGTCATTGTGTTTACATTGTCACTTGTTTCTGTGTATTTTCTGATTTCCTCTTTGATTTCTTTGGTGATCTCTTGGTTATTTAGTAGTATATTGTTTAGCCTCCATATGTTTGTATTTTTTACAGTTTCTTTCCAGTAATTGATATCTAGTCTCATAGTGTTGTGGTCAGAAAAAATGCTTGAAACAATTTCAATTTTCTTACATTTACCAAGGCTTGATTTGTGACCCAAGTTATCATCTATTCTGGAGAATGTTCCATGAGCACTTGAGAAGAAAGTTTATTCTGTTGTTTTTGGTGGAATATCTTATAAATATCAATTAAATCCATCTTGTTTAATGTGTCATTTAAAGCTTGTGTTTCCTTATTTATTTCCATTTTGGATGATCTGTCCATTGGTGAAAATGGGTTGTTAAAGTCCCCTACTAGCATTGTGTTACTGTTGTTTTCCCCTTTTATGACTGTTAGCATTTACCTTATGTGTTGAGGTGCTCCTTTGTTGGGTGCATATATATTTAAGATTGTTATATCTTCTTCTTGGATTGATCCCTTGATCACTATGTAGTGTCCTTCTTTGTCTCTTGTAATAGTCTTTATTTTAAAGTCCATGTTGTCTGATATTAGAGTTGCTGCTCCAGCTTTCTTTTAATTTCCATTTGCATGGAATATCTTTTTCCATCCCTTCACTTTCAGTCTGTATGTGTCCCTATGACTGAAGTGGCTGTCTTGTAGACAGCATATATACGGGTCTTGTTTTTGTATCCATTCAGCCAGTCTGTGTCTTTCGGTTGGAGTGTTTAATCCATTTATATTTAAGGTAATTATCAATATGTATGTTCCTATTACCATTTTCTTAATTGTTTAGGGTTTGTTATTGCAGTTCTTGTCCTTCTCTTGTGTTTCCTGCCTAGAGAGGTTCCTTTAGCATTTGTGTAAAGCTGGTTTGGTGGTGCTGAATTCTCTTAGGTTTTGCTTGTCTGTAAAGGTTTTAATTTCTCTGTCGAATCTGAATGAGATCCTTGCTGGATATAGTAATCTTGGTTGTAGGTTTTTCCCTTTCATCACTTTATGTATGTCCTGCCACTCCCTTCTGGCTTACAGAGTTTGTGCTGAAAGATCAGCTGTTAACTTTATGGGGATTGCCTTGTATGTTATTTGTTGCTTTTCCCTTGCTGCTTTTAATATTTTTTCTTTGTATTTAATTTTTGATTGTTTGATTAATATGTCTTGGCATGTTTCTCTTTGGATTTATCCTGTATAGGAATCTCTGTACTTCCTGGACTTGATTGACTATTTCCTTTCCCATATTAGGGAAGTTTTCAACTATAATCTCTTCAAATATTTTCTCAGTCCCTTTCTTTTTCTCTTCTTCTTCTGGGACCCCTATAATTCGAATGTTGGTGCACTTAGTGTTGTTCCAGAGGTCTGTGAGACTGTCCTCAATTCTTTTCATATTTTTTTCTTTATTCTGCTCTGTGGCAGTTATTTCCACTATTTTATCTTCCAGGTCACTTATCTGTTCTTCTGCCTCAGTTTTTCTTCTATTGATTCCTTCTAGAGAATTTTAAATTTCTTTTATTGTGTTATTCATCATTGTTTGTTTGGTCTTTAGTTCTTCTAGGTCCTTGTTAAATGTTTCTTGTATTTTCTCCATTCTGTTTCCAAGATTTTGGATCATCTTTACTATCATTACTCTGAATTCTTTTTCAGGTAGACTGCCTATTTCCTCTTCAATTGTTTGGTCTGGTGGGTTTTTACTTTGCTCCTTCATGTGCTGCATATTTCTCTGTCTTATCATTTTGCTTAACCTACTCTGTTTGGGGTCTCCTTTTTGTAGGCTGCTGCTTCGTAGTTCCCATTGTTTTTGGTGTCTGCCCCCAGTGGGTAAGGTTGGTTCAGTGGGCTGGGTAGGTTTCCTGGTGGGGGGCGCTGGTGCCTGTGTTCTGGTGGATTCAGCTGGATCTTGTCTTTCTGGTGGGCAGGACCATGTCTGGTGGTGTGTTTTGGGGTGTCTGTGAACTTATGATTTTAGGCAGCCTCTCTTCTAATGGCTGTAGTTGTGTTCCTGTCTTGCTAGTTTAGCTTGGTGTGTCCAGCACTGGAGCTTGCTGGTCATTGAGTGGAGCTGGGTCTTAGCGTTGAGATGGAGATCTCTGGGAGAGCTCTCACCAATTGATATTATATGGGGTCAGGAGGTCTCTGGTGGACCAATGTCCTGAACTCAGCTCTCCCACCTGAGAGGCTCAGGCCTGACACCTGGTCGGAGCACCAAGACCCTTTTGGGATGTCTGAGGTCTTCTGCCAGCGTTCAGTAGATGTTTGTAGGAGTTGTTCCACATGTAGATGTATTTTTGATGTATTTGTGGGGAGGAAGGTTATCTCCATGTCTTACTCCTCTGCCATCTTGAAGGTCCTCCCCCTACTTTCATATTTTAAGTACTATGTTTTCACCTATTTTAGAAATCTTCTGTGTATTGTGGTAAATAAAGATTTAGGTATGTAATAACCCTACCCACTTTCCTTCCTCCATCTTCCAAATATAGTTACTTCTGAAATTTTAGTTTATTCAGTATGTGCGTAATAACTAACGGGTCCATCATTACACCCTGATTGTATTTTTTTTGTTGTTCACTTTTCTTTGAATTAATAATTTAAGTTTAGAGTTAGTATAGTTTGTTCCCCAGTACTGTGTCAGATTTGGCATATACCTGTCAATAAATCTGTTACTCAACTAGTCAATTATAGAAATTCTGTGAATCTTTTTAATCTTCTCCTGGGATCCTCTCTGGTGCTTCTGCACCAGACTAGACTATTTGTTTCTAGGCAGTCTTCACTGTTACAACTCTGGAATTTCTCTCTCCTGTGGTGGATACTCCTCTGATTTCTTCCTCTTTTTAAAGAAAATTTATTCTCCTATTTTACTGGAACACATATTAAGAAATAAAAATTGTGCGCCTTGTGTGCCTGAAAATTTCTTCATTCTATTCTCACCTTTTGGAAAGTTTGGCTGGGTATAGAAATATAAGTTAGATATAATTTCTTAAATTGTGAAGGCACTGCCCATTGATTTCTGTGTCTTCTGTGTCTTGGTGTGAATTTTTCACCCTTGCCCCAATTCATTTAATTGGAAAGTAGTGGATCTTTTCAATTTGGAGACTCTTATTTCTTGGTATTTTAGGGACTCTTGAGTAAAATTTCTCCTTCCCCTCCTATTTTTGAAACCATTTGACAAGTAAGAAACAATATAGATCTATCAGATAAAAATACCAGCTTTATAAAACTGGTTTTGGAGGATGTGGCTTATATGTGTAGACTCACTGGGTTTTCTCAAGCTTTCAAATCTTTGTTGGACCCCTAGTATGTTACTCTGTTCTCTCCCATTCATTTTGTCCTTTTGTGCTTATGACTTAAAAATGTCCGTTATGATCAATTTGGTAGAGTTTGCAGAGGACATAAATATTTAAGGTCAACTTGCCATCTTTATCCAGAAATCCTCTCTGAATTGTTAAACCCTCTCTAAATTGCTAATTTTAGCTGTTTAAACTTCCTTGTTTTATATTTTTATCTGAGATAGAAATGGTGATCCTTAACTTACTTTCAAGTTTAAAGAGATATTTATAAAGTACTTTGAACTTTTCCTAAGAGTAGAGCTGTATAAGTAAAGTACCATTGTTATTCAAATACAGCTCCCCTTGGTTTGAAAGGAAAGGTCAATGAACTATAGACAAAATGGTGGCAAAAGAGATATAGATGTTAAAGTGGCAATAAATTACCCAGATCATAAAAAGGTCATTAATTGTGCTCTTAAATAGGAACAGCTATTTCTTATTACATCTCTGTGTATTTCAATTCCTGACTACCAGCAAGTAATTATAAAAACCACTGTGACAACAGGGGCAGATGTGTTCCTTGGTGTGCTGGCTGTTCATTTCTTTGTTTTTACTGAAAATATTATACATTCATTTCTTGGCAGGAGAAATGATGTCTGGGCTTCCGTGCATACTGAGTTCTCCGAGTGAGACATTAGTTAGATTGGCGTTTATGAGTCACCAGTCATCTTCATAAGCCAAATCCGGGAATTATAAAATAATTTACTCAGGAAGTAATGGGGATAAATGAGGTTTCATCATCCTGGGAAACAGGAAAGCTACCTTGTGAGCTAATGATCCTACTGAAATTAGGTTTTCCCCCCACACCATTGATGGATGAATCCATTCTCTTTAAAACTTGTTTTTGTGACACTTATGAGCAGTGTTAAAATTCTCATTTGTCACTATCTAGCTGTGCCTATGATATTTGCTAGGGCAGGGAAGGTGCTGTCCACGATCACAGAGACATCTTACTATTAGTCTGTTCATGGGACGATGCAAAACAAATGTTTACTTTTCTCCTTGGATAGCTCACCAGTTCATTCAGAGCTCACCTTGCTTGTGTCCAAAAGTCCCTTCTTTGTTCTCTTCCTCATTCTCATTCCAAAGGTGTCCTAAAGTCCTTTCACTCCTTACCCCTCCCTCACAGCCCCATCCTCTACTGGGTCTGGCTGACAGGGAGCATTTTGGGGTTGGGGAGACCTACAGGGGCTTTCAGGGCCCTCAGCATAAATTTGCCACCAAACAAACTTTTATCTTGAGGATAAAAATGGACTCTTTTCTATAGCAAAAACCTGGTTTATTCATAGCTATGCCAACAGAATCTGGATTTCATTTGTGACCCTTCTTAGCAAGGGTCACCCCTCAGAAGAGAGGACGAGCAGGGAGGGAGATAGCTCATTCTGCCGCGTGTATACTGGAGTCATTCTGAGAAACAGAGTCAAAGGAAGGGAATTTAGAGTCCCCTTAGGACAAAGAAAAAATTAGTTTATTCATGAAATGAATTAGTTTATCTGTCACTAAAATCCCCACTAGGGACTTCATGCATTTTTCCTTTTTTTTTTTTTTTTGGTGTACGTGGGCCTCTCACTGTTGTGGCCTCTCCCGTTGCGGAGCACAGGCTCCAGACGCGCAGGCTCAGCGGCCATGGCTCACGGGCCTAGCCGCTCCGCAGCATGTGGGATCTTCCCGGACCGGGGCACGAACCCGTGTCCCCTGCATCGGCAGGTAGACTCTCAACCACTGCATCACCAGGGAAGCTCTGCATTTTTCCTTTTAACTTATGCTTCCTTTTAAACAAAATAAACATTCACTACTGATAGCTATAAATTTATTAATATATAGGATAAATCTGTATATTAATGGTTACTGATACATTTATGTATATTTAAAAAATACATAAAATGGAAATTTTAGAAGAATGAGCTAAATCTGAAATAAATGGTATTATGTATATATCTTTTTAATTGCAGTGGCTTCATATTATCATCAGTTTAGGCAAGTTCTTTAATTACAGTAGATGTAAAACCAAATTTCAAATGGCTTTGATGACTTCAGTATTCTTTGGCTAACCTTTCAGATCTAATCAGATCATCAGTTTTCACCCTAGAGTGAGGTAGAAAAGATCACATGACAGAAGGAGATGTAACGGCTCTGCCATTTTTGTTGTTGTTGTCACCTGGTTGTGTGTGAATTCTTTTTATTATCTTAAATCTGTTGTTTATTAGCAGGAATTTCAGCTGGGCTTTGTTACAATCAGGCTATGAAACCCATAAATTCATGGAGATGAGCAAATGTGAATGGTAATGTTTTGAGTGATCACAGGAGTGAGGTGGCCCTGTCAACTCCTTTTCCACGGTAGAACCACACCCTTGGAGACTTCTTATTCTGTTTGTGACACTAGTTATCTGACATATGGACTGGCTGAGGGTGCCAGTGTCAGTCTGTATATTAAGCATGAGTTACGTTGAATTTATTTAACATTTTTGAAGATGAAAATAACTGTAAATAGAAATTCTAAGGTATACCATCCCTAACCTGAGGGATTCTATTGCATACCTCCCAGGGTGTACTTTGGAGACAAAGGACCTGGAGTACGGTGGTAAAGACCTTGAGGCTGCTTCTTGACTTTGCAGAAGAGCATGCCAGTTTCGTTCATTGATACTTGCTGTTGTTTCAGGAGGAAAAAGTGATAGGCTGGTGTCAGATATTTAGATTTAGACCAGATGCCTTCTTGGGCCATGCAGCAGGTGAGAAAGCCTAGACCCATCAGGCTGAGTGACATTCTTAACAAAGAGATGGGAAATCAGCCTTACTGTTTCATTTTCTTCATTTCTGGGCCAATCCAGTGACACGGCTCCTCCTTACTGTATCACCGGAGAGATAAAAAAAGAAATCATAATCACTCATGTGGATGTTAAAGGCATCAAATGAAATGCAGCTCATCTAGCTTTGGCCAAACTCTGAAATTTATTGACAGCTAGCAGCCAGTTAGCATAGCCAAGATGGTTCATTAACTAGGGCAAAGTCCACATTTGTGGGTCGAGATGTCTTTGCAGCAAGCAGAAGAGACTTTCTCAGTGCCTGAGTGTTTAGACTTGGGAGTTTTTCGTTCTTCTTGTTCCATAGATCACAACACAGGTTTTTGGAATAGAAGGATGCTAAGATCAGCACTATCTGAAATATGGAAAATTTAGGATTCTGTGAAAGAAGCAGAGTGTCATTTTCACTGTATTTGTAGGATAGATGGATTCTTCACCTCACTCATTAATTCATAGTGGTTTGTCTTTAGGCTTCAGTATTTGACTCATCAGCTAATGATTATGCTGTGGCTGTGAATAAGGTAGTATTTGAGATGTTGTATCCTGTTTTCTTTCTTTTAAGTGTGAATAAAGGTAGGTTAAGTGCCTTGACAGTGACGTGGAAGCAAGATTAAGAATTCGTGTATTATGAAGGAGTGTTTGGTATAAGGAAGCTCTTTTTTCCTTCTGCCTCTTTTTCTTGCCCTTCTTTTTCTCTTTTCTCTTTATTCCACCCTTTCCTTTAGTCCCTTTTTTCTCCTACCCATTTCTTCCCTTTTCCCACTGTCCCCTTTCCTGCTTCCTTCCCTCCTCCTATACCCTGGATCTCACCTGTCCAGCAAAAGCACCGAGGGCCTCTGATTTGATAGGTTCACACTACCTTCCCAGCCCGAGCAAATCACCTTGGTCCAGGGGTGGAAGATACCAGCCTGGGGATTTTCTTCTGTGGTGGAGCTTACTCAGGCTACCTGAACTTCCAAAGGGAAATCAGATACGTTAGGACTGTGGAAAGGGGAAACTGACACAGTGAAACAACAAAAATACGTCTATAGCAAATAGCAAGATGACGATGTAGAACATTAGATCTTAGGCCACAGGGTGTCTTGTTTCTGCTCCAGTTTTGATTCAATGATCACCCAATAGTCAAATGAGTATTTTAGAGAATGCGGAGTTGGTATGCAGGTAACTCTGCCAGAAAGAGGCTCTTGGAACCCATTTTGAAGAGCAGGCGTTTCAGTTGGACTTTAGTGATGGACAGATAGGGGAGAAAAACTGCATGAGAAATCCGGAGAAATGTGGGACAATGTGGGCGAGCCTGGAGGACATCATGCTAAGTGATAAAAGCCGGGCACAAAGACAAATACTGACTGTTCTCACTTATAAGTAAAATCTAAAATAGTCAAACTCGTCAAAGCAAAGAGTAGAATGGTGGTTGCCAGGGTCCGAGGAGGTGGGTAGTGGGGGAAATGAGGAAATGTTGGTCAGAGGGTACAAAGTTACACTTCTGCAAGATGAATAAGTTCTGGAGATCTATGGTACAGCGTAGTCAACTATAGTTAACAATATTGTACTGTGTACTTGAAATTTGCTTAGAGGGTAGATCTTAAGTGTTCTTATCACCCACAAAAAGACAACCTATGTGAGGCGCTGAATATGTTAATTAGCATTGCTGTGGTGATCATTTCACATTGTATGCATCTATCAAAGCATCAAAGTTGTACACCTTAAAATATACAATTTTCATTTGTCAGTTAAACCTCAATAAAGCTAAAAAATGTCTAATAAATTTTTATAAGTGCTGAGGTTTTTTCAGAAGACAACTTGTTGCTCTAGTCTTTGCACATGTGACGTGACCATCACCACTGTTTCCTGCCTCCTTCTGAGGGTCCAGGAGAAAAGTGGAGGTGCGTGGGGTGGGGGCTGTTTTCTGCTGTGATTTGACAATGGAAGCAAAAGGCCATTTGCTGTCGTTATCCTCTACGTTTCCAAGAACTTGTTTGCCTTTCTCCAGGCACGTCGTTTCGTTTCTCATTTCTACCGGCTGAGGGTCCAGTGCGTTCTGCAGGGTGCAGTGGGAGGGAGACCCATGCCCCTTCTGCACAAAGGAAAAGCTTTGCCTGCCTTACGTGGAGGAAGGCTGATGCATTTCCCTGTGATCCATCAAAGTCTCTCTTTTGCTTTCTTCCAGTTTCTCAAACAGAACAATGGAAAGCCCGTTCCGTGCAGTTTTCAATGGCCTTGATGTGTATATATTTATAAATTAGCTAAGCAAAGTGTATCACTTATAGAAAGCATAACTCTTGGTGCTGGTTTATGGAGATTCAGTTAACTGTGTAATTGATGCAGATGCATTTGACCTAAATCCACCTATTCTCTTCATCCCCGCGTAGAAGTGTGTATGTGTCTTTATTGTTATTTTGTTTATTTGTGTCTTTCGGCACTTGAGGACTGACTTACTTTACAGTGTTTTGAGTTCAAGCCTTTGTTCATTTCTCTGCCTCCATTCGGGACATAATATATTTAAGCCATTAACATCTAATTGGAAACATCAGACTGAATTTAGTGTCCTTGATTTGAAATTCAGTCCTCTGGTAAGAGATAAATATCATCTTTACTGTTAGAAATTAACTTAAATATGTTTTCTCATAAAGAATGATAAAAGGATAAATGATGATGCTTTATTTTCCACTCTCAGGGCCCCTGGTTCTTTTTATTAAAGTACATATATCACCTACTTACCCATACAAATATGCATGGCATGTCTGACAGAAATCATTTCATTTTCTCTATGCTTTTGTTCCTGGGACTTCCCCAAATGTATTAAATAGAACAACTACTTACGAGGAATCAGAAAAGGGCATTGCCTCATGCAGTTTACTTTACTTGAAATTGATGACATACACAAAGGTTTGTGATTAAAGAAAAAGGATCATGAACTTAATTTATTAAAGCTCTTAAATGTAAAAAAAAAAAAATCCCTCATCTTCCGCTTGCATTTTTCCTTCACTGTTACAAGCAGAGCTTAGTGGTAGGAGATAGCCGTTTGTCTTAAGGGAGTTGAATTTTTCTGCTGCACAGACTTTAGTTTATGGCTCGTTTCTCTAAGAAAAGCATGTTTACCAAAAAGGTACGTGATAAGATCTGGCATGGGATGTATGAACCTTCTACTTAATGTTTTGCATCACTGCAGTGTGTAGTTTTAGGTTAAGGTAGAGCTGAGAATTTTGAGCAAATAGTTATCTAAATTTTCTCAGGGGTCAAACAGTACTAATAATTTCCTTAGTCAATTTATGCCCCTGAAGTTCAGAATAACCAGCCAGTAGATTTGAATCAAAGAGAAAGTGCCAATCCTTAGTTGATTTTTTAGTGGAGGGTAAATAATCCGTTATCCTTAATTCACATAAAGAGGCCAAAGAAGCTATTTTCATATGTAGGAAATAGGTTAGGGGGCCAAGTCCAAGAGGGAGGAATATTAAATTTATGAAATGATTCTCTATTAACCAGTGAAATATCAGAAAACTCTGTTATATTAGTTATCCATTGCTGCATAAAAATTACCCCCAAATGAGTTGCTTAAAGCAGCAGACATTTATTATCTCACAGTTTCTGAGGTTCAGGAATCTGAGTGCAGCTTGGCTGGCTGCCTCTGCCTCAGGGTCTCTCCTGTGGCTGTCATTGATGGAGCTGTTGGCTGGGCCTGCAGTTTCGTCTCAAAGCTCGACTGAGAGAGGTTCCACTTCCAAGCTCACTCAGGTGGTTGTTGGCAGGATTCGGCTCCTTACAGGTGGCTGGACTGAGGACATCTGCCAGAGACCTCATTTCCTTGCCACGAGAGCCTCTCCATAGGGCAGCTCTCCAACATGGCGGCTGGCTTCCATCAGAATAAGCAAGTGAGAGAGCTGTGGGGGGGCGGATACGCAGGACACAAGACAGAGTCTTTTTGTAACTTAAACTTGGAAGTGGCATCTTAGAAGCCAGTCACAACAAGATCCGGTCCACACTCAAGGGGAGAGGATTATACAAGGACGTGAATACTGGGATGTGAGGATTGTTGGGGCCATCTTAGAAACTACTAACCACATCTGCTCTTCAGACCTTATTCCACTAATCAACAAGCATAAATTGAGCTTGTTGTTTACTGTCTAATAATGAGTTCTGCATTTCACATGATTACTCTTTTCCTGCTTTAAAATGTACCCATCCTTATCTTTGGGTCTTCTTTGCTGCTCTGGGTGTCCTTCTTTTATTTTCTGAACAGTAATTCATTTAATTGCCACATTTGGGAGTTACAAAAAAAACACTCATTGCAGCTTTGCAGCCGAAGTTCCTTCTTGATTCAATGAGATGCTTTCATTCCCTGCACCACTCCTTTGACTCCCACCCCTGTTCAGTGTTGTTTTGAAAAGCTGGACCTGCTGGAGACTAGCCTTTCTGTAGCCCTAGGTTTTGCTGTAATTATATCCTAAGCATTTTTATACAGAACTTTTGTATCAGGTGCCACCAAGGAGGTTGCCATCTCTTCACAAGATAGTCTATTGGGGTATACCTTTGCAGACCACAGAGCTCACACTCTGAAGCTATGAAGTACCATAGTTTTTTGAAAGTGAAGGTTCCATCAAGATTGGAGGGAGGTGCCAGTGTATTTTAGGATTGACCAAACTCAACAGGAACCACACTGGAGAGCCCTCCCAGATCATGGGAAGTAGATGTTGGCATATGTGTAACTAGCTAGTCACTGCTGGAAGCATCAGCTAGATTTCTTTTTCTGTGTAACAAAGACAAAACATAGGCAGCTGACTAAGGTGCTGACTGTTTGTGAACTAATGAAATGTTAAGGAAAGTTCTGTATATGAGGTGTGTTGATTTGTCAGTCATCCCTGTCTGTTTGCTATTTGGCTATAAGCAGCATGAAAATTTATGATTTCTTCATTACCTTGAAGAGATATCTACACTCCCATGTTCACTGCAGTGTTATTCACAACGGCCAAGATACGGAAATCACCTAGGTGTTCACCGACAGATGAATAAATAGAATGTGGTATATATACATACAATGAAATATTATTTAGCCACAGAAAGAAGGAAGTTCTCCATTTGTGATGACATGGATGGACCTTGAGGGCATTATGCTAAGTGAAATAAATCAGACAGAGGAAGGCAAATACTGTATGATCTCAAATCAGACAGAGGAGGACAAATACTGTGTGATCTCACTTACATGTGGAATCTAAAAACATGAAACTCTTGGCAACAAAGAGCAGACTGATGGTTACCAGGGGATGGAGGGTGGAAGAAACGGGGAGATGTTGGCCAAAGGGTACAAACATTCCACTGTAAGGTGAGTAAGTTCCAGGGATAATGGTGATCATAGTTAACAATACTGTACTTACACTTGAAAGCTGCTGTGAGAATAGATGTTAAACGTTCTCACCATCACAACAATAACAAGATGGTAATTATGTGAGATGAAGGAAGTGTTTACTCACCTTATTGTGGTAAACATTTCACAATATATACCTGTATCAAATCACCACACTGTACACCTTAAACTGACACAGTGTTATATTTCAATTATATCTCAATAAAGCTGGAAAAAAAAGAAAATATGACTTCTGAAGTCAGTCATAGATGCATGAAACCATCTATTTTTTTCCCCATGATATTCCCTCCTGGCCTCAGTGACTTAGCTAGTTCATTTGATTGATTATGTCTCATTTGGCAGAAGTGGGAGGTTAAGCTCCAGTTTGCTCATGAGATGGTTGTGGGAAAAGGAGTTAGAATTCTATGTTCTGTGTTTTCATCCTGTTTCTTTTCCTGCTGAGAAATAGTGCCTCATTTGAGATGAGACATGGCAAGGACACAGATGGGGTAAGGACCTTTCTCCTTTCTTAAATGACTGTGTGGATGAGGTGTGTTCATTAACTCAGTAAGTTAATATACGTGTAAGGCCACAGTCAAGGATTTTATCCACCTACTTAACCCGGTCACAAAGTTTTGGAGCCAGAAGCAAATTCTAATTCCACCTTGCAGTAGTTGCCTATCCTTTTATTTTTTCCTTTTCCATTATGGTTTATTATAGGATGTTGAATATAGTTCCCTGTGCTATACAGTAGGACCTTGTTGGTTATCCATTCCATATATAATAGTTTGCATCTGCTCATCCCAAACCCCCAGTTCTTCCCTTCCCTGCTCCCCCTCCCCCTTGGCAACCACAAGTCTGTTCTCTATGTCTGTGAGTTTGTTTCCGTTTTGTAGATAAGTTCATTTGTGTCATATTTTAGATTCCACATATAAGTGATAACACGTGGTATTTGTCTTTCCCTTTCTGACTTACTTTGCTTAGTATGATTACTTCATTCTTTTTATGGCTGAGTAGTATTCGATTGTACATAGGTACCACATCTTCTTTATCCACTCATCTGTCAATGGACATTTAGGTTGTTGCCATGGTTTGGCTATTGTAAATAGTGCTGCTATGAATATTGGGGTATATGTATCTTTTTGAATTACAGCTTTGTCTGGATATATGCCCAGGAATGGGATTACTGGAGCATATGGCAAGGAGTTGCCTATCCTGAAGCAACTTAATTTTCTTAGTCTCTCTTACATAATCTGTAAAATGGGACTAATACTCAGCTGGCAAGGTTGCTGTGAAGGCCAAATAAGATAAGTAACAAATAAGATAGTAACAGGTAGTGGATGGTAAATAAAATAGCTATTATTTTTCTTGCTTTTTTTTTTAATGTAGTTTTTAAATCCCCACAACTCAACTCAAATGCTTTTGTAAAAAAGATTCTTTTATTATTTATTTCATTCATGACTTTTGCTTTAAACACATATTATGCAATTTACCATTTTCACCATTTTGGAGTGTATCATTCAGCGGCGTTTAGTACGTTCGCCCTGTTGTCAATCATCAAGACGGTCTAGTTCCGGAACATCTTCATACCCCAGAAGGACATCTCTACCAGTCAAGCCATTACTCTCCATCCTCTACACCCCAGCACCAGGCAACCACTCATCTCCCTTCTGTCTGTATGAATTTGCCTTTTCTGCATATTTCGTATAACTGGAATCATACGATATGTGGCCTTTTGTGTCCGGCTGCTTTCACTTAGCATCATCATGCTTTCAGGGCTTCTCAGTTTTATTTCACGTGAGTGTATGCTGTGTATGAGGGAAAATAATTCAACATGTGTGCTCTCTGAATGGTGGACAAGAGCAGTGTCATCTTTGTAGGAGGATGAACCGCAGGAACCATTCAAAGACTGAGAAGAAAGAACAGTGGGAAGGATGCCAGCAAATTTATTTGTAAATCGGCGTCCACTGAAACTGCTTCCCTTCCCTAACACCCCTTCCCTCCATCTTTCCCTCTGTGCTCTCTTGCACCTCTTCACCCCTTTCTCCCCTCCCCTACCCCCTGCTTTTCCCCTTCTCAGTCTCTCTCTCTTTCTCCCCCTCCCTCTCTTCCTTTCTCTCTTTGTCCCCCGCTTCTTCATTTTTTTTTTTGTGGTATGCGGGCCTCTCACTGTCGTGGCCTCTCCCGTTGCGGAGCACAGGCTCCGGACGCGCAGGCTCAGTGGCCATGGCTCACGGGCCCAGCTGCTCCGCGGCATGTGGGATCTTTCCGGACCGGGGCACGAACCCGTGTCCCCTGCATCGGCAGGCGGACTCTCAACCACTGCGCCACCAGGGAAGCGCTCTTCATTTTTTCACTTCTTTGTTTCCCGCTTTTGTTCTCTTTGCGTGAAGGTAGAACTAAAATAGGTTAGTACTAAAATTTCCTATTTGTGGGGATTATCCCTAGAGTGTAGTAAAATTAATTTACATTAACCTTTGGGATCAGAAAAAAAAAAGTCCAGTACAAGAGCTTCGTTAAACAAAACAAATGATCACATTTATCTCTTGTAAAGAATAATCTACAGCCATGAAAAATCATGCTTAATTGAGTATTTAATGCCAGAGTATATATTTAGAGATTAAAAAGACTTTTTTTCTTTTTTTATACAAAATAGTACTGCTGTATTTTCCTCAGATTTTAACAAACCAAATAATTATTATACATAATCTGTGTGCATCTTCATGAAAAAAAAATTAAGGTGATACAATTAGAGCAGTCATTGTCATAGTATGGAGCAATTACTGGTACTTTTAGTTTTCCTCTTGGTGCTTTTCCTGTCTTCAGAATTTTCAACAGTACCTATGCATCAACCTTTGGAATCAGATAAAAAAGGATAATAAACATTGTTATTCAAAGTGTGCTAGTGGAATAGCTCGATTTCGGGCGGTGAAGCCAGAGATCTGTCTTCAGTATAAAGGAAGAACACTCATTGAATGATGGCTTTCAGATGGGATGATTTTGTCCCCAGGATCATTTGACAATATCTTTTGGCTGTCACAACCAGGGAGGTGCTACTGGCATCTAGTGGGTAAAGGCTAGAGATGCGGCTAAAGATTCTAAAATGCCCAGGGTGTCATCCCCCTACCTCCTCACCAATGAAGAACTATCCAGCCCACATGTCAATAGTGCTGAAGAAGAGAAAACTGCTCATTGGTTAGTTTAAATATTTTAAATTAGCTCATTGGATAGTATCAGTAGAAAAGGTCATCACTTGGGTTGTCTTTAGGGGGTATAAAGAATTAATTTACTTTGAAGTAGCACTCTGATGATGAGAAATCAAGCTGTTTCTTTCCTCTTACACCTGCTATCTGTTCCATTTTGTTTTATTAAATCTGGATCGTGAGAAGAAGCCAGGCAATATATCAATATTTGAGCTTAGCATGTTGATACTGATTTAGGTCATGGAATTCCATGGAAGCAAGGAATAAAGGTAACTGCCACGTAGAGAGTACTCAGATCAAGCATAAAGAAGAGAATTCTGGCTGAGGGAATAGTGCCACCTGCTGAATTGTGTTTGTGTTTTCGACAGGTTCTAATTTACGCAGGTTGATGCCTGGAAGTGTTACTTTTTTTTTTTTTTTTTTTTTTTTTTTTTTTTTTTTTAAATTTTTAATGGGGTTTAATTGCTTTACAATGGTGTGTTAGTTTCTGCTTTACAACCAAGTGAATCAGCTATACATATACATATGTTCCCATATGTCTTCCCTCTTGCGTCTCCCTCCCTCCCACTCTCCCCATCCCACCCTTCCAGGCTGTCACAAAGCACCGAGCTAATATCCCTGTGCCTTGCGGCTGCTTCCCCCCAGCTATCTACCTTACTACGTTTGTTAGTGTGTATATGTCCATGACTCTCTCTCGCCCTGTCAAAACTCACCCTTCCCCCTCCCCATATCCTTAAGTCCGTTCTCCAGTAGGTCTGCGTCTTTATTCCTATCTTACCCCTAGGTTCTTCATGACATTTTTTTCCCTTAAATTCCATATATATGTGTTAGCATACGGTATTTGTCTTTTTCTTTCTGACTTACTTCACTCTGTATGACAGATTCTAGGTCTATCCATCTCATTACAAATAGCTCAATTTCATTTCTTTTTAAGGCTGAGTAATATTCCATTGTGTATATGTGCCACATCTTCTTTATCCATTCATCCGATGATGGGCGCTTAGGTTGTTTCCATGTCCTGGCTATTGTAAATAGAGCTGCAATGAACATTTTGGTACATGACTCTCTTTGAATTTTGGTTTTCTCAGGGTATATGCCAAGTAGTGGGATTGCTGGGTCATATGGTAATTCTATTTGTAGTTTTTTAAGGAACCTCCATACTGTTCTCCACAGTGGCTGAACCAATTCACATTCCCACCAGCAGTGCAAGAGTGTCCCCTTTTCTCCACACCCTCTCCAGCATTTATTGTTTCTTGATTTTTTGATGATGGCCATTCTGACTGGTGTGAGATGATATCTCATTATAGTTTTGATTTGCATTTCTCTAATGATTAATGATGTTGAGCATTCTTTCATGTGTTTGTTGGCATTCTGTATATCTTCTTTGGAGAAATGTCTATTTAGGTCTTCTGCCCATTTTTGGATGGGGTTGTTTGTTTTTTTGTTATTGAGCTGCATGAGCTGCTTGTAAATTTTGGAGATTAATCCTTTGTCAGTTGCTTCATTTGCAAATGTTTTCTCCCATTCTGAGGGTTGTCTTTTGGTCTTGGTTATGGTCTCCTTTGCTGTGCAAAAGCTTTGAAGTTTCATTAGGTCCCATTTGTTTATTTTTGTTTTTATTTCCATTACTCTAGGAGGTGGGTCAGAAAGGATCTTGCTGTGATTTATGTCATAGAGTGTTCTTCCTATGTTTTCTTCTAAGAGTTTGATAGTTTCTGGCCTTATATTTAGGTCTTTAATCCATTTTGAGCTTATTTTTGTGTATGGTGTTAGGGAGTGATCTAATCTCATACTTTTACATGTACCTGTCCAGTTTTCCCAGCACCATTTATTGAAGAGGCTGTCCTTTCTCCACTGTACATTCCTGCCTTCTTTATCAAAGATAAGGTGTCCATATGTGCGTGGGTTTATCTCTGGGCTTTCTATCCTGTTCCACTGATCTATCTTTCTGTTTTTGTGCCAGTACCATACTGTCTTGATTACTGTTGCTTTGTAATATAGTCTGAAGTCAGGGAGCCTTATTCCTCCAGCTCCTTTTTTCGTTCTAAAGATTGCTTTGGCTATTCGGGGTCTTTTGTGTTTCCATACAAATTGCGAAATTTTTTGTTCTAGTTCTGTGAAAAATGCCAGTGGTAGTTTGATAGGGATTGCATTGAATCTGTAGATTGCTTTGGGTAGTAGAGTCATTTTCACAATGTTGATTCTTCCCATCCGAGAACATGGTATATCTCTCCATCTATTTGTATCATCTTTAATTTCTTTCATCAGTGTCTTATAATTTTCTGCATACAGGTCTTTCGTATCCTTAGGTAGGTTTATTCCTAGATATTTTATTCTTTTTGTTGCAATGGTAAATGGGAGTGTTTTCTTGATTTCACTTTCAGATTTTTCATCATTAGTATATAGGAATGCCATAGATTTCTGTGCATTAATTTTGTATCCTGCTACTTTACCAAATTCATTGATTAGCTCTAGTAGTTTTCTGGTAGCATCTTTAGGATTCTCTATGTATAGTATCATGTCATCTGCAAACAGTGACAGCTTTACTTCTTCTTTTCCGATTTGGATTCCTTTTATTTCCTTTTCTTCTCTGATTGCTGTGGCTAAAACTTCCAAAACTATGTTGAATAAGAGTGGTGAGAGTGGGCAACCTTGTCTTGTTCCTGATCTTAGTGGAAATGCTTTCAGTTTTTCACCATTGAGGATGATGTTTGCTGTGGGCTTGTCATATATGGCTTTTATTATGTTTAGGAAAGTTCCCTCTATGCCTACTTTCTGGAGGGTTTTTATCATAAATGGGTGTTGAATTTTGTCGAAAGCTTTCTCTGCATCTATTGAGATGATCATATGGTTTTTCTCCTTCAATTTGTTAATATAGTTTATCACATTGATAGATTTGCGTATATTGAAGAATCCTTGCATTCCTGGAATAAACCCCACTTGATCATGGTGTATGATCCTTTTAATGTGCTGTTGGATTCTGTTTGCTAGTATTTTGTTGAGGATTTTTGCATCTATGTTCATCAGTGATATTGGCCTGTAGTTTTCTTTCTTTGTGACATCCTTGTCTGGTTTTGGTATCAAGGTGATGGTGGCTTCGTAGAAGGAATTTGGGAGTGTTCCTCCCTCTGCTATATTTTGGAAGAGTTTGAGAAGGATAGGTGTTAGCTCTTCTCTAAACGTTTGATAGAATTCACCTGTGAAGCCATCTGGTCCTGGGCTTTTGTTTGTTGGAAGGTTTTTAATCACAGTTTCAATTTCAGTGCTTGTGATTGGTCTGTTCATATTTTCTATTTCTTCCTGATTCAGTCTTGGCAGGTTGTGCATTTCTAAGAATTTGTCCATTTCTTCCAGATTGTCCATTTTATTGGCATAGAGTTGCTTGTAGTAATCTCTCATGATTTTTTTTATTTCTGCAGTGTCAGTTGTTACTTCTCCTTTTTCATTTCTAATTCTATTGATTTGAGTCTTCTCCCTTTTTTTCTTGATGAGTCTGGCTAGTGGTTTATCTATTTTGTTTATCTTCTCAAAGAACCAGCTTTTAGTTTTATTGATCTTTGCTATTGTTTCCTTCATTTCTTTTTCATTTATTTCTGATCTGATTTTTATGATTTCTTTCCTTCTGCTAGCTTTGGGGTTTTTTTGTTCTTCTTTCTCTAATTGCTTGAGGTGCAAGGTTAGGTTGTTTATTCGAGATGTTTCCTGCTTCTTAAGGTGGGCTTGTATTGCTATAAACTTCCCCCTTAGAACTGCTTTTGCTGCATCCCATAGGTTTTGGGTCGTTGTGTCTCCATTGTCATTTGTTTCTAGGTATTTTTTTATTTCCTCCTTGATTTCTTCAGTGATCACTTCATTATTAAGTAGTGTATTGTTTAGCCTCCATGTGTTTGTATTTTTTACAGATCTTTTCCTGTAATTGATATCTAGTCTCATGGCGTTGTGGTCGGAAAAGATACTTGATACAATTTCAGTTTTCTTAAATTTACCAAGGCTTGATTTGTGACCCAAGATATGATCTATCCTGGAGAATGTTCCATGAGCACTTGAGAAAAATGTGTATTCTGTTGTTTTTGGATGGAGTGTCCTATAAATATCAATTAAGTCCATCTTGTTTAATGTATCATTTAAAGCTTGTGTTTCCTTATTTATTTTCATTTTGGATGATCTGTCCATGGGTGAAAGTGGGGTGTTAAAGTCCCCTACTATGAATGTGTTACTGTTGATCTCCCCTTTTATGGTTGTTAGTATTTGCCTTATGTATTGAGGTGCTCCTATGTTGGGTGCATAAATATTTACAATTGTTATATCTTCTTCTTGGATCGATCCCTTGATCATTATGTAGTGTCCTTCTTTGTCCCTTTTAATAGTCCTTATTTTAAAGTCTATTTTGTCTGATATGAGAATTGCTACTCCAGCTTTCTTTTGGTTTCCATTTGCATGGAATATCTTTTTCCATCCCCTTACTTTCAGTCTGTATGTGTCTCTAGTTCTGAAGTGGGTCTCTTGTAGACAGCATATATAAGGGTCTTGTTTTTGTATCCATTCAGCCAATCTGTGTCTTTTGGTGGGAGCATTTAGTCCATTTACATTTAAGGTAATTATTGATATGTATGTTCCTATTTCCATTTTATATACTGTTTTGGGTTCGCTACTATAGGTCATTTCCTTCTCTTGTGTTTCGTGTCTAGAGAAGTTCCTTTAGCATTTGTTGTAAAGCTGGTTTGGTGGTGCTGAACTCTCTCAGCTTTTGCTTGTCTGTAAAGGTTTTAATTTCTCCATCAAATGTGAATGAGATCCTTGCTGGGTAGAGTAGTCTTGGTTTCAGGCTATTCTCCTTCATCACTTTCAGTATGTCCTGCCACTCCCTTCTGGCTTGTAGGGTTTCTGCTGAGAGATCAGCTGTTAACCTTATGGGGATTCCCTTGTGTGTTATTTGTTGTTTTTCCCTTGCTGCTTTTAATATGCTTTCTTTGTATTTAATTTTTGACAGTTTGATTAATATGTGTCTTGGCGTGTTTCTCCTTGTATTTATCCTGTATGGGACCCTCTGTGCTTCCTGGACTTGATTAACTATTTCCTTTCCCATATTAGGGAAGTTTTCAACTATAATCTCTTCAAATATTTTCTCAGTCCCTTTCTTTCTTTCTTCTTCTTCTGGAACCCCTATAATTCGAATGTTGGTGCGTTTCATGTTGTCCCAGAGGTCTCTGAGACTGTCCTCAGTTCTTTTCATTCTTTTTTCTTTATTCTGCTCTGCAGTAGTTATTTCCACTACTTTATCTTCCAGGTCACTTATCCGTTCTTCTGCCTCAGTTATTCTGCTATTGATCCTATCTAGAGTGATTTTAATTTCATTTATTGCATTGTTCATCGTTGCTTGTTTCATCTTTAGTTCTTGTAGGTCCTTGTTAACTGTTTCTTGCATTTTGTCCATTCTACTTCCAAGATTTCGGATCATCCTTACTATCATTATTCTGAATTCTTTTTCAGGTAGATTGCCTATTTCCTCTTCATTTGTTAGGTCTGGTGGGTTTTTATCTTGCTCCTTCATCTGCTGTGTGTTTTTCTGTCTTCTCATTTTGCTTATCTTACTGTGTTTGGGGTCTCCTTTTTGCAGGCTGCAGGTTCGTAGTTCCCGTTGTTTTTGATGTCTGTCTCCAGTGGCTAAGGTTGTTTCAGTGGGTTGTGTAGGCTTCCTGGTGGAGGGGACTAGTGCCTGTGTTGTGCTGGATGAGGCTGGATCTTGTCTCTCTAGTGGGCAGGTTCACGTCTGGTGGTGTGTTTTGGGGTGTCTGTGGCCTTATTATGATTTTAGGCAGCCTCTCTGCTAATGGGTGGGGTTGTGTTCCTGTTTTGCTAGTTGTTTGGCATAGGTTGTCCAGCACTGTGGCTTGCTGGTCGTTGAGTGAAGCTGGGTGCTGGTGTTAAGATGGAGGTCTCTGGGAGATTTCCGCTGTTTAATATTATGTGGAGCTGGGAGGTCTCTTGTTGACCAGTGTCCTGAAGTTGGCTCTCCTACCTCAGAGGCAGAGCCCTGACTCCTGGCTGGAGCACCAAGAGCCTTTCATCCACACGGCTCAGAATAAAAGGGAGAAAAAGTAGAGAGAATTAGTAGAAGTATGAGGAAAGAAAGAAGGAAAGGAGGAAAGGAAGGAAGGAAGAAAGAAGCAAAGAAGGAAAGAAAGGAGGGAGGGAGGGAGGGAGGGAGGAAGGAAGGAGGGAAAGAAGGAAAAAAAGACAGAAAGAAAGATGATACAGTAAAAATAAAATAAAGTATAATATAGTTATTGAATTAAAAAATATTTAGAAAAAAAAGGGACGGATAGAACCTTAGGACAAATGTTGGAAGCAAAGCTATACAGAGAAAATTTTACACAGAAGCATACACATACACCTTCACAAAAAGAGGTAAAGGGGGAAAAATCATAAATCCTGCTCCCTGAGACCACCTCCTCAATTTGGGGTGATTCGTTGTCTAAAGGAGGGAGGGAAGGAAGGAAAGAAAGAAAGAACGAAGGTACAGTATAATAAAGTTATTACAATTAAACTTAATTATTAAGAAAAAGAATTTTTTAAAAAAAGTCATGGACGGATATAGCCCTAGGACAAATGGTGGAAGCTAGAGTATACAGACTAGATGTCACACAGGAGCATACCCGTACACCTTCACAAAAAGAGGAAAAGGGAAAAAAATCATAGATCTCGCTCCTAAATTCCCCCTCTTCAATTTGGGATCATTCCTTGTCTATTCAGGTATTCCACAGATGCAGGGTATATCAAGTTGATTGTGGAGCTTTAATCCGCTGCTTCTGTGGCTGCTGGGAGATATTTCCCTTTCTCTTCTTTGTTTTCACAGCTCTCAGGAGCTCAGCTTTGGATTTGGCCCTGCCTCTGCGTGTAGGTCGCTGGAGGGCGTCTGTTTTTTCGCTCAGACAGGACGGGGTTAAAGGAGCCGCTGATTCGGGGCCTCCGGCTCACTCAGGCCGGGGGTTGGGGGATGGGGGAAGGAGGGGCACTGCGTGCGGGGCCGGCCTGCGGGCGGCAGAGGCAGCGTGACGTTGCGGCAGAGGCCGGCGTGACGTTGCACCAGCCTGAGACCCGCCGTGCGTACTCCCGGGGAAGTTGTCCCTGGATCCCGGGAACCTGGCAGTGGCGGGCTGCACAGGCTCCGCGGAAGAGGGGTGTGGAGAGTGACCTGTGCTCGCACACAGGCCCCTTGGTGGCGGCAGCAGCAGCCTTAGCGTCTCCCGCCCGGCTCTTGGGTCCGCGGTTTTAGCCGCGGCTCGCGCCCGTCTCTGGGGTTTGCGCTTTCAGCCGCGGCTCGCGCCCGTCTCGGGGGCTCGCGCCCTCAGCCGCGGCTCGCGCCCGTCTCTGGGGTTCGCGCTTTTAGCCGCGGCTCGCGCCCGTCTCTGGAGATCCTTTAAGCAGCGCTCTTAAACCCCTCTCCTCGCGCACCAGGAGACAAAGAGGGAAGAAAAAGTCTCTTGCCTCTTCGGCCGGTGCAGGCTTTTCCCCGAACTCCCTCCCGGCTAGTCGTGGTGCACTAACCCCTTCAGGCTATGTTCAAGCCGCCAACCCCAGTCCTCTCCCTGAGCTCCGTCCAAAACCAAAACCCGAGCCTCAGCTCGCAGCCCCGCCCGCCCCGGCGGGTGAGCAGACAAGCCTCTCGGGTTGGTGAGTGCCGGTCGGCACCGATCGTCTGTGCAGGAATCTCCCCGCTTTGCCCTCCGCACCCGTCGCTGTGCACTACTCCGCGGTCCCGAAACTCCCCCCTCTGCCTCCCGCAGTCTCCGCCCGCGGAGGGGCTTCCTAGTGTGTGGAAACTTTTCCTCCTTCACAGCTCCCTCCCACTGGTGCAGGTGCCGTCCTTATTCTTTTGTCTCTGTTTTTTCTTTTGCCCTACCCAGTTACGTGGGGAGTTTCTTGCCTTTTGGGAGGTCTGAGGTCTTCTGCCAGCCTTCAGTAGGAGTTCTGTAGGAGTTGTTCCACGTGTGGATGTATTTCTGGTGTATCCGTGGGGAGGAAGGCGATCTCCGCGTCTTACTCTTCCGCCATCTTCAAGGTCCCCCTCGGAAGTGTTACTTTTAATTATTGATCTGTGCATCTTCTTAAGTAGTTACTACCAGAATGTTAAAAAATATTTAGTTATTTATTGGATCAAGGTGTAATTAGAAACAGCTGTGAGCAATTGTATACCATCCAGCTCCTGAAGGAGCAAACAGAATTGTACTTGAAGACCTCGGATTGATTAATAGAGATTGTATCTGGCAGTTAAAACAAATCCATCTCCAGTTTGAATGCTACCAGCCAGTTCCCTTTACCAAGATAACCAGAAAGACTGAAAAATGCATTAAATGCACCATTTCCAAATATCACCAAGTTGAAAAAAAGAAATTCAAGCACATAGTGTTTGCTGCAAAAAAACTGTCAACGTTTCATCCTTTTTTTCTGAATTTCAGCTTTGAGCTTTACTCTCTGTATATTTTTAAGCGTACATTTAAAATCTCCTCATCTTTTGCCCAAGTAATTAAAAAAAAATTCTACAGGGTAGTACATGCATTTTGATATATCTCTTTAATAACTACATTTTTAGATAACTTGAAAAATTATTTTGAATTACATATTGAATTGGATGGGTCAGGTAATTTGTTACCATGATGAATCTCTTTATTGAAGTTAACTAGTTTGTCTCATAAAATTATATGCCTCTGTGTAGTATGTTAATTCTTGCTCCTAATCAAACATTTAATTACATAATGAGCTTGGATTAATTTGTCACCTGAATCTAGAGCTCATTTGTACAAAATTTAAAATGGTATGTATCAGAGAGAAACTAAGAATTTCTAGCATTGTTACAAAGTGTCAGCAACGTATGCCAATAGCAAAACAGAGGGTTTGCTCAAGTCCAGAAAAGCATACAGTGATAATGACGGCCAAAAGCTGGAATTCTCGTGTTTATTTATTTATTCTGAATTGTGGGCTTGAAAGTCAGTTTTGTAATGTTGACCGTTCACTTAACTTCTCTGGGATGGTGACTACCTGTCACATGAGCACAGAGGGGGGGCCAGTGTGTGAAGGGGACGCCCTCTTGCTGAGGTTGTCGGTTGGAAATGGGGGCTTGTGGTCCTCAGACCGTCACTGGAGATGTGAAAGGACCGTGTTCATCTTCTAACCCTTTACTCTGTGCGATAAGTATATCCTTCCCTTCCTGCAGCCAATTTTAAGCCTTCCTTCTCCCAGAAGTGAGGAGGATGTGCACCTTTAAAAGGAGATGATCCTACTAAGTGCCATTAAATAAATGAGAAACAGCCTACCATCTGGGAAACACAGAAGTTAATACTCAAGGATTGGTTCCAAGAACAATACAGTTGTCAGTGTCTGCATTGTTTTTTTCTAAGATTGCTTGATGGGTTCGCTCCCAGACCTCAAGATGACATTACTAGATTATAACCAGCCTTCTTCTGTCTCCTGGAAATTGCTTGACAGTGATTGATTCTGAGTTAGATAAATATTTCGTACTCCTTTCAACCTAAGCCGAGTTTTGTTTCCTCTCTCAGAAAATATTAAGCCCCTTTAAGAACCGAATTTTACTTGATTGACCTTTGTGATTTATTCAGATCTATGCTGAGATCTTGGGTTTTAATTGCTAAACAGGATCAATTAGTGGAATTCATGTCTGGCGTGAGTATTTCGTGGTGCCTTTTGAGAGAATGGATATTTTGCCTAAGCTATAGTCTTATAGGAAATAAATTACTCCTAAAGTCTGGCTGCCATGGTCATTTTTGTGTGTGAAGGGGATTCTTTACTCTTTTCATAATTTTTGCATAGAACAATCTAGTATTTAGTTAAGGTTTATTTATGCTCAGATGTTATGGGTTGAATTGTATCCCTTCAAAATTAATATGTTGACGTCCTATTTCCCTAGTACCTCCAAATGTGACCTTATTTAAAAATAGAGTCGTGGTTAAGTGTAATTACTTGAGGTGAGGTTATGTCAGAGTGGGGAGGTCCTCTTATCAACTGTGACTGCTGTCCTTATAAAAAGGGGGAGTTTGGGCACAGACATGCACACAGGAAGAACTCCATGTGACTGCTGGAGTTATCCCGCCACAAGCCAAGCAAGTTCCAGAAGCCAGGCTGGAGACCTGGAACGGACCCTTCCCTAGCCCGGCCCTGCTGAAACCTTGATCTTGGACTTCTGGTCTCCTGGCCATTGGAACGATAAACTTCTGTTGTCTAAGCCACTCAGTTGTGAGACTTCATTACGGCAGCCCCAGGAAACTAATACATCAGACCTTAGGGACAGTGCCATTTCTAGTTGAGGTCCGCTACCTTTTATGAGCGTTTACTTTGTGCCAGAAGCTGAGCTAGGTGCCTATGACACAGAGGGAATTAAGCCTTCCAGGAGTCCAGTGTCATGAAGGAAGTGGACTGAAAGGAATTGGGAAGTTTTGTGTCCTTCTCAGTTCATAGTCACCAACTTGAATGGACCCATGAAATGGTCTGAGAAGCTACTAGTTCCCTAATTGACTTACTCAATCACATTCCACGGTGACTATTCAATCTCTGCTGTCCTCCTTTCATCTCCACTGTCCTCCAGTAAAAAAGGACTTTCTTCTGCCTCTCGTGTGGTATCTTCTTAAAGATGATATTTTTAAAGACTTTCATATATATATATATATATATATATACACATACATACATATATACACGTATATGTATTTTTTTTAAAGAAGAAAACAAGAACTTTCCAAAAGGACCAAGTTTCCTTTTCTTGCCTCAACATCACACAGGCATCACTTTGTCCCTTTCCTTTGTGGCTCCAGGCTTCTCCTCCCTGGACCTATTGCTGGGACCTGCACACTCGGTAGGGAAAGTTCTGCCACCGTGGGAACGCGAGGGCACATGTGTGCCTGCAGCATTCCAGATGGGCTGAGGGCTCGAAAGCTATTGAGACGACTCCTTATCCTGCCCTTCATGACATAGTTATTCAGAGCTTCGACTCACAGTTCCGTCACAACGAAGGTTCAAGTGTATTTTGTTTAACGACTTTTAAGGGAACTGACATTTATTTTGGTGATAAAGCTGAACAGATGCGGGATTGCCAATGGCTACTTAAGAGCAAAGCATCCTTGAGAAATATCTCCTTCTTTGTGTGCCTGCTTCAGTTTCCGGGTGGAGCTAGTCCATGCTTCTTTGCTGTAATTTGTGTGAGTGATGTTGCTGGTAGGTTGCCATGGTGACTTGAGCCCACTGGGCAGCAGGACAGATTTTCATTGTAATGAGTGCGAACACGACAGCTCAGCCATGGGTGCTGCTCTACTGAGCAGCCACCTCTCTCATTAGCTTATGAGGTCACTGCATGGGGGCGGCGGGGGGGAAAGTGTCAGGGGACAGATGAGAAAGAGAAGCATTGTGCTTCGTTTCCTCTGCCTATACTCTTAGGGAAGAGACCATGACTCACTTGGGGGATACAGGCAAATCAGATTGTTGCTAGAAATGTGCTTCTTAATAATGCTCTTTGCATAAACTACTCTTCCAAGATAGTAATAAAAGAACACTTTCTGAATAGCTGGGGTTCGATTTAATCTACTTATGCAGAACCTAACATGTTATCCAGCAGAGGAGAACCTCTGGGCAAGGAAATGAAAATTAAAATATCTGTTACCACGGTGACATTTAGATTTTGTTGTGTAGGCATGCCTGTGATTGCCAATGTGGAATTTTCAACAGATGAACTTCCCATAACTTCATGGTTTGGTGGAAATAGTATAAACACGGAGGGCTTTGCAGTCAGGGGGACTTGTCTTCAAGTCTCAGTTCTGTATTTACCAAGCTGTGTGTTCCCAGACAAATCACTTGCCTTCTTTAAGCCTCAATTTGTTCATCTTTTGAAAATATGATATAAATACCTGTCTACAGGGTATTTGTAAGCATCAGAGATGATGAACAGAGTGGCTTGCAAGATGATAGACACTCAATGCATGGTGGTGATTATTACTATTATTGTTGCTTTTAGTTTAAAAATAAATTGGAATGAAGGAAAGCTGACAGTTTTTTATTGCAGTGTTCATGTAATATTCGTTAAATAGCTTGGGTTTTCCAAGCATTATCATCTTAGAGTAAGTCCACTCTATACAAATAAAAGCATTCTTTGGCTTTGAACATTTTTTCCTTATCAAAGGTTCTCCTTTGAGCAATGAAAGTAATCAATAAGTCCCTTTGCACATTTCAACTTGAAACACTTGGAACTTTGTACGGTTATACCAACATCAGAGAGTCTTTCTCCAATTGCTGAGATGCAACAGTTAGTTGAAGGGAAACAATGTAGTATCACTATTTGGACCAAGATTTAAAAAGATTTTTCTATTTGAGTTTTCAGAGGAAGTTTAAGGGAATGCATTTCCCTAAACTGGATTTTGCTTTGAATAAGTGCCTTACGATGAGGTTGTAAATGTCGAGTTTCCTTATTGCCTTCTTGGAATGGAAACACCTTTAGCTGTTGAGAATAAGTGAGTGACATTTGCGGGGGGACTGGTATAATAGTCCCAATCCATTTACCTGTGGTTGGAAGCTTGTTTAGTAATTTAGTCCCTAACAAAATGTGTAACATTGGTGTCCTGGGGGAATGGGAGACACAGAGCCTCTGACAGCTTTCACTGTGGAGGAGAGAGGTGTAATCTCATCGATGGCGACGACACGTCTGAAGGAAGCATGTGACCTTTGAGGGAGATGAACTGTATGGAGGCTAGAGAAAGGAGGGCCAAAGAGGATGTACATGGCGCTGTTTTTCCAGACTGTCTGAGAGGTAGAGAGAGAGAGAGAGACAGAAAAACAGACAGATAGACAGGTACCATCTCTGGCATATAGGAGTTTTCCAGCCACGTGGTGGGTTGTGTGTTAGTTCATTATACATTTTCATGATCTTCATGAACAGTGGTTCTGAAAGCTAAGGGGTGCAGATTTATTTCGCAGGGGATACTTGGCAATGTCTGGAGTCATTTTTGGTCTTCACAACTGGGGAGGTGTTAATGGCATCTAGTGAGTAGAGGCCAGAGATGTTGCCAAACATCCTCCAGTGTGTGGTACAGCCCTGCAACAAAGAACTATCCAGCCAAAAAGCTCCGTAGTGCCAGGGTGAGAAATACTTGGTGTAGGAAAAAAACCCACCTTCAGACTGGCGCGTGTCCTTCTCACTTACCCCTGCTCAGAATGTCACCTTCTGACGGCTTACCTTGCATTTTGGACACCTTGACTCAAGAAAGGGGTTGTCTTCGCTTGCCCTGCTATAACAAAATACCGTAAACTGAGTGGTTTATCCATGATAAAAATGTATATCTTACAGTTCTGGAGGCTGAGAAATCAAAGATCAAGGGGCTGGTTGATTTGGTGTCTGATGCGCGCTCTCTTCCTGCTTGCAGATGGCTGCCTTCTTGCTGTGTCATCACCTGGTCCAAAGAGTGAGCTAGCTTTCTGGCTTTCTGGCCTCTTCTTTTTTTAACTTTTTAAATTTTTGGCTGCGTGTTGCTGCGCGCGGGCTTTTTCTGGTTGCGGCGAGCGGAGGCTACTCTTCGTTGGGGTGCGTGGGCTTCTCATTACGGTGGCTTCTCTTGTCGCGGAGCATGGGCTCTAAGGCGTGCTGGCTTTAGTAATTGTGGTGCATGGGCTCAGTAGTTGTGGCTCGCAGGCTCAGTAGTTGTGGCTCACGGGCTTAGTTGCTCCGTGGCACGTGGGATCTTCCCACACCAGGGATCGAACCCATGTCCCCTGCATTGGCAGGCGGATTCTTAACCACTGCGCCACCAGGGAAGTCCCTCTGGCCTCTTCTTATAAGGGCAATTCTACTGATGAGGGCTCCAACCTCATGACCTAATTACCTCCCAAATCCCCCACCTCCACATACTATCACTTTGGGAACTAGATTTCAGCATAAGAATTTTTGGGGAGGACAGACATTCAGCCCCCAACAGGGGTGTCCTAGCTGGTGACTGATAACTTTTTAGCCTCCAATTGAAAGAAGCTGGCAAACTTGCTCATTCATAAACTTCTTAAAATTCAAGTCAGTTTTGAGTCCGGTCAGTTTTGGATACCCTGGGCAAAAGTAGAGGTAGAATAATAATAAGCAGGTACAATTTCTATGCCCATTTTATAGAACAGAAAACAAAGGGATTATGTCTTAGCGAGCAAGGGAGCAAAGGAGTCATCAAATCCTTTCCCTTTCCCTCCTGGACACACGGCTAGATTACACTTCCCAGTCTTGTTGGCAGGTAGATACCCCATATGACTGAGTCCTGACCACTGAAATGTGGGCAGAAGAGATGTATTCCTTGTCCAAGCCTGGCCCATGAAATGTGCAAATGTTCCTCCATTTTCCTTCTCCTTCTGCCATCTGGATGGAGAGGCTCCAAGTTCTAAGAGGAGGTGGAGTCACAGGCTGAGGGAGGACCTGCTGCTTGGAGGACAGCTGTCTGACCAGGAAGCTCAGCCTTGGAGAGTTACCGGCGCAAAAACTAAACCTTTATTTTGTTAAGCCTCCAAAATGTTGGTTAAAGAAGTTATTAGCCTGCTGTCACTATTATAAGACAGTGAAGTAGACAAGTGCAAACATGAGGGGACACTTGGCTTGTGGCCATCTTTCTGGAGAAAGTCACCTCAACTGGATATGCAGAGATACGAAATGAATGACATTTCTGAAGTTGCTGGTGTTTATATTTGTAACACTCTATTTGGAATCATGTTTTAAAATCAAAGCATCTGTTAAGACCTCTTTATCTGTATTTTACACGGTGGGTGAAAGCTTATTTATATCTCAGACCATCATTCTAGTAATTTCAGGCTCCTAAATCCTGCTTGCAGATTCATAAATTCACATATTATCTCCTAAATGCTAAGTGGTGCATATGCATCTGGGATTTAGCTGAGAAATGTGGAAGACAGAGAATTTTTTTTTACCAGACCATTCCCAGTTGGTTGTGCATCTCAAGAGCCAAAACTTATTACTTTCCAAGTTGTAATTTAAACTTGGTAAATTGCCTCCAGACCCATCGTTTTTATGTAGCATAATGGGAAAAACTCAGTGCTCTGGCTTCAGATGAGTTTTTTCTTTTAATTTTCTCTCTCCAAAATCCTACATCCTTTGGGGCTGCATCGTCATTATTTCATAGACTCTTCGAACAGGAGCATCTTTTTAGGAAAACTTTCTTTGTTGTTTTTTGAGAGCGAGAGAGAGATTTGCCGTTGCATCTGGCAGGTGACTCTTTTTGAGAGTCTTTCAAACTCATGATGTAGTCACATTTTAAGATCTTTGTGGGATGGCTGCAAGGAGAAATTAGGCTTTATAACTATGCAGGAAACTGACCTAGTAAACACATTAGAGTTGCATTGTCTTCTATTGCTCCCTAAATAGCACCCAAAGAATGTGCAGTCCATAGCCATCTCGGAACCTAGCAGGAGCTTTGTTGCTGAGAGACAGAAGGTTCACATTTTGTTTAGTATGCTCAATATACTTCAATGGAGAAAGCCTTCAATGGTAGACCAAGCTGCCTGTGTGAAGACAAGCCTCCCACAGGCATACAATGCACATGGGGAGATGAGCTTGGCTAGTATATAGTAAGTAGGTAAACGCTCGATGGCCCATATTTAAAGAATGGGATGATTTTCAGAAAACTTGTCTATTCTCATCTTTTATTTTATTTTCATGGATATGGGCTACAATGTCTGTTTTTACGGCGGGGGGCGGGGGGAGAAGGAAAGGGAGAACTGCTTACACGTTTCAGTATAGTAGAACCTATATTCTAGGCAGTTTTTCCTTTGATGTTTTCGAGTTCCAAGAGGCAGGTTTTGTAAACTGATCAGATCAAGTTTGATTTGCTTTGTCATTTGCCTCGATAATTGATAGAGAATTTTTAAGTGTGCAGAGGAAGAACTGGACCCAGAATGAAAGCAGTTCTTTTTTGCTGCCTGTATTAGTCAGGACGGAATGTTATGCTCTGATAACAAACATTCCTCAAGTGTCAGTAACCAAAACGATGCAGGTTCGTTTCTTACTTACAGCACATACCCACTGGTGGAGGGCTCTGACTCATGTCATCTTTACTCTGAGACCCCAGCTGCCAGAGGCTCCTGTCTATGGAATTTCACAGGTCTCAGTAACGGGCAATAGAGCATGGAAAACCATACACGGGTTCTTCCGTGCTTCAGCACAAGAGGCACAGATCACTTTTGCTCAATTTTATTGGCCACAGCAAGTCTTAGAGCTAAAACCAACCTCAGAGAGACAGGGAAGTGAGATGTCCTGAATACTAGAAGCAGAAACTGCATAGCAGTAAATAGTGGTAATATTTTCTTCACCGTCCCACCCTGAGAGATACACACTCACACATGTAGACGTTTAACCCTAAGCCCAATTTTGAAATAGGCCTCCAAGGCAAAATGAAGAAGTCTCATGAGGGGCAATTTTAGAAATACTGTTCAGAATAGGAGATATACAAAGAGTTAGATTCTTCTTCCAACTCAGGACTCTTTTTTTTTTTATTGAAGTATAGTTGCTGTACAATATTATATGAGTTACAGTTGTACAATATAGTGATTCACAATTTTTAAAGGTATACTCCATTTATAGTTATTATAAAATATTAGCTCTATTCTTCATGTTGTACAGTATATCCTTGTAGCTTGTTTTATAGTTTGTACCTCTTAATCCCCTACATCAATTGTGCCCCTTCCCTCTTCCCTCTCCTCCCTGGTAGCCACTAGTTTGTTCTCTAGACCTGTGAGTCTGCTTCTTTTTTGTTACATTCACTAGTTTGTTCTAGGTTTTAGACTCCACGTGTAAGTGATATCATATAGTATTTGCCTTTCTTTTTCTGACTTATTTCACTAAGCAGAATACCCTTCAAGTCCATCCATGTTGCTGCAAATGGCAAAATTTCATCCTTTTTATGGCTAAGTAGTATTCCATTGTATAAATCTTTAGTCAACAGGTGGTGGTAAAGCATTTTGTTTTAGGGGCTATTCCTCCACCCTAGACTCAGTTATGCAGTAGCAAGCATAGTATAATCTCTGAACTGGGAACATTTAATTTAGTCACCTCATTTAAAAAAATAAATGCAGCTCAGGCTAAATTTAGGTTTTCTCTTTTATTTTTCTTTCTTTCTTTTTTTTCTTTCTAAACAGCAGGTCAGATATCAGTAATACGTCCATAGATGTGAGACATAGTCACAAGTCTCATTTTCAGGGTCTGTTAAACTGACTAAAGGCAAATATGAAGCATGAGAAAAGGACTTTAACATGTAATTATAGAGAATTAAAGGTGATGCTATCAGATTTACTGCCAGACATAACCTCAGTTCTTTCTTGTTTGTAACTGTTGAGAGAATTAAGATAATCTTTTATTAATTTTTTTTCTTTTTCTTATTTTGTTACAATTAAAAAACATTTTTTTTCTTTACCCAAAATAAGTAAAATGTCAGTTGCCTGGGAGAAGTCAGAAGGAACATACCACAGCAATAAAATGGAGCCATCCCAGGATAGATAGATAGATTATGATAGGAAAATAGATTGCCTAATACCCATCTACTGCAGCCACCAACAAAAACAAAGCTCCAGACTTCTCTTTGGAAACTCCTGCTTAGGTCAAAAAGAAAATAATAAAATTAAGTCAGCATGATGCCTGAAGAGTAAACATTTCATTTTATTTTGTCTTTGCCCCAGGTTTTAACAAACACATACACAGAAAGTCTCTCATGGTATCCTCAAGTCTTTCTGTGATTTATTTACCACGTAGCAGAGTCTGACAGAAAGGGAAAGGCAGCATCTCCTGCAAAGGCAGCATCTCCTGAGGGAAGTTCATTACCTGGAATCAGTCCACTTTGTCCACTAGCATCTTAAAGAAAATAATTGCAAATCATATAGCTGATAAGGGATTTGTATCCAGAATATATAAAGAAATCTTACAACTCTAATAAAAAGGACAAATACCCAATTTTAAAAATGGGTAGATAATTAGCCATTTCTCTCGAGAAAATATACAAAGGGTCAATGTACACAGGAAAAGATGCTCAAAGTCTTTCAACAGTAAGGAAATGCAAATCAAAACTGTCACACCCAAAACAAAACAACAAAACAAAATAGAACAAAACAAACAAAAAAACCTATCACATCCACTAGAATGGCTAGAATCAAAAAGATAATTAAGTGTTGGTGAGGATTTGGGGAAAGTGGAAACCTTATACTCTGCTAGTGGGAATATAAAATGGTACAGCCATTTTGGAAAACACACTGGCGGTTCCTTAAACAGTTAAACTAGAGTTATTATATCACCTTAAAAAGTTAGAGTTATTTTATCACCCAGCAGCAATTTCATTCTTAGGAAAAAATATCCAAGAGAAAATAATCCCAAAAGAAATGAAAATATATGCCCCATAAAAACTGGTACACAAATGTTCATAGTAGCTTTATTCACAATGGCCAGAAAATGCAAATAACCCAAATATCCATCAGCTGATAAATGGATACACAAAATGTGGTAAAGCCATAAAATGGAAAATTATTTGGCAATACAAAGAAATGAAGCACTGATACCTGCTGCAATGTGGATGAACCTTGAAAACATTATGCTGAGTGAAAGGAGCCGGTCACAAAATACCATATATGATATGATTCCATTTATATGAAATGTCCTAATGGGCAAATCTACAGAGACAGATAGTAGATTAGTATTCTCCTGGGGCTGGACAGGAGTGGGCAGGTAGTGGGGGAGTGACTGCTCATTGGGTATGGGGTTTCTTGTTTGGAGTGATGAAAATGTTCTAAAGTTAGATTGTGGTCATGGTTGCACAACTCTGTGGATATACCAAAACCACTAAGCTGTACTTGTTAAATGAGTGCATTGTGTGTTATGTGAATTGTATCTCAATTGTGTCTCTCTTTTTAAAGTAAGATTGATTTCATCCAGCTCCAATACCGAAATATAACCCTGCCAGGGAGGGTGTACTGGCTCAGTAGTTTATAATGCTGTCCGGTGGGTTCCAAGTTCTGGTTCAAAGTTGCCTACTAAGGAACTGGTAACAGCTCTTAGCTGTTCCAGTGATCCCCTTCTCAGCACCTCTCCCTTTCCATTCCACACCATCCACACTGAGATGTCTCACTTCTTGCTTCAGGGCAGAAGGTTTGCTAAAAGTTCATAATATTTTCTAATGAACTTGCTCGATGAAGTACAGTATGGAAGCCCTCAAACCTGATTTCCAGGAGTGACTATGGTAGACTTGCTTGCCTTTAATAGGCTCTACAAATGCTGGCTGCCTGCTTTACCAGTGAACACAACTGGCTGTGTGATGCTGGAAATATCTAGAGCTTTCTCTAATCTGAGTGCCTTTGGTCTGGGTCTTGGTTTCACTGTAGGGTGGCACGCACTCCAGTGATCCATCAGCATTCTCTAGGCATGGTGGCCTTGGGGAAAGGAGTTGCAAAACTCGTGTAGAGGGAAGAGTAACTTCCTGCTTGGGATTCCAGTGGAAAACATTCAGCCATTGCTGTGTGCCATTGCACACTCTATGTAACGCCGTTGGACTTTTCTCTAGCAAAGACACACGTGGATGTGACTGTTTAAGCCGTTACGCCCAACATTGTATGGACTACATTTATTTAAACATTGTAGGCACATAATAAGTTTTGTTGAATTAATTAATAATTGCATAGAAACCATCTCTCTGCCACTTTGTGCAAAAGAGATCTGGATTGTTATAAATTATATAAACTTCTTCATTAACTTTTCAGCTATGGAAACTATTATCTCAGTAAAACTTTACTGTATAAGGAAAGCAAACACTGATTCTCTCAGAGATGTTTATGAAAATTGCATTTTTTAAAGAAATGACAGTCCAGCTCTTTATATAGTTCATTCTCTTACTTCATTCAGCCCTCTTTTTTTAAAAAAAAATTATTTATTTAGTTTTGGCTGCATTGGGTCTTCGTTGCTGTGTGCAGGCTTTCTATAGTTGCATCGAGTGGGGGCTGCTCTTTGTTGCGGTGCACGGGCCTCTCATTGCAGTGGCTTCTCTTGTTGCAGAGCATGGGCTCTAGGCGCGTGGGCTTCAATAGTTGTGGCATGTGGGCTCAGTAGTTGTGGCTTGTATGCTCTAGAGTGCAGGCTCAGTAGTTGTGGCACACGGGCTTAGTTGCTCCTCCAGGGAGCATGTGGAAGATCTTCCTGGACCAGGGATTGAACCCGTGTCCCCTGCATTGGCCGACGGATTCTTAACCACTGCACCACCAGGGAAGTCCCCAGGCCTCTTCTTGATGGGACCTTTTTGCAGTCTCCTTCCCTGATAACTTGTTAAAAACCTCAGGGTCCCTATTCTTCTCTATCCCTTTGTCCTTTGTTTTCTCTACAGCCATAATCACTCCCTGTTTGCTGCATATTTATTTCTATATTGTTTATATCTCCTCCATAGAATGTAAGCCTCATTAGGGCAGGACCCTATTCATCTTTTTTGCTGTTCTGTCCCTAGCACCTTTATCAGTGTCTGGCTTCTTGTAGGTACTCAATAAATATTTATTAAATGAATAAACAAGTATCACACACACTCCTCTCCCCAAACTACAGTTTGAGAAGAGAGCCCCACAGAACTTATAATGAATGAATGAATATGTCCACTTCTCAGTTGTAACTACTCATTACCCAGCTTCCAGAAACCTAGATCATACTGATGAAGTAGAGGGAATGTAGGAGTTTGGAAGGACCTTCTTATTCAACTCCCTTTCCTGACGAGGAGACTGAGGGTCCAAGTGGTGAAGGGACTTTCCCTTGGTCAAAAGGAAATGACAAAACAAAGACTATACCTCAGATGATGTGATTCCTATGTACATGGTTCTCGAAGTTAGAATGTGTAGAAAAACACTAAGTTACATTGGAATGTTTAGCTGTCCTGATATTTACTAACCATAGAGTAATACTATATTTTAAGTATAACCCAGATGTCAGTTGGGGAACCTTGCTCCTTTGAGATTCAACAATAACTGGCTGAGACCCCCATCGCCCATGTGGTACTCAGAGATTTTGAGGTGTAGAGAGAGGAGGCTCTGTATTCCTACTTTGTCCTAATTAGTTCAAGATCATTGACTTTTCTTGTACATGCTGTTCCTTTGTCACCTCACTATGCTCCCAAGTTGCCTCTCTAGGTATTTTGATAAATCAAAGGAGAAATTATACCATTCCTTTAGGAAGGTAAGAGTGGTTTCCCATCAGCATTGGCTTTAAATAAAGAATAAATAACACAGGGTTAAGCATTTGAACTATTTTCACCCACTGACTACTGCTATTTTAGGGTGTTAACTATTTTAGGGTGCTAAAATGTAAAGGCATTGTCCTGATAAAGTAATACATTGCTCTTGTAGAGATGAATGATACAACAGGAAGTACACTGACTTTGTGGGGATCTTGGCCTTGCCATGTACTCACAGTGTGGTTTTAGACAAATGAATTGATATCTTTAAGCCATAGTTTCTTGATTGTAAAATAGAGAAAATGGTACTTACTCTATGGGTAGTGAGAAATAAGTGAAGCAATATATGTAAAAGCTTTGTTATAGAATGCTCTATGCAAGTAACATCACCATTGCCACAGCACACACGTTTTATTTTTTATGAATTTATTTATTTTATTTATTTTTGGCTACATTGGGTCTTCGTTGATGCGTGCAGGCTTTCTCTAGTTGCGGCGAGCTGGGGCTGCTCTTCGTTGCAGCACGCAGCCTTCTTATTGCAGTGGCTTCTCTTGTTGCAGAACATGGGCTCTAGGCACGCGGGCTTCAGTAGTTGCAGCATGCAGGCTCAGTAGTTGTGGCTCATGGGCTCTAGAGCACAGGCTCAGTAGTTGTGGCACACAGGCTTAGATGCTCTGTGGCATGTGGGATCTTTCCGGACTAGGGCTCGAGCCTGTGTCCCCTGCATTGGCAGACGGATTCTTAACCATTGCACCACCAGGGAAGTCCACAGCACACACTTTTAAGGTAGTTCTATTTCTTTAGAAAATGACTTCATGATTACCCCAAGCTTCCTGTCCAAGGCATTTGCTCCTTAGTAGCTGAAACTTTGAAAATGATATTCCCCCTGGAGTGAAAAAGGTGGTCCAGGTAAAGAAAACAAATTATGCATAATAAGTTAGAAAGTAACTTGAGAAATAATCTGCCCCAGTTGGATTTTTTTGAGCAGGTAAGTGAAGTTTCATCAAATTGGCTAAATTCTTGTGTTCAAGACTCTTTTGCTGCTGAGATATACCAGATTTCTTTTCATAGTTACACAGGTCAACATCTTGTTTTTTTACTGACTCAAGGAAACAACATTACATTGGCAAAGATCCTGCCCTTCTTGGTAGGATTGACACATTTCGCCTTCTGGGTATATTTTACTTTAAACCCTTTTGTGGTTAATACTTTCCTGTGAAGAAACAGTGTGTTAACATTGTTTGAATAGACCAGCAAACACAGAGGTCGCTTTTGATTGCTTTCTCACTTGTGTGGGACAGATAATGGTTTCTCTTCTCTGTTTCTTTTGCTGTTCCAAAGCATTGCATCGTAGCATCTCAAAATACGGGGTCAGTAGGATTGTTTTTCCCCTTCATAGAAGAAAGATTGGGGTGTGGAGCTATAAATGACTTACCATTAGTCTCAGAGCTGTAGTAACAGAGCTAGGATCTTTTCCTTCCCTGTTATAATACTAATGACGACCTCTTGGCATTCTTCTGAGACACACGCACGTGAATAAGTAGACATGAGGATCCTTTGTTAAGCCTGGAGAAATGGAAAATAATATTCTAGTGCCCCGCTGAAATAATATTATTTTTACCAATCCTGAGTAGGGGAGAATCTTCAGATAAGCCACCACTTTTTTCCCCTTTTGTTAACCTGTGTCTACATTGGGAGGACTAAAAGAGATGGATGATGTGAAAGAAGGAGGAAATAGAAAAAGAAATTGAACAAATCTCATTTCCTTCCCATTGAATTATCCATGTATTAATTTTCTCATCAAGTATTTTTTGAGTGCTTGCTATGTGCCAGGTTCTGTTTAAGTCATTGAAGATAAAAGGGTAAAGAAAATAGGAACCGTTCCAGCCTCATGGAACTTCCAATCTATTGAGAGAGACAGGCAGGCAGTGGATCATTAACTGCTCAATAACAGTGATTGCAACAAGAGTAAATGCTTGAAAGGAAAATACAGGGTACCATGAGCCCCTGTAACACGGCATCTCAACTGAGCATGGGAGTTCAGGAAGTCTCCTTCAGAAGTGCTGTTAGCTAAGACTAGAAATCTGGGTAGCAGGTGGCAGGTGGTGGATGCTTGGTGGTAGAGGGATATGGAGAGTCCAGGCAAAGACAGGAGCATGAACAAAAGTCCTGAGGCAGCAAGAATCTTGGCATATTTGAGACACACAGAGATTGAAGTGAGAGAGCAAGTGGAGGGAGATGACAGAGATAAGCAGGTAAGAGCCACTGACGATCATTGGTCTTGGTCTTGCAGGAGCCTTGATGATGATGCAGAAGATTTTGACCTGTGTTGTAGAGCAGTGGGAAGTTATTAAAAAGCTCAGAGCAGACAGGGGTGTCAGCACTCTGGCTGCAGAGAAAGGAAGGATGTAGAAAGGCAGGGCTGCGTGAGAGACCTATTAGAAGATTTTGGCAGTAATCCAGGGGAGCAATAATGTTGGCTTTGACTTGGGGATGTGGCAGTGGAGAGAGGCATGATAGATCTGAAGGCAGCCTTGATTAGAGGTGAGGCCTGAGGGAGAGGAAAATTTTGGTTATGACTCTTGGATTGGGGCATTGGAGACTTGGGGGTATGACATGATTCCATCTATTGATAAAGGGATACCTGGAAGAACAATTTTTTTTTCCCTTAGGGGTGGGCAGCAACACAAGAGTTATCTTTTGGAAGAACTAAGTTTGATATGTGAGCCACTAAAATAGACATCGATCTTGGCTCTATTGATCCAGGGCTCAGAATAGAGAACTAGACTGAAAATATACATAGCTGAGCTGTCCACTTATAGATGGTATATAAAACCATGTAGGGGGATGAGGTCATCAAAGAGAAAAGCCAGATGAGAGAAGAGGAGGGCCCAGGTCATGCCCCAAGGAATGGATGCTTGGTCTGTTAAGATGTGCCATTACAAGAGATCATGTCTGGTAAGGGTTAGGGTAGGTGTGACAGAGTTGCAGGCAATATTTAGAGATCAGGAGAAGAACCTCAGAGAGGAAACTGAGAACAAGGAACCATGGTGGCAGGCCAAAAGCCAGGAGGAAGTGATGTTGTGGAAGGCAAAGGAATATGTGTGAGATGTTGCTGAGGGCAGGGGGAGGATGTGGTACCATTAGGAGAGTGGATAACCCAACTCAAATTGGACTGAACACTAAAGTAGAAAGTCTCAGGATGTGATTTTTCTCTAATATCTCCATGGCTCACTTCTAAATTATGTAGAATTCCCCCTACTGAATATTTCTAATGATCAAAATGATTTATTGTTTTTTTGAGTTTCACTTGGAAGCCAGTTGGAAACACATGAAGTGATTAAAAACTGAACTCAGTTGACTCGCCTCTGGATTTTGGGCCACATAAAAGCCACGTAGTAACTTTTTATAAATGCTGTTTCGAATTATTAAATTGAAGACCTTGACAAAATAAAATATTGAAAATAGTCTTTCTAGTATTACTAGATGAAGTTGGGCATGTCTGGTGTGTCTTTTTTGTGAACTAATGTTTCCATAGTTTCCTGATAGATGTTTGAATCCTGCCTATGAATAGGGCAGAGGGTAAAGAACAAGATTTAGGGATGTTCCAGGTGGTCCAGTGGTTAAGCCTCCACACTTCCAATGCAGGTGGCATGGGTTTGATCCCTGGTTGGGGAACTAAGGTCCCACATGCCTTGCAGTGCAGCCAAATAATAAAAAAATAAAATAAAGAACATGATTTAGGTGAGGCAAGATTGGAGCTGGGGTTCCAGATGGCACAGTAGAAGGACGTGCACTCACTCCCTCTTGCAAGAGCACTGGAATCACAACTAACTGCTGAACAGTCATCGATAGGAAGACACTGGAACTCCCCAAAAAAGATACCCCACATCCAAAGACAAAGGAGAAGCCACAATGAGATGGTAGGAGGCGCACAATCACAATAAAATCAAATCCCATAACTCTGGGTGGGTGGCTCACAAACTGGAGAACAATTATACTATGGAAGTCCACCAACTGGAGTGAAGGTTCGGAGCCCCACATCAGGCTTCCCAACCTGGGGTTCCGGCAACAAGAGGAGGAATTCTCAGAGAATCAGACTTTGAAGGCTAGCTGGATGTGACTGCAGGACTTTGACAGGACTGGGGAAAACAGAGACTCTGCTCATGGAGGGCACACACAAAGTAGTGTGTGCATCGGGACCCAGGGGAAGGAGCAGTGACCCCATAGGAGACTGAACCAGACCTACCTGCTAGTGTTGGAGGTTCTCCTGCAGAGGTTGGGGGGGGGTGGCTGTGGCTCACCGTGGGGACAAGGACACTGGCAGCAGAAGTTCTGGGAAGTACTCCTTGGCATGTGCCCTCCCAGAGTCCACCATTAGCACCACCAAAGAGCTTCTAGGCTCCAGTGTTGGGTGGGCTCAGGCCAAACAACCAACAGGGAGGGAACTCAGTCTCACCCATCAGCAGATAAGCAGATTAAAGTTTTACTGAGCTCTGCCCATCAGAGCAAAACCCACCTCTACCCACCATCTGTCCCTCCCATCAGGAAGCTTGCACAAGCCTCTTAGATAACCTCATCCACCAGACAGCAGACAGCAGAAGCAAGAAGAACTACAATCCGGCAGCCTGTGGAACAAAACCCACATTTACAGAAAGATATACAAAATGAAAAGGCAGAGGACTATATACCAGATGAAGGAATAAGATAAAAGCCCAGAAAAACAACTAAATGGAGTGGAGATAGGCAACCTTCCAGAAAAAGAATTCAGAATAATGTTACTGAAGATGATCCAGGACCTCGGAAACAGAATGGAGGCAAAGATCGAGAAGATGCAAGAAATGTTTAACAAAGACCTAGAAGAATTAAAGAACAAACACCTAGAAGAATTAAAGAGCAAACAAACAGAGATGAACAATACAATAACTGAAATGAAAAATACACTAGAAGGAATGAATAGCAGAATAACTGAAGCAGGAGAACACGTAAGTGATCTGGAAGACAGAATGGTGGAATTCACTGCCATGGAACAGAATAAAGAAAAAAGAATGAAACGAAATGAAGACAGCCTATGGGGCAACATTAAACGCATCAACAGTCACATTATAGGGGTCCCAGAAGGAGAAGAGAGGCAGAAAGGACCTGAGAAAATATTTGAAGACATTAGAGTTGAAAACTTCCCTAACATAGGAAAGGAAATAGCCACCCAAGTCCAGGAAGTGCAGAGAGTCCGAGGTGGAATAAACCCAAGGAGAAGCATGTCGAGATACATAGTAATCAAACTGACAAAAATTAAAGACAAAGAAAAATTATTAAAAGCAACAAGGGGAAAATGACAAAAAACATACAAAGGAACTCATACTGTTAACAGCTGATTTCTCAGCAGAATCTCTACAAGCCAGAGGTGAGTGGCATGATAAATTTAAAGTGATGAAAGGGAAGAACCTACAACCAAGATTACTCTGCCTGGCAAGGATCTTATTCAGATTTAATGGAGAAGTCAAAAGATTTACAGACAAGCAAAGGCTAAGAGAATTCAGCACCACCAAACCAGCTCTAGGACAAATGCTAAAGGAACTTCTCTAAGTAGAAAACACACGAGAAGAAAAGGACTTACAAAAACAGACCCATAACAATTAAGAAAATGGTAACAGCAACATACATATTGATAATTACCTTAAATGTGAATGGATTATGCTCCAACCAAAAGACACAGGCTCACTGAATGGATACAAAAACAAGACCCATATATATGCTGTCGACAAGAGACCCATTTCAGACCTAGGGACACATACAGACTGAAAGTGAGGGGATGGAAAAAGATATTCCATGCAAATGGAAATCAAAAGAAAGCTGGAGTAGCAATACTCATATCAGATAAAATTGACTTTAAAATAAAGAATGTTACAAGAGACAAGGAAGGACACTACATAATGATCAAGGGATCAATCCAAGAAGAAGAGATAACAATTATAAATATATATGCACCCAACATAGGAGCACCTCAATACATAAGGCAAACTCTAAAAGCTATAAAAGAGGAAATCAACAGTAACACAGTAATAGTGGGAGACTTTAACACCTCAGTTACAACAATGGACAGATCATCCAGACAGAAAATTAATAAGGAAACACAAGCTTTAAATGACACAATAGATCAGACAGATTTAATTGATATTTATAGGACATACCATCCAAAAAGAGCAGATTACACTTTCTTCTCCACTGCACACAGAACATTCTCCAGGATAGATCACATCTTGGGTCACAAATCAAGCCTCAGTAAATTTAAGAAAATTGAAATCATATCAAGCATCTTTTCTGACTATAACACTATGAGATTAGAAATCAATTACAGGGAAAAAAACGTAAAAAACACAAACACATGGATGCTAAACAATACATTAATAAATAACCAAGAGATCACTGAAGAAATCAAAGAGGACATCAAAAAATACCTAGAGACAAATGACAAGGAAAACACGATGATCCAAAAACTATGGGATGCAGCAAAAGCAGTTCTAAGAGGGAAGTTTATAGCAATACAAGCCTACCTCAAGAAAAAAGAAAAGTCTCAAATAAACAATCTGAACTTACACCTAAAGAAATTAGAGAAAAAAGAACAAACAAAACCCAAAGTTAGTAGAAGGAAAGAAATCATAAAGCTCAGAGCAGAAATAAATAAAATAGAAACAAAGAAAACAATAGCAAAGATCAATAAAACTAAAAGCTGGTTCTTTGAGAAGATACACAAAATTGATAAACCATTAGCAAGACTCATCAAGAAAAAGAGGGAGAGGACTCAAATCAATAAAATTAGAAATGAAAACTGAGAAGTTACAACAGACACCGCAGAAATACAAAGCATCCTAAGAGACTACTATAAGCAACTCTATGCCAATAAAATGGACAACCTGGAAGAAATGGACAATTTCTTAGAAAGGTATAACCTTCCAAGACTGAACCAGAAAGAAATAGAAAATATGAACAGACCCATCACAAGTAATGAAATTGAAACTGTGACTAAAAATCTTCCAACAAACAAAAGTTCAGGCCCAGATGGCTTTACAGGTGAATTCTATCAAACATGTAGAGAGGAGCTAACACCCATCCTTCTCAAACTCTTCCAAAAATTGCAGAGGAAGGAACACTACCAAACTCATTCTACGAGGCCACCATCACCCTGATACCTAAACTAGACAAAGATACTACAAAAAAAGAAAATTACAGACCAATATCACTCATGAATATAGATGCAAAAATCCTCAATAAAATACTAGCAAACAGAATCCAACAACACATTAAAAGGATCATACACCATGATCGAGTGGGATTTATCCCAGGGACACAAGGATTCTTCAATATACGCAAATCAATCAATGTGATACACCATATTAACAAATTGAAAAATAAAAACCATAGGGTCATCTCAATAGATGCAGAAAAAGCTTTTGACAAAATTCAACGCCCATTTATGATAAAAAACACTCCAAAAAGTGGGCATAGAGGGAACCTATCTCAACATAATAAAGGGCATATACGTCAAACCCACAGCAAACATCACTCTCAATGGTGAAAAACTGAAAGCATTTCCTCTAAGATCAGGAAAAAGACAAGAATGTCCACTCTCACCACTATTATTCAACATAGTTTTGGAAGTCCTAGCCACGGCAATCAGAGAAGACAAAGAAATGAAAGGAATACAAATTGGAAAAGAAGAAGTAAAACTGTCACTGTTTGTAGATGACATGATGCTATACACAGGTAATCCTAACGATTCCATCAGAAAACTACTAGAGCTAATCAATGAATTTGGTAAATTTGCAGGACGCAAAATTAATGCACAGAAATCTCTTGCATTCCTATACATTTACAATGAAAGATCAGAAAGAGAAATTAAGGAAACAATCCCATTCACCATTGCAACAAAAAGAATAAAATACCTAGGAATACACCTACCTAAGGAGGTAAAAGACATGTACTCAGAAAACTATAAGACACTGATGAAAGAAATCAAAGATGACACAAACAGATAGAGAGATATACCATGTTCTTGGATTGGAAGAATCAATATTGTGAAAATGACTATACTACTCAAAGCAATCTACAGATTCAATGCAACCCCTATCAAATTACCAATAACATTTTTTTACAGAACTAGAACATTAAATCTTAAAATTTGTATGGAGACACAAAAGACCCCGAATAACCAGAGCAATCTTGAGGGAAAAAAAATGGAGCTGGAGGAATCAGACTCCCTGACTTCAGACTATACTACAAAGCTATAGTAATCAAGACAGTATGATTCTGGCACAAAAACAGAAATATAGATCAATGGAACAGGATAGAAAGCCCAGAGAAAAGACAGTCTCTTCAATAAGTGGTGCTGGGAAAACTGGACAGCTATATGTAAAAGAGTGAAATTAGAGCACTCCCTAACACCATACACAAAAATAAACTCAAAATAGATTAAAGACCTAAATGTAAGAGTGGATACTATAAAACACTTAGAGGAAAACATAGGAAGAATGTTCTTTGACATAAATCACAGCAAGATCTTTTTTGACCCACTTCCTAGAGTAAAGGAAAGAAAAACAAAAATAAACAAATGGGACCTAATGAAATTTAAAAGCTTTTGTACAGCATAGGAAACTATAAACAGATGAAAAGACAACCCTCAGAATGGGAGAAAATATTTGCAAACTTGGGCTTCCCTGGTGGCGCAGTGGTTGAGAATCTGCCTGCCAATGCAGGGGACACGGGTTTGAGCCCTGGTCTGGGAAGATCCCACATACCGTGGAGCAACTAGCCCCGTGAGCCATAATTACTGAACCTGCGCGTCTGGAGCCTGTGCTCCGCAACAAGAGAGGCCGCGATAGTGAGAGGCCCACGCACCGTGATGAGGAGTGGCCCCCACTTGCCGCAACTGGAGAAAGCCTCGCACAGAAACGAAGAGCCAACACAGCCATAAATAAATAAATAAAAATTAAAAAAAAAATATTTGCAAACTTATCAACAGGGAAAGGATTAATCTCCAAAATATATAAACAGCTCATGCAGCTCAATTTTAAAAAAACAAACAGCCCAATCCAAAAATGGGCAGAAGATCTAAATAGACATTTCTCCAAAGAAGACATACAGATGGCCAAGAAGCACATGAAAAGCTGCTCAACATCACTAATTATTAGAGAAATGCAAATCAAAACTGCAATGAGGTGTCACCTGACACCAGTTAGAATGGGAATCATCAGAAAATCTACAAACAACAAATGCTGGAGAGGGTGTGGAGAAAAGGGATCCCTCTTTCACTATTTGTGGGAATGTAAATTGATACAGCCACTATGGAGAACAGTATGGAGTTTCCTTAAAAAACTAAAAATAGAATTACCATATAGCCCATCAATCCCACTACTGGGCATATACCCAGGGAAAACCATAATTGAAAAACACACATGCACCCCAATGTTCATTGCAGCACTATTTACAATAGCCAGGTCATGGAAGCAACCTAAATGTCCATCAACAGACAAATGGATAAAGAAAATTTACATTGTACATATGTACAATGGAATATTACTCAGCCATAGAAAGGAACGAAACTGGGTCATTTGTAGAGACGTGGATGGACCTAGGGACTGCCATACAGAGTGAAGTAAGTTAGGAAGAGAAAAACAAATATCGTATATTAACTCATATATGTGGAATCTAGAAAAATGGTATAGATGAACCGGTTTGCAGGGCAGAAATAGAGACACAGATGTAGAGAACAAACATATGGACACCAAGGGAGGTAAGCGGGGTGGTGGTGGGATGAATTGGGAGGTTGGGATTGACATATATACACTAATATGTATAAAATCGATAACTAATAACGTGCTATATAAAAACATTAAAATTCATAAAAAGATTTCGGTGAAATATTTTTTTAACACAGATTAGGAAACAATACTGCTTGAAGAATTCATATTATGTATTTCCTCTCCTTAAATTCTACTTTGAAAAGTATAGCTTACAGTAAATTTTTGAAAATGCTCAAATTTGGGGTTGGTTTTATAGAACGTCATTCTTAAGAACTGCATGAACTGAATGAACAGTGTGAATGAACAGCTGAATGAACGTGTAGCTGCTTGTTATGGTTGATTGTTTGAGTTCTTTGCATAAAAGAGCAGCGTAAAACAAGAAACTGGATTCTCAGTTGGATATAAATCCCAGATATCTATCATTCTTTCAAAGAATTAATATGAGTGCAAATCTAAACTCTGATTTTTTTAATCTCTCAGTAATAACATGTGAAAAATAAATAAAGGAAGGAAATAACTAAATTTTACCTTTCCAGTTAAATTAGGTCTATTATTGACTGAGAGTCAGGAGACTTGGTATTTATAGCTGCAACAAAAATTAATGGAAAATACATTGTGCAAATTCTTAGAGATTCTTAAGACACAGGTTCTGATTTCAGGTACTTCACATTTCAATAAGTCAATACAAATAATTACAAAATAAGGAAATAATTTCTATTACAAAGATGTATTTTAGGAACTCAGAGGAGGAATGTGGACTGGTATAAGGAAGGATTCACAGAGGATATAATAACGTGAGCTGAGTCACCTTGAGTAGTCAACGTGAAGAGTAAAGACTTTGCCACGTTTAACATGAAGTTGCATTTGGTGGAATGGAGGAGAATGTCAACGTAGAGAGGACAGATTATGAAGGACCTGCAGGCCAAGTTAAGGAGCTATTGAAGAATTTCAAGCAGTTGCTTAGTAGGTAATTTATGTATCATGGGAGGTCATCTGTGGCAGGGGTTAGAGTGGAGAGCAGGTCTGGAGGCAGGGGAACTGAAAAAGATGCTATTGCAGTGGTCCAGGTACACTACAGAGGGAGGCAGAGCAAGAGAAAATGAGCAGTGAAAAGACGGCTGCACCTCTCAAAAGCATCCTTAAGGAGCGAGAAACAAAGATCTAGATTATAAATTCAAGTTTGTAACATGTACAGTTCTCCGGAGAAGAGAGAGAAATTTACTTAAAGGAATTGGCTGACATAATTGTGGAGGCTGGCAAGTCTAAAATATGCAGGGTGGGCCGGCATGATATTAGCATACAATATTGGATTTTCGTGTGGCAGAGATCCTTGGTATGGAGACAGAATCTTCCAAGACCACAGATAAAGTGAAACATTGTTCATGTTATGAGGCTGAATCAACCCATTCTGGGAAGGGGCGTTTCATGGGCAGCGGTGGCATCTGTGAGCTGATTTTTTTTTTAGTTGACTTGCTCCCCTGCAGGTGTGAGGCTTTCAGAGATAGACAGAATGGCTCATTTTTCTAAAAACATGTTAGAAACACTTCACCCCTTCTATTTAAGACAAGTGTTTCTAGACGTGAAGTGCATTGATACTGCTGAGTATATTGCTAGGGAAGTTTAAGTTGTGAACCCTAACACTAATGGAAAAGTTAATCATCAGAAGCATTTTCTTGTTGTCAGAGAGCCTAGGAAAATATCTGATAGACTCAAAGCTTTTTCGTTATTCTCTGCCTTTCGAGGGTGAGATTTTGTTTAATTTTGTTTTGCCGAAAGTGTATGTGGGCCAGTGTGAGCTGAGAGCTTAGTATGGATGAAATAGTTTTAGCATTGAAATGATAGACGAGACGCTATTAACAGGGCTAGTGGACATTTGTGAATCGGTTAGCACATGCCATACAGTGGTTGGAGCATTGTGCGATTCACTGTCATACAGCTCTAAAGATTTTAGGACCTTCAAACTATAATCTTCTCCCTCAATCACAGCAACTCGAGCGTGGTATTCATCTTTGAAGCTTTGGGCCAGCTTTTCTCTTTTCTTGCTAAGGTCACTAGAATTTTGTCTCTGACATTTCGAGACAATTTTTAGAAAGATCATTTCCAAGTTATTTCAAATGACTTTCATTCTTATTTTGATGTCATTTAAGTTATCACATAATCGGGACTTCAGGCTCACTGCTGTCCTTGGACAGGCTGTTTTAAATCTGTTTTACTTCTCAATCAGTAGATTCCATATTAAAAGGCTTAAAGGACTTAAAATAAGTCCATTAAAATTTTTAATCCTCTGTCTCATTTTGGAATAGTGTTTCTGTTGTTTCCTCGACATGGAGTATTCAATCTGTGCAGAAAAAAGGATCAGAAAAGGAATTCATTTTCTTTCACTTAAGCTGGGATACAGGGAGTGAAAAGTGGCCCTGTTTGAATTTCTCTGCCCTTATCCCATATCTTTCCTCCATCCTTTTTATGCTTTTTAAAAGGTGGATTTCAAATAAATATACAACACTTTAACTGAAGACTTTCTGGGTCAGAAAATATCGCTCTATCACTGTATCTTATTATGATTTAACTTCTGAGACAATAAAAATTCCAGTTTAAGTGGATGCCAGTTCTGTAATGGTGATCCATGGGAGATGCCTCAGTACTTTTTTTTTTTTTTTTTTAATTTTTCCGAACACGCAGGCTCAGCGGCCATGGCTCACGGGCCCAGCCGCTCTGCGGCATGTGGGATCTTCCCAGACCGGGGCACGAACCTGTGTCCCCTGCATTGGCAGGCGGACTCTCAACCACTGCGCCACCAGGGAAGCCCCCTCAGTACTTTTATTTGAAATTTTTTCTCCACTTGAAGCCCTTCTGTGCCAATATCTGGAGGGGTGACTCCTCCCCTGCTGCTAGCATCTGCCATTCTGCCATCTTTCCTCACCGCCTCAGGCTCCTTCTTGACTGTCCAGGTGAGTCTGGGCAGGGAGGATGATGGAGGGGATGCAGAGAGTAAGAGCAGGCCCATTGTACTGACCACCCATCCTCACTTCCCCGCTGGTATTACTCCTCACACCCCAGCAAGGACTAGACCGTTCCCAAAATGTGATAGGCTAGGGAGTATTTAAGGGTTTTGTTTGTTTGTTTTTTAGATTCCATGGGAATGTAAATAAGATACAATAGTTATGACATTTTTTGAGTTGAAAGTTCAATCCATACAGAAATGATCAGTTGCCTTTTTTGTCTACCTTATGTTTAATTGTTTATAATACTTATAAATAATATAGTCATATTCATTGAGATGTAGGTTTCCTTATTTATCCCATACAGTTAATGGTTTTCTTTCAGCTGTCATCTCTGATTTTTAAAAAAAGTTTGACAACTTTTTTTTTTTTTTTTTTTGCGGTACGCGGGCCTCTCACTGTTGTGGCCTCTCCCGTTGCGGAGCACAGGCTCCAGACGCGCAGGCTTGGCAGCCATGGCTCACGGGCCCAGGCGCTCCGCAGCATGTGGGATCTTCCCGGACCGGGGCACGAACCCGTGTCCCCTGCATCGGCGGGCGGACTCTCAACCACTGCGCCACCAGGGAAGCCCCAAGTTTTGCAACGTTTTAATTTCAGTTGTATATAGCTTTTTCTGCTCTAATGGCAAAACTGTCCCTACCTGTCTCTGCCCCATGAGAATGCCCTCCCCGCTGTTGTAGCCGAGGAATTGCTCCTTGGCTCTGCCTCCCATTTTCTCAGGGAACCCCTCCTCCCTACTCCTCCCTCACTTAACCTTGCCTTTCCCCAGCACAGACTCTTCTGGTCAGGTGGGACTCTTATGTTTGTCCTAACGTCTCCCAAGTTTGGCCCCTGGCGGCTCGTCTTTCCCAGCAGTGGGTGGGTCATTGTCACTCCCACACCCAGCTCTGCCTCCTGGATCTCCAGCCCAGCTGAGTCCCGATCCACCCCCATGTCCAGGAAGGTGCCAGGGCATCCCTGGCATGTGCCAGAAGACAAGGAACAAGGATACAGAGCACATAAAACCAAAGGATCTTGCTGCTTCTATCATAGAGCATTTAAAATCGACCTAAGAGTGTTGCTGTGTTCCAAAGGCACCGGGGTCTGAGCATGTCTTGCAGGGTGAAATCCAGGCACCTGCCCAGCAGAGGAGGCAGACGTTCCCCCAGATCCTTCCAAGGAACATGAACAGGTGGAGCGTCTCCTCCAGGTATAGAGCAACTAACTGGAGTCCTTGTTAATATGTTTTGTATGATGAGGTAGAGTACTTTAAACAGCTTGGGTTTTTAAAGAAAAAAAAATGGGTTTATAACATAGGGCAGCTGCAATGACTGAATCTGCTTTCCCCGATGCACTGCAGTCCTGGCCAGACCATCTACGCAGCTGCTGTTTACTCACCAGATACAGATCGGTTGGACTGCTTTTCCTCCAAACTCCCAGGACACCAAGCCTTGCCATGGTGTAGTAGATTCCAGGTACTGCATCTGTGTTCTTTGGATGCATGTGCTCTAATTAAACATATAAAATAGGATTACGTCAAATAATCATAAAAATAGATCACACTTCACTTTTCTTTTTATGAAGATTATGCCACTCACCCAGCCTCAGTAACTCACCTTCAGTGGTGATTTTGGGGGTGATACTGATGAAGGTCCTAAGTCACCCATCGTCTCTTGCCCGATGCCTCCTGGGATGGGAAATATGCATTTGTAGGATCACTGGTGGGGAGGTAATGATGCAGTTTGTGTCTACAGACTGGGCCATGTGGGATTCAGCACCACGGCCTCCAGTACATTAATATGCCAACTAGTGTGTGGCTGACACACCGGCTTTTCTACCTCCCTAATTACCTGGACGCTTCCATGTTATTTTTCTGACTTCTTGCTATGCAGACACAAGTACAGACTGTATTAGAACTCAGAGGTTTCTGCAGCCTGGAGAAGCTTGTATGTGCCCCCAAAGGTGTCCAGTGCCTTCTGTTAAAGAAGCCTCAAAGGATCTCCTCAAATAGGTGATCTGGCTGCCAAATCACCACAATGACTTTCATGATGATTTTTCAGCAGAAAATGATTTTAAGGACTGAACTCCATTGTCTGCATTTATCCCTGTTGAATCAGCAAGACCTACAAGTCTTGGTATTAGCCTCTTCTCATAACATTTTATTACACCGAATTATTATTATCATTATTATTAAGTACACTGAATTAACCATGGGATATGACCTAAGCATTTCCTATATACTTTACTCAACATAAAGTTTAATTGATAAAAGTGTTCCTTGTAGAAGTGTCCCATTTTTTTCTAATACTGTATTGTAGTAAGGATACTTACAGTTTCATTACTCCATTATTAAGTCTGATTTGCGGATTCTCCAGAAAGGAAGAGTTCAGGCTTTTGATTTCCTACCACCAGTAGCAGGAAGATGGACTGACCATCACTCATACAAAAATGCCCTTGCTCTTAAGCATGGACCACACAGCTCTCTCCATGACCTTGCCCCTAAATGCCCCCTCCAGCTTCATCATGCCCCTTCCATCACCCTCTGACTCCTACTTTGTGCTCCCTGGTTACCAGACCCAGATTCCTTCATGCCTCTGTGCCTTTGTTTATGCTGTTCCCTCCCCCAGACTGCCATTCCCTACCTTCTTTGCCAAGACTCCTCCGACTCATTCTTTGTGACTCTGTGTAGACACTGCTTCCTCCAGCAACTGTTCCCTGGTCACCCCAGGTGGGCCCTTTTGTACCTGGGGGCACCCACCCCCATCTATGTTAGCATTTGCCTCTCCATGCTGAAATTGACCACATCTCTGTCTCCTCTGCTTTGCGCAGGGTGAGGTCATCACTTGTTACCAATGACTTAGAGTCATCTGTCACCCAGTGCAGCGCGCTCATAAGTGGTGGCTTCAGAGGGTGGTCACCAGCTGAGCTGTCATGGGAGCATTGACTTCTTCTAATAAACTGAGTTAATAATAGATCAAAGCCACACAGTGAAAAGATAATTAAAAAACGTGCTGCTTCTGATCCCTTGGATTTCTGGGTCTAACTCTTTCTTAGGAGTCTAACCCAGCTAGAAAACGTTACATTCAGTAAATACAGTGAAACACATAAAATATTCTTTTTCATTTTTTTCTTTCTTTTCCTTTTTTTTTTTTTTTAAATTTCAAGGCTGTGTACTGTTCTCTTGCCAAAGTCAAAAGAGCTGAGAAGGGTAAAGCATGTGTGAGTGGGTGTGCATGTTCCATGAGTTTCTGGCCATTTTTGTTTTAAGATGGCATAATTTCATGGTTGTTGAAAAAGCTGTCAACTAAATACTCCGCTGTAGGGTATCTCAAATTTTCACGTGCCAGCCGAACACCTGGGGCTCTTAATTAAGAATGCAGGTTCTGACTCAGTAGATCTGGCCAGGGTCCTGCTGTTGTGCATTTGTGACAAGCTCTTAAGGGACGTCCGTGCTGCCAGTCTGTGGACCACATTTAGAGCACGAGGCAGTAGCATTCAGATGGTGTCTCAGCATTTTCATCTGGTGAGACTTTTAAAGCAAAATTGTTTCCTTCTGTTTCAAAATGCTCCAGTAAAAAAGCGCCACAGATGATCTGATTATAAGCAACCTGAACAGACCTCATATTGTTGTCTTTCTGGGCTTGCGCAGGACATTTTGGAGTCTAGGCAAGCAAGCTCACGGCACAGAAACAAGACATCCAGCATCCTGATGACCTTCAGCCCTTTTTCCTGGTGCTCGGGTTTAGAGTGAAAGGAGGCACATCTCACCATTCTCTCTAGTAAAATTTTACTAAGACTTAGCTGTTCATTTTGTGGCATTCCCGAAATCAATTTATTGGCTCCCATTTCCATTGGGTGAGGAATAGAATATTCTTGTAGGAGAATATCCTTGTATCCAGATATTAGGAAACCTTTCCCATTTGTCCCGGAAAACCCCTGTGTATTAGTTTCCTAGGGCCACCGTAACAAAGTACCATACACTTGGTGGCTCCAAACAACAGAAGTTTATTCTCTCAGAGTTCTGGAAGCCAGAAGTCGAAGTCAAGGTGTTGGTAGAGCCATGAGGCCATGCTCCCTGTGAAGCCTTCAGGGGACGATACTTCTTTGCCTCTTTGAACTTCTGGTGGCTCTTGGAATTCCTTGGCTTCTGGCTGCATCACTGCGGTCTCTGCTTCCATCTTCACATGGCCTTACTCCCTGTGTGTCTCTTATGAGGACACCAGTCATTGGATTTAGGATACACCCTGAATCCAGGATGTCCTTAGATCATTACTACATTCATATATCTTAGTTGGAAGTACATTTCCAAATAAGATCACATTCACAGATGTTGGGGGTTGGGATTTGGACATATCTTTTGGGGAGATACTGTTTGATCCACTGTGCCCTGAATCCATTGAGGAATCAGGATGTGAAGGTTGGTGCAAGAGAATAATACATACAAACACCCTATTCTGTGCAGAGCAGAGTGGGAGGTGCATCCTCCCAACCCCCTCCTCCGTGTATTGGAGGAGGGGGGGTGGGAAGATGCCAACGCCATTGTTCCATCCCTCCAAGTAACTGTAATGATAATTAAAGAAACAGTAACGAACAGGTATTAGCTTTTTATATGTGGCAGAGCCTGCGCAAAGAACTTTTTTAAAGTTTTCATTTAATCTTTGCAACTATGAGATACCTGTCATTTAATGCTATTACAGATGGATTCCTTCATTTGTAAGCTTTCTTTCAGATAATGGCCTCTATTTATTTATTTCTTCCTCTTTTTCCTACCCACTGATCGAGCTACCTAGCTGTCCAGACAGCAGTCTACTGATCTGCTCAGTTATTTTTATGCCATCTCATGCCAGAAAGCATGAAGGCATTTTTCAAGAATATGGGTTATTAGTGCCTGTAAGTTTTTATTTGTCATTCATTAATTACTTAGATAATAATAAGATTTAGAAGCCAATGCTGATTGATGTGAATGTAAAGTATTTCTAAGGCAGTTGGAAGAGATCATTCAATTGATAAAAAATTCACTGTCTACACAGCTTTTCAGTTGCTGTCTGATTGCACAAAGCATGATGTATTATTCTCCTTGCATAAAGTAAGTTTCATATTTCACCACCTGCCTCCCTGGCCAATTAGGTACAGGGAACAAGATGATGGAAGTAAAAAACTCTTAATTGTACCATTCCTCTAAAGTCTCCTGAAGATGTAAATACATTGTTCACCTGTTTGGCACTAGAGAGGAGGGAATTTGTCCTCATCTTTCAAAACAATGGCTAGTTAATAAATGAGTTAACAAGCAGCAGATACATGGAGGGCAAGGTGTTTAGTGCCTTCTAGGATGCTTCACCGTGTCTTAATATACTGAACCTCAGTTGGCCCTGAGCCATCCCTCAGGATTTAGCTGTTTTCTTTTAGGCTTCATTTCAGGATCTAGAATCAGTTAAAATCAGATTTTCCTAGAAATCAATATCATTGCGTAGATAGGACTCCAAGATTCTAATTGTGAGCACGGAAAGGGAATATGCAGTCTCTTTACTGTTGGACAATGAGAGCTAAACCAGAATCAAATGGTTCGAAATGTCTGCTTTTAAAGATGAGAATATGTATCTTGTGCCGGATTACTGCTATTGGAATATTCCATCGCCAAAAAAAAATTCTATGTTGGATTTTCGAATTATTTTGGTCCTAACACGTGAACTTGAATTTATGTGTAGGTAGTAGATCCTTCAGCAAAATAATGGACAACAGCTTATTTCTTTAGGTTCTTCCTTACTTATCCAATCTACACAGATTCCATCGCCTGAAAAAGAGAGCATGCATTGTATAGTGTCCTGCTTTAGAGTAAACTGGGCTCTATCTGCCTGGAGCACATCTGGGCTCCACCTCTCGCCAACTCTGTGGTTTGGGGCAAAGTACTTCCACCCTCTGTGCCTCAGTTATTTTATCCTTCAAATGGGGTTATTTGGAGTCTCCAGGTTATAGAGTGGATGGGATGGTGAAATAAGAAAATGCATGTGAGATGGTAAGCACAGACTTGCCCTAAAGCAGCTCCATCCAATAGGAATATAATATGAACCACACTGGTAATTTTAAATTCTGATAGACTCATTAAAAAGTGAAAATAGACAGGTGAAAATAATTTTAATAATAAATTTTATTTAACCCAGTATATTCAAAATATTTTTTATTTAAACATGTGATCAAAATTATTCATGTCATGTATTACTTTACCTATCTCTGGCCACCAGCACTAATGATTCTGATCCACTTGGTCTGAGGTACAGCCCTGGTCTGAGTGTGTGTGCAGAGCTCCCAGCTGATTCTAATGTGCATACCAAGAATCAGACTAGTGTCTGAGGAAAATCACTTTCCCGTCCCCACAAAATAGATGATGCTATTGGCTGTAACAACTTAGCAATGTTATTGATAAGAATTGAATATGGTGCTGACGATGAAATGTGTTGTAAAATATAAAATGCCACAAGGAGGGAAGAGCTTTTCGTTATTAATAATTATGTCAAAATAGGGAGGGAACGCAGTCCTCAATGGAATCACCTTCTGAAGATATGCTAAGAACCTAGGCAGTCTTTCCTTTGATTCCACTGACTCCTGCCTTTTCTTGCATTTTTCTTTTTTTTTTCTGAAGATGACGTTTACTAAGCACTGTCTTGGTGGCAGGCTGTATGGATAATGGGAAAAGCATGTTTTTAGAAGTAGTGTTCACTAGAGGCAAGTGCCACTCCATCTGTTTCTTAGTCTGGGTCTTGGTTTCCTTATCTGTAAATGGGATGATTGATACATACAAGTCTGGGCTTTTTTTTTTTTTTTCTTAGAATGTACGCAGCTGGGCTTTTGTAAGGACTGATATAAATGATGGACATAAAGTATGTAGCTCAGGCTCTGGCCTCCTTCCCAGGCATTCTGCTGGGCCCTGGACATGCGTGTGGTTCTGGGTGACTCAGGGAACCAGCAATCCTTGTAGCAGTTTAAGTCACTAGCGACATTTGAACAATTACAATAGCTGGCGAGCGCACACGTCCCAGAGCCCACGCTCCTGGGCCCTCCTCTCTCACACCCTGACACAGGAACCCTTTTTTCCCTTTCCACAGATGATATCTCAAGAGATTTGTTCTAATCTACCAAATGGACCGTTTCCTTCTGTCCTGAGGGGAGAGATTGGGTTTAGCATGGTTGAATTGGTTATTCAGCTTTTAACAGCCGGGAGGAAGCCCTTTGTTGCTGATTGAATCTCCCCTTGGGAGTGCGGGAAGCTGTTTGAGTGAAGTGTGCCCAGATCAGATTGGAGTCCAGGCTAAAGGAAGTGCCCCCATCTCCGTGGCTTATGCAGATTGCTTCCTATTATTCTAAAACTGAGATAAATGAAACAATCGCATGTTACAACATTGTGGGCTTTCTTGCACAAATTTATTTCAAAGCTTGTTGACCATTAAAAAAAAAAAATTCACCCAGGACATAACCATCCTGTGGGTCCTGGTGACTCCATGACTGGTTTACCACAAGTTCTGTTTACTGTTTGGGAACTTTGTCAGAGCAGTGCACGTGGTTCTGTGGTGCCAGAGACATTTGTGTCTGTGCCTCTTTTTGTTTTCCTAGGTGAAGAAATTCAGGTTTATGGAGGGTTGGGGACCCACCTAAAACCTTGCACCCATGATATTTACAGCTGGCATTGGTGGATGGCTTCCTTAGCTAGGTGGGATGCGAAATGCTTCATGTGGGTTATCTCATTTCATCCCACCCCTATGAGTTAAGCACGGATATTATTCCGATTTTATGGGTAAGTCACTTCTCCCAGGTTCCATATCTAGGAAGCAACAGAGACAAGATAAAAACCTAAGAATTTCAGCAGGGCATTTCTGAGTGAGCACTGCCTATATTGGGTTTGTGTAAGTTGGAAGTTCACTGTGATACTTAACAATTTCCTGAGTTCAAAGCAACAGGGGAGATGCCATAAGACAGTTCATGATTAACTCCTGATGAGTGATACAGTCAATAATTGCTGTATGAGTTCAGACTAATTTGAGTCTAATGTATTTTTAAAAATCACATAAAACATATAGTTGGCTACTCACAGCTTCATAACACTCTATGCTTCCTACCATGAAGTCAATTCTTAGTCTGTTCTTAGTTGTATTGTGAGCATATGCTGCTCAGGTTAAACATTTCTTGGAAACATTTACATTTGCAGTGCTGTTTCGTCAGGTTAATTAAAGCTGTCCCACAGCAGTATATGCAGAGGCCATTCAGAGGAAGTTTAGTTGAAAGGTTGTCTGTAACGTAAGCTGAGCCAAATACGTGAGTGACAGTGGCAGAAGATGCGAATTCATTCATTCGTTCATACAGACTGAGTCCCACTCATTTGGTAACATTGCTTCAGCAGAGGAAGTGGAAGGATAAATTAGACAGCTGCTCAAGGAATTCAGAGTCTTGTAGAAAAGAGAAATAAGCCAGTTAAGGTAGAATTTTTTGAACAGGGAGGTAACAAGCCTCATAAGAAATAGCAGTCTGATACAGGAGAGCATCTCGCTGTTGTGACGCACGGGTGGGCAACGTTTTTAGCAATTGCGGAATCATCAGTCTGGGAAGAGTTCCTTGGTTTGTGAAATCCAGCATATTAGTCCGGACAGCTTTCGTAACCAGTGGCCTTGAAACCCAGGTAGTTTAACACAATGAGCCTTTGTTTCTTGTGTCAGCAAAAAGTCCAATATGGATTGTCTACGAGGGGCTCTTCTCCAGGGTCTGGGATCTCAGCTCTTGCCATCTGGTCACTGTGCTCACCACACCCAGAGTCCTTGGCTTCCTTCCCTGGATCCTTTGTATCTGGTTGACAGACAGAGGAAGAGAGACCCTGTGCATCCTCCTAAAGATGACCTACATCAGCACCATGACCACACCTTGCTGCAAGGGGCTGGTGACAGTCCTCTAGCAGAGTACTCAGGTCCAAGAGGGGACCCTTATGTTGCTAGGCACCAGAGTCTCTCCCACACCTAGATTTTTTTTTTTTTTTTTGGATAGAAATCTACCATCTCTGCAGCATGTACCCCTGCATCCTTTCATGATGAAAGGAAAAACTCTTAGCCCTAAAGAGGTTAAACTCTGTTAATGTATCTGATGAATAAGGTTTATCCTCCCTGCCTGTCAGACCTGCTGTTTGACCACGGAGGTAACCTTCCTCTTCGTTGGTTTCCTTGGTGCCAAGAGACTGGATAACATCTCTGCTACAACTGCAAGGAACTAAAGCATCCAGTCCCCAAGAGATGGCGTTTCCGTCAGTCCCTTATTGAAGGTTGCCCGGAAGCTGTCCTGTGTTCCAGACTGCATGGCAAATGGAAATCAGTTTTGCTGGCCTGAATCCTCCCAGAGTGCTCTGTACCTGGTTTTGCCCACTCTGAGCATCAGTCTTGACTCTTGTTGTCAGGTAAAAGGCTCCCTGGACAGATGCTATGTATAACAGTACCGAGAGGGTTCTTTTCCTGTCGAGTCTATTAAGATAACAGGGATTTGATGAAAATGACTGAGCCCTCAGTCTGTGAAGAGAACGACACACATCTCCCTGCCTGCCCATAGTCAAGCACGAGAGATGATGCAGAGCAGCTTCTCATCTCACCTTCGTTTCTCTGCTCTGAGGATAAGGTGAGAGCTCTGAACTAGTTCTGGGAGGAACCATCTCTGCTTAGGTCTCACCTTCCTCCTTACTTGGAGGCCCACATGGTTCTTTCTCTTGATCAGCTTCTTGTTTCAAAACCCTGATGACTGAGTCTTGGGCTCTCTATTAGTTTCCTATTGCTGCCACAAACGTAACCAATTAAAATAACACATTTATTCTAGTACAGTTCTGTAGGGCTGGAATGGTACTCAGCTAAAGTCAAGGTGTCAGCATGGCTACATCCCTTTCTGGAGGATCCAGGAGAGAACCCATTTCCTTGTCTTCTCCAGTTTCTAGAGGCTGCCTGCATGCCTTTGTGTGTGTCCCTTCCTCCATCTTTCAGGCCAGCAATGGCTGATCAAGTCTTTCCCATGGTGCTTCACTCTGATGTGCTTCTGTCTTCCTGTTCCATGTAAAAGGACCCTTATGATGACATTGGGCTCACCTGGATAATCCAGGATAATCTTCCTCTTTTAAAGTCAGATGATTAGCAACCTGTGAATCCAGGACCTGTGAATACGTTACACTACATGGTAGAGGAGAGTTAACATATGGAATTAAAGGTTCCCGAGAATAAGCTGTGGACGTCTTTGGGAGGCCTTTATCCTGCCTGCCACTGGCTCTGCAAACCCCTTTGCTTGTGGTCTTAGACGAACAGTTTGAGCTAAGAGGGGGCATCTGAAGCTGCTGGTAGAGAGTCCAGTGTCTAATAGCAGAAAGTCTGGGATTTCTCACTTCATATCACTATCTTTGTGACCTTGGGCAAACTCTATCTTCCCTATGCCTCTCTTCCTTGAATTATCAGTTGGACATGATAATAGGACTGCCCCCATAGAATCATTGTGGTTTTAAATGAGATAATGCACACAAAAATTTTGCATTGCATTTAGGCCATAGTTAAAGCTGATAGACTAGCTGTTAGTAATTACTGAATTATGATTGTTGATCACCTAGGGCAGGGCTGTGTCCTATGCAGCTAGCTTCTGCACCTGCACCTGCACCTGCGTTGGCTTTTGCATTCCCTGGGTGACGGCAAAGTTGTTTTTCACGTTTCTTACAGGGGAGCGTGAGAACCCTTTTAGAAGTAGAAACTCTGTTTATATTTGTCACCCCGATCGGACACTAGGTATTCATGCTTTTTCACCCCATGTCCAGTATCCTGTGTTCCCACCAGGGCCGAGATCCCTTTTCCATCCTCCCCAGGTTTCTGCATGGGGAGGAAACCCTTGTTAATCAACTTCACCAACTGCTTGGATTGTATAAAACACAGACTATCTCTTACGTAACAGACCACGTGAGGATTTGTTGAATAGGAACAGATTAGCTGTATTTTGAGACGTGTGGATGGTGCAGTGGGTCTATTTGACGGATCAGAGGGCTGTCTAGCTGCTAGACCTTATTCTGTGATGTCAGGCTTCCCTGAGCATCTGGCTTGCAGGGAAGGGTTTCCAACGTGGAACCTTTTGTTGCTGATCATCCCTGGCAGAGAGGACCCAGCTCTGCCTCTGATTTTAATAGTTGTCCATCGCCAAAGCAGGCCTGGGGTAGATTGGATCTGAGCACCAGGGCTTTTAGTGGACTAACTCATCTTGGGGAGTTAAAGGGTCTTGGACCTACCTCTTTATGAGTGGGCACAGAGAGAGATTTCTCTAAATTCTATAGAAGTAGCTGATGGAAGAGGAGGAATCTGGCTGTATGTGTGTGTGTGCACGTGTGTGTGTGTGTGTGTGTGTGTGTGTGTGTGTGTGAATGTGTGTCTTTAAATATTATTGTTGCCTGTGTCAGAAGCACACAGAAGGAGGCAGTGATTTTTTTTTTTTTTTTTTTTTTTACCTGAGTTGCATTGTTGTTATATGTGAGAAGGCTTGTTTTTATTCTTTGGGAAAAAATGCACTGGATCATTAGGGAGGCTTCATTTCCTTTGTAGTTTTCTAATTCCCTTTACACAAAATGTTGTCTGATGTGATAAAAAATAACCTATTTTAACTCATAAACTAGCACATATAAACATTTTATTAAGCTGTTAACATATATGATCTTACTGTAAACTATTACAATCCTATTGAAACTGAGTTTGGAGCATAAAATAATTATAATAGTATGATGTTCTAGTTTTACAATATAAGAAGAAAACCTTCTATAGAAGAAAGGAGGGGATTATACACCTTCAAATGCAGAAGAGATCAATGAAGTCTTTTCCCCCTATCATTTTATACTCTTTCAGCTTGATCCTTTTGGGCAATGAGAGGATATCTTGACCAAGAGGCAGGGCTTCTAGAAAGGAACCCCAAATTTTAAGCTTTGATCAAATGTTGTGCCTTTTCGTGTCACTTCCGCTCTGGCTGACCTTTCACTCGCAGTTGGACAGTCGCGTTCAATCAGAGTGCCGTTCTAAAATGTGATTGAAATTTTACATTAATGTGCTTACGCCAGGTTTCTAACCAAACGAACTCTCTCACTTCTCTGAATTTTTTATATATATATTTCTTTTCACGTGTTTAGTTCAACATTCATGGAATCCCACAGTAAGTTATGCTGTTAGTGCCCTGCCTTCGGGTACTGAATTTCCTGCCTCGAAATGGTCGTGTCATAGCCGGTGGGTGCAAATCTGCTCGCATAATGTGGTTAATATAAACCACATCTGCTGCCTAATGTGTGAGAAGGTAGGGAATAAAGTAGGAGCCCGTTCTGTGTTTCTACCCGCCCTCTCCCCAACCTCATCTGCTCCCTTACTTCTCTGAATTAAAATTTTCTTCTCTTATAGGCACGTATTTTAAGAATTCCTCACCTGGCTTCTAACTTACTGGTTTTATAGGGCAAGATTTGGGGAGTGGGCGGCTGGGGGCTGGAGAGAAGAAGGCTGATCTGAAACTGTGCCCATGGTTAAAAGGTGATGCGGAAAAGCGTTGAGTCCTGAGCATTCCCCAGCATCAGCCAACTTCCCCAGTGCGGCCACGGTGCCCTGGGCAGGAACCAGTCTTCTTGCTGTTTGCTCTGGCAGAAGGAGAGAAAGTTCTGAGTCCCTTTAGCGTCAGAGAAATGCAGTGGAGCAAAAAGCCAAAAACTGACGATGGAGATTCAGTTGGGTAAAGGAAGAAAGAAAACTGGAAAAAAAAAAAGCATCAACGAGGTGCAAGCAAATTACCCCAGGCTGCCAAAGAAAATAGTCTGTTAACTCCTAACTTGCTTTAAATAGGAACCCTGGTTCCAAGAGCAGGAGAGCTGCTTTCAAACAGAATGGAGGAGCGAGCTTTGGAAAGGCCAGGTGAACCTGATCTCAGAAAGGGGGAGAATTATGGGATCGAGGAGGCGGCTGTAAGAGTTGATAATGAATGGAGATGAGAACGTCACTCTTGCATGTGAAACTTTACTTAGGATATATTAGGATCCCAATTTCTTCTCCACCAACCCCAGGAAACAGCATTTACTAGATGTTTTAACCATAAAGAAGATGTTTCTTTTGAGAGAAGTAGAAAATTCGGGGCACTTAGTGGGCACCTACCACTTTAGCAAGTAGAAACTACTTGAACCTTTTAATGGTGTTTAGATATGAGTACATCAGACAAATAGACTTTATTTAAAGGCTCTGAGGAGTCCTGTCTTAAAGAGATGGTTCCCTTTTACAACATTTTCCAAATGTATTTAACTATGATAGACCTTTCTCCTTCCTTTAGGCTTTTGCTTTTCACAGAGGCATTGGTTGGTGAAAGAAATTTAGGCGTGCTTGTCTATAGCTTTCATTTTATAAATGAAGAAGTGGGCCAGAAGAAAGTGTAATTCTCCAAGATTCCTTATTCTTCAAGGACTGAGGTGAGGTTAGAATCCCGTGTTTTATACAGAACCCGACCATTGTTAGCTGTTGGCCTCTGAGACTGATAAGGGTCCCAGCCCCCAGCAGGAACACTCGGGGTGCCATGCAATGTAGACTCATCCTTCAATCAGCCCCTGAAGGATGGTTTTGCACTTTTATTGGACCTCAAGCTCATTTCTGTGGTAAGAGACCCATGAGACCCTGGCAGTGTAACAACAGTTTGACCTCACAGAATTCCTAGTTCGCATTTCAGAATGATCCAGATAGATCTCATGTTCCATCTAACTTACAGCAAAGGTTTTGCTTACTGAAAGCAAATCTTCTGAGGAATTCCTATTACTTCCCTTTTCTGTAGATTCAGACCACCGCGGTTTCAACGCAAGGCACATTTTCTTCAGTAAGAATAGAAAGGAGAGCTTTAGGCTTGTTAGATTAAGAAAAGAAAGAGGAATTTATAAATGTTATTTATAGGAGAAAATGTGTTTAGAACGTGCTTCTACAGAATGGCTTGAAAGAGCCTAAGTAGCCATAACAGTTAGTTGGAATCTATTCCTAATTATGCTTCTCTCTTTAAGATGCCATTTTCTTTTCTAGGGAGAACTGTATTTGATGGTGCCAAGTAAATGAATCCTTTTAGGAAGAAAAGCTAGGGTTCATATACTATGTGATTCTCATGCTTTAGTTGGAGATAATTGGCAAAGAAAGAAAGTTAGTGACTTCTAATTAAAGACGTATATTTCCCTTATAACTGCCAGGACAACGTGAGACAGCTATGTTAGCAATGATTTCCCAAGTTAATATGCTTGGAATTTTAGTCAAAATGTTCTAGACCCTGTTTTGTGTCTCCTCTTACTTTCTTCAATGTATTCAGAACTCAGTATTGCCATTTGTGATGGAGAACATTGGACAGAGGACATTTGTTGCTTCTGTGATGATTTCCCACCAAGTCAAACTTCCTCAACTTGAAGTTTTCAGTAAGGCACTTGTATACCAGCAAAAGTGCAGTTTCACACATAAGGTCAACAGAACTTTGTTTTCCTAAACACTTCATGTATTTCTATATTGGAAGTTCCTTAAAGGCTACATTTTATCTTGTAGCAGTGGTAGACTTCAAACGTGGCTGTTTTTGTAGAAAGGTTGTTTTTTTTTTAATCAAACATGAAGTGATTTTAACAAGCTATTTTCACAGCTGAGTTCCCAGTGCTGGAGGTTTATGGTGTGTTTCATATGTTCTTACTTTGCTTTCCATTTTTGACTTGTTTATTTTTCATGACACATCTGAATGCCTTCTTGTAAGCAGGACCCTCTTCTTGAGATCCAACTGTGGGGTTATTAGTACAAAGGCACATTACAGGGATCCTTAGTGAGGGGTTAAGAGACACAGTTCAGAAATTATTTTCTTTTCTGACCAAACATATGCATGATGTTTTTCCTCCCATGGAGATATAACCCAGACTTGAATTTCTGAAAGATTCATGTACTTAGGACTCCAGGGCTTTTGATATTACCCGTCTGATCCTCTTCAGAGAGCCTCACATCATTATCTTCCAGTTGAACCACGGGGTGGAAAAGATAATTCTAAAGCTTAAGTCAAGAACTATAATGCAGTCCTGAGTCAGATGGGTAATTGTCAAGCTCTCTTCTTTATGTCATGTGGTCAACTTTTAGTGAAATTACCCCATGACATGGACCTTAAGTGGGTGAAACTGAGATGTCTTTATTGATGATATGTTAAGGGAAAATGGCTGAGTGAAGAGTCTTTCTTTTGAGTGAAGGTTCCAAACTGTCTTCACTCCATTTAGCAGGGATATTGCCTCCAAAGCCAATTATTTAGACTAATGCTGACACTGTCCAAAAAGTGCCATCCCCTTTTACTTGATAAAATGAACATATAAAGGAATATATCAGCAAATGCTAACATTGTGATTTCCTTTCCTAATTCAAATCAATCACAGTTTTTTCTTTTTTTCCCAAAGCAAAAGAAGGAAAAGCATGATATTTCCTTAGATTCAGCTTCTAAATGAGTATCTGATTAAACTTGTAAGAGTAAATCTAATACAATATGGCTACTTTGCTTATAGACAATTAAACCATTTTGCTTATAGACAAAATTATAGACTTTGCCTATAGGCATTGCTCTATTACTTATATGACTCTTCTCTAACATCGTTTGATGTGCTTACAAATTACCCCTGTAAAAGTCATATATAAGATAAAGCTCATATAATTTACTTTCTCTTACATTGGACTTATGCAAAGATGTCTTCTTCTTCACCTCAAAACTTGGAAATCAAATTGGGTAGAACCAAATAGATCAGAAAAATCCTATAATTATTACACATTTAAGGGTGAGCGGTAACTTTATGGCTACAACTGAAAGATTTCTTATGACTATGCCCATATCCAGAAGAAACATTTTTCAGTAAAGGACTTATGAGTCTATTTGAATTGGGCAAATGTTGGGTGCAGCATGATTGGGGTGTACAGCGTGTGATGTACTGACAGATTCTAATGTCTATAATGAGCATCTTTGTATGAATCGTTTCTGATATGAAAAGAAATTTGCTTATCAATGCAAGAAAAACCATTGGTATGTTAATTTTATGCAAGCATGTCTTACTTTCTAATTCATGCCTCCCGATAATGGAATTGTAATTGGATTTCTGAAGGAACATGCATAGCAAGCAATTTAAAAGGAATTCGTTAATCAGAAATTACTCCAAATTTGTGCAATGAAAAAGGAAGACATATAACCTTTGTCCAAAAAAGCAAAATGGGAAATTTTCCCTAAATGCTCTAATTTGAGTGAGGATTACCTACCACAACATAGATACCTCAGTGATGCTTTGAATTTTGCCATTAGAGAATTGAAGGTTTCATCTCTTTGTGTTAAGCATTTTTCTCTCACCTTGGCCTTGAGATGCAGAAATCTAAGATAGAGGTAATATACCAAATCATTAATATCTGTATCTTTCCAAGTATTTTCCATTTTTCTGTCTCTAATAGGGGAAACCAGAGTCTTTCTGGATTTGCATGATTTAGGCATTAGGGAAGGACACAGAAGAGTAGCTTTCCTGTCCTTTGAAGTGGGAAATGAGAGGGAATCACAGCTCTGAGACTCACTAGCTGTGTGGATTTGGCATGTGACTTAATTCCTCAGTCATTATTGCCTTCATCTGTAGGATGCTACTATCATTAGGGTGTGGTGGGGATTTTATCAAATAATACATGTAACATAACGTGGACAGCATAGCACCTGGTCCGTAATAAATGGTGACCTGACATTTTTTTTTAAAGAAAAACAGTACTTTAAAAAATTTGAAGCAAAAAGGTGCCTTTTTTTCCCATAATACCAATAAATAATAATAATGTGAGTAAAGAAAATAATAGCAGCTTACACTTATTAGCCATACTGGGCTCTTTGCTAAGGATGTACGTACACCATTTTATTTCATACTTACAACAATCTTATGAAACAGGTGCAATTAAACAACCTCAAATGATAAGCAGAACAAGTGCTTCCTGTGAGCAGGTAGTGAGTGCCTGGAAGATGAGAAAACTTCAAGAGTGATAGCTCTTGAATTTTTTCAAGCTTGGTAACTAATTGGACCAAAGATAAGCCCAAGGTTTACTGTTTGAGAAGGAACTAATATTTACTGAATTTCATGCATTTCAATTAATTTGAAATGCTTATGCCAACCTTGGAAAACGTAATGTTATAGATGCAGTAGCTAAGGCTGAGAGAGGCTGAATGCTTGGCTGATAGACACACAGCTAGTAACTGATAGACAGTGACCTGCATCTAGGACCCACTGACTCTGGACCCGTGTGCTTTTCTTAGGCCGTGCTGAGGCACCACTCAAAGAAACAAACAAACCAGGATCACAGACTTCGGTTTGGAGATAAATCCAGTTAGAGTCTGTTTCTGTCATAGATTTGAGGAACCATTATAGTGGGATTGGCAAGATGGCAGTTGAATCAGCTCTGAGAGATGTGGATTTAGGGACCATTTCCAGATCAGTGATCCAAATGGCTGGAGGCGTAGCCAACAATCACTGCAAGACTTAGAGGAAAATCTCTCTCACTCTCCATTTCTTTCTGCATGTGTGTGTGTGTGTGTGTGTGTGTGTGTGAGTGCATGTTCTGGGGTTTCTCAACTTCGGCACAGGAGACATTTTGGCCTGGATCATTCGTTGTTGGGAGGGCCTGTGCACTATAGGATGTTTAACAGCATCCCTGGCCTCTACACGTTAGATACCAGTATCATACTAGACCACCACCACCCAATGTCATGACAACCAAAAATGTCTCCAGACATTGCCAACTGTCCCCTGATGGAGGGGGCAGAATTGCTCTGGGTTGAGATTCACTGCAATGTGTGTGTTTGTGTACGAATGAATATTTGTATATGTTGAGGGCATATACACATACATTTACATAAATCCGTGCACACATATATGAATTACTGGGGAGAGGAGTGTTAATAGCCTTGTAGATAGATTGTGTTAATAGCCTTGATCTCCAGTTCTTCATACCACCTTATGTCCACGCCCTCTGCCATGTAATTTTATACAGTTTCTCTCACTAAAGAGACAGAGTATATGATCCTTTTAGTCTGGCTCCTCTGTGTGACTTGCTTAGGTCAACACTGTGACATGGAATTGATGATTGTAAGTTCAGCCCCTCAGCCTCGAGAGGCCATACCTCTCCCTTTGCTCTCCTACACTATTGCCAGCATCGTGAGAAGGCCATGACCATGGACCTAGAGATTGTCATACTGAGTGAAGTAAGTCAAGACAGAGCAAGAGAAATATCATGTGATATCGCTTATAAGCAGAATCTAGAAAGAAATGATACAAATGAACTTATTTACGAAACAGAAATAGACTCACAGACTTAGAGAACAAACTTACGGTTACCAGGGGGAAACGGTGGCGGGGAGGGAGAGTTAGGGAGTGTGAGATTGACATGTACACACTCTGCTATATTGAAAATGGATAACCATCAAGGACCTACTGTGTAACCCAGGGAACTCTGTTCAATATTATGTAACAACCTAAATGGGAGAAGAATTTGTAAAAGAATAAAAAGGAAAAATGAGAAGGCCATGACCAGAGTAGCCCAGTGGTCCCATAAGGAGGAGGAGAAACAAGACAAAAAACAGTCAAGGTCCCCTAGTCAAGCCAGCCTGGAGCAGAGGCCCCAGCCAGAGCACAGACACATGCACAAGTTTCACAGACCCACAGACCCCTAGCTAAACCCCAATCAGCAGACACATGCGAAGTAAATAGTGCTTTTTACAGTACACTGGTGCTTCTTACATTTTTGTTACACAGCAAGAATGAAGTGATGTAGAAGGAGGGAAAAGAAAGACTAGAAAAGCAGAGGGAGTAACAGGGTTTAGAAAGGACCAGAGGAGAGAGAGTATCACAAACTGTGAGAAGGGGGCTGATAATGAGAAGCAGACCTGTTACTTGGGCATCATTCTTAACTTTGATGGAGAACAGTTGTAGTGGGACCAAGCACTGGGACTGGAGCAAAAGTCAGGTCATAAGAGAGTGAACACATGGTGAAGAACTTTAAACAGGATTTGGAGACTGTTCTCTCCCAGAGCTTGGCAAGGAAAAAAAAAAACGGTTCAGAAAGATACACAAAGAGCTATTCCTAAGAAACGGTGTCATGAGCAGTGTATTGTACTTTTATTTTATGCAAGGACATTTTCAGGTATGAGTCTGAGTGATTTGGTTTTCTGGGCATCTCCAGGAGCCCTGCTGGGACCCATGTGAGCTCTAGGTACATAAGCAGAAGGCAAGTGTGACCTCAGGAGCCCCCAGGCAGCACTGGGAAAAGAGAAAAGATGCCGAACGCTTACTTGATTGACAGCGCCCTTGGGTCTTGCCCATCTCAGCCCCTAGTCATTTAGTTGAAGGAGAGATTGGATACAGTGCCGCTCAGCTCGGACTATGGTCAAGGTGCCACCCTCCCTCTGGAACCAGAGAGAAGGCATGTGGGACTCTTCAAGGCAACTCTTCACCTGAGCCCACGGTGGCTGGCTTTCTTTTTAACTAGTTTCACCTCATCACTGTTCCCTTTGTTTTCTCTTTTTCAGCTGGTTAGTTAGTTGAATTGTCTAAGCCTCTCTCACACTCTTCCCTTATTTCAGACAGATACCCTCTGTGCTGTGCTGTCTGGCTTCCTTACTAGACTGTACATCTCTTAAGCCATGGTTCTGTGTTTTTCCATCTTGTACTATCAGCTTGCAGTGGAGACCCTTTGATGACTAGGCACTAAATAAATGCATAAATATTAAGACATGAGCTTGAGAATTGTAAACCCATCCTTGAAACAAGTAGGAAACAACTTACTGGTAACCTTGTCAGATCGATCTCTCTGTGAAGCAGTAGACACTCGTAACGACAAGAGATCAGTATATGCCAGGGTAGTTGGCATTAGCTTCAAGCAGGTTGGATGTGCGTGGAGCTTCCAAGGCTAGATATGATTTAGCTGCACGTGCAGTGGGGCATTATGCATCTTTAGTGTTTGTTTGTACCAGGTTCATGAAGGACAAAGCAAGTCAGCAGACCCTTGCCACTCACACGTGCCAATAAAAATCCAAAAGGATTCCAGCCAGAAGGTTACCATTGCCAGTCACGGTGAATATCAAGGCTGACGTGCAGGTTGTCTGACTAATGTGACTATCTGATAAATTTTGGAGAGTTGGTTGATACTTCCTGAAAATGTAAGAACTCATCAGCTTTTTTTTTTTTTTTTTTTTGCGGTACGCAGGCCTCTCACTGTTGTGGCCTCTCCCGTTGCGGAGCACAGGCTCCGGACGCGCAGGCTCAGCGGCCATGGCTCACGGGCCCAGCCGCTCCGTGGCATCTGGGATCTTCCCGGACCGGGGCACAAACCTGTGTCCCCTGCATCGGCAGGCGGACTCTCAACCACTGCGCCGCCAGGGAAGTCCAGCTTATTTTTTTTTAAACCACAGGGAGCTTCTGTGATTCTTACTTCGAGTAGATTCTCTTTTACTTATTCATGGCAGTCTAAACACCTGACTGTTTTTAAAGGCAATTGCATGTCCTTTTTGCTAGTAAACATGTATATGGATTTTAGTGCACATGTTTTTAGAAAATAATTTAATTCTTATATTCTGGAATAAAAAACTATATTTTATCCCTAACGAGTCATATCATGTTAATTGTGTATAACTGGGAATATGCTTATTTTTGTATTATAAGATGTGTAGTAAAACTCAACGTAGAAGAGAAATAGCTCTTTGGAAAGTCTTGCACAGGGCTTTCTTTTGTGTAAAATGTACACAGGAGAAACTGTAGCAGATAATAGAGAGAATGGGTAAAGGATAGAGAGATGAAGGCATACCAACCAGTTATCAGAGCTTTCAAACCGGGGACACAGTAGAGGGCCTTAGCAAGAGGGTTTGACATTAATGGATGTTACCAGCTCTCTCTTTTACTCCCATCACTACCCTGATTCCTTGAAAGGTCAAAGCTATTTGGCAGTAACACACTGCCTGGCATGTAGTACATGCTCGATAAATTTTTGTATGGGTGAATCATGTAATGAATGCACTTATGAGTGAATGAATGATGACAACCCATTAACCTACTTTTCTCCCATTTCTTGCCTGTTCCCTTTCAGCACTAGTTTACCAAAATACAGCACTGGGGCACTCATTAGGATTAATTGCAGGAAAAAAGAAAAAAGCACTAAATATTGGGTTGGCCAAAAATTTTGTCTGGGTTTTCCACAACATGTTATGGAAAAACCAGAACGAACTTTTTGACCAACCCAATTTTTTTTTTTTTTTTTTTTTTTTTTTTTTTTTTTTGCGGTACGCGGGCCTCTCACTGTTGTGGCCTCTCACTGTTGTGGCCTCTCCCGTTGCGGAGCACAGGCTCCGGACGCGCAGGCTCAGCGGCCATGGCTCACAGGCCCAGCCGCTCCGCGGCATGTGGGATCCTCCTGGACCGGGGCACGAACCCGTGTCCCCTGCATCGGCAGGCGGACTCTCAACCACTGTGCCACCAGGGAAGCCCAACCCAATGTTTTAAGTGGAAAAGGATTTAATACACGGGCTGAAGTACTTAAAAACTACTGCAAGTGTTGGAGGAGTGGAATTCAGGAGGGCCCTTGCACTGTTGAGTTCAAGAACACTGGTCTAGGATGGAAGGTGGAAGCTATAAGCCACTGACACTATAATTGCCTCTTGACAACAACCTACCTCCCATGAGGTGGAGATAGAGAGACACAGCCAAAGCAGCTGGGCCATGATCTGCACCTTTCTTCCAGGTGTCATGAGAGGGTAGAGAGTGCCAGGACCTAATTCTCATCGGTGCCTGATTCAGTGCCTTGAATGTATTCAGGTATTCAATAAAAAGTTGGCTAAAATGAATTTAATTAAGCTGTTGTTGCACAGATCCCTGGTTTCTCTTACTTGAATGTGTTTTTATAGGTCCTGTTCTTTCTAAGTTGATTAACTAATTTCATTAGACATAAAATAACAAGGAGGAATACATTACTAGCAGGCTGATATTCGGGGGTTCTGATTGGGGGCCACATGGGAAAATTGTTTGGGGTCATTGTCTTTATTTTAGGGCGATTTGAACTGAAGAGTCTGGATTGAGTTTAAGCTTTGCATGGTAATTACAGTTGAGATCAGATTTAACTGGGATAAATTAAATGACCTTTGATCAGGAAATAGCAGGAGCCGCTCACGTATGTTGCATATTTGGGGTGCAAAACTGTTTTAACCAAACGCGTCTTCTACTTACCTAGAGAACCACAGGCCACAACCTCGATTTTAACCTCCTGCTCTCATTTATTTCTTTCTACCTTCTGCCCCTATTTATCCACCATGGAGTGCTTTACTGCAGTCCACACAGAAATATACCTTTTAGTTGCTGATAACAGACATTTTCCAGCTGACAAAACAGAAATCTCCACTGTGGTCTCAAACCTATCTTGCTTTTCTTTAGAAACGAAAGCTCCTTTCCTAGACAGATTCCTACGAATTGGCTCTCTAGGATTTCAAGTATTAAGTGCATCATATTTGGAAATTAATTATGTATTCCATATATGTTTAACATTACTGTTCTTAATTAATATGCCTCCTAGCATTTTACAGGTTTCATAAAATACAGTCTGCCAGAAGAGTTCCCTCCTGTAAAGCGTTGGGAAAGCCTTTATGTTTTTACTTAATGAGCGTGACAATAAGAATTGCTCACTCAAGGGAAATGCCAGTGTCTAGGGATCAAGGTTATTCCAATGCCTTGATTATTACCTTTTCTTTCTAAAGGAGCTCAGTCTTTTCAAAGTTGATACAACTAAAATCTTAATAGAGATTAACCCATAGGGTTTAAGTGATTGAGAGGAGATACCAAAATACATTTTATCCAGTGCCTTTCGAAGTGTAAAAATAAGCCAGTGCTTTTGGTCCATCTTTAAATATGTAGAGCTTTACTGGTATCAGCTAAGTAAGGGCTGCAGGCAAAAAGCCAGTGGAAAAGCCATTGATGACCAGCTATCGCTACTGATGGAATAAAAAAGAATGAAAAACTATGAAATCTCTTCTCTCTCTCCTTCACTCCTTTATTTTACTTTTGAATGTCGTACAAGTATGAAAACCAAGGCTCTTTTTCCTGTCTGTCTTCTGTATGCCAATTTGAAGTTAGAATTAAGATGTCAAATGAACTTTCAAGAGGAAAGATTGAGTCTCCTGGGAAAATTATGGGAGTCGCCAGCGCCAACAATTCTTCGATCCTAAAGGCAAAAGAATTTATTTTGGTGGTTCTAACATTATAAGCTACCATATGGCTTATAAATATAAACAGAAGAGAACTTGGACAAAGATAAATTCCTGAAAAGACAAGAATGAAATCTTAGGCAGTAATCATGGGAAATAGTGAACTGTCTTTTGGTAATTACTCAGGAGGGCGGAAGCACAAGGCTCCAGTGTATTTGTTGCCCCTCTGGTTTTTTTTTTTGTTTTTTTTTTTTCTTTTGTAGTTTACGATAATAGAACACAATTGGAATTAAGAACTTAGCGTGATTTTAAAAACTATGGTCAAATTCCTATTTATTCAACTGCTGACACTATGTGTATTTAGGCTCCATTTCAGCTCCGTGGTTCCAAGTTTCTTTCTCTAATGATGGAAAGTTGAGAAGGAGAGAGTGTTTCTTATCATTCAGGGGCTGTCATTTCTCCTAGGAGGATGTACTCTGTCCACGTCTTTATTTCATCACTAATACTCTGTTGTCGTATTTCCTTACATTCCTGTACTCAGCTTACTAGGGAGAATTCCTTGTGGGCAGAGCATTGCCTTTTTCCGCATTGTATCCTCAGGGCCTGGCATATAGTAGTTGCTCAAGAAACATTTCAAAATGAAGGCATGTATAAGAGAAAAAAAATCCTTGCTGACAGACCCACCCACCTGTTCCATTAAGCATCTTTATAACCTTCAGAATGGATGACGTTTAGAAACTCCCAGAACTGTTTGCAAGAAGCTGTTAGTGAGAGGAGCTCAGTTCTGTCTTTTTGGACTTAGTTCCTGCTCTTGGCCATCCTTGCGGACCTCCCGGAAGGAAAGGACCCCTCAGCAGCTTCTACTCTGGGGTTTCTGCACAGAGCGAGATTAGACCAATGGCCTCAGAATTCTGCAGCTCTCTTCCATGGGGCAGGCCTTGACTTTGCCCTGTGCTTCCAGGAGGCTGGCAAGTAAACTGCTACAAAGCAGACGGCTGGCTGGTTTTGAGGCTGGGAATATCTGAGACCCAAATCCCGACCCTCCCCTTGGCTGTGAGACCACGGCCATGCTCCTAGCCTCCCTGAGTCTGCCTTCTGTGGCTGCACAGCTATTCTCAATGATATTTTTAAAATTTAAATACAAAGTGAAGACTTGGCTTCTGAATGTATCTTCAGTGTCAATGTTGAAGGTCGTGACAAATTGAGAATCAAGGTGTAAAGGACAAAACTTGTGTTCACTTTCTTTAGTCTTGGCTCAGCTAGGACATCCTGATGTTTTTGTGTGTGTGTGCGTGTGTGTGTGTGTGTGTGTGTGCGTGTGTGTGCACGCTTTAAGGAGAAAGGGAAACTTGAGAGGTAGTATACTTGGTTACCCAAAGGTGACTGTTTCTGAGGAATGTTTTATTGATGCATGTACATACTGAAAAGCATGGAAATGGGATATGTACAGTCAGGTGTATTTTTACGAAGTGAATGCACTGATGCAACCAGCCTGGGATCAAGAAATGGACCATCACAACCTTCACACTCCTTGTCACCTCCAGTCACTACCTCCCAAGGATGGGCGCTATCCTGATTTCCAACAGCGAAGATTGAGGTGTTCCTGTTTTTGAACTACACTTACATAGAACCACACAGCAAGTACTCTTTCCTATCTGGTTTCTTTCACTTAGCATCATGTCCTTAACAGCGACTCTAAAATTATGGTGGGTTCCACGGCACCTGATTTGAAGAATGCAGGCATTCTCTAGATCGTGATAGACTTCTTTTTTTTGGTATCAAATATTTGGTGTCATAACTAGATTTTTCTCATGGGGGGAAACACCTTGTGTAATTTGATGAGCAGTTATGCAGTGAATTTGATCAACGTTGAGTGTAATGTGATGCCTTAAACTGTGAAACCTTAAATACATCAGCTGTCGTCGTCACTTAATCTGGTAATACTTCTAGTTATTTGAAAAGCTAAAATTCAGTAAACATTCTGACAGCGCTTTGTGTTTGGAAATTTCGTGGTAGTCACTGACTGCCTTTTCAGTGTGTGTTTGTGTATGTGAGCGCATGTGTAAGGGTGGTGAGATGGAAAGAATATCGATTGTGTGGATATGTATGCTCTGCCAATATGAGGTCTGCTACCCTGAAAGGTGGTAATTCTGTTTAAAAGAGGAAACTTGGGCTTCCCTGATGGCGCAGTGGTTGAGAGTCCACCCGCCGATGCAGGGGACACGGGTTCGCGCCCCAGTCTGGGAAGATCCCACGTGCTGCGGAGCATCTGGGCCCGTGAGCCATGGCCACTGAGCCTGCGCGTCCAGAGCCTGTGCCCCGCAACAGGAGAGGCCACAACAGTGAGAAGCTCCGCGTACTGCAAAAAGAGGAAACTCTACAAATGTTATGTATAAATCACTGTCTCTGTCTAGCCGCTCACAGCAGGAGACTTTAATTGGCATCTTTAGCTAGTGTATCTTTTTTAGCTGTTACCTGGACTTCTGTCTCACTCCCAGTAAGGCCTTAAGTTTTTTACAAAAGTGAAATTTGACTTTCAAATGCTGGATTAGCATTTATGTCATTTAAATTCTCTCTGTTTTACTTTTATAAAACCTCTCAAAGTAATAGAAACTTCAGCTTATAGAAAATACAAATAAGAAATCATCCAAAATGAATTATCTTTTAAAAATAAAGATGTGTTGGTTTTTCATGTTCACTATATTTTTGAATAGGTCCAGAATTTAAATATAATTAAGCAGCTCGAAAAAGTGTGTGGATTGTAGAGTCTATAAAATATTGACTCTTATTTTTAATGTTGTTGGTCTGAATAAAATTGTATGATTTTTTTAAATAAAAGGCAGTTTATCCCTAAATCGATTTTTCTAAGTTTTAATCAGTTTTGAAGGTCTCCTCATACACCTAATAATTTCAAATTTGCCCAATTCATAGTATCATAAGGATTAACAGGATTTGGTATAATGCAGATCAACTGGAATTAAAATGAATTTTGTGGTGTGACGAAACATGCATCTAACTGGCTAACTGAAGGAGAAAGGAGCTTGCTTGATTGGTGGAATTTGCTTTTCCATTTATGTCACTGGTTCCTTGTGTTATCAAGATATCGCAAATACACATTTTTAAAGCAGTGTTTCTTCGTGGGTATCTTTTAACTACAATTCGGCTGATGTTTCCACAATAGTCACATCATCCTAGAGCTTTTAAATGTTCCAGAACCTGAATGCCTGACTGGTTGTCCAGTCAGCTCTCTCTTAGTTGAATTCAATCTAACACACCTTTATTAAACACCGCTTCAAAGCACAAGGTATGGGGCTGGTGGCAAGAATGCACAGATGAATGAGACAGCTTTCCTGACTTTAAAGACTTATGCCCTCATGGAGATCAGAGAAATCTAGAATCAAGCCCCAAGATCTTTCATAAACTTCCTGAAGGACTGGGGAAGTCACATCCAAATTGTGTGATTAAGTTTCCCTCATTTGCATAAAGACAGTACTTGTTTGTTTTTCACAAGGATGTAGAGTGTGAGGCTGAGAGAGCTGTGGATGCAGTGGGATTATATGGTGTTTCTAAGCTCTGTGTTTCGTGAAAATAATCACAGTAACATAGATGCAATCATGAGAGTTTATCCACAGAGAACATTTGGTACATCATTTTATTCCATTTTACTAGTTAGGGAGCTTTGTCTTAAGTTCTTTAAAGAGAGAGGTGTTCAGAATCCAGAAAATAGAAGGAAAGAGCAAAATGGAAGAAGAAAACATCTTTTTAAAAAGAGGTGACTTGATTTCCTACTGGCATGAACCATCTCCTTTGAACTGCTAAGGAAAATAAAGCATTATTTTTCTTGGGCCACATCCTAAGAGGGAAATGAACTGCTTGCTAGCTGTGAATTATGCAGCTTTAATGCACTAGAGAGAAAATGTGCTTTTCTCAAGTGACTTGAGAGTCAGTGCCCTGCATTTCACCTAATGTACGATGTTATATTAGAGTTTGCCGCAAAGCCCCCATCTTGCCCTTTGTTCTTGAAACGTTTGCCATCTCTGCTCTGAATTTGGTGAACCCCTTTTTTTTTAATGATTAAAAAACAAATGTGATGGTTGAGAATCGGTCGCCTTAGCCTCGCTTCACAGTCTGAGTCTCAACATTTGTTATTAATCAAGAACATAATTGTGTTTGCAGCAAGGAAAATAAATCATTTATCCTGGCAGGCCAGGATGAGACAGTCCCAGCTCAGGTGGTTGTAAACCTACCAGCTGAGTCAAGTCATTATCGTTAGCTCAATCATTTTAGGTTAACCTGGAGGCAATACGGAGAGCTGTCATCACCATTACCAGTTAGAAAGAAAAGGTTTTATTTTTTCCCACTTATTGGCATGACGAACAGTGAAAATATCCCATAGAGGTATGCCAAGAGAATATTTCCACTTTGTATGCAATGATGGCCATGTGGGCACTGAATAAATAATAATGATAAGAAGTAACACAGGAGGTGGCCAACAGCAGGAAGACGAGCATTCTTTGGCTTCAGGTCTGACCTTGTGCCCTGTTAACCCCCAGATAGCCAGTGGCACGACCAGGGAAGCCAGATAACCTCACTGTGTGTAGGTCTCGTTTAGACCTTGCATGGAGCAACCACAGTAATAAACACTGGGTCTGTGTCAGCCAGCAGAATGTAAATATTTAAAGGGTCCGATTGGCTGTGAGCTGTTTTAAGAGCCTTCTGTTTATGATCATTCACTGTAGTAAATGTTTCCTATTATGCAGACAGCATGTAGTAGGATACTGAACTTCACTGTCTGGCTAAGGGAACACAAGAATGTAAAAGTCTGGCAATCTTGCATTCCTTGGCTACTTCTTCAATATTCAGCCAACCTTTCACTCACATCTTTCTGCCATGAGTGTTGCTCCCATGGCAGGTCCCATGTGGTGCTGGCTTTTTTGAGCTAATGCACATGACCTGGAGTGTTGCAATCTGAATTACCTCTGACTGCTTGCTTGGGTTTTTAAACAGTGGTTGTACTTGAAGTAAACATGTTAGCTCTGAACAGATAACCTTCAGGTCCCAATAGCTTCCCTGGGTCAATTTCACTTTCGTTGGACCAAGAGATCTTTTCATAGCAGAATCATTTCTGATAATCGCCAAGGGGTGATATCCCCCCCATATTCTGATTGCTTAGCCAGAGAGATGGTTCTGAATCAATCAGATTTGTTTGCTAGTGTCACGCTTTACACTTGTATTTTAAATAATAAACCTTCTGTTCTTCATTTTAATTTTGATTGCCTCGAGTTCTTTGCCTTCATACTAGCGTTTATGTGAACCTTGATTCACCTTTTGGGCAGAGGCTCTGAGACTCCTTTTCCTTACCTACCTTAACATTCTCTTTGCTGGTAATTGGATCTCATTTTTCTTACCATAGCATAGGCAGTGATGAATTGCAGCATAGCAAAGTAACCTTCTGTGACCTTGCACTCTTGGTCTGGGTACGGTGGGCACTCCATCACTTGGTCAAATGCATATTGGACAAACAAATGATTGACTGGATGGGGCCCATGTTGTCAGAAAATTGGAAAATTGGATCACGGAAGGGAATGGGTTCTCTGAACGGCAGGGCAGAGATTGTACGTATGGGGCCACATTTCCTCCCAGGTACTACCTTTTCCACATTTACCATCCTCAATGCTCTTTTATTCCCTTATCTTCTGATTTTTTGCTTCCTGTACAATTGCTTTGTGAAATCACATTAGGATGAAGTCTCTATTCATTTTCAAGACCTTCATGTACATCAATTAATATATATCAATCTAATAATAATTATTGGAGGGCCTGTTAGTTTTCTGTGGCTGCTCCAACAAATTACCACAGACTTTGTTGCTTAAAACAATACCCATTTATTATCTCACAGACTGTGGGTCAGAAAATCTGGTGGGCTTGGCTGAGCCCACTGCTTAGGGTCTATAAACCTGAAATCAAGATACCAGCTGAGCTGCCTTCTCATTTGGAAAACTTGAAAATGAACCCATGTCAAGGTCATTCAATTCAAAATTCAATTCCTTGTGGTTGTAGGACTGAGGTCCTTGTTGCTTCTCTGGCTGTCAGCCAGGGGTCACTCTCTGCTCCTAGAGGCTGCCTCCATTCCTTCTCATGAAGCCACCTCCATCTTCAAGCCAGCAGCAGAGTTGGGATCCTCTTCATGCTTCATATCTCTCTGACTTCCCCTCTGCCACATTGGGAGAAAATTCTCTGTTAAAGGACTCATGTGATTAAACCCACCTGGATAATTTCCCTTTCTTATGGTCAACTGATAAGTAACCTTAATGACACTGGCAAAATCCCATTTGCCCTGTAATGTAACATATCACCAGAGTAGCACCAGGGAGTGAAGTCTGGGGATTCATCTTAGAATCCTGCTTACCACAGTAGGTGAGCAGGGGGTAAATACCAGATTCACTGCAGAGAAGGGTTTTTTCTTTTTAACTCACTGGCAGGGATGTACATTCCTCTACACAGTATCATTCCTCCTTTTCAGTATCACAGCCCACATTTCAGCCTCATCCTCTTTGCTTCCAGAGTCTAAAGGAGGCCCTGAATCTCTTACAGACATGAGCAATTACTCAGTGTCATGGCAACATTTCAGGAACTCCTGGTCTTGACAGGCAGCTCTAGACTTGGAAGTACAATTCTGAGATGTATTAAAGAATACTGAGGTTTCATGCACATTTTCTGTGAGGTTGAGCTTATTATTTTGTGTTTTCCTCAATTGACTTGAGTATTGCTGAGATTAAACAGTTTCTCTGAAAAACCAGCTGGAAGTTCCAGAATGAAAGTGCTTCTTGATGCACTTTGCTCCCACCGAACTCTCCTCGCTTTGAGAATTCTGTGCTACTTTTCCTGAGCTACTTGGAAATTTTTTGTGCTTTTAACTACATGGCCCAGTAAATGCCAACATACACCATCTTCTGCACACATCACACCTTTTGTTTGTGCAGCGTTTAACTTAAAGCGACACGAACTTCTTGCCTTCCCTCGCTGAAATGAATACCTTTCATGGCAGGAACTAAGGTGGCTTTATAAAGTAGAAAGTCTTATTTTGTACTTCAGGACAAGGAGGCTTAGGGGATCTCACGTTGCACCTTCTCCCTGCCGCAGTGATTTCATCATGCTGCGGCCAAATGGTTCTTCTTAAAATACCATTTGCATCAGCACGCCATTCCTCTCCCAAGCTCCGCAATGGCTCTCTGCTGGCTGCTAAATCAGCTTAACACCTCCTGGCCAAATTTATTCTTCCCTGTTTTCTAGATTAAAGCCTCTGCTATACTCAAGTTATAGCTCAGTGTTTTCTCCCATGTACTACTTCTGAATCTATTACATACCTTAGCGCCATACATCTTATGTTGTATTATAATTATGCTTTACACATTTGTTCTTCCCTGCAAGACTCGAAGCTTCTTAAGCATACTCACCATGCCTTACCTCCCTTTGTAACTTGGGGGTTTGCATAGGTCTGCCATGTGCTAAGTACTCAGTAAACGTTGGCTGAAATGATTTGAAAGTACCGATCCACGGTTTATTTCACAAATATTTATTGAGTTCCCGCTGTGTTCCTGCACTGTGCTAACGGTGGGAAGATGCAAGATGAATACTTGTGACTTCTGGCCTTGAGAAGATCCTGGCTTCCAGGAGAAAGACATGGATTCCGTAATTCTGTGATGAGAGCTGTCACTGCGGTGTGTATGATGTATGGGCACAGAGGTCAAAGCACTTTATTCCACCTGGTGGGGATAGGAGAAGGCTGGATAAGCACCTTGGAGGAGTTGGTAGTTGAATGTGTCTTAGCATGAGAGGGCATCACAGCATGTGTCTCGGAGCTAGGACTGGGGATGGGAGAGCCATTCCCGGAGGAGAACACAGGATGTGTGAAAGCGTGGAGGTGTGTGTATAGGGTGTGGTGCCAGCAATGTAATGTGCCTGATCTGTCAGGGCCTGAGAGCCAGGGATGAACGTAAGGCTGTAAGGGGAGGTAGAAACTGGATTAGAAAAAGCCTCAGATGCTTTGAGCTTTGCCGAGTAGACAGTTTGCAGCCCTGAAAGGCTTTTCAGGAAGAAATGTGATGAGATCAGTATTTCACTTTCTTTGTTCTTTCATACGAGCCACGGGGAGATGAGAATGTGTCAGCGTCTACTACTGGCCAGGCAGCCCGCTGGCGGCACCTGTGCTCCTTGGAGCCTCTGCAGCGTGCCCCCTGCAGGATGGGCCGGGGGAGGTAGGCACAGGAGAGGACTGGTCCTGCCTCGTCCTCCCCTGTTGCTGGGCTGCACAGCTGCCTGGGTCTCAGCTCCCGCACTCCCTCTGGCAATAGACTCCTAGGCCAGCCTCCCGCCGGGCCCCTGCATCACGGCTTCCACGCCGACTGTTCCTTACCCATCTCCTTCCTTCTTGTGGCTTCAACCTCACTGCTCCCTCCGGAATATCTGATACAGTTTCTGCTTCGAAATCTTCTTTTTTTTCCTTCAAGTACATTTGGGGAACAATAAATACTTGAGAGATTTAATCACTTGATCCGAGGCTCTGTTCTTTCAACTTCTGGATTTATTGATTCTTGGAAGAATACAGAGAAAGATTTGCCTCCTCTTACTTTGTTACGTTCTGCTATTATCTCCACAAATGGAACGACGTGAGATGCTAAAAATCTGGCTCTTGAATATAAGGGAAGGACAGGAAACATTTAATACGCAACCTTCTTTCCCATGCCTTGAGTGCCACAGGTGCTCAGGAAGTACCTGTCCTTGAGTGGAGAACTTGGGGGAACAAATTATAAAAACCCAGATGGAACCAGAAAAGATAAGACAGTGGGTGGTATAGTAATAGAAGGAAAGAGACTCAAAGGAAATGGTTTCATGAAACCTTTTTAGCACTTCCTCATCTTTTGTTCCTCAGAGGATATGTTCTTGGCAACTATTAGAAAACTATTTAATAGAGATTTTTTTGTTGAAAAAAACACCCTCAAATCCTTGAAAAGATTTGTTATATAGGGCAGAATAGAAACAATGAATAGATATTTCAAATAAAACAAATCTTATAACAATCATGGCAAATGAGAAATGCCCCAAAGGGGCTTTTCTGGAGCAAAAACAATTCCAGGGCCAATCCTGTCTCCCCTCACTTAAGCTCAGGCTCATTCTGGGCTTTGATTTACAAAATTTCTTTGGTTTCTGATTTATAATAACTTAAAAATAAAAACAAAAGTGGGTCTTTTAAATAAACTCCTTTTGGTTATTTTCAATTTAGTTTCTCCCTTTGTATTTTAAACTAGTGTTCCCACAGGTACTTGATATCGCAAACAATACTACCTTGGAAATGTAACATTGCTTGTTTTATTCAATTAATGTTATAAAAGCATTTTTATTCAAACTACACTTACCTCAGCATTTTTCCCAGTTTTCCTCATTATTCTCTGCAAAGTGATATTTTGTTCTTTGCAAAAAAGTTGGGGAACAAGAGTGAAAATTCATTATGACCCAATATCAGTGCACATTTAGTTTGGTAACCAGCCAATAAAAAGGATTTTCAAGTTTTACTTCCTTGGAAAAGCTTAGGTTCAGTATTAACACATTTCCTTTTATGCCATGGGAATGGGGACTATTTGGTTGGATCTACATTTTGCCTCTGAAACTCCTAGTGCAGTGTTTGCACTAGTCTTAGAGGATGTATCAATACTATTATCTATAGCTTATCTCCTACTCTAACCTTAGGTCTTCAAGTGCAAGATCTAAGCCTCTTTGGGTAGCTGGTTGCAGTCAGCATGGTGCTCTGTGTCATGTAGGTTCTCAGGGACACTGCTTTGAGGAATTCACAAATGTATTTTCCTAGAGTTGTGTATGTAGATTTCTCAATTACAAGGGAGAAGTAAGTAGCTTGGGGAAGAAGGGAGTTATAATATATTTTGATCATAGAGGGTAGGAGGGAACAGCAGATAAACAAGGACAAGCAAAGGTCAAATAGATCATTTGGCATCTGGGAGTTTTTGTTTGTTTGTATTTTATTTATCTATCCTTGGCTGTGTTGGGTCTTCGTTGCTGTGCGCAGGCTTTCTCTAGTTGCTGTGAGCAAGGGCTACTCTTCGCTGCGGTGCGCAGGCATCCCACCGCGGTGGCCTCTCCCGTTGTGGAGCACAGGGTCCAGGTGCACGGGCTTCAGTAGTTGTAGCACGTAGGCTCAGTAGTTGTGGCTCGCGGGCTCTAGAGCGCAGGCTCAGTACTTGCGGCGCCTGTGCTTAGTTGCTCTGCGGCCTGTGGGATCCTCCCAGACCAGGGCTCGTACCCGTGTCCCCTGCACTGGCAGGCGGATTCCCAACCACTGCACCACCAGGGAAGCCCCAACATCTGGGAGTTTAAAGGAAAGATATGCATGTATGCACGCGTTAGAGATGTACATTTGTGAGTTGACAATGTGAAAATCTTGGAAGTCAGGAGAGGAGGAATTCTTTCAGAGAGAAGGTTTAGATGACAAAGAAGAGTGGTAGATGAAGAAAAAGCAGGATTCAGCCACAGAGAGCACCCACAATGGGAGGACTAGTAGGAGACAAGGGCAGAATAAGAGAGGATGTTCTGAGAGGTAGGAAGTAACAAGGATGGTGTCATCTGTAAGAATGAGAACGAGAGAGAGTTTCATGAAGCTCAGCAGGGTGGTCCAGGAGAGTGAATGGGAAAAAGGCTTGGGGTTTGACTTTGGGGAAGTTATTGAGGATTGAAGAAAAGAGCCAAAGGATTTTCAGGAATAGAAGCCATACCTAGGAGGATTAAGGAGAGATTGGGTGTTGAGGAAAGAGAGGAGTCATTCTGAAAACTTATTTAAGACATCTAGGAAGCTTGTTAAAAGTATAGGTTCCTGGGCCTTACCCAAAGAAATTTTGATTCAGGAGGCCTGGCATGGGTTAATAGAGCTGCATTTTAAACTAAGCATCCCTCCTGATTCTGAACTGTAGGTGGTCTGGAGACCACTTTTTGAGAAATACTACAGCACGGGCAACCAGTATATGCTGCTGCTTTTGGAAGTGAAGCAGGGAAAGGAAGGCAAGAGACAAAGCAGTGGGGAGAAGTGACAGCAAGGTGATGCAGCTGCCACCATGGGGGAAGGGATTCTGATTTAAACCCAAAGAGGAAGGGACCAGTGGTGGAAGACAAGGAAGATACCAGGAAGGACAGGAACATGTATGAGACCAGTATCCTTGAGTTATTTCTCGGGAAAAGAGGAAAGACTTAGGAGTTGAGTTGATCTTTGAGGTGGGTTGGGCGCCCAGTTTGAGTGACAGTGAATGGAGGAAAGCGTGAGAATGGTGCAATGAATGGTAACCTACTTCCCTGTGATTGCTGTCTTTGTGATCTTGCCCTGTATTGATACATAGCCGTCATTTACTTGCTCTTCTTTGTACCTCTTGCACAGTCTACCTTGATTGCAGACATAATTCAAATGACTTTTTAGTGTTTCATTGCATTTATGCTTCAAAATTCAAACATTTAAAATGATGGGATTTTTTCTGTAAAAGCATCCATCTGTAAATCCATCAGTGTTTACTAATATGTGATGGCATAACAGATGAGCCAGGCTTTTGTGAAAAATATGAGTGACTAGATATTATACTAGTATATTTGACTAGAATACTAATACAGATAAAATCTCCCAATGCATATACATTGTGTAATTACAAATTCTATGCTTTTAGCAACATGGAGAGAAAATAATTTTTAAAATAACAAGTAGTTATTTGTTGAGCTAGTTTTGTCCCTGTCTTTTCTTAGATTTCCTCAACAGCAAGGTCAAATCATCATGAAATCTCACTATATATTTTAACATCTATTTACAGGCTACTATAAGTCATTTGTAGAAAGTAGAGCTGTTAGGTTTTTTTTTCCATAATTTATTTACATAATTTATCATCAAAACCATATTCCTAAAAGCTATTTGATATGCTGGACATGTTCTAGACCAGTCTAATCAAGTCACTTCTACCCTAAATAATTAAAAATAGATAAATGCCATCTAACTCTTGGTATCTATCTAGGAACACTTAACTGAAGGATTGTGAGGAATCATGAGATTTCAGTGTCAAAAATTATTCTCATCTCCTAAATTCATTAGTTCTTTGCATTTTATTTTTACTAATAATACTACATTAAAAAAATATATTATGGGGCTTCCCTGGTGGCGCAGTGGTTGAGAATCTGCCTGCTACGGCAGGGGACACGGGTTCGAGCCCTGGTCTGGGAGGATCCCACATGCCGCGGAGCAACTAGACCCGTGAGCCACAACTGCTGAGCCTGCGCGTCTGGAGCCTGTGCTCCGCAACAAGAGAGGCCGTGATAGTGAGAGGCCCACGCACCACGATGAAGAGTGGCCCCCGCTTGCCACAACTAGAGAAGGCCCTCGCACAGAAACGAAGACCCAAAGCAGCAAAAATTAATTAATTAATTAATAAACTCCTACCCCCAACATCTTCTTCTTCTTCAAAAAAAAACAAATATTATGAAAAGCTCCCATGTACTTTGATTTTGTGTTGTTTGCTTCTCATTCTTTCCCTTCCCTCCCTTCCTCACTCCTGGTTTCCACTAGTCTCCAATTCTACGTCTATTTTACTGCTGCTGCTTCATCCTTCTTTCTCATTTAAGTAGTATTTATCCCTTGAGGTGTACTTTGCTCTGGGTTTTCAGAGATGGGCCTGTGTCCCAGAAAGCCTAGAAGAGTGAGTAGCGCTCATAGAAATCGACTATCTTAAACATCACTGACTGAACAGACTGTAGCGTTTGCAGAGGCTTCTTGCACTGTTTTCGTAAACAGGTTTTACCATCAGATGTGCCATTTACAAGCCCTATAAGACCTAAATGTACATCTTAGTTTGTGAGTCTGTAAGCCCTTGACTGGTGCTTTAATGGCGTCTATTTTGGAGGAGGCTTAAGAACAATGTATTGAGTTTGCATGATGCAGGGAAGTAATATAGCCCCATGATAGGGGAATGTGTGCTTTCTTACACTAGTGTGGAAACGATATTGTTTACATGTAATTGCACATACTGATTCTTCTGGGTCATTTTGCAGCCACTAAAATAAGAAAATAAGGTTTGTTTTGATAAAAACGTATATTCTTTCAGCTGTATTCCCAATAGCCAAAGTCTTTAAGAACCGAGATATTCTGGCTTTCTTCGAAATTGCCTTAAACAATAAAAATTTATTCACCAACTTGGGGCACGTTAACTTCAGTTTTGCTTAAATCCAGTAAAAACTTGTTTGGATCTGCAGTAGTGTTTGTTGATTTATTTAAAAGGTGATTCCAGTTCTGTTGTACTGCATGCTGTCTAGACTTCCTGCTGAATATTTACAAGTCAGATCAGAGCGAGTTGTGTACCTATTGTAAAGGGATGGTGTTAAATTTACTAAAGACAGGAGAGTACTGATCTTGTGAGAAGACATGTTTACTCCAAACTCCATCAGTATAGAGCAGGACAATACAGAAACCACAACCTAATCCTCTCATTTTTGCATAACGCTTAGTTTTGCAACAAATTGTCTTTTAAGCTGACTATAGTTATTTGGTCAAATGCCACTTGAAGATAGCACTCATTACCCAGTTTGTGAAGATAACCCCATTTTAGGCCCTGCAGTTTACCTTAAGCACCTTGCTGAGTAGTGCTGTCCATGTGACAGCACTGGTGTGATGAAGAGATCTTTTAAACTTGGGTTCCAATTTTGCAAGCACTCTGATACCTTTTAGAAGCTCCTTATTTTCCCAGAGGATCTTTCTGCACCCTATTACAATCTTTCCCCCTGATTAAACTCCTGTCTTTGTGTTCATGGTGTGTTCAGAGCCTACATCAAGTTTGGTGAGTATATTGGCTTGAAAACAGCAGAAGCACAACTGCCAAATCCATAAGAATACATGTTTTTAATGTGGCAACTTTAAAGCCACAGCTAAAATGTCAGTGAACCTGAGTGTCTATCACCCTAGATTTGAGGTGTACATTTATAGCTTTATACAAAATTAGTAGACATCTGGATATTAAACTTATAATAGTACAACTTGTAAGATGTTTTTAAACTCCCATTTCCAAATATATATTATTTTCTCTTATCCTATTATTGTTTACAAACTTCTGAAAAGTATAGAAAAATGTTTGGTTTATAATGAAATGGTGAGCTATATTATTTGATTCCCTGACATTCCTACTGCTAGATTGATAGACATATGTGCCTTTGAAAATGCAAATTCAGCTGACAAGAGAAGACTAACGATTATTTGGTAGATTTGTACATGATCCCACAGGGATCACTGTATGAGGAGTGATCCTAGCCATCTGAGAATAGCAAACAAAAAATTTCAGTATTATGGCTGTTAGAGAAATCAAATTACTTTTGTAAGCATGGTGTAGAAAATGTTTCCATTTATTGAGAAATGATGTTTAGAAATAAAACAGGGACTTCCTGTAATGGGCCATTACTTATTTTTCACTGGAAGTTCTTTTGCCCCATAGATTTTAATAGTTTCAAAAAGTTGGCTATGGTTATAAACGAGGAGATGCTGAGAGTTTTCTCATACTGTGGGCTTTCCTCAATACCCTCTTTTTTACTAGCTATATAATTTCCAAGTCAGAGTTATAGATTCCTCCTGGGCGGGGGAGGTTAATCACATCAAATAAAACTCAACATGTCTATAAATCCATGTGTGACAGAAAGACGTTTTAAAAAACAAGACAAAACATCACTGGTTATGTATATAGAAGCTGTTAAGGAAAGGCCAGCTGGACTCCATCTGTTCTCAGCTTTTTCCCATCTGTAAAATGGGATAATAATAGCATCTACCTCATAGGGTTGTTATTAAATGACCAAGGAATGTAGAGTCATTAACAGAGGGCCTGGTAATTAGCAAGTGCTCAGAAAATATTAAATTATAACCACAACAAAAACAACAGCAACAAGGACTAAACCTCAACAAGGAGAAATACCCTCACTTGCAGCCAGTGTGATATTGTCATTTCATTGTTATGTGGCTTCAAGGACTCTGAAAGGATGGAATGGGCTGTTGAAGGGGGGAATTGTAACTTCCTTCCCCATCGGCTTAGAGACAACCCATCTGCAAGCCCATGGATAACACTCTTCAACTCAGAGGTGCCTCTTACTCTGAGGTTTTTTTTTTTTTAATCATAGTGAAGATGCATGTAAAGAACATAATTTTCTCCTGTTCTTTAGTTTTAATAATATTAATTTATTTTCCAAGAAATGAACCCAAGGAAATGAAACATTAATATCCACATTGACTTCCCTTGATGGAATACATCTAAAAGTAGACGTAGATTCCTGAAAATCACAACGTATGAAGCATGTAGTAGGGTGCAGAATTCTGTTCACTGAGCTGTATATGGATTGTTCTGGAAGGTTTGTGTATACCTGTAATGAAGAGTCTGACTCCAATTTTTGATGTTTAACTGCTGACAGCTTTTTTTTTCTTTTCCTTTGTTATTTTTATTGGAATAGAGTTGATTTACAATGCTGTGTTAGTTTCTGCTGTACAGCAAAGTGAATCAGTTATGCATATACATATATCCACTCTTGTTTAGATTCTTTTCCCATATAGGTCATTACAGAGTATTGAGAAGAGTTCCCTGTGCTCTACAGTGGGTCTTCATTAGTTATCTATTTTATATATAGTAGTGTGTATGATGACAGGTTTTAAGTCTTCTCTACATCTGGGAAAGCTGATAGGAAAGCCCAGGTGCTCCCTCTTTTGGTGTCGACAGGAAACCACACTAAGAATCCTCCCCTCCTGCCCCAGCCCCTCACCATCACGGAAACCTCAAGCCAGTGCCCTTCCTTGTCTTCTCAAGCCATGGTTGCACCTGCTTTTGAAACCTGCCCTCCCCTCCCCGCAAGGCCTTTTCATACTCTTTTGGTGTGTGTGGGGCGTCTTCAATCTCAGCATTCTGACCAGATTTGGGTGGAGGTCCACCCTCTTCCTGCAGTGTGGCCACAACAGTATTGGATATAAGATTTATTCTCAGAGCTTCTTATCTGCATTTTATATGTTATTTGTATGTTCTAAATATTGTCAGAAGGACTTTATTATTATTCTGTTATTTCCTTCTGCTAAGTAGGGTATTAGGCCTTTGCATGGATTAATGATCTCAGTTAATCCTCACAACAGCCATTTAATCCTTCTTATCCCACTTTCAGTGAGAAAACTGGGACACAGGAAGATTAAATAACAATGTCAGTGTCACATAACTAGTGAGTGGCCAATTTAGGATTTGAAACCAGGCAGTGTGGGTTTGGTACCACTGTATCTGCTGCCTTCCCGTTCAGATAAACACCTAGCATGCAATTTTTATAAGGCTCTTTATTGGGGAAGCCATCCTTGCATTTCCTCTCTTTAGCCCTCACATATTTCAAAAAGATGCTAGCACACACCCAAAGCTCTCTGCATATTGTAGTCTCCAACAAATCCTCGTACACTGAGGGAAGGGCCTGGTTTAATTGTCTCCCAAGCAAACACGCACAGGTCCTGCGTCTAGCAGGCAACCCACAAATGTTTCTTGACGCGAAATAATGTGGAAACGTTTAGAAATGAGTGCTTTCTGTCTTCCTGTTGTTGTGTTTTTTCTTCTCTTGTGAAATTACTGATTCGTGCTTGTGGGTGAAATGCTCTCAGAAAAAATCAGTTTGAATAATAGACCAGACTTTTGAAAAAACATTACATACTTAAAGGAGTATATCATTTGCCTGATAATGCAGTAATGATCTTTTCATGCTTGGCACTTCGTGGTGGCTTGTCTTACAGGTAGCTGGAATGACACCTCTTTGTATCTGTGTATGATTTCCCATCCAGGTCGTGAGTTCCGAGAATTCAAAGCCAACCTTTTCTTGAATTCTGTGTCACCCACTGCACCGGCAGACCTTCACACGTGGGCATTTCTCAGTAAATGTTGGTTAAGTTGTTCGACACCTATCAAGCGATGTCTAAAATGTATAGATTGTACCTTAGGGAAATAGCCACCGGGTGTAATCCTGTTCCATCTACTTTATGCCTATCAACTCCAGTCCTGACAGTGTGGTAGGACTATTTTCTCCATTGCCTAGGATTTGTTAGATAGTAAATTCTAGAACTATGACTCATTCCCAACCATCAATATCACATCCACAGCCATACCCTCTGCTGTGCCTGCCACCACTCTGCCTTACTATTTAAAGAAGAGATATTGGAACCCTTCGCTTACTGTCCCTTGAAGGAAAGATTCTTTAAAATGCATTCAGCTGCATTTTATGTAAACTTACCTGAAAATCCTTTGTTTTTAAAAAGATGGGATACGGGAGAATATTATGTAATTTCTCTACTTGACCCTACATCCCCCTCCCCCGTCATCTCACCTCAATCCTTCTCATTAAAGAAAGGAAAGAAATTTTAATTATGTTTTTTTAGGAATTAAACTTTAAAAGACATTTTAAAACTGGAGGTAGGGTTGGTTAATATGAGAAAGATATTTTTCTTTGAAGAGAAAAAGGACAGAAGACAGGGGACTTCCAGTAGCATTTCTGAGAGGGCAGTGCTGGTCCGGGCTGCCCCAGCCCATGGAAAGTACTTAGACTTTGGAGCCAGATGGTCAGGCCTGGGTTGGAATCCCAGCCTTAATTTTCCTGAAAGCAGCAGGATCTTCAGAGGGCAAGTTGCCTAGCCTCTGTGGGTCTGTTTCTCTTCATCTACAACATGGAGACACTAATTCTCACCTGCAGGGTTGCTGTGAGGGGACAAATGGATGGTGCCTATGAAGTCCCTGGTTTTCAGAGTCTGCTGCCAGCAACCCCTCCATCCGAGCAGGTCCCTGTGTCCAGAGAACACAGCTACTCTCATCCCTTCAGTGCCAGACGTCATGGGGGTGAGCTCATGTTCAGACCCAGACACGCTTTTGACCTCAACTAAGTCAGAAAGCTGTTGCTCAGTTTCCCCCCAGATAAAAGAGAAACAAAAACACACTTTCTATCTAAACTCCTATAACGGAAGAAATAACCTAGCAGAAGGGAAACTTGACACCCTGATTTAATTACTTGTCCACTTTTATAAAGGATGCTTGTCCTTCCAGAGGAAATCATCTTGAGTCAAAGCCAAGGTGCCGTAGTCATGACAGCTGGACAGTGTAATTTGGTAAAAGATCTTGTTGTTTGCTGCGTGCCGCTCTGAGGAATAAAAGGCAAGCCCTGAAGCCATCCACCTCCGGATGCTGCGGAGACGTTTTCCTCAGCACAACTGGACAAGAGACGGTCCATAGAATGGGCTGAGTGCAGAGGGAGCCTTCCCAGCCTTCAGCCTGGGAAGTTATGAGTGCACAGACGACTGAGTCCCGTTAGGGATTTCAGGGAAGGCTCTGGGAACTGACTTTGGTTTCAGAAGGATGAATAAAGAGAGACTTGCACCAAGTGGAGGAAGCTGCTCCAGGAGGTGGAACAGCATGACCAAAGCCCCAGAGGACTGGGGACGACGTGGGGTGGGGTAGGAGTGGGGGGAGCATCACAGGGCTTCCAATGTGAGACCACAGCTTGGAGGGGAGATGGATGCAGTCTATGGAAGGGTGAAGGAAGGTCTTATTTGCCATGCCGGGAGCTTAGATTTTATCCTATAGGTGGGGAGGCATTTGAGGTGTCTCTCATTGATTGGGGAAGGGGTGCAGGTTGGAAGGAGGCAAGGAGAACAGTGACCAGCTAGTAAACTATTGCTCTCCTGCATGTGAGGGACGTTGGGGGCCTGGAGTAGGGCAGTGGGAGTGGAGAGGGTTGTTTCTGCTACAGCGGCTGGCAGGTGGTGGCCTCAGTTTGACAAGTGAAGAACAACTGGGTCTGAAGTTGATATGCCTCCCCCATCCCTCCTCATCTGCTACCTGACACATCAAATTCAAACCCTTGCAGGTCTTTTATAAGCCCAGCCTTCCTGCAATTACTTTAAACCAAAAAACCCGAAAGAGTTATTTAAAGGTAATTATATGGTTGTTTTAACCACAAAAGGCCCATTTGTAACTTGAGTTTAAAAAGACATACAGAGAAAACAAATCTTTTCTCAAGAGGAAATTATGATCTCAATAAACCTTGGAAAAGTATCCTTATGGTTTTAATTCTTTGAATTTAAGGATTGATGTGCATGTGTGTGTCTGTGTGTGTGTACATTGCATGTGTGTATTACCGGGATAGGGGATGTCAAGTGGGGAAGGATTTAAGAAATTGAAAGGCAAATGGAGCTTCTATTCCTTATGACAGCAGAGACCTCCAGCCAACCATGCCAGCCATTCTACTTTTTTACGGAATCTCTGTGCAAGGTCTAATTGGTCACAAAAGTGAGGAAGACAGTCACCAACGTTGCTTATCATGTATGTTATGTCTACTCTGCTTTGGAAAAAATGTTTATTTTTTTCCTATTTCACTAAAGACTGTTCTAGAACTTAACATTATTTGTTAAAAGAGGACAACCGTAGAATCCTGGATTCTTGCTGGAGGTCAGAAGAGGAGTTTCCCTCAGCGTTCTCTAAATGGGTTAAAAAGAAACGAAACTGGGTCATTTGTAGAGACGTGGGTGGACCTAGAGACTGTCATATAGACTGAAGTCAGACAGAGAAAAACAAATATCCTATACTAACACATATATGTGGAATCTGAAAAAATTGGTATAGATGATCTTATTTACAAAGCAGAAATAGAGACACAGGCGTAGAGAACAAACGTATGGATACCAAGGGGGAAGGGTGGAAGTGGGATGAATTGGGAGACTGGGATTGACGTATATACACTATTGACACTATGTATAAAATAGGTAACTAATGAGGACCTACTGTATAGCCTTACTCAATGCTCTGTGGTGATCTAAATGGAAAGGAAATCCAAAGAAGAGGGGATATATGTATACGTATAGCTGATTCACTTTGCTGTACAGCAGAAACTAACACAACGTTGTAAAAGAACTATACACCAGTAAAAATTAAAAAAAAAGAAAAGAGTAGTTTAAATTGAAAGCAAAGTTTCTGAAAGTCCCGGCTACTTAGCACTCAGCCAAGGTCTTTCTTTCCAAGCACCTTGAGAATGTGTTGTCCATCTGTGCGGGCTGTTAAAGTAAAGTGCAAACTATCAGCGTGGGGCCAGTGATTGGCATCTGGTTATGGCTTTCTGGAGCCTGGCTCACTTAAAAGGCTACTCTAGGCTTTTTTACATTTCACAGTTTTCCTAAGCGCCATCTGTTTGCTACACGGAATTGCCATATCCTTCCGTGACTCCGGAACATTTTCCATTACGCTAGCTTTAGAAAGCTTACATTATAATATGGCTTTCTTTGGAACCAGCATCCAAGTAAGGTCAGGTTTTTTTTTTTTTCTCTTTAATTATGTTTGACTCCCAGAAGTAAAAGATTAGAATGAAAGATTCTAATATGATCGTGTCCTGTGATCATGACTTTCCAAAATTTCTCTTCAGCAAAGAGAGAATGGCCACAGTTTCAATAATTTTAAGTCATTAACAGTAGTAGGTAGGTACAGCGTGGCTCTTCAGTAACCCCAAACAAGCTCTTTTTTTTTTTCTTCTCTGACATGGTAACTTTCTTGGTCAAAAATTGGAGAATTTACAGATTTAGAGAATTAATCCTGAGACAGTTATGCTTTGAGGAAGCTGAAAGAAAGTTCGATGCTTACTGCCATTCAAAAGTTTCCAGAAAAGCATAATAATTTATAGGCAGCCCAGACCATACCCTTTCCTCTAGACTGCCTGGTGGATACACAAACTCAGCTCATCCAAAGTTTAATTCATCATTTCTCTTCCTAAGTTGTTTTTCCTTCCGTGAGTGGCACTACGCCCCCCCCACTACTTGACTCACCCAATATCCTCACCCCGTGATCACCAAGAGCTAGTCAATCATGATCAGCTTGACTTTACTTCCCACTAACTTCTTCTCAGCACCTTCCCCCCCAAATCTATACCACTGCCTTCTTTTACTCTAACTATTGCTGTAGCCTTTTAACTTGCCTGCTTGCCACCAGTCCCCCAATCCATTCATTCCATTGCAGTAGAAAGTTTCCTTCTCAAATGAAAAGATCTGTGAATGCCATTTGCCTGCTTGAAACTCTTGAAAGGCTGCGCCACTGAGGTCAAGCTAGTGGGCGAACGTCTTTACGTGACTTACACACCCATCTCTTCTGCACCCTTGACAAGTCCTCCGCCCTTTTTCAGTTCTTCAGATCTCAGCTTTGAATCCTTTCCTCTGTTCCCTTAAGTTTGGGCTTGGAGTCCTCCTCTGAGCCCCATGGCACCTAGTGTTTCCTAGAACATAGCACCTAGCACACTGATTGCAAGGGTATGTTTCTACCTTCGTATCATCCACTGGACTGCAAGCTCTGTGAAGCCAGGGATTCTGCTCCCTGTGAGATCCATAGTACCTAGGAAAATGCCTGGTGCATGGTATTTACTCAGTAGATAGTTGTTGAATGAAGGAAATGCCATTTTTGGGGGATGTTACAAGGTGAGATAAAAATGTCATTCAACAGAATTTGCCATTGGTTTATTGAATTGTATTTGCTACAATCCTCATGTGAACTGAAGGCATCATGGCGCTTACATAGTAGACTTGTTAGCTGAGATCATTTGATTTGATTTAGTGTTCAGTTCTTATATCCCTTAGCATGGTTTGATGAAATCACACTGAAACTGGATTCAGAAAATGCTTGGGTTCAAGGCCCAGTGATATTCCTTAGCCTAGGGGACTGGACAAATCAATTGGCCTCTCTGAGACTCAGTTTCCTCCTCTGAGGTGAAATGATCCTGAAGTTTACACGTGTGATTATATGTGAAAACACCTCACTTGGTACCCAGCACATAGTAGGTAGTCAGTAAATGTCAATTTCGTGTATTGTCATGAGTGAGAGCTAAAGATACTGACATTTCATCTTGGTCAAGATGCTTCAGTATTTATTACATGAATTAATGTCATTGTGTTTTATGTAATTTACCAGTCCTGCCTTAGTGTCCACCTTTTACTTTAAAAACTAATAATACAACTTTAACCAACTTAACCAAACACACACACACACACACACACACACACACACACACACACACACCATTTTCATCAGTTCTACTATGTTTCTCATCCATTGCCTCATTTCTCATCCGTTTCTCCTTTTGTATCTTATCCTATAGAAAATGCACAGTTTAGCCTCAAGAAGGGACTTCTAAGTTAGCTTTGTTTTGTTTTGAGCTAAGGAATCTTGAAATAATTTCAAATTTATATTTAAAAATTATATTGACACTGAAGAAGGACAGAGTTATGTCCTTACAGCTAATTTCACATGTGACTCCTTTTTGAAGTATCGTCACTTTTTGGGTTTTGGCTACATATATCACTTTTCATGGATTTTTGAAGCTGTGGGAATGGACTTTTTTTCTCTGTAGGCATATGTCATGGTTGACAAATATATCTTAAGGACATGATACAAATCAGTGGTAGAAGAAAATCAGATTGAGTCTCTGCCCTCCTGGAGGTCCGACCCCCCCCCTTTTTTTTTTAACTTATTCTCAATTTAATTAACTTAATTAATGTGATCAAAAGCACATCTATTGACTTGGCATTTTTATCAAGTCTCTTGGAAAGTGCAATAGCACTGAAGTTGAATGAAAGTGAGTGGCTGGCAAAGAGCTGTACTTCTACAACACACACTAAGGAAAACCACCAGGCGAGTTCCCAAATGTGTGTCAGTAGGAGGGTCTGACATCTGGGCATCTTTACAGTATGACCAGTTTATAAATTTGAACATTCATTTAACCAGAAGAGACTCCGTTTTCTCCCCCACTAGCACTCACTTGAGTTGCAATCACTACTGATACTGCTTGGTACCTTCTCTGCTGGAAAATGAACAGCCACTACAAGAAACCAAGACGAGTGAAAGAATAAAGAAAGACCATTGAAGAGTTCCTGCTGTGAACTCATCTTTTTCTCTTCCTCAGAATGTGGTGTTTTCTAGTAGCGGATTTGAATACTCTAAAGGTGGTGGGTAAAGATGCTCGATGTGTTTTTATTGATTTCCCAAGAAGATATTCCTCAGTATTCTATTGTGTAACTGTCCTGAGATGATGTGATATAGAGTAGGATTGGGAAATAGTTCTCTGGTGTTCAGGTGTCCAGGCGGAGAAGCAGCCCTTGCAAGCCCATGGGAATTATATTTATTCCGGCTACTCTTCATAGCCATTCAGCATGGCATAATTGACCTTGCTAATTGTATCCTGCCTCGGAGGAAGAAAGGCTCTGCATTTCTAATTGCCTTTTAATTCTTTTGTTAACATTTAGGTCAGCAAAATATCACTGTCCCATTTTCGATGCATACTGAATACTGATTTTAAATATTTTCTGCTCCTATCCAGCTCTGCTCCTATCCAGCTCTTAATGAATACGGGTAGAAAACGCTGTGTCTGTTCTCTGTGCAACAGTACTTTTTGAGATGAGCATTATTCTCCATGTGAATTCTCAAATGCCTTCTCAACCTCTTCCTGGAACATTGAAACAAAAGCCCATAGATAGTTCTTAAGGTTGACCAGTTCTACTGACTCACAGAGTCTGAAATATCGTTTAACCAGGCTCTCGCGCACTAGTGATATTTCTAACCTAATATTTAGGTATTTTACTTGCTAAATCCTGATATAGTTCCATAGATAATTTTAGTTATCATGGTGCAGGGCATTTTCTCACTTAGATTAATTCTGTTTTCAGTGTCTACTTTGATGAAGCGAAACAAAGCACAACAAACAAGCAAAGTGCTTGTTTGCAAGAGGAAGGAGCACTAGACAGAACCAAAGATAAAAAATGAGTCTTTTTATTAACTTTTGTGTTCTTGTGGGTGGGTGTTTTTGGTCTATTTCTGGTTTTGCCTCAGTGGTATTCAGCACATCTTGAGGTCAGTAAAAATAATAATTTCTGTCTGTTATGTTAATATTACTTTCCATTTGGAGAAAACATCCTGGAAAAATACTGTGTCCAGTAAAGCCAGCGATTCTTTGGCTGAATAGACAACTTTGCCTCTTCTTCCTGCAAAGGAAGGAGCAGCTCCCCTTCTGGTACATAGGTGACTCTGCTTCTCTTTTTTTTCACTTTAGGTCATGAACATTCAGGAAATATGGGTCTCTAATATTAGAGTATATTAGAGGATGGACCACTAGGGACAAGATGTGAATTTATTTTAATCATGCTGGCAATGCAATTTATTACCCTGGAAAGTGATTTGAGCAAGAAGTGTGTGAACATCTTTGACTATCAGATCGCTTGGTGTTTGTACTGGGAAGGAAAGAAAAGAAGCAAATCAGGTGAAAAAGATTCATTTAATTCTGGGCTGTAGTCAGAGATAAATTTTTATTTTTAAAGGAGATTCACTTATATGATATTTTGCTGAGACCATATTAATGTGCTACATTTACCATTTCAGAGTCCAGTTTCCTAAAGAGAGATCAATTAATTATTCAAATTAGTCTTTCTTCCCAGAGAGACATGTTCAGAGGTCAAAGCCAGGTAGGTAGTGTGCCTAACAGAAGACAGAGTGTATCAGTTATCTATGACTACAGTGTTGCTATGTAACAAATCACCCCAAACCCAGTGGCTAGTTAAACAGCAATATTATGGACATATGTGGCCAAGGGTTTGGCCATTAGTTGAGGCCATGAATCGGTCAGTCTTCCAAAGGGTGTGTCTTTCTCTGTGGCTTTCATACTCCTACAATATTTTTATTCTTTGGTTAATCTGGGTTCAGGAACTATGAAAAGGATTCCTAAGAGCAGCCACTGAGATTTCATTGGGAATGAGGAACAACATCTGTGAATAGATACACACCATCACTCAAAATAACCAGACTGTGTACAGAGCACAGATAACTTGCCTTTTCTGGTTAATTAAGAGTTCACTGGAATTTGAGATTTTTCTGGGTTTCAGTTCCAGCTCTTAATGAATTGTGTCTACTTGGGCAAGCCACCCAAACCTCTGAGCCTCACCTTGCCCATATGTGAACTGGGAACCTTGACTTACAAGATTAAAGTTGAGTGTAATACCCTATGTGGAAGTGCTTTGCACACTTTTAAAGTGCTACAAGTGAATCATCATTACTGAAACCAGACTGTGTGCCTATAAAAGTTCTAATCCAGCATCTATGGCTACATTCTCAGGCCCTATCCTGGTTTTTAGAACAAAATAGGTAGATATATTGGTGAGTTTCCTTGTTTAGCTATAAGCGTGGTGTAGTATAAGCATGGTCTTCAATTTATCACATGCTGTATTTTGTGTATTGAACCAAACATGTATTATATTATACAGATAGCTTAAAAGACACCAATATTTGGTTTTCTTCTATTTTAATTCTATCAGCAGGAGAAATAAGAGTTATGGTCAGAGTCTATTTCTAATTATCCACATATAGATTAATCAAATGGGGACATACCTGAAGCAAACCTACCTTTTATCTTTTTCCTGACAATATTCTCTCCTCTGCTTATTTATTTTTTTTACATCTTTATTAGAGTATAATTGCTTTACAATGGTGTGTTAGTTTCTGCTTTATAACAAAGTGAATCAGCTATACATATACATATGTTCCCATATCTCTTCCCTCTTGCATCTCCCTCCCTCCCACCCTCCCTATCCCACCCCTGTTAAATTACCCTTGCTTATCTCTCTTCTTCCTCAGGGAAGGTTGAAGCAGCGAGATAAGTCACAGGTAGACTGGTGTTTGGCATCAGTCTCAGGAGAGCAGCTGTTCTTGAGGAGCCGGGAGGAGTTTCAAAAAGTAGCAGGTGTCAGGAAACTAAGTCGGTTGAAATGCTTTGCCTCTCTTCTCCGTGTATCAGGCACCTGTGCAGGGTCTCACAGTTGACTGAAGATTTGTAAACTTTGTGGGCACGAGCACTAATCATGAATGATAAACATAAAAGACCACAGTGATGAAATGGGAATTATTCACAGTATCTATTCAGTCCACCATGCCTTGTCTATCATTTTCTAAGAAGAGTCTGGTATCCTCCCTTCTCTCCATTTGTACTGACCTTTTGTCCTGCACTATGACTTTATCCTTCAGGATAGGTTTCCGGAAAGGCAAAATCCTGACTTTCGTACGGACATAAAATGCGCATGTGTTTGGAATTTACAATCTCATCAATCAATGAGGGAACCAGGCAGAAGTTATAGCTAGTTCAAAAAAGAATCTGAAGAACAGGCTTACAGATAGATCAGGAATATTGAAACGAATGTACAAATGGAGGCAAAATCCGCACACACACCCCCGCCCCCCAGAGGGCATAGGAGCTACTCGGATCGCTTCTTGACAGGACAGAATTTGCACAAGAATTATTTTGCATTTCTATCACTTACAGGTCAGAGTTGTAAAATACTCCCTTAGAACCAGAATCTCGTAACTCAGAGGGCTGTTCTCTAGAGTCTAGACAGTGCATAGTTTTCCACCGAGGCACAGCCTTTTTCTCTGTGACTGGCTGGTCACACTGTGGTTGACTGTGACCCTGTCCACCAGATTAAACTTCCATGAGCATGGCTTTCATCATTTGACTCACTCTGGCCAAATTTTCCTTGGCTTCCTGATTGATTCTATCTAGTCTGAACTCTTACCAGTCATCAAGTTCTTCCATAACCTCTTACATCTCTAGCATTGCGTGGCACTTTTCTCCAAAACACAAACCCTACTTCAGTCAGACAACCTTCTGCCCTCCACATGTGTTCATGTTTAATTCCTCAGCCCAACCTTTTGTGGAATCTCTCCTTTTAAACCTACTCAACCGTTTGTTGAAGGTCAGTTCACCTCAACCTCGTTAAACCTTGTCCCTTATGACGCATGTTGTGTGTATGGATTATATCAATAGCAAACAACCCATCACTTAATTCCCTGTTGTTGTTGTTGTTGTTTTTGAAGTCTTTATTGACTCTGTTACAATATTGCTTCTGTTTTATGTTTTGGGCCATGAGGCATGTGAGATCTTAGATCCCTGACCAGGGATCGAACCCACACCCACTGCATTGGAAAGTGAAGTCTTAACCATTGGACTGCCAGGGAAGTCCCAATTCCCTGTTGTTTTGTATGATCGGGGATCACTTCATGTTTGTTGACTCCAACTTGATTGAAAACACTTTTTAAAAAAAAATTTATTGAGGTATAGTTGATTTACAATATTGTGTTAATTTCTGCTGTACAGCAAAGTAATTCAGTTTTATATATATATATATATATATATATATATATATATATATATACTCATTTTTCATATTCTTTTCCATTTTGGTTTATCACAGGATATTGAATATATTTCCCTGTGCTATACAGTAGGACCACACTGTTTATCCATCCTATATATAATAATTTGCATCTGCTAATCCCAAACTCCCAATTCTTTTTTATTTAATTTAATTAATCAATTTATTTATTTATTTATTTGCGGTACGCGGGCCTCTCACTGTTGTGGCCTCTCTCGTTGTGGAGCACAGGCTCCGGACGCACAGGCTCAGCAGCCATGGCTCACGGACCCAGCCGCTCCGCGGCATGTGGGATCTTCCCGGACCGGGGCACAAACCCGTGTCCCCTGCATCGGCAGGCGGACTCTCAACCACTGCGCCACCAGGGAAGCCCCCAAACTCCCAATTCTTCCCTTCCCCACTACCCTCCCCCTTGGCAGCCACAAGTTTGTTTTCTATGTCTGTGAGTTTTCTTCTGTTTCTTAGATACGTTCATCGGTGTCATAGTTTAGATTCCACACATGAATGATATCATATGGTATTTGTCTTTCTCTTTCTGACTTACTTCACTAAGTATGATAATCTCTAGGTCCATCCATGTTCCTGCAAATGGCATTATTTTGTTCTTATGCGTGGCTGAGTAGTATTCCATTGTATATATACCACATCTTCTTTATCCACTCATCTGTTGATGGACATTTAGGTTGTTTCCACGTCTTGACTGTTATAAATAGTGCTGCTATGAACACAGAGGTGCATGTATTTTTCAAATTGTAGTTTTGTCTGGGTATATACGCAGGAGTGGGATTGCTGGATCATATAACAACTCTATTTTTAGTTCTTTGAGGAACCTCCATACTGCCTTCCATAGCAGCTGTACCAATTTACATTCCCATCAACAGTGTAGGAGGGTTCTCTTTTCTCCACACCCTCTTCAGCATTTATTGTTTGTAGACTTTTTTTTTTTTTTTTTTTTTTTTTTTGCGGTACGCGGGCCTCTCACCACTGTGGCCTCTCCCGTTGCAGAGCACAGGCTCCGGACGCGCAGGCTCAGCGGCCATGGCTCACGGGCACAGCCGCTCCGGGGCACGTGGGATCTTCCCGGACCGGGGCACGAACCCGTGTCCCCTGCATCGGTAGGCGGACTATCAACCACTGCGCCACCAGGGAAGCCCTGTTTGTAGACTTTTTAAGGGAGCCCATTCTGACCCGTGTGAGGTGGTACCTCATTGTATGAAAACTCTTTTTTGTCGCATCTCACCTTGCACTTTTATGAGCATTTAAAACCCCCCATTATATACTTATTGATCTTGATTACCATGCATTTGTATGATTAAAACAAAAATTGAATAAATGGGAGAGATGGAGAAATTTTTCATTTCTTAAAGTTGTTCTAAGATGCAGTGGACTTTTTCTGAATCTTAATCCTCAAACCTTCCCCCAAGAGATCCCAAAATCTTGATCATGGGTCTGCCTCAACTGACTGGGTTTTCACTACTGGTTCCGCCTTAGAAAGCATATATTTCTTGGGAGCAGTCATTTGTTATTTCATTATTAAGTCCCTTCAAAGCATCTGTTCGATGTGTCTATCAACCACAAAATTACATTTCATATTATGTCCAAAAGCAATTGTCCAGTTTGGAAGGTAAAAAGTTAGTCTCGGTTGGTGTAGAATGAGGTGCATTTGGACCCTGTGCATGATGAGAGGGTGGATACCCGACGCTCTTCCCTCCAGGCTTCTGAGGCTGATGCAGCCCCAGGTGAGGCAGGCGCCCCCCGTGCTAGTCTGGACTATGGCAGATAAGAGAGTACGATTTTTCTCTTCCTTCCTGCAGGCAGAGATTTCGCCTGTTTTATTCACGTCTGTCTCTGCTTGCCTACAGTAGCATCTGGCATAGTTTAGATGCTCGGGAAATGTTTGTTTTTGAATGAACGAATGCTTGTTTTTCATTTTCTAATCAGTGTAATATATCTATTGTTTCTGAATTTACAGTTTTTGAAAATCCTATTTTGGTGATGTTCAGATTGTTTCCCTTAATAAGTTTAGAAACTCAGATAAGAATCCCAGTTTTATGAGAAATGTCCTGTCAAGAAAAGAAGTTAATATAATTTGAACCAAAGTATGCCAAGTGTGTATTACACATTTATATACATTTATAGATGTTTTAAACAGAAATCTGTTTTCTTCCTAGAAATGGTCGTTACATATATGTTTACAAATGTTCTTTTAGATTTTTGTGACACAAGTTTTTGTTGCTCCAAATCATAGTTGACTAAAATGCCACTTAAAATCATTTACTAATTGCAATGCAGTTTTCATAATGATTATTTTTGGCATCCATAGAAGAATATAAGTTGTTTGAGACAACTTATATTAGTCTTTAGTCTTGGAGACCTTTAGTAAATACAGTTCCTACTTGTAAAGAAAACTTTCAAATTGCTTAAAGTAAAATTCTGCTGATTTCTTATTCCTAGCCTACGTAGCCCATCGATCTTCTCACGGTACCAGCTCCTGAAATTATTATTGATGCTTTTTTCCCTCACATAACTAGATGCCAGGTAACATCCAGGTAGTTTTCAGTTCAATTTTTTTTTCTTCTTGTTTAAATGAACATTTCCCACAGCTCAGATTAGACAATGGATAACCAAGTAAATTTATTTCATGTAGGAAGCCTTGTGGAGGAGAAAATGGCCCAATGCATAAATCTGTCTTCAAAGGAGCAAGTGCTTTATCGATCTCTATTTGTTGAAAAAGAGGCGCTAGAAGCCAAATCCCAGCCATTAGGTAGGAAGGCCCTTGATAGCAAGGAGAAATGGTCAATCAGCTCTTCAGAGGAGTAGAAACTTATTATGGAATCTTATGGCTAAACGTGTTTGTTAAAATAAGACTATCTTTAAAATAAAAAATTTAACTGGAGAGTTTCCCCCATATACAGCGTTATAAAAAAGTCTAAAACTTCTTTGACAGGAATGTTCATACATGAGCGCTCTCACACATATATGTGCATTTTTATGTGATTTTTTTTTCCAGTAACCTCAAGAAAATGGTTTCCTGTCTGTACATTTTTTCTGGGCCATTGTAACCTTTGGAGCCACAGGTGTTAACACATATACATTAGGTTAATTCCTGTTACTGAATATTTTGACATTATAATATTGTTAAATTGCTTTTGCAGAATTATCCTTTGCTAATGGCGGTGGAGGGCAGGAACTAACCAGTGTCCTCCAGACATGATCAGCAATCGGAACCTAAGCCAGGAAGATTCCAGATTTTTGTGGAACTCTGAGGCCACACATTTCTCTGTCCTTCCACTGAGCTGGAGACCAAAGGATGCTCCTGATCTGTCAGTAGGCAGCTAGAGCTTTTCTGAAGGAAGCTGTTTAGTCTAAGTCTGTCTGTAGGCAGGATGGGAAGGGTTTAGGCCAGTGTTATAGGAGGGAAATGTTACCTTCCAATGGCCTAGAAAGCAGGGAGAAAGAGTATTTGGGAACTGGAGGAGAAGAGAATCCAGGTTGGACCAGTAAGCTGGGTCACATCAGTTTGTAACGATTGTAAAGGCAACCTCCACCAGCCCTGCTTTTTTTTTTTACTGTGAGACTTTACAGTGTGCCGGACATTTATTCACATCATCTCATTTAACTTCCTCCTTGTCACAATCCTGTACCATAGGTATTATTTTTTATTACATAAACGATTGTTAGTTTCAGTTGTCTTTTTTTTCACCGCTGTGTTCTCAACCTCCAACAGAGCATAAACATGCAAACATTTGTTAAATGAATCCTCATTTTGTAGGTGATGAAACCAAGATTGATTAATTTTCCCAAGACCACACATCAGCTAATTAGCCCAAGCTACTTGCCGTAAAATTCACGATTCAGATAGCAATAAGGATTCAAATATCTTAGGATCCAAAAGGAATCGTGTTTTTTGCGTATTGATCTGTTTAAATGAAATATAAATTTCTCTTAGTTTCCTTTTTTGTTCCTTTTTATAAATACAATTCTACAGACAGTTGGAGCTTATTTCCTCCACGTAGGAGGAAAAAGGAAAGGAAAAAGGGTTTGCACGTGAAGTAGTGGTTTAGTTGGACTAGAGTTCCCTCAGAGATCAGGAGTCGTGGCAATAGTGGGAGCGTGTGTAGAGAACCCTCAAAGAAAATTAGAAACTGGGGGACACTGGAGTCAGACCACTGTTTCATTTGGCTCTCCTGCCTAGCTTCTGTTCAAGCTTTTCTCTTGAACTGTATGCACTGCCGGTCTGACAGGTTTCTAATCTACTATGCATAGCAAATGATTGTTTTCTGCATAGGAAATATTAGGAGATGCTCAACAAATTTATGATTTGAAGAGCAGTGATTGACATTTAAGAATGTGATTTTTTTGATCTTAAGGTATGACTCTTAGACCACTGCCCAGCTTATCATGGTGTCATGGCTTATTCCTTAGAGAGTCTGCCATAACTTATAAGCAGCTTAACTCTAGTTTGAGATGGGGCACTGAAGGGCTTAGATGGGTAGTGATGGGACGGGTATGTCTCTGCAAGGGTCCTGTACTGGGATATTGTACGCACACACCAATATCCACATAGCACTTAACGAGTATGGGACTGTTTCAAATCCACCATTATTTGGTAGGTACCATGCTGTCAGTTAAGAGTATACTTACCATGTAAGTATTTGGGAAGATGGACTTTTTTAGAAAGGAAACGTTAAGGACCAGTGACTTGATTCAGCACAGCCTGAAAATCTCTCTAGATGGACATAGTTGGGCTCACCTCAGAATAATGGATTTGCTGCCACAGCGGTTCTGAGCCCTTGATTTCCCAGTTTAGAATTGATGCCATTTTAGAGCTCTGCTGGAGAGGCTCTGCATTTTGGCAGCTAGAGGAATCTCCAACGTTTTCATCAGTCATGGCCCTCATTCTGCGCTGTAATATGTGTGGGAGATGCGAAGCTAATGGCCGTGTGCTCTAATGGGGGATTTCACAGATAGGACTGCAGGGCCTTTTGTACAGATTCTCCCAATCTCTTGTCTTGCCTCCGGGAATGCACTTCTGTTGAGATTCAGAAAAAGGTAACCTAAAGAAACAGGAGCTGTTGTCTTGGAGAAGTTCTGTAGTCAAATGACTTATTATTTTGGCATTCTTTCATATTTTCCCTCTTCCATAATTAATATTGATAGGATTTCAACTGTGCAAGGTTAATTATACATAATGTGTGCATGTAGATATGAATGTATATATGTTTATATCTTAGTGTGTAAATTTTTTCCTAAGATTGTGATAAGCTGAATTGACTGTTAGAGAATTAGGTGCTTCTGAGAAAAGGCCATTCAATATCATATCACTGTAATGAAGCAAATTGTTCCCAGAGTTATGTGCGATCTTTGTAGATGACCTCTCCTGTTTTCCCCTACTCTGATGGAATTTGAAAACAGAATGCATATAGTCAGAAAGTTTCTCCTGATCTTCTGAGTGCTAGAAAATTAATTTCAGGTTTTGTGAGATGTTGAACTTGGGAAAGAAATTAGAACATGCTTCTTATATTATCTTACAGTATAGTCACTCGTGCTTATCAATTATCTGAGCTACTGATAATTGCTCACTAGGTAACACAGAAGTTGTTGAAATGCATTTGGCTGTTTCTGTTTGCTCATGGGTGTGTTCGTGATGTTCTGGAATTGCCTTGCATTTTATATAACTGACCAGGGTTGCCATTGTCACCAGTATTACTAGCATTGTTCTGAACATATTGGCCAATGGAGTGAGATGTAAAACAAGGTGAGATACAAATACTGAAAAGAAGATAATCCTCTGTAGAAGCAAAAAGGGGCAAAGAAATGAAACATGTCATTTACCAAGGAAGAAATAAAAATTACCAATTAACATATAAAAAATCAATCTTACTTTCAATCAAAAAACAACAGGATAACATTTTTCCTCTTTTAAGCTGGCAAAGATACTAAAGATGATGATCACCATTGTTGAAAAATGTCTATAGTATGTGTAAAGAGTCTCATACACAGCTATGGAGGATAAAAATCAGCAAAGTGTTTCTGAAAGGCAATTAAAAAATATACATAAAAATCTTAAAAACATTCATATTCATTGCTGCCATAGTTCTACTTCTAGGAATTTACTATAGGCAAAGTGTCTTCTTTTGCGTTGCTAATCCCTTTGAGAATCTGATTAAAGTGATGACTCCTCTCTTGGAAAAATGCAAATGTACAATCAAGTTTGCATTTAATTTCTCGGGTCATGTGGTGAGTGCCAAACTCCAGTAATATGACAGTATTCTATATTGCAATATTAATTTTGCATAAAACCCACAATACTGTTACTTTAAAAATTTATAAAGAATTCATAAAACAAAAGCTGTGAGAGTTCATATTGAAAGTATGTTTCATGTCTAAAATTATAAAAATAAAACAAAGTAAAATGTTACATTTATAAAAATTAAAAAATATGGGCTTCCCTGGTGGCGCAGTGGTTGAGAGTCCACCTGCCGATGCAGGGGACACGGGTTCGTGCCCCGGTCCGGGAAGATCCCACATGCTGCGGAGCGGCTGGGCCCGTGAGCCATGGCCACTGAGTCTGCGCGTCCAGAGCCTGCAACGGGAGAGGCCACAACAGCGAGAGGCCCGCGTACCGCAAAAAATAAATAAATAAATAAATAAAATAGCATAGCACACATTATGGTTTTAACGTATGTCATCAGCCGCTGCTTCTGCTCTTCCCCTTGACTCCATGGTGCTGGTGGGATTTCAACCCCTTCCTGCCCTGGTTAGCACCCCTGAGTGGAGCATTCAGGATCCGTCTTTGGGTTGCTTCTCTCCTCTGGCTAGGACCTTGGAGTTGCAAGTGTTGCTTTGTTTCCTCTTTCCTAACCAGAAGTATATATAGGAGAGAAAAAATAAATGGCAGCCCAGCATGGATCTAACTCCTCTTTGCAGTTGAGAGACCTGTCCCTTTCAGAAGGTCCCTTCTTCTAGGGCAGGAGTCCCCAACCCCCAGGCCACAGACCAGTACCAGTCCGTGGCCTGTTAGGAACCGGGCTGCCCAGCAGGAGGTGAGTGGCAGGCGAGCGAGTGAAGCTTCATCTGTATTTACAGCCGCTCCCCATCGCTCGCATTACGGCCTGAGCTCTGCCTCCTGCCAGCATTATGGTGAGTTGTATAATTATTTCATTACGTATTACTATGTAATAATAATAGAAATAAAGTGCATAATAAATGTAATGCACTCGAGTCATCCCGAAACCGTCGGCCCACCACAGTACGTGGAAAAATTGTCTTCCACGAAACTGGTCCCTGCTGCCAAAAAGGTTGGCGACCGCTGCTCTAGGGCCAAGGGAGGGTTGGCAAGACCATGTGGGTAGGAACAGATCTTGGTAGTAAAGAGGGTTGGGATATGTTCATAGTGCTATTCCAAAGGGACCCTTAGGTCAGGGGACTCTCCATGACTTAGGTCCATTAAGAGGGTTTTTTAATGAGGGGAAAATCACTAGATCCTATTCCATGTGGCTTCAGCTCATTCGTTCACACCCAGAAGGAGACTAGATATAAAAGCATCACTCCTGGGGCTTCCCTGGTGGTGCAGTGGTTGAGAGTCCGCCTGCCGATGCAGGGGACACGGGTTCGTGCCCCGGTCCGGGAGGATCCCACATGCCGCAGAGCGGCTGGGCCCGTGAGCCATGGCCGCTGAGCCTGCGCGTCCGGAGCCTGTGCTCCGCAACAGTGAGAGGCCTGCGTACCGCAAAAAAAAAAAAAAAAAAAAAGAATAAAAGCATCACTCCTCATATCACAAGCAGAAGTAATCTGCCACCATAGGGCTCACCCTAAAAAGCAAAATCTGTTTTAAGTCACAGTATATGTCATAAGGAGACCTTTTGGTTTCTTTATATCCCCAACCTTAGTATGCAGAATCTACTGCTTTTTTATTTCCTCTTGTCGTTGTACCACCTCTGGTTGAGGTCTTGCTCTAACAAGTAGAGCAGAGTCTTGAAACCAAGCCATTAAAAACTCTTTGTTCAGGCTCTCGAGCCAAGACCGTATAGCGTCTGAATGCAGAGCCTATTTTGATTCAAAGGAGTGATGTGAGAAGCCCTTAACAGTTGAGCTTTGAATCCAGATTGCCTGTGTGACCTCTGGCTCAATGACTTAGCCTCTCTGTATCTCAGTTCCACTGAGAATGATAACAAAATTGGGAATGGTAACAGTACTTATCTCACAAGGCTACTGATAGCCTTCACTCCATAAATGTTAGATGCTATTATTATTTTTATATTTTGGATAAGACTCCTACATAAATAATTCAAAGTCTTAATAAGTTTTTTTTAACTTAATTTCCTGGTGACATAAAACTGAATATTATCTCTTAAAAAAATTCATATTGTGTTTATTTCTTTTTTTCCTAATCAGATTGTTACTTAGGGCAGTACTGGCTTTAATGAAGAGGATTATGCTTTGTTCTGTTTTTTTCTTGTTGTGTTTTCTTGGGTCAATAGGCCATCCATACTCAGCTAAACTGGGGCCCAAAGTGATTAGAACAGAAATCGCCTCCCTGCCTGCCCTTTCCTAGTGTCTGAGGGTTTCCCATTTGGAGCTGGAGTTGGATGGAAAAGTTTTCTTTGGGTATGTTGACCAGAAAAGAGGAGGGTGGCCTGATGTCTGCTTCTGGTCCAGACCTTTGGTCTGAATTTGGATTCTTTTTGCTGGAAGAGTGAGGACCAGATAAAAATATCAACTCAAGAGAAACTGCATGACTCTGGGTGCAGAGTGTAGCTGTGTAGGTCCACGTGACCCAGGGTGGCCCAGAATAGGCAGGTGGCCCTTTTCCCAGGTTGGTTCTAACCCTGTATGGTTCTGGAAGCCCATGGCTGAAAGCTGGGCAGTGCCCTTGGCCTGAACGTTGGTGTTCCCTTCGTGTACGTGAAGGGAAAACCAACACTACGTTGTACGTCTGAAACATATAATATTGTAAATCAACTATACCTCAATAAAAATAAATAAAAATAAATGAATTCCTTTTAGCATTCACACACAAAAAAGGCTTTGCAGGAAAAGCATTTTAGAAAGTTGGTGGAGTGCATACATTTATGTATTAGGACTAAGGTTTGACTGGTGGGAAAATGTAGCGTCACTCCCAGCTTGTTTAGTTTTTTACTGAATCTGTTTGTTCAATGGAAGGAAACATCGCCTCACTGCCGTGTGGGTCCTGGTAGGGTGGGTAGGTTTTTTGCTGGAATCAGTGAGAATCAGTGAGAAGCCACTTTCTCCTTTAGCCCCTGGATTGAACTGCCACCAGGCCAAGCAGACTGACTGTGGACAGAGATGGGTGATGTCGAGTTTGATTTAAGCTGTTGGTCCTTGAGGAAGGCAGTGGAGGCACTCCTATCACAGAAGGGGCCTCATCTGCCAATTCTGTGATTGCACAAATTCGGGGCGTGTTAAGTGACCTTGCTGTGGTTTGCTGCTCTTGGCCTGAGACCCAGAGACTAAGACTGACGTGTCCTGGGGGAGGGGGGGGCAGGGCCGGCATCTTGACTTAGACTTGAGACGTTTGCCATTTAATTGAAATCTCCCAGCTTCCTGAAACTTGCTCGTAGCTGCGTTCAGAAAAGGAAGTCTTCCCCAGCCTCTCATTTCCACTCCAAACTCTGGTCTCCATCTTTTTGTTCCTGGTGCAGCCCGTCCAGGCGTGCTAGTGTTCTTGTTACCTTGTGAGCATGTGCATAAGTTTTGGGAAAAGCACTGACCAAACAAAATAAGACAACACTGCCAGCTGTGGTAATAGGGGCCTGGCAGTAGAGAAAACTTGAGCAAGTCAAGAGACCCACCAAAACAAACAAAGCCACCAGCAGCTCCTAACCTCTTCTGCTGGCTCCTGTTCCTTTAAACCAGTGAGTAAGGAAAATTAATTTTAAAAGACCCTTAAATATCAGGTTGGCTATATTTCAGGTTCCCTTGATATCTTCTTTATTTTCTCAGGATACCGGTCATTCATTTTAGTCATTGAATTGTTATTAATTATTATTAAGTTATCATTCATTCGCCCTTACAAATAGACCAACACCAAAAAGGAAAAGAAACTCTTCACATGAAACTAGCGTGAATTTGAAGAGTCTGAAAATTATAATGCTATTATGCAATGGAAATGTTGGAGGTTAAGGAGAATTAACTGACTTTTTTATTCCTTTAATATTTAATGGGCTCAAGCAGTGTGTGGTGTGCTGTCAATACGACACACATCTCTGCATTCTAGCCGTCTACACTCTAAAGGGGGCTGTTATTATCAATTCCTAGACAGTTTTACACAAGGCAAAATGGAGGAGCCTCACAAGAAGCACAAAGAGAGAGTCCTGGGAAAGAGAGGTGCCAGGACCTCCTGAAGGCACAGCCTCTCTGCTCTGAACCTCCTGACAGTCCAAGCCAGGGCATTTCCTGTGCGAGGCTAAGGATGGCCTGTTCTGTCAGGAAATGAAGAGCACGAAGATTCATCTCATTGTTTTCCCCAAGTATAAGTTGGTGATGAAGGGGAATCAAGTGTGACTTCCCTAGTCTACTTCCCTTCAGAGACTTCACAGCTTAGCTTCTCTGTAGAATCACTCTTACGGAATCACTGTGTAGAGTTTGAGAGCTGGCAGTAATTGAGGAACATTCAGGGCTACCTCTAAAGTAAGGAGAGGGGATGATGAGGGGCAGAATTTGTGGGGTGCAAGCAGGGAAGAGAGGACAGGTGGTGGTGGAGTGGTGGATCCTACCTGTATTAGTCAGGGTCCTCGAGAGAAACAGAACCAATAGAATGTGTGTGTGTGTGTGTGTGTGTGTGTGTGTGTGTGTGAGCACATACCTAGATCTAGATCACAGGATCTGTATTTACATGACCCTTGGAGAGAGGACATTCACCTATTTCAATCCAGGTTGCCTCTTCAAAACTGTTCATGGCATGAAAGTTTTGGACCACTATTGTAAGAATGCACAGGGAGGAAGGGGAGGGCGTGTAGATTAGGCTGTGATGACAATGTCAATCTCAGTGACAGCTCATCCCAGCATCCCCCAGAGTCAGTCACAGTGGTCTTTTGTCCAGAACCCAGCTGGCCTCTGTCCGGAACATACCAGATAAAGACTAATAGATAGACTTATTTACATAAAGACCTTTCTTGACTTACAGTGGGGTTCCATCCTGATATACCCATTGTAAATTGAAAACGTCATAAGTCAAAAATGCATTTAATACACCTAACCTACTAAACGTCGTAGTTTAGCCTTGCCTACCTTAAATGTGCTCAGAACACTGACGTAGCCAGCGGCTGGGCAAAATCATCTGAAAAAAACCTCTATTTTATACTAAAGTGTTGACTCTCTCATGTCATGTATTGAATATCGTACTGAAAGCGAAAAACAGAATGGTTGTCTGGGTCCAGAATGGTTGAAAGTGTGTCAGTTGTTCACCCTCGTGGATGTCTGGTTGAGCAGGGGCTGCGGTGACTGCTGCTGCCTGGCATCACAAGAAAGAATCATACTGCAGGTCTGGAAAAAGAGTTAAAGTTCAAAATTTGAAGTACAGTTTCTACTGAATGCATGTCGTATTTGTACCATCGTACGGTCAAAAAACTGTAAGTCGAGCCACTGCAGGTTGGGGATCCTCTGTGTATTATATATATAATTAAGAGATTTATTCTGAGTAATAGGCTTATGAGAATTCCCAAGAATTGCAGTTGGCACGCTAAGACCCAGGAAGGCCAATGGTGTAGTTCCAGCCTGAGTCCAAATCTAAAGGCAGGAGAAGACCAATGTCCCAGCTTGAAGACAGTCAGTCAGAGAGAGCAAATTCTCCTTCACTCCACCTTTTATTCTATCCAGGCCCTCATCTGGATGGGGCCACCTACATTGGGAAGGGCCATCAGCTTTACTCAGTCTAAGGACTCACACGTTAATATCCTCCAGAAACAATCCTCACAGACACACCCAGAGTAATGTTTAGCCAGTGTCTGGACACTCCAGGACCCAGTTGAGTAGAAAATTAACTGTCACACCACCTTCCTGGAGGAGAGATGGGCTGAACCAGCACCGGCTCTCTCAGTGACAGGGCTTTGTATTTCTGCACGTCCATGGACTGTCCCTTAGGTCCCTTTAGATCTCACCACATCAAGCATCTCAGCCTCCCTGTTGGGCAGGTGATGGAGAGAAAGTGAGAACATGGCACTGGAAGAATACAATGCGCTCAACCAAAAAAAAAAATCAATAAGCCAAGACCCATATGTAAGATCCAGTGAATTTACAGGGAGGATTTTCACCTTTATCAGGAGATGCTAAAACAATGAAAGTAATTTTTTTTTTAAACAGGTTTCCTGCTTTCCTGGCCTGAATCTGTGAGTCATGGTTTCTGCATCTTTGCTTTATGTGTATGAAGTCTCCAGGGTCTAGAGAGTCAGACAGGCCCCTTTGCAAAGGGCTTCAAAAATTATGGACAGGACGTTCTCCTTGTTCTCCCTTTGCTGTCCACACATATGTCCCTTCTGATGCTGTTCACAGGTCTCCACCTCGAGTTGTCAGGCTGCATTTTCTGTTGATCTAGGCTGATGGCCTCCATGGCTCTTTGTTTCTGCTGAGCAAGTTGGAGGGAAGTGGTCCTGAATCTGTCTACTGGATGGTGATTGCACCTTTTCGCTGCTGGTACTACTCCACTGTGGCTGAAAGTAAGACTCTCTGACCGCTGAGCAGGTGCTTCTTGAAAAATAGCAGAAGAGCTTCTTGCTTTTCCTAAATCCATCAAGATTTGAAACGTTTGCTCCAGTGCTAGTGCACTCTTAATAAAAATCAATGTACTTGCTGAAGTGGTCCTTCATCTCAAAATGATCCTATGATTCCGCTTCATTCTGTATTCTTGTTTTCCCAGCATTCAAAGAGAAACGTCCTTCTTTTTTCTCCTCTCAAGAATATACTCATCACCTGTGACTTTAACAAGACACCCTTCAAAGCTACAATACACAAGCCTCTATATTATAAGTACTTGTTCCTGTATTTCTAAATATTTGATATCACTCTCCTTTCTTAAAAAGAAATCCAGTAGGAAAATCCTATAGGAGTTTTTTTTCAGTGTGATAATTTTGGTATAGAGACAAATAGCAACAATATTATCAAAGAGTTAGAGAGCAGGAAAGCTATGTTTCCAAGGTAAGTTTTAACTAAGAATGTACAATCCTGATGATGCTAGTGATTAAAAATGATCTTTACATCATGCATTGGTTTCTATTTGGAAACAGAAGGTAAATATGACATTTAAAGCTCTTGAGTCATTACAGATTTGATTGCTAAAGGTACTGCTTGCTTACGAAAGAAAATTTAACCTGTCACATGTCCACTTAAATCCCCGGATTTAGGTGCACCAGTAAGATTAGAGTAGAATTTGTCACGTGTCACCAAGCTAGATTAATTCAGTCAGCACGAGGGGGTGGATTTTGATCACAAACTTACCCTTCAGAAGATGATCATTGCTTAATCAGCTACATATGCTCATAAAACTCTTTTTATTTTCTACTTAAATTAGCGTTGAGTCAGGGGCACATATACTCATTTATCTTCTTTTAAATTTTTTAGTATGAAATAATTTTAGACACAAAAATGTTGAAAAGTTATTATAAACTACTTCTATATGTATGATTCTAAAATGTTTATTTACTTGATCATTCATTTCCCATCCCCCCTTTCATGGTAAGAGATGATGCCCCTATACATCGGGGTGTAGTTCCTAGAAGCTAGGGTATTATCTTATATAACCATTCTTATATATCCTTATATCTATCTATCTATATTTATATATAAGGTTACTCTCTTATAAAATACCAAAATCAGAGAATTAACATTTATACAGTACTATTATGTTATCTAAAGTCCTTATTGATATTTTGAAAGTTGTGGACTAATGTACTTTATATCAAAAGAAAAATAAATGATGGCCCAGGATGCAATCCAGGATTACATGACTGGTCTCTTTAGTGTCCTTTAATCTAGAACAGATTCCCATTTTTTTCCCTTCTGTCCTTCTGACCTTTTTGTTTTTGAAGTTTAAACAGTACCCTCTATTTGGGTTTGTCCAACATTTCCACATGATCAGCTTCAGGTGATTAGCAGGGAGGTCACAGAAGCGATGCTGTGTCCTTCACAGTGCACATTACTTTGTCACTTGCTGTGATGGGGTCTGCTAAGTTTCTCTCCTGAAAATGACTGCTCTCCATTTGTAATTACTAGGCATCTTGTGGGGAGATACTTTGAAGTTATATAAATATCCAACTTCTCAGCAGACATTTAGCCCCTTGTTTTAGCATTCATCGATGCTCATTCTTTCTTGAACCGTCTGTTACTACGGTGGTTGCCAAATGGTGATTTTCTAATCTCATCATCTCTACCTTTACTAGTTTTTATTCTGTTATAAGAACTTTTCTTCTCTCCCATTAACTTTATCTATTTATATCAACATTGACTCGTGGATTCTTGCTTATTTTGTGGGTTGTAATCATTACTATCATTATTTATTTTGATGGTCAAATTGTCCTCAGTTTGGTTAACAGGAGCCCCTTTAGAAGCTGGTGCCCTGTCCTTTGGACATATTGCTGTCGTTCTTTGAGCACTTTCCTACTTTGTGACGCAGCATATTTCAAGATCATCTCATACTTTTCATGTGCCAGCTCTGGAATCAACTATTTCTCTAAGAAGGGCTGGTTCCTTTCAGTGGAGAATGATATTTAGAAACCAGGATTTGGGTTTCAGGTGTGTCACTGGCATGCTACTGGCATGTCACTGCTGCAGAGTCTCTCAGTGGTCACTGCTGAGAGAAATAGGAATGCGTGTGTGAATGTATGCATTTACACACAAGCACACCTCTGTATCAGTGTCAGTGTTTACTGCATATCCAGCAATATATGAGAGTGTCTGTTTCTTCAGAGCCTTGCCAGCACTGTGTGAGCCATACTTTTTAATTCTCACCAATCTGATGGGTGAGAAAGGCATCTCCACGTGGTTTTCGTTTGCATTTCTCTAGTTATGAGTAGACCTTTCACACAACAGTCAGGTAAGACATATTCTAGGGGTTACGTTTAGTTTTTTACAAAATGTGTAAGTGTTGTAGCTGACCACACATTTTTAAGTATATAGCAAATATTTCCATCATACATTTAAATAGTTGCAAAGGATTTAATTTTGATCACGTTTTAAATACTGTAATTTTAAATACAATTGCTGCATGGCTTTTTAAAATGTAGTCAATATAACCTGAATACCAAACCAGCATCTGTTTATTTTTTTATCTTTACTTATTTTTAATATCTTTATTGGAGTATAATGGCTTTACAATGGTGTGTTAGTTTCTGCTTTATACCAAAGTGAATCAGCTATACATGTACATATACCCCCATATCCCCTCCCTCTTGTGTCTCCCTCCCACCCTCCCTATCTTACCCCTCTAGGTGGTCACACAGCACCGAGCTGATCTCCCTGTGCTATGCGGCTGCTTCCCACTAGCTAGCTATTTTATTTTTGGTAGTTTAAAACATATCATGAACAAGGTCTTCTTTAACAATCATAAACTTTATCACACTTCATTCGTGGTCTCTAATAACCCTTCTATTTTCCACAGAATGTCATCCTAATATAAGTAAGTGTATGCTTGAAAGTCTTCTATTTATTACCCTGTGAGATTACATACAGTGTGGGATATTCAAATCAGAAATCTCATCCTGTACCAAACTTTGCTAATAATTTCAGGGAAACAAATAATCAGAAGGCACAGGCAAAATAAGCTGACATCTGGGACTGTCAGTGCGTCTCTTTCAGTCCTTTCTTGCTGCATCACAGACAGTCTAGCCCAAATTAACATAGAAGATAACCTTATTCTATATGCAGTTATACTACTTACACAGAAATATGAAACATCTCCATTTTTTAAAGGTGTACTGATTTATTTATTTTAATATCACATGAACAGAAGAGTCACAGAGAAAAAAAAGTGAATATTCTCTCCCCTTAAGAAGAGCAGCAAGATTTAGGAGCTTATATATCATCTTAATAGAGGAAGGGGAGAGAGAACGTAGGCAATTTAGGGGAGATGAAGTGATTTTTAGGAACGATGAATGAGCCCTTAGAAGAATGGATGGGAGAGAAACATCTCCATTTTATACTTCATTACATAGCCTATGAGACATTTTCCTGGAAGCCATGTGCCATAACTCCAGCACAGGCAACTCTAGGCAAACAAGTACATCCTACATAAAGTATTCCATAGATAAGGACTTGCCTGCTAGCAAATAGCAGGTCTGCTGTTAACAAGTTGACAAGGAGATTATTTCTCTCTGTTCTAGGGTCATCTCCCCTCTCCCTGAAGAAAGGGAGAGAATGGATTTCAGAGTTTAATCATCTATTTCCCACTCTGTCACATGTCCTCTGATATATCACACACACACACACACACACACACACGCACACACGCACACACATATATATAGGGTTGGCCAAAGAGTTTGTTCGTTTTTTTTCCGTATGCTGGCTCTGGTAGCACTTCCTTGTCTTTAACTTCATTCGAAATAATTTTGTTAGATTGTATTGTGACAGCTGTCATATCAGGGTACATTTAAAAAAAAACTTACCAAGATTGGTGAATTTTTGTGTAGCCATTTTAATATTGAAGATGGAAGAAAAAAAAGCAACATTTTCATCATATTACGCTTTATTATTTCAAGAAAGGTAAAAACGCAACTGAAATGCAAAAAAGATATGTGCAGTATATGGAGAAGGTGCTGTGACAGATCAAAAGTGTCAAAAGTGGTTTGTGAAGTTTTGTGCTGGAGATTTCTCGCTGGACGATGCTCCACGGTCGGGTAGACCAGTTGAAGTTGATAGCGATCAAATCTAGACATTAATTGAGAACAGTCAACGTTATACCACACGGGAGATGGCTGACATACTCAAAATATCCAAATCAAGCATTGAAAATCATTTGCACCAGCTTGGGTATGTTAATCGCTTTGATATTTGGGTTCCACATAAGTTAAGCAAAAACAACCTTCTTGACTGCTTTTCCGCATGCGATTCTCTACTGAAACATAACGAAAACGTTCCATTTTGAAAACAAATTGTGATGGGCAATGAAAAGTAGATACCGTACAACAATGTGGAACGGAAGAGATCATGGGGCAAGTGAAATGAACCACCACCAACCACACCAAAGGCCGGTCTTCATCCAAAGAAGGTGATGTTGTGTATCATCACTAACCCCCGGCGACCACTAATCTGTTCTCTATTTCTAAAATGTTTTCATTTCAGAAATGATATATAAATGGATAGGAAGGGAGTCCTCTATTATGAGCTCCTTCCGGAAAACCAAACGATTAATTCCAACAAGTACTGCTCCCAGTTAGACCAACTGAAAGCAGCACTCGACCAAAACCGTCCAGAATTAGTTAACAGAAAACGCATAATGTTCTATCAGGATAACTCAAGCCCGCATGTTTCTTTGCTGACCAGGCAAAAACTGTTACAACTTGGCTGGGAAGTTCTGATTCATCCGCCATATTCACCAGACATTGCACCTTCAGATTTTCATTTATTTTGGTCTTTACAAAATTCTCTTAATGGAAAAAATTTCAATTTCCTGGAAGACTGTAAAAGGCACCTGGAACAGTTCTTTGCTCAAAAAGAGAAAAAATTTTGTGAAAATGAAATTACGAAGTTGCCTGAAAAGTGACAGAAGGTAGTGGAACAAAATGGTGAATCCGTTGTTCAGTGAAGTTCTTGGTGAGAATGAAAAATGTCTTTTATTTTTACTTAAAAGCTGAAGGAACTTTTTTGCCAGCCCAATATATATATATAAATAATTGACATTTTCAAAAATTGTTTTCTAAAATATAATACATGTGTAAGTTAAAATATTTCTCTGGTTTGAGTTAGCCTTACAATTAGTATGTATATCCATTGGTCAGAACAACATGAATATATTGCAAATTTTGATAGATAATTATAAGTAAAAGGTAGTTTTATTAGAAAACTAACTCAATGAAATGGATGAGATGATTTTTTTAATTGAAATTTTTATTGAGAGAATCGATTCACATGCAGTTGTAAGAAGTAATCCAGAGAGACCCCACATACATTTCTCCCAGTATTCTCCAATGATCACACTTTGCAAAACTATAATTTAATATCACATTCATACAATCCATCAATCTTATTCAGATTTGCCCAGTTTTACTTGTACTCATTTATGTGTGTATGTGTATTTAGCCCTATACAATCTTCCTACATGTGTAGATTCATGTATCTATCCCCACAGTCAAGACACTGAACAGGTCCCTCACAATAATGACTCGTGTTTCTCTTTTATAACCACCACCCCCACCTCCACCATTCGCCTCCATCACTAACCCCCGGCGACCACTAATCTGTTCTCTATTTCTAAAATGTTTTCATTTCAGAAATGATATATAAATGGAATCATACAGTATGTAATCTTTTGGAATTTGTTTTTTCCACTCAGCAGAATTCCCTGGCGATTCATCCAAGTTGTTCCATGTATCAGTAGTTCATTTTTTCTAGCTGAGTAGTATTCCATGGAATGGATGTGTCGCAATTAACTGTTCACCTGTTGAAAGGCCTCTGGACCGATTCTAGTTTTGGGCTGTTACAAATAAAGCTACCTTGAACGTTCACGTAAAAGTTTTGTTTGAACGTAAGTCTTCATTTTTCTGGACTACTTGTAATTCCGTGTTTAGTTAGCCTCACAGTACCTCTCTTGTTTCAAACCTCCACTGGCCTACTAGCAAGAGCTCTAGACTTGTAGCCAGCAGATTGGTGTGTTTATTTTATTACCTTCAACCAAATGTTGTCTCTGCGTTATTCTTTCTAAATGTTTACTGCCTTTCCTGGCACATTCCTAACAAGTTGTGTGCTAAGGAAAATGAATTGATAAAGTGCTATAAGGACAAAAATTGGTGACATTCTTTTACCTGCCACCAGTGCTTGTCCCTTGAATCCATTTGTCAGGATAGCACACAGGCAGTGTGCTTCATACTGATTTATCATGTAGAGAATTTTGTGAACATTTAAGGGCCTAGAGAGCTCTACTGAATTTCTCCCTTTGTGGTACATTCCACGGATTAGAAGGCAGAAGGGGAGATATCAGACTTGTCTCGAAATAAACTGTTCTTGTGCCACTGAGTAGAACGGGGGTTTTACCATCCTTGGGCCAGCTCACCAGAAGGGGCCAGATGAGGGAATGTATGTTTTAATGTGATGTCATTTTTATTAAGTGACTTTGTCTTCCAAAGCACACTTCAGTGCCTTCTAGATTAATTGCTTCTGTCTTTGACAGTGACAATGACAATATTTCCAAGCTTCACACATCCAAGAGCCAACTGACAGGACCAATTGCACATTGGGACTGCTTGATAAATGCAAGATGGGACACAGCGTCTCAAGTCACTCTGCATCAGTGGAACTGAGCTGTAATATGAATAACAGAAATAAATCTGTCACTTAAATTCCTAATTGTGAGACACATGCTGTATTTAACAGCAGAAGCAATGTTCATCTCTTTGTTAGAATGCCAAAATTTCACATAATTATTTCTTGATATTGGGTCTTAGTAAATTTGCTTTTCCCCACCATGATATACATTTACATAATAAAAAGAAAATATATCTTCCAGTAAAATTTTTATTAATATTTTTATAGATATCAACATAACCCATTCCAATACTTGGGAAGAACTGCTAAACAATAAAAAAAAAAGTATTATCAATATGTGTGGCCTTAGGAAAGCTACTGAAATAAATAGCACTAAACAAAGGCATATGCATAAATGTGCTCCAGAGGATATGCATATTAGAAAATCTACATTCTACTGCCAGCATTGTTGCTACTACTGGGGAAGAAATGAATAAGTCTGTAAGCCTTTCTGGGTCATCACCATCCCCTTTAGGGATAACCGAAATGTGCTGTGAAAGTCAGAGGTAGGCTTACCCTAGGCAGCCAGGCTCACCCCCTGCCTCTTGGTCAGCCATCCAAGCCTGGCCAAAGAGATATAAGGCAAAAGACTTTGAAGGGTGGCCTTATGGGGAATGACCACAATTGGTCCCCATCCTTGTCTAGCCATAGGACGGCTGGGTCTCCTCTTATCCTGATGAGGATGAGGTAGACCTGCCAAAAAATAGGCCCCAGAATGAGACCCAAGACTCACTCTGGAGAAGAAAACTGTAGTTTTGGTCCAGAATCATCTGGGCTTCTTAGGAATGAGTTAAAAGAGCCTGAAGAACTGAGGAGTAGGACCCTCGAGCTATTGCAATGAGAAAGGATGCCCAGATCCACTGTGAACTGAGCTCAGGCCTCTCAGACTGTCCTGGTTAAGGGCTGTGCCAAAGCCTGCTCACCATGGTGCCTGGCGCCTGGAGCTATTTCACATCTCTTGTCGTCTGGCGTGCTCTTTGACCCACAAAGAGCAGGGTAGGGGCACACTTAGCACATGTTGACTATTTACTCTTTGGAATTATTCTTTGAAATAGGGATTGTTTGCTTTGTAAAGAACCATTTCAGAATCCTTTAGGAATATGATATCTGAATATTAGGTATGCACTCCTGTCACCTTCTTTCAATTATTGATGCTGGCATCATAATTTAAATCCCTGAGCTATGCAGACACATCTCAGGTTAAGGGCAGTTTGACTCCGATTCCAACCTCCTTTTAGAATGTTTAACGAGTCCTGGTAGAGTGCGTGTCACCTTTCCGTGTCCCTGACCAGACCTTGGTCTCAGCGTGGACACTTGAGGAAATGGCCAGAGAGAAGTAGATGATACAAGAATGAAAGGAAGTGTCCAGATCCTCTTCTGGAGAAGAGATTGGAGTAGTGGAAAGAACCTCGGCCTTGTGGTGGAGACCTTCATTCCACACCTTGCTCTTTCAGGGACCAGCTGTGTGATTCAGGGCAAGTATCAGAATCATCATCTCTGCAACAAAGGGGTGGTGTTAGGTTGGTCTGAATGGCCCCATTTAGCTCTAAAAGCCCATAATGCTGATGATGTACCTTTGAATCATTAGGAATTTATTGCAATATAATTATCAGTACCTTGAGTTTGAACACTGGGAAAACTTGCTCTTTGGATCTCCAAAATAAAGGAGGAGACCCAAAAAGAGTAGAATAGATGCTGGGCAGCCTAAAACAACTTATAATTTTACTATGAGATTTCAATGAAGGCAGATTAGTTAGATGTGCCTGGAGCATCCTGGGAGTAAAATCACAGGTGTCAAGTGAGGCCAGGCACCCCACCTGTCTGGTCGCCAGGGCAAGTGTAGACTACCAGTGGCATCTTGTTTGGGAGGCATCTTGTTTGGGAGGCAGAGTCAGCCTTGAATCTCCTGCCTCCTTCACTTCCTAGCCCTCACTCACTTTCCCTCTCCCTTGGCAGTCTTCCAAAGACATTGACCTGCCTGGTCCCTCTACCATGGTAGCATCTCAGGAAGCCAAACTACAGTGAATGTAAAGACTAATAAGCCTTCATGAGATACAGCTTGACCCAAGGAATAGAATCTAAATGGGGACTTTTTTCATCCCAGTTATGCCATATGAGAGGAAAGACCTTTCTGAACCCAAGAGAAGTTTTCCGATGCATCAGAAACATTCCCAGAGGCCCATGCATGTTCTCCTCCCGGACGCCAGACTTGCCTACGTAATGCTGAGTTCTGTACACTCAGTCGTAAGAATCTTCTATGTAGCTGGAATGTCAGCCCCAAGAGGGCAGAGAGTTTTATCAGTTTTACTCACTGATATACCTGGTTTCCAGTAGGTGCCTAGTGAATGCTTATCAAATGAAAGTACAGGTAAATAAATTTAATTTTCAAGCCCAAGGCTAATCAATTTCATTTTTTCTCACAATAACTTCATAGATTTCAGCGTGCACAGTATTTATCCTTTAATATTGTCTTCATGGCTTAAAGCAGATTATACAAGTTCAAGGTCATGGTTAGCATTACTTCTGTCTGTGCATTGTGGGTTGTTAGGTCATTGGCGTATTGGATCCATCCCCACTCTCCAAAGTGCTTAGTGAATTCTTGCTCCTCTGTGACCAGCCAGGAAGGAGTAGATTCAAGCCTACATCATAAATCTCAGGATTTTGTCCTTTCCCTTTTCTCGGAAATGTGCAAATGGGAATTAACGTGAGAGCAGAAGAGCTTGATTCTGATATTTGGCCTAGGAGTAAGAGTGGCTTTTCTTTTTCTCATCTTTTGCCTTGTAACCCAAAAGCTATTGGGATTCCCAGTTATGTTTTCTCCATCCTGTGTTTATATCATCTTATTTTATGTCAGCTGGGGAAAGGAAGTCTCCTACAGACAATGAAAGAGCAACAAGATCTTTTATATCCCAAGAAGGGCCTCTGGAGAATCTTTGTTCTTGACGTGTCATCCCGGAGAAACCCCATAGTAAACTGAACCAAAGTCAGGCTTCCAAAGTTGGGAAGCTGGACTTATCCAGCCTGGAAGGTGGAAGACCCCAGGAAACCAGGTGCCTGGGTTCTTACGTGATCATCCACTCCATCTCACATCTTCATTTAGGGACCTGGCTGTCCAGTGTAAGGTGAGATGAGTCAGGGTCTTAAACAAGGGTTTTTCAGGCCAGAATGAAATATGCACTGGCCACCAAGAGGAACGGTGTTGGCTCGGCCACAAGGACGCATGACAGGCAACCAGGGTTTGTTTTGCCTCAGATGAGAAGGGAATGGTGATTCATGAATGGAGAGCTGGCTGGGGTGTTGGAAAACTCATGCGTGGGAAGGAGAAATTCTGAGGACGCTGGTCTCACCTGATCAGACACTGTAAATGCTGCAGACACTCTGGTGGGCCCCTTGGCTCCGTGGCCTCTCTGTATTTTTACACGCCATGAATATCCTCGAATACTTTCTTCAGCTGGGATTAGGCAAAGCCGATTCACACACATTACAAACGTCTGTGTCTGGACATCAGTTTATGGCATTGAATGACACAGAGGGAAAAACTTTTTATTTTTCTTTGCTCTGTTTGTTTATTTCTCTCTGAATGATTCATAAGCTTCTTGCCCAAAGCCTGTTTCTGCAACCATGGAAGAGATGCCAGTATTTATTTCCAACGGCTTGTTACTCCTCCTGAAGAATCTTCTTGTTGTCTCCCAAGTCCCTTTCTCCCAGCACCTGGGGAGGTGGCACCTTGAAAAAAATCTGTCTACCATTTTGGACACGTAGGGAACAATTTCGTGACTCTGTGTTTCTCGTCTGCTTTGCGGCTCTGGAAAATAGCAACCCCTAAGGATGAGGCTCAGAAGGGACTTATTCATGTAGAAAACATTCACTTCTTTCATATTTTCATAGACGGGCAGGATCACAGGGTTCTCATTCACAGACCCTGCATTGCTACACAGCTATATCAGTGGTGGGAGCCCCGAGGCAGCCTTGCACACTGAGTCCTGTGTTCTCATAAGGAGGATGTGCCTACAGAGGGTGTGAAAGCAAGTCTCCCACATGAGAAAGACTGGCAAGAAGGGATCTCTATACAGTTAGAGTAAATCCCTGCAAGAGTGTTGACATAAAGGGATACATGGATAAAGCCCTGTATTTCAAGGGTTTCTATTTATTGAGACACATGTATTCTGTGGTCCAATAACCACAGAGGGCATGGCTGCATGCACAGCATAACTGAATCTTTCGTATTTTGAGATAATTTTTTTTAAAGTTTTTACTCTGTCTCCCTTGAAAAGCAGAGCCATAAGGCACATTTCTATTAAATTATATATAAAAAATTAAAGAGAAATTCACTTTTTTAAAGCCTGAATAGTTTTTTTTTTTTCCAGTGACTTATAGTCAGCAATGTGGGTGAATGCCAGACACTGGAGAACGTAATGGGATCATTAGGATATCTGCAGGCAGGTAGTAAATAATTGACTTATTAGGGGAAAGTGCACAAAATCAGGATTCTGGAACTCGGGCCAGTAAGGATGATAGCAGGGCTGATTTAAAGGGGTCATTCTGAGGGGAGAGTGTCTTGGTACATCATTTTATCATTTTGCATTCCATTTTCAAGGAAACTCTACTTAGAGATTTCTTTTTTATTCCATTTCTAGGGAAACTCTATTCAGATAATTCTTTTCCTGTACATCATTAATCATTAGAGAAATGCAAATCAAAACTACAATGAGATATCATCTCACACCAGTCAGAATGGCCATCATCAAAAAGTCTAGAAACAATAAATGCTGGAGAGGGTGTGGAGACAAGGGAACACTCTTGCACTCTTGGTGGGAATGTAAATTGATACAGCCACTATGGAGAACAGTATGGAGGTTCCTTAAAAAACTACAAACAGAACTACCATACGACCCAGCAATCCCACTACTGGGCATATACCCTGAGAAAACCATAATTCAAAAAGAGTCATATACCAAAATGTTCATTGCAGCTCTATTTACAATAGCCAGGACATGGAAGCAACCTAAGTGTCCATCACTGGATGAATGGATAGAGAAGATGTGGCACATATATACAATGGAATATTACTCAGCCATAAAAAGAAACGAAATTGAGTTATTTGTAGTGAGGTGGATGGACCCAGAGTCTGTCATACAGAGTGAAGTAAGTCAGAAAGAGAAAGACAAGTACCGTATGCTAATATATATATTACATATATATGGAATTTAATTACATATATATGGAATTTAAGAAAATATAATTACATATATATGGAATTTAAGAAAAAAAAATGTCATGAAGAACCTAGGGGTAAGACAGGAATAAAGACACAGACCTACTAGAGAATGGACTTGAGGATATGGGGAGGGGGAAAGGTAAGCTGTGACAAAGTGAGAGAGTGGCATGGACATATATACACTACCAAACGTAAAATACATAGCTAGTGGGAAGCAGCCGCATAGCACAGGGAGATCAGCTCGGTGCTGTGTGACCACCTAGAGGGGTGGGATAGGGAGGGTGGGAGGGAGGGAGACGCAAGAGGGAAGAGATATGGGAACCTATGTATATGTATAACTGATTCACTTTGTTATAAAGCAGAAACTAACACATCCTTGTAAAGCAATTATACCCCAATAAAGATGTTAAAAAAAAAAAAGAAGTACCCTTGTTAACATTATTTTTTGTATTTATGTAATCTCATGGGATTTCAGACAAAGTTGTCAACTCCCCACAGGTAACAAAACAAAATTTCATTGACTTCCTAAGGTTCACCCAGTGGTATAAGTTAGACCCTCTGACTCATGTTTTGTGTTGGCCACACCTTACAGGAACCAGAGAGCAGTTCATTACCCGGACTGTTTAGGAAGGTTTGGACAGGGTTAGCGCATTTTTATCAGAGAAGACTCACCTAAGAGCCTTGCCGAGAGGCTGGTATTTTCAAGCATCAGGACTGGAGCTGCCATCACCGGAGAATCAGCGGTTCTCTGGCATTTCAGATGCATGTTTGCTAATTCTGTGCTTGGAGGAAGGGCATGTCTGTCCACTACAGCCTCTGTGGCCTCCACTGCAAATCCCAGTTGAGAGCAGACATAAGTTGTGGTGCTCCAGCAAACAGTTGGTGTGAACGTTGGCCCTTGTCAATATCAAAGTTGAGAGGCATCATCACATAATCTGCTCTTAGCCTGTCTCCATATGCAGGTTTAGGAATACTTTGCAAGATGAAGCTAATGGAATATTCAGGATTAGTGCTGGTAGAACTTGTTTATGTCTCTCCTTTCACAGAAAACTTTTGGAAAGATGCCAGAAGCCTGCAGTTCTTTAGATTAAAAGTATTTTTTCTTTGATTTCATTGTAAATAGATTATATGTGTTTTTGAGTTTTAGAAAACAGATAATATACATATTATAAACATATAATAAATATTTGCAAAAAGTGTATATTATATGTTTATATAAAACATATAAATATATATTACCTTATTTTTGTGTGTTCTGTTTTACCTGAAAAGTTTAGGTTTTTGAATCTTACTTTCTGCAGTTATAAAACAAGAATAAATTTTAAAGAAATGCCCAGGCATGGAAGGGAGTGTCATTTACAAAAGCACGAAACAACAGAACGCTATTCTTTCTTTGGGAGGACCCACTGCTTCTAGGGTGTTCATACAAAGCTAAAATTTCTCTGACAGCTCAAAGATGGGAAAAATGAATAAGTGGCTGAAAAGTGAAACTACAAGGAAACGACTCTCATCTAATAGCAAAGTGGTCTAGGAATTCAATACCCCAGTGCTACCACCCCATCTAAGGTTCTTGTCTTTAAAATCGGGTTAGTGATAATAATATTCCATCCTGACCTACAGGGTTGTCAATGGATCTAATGCATGCAAAGTGCTTTTTACCTAAAGTGTGATACAAATATTAGTTATTACTATTCAGTGTGTGTCTTACATTTGGCTGCAAATGTATATAAACAGCAATGTGGGACCTTATGCTTGGTGCATAGTGTGTTGTTTAGGTGATACTAGTGAAACTGGGCCAGTAAATAAATATTACTTTCCTAGTAACTTTAGTACCAAGAGATTACATCTATGTATACATTGAACCTCAGTGTTTAAAACAATTTTTTATATAAGTGTCTACATATTATTAAATAGCTTTCATTGTTGTCGTATTAAACTCTTTGAGTTATAATCTCTGCTCCATTCTTCTCTCAAGCACACTTCCAAAACAAAACTTTATTTCCCTTAAAATCTTTAGTTTTTAAGTAATAAATATTTATGAGAGGAATACATTTTTTTCTTAGTTGTCAAAATTTTACTATTATTAAGCTGCTTTCCACTGGAGGGAACCGTCAACAACTTACAATAAAGTTTTTAAAACTCATCCTTTAATTATATCATGATAGAAACCACTGTATAATTTTTTTTTAAAATTGTGTTTGTGTGAGAGTGTGTGTGTGAGAGAGAGAGAGAGAGAGATTAAAGCACATCAAAGGAGATTCCCTTCCTCTGAAGAATGTTTCTATCAAATATAACAAATATAAACATAGTTATTTCTAGTTTCTGGGGGGACAGTAAGAAAGAATACTTTTCACGTCAAACGCTAAAACTAGTTTACTCCATTTGCTTTTCCACTTCCAAAAGTAAAGATGTCATAGAAAGGAATGAGGTATTGATACATGGTACATCTTGGATGAACCTTGAAAACATTATGCTAAGTGAAAGAAGCCAGACACAAAAGGTCACATATTTTGTGATTCTAATTGTGTGAACTATCTAGAATAGTAAATCTATAATGACAGAAAGCAGATTGGTGGTTGCCAGGGGCTGGAGCGAGGGGATGGTGGAGAGTAACTGCTTAATGGGGCCTGGGTCTCCTCTGGGGTGATGAAAATACTTTGGAACTAGACAGAGCTGATACTTGTATAGCATTTTGACTGCTAAATGCCACTGAAGCATACATTTTTAAATGGTTAATATTATGTGATGTGAATTTCACCTCAATTAAAAAAATAAAATTGTTAAAAGTTAATAAAGATATCATACATACCATATACAGAAAGCACATTTTCAGTAAGTAGCAGAAGTCAAGAGCCATATCTTGTGCATTTCCTAACAAAGCCACCTTTAGTGTGTGACTCCAATCCAGAGTGACAAGGAACTATTCAACCAGTCGCCTCCTTGGGGAGTATAGGCACTTGCAGTGTCTGTCTGAGTCATTTTCCCCCTTCAGTGTATCGCCGAGTATCGTCAGTTTTACCTCTGAATCTCGTTCCCATCTGTCCCCACTGTCCTTTCCCGCGACCTCTGCTCCTAAGTCAGGCCACCTCTGTCTCCTGGCTGTGCTACTGCAACAACTTCCTGCCTGAGCATTCTGCTGCTAGGCAGCTCTCCCCATCCGTCTTTCTTCCTGGCATCTGTCAAGCCGTCCAAGTTCACAACCTCCATCAAATCCAGGTACCCCTTGGACTGTAGACCCTCAGTGACATCCCATCAAGAGCAGAGAAGACCTGACTCCTCAGAGGGCATGCAAGGCCAGCTTTCAAAGTTCAGCCTGTTTTTATCCAGCGGTCATGGGCCATCTGTCTCTCCTTCATGGCTGTCTTAGGGCACATGTAGGGCAAATGTGTGGTCAGGCCAAAGTGCCCCATGTGCCCAGACAGGTGAGGCCTTTCCCCGCTGCAGCCCCTGCCTTCCTCCTCCTTCTTCCTGCTCACCATCTGATTTGCTGGGCTCTTATCTAGGTTTTGAAGCTCTGTTGCTTTGAAATCCAATGACTCCCCTCCCAGAGCATGGTGGGTGCCATCACTGGCTCTGCTAAATGCTCAGGGTACTTGGTGGTACCCTTTGCCTCTCCTTTTCATGGGCTGCCTCGCATCATAGTTGTACCTGTGCATGTGCAAAGGGCTGGTGGTTTGTCCAGGACCACCCACCCGGTGAACTGATGAGCTGGGATTTGTTCTCATCTTCACCTGCCTCAAAGACGGTGCTCTGAACACATATTCAGCTACTTTCTTCCCCGTCCTCCCTCTCCCCCATGCCCACCTGGCACATTGCCATTGTACATAATAGATTCCTAGTAAATATTTCTAGAGTGGGCAGCACTTGTGCCTCTTTACTAAGAGTCATCTTTTTAAAGGGATTAGCCAATGAACTCTTGTATAAGAGCTAACCAAAACACAAAAAGATGCAACAGGACTTAACGTCTGTGCCCTGAACTTTTTGTCTGTGGACTTTATTGTCCCATTAAACAGAAACATTGATTTGGAATCATTGTGGCTAAATGTCCTTGCTCAGTTCTCACCATTTCTCTGGACCTTTTTCTGGTCTTTTTTTCCTAAAATTCATAGCACTTACACCCGTGCCTCTAATTTTGAGCCAAATTACATACTATTTTGTGTTATTTCTTAAATGATTTCTTCAGTTTTATGTGTTTCCATAATGCAGGTGCCCAGGGGTAGAGGGTCTATCCATGTTGATGAGTGAAAAAAAACAAAAATGAGAGAATGAACATCTTTTCTTGGTATATCATAAACCGATTTTTTAAAGGACACTATCTGAATCACCTGGAATTATTTTTCTTTGTTTTAGTGTTGCCCGTCTAGCTATTTGATAAACCAGGGTTCTAATCTTAACCTATCTGTAGATCTTTCATTTTTTATCACTCTAGCCAGATGCCCATCAGTTCAAAAATTGCTTAAACTTTATCTTGGTGAGAAAACAGTCATGTTTTAGGCCATAATTGAAATAGAACAGTTTTTGTGTCCTTGGCATTTGCTAGAAGCAAGTAGCTTAAGTGAAATCAGACATTTAGTGATTTGGAAAGAGAACCAGAGTAGGAGATAAGTGTAATAAAGATTTTGTTTTTCAGATGCAACATCCTTTTGACTCCTTCTTATCATTAAATTCTGCGTGTGTTTGGTTGAAAATAAACTTCAAGTGGATTTATGGTGTCAAAGAAATGCCAAATTTGGAAAAGATCATAATCATTCATTCTAATTTGAGTTTAAAAGGGGGCTGAGGGAGGGAGAGTAGGTCTCTAAAACTCTAATTTTTTAAGTTTAACCCTATTTTTAAATTTCAGTACCTTTGCCAAGGGGTCAACTTGTTAGGGAGAAAAAATATAAATTCAGATGACAGTTATTCTTTTAGGGAGCAAGAAAGCTGTCTCTCCGTCCTTCCAGGGTGACGCCATGACCGTTTGAGAACATCAGTGAACAAGCAGAACGAAGAGAATACTGCTGACCTCTTCCTTTTTCTTCCTCTCTTACTTCTGCAGGTGACCTATCTGGGTAAGGTCCCCACCACAGGCATGCAGTTTTTGTCAGGCTGCACAGAAAAGCCGGTCATCGAGCTCTGGAAAAAGCACACGCTAGCCCGAGAAGACGTCTTTCCAGCCAATGCCCTCCTGGAAATCCGACCGTTCCAAGTGTGGCTCCATCACCTCGACCACAAAGGGGAGGCCACGGTGCACATGGATACCTTCCAGGTGGCCCGCATTGCCTACTGCACCGCCGACCACAACGTGAGCCCTGACATCTTCGCCTGGGTTTACAGGGAGATTAATGACGACCTGTCCTACCAGATGGACTGCCACGCTGTCGAGTGCGAGAGCAAGCTGGAGGCCAAGAAGCTGGCCCACGCCATGATGGAGGCCTTCAAGAAGACTTTCCACAGTATGAAGAGCGACGGCCGGATCCACAGGAACAGCTCCTCGGAAGAGGTGTCCCAGGAATTGGAATCCGATGACGGCTGAGTGAACTGAGGATGCTTCAGCAAAGGCAGCATTGGTCAAGGCGTTCAAGACAAGCGATGGATAAGCAATGATTCAAATTTGGGATGAAAAGACTGCCAAATTATTGGCTGACCAAGCTTTTAAAATTCAGAAGAGCAATTCTAAATCTAAAGAAATGTATTATTAAAGTAATTACATTGAAATCTGCTGCTGCTGTGACTATGAGGAAGGTGGGAGTGTGGCTGGGGAGGAAAGTTCTAGACTCTGGTCTTCTTCTTTTTTTTTTCTTCTCATTTTCCAATGCCTCCCTCTAGGAGCTCTCCATGCCGATTTTCAGCGCTCTCAGGCAAATCCACTGCAGCTGTTTATGTGATGGACCATCCCAACTTGCCTTACGAAACCCAACAAGAATGTTAGATGCCCCTATAGGATCCCTAGTTGTGTGGGGAGGTGGTCAGTGCTGTTGCTGGCGAGGAGGCCTCTGGACTAAAGGAACACCTCAGGCTGATCCTGAGAGCTCCTCTCCCCTGGCTGGCTTCAGATTCTCGCCTCAGTAAGCAAATCAGCACAGCCGTTATTGAGCTTTACAGCTAACAACCTGATAGTTGGCAGTTAATTCACAGTTAAAGGTAGTGCTTTTATTACATAAGTATATCAAGTAGTACCCTCTTATTGTATTCACTTCATCTATCTTCTTAGAACACTTGCAACTACTAATAGCCCCCTTCCTCCGCCTGCCCCATCCTCCCTCTCCGCCCTTCCAGCCCGCGCCACCATCCCCACAGAGATGCAGCCTCACCCTACACTGCAGGACACCAAAAGGGAAGAAAATAACCAAGCAGGTGAAAGAAACAATCAAACAAAGTGGGAGTTTCAAACCACCACCACCACCACAGATAGGTTGGAAAAAGGGAATGAGTTATCAGCGACTGAACAAGCTCCTTGTAGGCTGTCCTTTCTTCAACCCCGATTTATGGTAACTTATTTAGTTGATGGTCCTTTCTGATGAACCTTTCATGGCAAGCTTCAAATCTGAGTTGGTATCACTAAGGAATCTTTGACCCATCACTCAACACTACGCTCGAGTAGGAAACAAATGATATAAACCAGACTTATCTAGAGAACCTCTGTCCATTCTAAAGGGAAATCTGACCTTCTTATCTTCCAATTGGATTGATCTCTTAGGGTCAGAGTTGCCAGTTTGTTCGGTATTTCTAATGAGAAATTCTCACTAAGAGAGCCTGAGTTTTCTCAGTTTGATGGATCTTTAAATATCATAAACGCAAAGAGTCACTATTGAATGACATTGAAAGGATTGGCTAAAATCCATGCATTTAAGGCCGAGAGCAGATGACTAGTTTTCCAGGTACTGCTCCTTTCTGAAAGTCTGTTTTGAATCCTGGTAATAATTTTAGGGGCACTAGGACACCTTACAGAAGCCTTAAATGAGAGTTTATTGAATCCAGAGAGCAGTGGTGTCGGCGTTTTGGTCTGTGTATCCGTGTGTCCATGTCTGCGTTTGTGTGTGTGTACGTGTGCCCCCGAGTGTGGGTCCAGTGTTAAGGCATGTAGAATAAGCATGGAGTCACATTGAGGGGAATGCACCTCTTGGAGATATGCTTGCTGCTTCACAACAAATGTAAACGACTCTTTAGCATAAATGCATTCATTCTTCAATAAAAAATATGTTCGCATTAATACAGTTGAGGAGTTTCATGTTTTATATGTCGTTCCTTTTTTAAGTGAAGAAAACCTGAAGGACAAAATAGATCAGATTGAATAAATAGGGAATTCTCTCTAAAAATATGTTAAAACTTGGTCATCAATAACCCATTCCTTGACGGTGTTAAAAAAAAATCCTGTTTTATTTTCTAATGCTCTATTTTTATGTAAAAATGACTGCCCCTTCGTTGAGATGGTAACGCGTCAATAATTGAAAGTTATTTAGTGTGATGGGCTTATTTCAGAGGTGAGTCTTCTGGAATATTTTACAAATGATGGCTGTTTATAAAATCTCACGAGCCTCTTGGGAGAACCTGCACTGAAATCGGGGAAGGTAAACAGAGTGAGTCCTTCTGACAGAACTGGTTAAAAATGTCTCCTTCAGGCCATGATTTCTCAGAACAGCCCCATTAATCAAGCAAGGCAGGTGGCCATGGAGCCTGTATGTCTTGAGCAATACTCTTCATGGAATCAGTACCACATATAAAGGCTTCAAAAGTGAAAATACGGGTGCCTGCTAAAGAGAGGAACTCAAAGAAGCATTACTACCTCACTCCTCCGATGAAAATGGCATTTTCTTTCAAGTCGAACTTTTCTCATTTTCATGTTCACTCCACTGTCCTTGTATATGCTTTGAAGAGGGGGAGAAAGAAAAGAAAGAATCCAGCCACCATGTGTTTCCAAACAATGCCACTTTCTTCTCTCAGCAACATTTGGATTGCAAGTGCACATATGGTTATTTTTTTTTTTTGCAGTACACGGGCCTCTCACTGTTGTGGCCTCTCCCATTGCGGAGCACAGGCTCCGGACGCGCAGGCTCAACGGCCATGGCTCACGGGCCCAGCAACTCTGCGACATGTGGGATCTTCCCGGACCGGGGCACGAACCCGTGTCCTCCGCATCAGCAGGCAGACTCTCAACCACTGCGCCACCAGGGAAGCCCACATATGGTTATTTATCGCAGAAAGCATTTGCTGGTATTCTTTTCAGGGTACTAAGTGTGACACGCTAAGTAGTTGACTCTGATAATATTGGCAATAGCTTTTGCTTAGTGATTAGTAAGCAATTTTATACTCGACTTTCTAGCCTGGTGAGCACAAAGCACTTTTGTGTACCTCAACTCATAAGCCCCTCAGAAGGATACTGAAGGTAGATATGGCATTTGCTTTAGAGATGAGGAAACTGAGGTTCAGAGACACTGTATAACTTGGCCAAGGTAGCACAGCTCAGATGTGTTCGACGGGGACAAAAACCCTCTGACTTCTGATCCAGGGCTGTTGCTCTAATTTGGATATTTTATTTCCATTCCTCTTAAAACCCTCTAGCTTATCTTAAATTAGCATCCTAAGCCACTAGTAATAAATATCCTTTGCTATTCATGTTTGAAGTCATTTTTTATAGCAAGAGAAAAAGTTTTAAAAGCAAACAAAGGCCCAAGAAATTTTATTTGAGCACGAATAACATAATATGAGATTTTGTTTAAGTATTTTATTGGCTGTGGTCAATGGACAAAATACTCTTTTTACCCCTAAAACCAAGATGCATGTTTTGTTTTGTTTTTCTCAGGACATGTTAAAACTTTGAATCAAATCCTTCTATTACAGGATTCTATAGCAGCCTGTAATTTCCCTTCGTGTCCTCCATTGAAGTTTTCAATTACATATTTATTTTTATAATTATGTAAATATTTTTTAAGCCTCTGGGGATGGAAGTGTCTTTAAGATGGGGATTTTTTTTTTTTTTTTTCCTTTTTGTTCACGTTCTATCCTCAGCTTCCATCACAGGACCGGTCATCTAGGGGGAACTCAGTAAGTTTCTTTTAGCAGGATGGAGGGAGGGAGAGACAGATGGAAGGAAAAGTTACTATGTGAGGCTTTGATTTGCAAGTTCTAGCACAGAATCCTGGAATCCTGGATGGAACCCTAGAGAATCCCTTGCCCACTTTCTTCAAAGGTGAGCAAATGGCTTTTTACTGAAGGAAAACATCATTCCTTACCTAATTCCAGAACGAGTTTGTGGCTGCTTAGAGATAGAAGAAGAATGTTCGAAGTGAGCTATATGATTGAAGTAGAACAAACGTTATCCCAGGGAAGTAGACAGAATGTATTTTAAGGAAGGTGCATTTAGTAGATTATGGAATTTTTGTCATACATTTGCTTTGTTTATTTCTGCTGCTGAAAGAGAAGAGAGAGAGAGTGATGGGGGAGGGTGTTTTACTTTTCTGATAGTATGAAGCAGATGAATTTAACTTTTTTCCCCGAATTTATACATCAGAAAATACTTTTTTCTTTGTCCTCTCTGTTTTTTTCCACTTTGACTTTCCTCCTTCCCTTCCTCCTTTCCTACCTTAACTATTTAATTATATACATCATAACATCCCAGACTTTCTTTGATTTTAGCAGGGAAGAGCATATATGCTCTGAATCTGAGATCACGTTTTGGTTCATGGTCCATTGATGCAAAATTTGACAAGACTGTCGAACCCTGCAGATGATCCTAAATTGCTCTTATTTATTATTTTTTTTCCAGTCAGATGGAACATGATGACAATTTAATTCTTCATAGCTTACTATTTCTTAGGCATTCCTAAAGTGTGCTATCTTCTCATCTCCTCGATATAACCTAGACTAAACAGCAGTGAAGGGAAAGATTCCCCTAATTGTCATATTCTTATTCAAGAAATGTTCCTATTAGATGCCGGGATTGGGCTTTTGGAGTAATTTTATGGGATGCATTGTTCAACCTAAGAACTTTGGCTGCTCTTTCTGAAGAGGTGCCAGCTGATAATAGTCACTGAGAGACTATGTTTGTTGCATAAACCCAAGCTTAGAAAGAAAAACAACTGATGGGTAAAGCAAGTTGCTAAGAGGAAGAAAAAATCTAAGCCATCTTATTTTGGATACTTATAAATAAACTATATTTGTTGAAAATGAATCTAAGACGTGGTCTTGTACATTTGAGCAAAGCTGGCATTCACAGAGACATTTGGGGAACTGTTTCTTATGGCATGTCCTAGTAAGATTAGCCTGGGTTTTGCTTATGCACCCAAAATTAGGCATTCAAACAGAATCTGAATAGTGTTTTGCTTAGGAAACTTAATGACTTTCATTTATAAACATTCTCAAGTTCCTACTTTTCAATAGCTTGGCTTAGAGGCTGCGACTACAAGGTGCTGATGTATTATGAAAATGGAATTACTGAAGCATTACACATATTTTCAACTCCTTCATAGAAATTCCCAATAATGGTCCATACTTTCATATCTATAACTTCACTTAACAACTATTTTCTTAATAAAAATGGTTTTATCCCTTTATCTAAGCATATATATTAGACCAAGGTTGAGTCATTTGAAAACATAATCAGATCTGTGAAATGAAACGTGACACTACATGGAACCTGCTTGGTTTCAAACCTGTAATTACGTGGCCTGATTACCATCTCAGAACGTTCTTTGTCCTTTGGGGGGAAAACTTAAGAGAAACATTTAAGGAAACACCAACTTGCAAGGAAGAGCCAAGAGTTGACTCCATTCCAGGGTCACTTTTTAATGTAAACTTGGGATCAACTAAGACCAAGTCTCATCACAGGTCTGACCATAATGGTTCTGATACCAATTTTGCACAGGAAATAATCTAATAATAAATTTTATTATGTTCACAATTGGATTAACTTCATGTAGATGCTATTATGGTTATAAAAACATTTTAATTTGGAAGCTTAGGATGGAATTAGACCTTTAATTCAGCCTTTTGCCAAATTATCTATTGCCTTTCTCTATTTTAATTATCTGTCCTAGCTTTTCCTAGGATTTAGAACCACACTTTTAGAAATTAGTATAGAAAAACCTCATTAATTTAGCTGGAACTATTTAAGAGTTTGTGGTTTTGGCCTTGAAAAGCTGAAGTTTTATGCTTATTTTTAATAAGCAAATAGGATGAATTAATGTTGTTGTTGGAAGTGTTTACCTATTGAGGAAAACACTGCTTCTGCATATTCAAATAGCAATTTACCGGACATAGTGTAATTTTAGCACAAGTAGAAGCAGGTCCAGCTGAAAGTGAGACTTTGATTGCTGGTTTCAAGCTATCCTTTTCTATTGATTAGAGTGGGCTCTCCACAAACAACAGACGGTTAATGCAATTGTAGGATTCAGAGCCCTTAAAGGTAATAAAATGCGTCTTTTAAAAAAATATGCATTATTTACATATATCTTTACCTTCAATTAGTATAAATGTTTGGTCTTAACCATGACCACCCCCCCAAAAAAAAACCCTGAAGTGACTAACTCTTCTTGTTTCTCATAGAAAAATCGCTATAAAAATCGCTATGAAAATCAATGAAATTGAAGTTCTTTTTTTTTTTAAACATCTTTATTGGAGTATAATTGTTTTACAATGGTGTGTTAGTTTATGCTTTATAACAAAGTGAATCAGTTATACATTTACATATGTTCCCATATCTCTTCCCTCTTGCGTCTCCCTCCCTCCCACACTCCCTATCCCAACCCTCTAGGTGGTCACACAGCACCGAGCTGATCTCCCTGTGCTATACGGCTGCTTCCCACTAGCTATCTATTTTACATTTGGTAGTGTGTATATGTCCATGCCACTCTCTCACTTTGTCACAGCTTACCCTTCCCCCTCCCCATGTCCTCAAGTCCATTCTCTAGTAGGTCTGTGTCTTTATTCCCGTCTTACCGCTAGGTTCTTCATGACATTTTTTTTTCTAAGATTCCATATATATGTGTTAGCATACGGTACTTGTCTTTCTCTTTCTGACTTGCTTCACTCTGTATGACAGACTCTAGGTCCATCCACCTCAATACAAATAACTCACTTTCGTTTATTTTTATGGCTGAGTAATATTCCATTGTATATATGTGCCACATCTTCTTTATCCATTCATCTGTTGATGGACATTTAGGTTGCTTGCATCTCCTGGCTATTGTAAATAGAGCTGCAATGAACATTTTGGTACAGGACTCTTTTTGAATTATGGTTTTCTCAGGGTATATGCCCAGTAGTGGGATTGCTGGGTCATATGGTAGTTCTGTTTGTAGTTTTTTAAGGAGCCTCCATACCGTTCTCCATAGTGGCTGTATCAATTTACATTCCCACCAAGAGTGCAAGAGGGTTCCCGTTTCTCCACACCCTCTCCAGCATTTATTGTTTCTAGATTTTTTGATGATGGCCATTCTGACTGGTGTGAGATGATATCTCATGGTACTTTTGGTTTTCATTTCTCTAAAGATTAATGACGTTGAGTATTCTTTCATGTGTTTGTTGGCAATCTGTATATCTTCTTTGAAGAAATGTCTATTTAGGTCTTCTGCCCATTTTTGGATTGGGTTGTTTGTTTTTTGGTTATTGAGCTGCATGAGATGCTTGTAAATTTTGGAGATTAATCCTTTGTCAGTTGCTTCATTTGCAAATATTTTCTCCCATTCTGAGGGTTGTCTTTTGGTCTTGTTTGTGGTTTCCTGTGCTGTGCAAAAGGTTTTAAGTTTCGTTAGGTCACATTAGTTTATTTTTGTTTTCATTTCTATTTCTCTAGGAGGTGGGTCAAAAAGGATCTTGCTGTGATTTATGTCATAGAGTGCTCTGCCTATGTTTTCCTCTAAGAGGTTGATAGTGTCTGGCCTTACATTTAGGTCACGAATCCTTTTTGAGTTTATTTTTGTGTATGGTGTTAGGAAGTGTTCCAATTTCATACTTTTACATATACCTGTCCAGTTTTTCCCAGCACCACTTATTGAAGAGGCTGCCTTTTCTCCACTGTATATTCTTGCCTCCTTTATCAAAGTTAACGTGACCATATGTGCGTGGGTTTATCTCTGGGCTTTCTATCCTGTTCCATTGATCTATATTTCTGTTTTTGTGCCAGTACCATACTGTCTTGATGACTGTGGCTTTGTAGTATAGTCTAAAGTCAGGGAGCCTGATTCCTCCAGCTCCATTTTTCATTCTCAAGATTGCTTTGGCTATTCGGGTCTTTGTGTTTCCATACAGATTGTGAAATTTTTTGTTCTACTTCTGTGAAAAATGCCATTGGTAGTTTGATAGGGATTGCATTGAATCTGTAGATTGCTTTGGGTAGTAGAGTCACTTTCACAATGTTGATTCTTCCAATCCAAGAACATGATATATCTCTCCATCTATTTATATCATCTTTAATTTCTTTCATCAGTGTCTTATAATTTTCTGCATACAGGTCTTTTGTCTCCTTAGGTAGGTTTATTCCTAAATATTTTATTCTTTTTGTTGCAGTGGTAAATGGGAGTGTTTTCTTAATTTCACTTTCAGATTTCTTCATCATTAGTGTATAGGAATACCAGAGATTTCTGTGGATTAATTTTGTATCCTGCTACTTTACCAAATTCATTGATTAGCCCTGGTAGTTTATTGGTAGCATCTTTAGGATTTTCTATGTATAGCATCATGTCATCTGCAAACAGTGACAGCTTTACTTCTTCTTTTCCAATTTGGATTCCTTTTATTTCTCTTTCTTCTCTGATTGCTGTGGCAAAAACTTCCAAAACTATGTTGAATAAGAGTGGTGAGAGTGGGCAACCTTGTCTTCTTCCTGATCTTAGTGGAAATGCTTTCAGTTTCTCACCATTGAGGACGATGTTGGCTGTGGGTTTGTCATATATGGCCTTTATTATGTTGAGGAAAGTTCCCTCTGTGCCTACTTTCTGCAGGGTTTTTATCATTAACGGGTGTTGAATTTTGTCGAAAGATTTCTCTGCATCTATTGAGATGATCATATGGTTTTTCTCCTTCAATTTTTTAATATGGTGTATCACATTTATTGATTTGCGTATATTGAAGAAACCTTGCATTCCTGGAATAAACCCCACTTGATCATGGTGTATGGTCCTTTTAATGCGCTGTTGGATTCTGTTTGCTAGTATTTTGTTGAGGATTTTTGCATCTATGTTCCTCAGTGATATTGGCCTGTAGTTTTCTTTCTTTGTGACATCTTTGTCTGGTTTTGGTATCAGGGTGATGGTGGCCTCATCGAATGAGTTTGGGAGTGTCCCTCCCTCTGTTATATTTTGGAAGAGTTTGAGATGGATAGGTGTTAGCTCTTCTCTAAATGTTTGATAGAATTCTCCTGTGAAGCCATCTGGTCCTGGACTTTTGTTTGTTGGAAGATTTTTAATCACAGTTTCAATTTCAGTGCTTGTGATTGGTCTGTTCATATTTTCTATTTCTTCCTGGTTCAGTCTCGGCAGATTGTGCATTTCTAAGAATTTGTCCATTTCTTTCAGGTTGTCCATTTTATCGGCATAGAGTTGCTTGTAGTAATCTCTCATGATCCTTTGTATTTCTGCAGTGTCAGTTGTTACTTCTTTTTCATTTCTAATTCTATTGATTTGTCTTCTCCCTTTTTTTCTTGATGAGTCTGGCTAATGGTTTATCAATTTTGTTTATCTTCTCAAAGAACCAGCTTTTACTTTTATTGATCTTTGCTATCCTTTCCTTCATTTCTCTTTCATTTATTTCTGATCTGATCTTTATGATTTCTTTCCTTCTGCTAACTTTGGGGTTTTTTTGTTCTTCTTTTTCTAATTGCTCTAGGTGCAAGTTTAGGTTGTTTATTTGAGATGTTTCCTGTTTTTTAAGGTAGGATTGTATTGCTATAAACTTCCCTTTTAGAACTGCTTTTGCTGCATCCCATAGATTTTGGATCGTCGTGTCTCCATTGTCATTTCTTTCTAGGTATTTTATGATTTCCTCTTTGATTTCTTCAGTGATCACTTCGTTATTAAGTAGTGTATTGTTTAGCCTCTATGTGTTTGTATTTTTTACAAGTCTTTTCCTGTAATTGATATCTAGTCTCATAGTGTTGTAGTCGGAAAAGATACTTGATACGATTTCAATTTTCTTAAATTTACCAAGGCTTGATTTGTGACCCAAGATATGATCTATCCTGGAGAATGTTCCATGAGCACTTGAGAAAAATGTGTATTCTGTTGTCTTTGGATGGAATGTCCAATAAATATCAATTAAGTCCATCTTGTTTAATGTTTCATTTAAAGCTTTTGTCTCCTTATTTATTTTCATTTTGGATGATCTGTCCCTTGGTGAAAGTGGGGTGTTAAAGTCCCGTACTATGAATGTGTTACTGTCAATTTCCCCTTTTATGGCTGTTAGTATTTGCCTTATGTATTGAGGTGCTCCTATGTTGGGTGCATAAATATTTGCAATTGTTATATCTTCTTCTTGGATCGATCCCTTGATCATTATGTAGTGTCCTTCTTTGAATCTTGTAATAGTCTTTATTTTAAAGTCTATTCTGTCTGATATGAGAATTGCTACTCCAGCTTTCTTTTGATTTCCATTTGCATGGAATACCTTTTTCCATCCCCTCACTTTCAGTCTGTATGTGTCCCTAGGTCTGAAGTGGGTCTCTTGTAGACAACATATATATGGGTCTTGTTTTTGTATCCATTCAGCCAGTCTGTGTCTTTTGGTGGGAGCATTAATCCATTTACATTTAAGGTAATTATCGATATGTATGTTCCTATTACCATTTTCTTAATTGTTTTGGGTTTGTTATTGTAGGTCTTTCCCTCCTCTTGTGTTTCTTGCCTAGAAAAGTTCCTTTAGCATTTGCTGTAAAGCTGGTTTGGTGGTGCTGAACTCTCTCAGCTTTTGCTTGTCTGTAAATGTTTTAATTTCTCCATCAAATCTGCATGAATGATCCTTGCTGGTAATCTTGGTTGTAGGTTTTTCTCCTTCATCATTTTAAATATGTCCTGCCACTCCCTTCTGGCTTGCAGAGTTTCTGCTGAAAGATCAGCTCTGAGCCTTATGGAGACTCCCTTATGTGTTATTTGTTGTTTTTCCCTTGCTGCTTTTATTTATTTTTTATTAATTTTTTGCGGTACGCAGGCCTCTCACTGCTGTGGCCTATCCCGTTGCAGAGCACAGGCTCCGGACGCGCAGGCCCAGCGGCCATGGCTCACAGGCCCAGCTGCTCTGTGGCAAGTGGGATCCTCCCGGACCGGGGCACCTACCCACGTCCCCTGCATCGGCAGGCAGACTCTCAACCACTGCACCACCAGGGAAGCCCATCCCTTGCTGCTTTTAATATTTTTTCTTTGTATTTAATTTTTGATAGTTTGATTAATATGTGTCTTGGCATGTTTCTCCTTGGATTTATCCTGTATGGGACTCTCTGTGCTTCCTGGACTTGATTAACTATTTCCTTTCCCATATTAGGGAGGTTTTCAACTATAATCTCTTCAAATATTTTCTTTGTCCCTTTCTTTTTCTCTTCTTCTTCTGGAACCCCTATAATTCGAACGTTGGTGCGTTTAATGTTGTCCCAGAGGTCTCTGAGACTGTCCTCAGTTCTTTTCATTCTTTTTTCTTTATTCTGCTCTGCAGTAGTTATTTCCACTATTTTATCTTCCACATCACTTATCCGTTCTTCTGCCTCAGTTATTGTGCTATTGACCCCTTCTAGAGTATTTTTAATTTCCTTTATTGTGTTGTTCGTCATTGCTTGTTTCCTCTTTAGTTCTTCTATGTCTTTGTTAAATGTTTCTTGCATTTTCTCTATTCTATTTCCAAGATTTTGGATCATCTTTACTATCATTATTCTGAATTCTTTTTCAGGTAGACTGCCTATTTCCTCTTCATTTGTTAGATCTGGTGGGTTTTTACCTTGCTCCTTCATCTGCTGTGTGTTTTTCTGTCTACTTATTTTGCTTATCTTACTGTGTTTGGGGGTCTCCTTTTTGCAGGCTGCAGGTTCATAGTTCCCGTTGTTTTTGGTGTCTGTCCCCAGTGGCTAAGGTTGGTTCAGTGGGTTGTGTAGGCTTCCTGGTGGAGGGGACTAGTGCCTGTGTTCTGGTGGATGAGGCTGGATCTTGTCTTTCTGGTGGGCAGGTCCACGTCTGGTGGTGTGTTTGGGGTGTCTGTGGCCTTATTATGATTTTAGGCAGCCTCTGTGCTAATGGGTGGGGTTGTGTTCCTGTCTTGCTAGTTGTTTGGCATAGGGTGTCCAGCACTGTAGCCTCTTGGTCGTTGAGTGGAGCTGGGTCCTGGAGTTGAGATGGACATCTCTGGGAGGTTTTTGCTCTTTGATATTACGTGGAGCTGGGAGGACTCTTGTGGACCAGTGTCCTGAAGTTGGCTCTCCTACCTCAGAGGTACAGCACTGCCTCCTGGCTGCAGCACCGAGAACCTTTCATCCACACGGCCCAGAATAAAAGGGAGGAAAAGTAGAAAGAAAGAGAGAAAGAAAGAAAGATGGTAAAATAAAGTAGGATAAAATAAAATAAAGTTATTAAAATAAAAAATAATTATTACAAAAAAAGTTTTTAAAAGTAAAAAAAAATAATAAAAAGAAAATGGACGGACAGAACCCTAGTACAAATGGTGAAAGCAAAGCTATACAGACAAAATCTCACACAGAAGCATTCACATACACACTCACAAAAAGAGGAAAAGGGGAAAAGATAATAAACCTTGCTCTCAAAGTCCACCTCCTCAATTTGGGATGATTCGTTGTCTATTCATGTATTCCACAGATGCAGGTACATCAAGTTGATTGTGGAGATTTAATCTGCTGCTTCTGAGGCTGCTGGGAGAGATTTCCCTTTTTCTTCTTTGTTCGCACAGCTTCTTTGTTCAGCTTTGGGTTTGGCCCTGCCTCTGCATGTAGGTCGCAGGAGGGCGTTTTTTCTTCGCTCAGACAGGACGGGGTTAAAGGAGCCGCTGATTCGGGGGCTCTGGCTCACTCAGGCCGGGGGGAGGGAGGGGCATGGATGCGGGGTGAGCCTGCGGCAGCAGAGGCCAGCGTGACGTTGCACCAGCCTGATGCGCGCCGTGCTCTTTCCCAGGGAAGTTGTCCCTGGATCCCGGGACCCTGGCAGTGGCGGGCAGCACAGGCTCTCCGGAAGGCGGGTGCGGATAGGGACCTGTGCTCACACACAGGCTTCTTGGTGGCGGCAGCAGCAGCCTTAGCATCTCATGCCCGTCTCTGGGGTCCGCGCTGATGGCCGCGGCTCGCGCCCGTCTCTGGAGCTCCTTTAAGCAGCGCTCTTAATCCCCTCCCCTCGCGCACCAGGAAGCAAAGAGGGAAGAAAAAGTCTCTCGCCTCTTCGGCAGGTCCAGACCTTTTCCCGGACTCCCTCCCCGCTAGCCGTGGCGCACTAACCCCCCGCAGGCTGTGTTCACGCCGCCAACCCCAGTCCTCTCCCTGCGCTCTGACCGAAGCCCGAGCCTCAGCTCCCAGCCCCGCCCACCCTGCGGGTGAGCAGATAAGCCTCTCAGCCTGGTGAGTGCCGGTCGGCCCTGATCCTCTGTGCGGGAATCTGCCCGCTTTGCCCTTCGCAGCCCTGTGGCTGCGCTCTCCTCCGTGGCGCTGAAGCTTTCCCCCTCTGCTACCCGCAGTCTCCGCCCACGAAGGGGCTCCTAGTGTGTTGAAACCTTTCCTCCTTCACAGCTCCCTCCCACTGGTGCAGGACCCATCCCTATTCTTTTTTCTTTTGCCCTACCCAGGTACGTGGGGAGTTTCTTGCCTTTTGGGAGGTCTGAGGTCTTCTGCTAGCGTTCAGTAGGTGTTCTGTTGGAGCTGTTCCACGTGTAGATGTATTTCTGGTGTATCTATGGGGAGGAAGGTGATCTCCGTGTCTTACTCTTCCGCCATCTTCTCAAATCTCAACTGAAGTTATTTTCTGATCATCAAGTTTTAATCATTTTCTCTTTGTTATTAGGTTTTTTTTCTCCCTTAAGTTATCAGGATGCTAAACCTTTGTGAATCACCCTAAGAAGCTCAGTAACTCATCAAGATCATATAAAAAGTCAGTTATTACCAATTATGTTTAGTGCTTTGGTTTATATACGAAGTTTAACATTTAATACTTTTTCAGACCAATGAATATATGTATGACTTGCAGTGATCCACCACCAAACTACTGGATCGTCATGTTTGCTCCATTTGTGTGGTGTATGAGATTCTGAGGGTGAGAGCACACAGAATGGAGCTTGTGATAGAGAGGACCAGGGGGCAGCACTGACAACCAGGCTGTGTTCCCCTAGCAGAGCGTGTTCCTTGGCACCAGGAGAGAAGTCATTTCAGAGCGAGAGGTACCTTTTTACAACCCATCAGCCAAGAAAGGTGCCTTTGTGTAATTATCTTGCCAATAGTTTTCTGTGAGGAGAAATCTGTTCCATGCCTCTCCTCTAACTTCTGGTTGTTTGCTGGCAATCTTTGGCATTCTTTGACTACTGCTCCATCACTTTTCTCTGTGTCTTCAGGTTCACGTGGCTTTTTTCCTTTGTGTGTATGTGTGTGTGTGTGTGTGTCTACCTGTCTGTCTCCAAATGTCCCCCTTTAATAAGGACACCAGTCATATTGGATTAGGGCTTCATTTTAATTAATTACATCTGCAATGACCCTATTTCCAAATAAGGTCACATGTGACCTTTCCAATAAGGTCACAATATATGCTGAGATACTGGGGATGAGAATTTCAACATACGAATTTGGGGGGTGGGTACAATTCAACCCATAACAATATAGAAGGTAATAACATCGAATCGTGCTTCAGGGCTCATGGTTCAGAGGAGCAGAGCAGGGCTTGATCTCGAAGTAGAGTAGCCCTCACTCTACTCCAAATTCAACACCTTTCCTCCTCCTGCCCCTGTGCTCTTTGTCTAGGCTTGGTTTCTCTTGGCCAGCCAGAGTTGTAGTTGGGTTATCCAGGCCAGAGCAGACAGTTCTTTGAAGTATATTTTCATTTAAATGTTTTGAATTTCCTTGTGAAATAAAATTAACATGATTCTTTAATACACATGCATTTCAAGGAATTGAAAATCTCCCTGTAGTTGTCCTTTTCCATCTTCCATTTCTCTATTTTAAGTGTTTCCTTTTATTGCATTGGTGTCTGGTAATCGCTGGTTTTGGTTGTCTGCTGAGGGAAATGAGGTTGTGAGAGAAAAGCAGTTTGAGAACTAAAAAAGTAAGAAAATTTTAAACAGGCAGGATGGCGCTTTCTGGGTGTGACAACATTAGCCAACTCTTAAAGCCAAGTTTTCCTGGCCAACCATGGTCTAAGCTAATGCCCTCATGGAGCCCCTTGTGTTTTTCATTGGGAATTGGTGTTTTCCAGGCATCTCAGTATGATTCAACTAAAATCCCCACATCCCAAAAAAGGAAGCCTTTGAAGGCCAGATTTTGGGATCTGCCAATAACTCAGGGATGGTGGTACGTTTCTGTGTCTGCAGCTCCATATGACTCGTCGTGCCTCACTTTTTCTTGTAAGTGTGTGCTCTGTGCCACACTGAAGAATCAGATTCTTTGGCTTCATTGTAGAGGAAGATCTTTTTTTTCTCCACAATGGGCTACCTTTAGAGGACTTGGGAAACTTTTTCTTTCGCCTTTCCTCTGCAAAATTAATGAGCCTTGCAATTCCTTTCAACTTAATAGTTTTAGTAGTGCTAAAGTTTCTCTTTGTTTTTAGGCAAATCCATCTGACACTGTAATGTAGCTAGTCTCAGTTGGTGGCTGTCTTTGGTGGCTGTCTTAGGAAATATTTAAGCATTAGGACCTGGGATATGAAGTAATATATTCTAGGCTTTCCTTTTTAGGCTAAGAATATCCTAGGAAAGGAAAACACAGGAACACACATTTGTAGGTTGTTCCTGAACACACTGTTGGAGGAAGAGTCAGGTGCCAGATGGTGATTAGCAAGTTATTTCCTTCAGGCTCAACACTGTCCACTGGTAGCTCCATGAACTCCACCAAGAGCTGAGTGTGGAGTTTAAAGAGAGAAGAGCATTTTGAAGGAACTCAAATAATGTCTTATACTTTTGAGCATATACAAGGTGCAAGGCACTTTGCATCATTTCATTTAATTCTCACAGAACCCCCCGTGGTCAGAATTATTATTCCCTTATTATGAACAAAGAGTTGATTTTGAAAATGCTTCAGGAAGTTGGCTGAAGCCCACAATTACTAGGAAGCAGACTTGGGACTGAGCTCAGGGCACTCGATCCCCAAACCTAGGAGATACCTACATGCTCCAAGGAAACTCCCAAGTCACTTCCACCTGCCACAGTCCAACCACATGGGCTTTGGGTCTCCCAGATTGAGTCCCAAGCTTTTCCAACAGATCCAAGTGCCTTGTGCTAACACCTGAGGACCCAGTGGCTCTGTCTGTGAAGCTGTTGATGCTCCAGCCACGAGTGACTTCTCATGGCCTCACTTTCAACACTTGTGCCACCAGCAAGCCCCCAAGATGACTTGTCATCAATACGGCCCCTTTTCACAAAACAAAAATGCTTAACTTGCCCTGCACAATTCTGATGGTTCTTTTTGATCTCTTCCCTGGCACCCAAATGTATTTTCTTGGTCCAATCAGAAAATACACTTCAGTCCTCCTCTCCTTCTATGCACATCAGGAATCTGAACCCTGAGCCTGAATCGCGTGAGATTTAAATGAGATCAAAAGAGAAGTGAACATCTATTGAGCGCTTACCATGTATCAGGATTTAAGCTTTTTACTGTCATTTTCTAAAGCTATGCCTCACAAAACCCACATGTATAGGGAACTATGATTATTCTTATTTTATAGTTGAGGGAAGTTAAGTTTAGAGAGATATTTGCTAAATGTCACCATTCTAGGGAGGTGGTCTGACTCCTGAGTCTGCATGTCTTTTCCAGCTTCTCAAGTGAGTAAAGACCCTTAGCTCAGGGCCTGACACAGGGCATTTTCCAGTCAGGTAAGTCACAAAGATATTTCTGTAGCCTGGCTTTCTCCTCCTGCACTTCTATCAGTCCAGCACCTTTTGTCCTGGTAAAGTAAATTACACCTTGGAGCCGACTTCAAAGGCTTTATTTCTCAAGGATGGAAGATTGAGAAGAAATATCTTCCAAATGTTTGGGGCACATTTACGTATTACTTATTTTAATACCATGTGGTGTTAAAGTTTTTTGAGACCTAGAGAGATGAAATGATTTCTCCCACGTTTACGCATAGCTAGACTGACAGTTCTTTGTACAGATGGCATCTTCCCGATTTTCTTTGTACAAAGGGCATCTTCCATAACATGGCAAAGATTATCTCTAAATTGTTGGTTCTATAGGTGTCTATAACACACCATTCTTTTCAGTTTTCCTTAAAATGTTTCATTTCTCATCCAAGAAGTTCAATAGGGGTAATGCAAAATCCATTATGAATTAAGGACTCTAGTGTCTAGCGTTATTATCCAAATAAATAGACTATACAGAAAAAATAGTACTGAAACTGTACTGAGCACAGTTGGATCTTAACAATGGGATCTTTGATTGTTTCTCACTCATTATTATAAATGTGTCATTTCATGCACTGCCATTTAGTCAAACATACCATTTACTCCAATGAATCTTGAATGATAGAACACTAACATTCATGACTTCATTAAATATGGAGACCACTGTATCATAATCACGGTTCAATTTTTAAAACCATACAATTTGGGGGGAGTTCCCTGGCGGTCCAGTGGTCAGGTCTTGGTGCTTTCATTGCTGGGGCCTGGGTTCGATCCCTGGGTGGGGAACTAAGATCCTGCAAGCGATGCGGTGAGGCTGGGGGAAAAGAAAAACATACAGTCTTCAGGACCTATTGTGTCGATCTGCCATCAGCATTTTTGCACAAATCAATCTGAGATGGCCCTCCTTTTCTATAGTATTATCTCTTCTTCATCATTATCTTTGATTTCCCAATTTTAAAAGAGCATGCTGATATTTACAACCAGATTGTTATTTCCAAGGGAGATCCCATGACTCTGGCTTTATTTAGTGGCTTTCTCTTCTATAACTTCATTTCATAATCTAAGAAAATATGTTTATAACAGAGAAGAAAGGAAGTCATAGTCTCAATACATCATCGTGTCAAGAGCAAATTTCTCATGTTGACGTGATTTGGGAATGATTGTTCCTTCCAAAATTTTCCTCTTGTTTGCTAATAAACATGTACTGCCTTTCATATACATGTATAAATATACATTCATATACATATATATTTCATACCTATGTATAGTCACATGTACAATATGTATGTATAATCATATTCATATATGATTCATATAAGAATTATTTCTCTTGCTCTTTAATTCTTTGATTTTAAGGAAAAAAATACAAACACAATATTGGTTTCCCTGATGAAAATTCTCCCCAGAAGACACAATATGGTGTGAGATATTTCACTAACAGAAGGTAATACACAAGTCATTTCTACTAGAAAATATGCCATCTGGAATAAAACAATTTGTGGAAATGCGTGTCAGTATGATTGTGTTATCCTAGGTTAATGATGAAGGTAACTGCCTCATCAAAGTAGATTTTTCGTAGGAAATGGAAGAGAATTTGGAAAGGACTGTCATGGGTAACCTTTGGTTAAGTTTTCTGGCAAGTGCTTCATGCATTTCAAAGTAAGAGAGACTGAACCAAGACCATGTGGCTGCTTGCATGTGCTGGATAAGATGCAGGAAGAGGAGTAGAGGGAGACTTGGGTATTACTGTAACTGAGAAAACTGTTTCATGGGGTTATCCTTAAATAAACCCACAATGAGCTGACTTACAGTCCTCTGGGCCTCAGTCTCCTGGTTGTCCTCTGGTTCCTCATATACCCACACCGATGGCCTTTGCAATGTTGTTCACACTGCCTGGAACACTGCCACTACCTGACCACAGTCCCCTAGTCTTAAACCTGTCACCTATGACATAGAGAATACTTCGTTAGCCTTTGAAGGAGTCAGAAGTCCCACACTGTACTCTAGTTGCGTAGCACCGTGTGTATTTTCTTCCTAGCACTTATCATCGTTGTAATTGTCCTTTCATTGGCATGACTCTACAAATAATGGCTGTCTATTCCCCTATGAATTGTAAATTCCCTAAGTGCCTACTGCAATGCTTGCCTCTTAGATGGGACCCATAAATACTTTCTGAATGAATTAATGACTTGGTCTTAGAGTAAGACGACTGTGGACGTGGACTGCCTTGCTGAGGTTCACCACGAGTTTCACTAAGCAGCTGAGGATTGTCTGTTAGGCAGCAGGCTTTGCTGTCTGCACTCAAGCATGGTCAGTGACTGTGGGACAAAGATTTCATCTGTTTAAACTATCTGGTCTGTGTGGGGATCAAAGTCTGGGGATCAGAACGACTGATTCCTTACTCAACAGAGTCAAAATAACTTCAAAGAGATTTCTTCACGGGAAAGATTGGGCAAGAGTACAGAGGAGGGTCAAAGCCTGGTTGAAACTCTGTTTCTACCAAATTGCAAATATTTCCAGTTTAGTCATAGACATGTGCCCAAAGCGAACAGTAATGACTGGAATTACAAGTTGTGAGAATAATGAAAGGTCTTGAAGATGGTTTACTGCTTTTTTCTTAGATGGGGATCTAGAGAAGTCCAGTGACTTGACCACAATCCCTGGGCCAGTGATGGGGTCAGGGCTGGACTCCAGCATCCTTTCCATCAGGCTAGACTCCTGCTTCTTATGATAGCAAGTCTGCTGCTTATATGCCTGGGGCCACTCACTCATATGGGCGGCTTGCCCTGCCACCTAGAAGAAGAGAGGGTGGCCTAGGCAAGCAAGTAACCTTTTGGGATCTCAGGCTTTGGTTTCCCACAATTAAAATAATGAGCCATGCTAGTTAATGTCCAAAGTAGCTTTGAACTGCAGATCATTTCTTATTCTACATCAACCCTCTGCTCTTCCCAAACTGTGATTCCTTGGACATCATTTCTAAACCCAAGCCCGGTACTACAGAGTATAATATGGAAGTTCGACATTAACCATAAGTAGTATTGTATTAGTTATTATACATATTGTAAGTGCTAGGCACAGTTCTGTGTAACACATAGCAACTAATTTAATCCCCACTGTGACCTTATGGGAAACACTAACATTTATTTACTCCCATTCTACAAAAGAGGAAACCGACACCCAGGAAACTTACATGTCATAACAAAGGTCTCACAGATCCTAAGTGGCAGGGTTAAGATTCGAACCCAGGCAGTCTGGCTCCAGAGTTCATGCTGACTTGGTTTAGAGACAAATGTACAAAATGGATATCACTTTTCATGTTTATTTGTTTATATACCACTCCTTTCCCAAAATGTTTTCAAGTATCTTACAGAGGTACACACCATACCACATACAAATATATATGAATAAAAAAGGGAAGGGCTTCCCTGGTGGTGCAGTGGTTGAGAGTCCGCCTGCCGACGCAGGGGACACGGGTTCGTGCCCCGGTCCGGGAAGATCCCACATGCTGCAGAGCGGCTGGGCCTGTGAGCCGTGGCCACTGAGCCTGTGCATCCAGAGCCTGTGCTCCACAACGGGAGAGGCCACAGTGGTGAGAGGCCCACGTACCGCAAAAAAAAAAAAAAAAAAAAAAGGGAAAATGAAAATTGATGAATAAGATAAGTTCAATGCCAAAAATCTTTTGAACACTTGACTAAAAGTGGGCTTAATACTTAGCTCTTGGTGCCCTAGTGATGAATGCAAAGAAAAAGAAGAAGAAGGAGAACAAGGAGAAGGAGGAGGAGGAGGAAGAGGAGGAGAAGAAGGGGAAGAAAAAGATGGAAAACGAAGAAAAGAATCATGAGAAAAAAAGAAAAACAGAATCACCTGGAAACCTCCATCCATCCATCTGAGACAGGATTTGGAAAAATGATTTTTAAGTATCTCCACCGAGTTGCAGGATTTTCTTATATATTATGCAAATTAAGCCCTTTTCAGTTATATGGTTTGCAAATATTTTCTTCCAGTCTGTAGGTTGCCTTTTCACGTTGTTGATAATTTCCTTTGCTGCACACAAGCTTTTTAGTTTGATGTAGTCCTACTGGTTTATTTTTGTTTTTGTCGCCTGTGCTTTAAGTTTCATATTCATGAAATCATTGCCAAAATTGAAATCATGAACCTTTTTCCCTATGTTTTCTTCTAGGAGTTTTACAGTGTCGGGTCTTACATTTAAAGTCTTTAATCTATTTCAAATTGATTTTTGTGTATGGTGTAAGGTAAGGGTTTAATTTCATTCTTTTGCATGTGGATATGGAGTTTAACCAAAACCATCTGTTGAAGAGAGTATCCTTTCCCGATTATGTATTCTTGGTGCCTTTGTCCAAGACCATTTCCTCTCCTAACCACTCTCCAACATCCTCTGTATTGAAGGATTGCCTCCATCTGCTCACTTGCCCTCTGGCAGCATCTGGTTTTAGCTAATCGGGAACACTGGCCAGAGATTGGAGGTTGGAAGAGGGTGATGTCAATGTATTAATTCACCTGGCATTTTCCCTGCAGGGTCATCCTGAGTCAAAATAATAAGAAAAAAGTTTCCCAAGCTGTTTTTAGCACTATTATTTTTTATACGTAAATTTTTTTGGTATTAGATTTCATTTCTTTGTAAGATATGAGGTAGGGATTCGTTTTAACTTTTTCCTATATGGCCACTAGTTGACCCACAGTCTAAATCCAGTTCCTTCCTACTGATTGGAAATGCTATCAGGTATATAGTATATCAGTTTGATTCTTTATTTTTGTAACTTTTTGTGATAGGTTTTTATTTTCCATTCTATTGGTTGCTCTCTTTAATATAATATTATCTAACACACTTAATCATCTATTTTGTTACACATAATTTTTTTTCCTTAATTTGAATGATAATGAAATTTGTCAATATTTGGTTCTTCCTCCTTTCCCTCCCCTCCTTCAAAATCATCTAATTTTAACTGAATATTTTATTTTCCTCAGTTTTCACCTTTATATCTTTAAACATAGACTTTTGTCTCTATTACTTGACTTATTGGTTTTTTTTTTTTTTTTTTTTTTTTTTTTTTTTTTTTTTTTTTGTGGTACACGGGCCTCTCACTGTCGCGGCCTCTCCCGGACGCGCAGGCTCAGCGGCCATGGCTCATGGACCCAGCCGCTCCGCGGCATGTGGGATCCTCCCGTACCGGGGCACGAACACGTGTCCCCTGCATCGGCAGGCGGACTCTCAACCACTGCGCCACCAGGGAAGCCCGACTTATTGGTTTTTAAATACTCTTTTTTGAGCACAAACTATAAATTAATTGGAAAGCAGCATATTTGTAAAACCTCCATCTCACCTTCTCTCCAACTTCCTCTCTTGGCTTCTATCTAATCATTTTAATTCTGTATTGTTGAAGTTTATTATGTGCAGATTGTTCTACACCCATAATTTGTCTTTGACAAAGTCCTGTAATTCAGCATATTTAAAGCTCAACTTGAATCATTTTCCTATTATTTTTCCCTTCAAATATATTATTTACCCAAGGATACTTTTAATCAAGAAATTTCTTTGAGAAGAGCTAATGAGAACTTTATTCCTGAGTCCTAACATGTCCAGAATTTTTGTTACCTTTACCCTTGGATGGCAGTGTGTCTTGGTATAAAATTTGTGTTTAATGCTTTCTTTCCTTGAGGACTTTGTAGAGAGTAGTCAAATGCCTTCTTGCACTGATTCTCTTCTACACCTGATGTGGAATGAGAAGATGATGTGTGGACAACCAGATTTTTTCTTTAATGGTGATTGGATGTTTTTTTCTTGGCTTCCTAAAGCTTCTCTATGGCAAAGATAGATAACTTGTCCTCAGTACTCTTAAATGCAATGTTGACTTTCTATACCAGTGTTTACTGGGATATAGTGTATGCCTTCAATCTGTGGAGACCTATTTCCTTTTATTTTGGGAAATTTTTCTTTAAATATATCTTTAAACATTTTTTTTTTCTTTCACCACATTGGTTTTCTTCTTTGAGGGAATCAAACTTTTTAAACTTTGTCTCCATGTTAATTTTGTTTGATTCCCTTTTCTCAGTTCCGTGTTCCCCATGTTTTACTGTATTTTCCTTTATGTTGTTCTAGAATGGACTTAGGATTAGTTTTGTTCTTTTGCTTCCTTTTCTTCAGTTTTATTTCATCCTCTTTTTTTGTTTGTTTTTTTTTTTTTGGTCTTCCTATATTTTCCCTAAACCCTTTTATCTCAGATTTGAGCTCTTGTTTTATAGAGGCAACAGCTTAAGTTTTTCCCTGTTTTAAGTTCATGACAATACATTTAGTTATAGTATTCACCTACTGCTTAGCAGCATAATTCTGGTGGGTCTAGATTCATCTGCTTTTTTTTCTGTTCCTTTTTGTATTAGCTTAAACTGCCTTAATGAAATACCATAGACTGGGTGTCTTAAACAAAAGAAATCTATTTTCTCACAGTTCTGGAGGCTGGACTTCTGAGATCAGGGTGGTGCTATGGTCAGGTTCTGGTGAGAGCTCTCTTCATGCCTTGCAGACAGCCACCTTCTCACTGTGTCCTCACATGGCAAAGAGAGAGATGTGGCTCTCTGGTGTCTCTTCTTATAAGGGCTCTGATCCCATCCTGAAGGCTCCACCCTCATGATCTCATCTCAACCTAATTACCTCCCAAAGGAGCCCTCTTTCAATATCATCACACTGGGGAATCGGGCTTCAGCATATCAATTCAAAGGGACACAAACATTTAGTTCGTAACAGGTTTTCTTTTCTTTTGTAATATCTTTATATATACACTGTACCTGTTCATTTTAAACTTTATAAGGAGTATAATGTGTCTCAGTGTTTCTCAAGGTGTGGTTTGCAGACTCTTGGTGGTCCCTGAAAACATTTTTGGGGGTTCTGCAAGGTCAAAACTATTTTGATAACACTGCTAAAGCCTTATTTGCCTTTTCATTATTTTGACATTTATACCAATGGTGCAAAAGCATTGGTGGCTGAAACTGTTGGTCCTTAACAGGAATTAGGGCAGCAGCATCAATATGTACTGGTTGTTACTGTAGTTTTCACACTGATAAGTTCATGGTTTTAAAAAATTCCTAGTTTTAGTTTTCTGTAAGAATACTTTTAATGAAGCAGAGATCATTGTTAATTCTATTAAATCTTGTCCTTTAAGTACATGTCTTTAAAATATTTTGCACAATGAAATGAGAATTACACATAGAGCACTTCTGCTGAGTATGAAAATGTGATGTTTGTCTCAAAGAAAATAAGCTCCTTGTTCATGGAATACCATCTTTTTTTCCCTGTGTCCCCCTGCATTGGCATGTGGGTTCTTTTTTTTTTTTTGAATTTTTGAATTTTATTTTATTTATTTTTTATACAGCAGATTCTTATTAGTTCATGGAATACCATCTTTACATGAAAGAATAACTGAGAGAAAATCTAAGATTATTCAGATTTGGCAGATATTTTCTCAAAAATAAATCAAGTGAGACTGTCACATGAAAGAAGATAAGTGACAATTTGTTGCCAATAAAAAATTCAGACTTTCAAGCAAAAATTGGAAGTTTGGAGAAACTTTGTTGTGCCATTCTGAGCTTGACAGCTTCCTAACACTTAACAACATTTCTGATGAATTTAATAATGATTTCGACAGTATGATTTCTTAATATTGCACAATAAAATGAGTCAACAGTTAAAAGATCTGTATTACTCAATGATCCAAATGACCAGTGCATCATGTTACAAAATCATGCATGGTTAAAAGAGTCATTCAAAGTGCAAATTAGACCAATGGATTGTAAGAAAAGTTCATTGTGGTTTCATATTCCACCCTGAAACTACCTTTTAAGAAACTACAACTTTTCAAGTTTTTTTTAGTATTAAATAAGAATATCCACAATTACTTGAAAAAGCTTATATTAAAATACTGCTCCTTTTCCAACTACATATTGTGTAAAGCCAGATTCTCTTCATATATGCCAGCCAAAGCAACATATCTCACCAGATTAAATGTGGAAGCAGATATTAGAATCCAGCTTTTTTCTATTAATCCAGACATTAAAAGATTCATGTCATTGTACAGCAGAAACTAACACAACATTGTAAAGCAATTATACTCCAATTAAAAAAAAAGATTAAAAAAAATGTAAAACAATGCCTTCTTCTCACACATTTTTTCTTTTTTTGGTTTGCAAACTATAGTTATATTGCATTAAAATTCATATTAAAATATAATGGGCTTATTATTGTTAATTTTAAATGAATTACAAAAATAAAAGCTCCTTGACATCCTCAGTAACTCTTAAAGCATGATGGGATACTGAGACCAGAACACTGGAGATGTGCTTGTGTAGTTAAGAGTGTGGACTCTAGGGCTAGATTGTCTGGGTCCACACGCTGACTACCCCTTTCTAGTTATCTGACCCTGGGAAACTTACTCAAACCCACTATGTTATTAAACCTCTCTGTGCTTCGGTTTCCTCATCTCTCAAATGGGGATAATAGGAATACCTAACTTGTAGGGTTGTTGTGAGGATTAAATATAGGTAACATGCCTAGGATGTTGCCTCGCACATAGTATGAGCTATATGTATTACTGTGAGATTCATAATATAAATAATCATCATTACCCAGATTTGATTGACATAATTATTCTTAAACAGCTATTTTATGAAATTTAATTAATAAGTAGCAAAGGCCATGTCATAAGCTAGTGAGAATCCTCCTCGTAATTCAAGGTTATATTTGTGAGTTACTGTGGCCTTTACTCCTTCCCAGCTCACTGAGATGAGCTGATGCAGGTCTCCTCACCGGAGAAGGCCTGTCTCTTTTCTTTCACCTGCCACCTTTGCTAATGGCTTTGGGGTTATTTGATTTACCAGGTGATTCTTCATTCATATCTACTTTCATGCTTCTCAAAACTTCATGCCACGAGGATCCTCACCCAGTCACACTTTTTACTTCTCTTTGATCTTCACTGAATCTGGCAGTACATCTTATAATGTGTTTCAGAATTACCAATTTTATCTAGTTTCATCAATGATGGATTTTGAATTTCATCTTAACACTCTTTATCTCATTTTTCTTGCCACTTTTGGGACATTTTCAAGAAGAAAATTGGAAACAAACAAACAAATCTTTACTCCACACATAAAACTAGGCATCTGTTTTAATATCAGCAACCTCTAGGTTAACACAACTCATGGAGTAGATTATTTTTATGTTCTGAATATGTGTTTGAACTTCTGAAAAGACAGAAACCATAGGGGAAGAGTAATATAAAGATTTTCCCTTATTATTAAATGATATTTGTGGCTTTATACTATTCTCTAACTGAACTAAGGATAATATAGGATCTAAGGTGGTTTCAGCTGCAAGGTCTAGCCACACGTATCCTATCCTAGCACACCAAAGCAAACATTTTCTCCTGAAGAACTCGGTTTTGGGGACTTCTGATTCTCACTCCAAGGTTGCCAAGTGTAGTTTCCATGTTGTATATCTCCTTTTCTTTCCCAGAAATCACATCATTCGTTTGACCTCAGCCATGTCTCTCCCCGCAAGATATGTATAAAGGATGGAAAAGAAGTAATTTGGAAACATTTAAAAGGGAAAAGAAAAATTGGATGATTTTGAGAAAGGTATTTAATCAAAATAGCTTCCCTCGATTATATACCTTTGCTTTTCTCTGGTGTTTCAGACTTAGTGAACATGGTTTTAATTTTGAATCCTACCTGTTATTAAATGATTTTCCACCAAACCAAAAGAAGAAGAAAATGTAATGGATTCCAGATTCAGTGCAGCTTCAAGAAACACAAGATATTTCAGAGCCCTGGGGGATAATGAAATGCCAGAAAGAGTTCAAAGCAAACCCGCAAGAAGAAATGCTCAAATTCACATCTTGAGCTCTTTTGCTATTTTTCTAACTGTGAGAGAGGTCAGCCTTACACAACCATAGTAACAGGTGAAAAATGGATGGTTAACCTAGCAGAACACTTTCCACTGCTATACTTAGGGTTGCTTTTTACCTCTTCTCCAACAAATCTAGAGCTAGAACATGATTAATGTCTATTCTTCCATCCTGGATGCAGAATGAGTGCCAAACTGAGCTTTAATCATATTGCTTAATTACTGTTCTCTTCCTGTGGCAGTGACACATGGTGGGAGGGGGTGTGCTGCAGGCTTGAGGGGGACAGGCCAGGCAGGGCTGGTAGGCTTCTGTGGACAGTCTTTTTCATGCTTCTTACTGCTGATGATTGGTGGGAGTTCAAGAGAAGTTATAGACTATCATGAGTATGGATTTAATTTTTTAATTGGAACAGATGTCAACTAGTCACAAATATGAGACTGATGGCCAGCACTACTGCAATAGGTAATAAAACAAATGATTGTTTCAACACTTAGGAGAGCTGGAAAAGGAGAATTTCCTGCCAGAGAAAGGCAGTTTGATTGGAAGAGTTAGATGTTAGCAGGAACCTGCTGGATCATTTCTCTATAAGTGTTCACCCAGAACTAGAACAATCTCTGTCCCTGCTTTAAAGTGACTTACCATATTCCTTCTCTGAGGGATACTGGAGATTTCTGAATTTCCAAGAGAGTGGGATTAGAGAATTCAACACTCACCTTTAGATCCAAGCTCTGCTAATCATGTTTTTAGGGGCCTGGCCACTGCATATATTGAAATCCTGTGCTGCTATGAAGGTAACTGTGCTGCTATGAAGGTAACTATGGAAAACAACACAAGGCAAAACTTACAAAGGCAGGAATGGAAGAAGAGTGAGTGGTGTTAGGTGATTTAGGTGGAGGAGGAAGCTGAGTTACAGGAACCTCAATGATAACTAGATGGTCTACAACATACCCTCCCAATGCCCTTGGCCAGGAAGAAAGTGATGGTTCTATAAATTTATATGACTGTGAGTATTGGGACCTCATATACAAATCCCAACTCCACTACTAATTAACTCAATAGTGGATATATGGGATCTCTCTGTACCATCTTTACAAATTTTCTGTAAATAAAAGCTATTCTACAATGAAACATTTATTTAAAATGTGGTTCCTCTTACATATACACAATGGAATACTACTCAGCCATAAAAAGGTATGAAATAATACCATTTGCAGAAACATGGATGCAACTAGAGACTATCAGACTAAGTGAAGTAGGTCAGAAATAGAAAGACAAATACCATATGATATCACTTATATGTGGAATCTATAATATGACACAAATAAACCTATCTATGAAATAGAAGCAGAATCACAGACATAGAGAACAGACTGGTGGCTACCAAGGGGGAGGGATTTGGGGGAGGGGTGGACCGGGATGTTGGGATTAGCAGATGTAAGCTTTTATATATAGATGGGTAAACAACAAGGTCCTACTGTACAACACAGAGAGCTATATTCAATATCCTATGATAAACTGTAGTGAAAAAGAATATAAAAAAAGAATGTATACATATGTATAACTGAATCAGTTTGCTGTACAGCATAATTAACACAACATTGTAAATCAACTATACGTCAATAAAAATAAATAAATAAATACATTTTAATGTAAAAAATAAATAAAATGTGGTACCTCTTGTTCAAAAGGCAGGACAAGGTGGGGGACTGGATGGACGAGAACCTGTCTCAGGGAGTCAGGAAGGTAAAGAGAGGGTAAAAAATGGACCCCGCATGAGTCAAGACTCCAAGTCCTCGGTGCACACTTCATCTTCCGAATGAACTTCATTTGCAAAACCGAAATTCCCAATTTCCGGATGGTGATTGCAGAGCATGAGCCCATGCTCCTGTGTAAGTGCACTGGTCACGTGTCCATAATGATAACCCTGCTCCAGGTATGGCTTCACCAGCCCTTCCATCATCTCACCAAAGAAGAGCACAGGACAAACCACTATCTGTGATTCAGAGCAGGAATTCTTAATCTCTTTTGTTCCATGGATTCTTTGGGGGAGCCTGGAGAATACCTCTTCTCAGAATGATTTTTAGCACAATAGTACATGTTGTGCAGTGTCTTTAAAACATGTCCCTCCACAATACATAATCACAATTTTCTCTGCAGATTCTTTTTTTTTTTTTTTTGCGGTTCGTGGGCCTCTCACTGCTGTGGCCTCTCCCGTTGTGGAGCACAGCTTCCGGACGTGCAGGCTCAGCGGCCATGGCTCACGGGCCCAGCTGCTTCACGGCATGTGGGATCTTCCCGGACCGGGGCACGAGCCCGTGTCCCCTGCATCGGCAGGCAGACTCGCAACCACTGCGCCACCAGGGAAGCCCCTCTGCAGATTCTTGTACATTGTAACCAGCAGCTATAGTAATTCTATGCTCAGAAGTCTTTTTCTACCAAACAGTTCAACCACATGTTATCACATTGATGATGCAAATATCTACAATACATTCCAGTACATCCTATTTATAATCATGTGTTGATCAATATTTGGATAGAGTTTAGTCAAAGACCATTCCATAGTATAATGTCCTTATCTGAATTGAGCAACAAGAGCCTTTACGCTGAAAGTTTTTAAAAAGCGAACATGACTCTGAAGCTTTGGAATTTCAGTTGTCTTAGAGAGTGCAGAAAAGAACTGAATTCATAACTGGCTGGGTTCCCTCAGTTTGGCTGAAATTATATGATTAAAAAATGAAGAGAGAAGAAGAGACAACATAAAAGAGAATGAAAATAAAATGAGGTAGAAGATAACACTTCATTTTCTGAAATTTCTAGAACAATATTTTAAGGTTGAAAAAAAAAATAAAATGGAATGAATTGCTAAATTTTCAATAGAAGTTAACAAAACAATAGAGACAATTTTTGCCATCCGAATTAATGTAATTGTATTCATGGTCCACCGAGAGTTGAGAACCTTCTATTAGTGAGCGTGCAAGAAATAGTCCCATGATGGGCTGGCTTGGACAGTCCCACTCCAGTCTCCTCTCACTCCATGTGCAGTGGAAAACTTGACTGACATATCTCATCATAGTAGAATGAATGGGCTGTTAGGTCATTGACAGCTGGGCCTATAATTCCAGGTGGTGACAGAAGTACCAAAATTGCCTCCTGGCAAGGCTGTACAGAGAACTGTAAAACTTTGTGAGTAAGGTGAGCATTGATAACGGTCTTTTGAACTATCTGGTAAAGTGTGATTATTTGATTGATTGCAGAAGCACAAGCCCAGCTCATTTACGTGCGGGCTCTGCTGTTGAGTCTTGAGCCCGTTTTCTTGGCCTTCAGTAAGGACTGGAAAATACATCTAAGAAAGAAGATAAAAACTCATTTTCAAATCTTTTCATTCCTTGGAGGAACACAATCTTTTCTCATTCATATCAGTTCTTTCATCTGAGGATCATAAGTGTGACCTCAAATGCTTTCCAGATGCCTGATGGAATGTGTGTTGGAGGAAAAGAACTTTATTTTGTTTGCTGCACAAATTCGGCTCTGTTACTTATATTGCAGAAGGAGACAAACAAATGGGATCTGAGAGCATCTTTTCTACTGTATATCACTTTATATAAAAAATAAAAGTAGAAGATAAACAGTAACATTAGTCAAAGTGAAAATGTTATCCAGGAAAAAAAAACTTTTATTTTTAATTCTCTCTCTTTGGCTATTTTTAATCCTAAGCATGAACCCTCAAGACCCTTTCTAAAGTTCTTCAGCTAATTAGCTTATTTCTGATTCAATAATAAAATTATATTTTTGTCCCCCTCCCAACCCCACCCAAAGACTTTAGTATTACCACTGATTTATTTCATAGCCATGGTATCTAAAACACTTTGCTTCTTTTTTTTTTTTTCTTTTTCTTTTGCTGTACACGGGCCTCTCACTGTTGTGGCCTCTCCCGTCGCGGAGCACAGGCTCCGGACGCGCAGGCTCAGCGGCCATGGCTCACGGGCCCAGCCGCTTCGCGGCATGTGGGATCTTCCCGGACCGGGGCACGAACCCGCGTCCCCTGCATCGGCAGGCGGACTCTCCACCACTGTGCCACCAGGGAAGCCCAACACTTTGCTTCTTAAAGTATTAAAGATCTATATCCTACTTACTTCTGAAAGGGCTAAAGGTAGCTAGTAACCTTTATTAGTGTAACCAGGCCACGGTAATTTTTCTCCTTGCCTATGACATGGAATTCTAGCTGTCTCCATGAATACAAATTATCTCACTTTTTGCTTATGCAGCTGATGAGAAGATCCTGAAATTCAAAGGAAATCACTCCCTAGTTCTTTGAACTGACATCACTAATTCCGTTTCTTTGCGACTTGGCAGTCGAAGTGTAATGTAATATCTTAAGGAGGAGAAATCCCAAACTTTTACAAAGTTGACTTTCTGTACTGCCACGATATGACATGATGTCCCCAACTGTAAAACACTTTGAGTCATCTGGTCCCTTATTTACTCAGTAATTCCATTATCTAATATGATGGGTTGTCAGAAAGAGAATTTATATATAGAGTTGTTGGAAACACATTGACTTCAAGTTCCCAAACTACTATATTTTTTGTGTTTCAGGTGTTGAATAAAATGAAAATAATAAATGCGAAAATGGTTCTGACCAACATATGTTGGTGTTTCCTCACTGATTTCCCCTCAAATGTTCTAGCCCAAGTGTTGTGAACTCATTTCTGCCTCTTCTGGGCCCTATTTTAGTGGTTAAATTACAAGGAATTCTTCAAAATAGGGCTCCTGATTTAACAGCAGGAAACACCAGCAAGGTGAGGCAAGTAGAGAGAGTATGATGAGAAATGTTTTAATCCTGGACCTGGCTTTCACTAGATCCCAGTTAGGTCACTAGTGGTTATAACCAGCTTAGTTATTTGGTGGTAATGCAAGGACAACAGCGTGGATAAGTTATATAATGCTCACATTAATATTTTTCTAATTCTTAAAGTGTCCCTGAGGATGATATCATAAGACAATGAGTTTAAAAATTCAGGAATAAATATTACTGCATTCTTCAGTAGAGTTTTAATTTCTTGAAAAAAGTGATTATTATCTTTTATTATTAATATTATTACTGCTAGTTTTCCAGGAAAAGAAATTCTAAGAAATGGATTCCAATGACTATGTCTGAAAGATCCATAGCTATTTTCACCACCATTACCATCAAAACAGCAATAATATCGAAACAATAACAATACTGATGATAGTTGCTATCACTGAGTACCCACTTGCATTAGGCTCTGTTCTGTATGTGGCATTATTTCTTTTTTATCCTGTTATGCAAGCAATGGAATAAATGATCAGATAATTTGTGTGTATTGCCAATGACACACAATTAGTTAATGACCAAACAAGCATTTCAACCACGAGAATCTGGTCCACTAGGCTATTTTCTTCATCCTCTTCTCCATCATGGCAACTTTTTTTGTTGTTTGTCAACATATCAGCAGAAAAAACATTTTAACTAATGGTCAGGCCTCTCAGAAATTTTATTGAAAATAAAAGCAACAGTAACAATAGGGCATGCCACACACACACACACACACACACACACACACACACAGAATACCAACCTCAAGAAACTTCCATGGGTAGTCAGGCCTTAGGGAAAATGGAAAGTTATTTCTCTCTCTAGAAAAACTTTGTACACTTAACCCCTCAAAATTAATTAAAGCAAGTAAATTAAAGAAAAAAATAGCACACTCCATTTAAAGACAGAGATAAGTTGTAAGAATCTGGATAAGAGAAGCAGATAGAAAGCTTAAATAATAGGATTTCAGATATTTGGGAAAGACCAGTTACTTCCCATTTCCTCTACAAGCGGAAGAAAAAGAAACTTGGCTTAAAATATAGCATGGATGCAATTAAAAACTAATAACTAGCTGTGGAATTAAGAACTAGGGAAGGATGTTGATGATATTTATGGAGTCACCAGTTCTCTTAGCCTTAAAAAAATAGAGAGCTCATTATTTCCTGGAAATAAGTCTTTAATACTTGAGAAATAGTGCACCTCAGTGTTTAAGAGTCAGGGTTCTGTAATCTGACCAGCCTAGTTTACCTCTTGGCTTTACCATATTTATGAGCTGTGTGAATTAGAACAAGTTACTTAAACTTTTTAAACCTCATTTTCTATATATAGACGAGATATATTATCCATAACAAAAGTGTGGATCATGCTTTTGGCACAGTGTTTGGTACCTGCCTAGTATATCTTAGCTGTTATTGTTGCTGTTGTATTTAGACATGGTCTGTCTTGAAAATAGGCTTGTGGGTTCCATTGCCTTTCCATCCCCCTTCAGGCAAAAAGAAAAAAAAAAAAAATAAAAACCATGTAACGGACATCTGTCTTTTTTTGGCTACCCAGAATTTAAATACTTCTTATATTTGGCAGGAATCACAAGATTGGTACAAGCCACAGGGAGACAGATATGCCTTCTCCCAACTTCTTGGTGTTGGAATGGAGATATGTGACCTTGGTTGGCTGATTAAATGCTCCAGGTTGGGTTTTGAATATGGAAGAGTGGTGAAGGAGAACAGAGGTAACTAGAGATTATTTTCTGGAGCTGTGGTATGATTGACAGTATAGTGGACTCCCGTGTGTGCCTGGGGAATGTGAAATATGGTGTGACAGTAGCCAGTCTCCAGTGGTAACGACACCTACAGTAGAATCCTAAATAGACTATTTTTGTGGTGGAGTCTTGGCCGTTCCTAGTTTCCTTAGGCTCTTGTCTCTGTCCCAAGACTTGGGTCTCTAGTCATTCTAATTAGTCCATGATGTATCTATCAGCTATATCCGTAATAATTTTGCATGACAATTCCCCACCCTAAAAAAGCTCAGTGACATTTAACATGAATATTTGTTTCAAACTCCTATGAATGCCAGTTGATAGGAGGTTGGCCCTTCTAGGCTGGACTTAATGGGGCTTGACTCCAAGCTGTGCTTAAGTGCAGGTCTACTTCACATTTTCCTCATCTTCCCTTGACTAGCAGCTACTGGATGAATGTCCTTCTGATGGTGAGAGGCAAGAATGCAGAAGAGCAGGCCCAACTGAGCAAGCATTTTGCAAGTATATCTGCTAACATTTCATTGGTCAGTGTAAGTCATGTGGTTAAGCCCAACATCTGTGGGGTGGAAAAATATACACTCCCTCTTGTGGAAGGAACTGCCAAGTCACAGAGAGTGGATACTGCAAAGGCTAAGGCTGTGTACACAGGGAAGGGTGAAGAATTGAGGACATTAAAGCAATTGACCACCTATGGGTTCCTCAATATTATTTCAGCCAAAGTCTTTTGTTTAAACTAGTGCTTATTTCTATTTTTTGAAACAAAGTAAAACAAGTATATATATATATATATATATATATATATATATATATACACAAATATAAGCAAAGATTTATAGTGCAGAGATTATTAAGGAAGTGATTTTGTTTCTTTATAGAGTTTAGGGAAATCTCAGATTATATCTGGCTTTCATAGAGCTGAAATCAATGGAAATCTAGAGTCTTCCAGTATTAAAGGATAGGGATCTGTCAGCCTATGATATATGATCGCAACATGATTTATTAAATCATTGCCTGTTTTGAACTGGAATTGAGTACTCATTGAAGGCCACTAAGCGACCGCTGCTGTAGATTAGTATCAAGACATGCATTATCCAAAGAATGCAGGGTGGGGTGTTCACACTAACAGCACTGGATAATTTTTAAAAGAGCCATAAACTCAAATTATTATATTCTTGTCTCAGGCACAAACTCAAAACCGGGAACTTCTATGACTGCTAAAATAATCTGTTTTATATATTTCAATGCTATGAAAGTATGTAGACTTTCAGACACAAATACGTAGCATCTGACAACTAGAAGCACAGTGGAAAAAGCACTCATACATTCTAACTGTCCTGAAAAGTTAACTGTCAGAAAGTGAGCTTTGATTATGATGTTCTGATCATGGAGTCCCAGGGACTGAAATTAAGGATAACTCACTAAGCGCCTGTTTGATTTGGATAACTTAAACAAAATATGAAGAAAAAAATTGGGGGCTTCCCTGGTGGCACAGTGGTTAAGAATCCGCCTGCCAATGCAAGGTACATGGATTCGAGCCCTGGTCCGGGAAGATCCCACATGCCATGGAGCAACTAAGCCCTTGTGCCACAACTACTGAGCCTGCGCTCTAGAGCCCGTGAGCCACAACTACTGAGCCCAGTGTGCCACAACTACTAAGCCCGCACTCCCAGAGCATGTGCTCCGCAGCAGGGGAAGCCACGCAATGAGAAGCCCGTGCACCGCAATGAAGAGAGTAGCCTGCACTCATTCCAACTAGAGAAAGCCGGCATGCAACAACGAAGACCCAACACAGCTAAAAATAAATTTTAAAAAAATTTAGATCTTCTTGAAAGTCACAGCACCTTATTAAATGCCTAGATTTGAGTCAGTTTCCATATCCAAAGCCCTAGTAAGGTGAATACTTAGAGACCCATAAAGAAAGACCTCACAATAGCATCACATGCGTGTACTATGGATCTTTGCTTGGTCTACTTTAAAGGGATGTGCAGCCATTCAACAAGATTGCACTGAGAGGTTTGGGGTTCTTTTTCACACTTTCAGAGAGATCCAGAAATAAACTTCAGTCATATTGGAATTTGAAGGGTCAAGTGATCAATGAAAATTTGACCCGGGCCTGTCTTACATTAGGTCCACCTTTGAGCTTATCCTAAAGTTATTTTTCTAATTGCTAAATATACAAATATATATACAAATATTCAGCAACGATGAGCACTCTCACAGTCATTTACTGATCCAACTGCAGCAGAATACACATTCTTTCCAAGCACACATGGGACATTCTCAAGGATAAATCACATGTTATGACCACAGGGTCAAAATTAACATTACCGGTAGTTGGGTTAATCAACAGCATGTTCTTCCTGATATCAGGCACTAAGAAGACAGTCTCATTTCTGTTACATTCCTGCCAATAAGGCATAATTTGAATTTAACAATAAAGAACAATCAAACAACCACAAATTGAGGGACAGTCTATGAAATAACTGATCTGTTCTACTGTGTTGTTGTTTTTACTACGAAGGACATTATTGTAGAATTAGATAATATATCATCCACATTAATTTCTTGATTTTGATTCCTTTATTTTGATAACTAAGATAATTGTATGCTTTAAGAAAATATACACCATAGTAGTTAAGGGTAAATGGGCACCATGTGTGCAATTTGCTTTGAAATAGTTAAGAAAAAAATAAGAATGAAAGAGAGAAAACAATGAGAAAGAGAAAAAGGAAGAAAGGAGGATAATGGAGAAAGACAGGAAAGAGAAGAAAGGATAGAATGATTCTGAGTGAAGAGCATCAGAGGATTTTTGTGCTATTCTTGCAACTTTTATGTAAGTTCAAAATAATGTCAAAAATAGAAGAAAAAATAAGTAAACGTTTTCAATGAGAAAAAAGTCTTTCTCCCATTTTCAATGGGAGAAAGATGCTGAGGGAAACCCCATAATGCAAGACTTGAAAGCTGCATGGGTGGTAATTGCAACCATGTGTCCATTCAACTTTCCAGCGTGACCAGTGGGGAAGATGGATTGGTCTTGCAGAGCCCATTAGTAATTGTAAGTTTAATCAGGGGATGACACCAATTAAAGCTGCTGCTCCATACGTGGTCTTCTTACTAGAACAAATCAGTAGAGCCCTTGGGACCTGGCATATAGCTATTGATTTTGTGTGTGTGTGTGCTGATAAAGAGCAGCTTCTAGAGACAAGAGTGTGAATGACTACCTTTTCTTGGGGTTATATAAATCACTCAGTGTTGTCCCAGGTAAACATCTTGACCACCAGAAATGTGTTTTGAGTCAATGGGAATATGGAATGGGTATTGGAGGATGGAAAATTTTATAACCAACTGTGCTCTTATGATAATTACAGATATGAGGACTAAAACATTAACTTATATTTCCTTCCTTGGTGTGTCAAATATATATTAATACACTTAACTGATTTCCCTTTGATTCTGACTCCTTCTCCCTTATTAATGCCAAATACACTTTTGAATAATGTTATTATTTTGTTCATAGTGCATGATATCATCACGGAATTGCCTCATACATAGAAGAGAAATGAAAAGGATGCTGGATTTTGAGCAGGATGCCTGATCTTCATCTTGGAAAGAAGGTATGTTTGCAGCTATATGAATATTAGCTAAATTTTAGTGGGAGACTTTTTTTAAGCATAAGAATTAGGAAAAGGATTTGTAGGACTACCCCATGGGCAAAGGTAGACTGTGGTGGACATTGTCATTTTTGTCTGCCCAGCATCTAAACTTTGAATCATAGAAGAATGATTTAAAAGCTGAGGATATTCAGGGAGCATTTGTGGTTGGCTGCCACAGACTCAAGCATTCAGAAGAGAGGAATGATGTCAGCAGCCTGTGGTAAGATTTTGGACATGTCCTGGATCTCTTGGTCCCTGAGTATTTTCCAAGCTTGGTTTTGAATATTTCTATTCATTTGGTGAACTCCCCAATATAATTCCAAAAAATCCAGTGTCTGATTAAATTAGAATATTGTATATAATGCAAGCTAAGCTATTGTAGTGAAGCATCTCACAAATACTTTGTCTGTCATGTAAGAGTTGAGATGAACGTAACTCAGAACTATCAGGCAACTCATCTCCCCAGCCTCTTGCAGGGAATTAGATTCTGTCTTGATGTTCACATCTCTAGAGTGTTGTTCTAGTCTTAGTATTTGAAGCCGGATCACCAGCACCATATCCACATTCCACCCTCTGGAAAGGGGAGGACAGTAGTGGAGGGAAAGTGATATTTTTTTTTTAAAGGAAGGATGTAGAAGTAACAGAGATAATTTTTTCTTGCATTTGATCTTTAAAAATTTAGTCACATGACCACTCTTAGCTAAAAGGGAGGGTAGGAAACAAAATCTTTAGCTGGGATGCTTTGTGCCTTAATACTATTTGGGAAAGGGAACACTTGTATTGGTAAAATGAGAAAGGAAAAATGCATCCTAGGGGATAGTTACAATGCTGGGAAACATGTGGACGGAATCACTTTCTGTTGTTTACAACTGAAAATCCCTAAAGAGTACAATCACCTTGTAGTTGTGTTAACTTTAAGTTAACCTTCTCTGTAAATATTTGAAACTAGGAATCTGTCTTTGTAGTGAGATGCGATCAATGTTCTCTAGAGCCTCCTTTAACCCTGGTGAGTCTGTCCCCAATACACTTAAAAGATGATTCTGCTTACAAAAATTTATTTTTTTTCACAATGCAACTGTGTAAAAAAGAATTTCCAGCTCATAGAAGATTACTAAATATTAGAATAAATTATGAAAGGAGAGACCAGACTCACCTGAATGAAGGGTTATTTTAAAAAGATGTATTCATAAGATATCGCTTATATGTGGAAATTTTAAAAAGATAAAAATGAACTTACATGCAAAACAGAAATAGACCCACAGACATAGAAAACAAATTTATTGTTACCAAAGGGGAAAGGTGAGTAGAGATAAATTAGGAATTTGGAATTAACACATACACACTACTATATATAAAATAGATGATCAACTAGGACCTATTGTATAGCACAGGGAACTCTACTCAGTATTTTGTAATAACCTGTAAGGGAAAAGAATCTGAAAAAAATAGATATATATGTATATATAACTGAATCACTTTGCTATATACCTGAAACTAATACAGCATGGTAAATCAACTACACTTCAATAAAAAAATTGATAAAATAAAAAAATAAAACAAGATGTATTCTTTGTTCTTCCCTCTGTGTCAGTTCGCTCAGGCACACAGGTACATACACATGTCATGCCTATTTCTAAAAGGATTTTAAGTGGCTTACATTTAAAAAGTGCAAGTAAAATTAAAGTAAAAAGTACTAATGCAAGAAGAGTAAAAAGAAGAGATAAAATTAATGAAAGAGTGGGAGCAGAGGTGGGATGGGAAATCATTAATCAGAATAAAGAGAGCCACTGCAAATGAGCAGAGAGAGTCACAGGAATATCCCTAACATCTAATCAAAGCGAGATGCTTACGTGCTCAAATGGGTGTGCATGCACGCGTGTGCGTGTGTGTGTGTTCTGAAACTATAGTACTGGACTAGATAAGTCATAAAAAAGTCAACCAATCACTGCAGACATCTTAAAAATGTACTCAGATTATTAAAAATGAGCAACCTGGGAGAGTACAAGTGTAGTATAGCAATGAAACATTTAAAACGTACTAATTAAACATTTACCTATGATGTTTACTTGAAAAGCGTTTCATTTTGATTTGACATGCTCACCTGTAAATTTAACCTGTCTGTTGTCAGTCAAACCACCTCGCTTACTCACCGTTGTAGTAGAATCACTGAAGACCTTCCAAGGAGCCTAGAGAATTAGAAATTGCCTGTGTGTGTGGTGTTGGTGAGGGTCTGTGTGTGTACACACATGGACTTACTCTGATGCATTAGTTGGCTATAGAAAGGATATCAAAATCATCAGATTATTTAAGAAAGTATGAGAAGGACAAGAGAAAAATGACCATATTTTCATCCTAGTGATAATTTGTTATGTTTAAGTCATTTTTACATTACTGGTCCTATTCCACCTTTGATAGGAAGGTACAGTTTGCCAGATGGGGCATCTCAATTGCAACTCTGAACCAAGCTTTGTGTTTCACTGATCCCATTTTAATACGAAATTATGAGTTTTGCAGCCTCAGCTTCTGCTCTTCTCCACTCTGTAATGTGTTTCTTTCACTCACAAGTGGAAGGGTTTTGAAAGAAAGGAACAGCAAGTGCTTGGTGAATACAGCTTGGGCTTAGACAACATACATGTGCCCACAGGGAAAGTCTTACTAAGAAGTTTTTTAACTGGGGCAAGCTCTCTTAATTTTTTATTGTGATATTGTTGTTTTGTGGCTGAGAAAACTGGTTTAAGAAGAATGTATGCCTGATATGTCATGGAATTGTGTTATCAATAAAGAAGACAAGGGCGCAGAAGCATGAATACATTTATCTTTCTTTGGATGAATAATAAAGTGAAAACACCATTCAAGAGTAGCTAGGTTGTTCATTGTTAAAAGTTTTCAGTTGAATCCTTAACATTTTTGCAAGAATAGCCAAGAGAATTGTTACTTTCAGGAAAAGTTCATTTGGTGTTTTCATTTAAAAGACAGGGGTAGAGTGATATGAAGACCTTAGAATTTTAGACTTCTAGAACTTGTCATCTGAAGATTCTCACATGTTCTCAACATTTAACTTCATTGAATTTGTAAATTTGTTAAAGAACAGGTTTTTTTTTTTTTTTCTTTTTTTTTTGCGGTACGCGGGCCTCTCACCACTGCGGCCTCTCCCATTGCGGAGCACAGGCTCCGGACGCGCAGGCTCAGCAGCCATGGCTCACGGGCCCAGCCGCTCCGAGGCACGTGGGATCCTCCCGGACCGGGACACGAACCCACGTCCCCTGCATCGGCAGGCGGACTCTCAACCACTGCACCACCAGAGAAGCCCAAGGACAGGTTTTGTAACCAATTTCATCAGTGAACATTCTCAAGAAAGGGGAGTTAAAATATTTCATGTGATCTCTAGTGATTTTTTTATTGGATATTCTATTATCTATTACCTAGTCAACTCTCTAAATTATAATACTAATTTTTAAAGGCAAGGATTCTCCTCCCACATCCTCCCTAAAAAGGATTGTGTATATGGTGGCCATATATTTGCAAATAGAAACTAAATAAGCTTTCAGACTCTGCTAGAGTACTTGAAATCTGAAGTATTTGAATCTGAAGTCTGTGTCTGGAATATTGCAAGTTCCTTCTTTAATGAATTTATGCCATAGGAGTAAATAGTACCATGTTGATTCCTGGAGCTGAAGTAGATCAATTCTATGAGCAATAACATTAGTTTTTGGTTTGAATACCTTTGCAAAAAAGTTTTTTTTTAACATCTTTATTGGAGTATAATTGCTTTACAATGTTGTGTTAATTTCTGCTGTATAACAAAGTGAATCAGCTATATGCATATGTATGTCCCCATATCTCCTCCCTCTTGCGTCTTCCTCCCACCCTCCCTATCCCACTCCTCCAGGTGGTCACAAAGCACGGAGATGATCTCCCTGTGCTATGCAGCTGATTCCCACTAGCTATTTATTTTACATTTGGTAGTGTAGATATGTCAATGCCACTCTCTCACTTCATCCCAGCTTACCCTTCCCTCTCTCTGTGTCAAGTCTGTTCTCTACATCTGAGTCTTTATTCCTGTCCTGCCCCTAGGTTCATCAGAACCATTTTTATTTTAGATTCCATATATATGTGTTAGCATACGGTATTTGTTTTTCTCTTTCTGACTTACTTCACTCTGCATGACAGACTCTAGGCCCATCCACCTCACTACAAATAACTCAATTTTGTTTCTTTTTATGGCTGAGTAATATTCCATTGTATATATGTGCCACATCTTCTTTATCTATTCATCTGTCTATGGACACTTAGGTTGCTTCCATGTCCTGGCTATTGTAAATGGTGCTGCAATGAACATTGTGGTACATGACTCTCTTTGAATTATGGTTTTCTCAGGATATAGGCCCAGTAGTGGGATTGCTGGGTCATATGGTAGTTCTGTTTTTAGTTTTTTAAGGAACCTCCATAGTGGCTGTATCAGTTTACATTCCCACCAACAGTGCAAGAGGGTTCCCTCCACACCCTCTCCAGCATTTATTGTTTGTAGATTTTTTAATGATGGCCATTCTGACCTGTGTGAGGTGATACCTCATTGTACTTTTGATTTGCATTCTCTAATGATTAGTGAGGCTGAGCATCCTTTCATGTGTTTGTTGGCAATCTGTATATCTTGCAAAGAGTTTTTTTTTATCATGGTTATACAGTGATTGCTCCATCTCAGCTTGCCTTCCATATTCTACACTGCTCCCTTCCTGTCTCTCTCTACCTCACCTCCCTTTTCCCTCCCCTACTCTGTATTTTCCCTCCCTCTTTCCTTTTCTTCTTTCTTTACCTCCTGATCCCCTATCACCTCTCTCTCTCTCTCCCTCTCTCTCTTTTTTTCTCCATGGTTAATGGTAAGAAATTTGAAAGAAAACTCAGTCAAGTAAGTTGAGCAACAGAGCAGTTCATGTCCTGATAGACCCCTGTAACTCACATTCCCTGTGAAAACAAGATTTCATTTCATCTTAATGAAGCAATATGTTGAAGAGTCAGATTTTTCTCTCAATAGGAAATAATATTGCACATCTAAGGTTGCTTTTGGAAAATAAATAACAAGTGAGATGACTATCTTTTGAGTGACTTAAAATGTATAGTGACAAAGGCCAATTTGATCATATTTATGAGCAGGACTTCCAAAACATTTGCTAATAGAGAAACTCACATTAGAACTCTAGACCCTATAGCCAAACTTGCAAGTAACAGGAAGTAAGTTATTAATAGTCAGTAGTGCATGCTAGTCCTACAAAATCTTATGAGAATGACCCGTATGGTTCATTAAAAAAGAATTTGCTATCTCCAGTCAAACAAACAGAAAGCGTGTACAAAGGTGTTCTTTTCCATGAGATTTGGTTAGAAATTATGAAGTAGAGTTAGGTTTAAACCAGGTCATATAAATCTGTAAGCAGCCTAAAATAGCAGTGAATTTTTCCACTATAAGTTTGCCTTTCAGGAATGATAGCATTGCCCTCTCTTTCTACAATTGCTCAGTAAGCATAAAATGACATTCTTTTTTTTTTTTTTTTTTTTTTTTTTTTTTTTTGCTGTGCGCGGGCCTCTCACTGTTGTGGCCTCTCCCGTTGTGGAGCACAGGGTCCGGACGCACAAGCTCAGCGGCCATGGCTCACGGGCCCAGCCGCTCCGCGGCATGTGGGATCCTCCCAGACCGGGGCACGAACCCGTGTCCCCTGCATCGGCAGGCGGACTCTCAACCACTGCGCCACCAGGGAAGCCCTAAAATGACATTCTTAAAAAACAAAACCTTCTTAATGAGCATAGAGAAGGCCCCACTTGGAGAGTCTCATAATGGTATTCAGTTTGGATTTCTGAATGCTTTTTTCTTTTTAAAGATTTTTTTGATGTGGACCATTTTTAAAGTCTTTATTGAATTTGTTATAACATTGTTTCGGTTTTATGTTTTGGTTTTTTGGCTGTGAGGCATGTGGGATCTTAACTTCCTGACCAGGGATTGAACCCATACTCCCTGCAGTGGAAGGTGAAGTCTTAACCACTGGACCTCCAGGAAAATCCCGACTGCTTTCTTTTTTATTTTAACAATTGGAATTCTCTACCTGTTTTGTTCTTTCTGGAAAAATCTATTGGGAAATGCTGCAATTAAAATCAATGCCATGATTATTTGTACTGTAGGGTTTTTGTTGCTGTTCAAGAAGCATCCCTGTTTCATGACTTGATGCACACACCTGCCAAATTATTGACATAAACATAAACAATGATGGGGTTGGGAAGTGGAAGGGTGGGGTCTTACCAACAGAGCGGGCTGGACTGGCTACAGGGCCTGAAATCCAACGTGGGGTTGGTAACCACAGTTATGAAGTCACTATATAGATTCTGTTTTGAAAGATTTTAGAAAAATTATGTATATGGAAGATGAAGTGTTTATATAGTCATTAAAAACATTGTATCTGGGCTTCCCTGGTGGCGCAGTGGTTGAGAGTCCGCCTGCCGATGCAGGGGACACGGGTTCGTGCCCCAGTCCGGGAAGATCCCACATGCCGCGGAGCGGCTGGGCCCGTGAGCCATGGCCGCTGAGCCTGCGCGTCCGGAGCCTGTGCTCCGCGACGGGAGAGGCCACAACCAGTGAGAGGCCCGCGTACCGCAAAACAAAAACAAAAACAAACATTGTATCTTATTGAAATTAAAGTTATTCAGTGAATAATGGTTTGGTATTTGGAAAGATATTTGGAGGGGAGGTAACACTGCTGACAAATTAAAAGCCCTTGTTGATTCTGCAGAAAGCACTTCCAGAGACTAATAGGATGTCTTTGTTTGGTATATAAGGCAAATTTTCTTTTTACATTTTTAAATTAAAATGACATCGGCAGGTAACATTTTAAAAAACAAACTTTTTAGAACAGTGTTAAATTTACAGAAAAAAATGAGAATGTATCATATTCCCTGCACCTACTGTCCCTATTAGTGCATTAAATTAGTATGGTACATTTCTCACAATGAATGAACCAAGATTGATGCATTATTATTAACTCATCTATACTTTATTCAGATTTCCTTAGTTTTTATGCAACATCATTTTTCAGTTCTGGGATCCCATTCAGGAGACCACATTACATTTAGTCACTGTGTCTCCTTAGACATCTCTTGGCTGTGAGTTACTCAGACTTTCCTTGAGTTTGATGACTTTTGTAGTTTTGAGGAGTCCTGGTCAGGTTTTTTTTTTTTTTGCGGTACGCGGGCCTCTCGCTGCTGTGGCCTCTCCCGTTGCGGAGCACAGGCTCCAGACACGCAGGCTCAGCAGCCATGGCCCACGGGCCCAGCCGCTCCGCGGCACGTGAGACCTTTCCGGACCGGGGCACGAACCCGCGTCCCCTGCATCGGCAGGCGGACTCTCAACCACTGCACCACCAGGGAAGCCCTGGTCAGGTATTTTGACTTAGCTGGGATTTGTCTGACATCATTCTCATGATTAGCCTGAAGCTATGGGGCTTTGGGGAGGGTCAGGTTACTTTACTGTACAGTCCCTCTTTTATTTTCCTTCTTTCCATACAGCCTTCTTTCCATACAGCCTTCTTTGGAAGGAAGTCACCAGTCGCTAGGCAAAGCCCACACCGGAGTGGGGAGTTATGCTTGCCTCCATGATGGCATAGTATCTAGAGAAATTATGTGAAATTCTTCTGTATGGGAGATTCACCTCTTCTCCCTCATTCATTTATTTATGCAACATTTATTTATATCTGTATGGACTTCTGGAATTTTGTTTTATGCTTTGGGTTATAGCCCAACACTAGGCAGTTGGTATTTTCAAAAATTTTTTCAATTATATAGTGTGATTTTTATTTGTAGTAATACAATGATATTTCAAAGGTACTTTGGGGGCTCAAAACAGTTTCCTAAGTCAATATGTGAATTTCACATCATAAAGTTGTTAATGGTGCAAAGTATTATTTATATACTAACTAGATTTTTCCACATCTGTATAATATCATTTACTTATTGGTAGTATTGAGATTACACAAAATTTAGAGTGTCAAACATGAATTTAATATTCACTTTAAAAGCACATTTGTGGACATTAAAATATTTGAGGACAAGGGCATCGCATTTTAATTTGTAAAGATCTTTTATATCTCTACTATGACATTAAGAATGCTTTGTATGATGCCAAGAAATAGCTTAAGAAACTAAGTTTAATGAACATCAAATAAACATTCTGCATTAAACATAAAAAGAGAAAAAACCCTAAACTGTTATCATCTGGGGCTGTTGCACTAAACTCAAGATTATCGACAGTTCAAACAAAAAAACTCTCTTGCTTTTTAAAATATGCATAATCTCATATTCTATGAGTATAAATAATTCTAATAATTAACTGCAAATCTCAGAAGAAAGTGAGCCATGCCAAGGAAGGACTGAGTATAAATCTTTGTCTTACTAAACCAGATAGATCGTCTCTCAAGAAGAATACTCAAGGCATTAACTGGTTACATGGATCCTCCTAAGATCCATAAGTGGTCCAGGAATTCCTTATCAAAACTGATTGGTCTAAGTTATTTGCCATACTAAGCTAGGAGCCATGGCGAGGGAAGAGCTTGGGTTTCTCTCTCTGGACCTATGAGGGATAGATCCTAATTTCTTTGACCTCTCAGTCTAGGTATTTATCCTCTTATCCTCCCTCAAAGGATCCACTTGCAATAGGATAAAAATTCCATGAAGGCAGGGATGGAGGGTACCACTTAGTGAGCTAAACACTCAGTAAAACTGTTTGATTAAAGGAATGGATTAATGAATGTATGGATGCAGTACGACCCAATACATGTTTTCTTATTAAATTTAGAATGCCAACAATACACACACACACACACACACACACACACACACATCTGTAACTTCTGTAACTTTCCTTTAGAAAATCAAAACTAACATAGGACAGTGAGAAAAATAAAAACCTTACAATTTCTCGGATTTTATCAAATAAGATAATGTAGTGTAGTTTGGTAATGCTGCTTCTCATAAAACTGTTCCACTTTTTATGTTGGTCTAGTCAACTAAAGTGTTGAGATCTGCGGGTAAACAGAAGAAAGTATTAGTAGCATCACAGGAAAAAATGTCAACTTGCTTTAGCTCTGCAGGCAGAGGTTATGAACAGGAATAAATGCACTTTTATAACTCGACCAACTCTTCTAGGTCACAGTGAATATGCTTTTGTGATTCACAAGACTTGACAGCAGTTCTGAGTGGGAAAATTGTTCGAAGCAATTTTCAAGCACTGGTCCCTGTTACTTCTAAAGCAGAGGATATTTTTTATCAAGTCACAAGTACTTTATACAAGTAAACCAGATGCCAGTGTAAAATTTTCCTGGGTTTAAGAATATCCAAGTCAACTGATGAAGACAACAGACACATTTTCATATTAAGCTTTCATAAATAGCTCAGATTCAGCCTGTCTGAAAACATACTATCTGTAGTAATTCCTGAAGAAGATTTTCCAAAGAGGTGAACTTGTTCACCAAATGATTAGAAACTTAGAAAAGAAGTTGTAGCAGTAGGGACCTGGTAGTGATTGTTAAAATCAGTTTCATATGTGTTTATGTATTTGTAGGGGTATAACAGTTTAAAATGTTGTTAACGTGATTATTTTTAACTTATCATTACGGAAAATTTCAAGTATATATAAAAAAAGAGAAAATAGCATAATGAACTCCCATACACCCATCACTCAGCTTCAACAATTATCAACCCAAGTCCAGTATGTTTTTTTTTGTATTCCAACCCACTCTCCCCAACACCAGATGATTTAGAAACAAATCCAAGACAATATACTTTTATTAATAAGTACTTCAATATGCATATCTAAAAAGATAAGGACTTCTAAGCCAAACGTAAATGCAATGGCATAATCCCACCAAAAATGTAATTCCTTAACTTTATCTAAAATTCAAGCCATGTTCACATTTGAGAGGAATCTTTTATTTTTCATTTTACAATGAGATTATATAAACCCCAGTCAGAAGTACCAAACACATTAAAGTTATTTTATTTGAGACTGGATATTGAAAACGTATTGTTATATGTAATATATATATATATAATATGTATACCAAGAGGAATTCACTCTCTAATTTTTTTTTTTGCAGAAGATAAATGAAAACAAAACACAGCTTTATTACAAGGGTAGAATAAAAAAGAATTGTATGAAATCAAGAAGATTAATGCGGTCATAGGAAATAGCGAGCATTCCTGTCTGATGATTTTTCCTTCTGTTTGTGAAATAAGAGAAGGGTTAATCTGCTAAGAATGAGTGGAGATGTGATAGAGGAGAGTAGAGGAGTTTCAAAATGGTCTTAAGTAGATATCTAGTGGAAAATGGGAAATGGGCTCTCATTACATTCTCTAATACAGATTTTCCTAATTTCTCTTAGAATATCCCTGATGGGAAAATTAAAAGAGCAACTTTTAAAAGTCTTAGACTATAGAAAGAAGTGACACTCGACACTCATTAAAAAGAAGAAAAACTCTTGAAAACTTCATCTTATGGTGCAGTCTGGTTCCATGTCATGGAACAAATATTCTTGATCTAAAACTTCAAATATATTAATAGATGAAGGAAAGTGAAAGTGTACTAAACTATTGATCTCACATAAAGAGAACCAAAAGTGAACATTTCATTTTGGTCTTTGATATTTAAATAAATGTAAGTTAAGGAGCACTTATGAAAAATTTAAAGGGAACTCTTCAAATTATTACTAGCATAGAGACCCTCAAAAACATTGTTTAATTTAAACAAAACGACTAGCAAGAAAAACAACAAAAAAATTCATATGTTAAAAGACAGAAAAAAATATATCCATGAACAATTAAAGGAAAAGAGGAAAGCTTAGCACTAAATGATTATAAAAACAAAAGTGAATTGATTAAATCCCCCAATTAAAAGTCAAATGCTCTCAGATCAAAGTATAGCAATTAAATGCTATTTACAAGAGACAACTTTATAACAAAGGCTAAAAAGTTAGGTGTGAAAAATGAGGAAAGCTGTATCAGGAAAATGTAATAGTAGAGTACTATAGTATTAATATTAGGAATGCAGTAAATATAATAAAAATCAATGGGGAATTTTCATTACACTAATTTTTCAAAAGTTTCTCTTATAATTTTAACGGATTCATTTTAAAATGAGTATATAACTACTAAGAAACTTTTTCACAAAAACATTACCGTGATAAAAATTTGTTCAAAATCAAGATGAAATGGATTGAAATACAATACCTACAAGAGATTTTATCATTGCAATCTCAGTTGTTGAAGTAAATAAAATAGAAATGAGTTTATATTGGGTTTGAATAATATACTTTATCAGATTAATTTATCAGATTGGTGTCATAAACATAGATACACATAACTTTTTTCAGCATTCACACAGTATTCACAAAATTTGATTATATATTAAACCAAAAAACTTGATTATATATTAAACCTTTATTGTATATAATAACTTATACATAGCTGAAATTGTATAAAATTTACTTTCTTATTAAAAAGGCCTTAGAAAAAGGTTTACAGGAACCATGACACAAGAATATCTAATGACGTATGGTCAAAAAACCTCAAATCTAAAGTCGAAGAAATAAAAAACTGTGATTTTTTGTTGTATTACTTACTATGTATCACAAATTACCCCCCAAACTTAGAGACTTAAAACAGTAAATGTTTATTATTTCACAGTTTCTGTGGGTCAGAATTCGGAAGCAACTTACCTGGGTGGTTCTGACTGAAGGTGTCTCATGAGCAGTCAAGATGGGAACCAAGGTTGCTGTCATCTGAGGCTTGACTAGATGTGGAAGATCCACTTTCAAGATGGCACACTCACATGGCTGTTGGCAGGAGGCCTTAGTTCCTTGCCGCATGGGCTTCTCCATAGGGCTGCTTGCAACATGGCAGCTCAGGGGGAGTGAACTGAAAGAGAGAGGCAAGCTTTTATGACTTATCTCAGAAGTTACCCCCTGTCCTTCCCACCTTATTCTATTCATTCTAAGTGACTCACTGAGAACAGCCCACACCTAACAGGAGGCAAATTAGGCTCCACTTTTTGAAGAGAGTGTCCCATAGTGAACATATTTTAAAGCACCACACTAAACTGATTTAAATATAATGATTATAATCACATAACATCAATATTTGTGGAATGTAGCTGATGCTTTGTTATTTAATCAGAAAGAATGAAGGAAGAAAGAATGTTTTCAATTCAAGAGGCTAAGAAAAGCAGCTGTAACACATTCCTAGGGAAAAAAAATCAGCATTGCTGTAGATCAAAGCAGAAATTAGTGAAGTATATAAATAAACAAAAGACAAGAAATATTTGAACTATTTTAAGTTCCAGTGGTCTGAAAAATCCAATAAAATGGGATAATAACTGAGAGGTAAAATGACTAACCATAGACACACTGCACTATAAATTTGAAAGGAGATATTACCAGAAATGTAAAGGTTCTTTTTTTAATTATGAAAGAATATTGTTTAAAATTTATGTTAATACATGTTTAAATTTCGGTTAAATAGGCAATTTATTGAAAATACAAATTTGTAAAATTGCTTCAAGAAGAATTTTTAAAATCTGAATTGACATGTAACTATGAAATACATTGAAACTCATTATAAAAAAGTATTGTGTTCTCCCCTCCTTCAGTTTTTCTGGGTCCAGAAAGTTTTACTTTGAGTTCTTTCAGATAGTCAGTGAGTTGATTACTCTCATGCCATTTAAACTTTCCAACATAGGAAATCTGAGAAATTTTCAAATTAATTCTAAGAAATAAATAGGACTCAGGTATCCAAAATGACAAGGTTGGAAGGAAGTTAATCAATCTGTAGATGAATTTTAATTATAAACACACATATGATATCCTGAGTGATACCAGAAGTATAGTGGTATAAAAGTGGTGGAAAAACAATATAAATTCGTTGGACCTTTAAAATAAATTCAATAATTTACTACTTATTAAGAGGTATATCAAAAACGAAAAGACACTGGAAGGTTAAAGTAAAAGACTGGACAAGTATAAACTAGGTGAATGTAAAAAATCTACACAAATAACAACAAATAAACAAAATAATTTAACCTAATAGCATTAAAGTTAGACAAGTATAGTTAATTATTAGAAAAATATTTAATAGAAAAATTGGGGAGTCATTTTCTATTGATCAAAGGAAAACACAATAAAAAAATGATAGTCTTGAATATTTAGAACTGAATACATGGTTTCAGAATGTGTAGATTTAGGAGAAAATGATGGTACAATATTCATAACAGTTGGGGAAGCAATTCAGCGCTAATATTTTGAGAATCTTTGAAATGTTCATCCATTCTTGTCTACTTATTCTACTTCTCAGAAAATCTATCTTAAGAGAAACAACCCTAAGTAAGAGGAGAAAAAAAATTATGTCTACACATAGTATAATGCTCAAAAGCATGGACTCAGGGCCAGATTGCCTCGGTTAGCAACCTTGTTCTGCTATAGCATCTGGGCGAATGCTCTGTGCTTCAGTTTCTTCATCTGTAAAATGGGGATAAAAGCACCCATTTCACAAGGTCCCCTCCCCTGGATTGAATTAATATATAAAGTGCATCTCACATACTGATCAGTATGCAGTTGACCCTTGAACAATAAACTTAGGGGTGAGGGGTGATGACCCTCCATGCAGTTGAAAATTCACACATGACTTCACAGTTGGCCCTCTGTGGATTCAACCAACCGTGGATTGTATAGTACTACAGTACGTATTTAGTGAAAAAAATTTATGTATAGGTGGACCCATGCAGTTCTAACTCATGTTGCTCAAGGGTTAACTGGATATGTGTTTGCTATTATTAAATATCAGTAGTGCTAATACTAATGGGAAAACAACAAGGAAAGAAAAAATAACTATTCAATACGATATGAGGGAAATTAAGCACATCTATTAAAGGCATGCTGTGCAGTTATTTAAAATTGTGGCTAGGAAGACAACATTAAAAATACTAATGATATAATGTTAAGTAAAAAGCGAAAACACAAATGATAATGTATGTTACACGACTAACATTATATATACTAGAATTTCTATGCATATGAAAAAATGGAAGTTTATATCAATGTTAATTGTTGAATATTGACATAGTTTATTTATTTACCCATTACTTTTATTCACTTTTCTATTTTCTAAATTTATCTTTCTTGAATTAAAAAAAACAGGCATTTCTTTTTTAAAATTAGATGTTCAGATTGAATGCTTCATAACCTTTCTCACTAAACTTAGAAGAGGACAATTTGTTAGACCTTTTATTTTTTAACTATTTCTCTCTGTGAGATGATCCAAGTGATTGGAAGAAAATTCAGATCAGGATTCAGGGTTAGTGAAATCATTATTTTATTTCTTTTTGGGTGATTAGACCGGCACTGGAACTACAACTGCAGAATCAGCTCGGCATGCCCATCATAATTTCTGGCAAATATGTGTTTACTTGCCCTATTTACTTTTTGTTACATTGTTATAATTGAATTCCTCATACTTACAGCTTTTAGCTGCCTCAGTTTTGAAATGCAAATACTTTTTGCCACTTTTATTCCCACATGTTTGCTTTACTCTGCTAAGGAAAGGGTTTTAATTGGCTACATTGGAAGCTGATGGCCTCGTTGTATACTTCCATCTTTCCTTATATCTATGTTCAACCCCACCCACTGTTCAGATACAAAAAGATCCACACTTTGGGTGTTTCTGAGACACAAGTTCTGTTCTGATCCGTGTTGGGAGTAATATTGGTTGAAATGCACATCTATTTAGCTTTGGTCATTTCCACGGAGGGAGGGCCTGTGCAGGGACAGATCGCTTTTCATGAGCATGTCATGTGTGTTCCTGGCAGCTCAGCTGAACGGTATTGGCCACATTTGGATCCAGGGACTGTTCTGTGTCTTTTTTCCACTTCAGGTAGATTGTCACCTTCCCCTCTGTCGGCCAGTGCAAACAGAACTTTTTGTATTCGGCAGGCAGAACTCCAGCTGACCTCAGCATGTCTCCTTGAGATGAACCCTTGTAACCAGATGAAAATGGGTTCAGTGAGTAGTGGGCACACGACTTTGCATTAAATGGTGTTTCGTACGTTTCTCGAGGTGTGCTTCAATTTGGGCCCAGCAATTCCAGTGATGTGGCTCATCTCCCACTCTATTGATCACAGGCAATGCTGAGTATCTTATAACTCTTCTTTAAAAACCGGCTGTGAATTTAAACAGCTGCTGCGCATGCAGGAGGGTGACAGTCAACTTGGCTTCCTGGGAAGAGCGTTGCCATTGTTTCCTGGAGAGGGTTAGAGAAGCATGTCTAATCTAATTGTCTCCCAGTAATAGAGTCTCGTTAAGACAGTCTTTTCTAATGGAATTTGTTCTGGTTTTTTAAAATATTGCCTTCTGAATAATCTAGAAAGGCTGGCTGACTCCTAGGGCTGTGTGGTCTGAAAAGTGAGCTGGTCCACCAGTCCCCTTCCCAATACTAATTCCTACCTTTGCTTCCTCTCCTAGATCCTCTGGGGATGGGTCAGAACAGTGTATTATGCAGATCAAATCCTATGGCCATTTGTTACCCAAGGCTAAAATTTCACTCCTATTATATTTCTGATCCCAAAATATGTCTGGGCAACTGCAAGTCAACCTCTCTGAGATTGTCAAAGAGCTCGTGCAGTAAGTATATTCCAATTTTAAAATGGCAGTATTAGATGCCTCAAAGGTCAAAATAAGTCCTCTTCTCTTGTTAATTTCCTATGGAAACCTTAAATCACCTTGGAAGTAGAGTAAAAAATAATAATAACAATAATAATAATTGAAGTCTAAAATGAGGGTAAAAGGACATAGTCTTAGTTTTTAGCTTCTCCACGATGTTTATCAGCCTAAGCCAGTGACCAGCCAGGCTCCATGACCTGTGAACTTAAGCTGAATTGGGAGAACTTTCTCAGCAGGAGGTAAACCTAGATACTCTGCACTTACCTTATTTAGCAGGAAATTACACAACTGTACTGACAGGGCACATTAGAAATGTTGTTACCTTCTTGCAAAGCTCAGAAATTTGCAATGGTGGAAGCACCATTCACAAGGTTTAATTTGAATTTCTTTTCTTTATCAAAAGTCTCAATTTTTATTTCTCAGCTCTCAAAGACTAGATGGAGTGAAGGTTTGATCCAGTGGCCTAATGTCCATACATCCTTGTGAAGGCATATTATTTTGACAGGGGTGCTGTAACAAAGTACCAAAAACTGAGTACTTAACAGAAATCTATTGCCTCACAGTTCTGGAGGCTACAAGTCCAAAATCAAAATGTTGGCTGGGTTGGTCCCTCCTGAGGGCTATGAAGGAAGGATCTGTTCCAGGCCTCTCTCCTCGGCTTCTAAATGGTCGTCTTCATGTTCACATGGTATTCTCTGCTTATGTATTTTTCTGTCTAAATTTCTTCTTCTTTTTTTTTTGGCGGTATGCGGGCCTCTCACTGTTGTGGCCTCTCCCGTTGCGGAGCACAGGCTCCGGATACGCAGGCTTAGCGGCCATGGCTCACGGGCCCAGCCGCTCCGCGGCATGTGGGATCTTCCCGGACCGGGGCACGAACCCGTGTCCCCTGCATCGGCAGGTGGACTCTCAACCACTGCACCACCAGGGAAGCCCTAAATTTCTTCTTTTTATAAGGCCAGTCTTAGGGCCCTTCCTAATGACTTCATTTTAATTGATTACCTGTGTAAAGACCCTATCTCCAGGTAAGGTCACATTATGAGGTACCAGGGGTTAGAACTTCAGTATAAAAAATTTGGGGGAACACAGTATAGCCCATTAGTGAGCATCTTAAGTCCTAGTCTTCTCTTTCTATGACATAAGAAAGGCCTGTGAAACCTGCCTCCCAGGGAACGTTCCCCTCACCCTCATCTGTGTTTCAGCTAAGGATAGCTGTTTCCTGATTCCTGAGTTCAAACCGCTCTTAATACTTCCAAAATTCAGAGCCAAGTGGGCAGTGCTCCCCAAGTCTTGCTGCTGTTTTGTCTCCACACCTCTTGTGCAGAAGTGGGAGGTGTCTTGATTGATTTCCTGATGCTCATTCCCTACATCTTCAGAATGATCCAGATGAAACAGTAACAGTTTAACCTGCTGGTTGCATAGCCTTCTCCCTTCTTCAACACAGATGTTGTTTGCTGGAATGAATACCTTTTTTTCCTTACATGCTTCTTTTGGTTTGGAGTGTTTCCCAACTCCTGAACCTGTGGAGAAGGCACATGAATCTGAGACTGGTCTTGTCATAATTCCAACCTTGACTCTAAAAGCAGAATGGAATTTGGGATTCCTAGGCCTAGAGTTAAAGGTTTGGTCTTGATTCTCACTAATGCTTCATAGATCATGAGTACGTCGTGGCCTTCCCTTTTGAAAATGGCATGTATTTTTCTGTTCATTAATGTCTGAAAGGTTCGTATATGGAAAAATCCCCTTCCCTATAATGGATCTTTGCCTTAGCTATATTGTCTTAAGAAAAGCTTAAGAAAAGGCTTGCACATTTTTATAAGTCAGGCTATAGCCCCATTTCTTGCAAAGTCCACCTTCCTTGTCAACATCTGGCTTGGTCCCTGGGACCTGAGCCTCTACTGAAGTGCTTGGATTTGCCCCAAACAGGTAAGGTCTTAAAGCCACCTGCTTTAGACTTAACATGCATAGCCCTTACTCTATCAAGACAGCTAGTTTCCTGTGAACAGAATCACCATCCAACTGCAGTGATCTGCCAAGGTGAGAATTCCAAGAGACACACAACTAAACTTCAACTCTCTTTCAGGTCTCAAGGGTAAAAAGTCAATTGCAAACTCAGGTTACCTCCAACTTAATGGTCCAATATGAGTAGCTCAACCTGCAAAGTGAAAACATCCCATTCATGCATTACATACCGAAGTTCAAGGAACAAAGCCATGTGTCTCAAATTCATCTACATCTCTCTATGTGCTATTTTGACCCACAGATTCCATTCCTTCTTTCTGAAAGTTTCTGGCCCTCCACAAAAAAGCTGGAGCTTGAGAGGGACCCAATGAATAGCACCCCTCTTCCTTATCCAAGTTCTGAACCAACTGGGAAATAAGGCAGATGGTTGACCAAAATACTGTCTTAATTAACAATAATGCTGATTTTGGAGAATGTGGCATATGTCTGGGGGGAAATGAGCTTTGTTAAACCGGACCACAGAATTTCCAGATACACCCACCAGTTGCAGGAGGGCTGGACCATCATAGGTATCCCCATGCAGTGGGACTGTCACTGTAACACAGCATGGTGGAACAGACCAGAACCCACACTTGCTGGGAACAGTGGCTCTGGAGAGCAAAGGGAAAGGAAGTAGGAGGGCTCTACATGTCCCGTTCCTCTCTGGACCTCATCAGTAAGAGCTTTCCTGTCCCGGGGGAGGAGGGAGGTGGGAATGTCACAGTAACAGAGCCTCCCTGCATGGAAGGACATGTCAGCCCTTGGGAAAAAGAGATCCTGGCGATTACCTGTCAACTGTAAAAAGATGCACAAAGTAAAAGCTGAGAATTATGTTTTATTTGGCAGAATTTCTGAGGACCTCAAGCCCAGGAGGCTGCCTCTCAGATAGCTCTGAGGGTCTGCTCTGAAGAGGTAAGGGAGGATATATAGGAGTTTTGTAACAAAGACCAAATAGCTGGAGCATCAAAAGATTAGTGATAGTTAAAGAAAACCAGATAACTCAAGTTAATAAATTTAGCACTTTTCTAGGTCCAGGAAGATGCAAGAATCTGAGCTCATTGAAATCATTCTTTTGATATGCACTGCAGAGATCTAGGACCATATCCTGTGCTTTCCCATCCTGAGTTCCCTCAGGGTGCACCGTTGCAGGTGGCTGCAGGGGCTGAGGGCTTGGCAGCGGGCAGCCTGTTTGTCTCCATCCTGAGTTCCCTCAGGGCTCGCTGTTGGGGGCAGCAGCAGTGGCTGAAAGCTTGGTGACCACATCGCATCATCGTTTGTTCGCTGATATGGCAGGCAACATTTTTCATTCACACACCCCACACTCACCCCTCACCAACGGCGAAACAAATAAACAACAACAAGAAATCTTTCTGCCCTGCACTTCATACTAGCTATTTTCATCTTCCATTTTTGTGCTTTTTGTTTTTTTCGGGATCTCGGGACTCTTGGGCTGTGTCCTACATACACAGAGCCCCCCGAGTGTGGCACCCCACAGATGTCAGTTATCCATGGATAGTGCTGCCATATTCCTTGATCCCTTATCAAAACGCACAAGTGAGGTGCCCCCTGTGCTTCTCACCTGGAGTGCTTCTGGTTGGTATGGTTGGTGTGAGATGGCCCTTCTGTAGGGGCAATGATTTTTATTAGACTATCTGGGGAAAAAATAACAACAGCAAGAGCAAAACCACACTCTCTTGATGGTAATGAAATGCATCCCTATTTTGGAATATAGGGCAAAATTTACATGGATTATTAAGTAAACTACAAGGCTTTAAAGGAAATTGAAATTGAAGTTGGTTTCTTTAAGCTATTCTCCTAGTGCCTTTGGAGACTCACAGTCACTCTCTGTTGGTGTGAAATGGAGTGTGTGTGGTGGTGGGCGGATATATATCATGGTTCAACACTGGGAAAAACGCTAAAGTGGTAGGAAAAACAAGGAGTCTGGAGTCAGATAAATCTTGTGGACAAAGCCCATTTTCTAGCTGTGACATTCTGCAAGCGTCAACTGAAAAATATGCACAACCTAAAAGTTGAGAATTCTGTTTTACTTGGCGGACAAAACTGAGGACTTATGCCCAGGACACAGCATCTCAGATAGCTCTGGGGGACTGCTCTGAAGAGGAAAGGGGGAATCCAGGATATATATAGGAGTTTTTGCAACAAAGGTCAGGTAGACAGAACATCAAAAGATTACTGTTAATTAAAGAAAACCAGGCATCTCAAGGTAAGTAATTTAGAGCTTTTCTATGTATGGGAAGATGCAAGAGTCTGGGCTCACTGAAATCATTCCTTTGATATGTACCCTAGCCATCCAGGGCCAGTATCCTGTGCTTTCCCATCCTGAGTTTCCTCAGGGTGCACCGTCAGGGGTGGCTGCAATCTGATGATTCGATGGTGGGCATTATGCTTCCATCCTGAGTTCCCTCAGGGGTCGCTGTGCCTGGAGGGAGGGAGGTAGCTGTAGTGGCTGATGGCTGCAACATCCTTTGTTTAGTGATATGACAGGTGGCATTTTTAGTTCACGCAAGTAACTTAAATGAACTGGGCTCAGTTATTTGTAACTTGAGACACAGTTAAATTTTTCCTCCTCCTAAGGTTGTTGTGAGAAGAGATTGAGATAATATCCATGTCATTATTAATGCAGCGACTGACACCTAGTGTGGGCTGCTATTGAGAGGGGACCATCTCCATCCATTTGTTTATCTGTTCATTGGTTTATCCATTCAGCTGATCATCGGTTCACTTGTTTACTCATTAACTCACATCCATAAATCTCTTAGCACCTATTCTGTACATAAATGCTTTGTCAGCATAACGAGCACTAACACAATTCATTATCAGCGTCAATAGTGTCCAAGTCCATAGCTGGACGACACTAAAAGCGTTTGGCGGTACAGAGGAAAAACGTAAAAGTCTTAAATATGTCGCTGTTATTGGTATTAGTTATAGAAATTAATAGATAGGAGAGAATGAAAGATTTGAAGGTATTTTCAGAAATATCAACAAATATATGTTTTAGAAAATTATTTTTTGACAAATATATTTTATGTAATAAAAATAATTTCATATTTTAATTTTTATTATATTCAAATATAATGATTATTATTACATAGTTGCATTATACAAATATATAATTATTTATTACATTTAACAATATATTACAATGTTTTAATATAGTAAAATTGATATATTTTTTGAAGCACAAGCCCTTTAGTTTTAGTCTGAATTCTTCACAGATTTCATGCAAATTAGATTCTTCAAATTCTAGAAGCATTATCATGAATTGGAAAAAGTATAAATTAACTGTCACGAAGGGATGCCGTCTATTGAACCTCGGCACACAGCATGGTCCCAGCGATTGAAGACAGCAGAAGCCAAGGGAGGTGGGCCATCAATCCCAGAAGGCACTGGGGGTGGGTGGAGCAAGGTTTGTGCAACACAGCGTTGGGGGCGCTGTAGCAGTGAAAGCAGGTATGCCCTAAGCTCTCAGAAGCACTCATTTAATGCCTTTGCAAAAATGCATTAAACAGAGTAATTAAGTGAGGAAGACTCTGTGAACTGCAGATAACTCAGGCAGGAGGGGTGGAAGAGGGATTCGTAGGCGTTGGCAGGGATGACGTATGGCTCCAGAAGAGGAAGGCTGGCACATGCTGTTCCTTCCTTGTGTGTCTACCAGGCTGTTACAGATCCAGCCGAGGTTGCATCATTTTATTCTGAGTAAATTATTCAATAGTATACTTCTTCCTTTCACGTCCTGCACTTAAAACATAGACGAGGGCATTATGTGGCCTTAGGAAAATTGCCTCGTCTAGTTTTAACGATCCAGACTTGAAGGGACTGATCAGGTTTGGTCTGACCTACCTTTCATAGTGCTAGCAACTAGATGACGGTTGGGAAATCCTATTGAGATCCTGCTCCCGGGACTTCCCTGATGGCGCAGTGGTTAAGGGACAACGCAGGGGACATGGGTTCGATCCCTAGTCCGGGAAGATCCTACATGCTGTGGAGCAACTAAACCCGTGTGCCACAACTACTGAGCCCACGTGCCACAACTACTGAAGCCTGCGTGCCTAGAGCCCGTGCTCCACAACAAGAGAAGTCACTGCAATGAGAAGCCAGCGCAAAGCAACGAAGAGTTGCCCCCGCTCGCCGCAACTAGAGAAAGCCCGTGTGCACCAATGAAGACCCAACACAACCAAAAAAAAAAGGAAAAAAAAGATCCTGCTCTCTACAAGAACTTGGTTTCTGTGACCTTTTCTGGCATGTTTCATAGTCAGATGGTCCTTATTTAAGCAGGACCATGTGAAGCGATAGGCAAAAGGGAAACAGACTCTCAGATACTAAACACTGAGGAGAGGAACCGCATGGGCTCTCCAGGGACAAGCTCCTTGTTTTAGCAGCTCTGAGGATTCATGGACAGGCTCTGAGGACTATGGTGGGCAGGCTTCTGGAGCATTCTTCCAGCAAGTACAATGACTCAAGTTTTGTGTGATGACTGACTGAGATGAGAAAAATAGACTCGGAGGCTTTAGGGAGGAGTAGCTTTATGCTGGCCCAGAGTGATTGCCAACAGTATCAGAAATAGGGGCAGGTGTGGTGGATTGTACTGAAGAGATGGGCTGTGCTGGAGTGCCAAATGGTCTTGTCCTGATAGCAGCATTTGCTGTGCACTTGCCCTGTACCTTCATGGACCATGCCTGCTGCACTTTAGCTCACTTAGATCTCACAACCACCCTTTGAGGTAGATAGTAGTCATATGGCATTTTCTTCAGGAAAGGAAAATGATACATGGGTTCATGTAATGCAATGAATAAAAGGCAAAGTCAGAATTTCAATGCTGATCTAATGAATGCTGGAGAGCCCATCAAGCCATTTCTCTATGTTCCTGTGAATATTATAGGAATTTGTTTGTGGAACACAGGTGTAGAATAGCTGGAAAATTCTCACCCTTGTGCAATGAGGTAATGACTCCTGACCTAGAAAGAGGTCAAAGTTTTGATAGTATTCAGGGAGGCAAACTTGTATGACAGAGAAGAACAAGAAGGAATCACAGCTCTGAAAATGACTAGCTGTCTGAGATCGTGCAGTTGTAAAGGAGATAATAAAATAATTTTCTTCATATGTTAAAGATTAATTTATATATTAAATGCTTAGATCCGTGTGTACTGAACTTTTCATATCACAACAGAATAAAGAGTGAAAATGAGAGTGGTTTAGAGTAAAAGCTATTTCTCTGTAATTATTAGTATTTATTCCATATGTATTAGTTAATATTTACTTCTCATTTCAAGTGACAGAAGCTCAACTCAAACTTGCTTAAGTAAAATTCAAAATGACCATGGGCTTCAGGTAAGGCCAGAATACAAAGGTCAAATAATGCCACTCATTTCTCTTTCTCTTACCCTTCTTTGGTTTTCTCTTGGTTGACTTTATTCTCAAGCAGACTTTTGACACACAGTCCCAGATTAAAATGAGCAGATCTTTCTCAGTTGATCTATGAAAGTCATAAGAAAGACCTAACTGGGTCATGGACCTACCCTGTGATGAGAGCCTGACCATGGGACTTGGGGAGAAGGAAATTCCCCAAAGGAAAAGATTCCAGGCAAAGACTAATACACTAACATACTTGAGCCTTGTATTTGGCATTTATGCAGGATAAGAACCTTATACCACCTAGTCTTTGCTTTCTATAAATGAGTTTGGTATTGCATATGTGATAAATGGTGTAAATGAAGACGTTTCAGATATACCACGATTTGGGGAATGTTTGGGGCAAGATCATCTTCCTGCATGAGATACTTTATTTGCTTCATATCAGTCAATAGCCAACAAGTCTTTATCAAGCAATTCCCATAACTTAAGAATCCTGTCCATACATAGTACAAATCAAATCATAGCACAGTCAGTACCACAATAATGGAAGTCTCTCTAGACAAGTAAAGCCCAGGCCCCCGCTGCAAGCACACAGTCTCGAGTGATATTCAATAACACCGTTTCAGAGCTGTCCCGGAGCATGGGTTGTCTTTGTAACCAGCGGATGGCAGGTAATCTGCGTGGGGCAGATCTTAAGATGCTTCGTGTTTGTTTCTTTTTCCTTAGTGTCCTTCATTTGGGTGATTTCACTGTTTATTAGCACTCAGTGAGATTTTCAGTTGAGAAAGAACATTCTGGCAATAAATGAGGAATGCATTGGAGGAAAGCAAGGACTTTTACTCTATCCAGAGTCCATGCCAGGGGTCTGAAAGTAGAAAATATAAAGTGGCAGTGAGTATCCTGATGGCAGATAAAGTTCAGAGTTCATCGTAGACCAGGAGAGCTGGGGAAAGTGTGGATGGAGGTCTAGATTGAAGAAGGGCTGTCATGACGGCGTGCAGGATTTCATTATCAGTGGGCGGACTTGTCCTGCCATCACCTCCCCCTCCTTCTCCTGTGACCACGGCCCCTGGGTCTTAGCAGATCTGCCCCAGAAGTTGCACAAAGGCTGGGGCCACCGCCCAGAGTTTCAGTTCTCTTGATGTCCATGTTTGGAAGATGTGCTTGCATTCATTTTTGCTCATGGGTGTGTCTGGTCTGGGGATTTGCAATAGACAAGGTCATGATGCCACGCTGAGGTGGCTTTGAAGAGGAGGAAGGAGAAAGCCATGCATTCTGTGTTTTCATTGCAGGAGTCACCTGGCCATGCAGCACTAGTCCCAAACCTCCTTATTTTTTTTTTTTAAACATCTTTATTGGAGTATAACTGCTTTACAATGTTGTGTTAGTTTCTGCTTTATAACAAAGTGAATCAGCTATATGTATACATATATTCACATATCCCCTCCCTCTTGCATCTCCCTCCCACCCTCCCTATCCCACCCCTCTAGGTGGTCACAAAGCACCGAGCTGATCTCCCTGTGCTATGCAGCTGCTTCCCACTAGCTATTTATTTTACATTTGGTAGTGTATATATGTCATTGCTACTCTCTCACTTAGTCCCAGCTTACCCTTCCCCCTCCCTGTGTCCTCAAGTCCATTCTCTACATCTGCATCTTTATTCCTGTCCTGGCCCTAGGTTCATCAGAACCTTTTTTTTTTTTTTTTTAGATTCCATATATACGTGTTAGCATATGGTATTTGTTTTCCTCTTTTAAAGCTCCCTATTTTAAAAACACATGTTTTTATACCATTCCTTTACTCTCTCTTTTTTTTTTTTTTTTTGCGGTACACGGGCCTCTCACTGTTGCGGCCTCTCCCGTTGCGGAGCATAGGCTCTGGACGCGCAGGCCCAGCGGCCATGGCTCACAGGCCCAGCTGCTCCACGGCACGCGGGATCCTCCCGGACCGGGTCACGGACCCGTGTCCCCTGCATCAGCAGGCGGACTCTCAACCACTGCACCACCAGGGAAGCCCCTTTACTCTCTTGAATTAAAATAATAGATTGTGTAACCTACCTACACACAAACATAATTTCAAACATTAATGCCCTAACTCTACTTTGAAGTAGGCATAATTGGAAATTAACTCGCAGTATTATATATTTCAACATATAACTGCTTAGGAATGACTATACTTGATGATAAAAAGAAAAAAAAACGAACAAACTATCACAGCTTTATAAAATGCTCCCTGGGGGTCGGTACTGCTTCCCAGCTGAGAGCCACTGGGCCAGTCCCAATGCTTCCTTTTAGAGATGAGACAACTGTACTGGGGTGTGTGTGTGTGTGTGTGTGTGTATGGAGTCATTTCTCCAGGACACATCGGGAGGCAGAACCAGAGCTCAGGTATCCCAGCTCAGGGCCATGGCCCAGCATCAGCCCCACTTCCCCTGAAACCGACTCCTGGAGTAGAAACCCCAGAGACAAGCTTGGCCCACATTGAATGCTGTTTGTATCCATGGGGGTAGGAGAAGGGGCACAAAGAGGGAGGCAGAGAAGTCAGCAAGGCTGTAATCAGGCATATTCCAAAGACCTTGAGAGTTCACTTCCTTATGTGTCCATTCATTCATTCGCTCACTCATTCATTCATTCATCCTGGACTTTCAGGACCATCTCTTCTCCTGTGGAGTTTGTATCCCAGTATAGTATATAAGTCAGGAGTTGATAAGTGCAATGAATAAAAGGGGTACTTGTGACAATTACAATTGGGATAATTAGGGAAGACCTTTCTGTACAGGGGACATTTAGCTGAATCTTAATAACGTGGTGGAACCAGTTAAGCTAACATCTGCATTCCAGGCAGGGAGACCAACAAGTTATAAAGGCACTGAGGTGGGACAGAACTTGTCACTGATAAGAGCTAGAGTAAAGGCGGTGGATACCATTGTCTGTTGGTTTTCCTACCAGCATTTCAGAACCATCTCCTCTCCCTGCTCCTCCCCCAAGGTTGAGCATATAACCCAATTTTGGCCATTTACATCCTCTTCCTACAGACTTTGAAACTAAGACCTCTGGGCCACCCTGGGTAGCGCCTGCTTTCCCAGAACTAGTTGTACAACTTTGTATTTAACTAAATGAGAGCATTCCAATAACTTATTTTTGTGTGTAAGTTAGCTCGTGCTGACTTCTGTTTTTTTTACAACAGAATTGCTAAAAACATAATCGCCTGCTATACTTAGGTCACCTTTCATGGAGATGCCTGTAGATAACTGAGATTTAGCTTCATCCATCAGTAAATAGAAAAGAGTAGTTGCACACTAAATTATTAGGCAAATGGAAGGGGCTGGTTCAGCACAACAGATATTAGCAAAATCCTTACAATCATTACCAAATAACAATTTAAAGCTAACAATAACCAATTTTCTAGATTTGCTACCACTTTACCATAATGTGGGCACTTTGTAAGCATTGCTTCTGTCAGCTTACTCTATATGAAGTGGCAAGAATTTTTTTAGAACTGGGTCATCTCTGCACTAGACTTGTTTTCTGTGAAAATGCCAGCCAAATAATCAAAGGCAAATTGAATCAATTAAGTGTATAATAGGCCAGATTTATCCTAGGAGGCCTGTCGTGCTCAAGAGATGATTTGTTTGCATTTTACTTAGCAAAAAATAAATGTTAAGACCATACAACAAAATGTCAGCTGGCTCTTCTTTGGAAGATAACCAGAGGCCCGGTGCCCACTGGAGATGCGTGTGGCAGCTATAGGTGTGTGGGCCAAGTCTCCCACGGTCTCTGGACGTGCTCGGAGTGCTTGCAAAGAGAATCACCAGATACGCGCTAAGAGCTTTTTAAAAAGCAAATTTCTAAATCATTATTTAAAGTAATATTTTAACCTACCACATATGCTTTGGGAAGCAGTCATTTGCATACCCATAATTACCGCTCCAATTTTGTCTTGTTTTATGCTTTCCCGACTTAACACCTTTCTCTTTTCTACTTCTGTATAGTCTTTTCAAAGCTAAGAACCTCTTTTTCTTTTATTTTTCTTAATTTCCTTCTTTGCTGGTTCCCTGGGTTTAAGGTTGCTCTGGGGTATTTTACTGTAAGTGATAGACCAAAGTCTGTTAACTTTGTGACACTTGATTTCCAGTTTCCTTTAATTTTTGAATCTCCAGTAACATGAATATTTCTCTTGCTAATTTTTAAAGTGGTTTAAATCTTTCTCTGAAAATAAATGTATATTTCCTGAAATAGGTTTTTACTTTATACTTAATTTTATGCCTCAATCAGCCAGTTGTCTTCAGACTTCCTGCTGTTTCCCTTTCCCCTAAACTTTGCCCTGGTTTCTATCCATTTCTTATTCATCATCATTCTCTCTGTCTGTCTGTCTGTCTGTCTCTCTCCCTCTCCCTCTCTCTCTCTCTCTCTCTCTCTCTCTCTCTATATATATATATATATATATATATATGTATATATATATAAAATCCCCTTTTCTGACCAATAAGGCAAAAGGAGCCGGCTGTTCTCAAGTTTTTTCTCTTTACGACACATACAAAGTTGTGGCAGCAGAGACAGATGTTTCATCAGAGAAGTGTTTTGCCGTTGGCATCACCCAGGGCAATGCAGTTTACATCAATGAGTTCAGTTAATGTAGTTTGGACAAGTGTGGTGCTAAAAGCAATTCAGATCACTTTCTTTTATTTTAGCGTATATAGTCTCCAGAAAAACCAATGAACTAGGTGTTTTTATATCTATTTCAGAGTGTTTAACTCTAGCGCCTAAAAGGTCACTTTTGGTCAAGGTGTCTCAAGTGAATGATCAAGGTTCTGGCCTAGAACTCAGGCTTCTCAAATTGTGTTTCTCAAATTGTATTTCAAGGCCCCCTGCTGGGGGCCTTGGACAACGTTCGACAGCTTTGTGGTTACATCGTGGCTTGACCACGCATTTAGTTTTGTGTATTTGGGTAAGTTTAGTAACTTATTTTCTGCATCTTAATACTTTCCTGAGAAACTGTTGAATTAGACATGATGTCAATGGAATGCACATAGTATGTGCTTTAAAAATCATGGTTATTTTTCTTGTTAGTACCAACATTAGCTTTAGGATAATGTTTCCCATCACTTGGGGTTAGCCAATGCTTTTGTTTAGCAATTGGAGTACAACCTAAGTTAATTGTTTCCTTGCTCCTGAGGAAGTTTAAATATCGTTAAAGATATTTTGAACCACGACTTCTGGTTAGAAAGTTAGAGACAGAAAAAAAAAAAGAGTGGCCAGCATGGCTGGTACAAAGGGACTGAAAAAATAGAAGAGGCCAGAGAAGGGGCAGGGAGCTGGGCCACGTGGCCTGGTATGTTTTAGCAAAGGTATGGCTTTTACTCTGGATAAAATCAGAGCATCGTACATTTTTGAGAAGAGGCACACCATGATAAAAGTCATGCTTTTGAAAGGATATCCTTGATCTCCCATCACCTTTCCTGTGAAAAGGTAAAATACAGTAAGGCTCAATGTTATTCAATATCAGCTACTCAATATCTCTACTTGGATCTCTAAAGAGCATATGGAGCTCAACATGCCCTAAACTAAACTCCTGGTTTCTGCAACCCTCACACCTGCTCCACCCATGTCCTTCCTCACATGGTTGGGGGTACTTCCATCCTGCCAGTTGCCAAGGGGAAAAGCTTTGGAGTCATCCTTGAATTCTCTCTTTCTGTCATGCCTCATATAAAATCCATCAGCAAATCCTATGGGTTCTACCTTCTCACCTGGATTATTTCATAACCTCCGAACAGGTTTCTCTGCTTCTGTCCTTGGCCTCCCAAATCCAAGGGAAAGGCCTCTGCTATACTATCCTCAGGAAAGACCATGGGAGATCAAGGATATCCTTTCAAAAGCATGACTTTTATCATGGAGCGCCTCTTCTCAAAAAAGTACGATGCTCTGATTTTATCCAGAGTAAAAGCCATACCTTTGCTAAAACATACCAGGCCACGTGGCCCAGCCTCCTGCCCCTTCTCTGGCCTCTTCTATTTTTTCACTCCCTTTGTACCAGCCATGCTGGCCACTCCTTGTTTTTCTGCCTCTAACTTAGATCTTTGCTCTAGCAGTCCAGCCTGCCTAAAATGCACGCTTGTCATCTCAAATATCCACCTAGTTGGTTCTTTTATGTGAGTGTGTGTGCACGCATGTGTGCATGTACATGTGTGTGCATAGATATATGTGCATATATGTATACACAAAGTAGCTTTATTGAGGTATGTAATTCACATACCATACAGTTCACTCATCTACAGTGTACATTCCGATGGCCTTATATTCACAGAGTTGTGCAACCATCACACAAAAAGACTTCTCGTAATCATTAGTAGCCAATCCCTATTCCCTTCCACCTCCAACCCTAGGGAACTACCAATCTGCTTTATATATTTATGGATTTGCCTATTATGGGCATTTCATACAAGTAGAATCATGTAATATGCGGCTTTCTATGACTGGTTTCTTTCACTCAGCATAATGTTTATCAGTACTTTTCATTACTGAATAGTATGACACCATACTTTATTCATCCACTCATCAGTTGATGAACATTTGTGTTGTTTCCACTTATCGGCTATTATAGACAATGTGGCTATGAACTCTCACATACAAGTTGTTCGGTGGACCTATGCTTTCATTTATCCTGGGTTTTCACTTCTCTAAGAGCAAAATTGATGAGGCATGTGGTATCTATGTTTAACTTTTAAGGAACTGCCAAACTGTGTTCCAAAGCAGGTGCACCGTTTTACATTTTCACCAGTAGTGAGTGAAGGTTCCAATCTCTCCCCATCGTCGCCAGCACTTGTTATTTTCTGTCTTTTCATTATAGCCATCCTAGTAGGTATGAAGGAGTATCTTACCTGGTTTCGATTTACATTTCCCTGACGACTACTGATGTTGACCATCTTTTCATGAGCACTTGCTGACTCTTTGGAATCTTTTTTCTAATTACACCTTCTCAAGGAGGTCTATCATGAACACCCTGTTAAAAACTTCTACTAGGCGCCAATCCCTACATTTTCAGATACCTTGTTTACATAGCCTTTGTCATCATCGTAAATACCACATGATTTATCTATTATATATGTTTATTGTATGACTTCCTCACTTTACTCTGATCCAACTGTGAATACTCAGCAAGAGCAGGAAGCTTTGCTTTGATCATTGATTATATCCTAAGTGCCTAGAAAAGTGTCTGAGAAATAGAAGGCACTCAGTAAATATTTGTAAAACTAATGAGTGAATGGAGAGAAAAATCAGGCCCAGAAGAGACAAGGCAATAATTATGGAGACTGGGTAGAATAACCATTGCTTTTGCCTCACTTTCATAGGCGATGTGCCAGGAGATTTGCCACTCTTTGGGCTTGTCCACGTTTTAAATTGGTGTTTCTGGACTGCCTTATCAAAAGTATTTAAGGACATGTCTAGAACACATAAGCACCCTGATAATAATTTTAAAAAGATTTTCTGGAAGTTACTCTTTTGTATCTTTGATTCTTTGTACCTGTGACTTGGCTACAAGATGGTTTGTAACTGACAAGAATTTATCATTTCCATTGAAACCATACCAAGACTGACAACCTTGAACCATCATTTTTACCTTAGATGTGAGGCATTTTATTGATACAGCTAAAATATTCATTAGAGACTATGTTTTAGTAAGGGCAAAAATGGAGATGGAGTTGGGGAGGACGGCACTTATAAACTGGCTATGAATACTAGAACTTAGAATAAAATGCTGTTGTTCACTGACCAGTACCTCTATCTATATGGACTTACAGACATGAGCACATGTGCTCAGATGGTGTGGCCCTGATAGCAGCTACGGGTTTCAGTACATTCTTCTACTGCCTTTTGCTTTTTCAAATGAACCAACTCCAGTGAACATTGGTGTTTATATGGAAACACATGCAACCTAAAAATAGTGATGAGTACCATCTGAATAGCCATCTTCTTAATAAAATTCTTAATGACTGTTTAATGCTATTAGGAACAAAACATTTCTTTGCCTCATAACAGAGAAAAGATTATGTATAATTAGTTTATTAGTGAGGATACCTTTCATCTTCTATACACATTGATGGGGATAATAGCTTTTTGGGGAGTCCTGTATAGTTTTTTAAACATCTTCTTTGGCATAATCATGCTTAACTGCTACTTGAACTGTGAACTCAGCTAATTTATCTATCTAGCATACTTTGTTAGGCTCTTTTGTAAGCATTTCAGTTTGGGCATCAGAATAAAACAAACAAACAAACACAGTTGTAATCTCAGAGATGTAATGGAAAAAGAAACAGAGTATTATGGCAAGCAATGTCTTTGGAATTCTTGTTTTATAAATAAATATCCACAAAAACGTACAATTTCATATTTCTATGTTAAATCCTCATTCACCTTGCTCTGATTATCACCATCAACTGTTCAGTATAAACAGTAGAGCGAGAGCTACACTGCAGGATAGCCAGTGGAGAAATAGTTACTGATGGGAAGTACTGACCAAGTGGGCATGAAAGTGAATGGTAGAGTTATTAAGCACAAAACTCAAGGAAGGAAAGATTCGTCAAGCTTCCTTCCTCAGATATAATGTGGGTCTAGATTTAGAGGAACCATCTCACCTCAGTGGTGTAAGCCAGCTTTTATCCTTTGTGTCCAATGGAAACACCAAGTTGGAAAACTTTGAATAATTAAGTAAGCACTACAGTTACAAAAGGCACATTGAGGCAAACTTCTCCTGGGAATTTTTTGCTTTGTCTGCTGTACTCATTTGCCATCTGGACAGCTTCCTTAAAGCTTTTAAGAGCACCAACTAGGAAGACATTATAAGCAATGTTTAATCTAAATATCTATGTGTTCACATACTTTGTGATTTGAGTTTTGCTATGATTGACGACCAATTCCAGCACTTCCCCAGTCCCTACCACTGAATAGTTTTGTCTTTATTCCATAGCATCTTGACCAGACCCATGCCTGATCAACCAAATTCTTTCTTCCAAGGACTTCATCCTGGTCTTACTTGGTTCTTGAAGTGTGACCTGCCTTTTGAATGGAGGATAAGCCATTCTTTATCATTACCAACAGCAGGAGAGAAAACAGAGACTTGCCTCACTCCAGTTCAACTTACATTTCCTTATCTCTTGCTGAAGGCAAAATACGTCTAGTCCTGTGGGGAGTAAGGTATCAAACATTATCCTGTAGTGGCCCTAGTATGTTATTTTACCTTTTTCTCTAAGGATGGAATTTCGTGGCAAGATACAGGGACTGTGATTCTCCAAAAATACTAAGCTTCATTTTACTTTCTGTAGTCACTTGTCTTTTCTTCATAAGCTTGTGGCTTCACAGTTACTTTTCCCATATTTTCCTTCTTATTCAGTAGTTTAATTCAATGGTCTATGACATATTTCCAAAGATGGTCTAATAATATCTCCATCTGACCTCCTCTTTGGTGATGTGAGCTTCCTGCTTTCACATTAATGAGTGGACTCTAAATCCTTTCCATTTGAAACTGGGCTGAACTCAGAGACACAATTCAAATTCTATTTACAGAAAAAATATCAACAAAATATATGAGATCTAAGATTACAATGAACAATAGCATACGGTGGAAGTAAGACTGTATGATTCTTAAGACTAGGTCAGAAAAGTCTTAGGGCTTCCATTTGGGTCTTTTGAAATGTTTCCTCTCCTGATGTTTCTTCTTGAAACCTAGCTTTTCTGTTTCAAGAAGGCCCAGCTACATGGAGAGAACATGTATAGGTGTTCTGGTAAACAATCCCAACTGAGGCCAGGTTTCTGGTCACCCCTACATAGTGTCAGACATCTAATTGAAGTAACCTTCAAATGATTTTTGTACCTGGCCATACAAGAGTCATGCCTAGTCAATTGAATATTCTCAGCTGTGGCCCAAACATCATGAGAGGTGAAGAGCCATCCCTTCTGCACCCTTCCTGAATTCATGACCACAGAATCTGTGAGCATATCAAATGGTTGTTGCTTTACACCACAATGTTTTATGAGTGCGTTTAATGCAGCAATAGATAATTGTAACAGAATTCACCCAAGAACAGAGTGTTCCTATAACAAAAACTTAAAACTTGTCACTGTCTTTGAGATTAGGTTGCAAATGGAAAACGAAAGGGTTTTGAGTCTTCTGCTAAGAAAATTTGCAAGGATGTCAAAGAAGGTATTAATAAAAGCTGGAAGGTCAGTAAAATTATTATGGGAAATTAGAAAAAAGTTTGACAACACAGTTGGGTATTCAAATTATCATGGGGTGATATAGAAAATAAGCTTAATAAATTCATGGGTTTCCTAATGAAATTTCCAAGCAGAATATTCAAACTACCAACTTGCTTCTCTTAGTCATGCATCATAAGATGTAGAAAAAGAGAGAGATAAGGTAAAAAAGGAAATATTTAGTTTTCAAGCAAAATTTAGTAGAAAGATAAATAAAACCATGACTTTCTGGGTTGGAAAATGTAATTGATTTTAATTCCAAGCCTCTCCAGATGGCAAAAGATTTTCAAAGTAAGGAAAGAACTCATGGCAAAGATCAAATTCAGAGCACTATCAGGACAATAGTCTTGGAGTAAGGATGAAGCTAGTGGTGTGACTGCAAAACCTTTTGTAAACTATAGAAAGGATTTAAGATAGTGCCTCAGGGGTCCTTTCTGATGGCAAAGGCCCCCTAACCGTCTAAAGGATATAACTTGCAGACACTCTCTGGTAAACAATCTAAGGGAATTATCCCACTTCAGCTTCACAAGGGGCCCTGGATGAAGAAAGTCTACCTCAAAGAAATTAGTGAATGTTAAGTTTTTTGAATGGCTTGAGCAACAAAATATAATTCATAGAAACCCCACAATGTTTTAAAGAAATTATACTGGCAGAAACACCATTAACACGGGCTAAAAGGGATAGAGACAGCACAAAATGAGAAGTTCTTGACATCTTTACTTCCACAGGCAGGAAATACTATAAAAATAACTATTCCGTCAGATACAGGCTATTATTTAAGGCAAAGGCAGGATGATCCACAGCCTGGAACCAAGATCCTAGAGGACAGAGCCAAGAGACACAGGAATAGAGACAGAACAATGAGTGGTCTTGTTGGGGAAGTTTCCAGTTGATAGACCTGGCAGGCTCCCTTTTCAGTGGCTGTGAAGGACCTAGGACAGCAGAAGGAACATGTTTACTGGCCTAGAGGATTCACCATTTCAGAGTCTGGATCTTACTCCTTTCCAGAGGCTCACAAATTGGACTCTGTGGGCTTGCAGAGAATAGTTTCATTTTCCAGGGGGCAGACATAACATTAGCCAAACACGTTCTATTGATTCGTAAAATCAGAATTCTGATTCATCAATTTATAGTGAGAAATCACTGTCACTGGAATTTGAATATTTAAAGACTACAATGGTCAGAAAATTCCCTCTCTATTGGCAAAGTCTTTCCCACAGTAATACAGGGCATAATTTGAAGTCTCCTCAGTATGCTGAAATCAGGACAAAAAGCTGTGTATGGTTGATTGGAATTAATTAGATGGGCTGAATACACAGTGACTTCAGGCTTCATCTCATTTTATAATCTCATAATAGAGGTGGTTTTACACTGTCCTCTGGGCTATAGCTCCTTGTCATTGTCTCAATATTGGCAATGCCTGCCAAAAGGACTTGAACATGGAAACTACAAGGTTAAATATTCCTTCTCTCTATGCTGTGCTTGAGTGGAAGCTGCTACTTTCATTTACTCTGCTTCCAAGGCTCATCATATTCCCCTAATGATTAAAACATTCTTCTTTTAGACATGTCAAAAAAATCAGTCAGGCTACACTGAAGACTTTCATATCTGGGGACTATTCTGTATTCTTAAAGTATATTTGCACTTTTATTTTTCTTTCTGTTTTATGTACTTCACTAATACTTCAAAAGCTTTCATTCTCTGCCTGTCCATAAAGTTATACTGCACTAGGGAATGATCCATATATCTACGATCCATTGTGTCTATGAAGTATTCTGCAGTTCTTAAACATTAATTCAGATGTGATGTCATAAAACTTTTTCCTAGCAGCCTGGCATTCTGTAATTTTTCTTACAAGACTATACCCCCAAATTACTACTTATTTCTTCCCTAATCAAGTCAGCCATTGGTACAGTTACGATACTGGCGTGTCTTACTCTTTGAAATTGCCTCATTTCATTGTGATTTTGTAGTATCTATAGTGAAATTTTATTTTCCAAATCCCTTTGTTTACAAGCATTGGAGATCCACTTTCCAGTAGATATTAAAAAGAGGAGTTTATTGTTTTTGTAACAGAAGGCTTGATTCTGGGCCTCAGATTCTGTCATTGCAATGCTGGATAGTTCTGTTCTTTCATTTCATTGATCTCATTTGCTGATACTATAGATGACTTCGTTCATGTAGCTTTGGAAGATGATTCTAATGAGTCTCGCATTACATCATCTTTATGGCCTCATATTTTAGAGGAGGAACAAAGTTATCCCTCCCTCTATGCATACATAATCCAAGCTTTGTAACTTGCTTTTATCTTTGAGCTAATTTTTCTTTGACTAGCGGAATGGAATGCTTTAACTGGCCTGTGTAAGCTGCTCATGGATTATTGGAAGGCAAACTATGAGAGCCACACCAGAATCCATGTAATTTGAAGGAGTGGTTTCCCAAAGGCAGATTGGACTTTTACCAGATAAATAGTGAATGACACTCTGGGAATGATATTAACAGACAGCCACATATTTATATACATATGCTATGCCCTGTAATGATTACAAAGGCACTTATGATTTCAGCTTTTGCCCTATGTATGTGTAATATGTTAAAGTAATTGTGAAATTATCTGAAAACATAATATGTGACCAAAACAATGTTCTATTATAGGGATCGGCAAACTATAGCTCATGGGCCAAATCTTACCTCTGCCTGCTTTTGTAAGCAAAGTCATATTGGAGCACAGCCATGCCCTTTACTTTATTGTCTGTGGCTGCTTTCACTCTACCACAGATTGGGTAGTTGTGACAGAGACCACTTAGTCTGCAAAACTGAAAATATTTACTCTCTGGTCCTTTACAGAAGAAGTTTTCTGACTGCTCTTCTATTAGAAAGATTTCCTTGTTCAATTGAGTACAGTAAATCCCCTACATACGAACCTTCAAGTTGAGAACTTTCAAAGATGTGAACGTGTGTTCTCATGTCCAATCACGTAAGTTAGTTCACGTGTCTGGTGTACAGTTTCACGTGCATGCATCCTCTAGTGGTTGTGCTTTTGTGTACTTTGCTGTACAGTACTATTGCTGTGCAACACGAGGAGCTTACTAATGAAGACTTGATGGAATTGGAGGCCCAGAGAAAGGATGAAGAGAGACAAGAGAAAGCAGTAACTGAAGAACTGAAGAGATTCATGATACTGGAAATAGCAAGGGGATTTTCTTTATTTGAGGAGGCATTGTTAGTTTTTGAGGCACAGAACCCAAACGTAGAATATTGCATGAAGTTTGCAGCAGCTGTTCAGAATGTGATCCAGTGCTGCCGTGTCATCTATGAGGAGATAAAAAGAGCATCACTGGATCGTTTTTTTAAGGGAGGTAGATAGAATTGAATCCAGCCATCAGTGGAACCAGAACCTGTGCCATCAACGTCAGGCATGAGTGAAATTGCATCTTGCCCTCCGTCTCCTATGGCTGATGATCCTTCAGCTCTACCATCACCCACCTCCTCTCCCTCCTCCAGTCAGTAACTCTTCTTGCCTGTTTGTTCGATGCCAGGTCCTGTATGCCAGCTGTTGTAATGTTTACTTTTTGTGTTTGTTTGTTTTTTATGTATTATCTGTGTGAAAGGTATTATAAAGCTATTACAGTACAGTACTATATAGTCGATTGTGTTAGTTGGGTACCTAGGCTAACTTTGTTGGACTTACGAACAAATTGGGACTCACCAACCCACGCTGGGAATGGAACTTGTTCATATGTCAGGGACTTAACTGTAATCTCTAACTAGTAAATAAGACCAGGAAGAGGCAGTTGATTAGTTTAATCATCTGAGTCAACGGAGGTAATTGATACTGGAATGTATCTTACAGCGAATCTATCTTTAGATTCATCTGGGTAAACTGAGATTAATTCGTTGAGGTGAATATTTGTTCTTTCTCCCTCTCTCATCTTAGAAACGAAGTCTGTTCTGAGACATTTCCAGAAGTAGGGACCAATGGATGGGGAGTACACATTTTCTGAATATTGCCACGTGCAGAGGATGTAGAGGTACTTCCATTGGGTTTCAGATGATATATTCAATAAAATCATCTGAGGATGAATCAGAATGGAAATGGCATCTGGAATTTGTCAATTCATTAAATTCCACTTCACCAGTTAATTTCATATCTTAGTCAGCTTGGGCTGCCATAACAGAATACCATCGGATGGTTAGTTTAAACAACAAAAATTTATTGTTATGGTTCTGGAGGCCAAAAGTCCAAGATCAAGGTGCCAGAAAGATAGGTTTCACTTTGAGGCCTCTTCCCTTTGCCTGTAAGTAGCCATTATCATGTTTCTGTGCTCACATGACCTCTTCTTTATGTGTGGGCAGAAAGAGAGGAAACAAGCACTCTGGTGTCTCTTATATAAGGGCACTAATCCCATTATGAGGGCCCCATTCTCATGAATTCATATAACCCTTATTATCTCCTAAAATCTCCATCCCCGAATACCATCACATGGGGGCTTAAATCTCCAACATATGAATTGCTGTGTTGGGGGAACACAAGCATTCAGTCCATAACATTTCCAGTGTCAAAATTTTGTATGTGCATGTGTGTAACTGGTGATGATCCATGGTCAGAAAAATGGAAAGAAATTAAATAAATATTTATCAAACTCATTAGACTTTTTAGTTTTTATCCTTCACTAATATACCTTTCTTGACCTCAAAGGTCCACAGTGAAACTCAGAATTTTTTCAACCCATCTTGGTGCACATAGAGAATGATATATTCATTCCATAATAAAAACTAGAAACTTAGAAGTCAACCTTAATACCTCCTTCTCACATCTGCCAAGACTTGTCAATTTTACATCCAAAGTGTATCTCAAATCCATCCATGTTTTCCTATCTCCATCACCAGCACCCGAGTCAAGGAAACCAGGAAACCATCTCTTGTCTTTGCTATTTGAAATAGTCTCCAGACTACTCTCCCTTTTCTGATTCTTATGATCTCCATTTGTTTATCTGTTGGGCAGTCAGAGTAAGTTTTCAAAGCATGTCAAAAATATCTGATTACATTACCTAACTACTGCAAACACTACTTTGGTTGTTCATTGTTCTTCAGGGCTGAGCATGGCCTTCTAGGCCCTGCTTTGTCTGCCTCTACCTGCCCTTGAATCCTCTTCTCATTCTCACTCTCCAGGCACACTGTCTAACTTATTATTCCTTATCTTCCTCCACTTTCTTCCTTTCCCTACTGTCTTAGTCCATTCAGGCTGCTATAACAAAATGCCACAAACTAGGTGGTTTATAAGCTATGGACATTTATTTCTCATAGTTCTGGAAGTTGGGAAATCCAAGACCAAGTTGCTGGCAGGTTCAGTGCCTGGTCAGGCCGAGCTTCATCACTGACAGTGTCTTTTCACTGTAACCTTAAATAGTGGAAGATGCGAGGGAACTCTCTGATACCTCTTTTAGAAGGACACAATCCCATTCATGACCTGTTTACCTCCCAAAGGCCCCACCTCAAAGTGACATCACACTGGGGATTGTTTTCAACACATGAATTGTGGGAGGACACAAACATTCAATCTGTATCACCTAACCACTTCTACCTACATTGGAAATTATTTTCCAAGCTCATTCTCAACTCAAGGTCTTTGCCCTTGCAGTTCTTTCTGCCTGGAATACTCATATCTTCACATGGTGGACTTGTTCTTGATATTCCAATCTTGGATCAAATGTCATTATCTTAAAGGTGTCTTCCTCAACTAAACAATCACTCTGTATAATTCTGGTTCATTTTCCCGGTAGCATATATCTCTTCTTTGTTTTCTTGCTTATTTGTTTTTTTTATTTCTTGTCTGTCTCCCTTACTAGAGATAACATGATTGTGTATCCTCAGTGGCTGGCATAATGCAAAACCGAGTAAATGAATGAAAACATTAAAATGAAAACATGATATAGCATTGTCTCCCTCACCTGGTTTTAAAGAAAAAAAAATCACACTTTATGGGAAGTCAGTATAATTGAGTAATTTATATTCTGAAACAAGTAGCTTGAGTTGAAATTCCAGCTCTGCCATTTACTAGTTACACCATCTTAGAGTCAACCTTGAACCTTTATTTCCTGATATTTTTAAAAAATGGATATAATATCTACCTTGTAGTGTTGTTATGAGAATCACATGAGTTATCGTAAGTAATGAACTGAGAATACTGCCTGGTACATGGCCAGCTCTCAGTATTTATCATTAGTCAGAGAGTATATTAAATTAACATTCATTAATTAATAATATTTTATTACTGAATGTATATTAAAATGAATCTAACAAAAGTTTACTGGCAGAAAGTCTGAGCATTGTTTGTAATTTTATACTTAAGCAAACTGGAAAAAAAACCAGAATCTGTTTTGGAAGTTCATTGCCTTGCCTGAGGTCCCTACCTCTTGACCCATAGAGTCAAACCTTGAACATAGGTCTCTGGACTGCATATTTAGAACTTTTACAACACGCTGAGTCTCACACCATTTGTTGTAATATCCATTATGCAGCCTGTGCGCATGTTTGGGGCAGCAGCAAAGCAGGAATCCCCCATAAATGAGAAAAATATTTGGAAATAGATAATTTTAAAGTGTTTCAGCTTTGTATTTTGTTAAATTTCCTGTACTTTCATGGTTTTATCTGTTTTCATTTCAATTAGTATGTGTCTGCATGACACAGTAAAATTTTTCAGTCCTTAGGCTCTCAAAAGATCCAGAGATACAATCACCTGACCTTTCATGTACCAACACGCTGGCTTGGCAGAAGTTCTTGGGACTTACATATCAGTGATAACTGTTGACACTAGTTCTCTTGGCCTTGAAGATATCTCTGAAAGATAGGACCACACATGGAACAAAAATAATGATTTAGTCTTTATATCAACCCATTTCTTGGCTTTGGTGCTGCTGAGGGCAGTGGGAGGTGGATGGGAGGGGATGAGTGATGAAGGGTTGAAACTAATGACATTTGACTCACATGGCCCTGCACCCCTGCATGGAGACTGATCAATTCCCCTAATCTCTCTCATCCTAGCAGGCAGACGCCATCTGATAATAACTCAGAATTCTTTCTCATTGGAGCCAATTCTGAACTGGTGGTCTGGAGAGAAACTCTGTATTGAATTACCAAGTAGTTCCAATGGAATCATTTCCAACAGTAATTAGGGCTGATGGAATGCCCATTTTTAAAAAACAGTACCAAATTCCAGATTTTCCCAAAAAGAAAAATTAGAGCTCAGCTCGCTTGCTTGCATTCTTCTTTTTAAGAGTGTGGGAAGACCTTTTTGCAAGAAAGTAAAGAATGCCTTTATGTTCATCAGGATGCGTCCATTTTCTCTTCATTTCTGTTACCACGAACCTCCCACAGTATTCAGGTTGTAATGGGGAAAACCGAGACATCGAGAGGTTGACAGAGGGTCTCTCTATCTTGATATATAAAATGGCATCTTGGCTGTGTGGTTCAATGGTGGCTGCATATATCAAAATTTTGTGAACTTGAATCAAACTCTTTTTAATGGAGAATTATCTCAATTGATAGAGTGAAAAGACTAAGTTTCTTCAACCAATTAACAAAGGCATCTAATTTATTTAAATGCTTCCTTTGATGAGAATAACTCATTCTCATCGAAGGAAGAGATGACATTCTATTCAGGACAAGGATGAGGTAATGACAGTCGTTTGCAATGAGAAGACCCATTCTTAACTGTTAGTGTATGGCTGGGAAATGTTCTGAGGCATTGGCTTGGTTTGATAATGGTTTAATAATCCTTGATGGAAGCCTAGGAAGTTATATCAAAAGGAGAGGTAATGTGTCATTTAAAAATAATGACCAGAATCCTTTCTTCTTGAGTTTATCATCTTTTCACTTTTTGTAACTCTAGGATGCTTAACAGTAGCCACTGGATATACCTTATCCAATAAAGACCAGCTGGGGCTGGTAAAGCAAGCTGAAAACACATGTATTTGAGAAGCTGATACTAAGATTATAAACCATTTCTGTTGGCTTGAAAAGAGAGAACCACAATGATCAAGTTTTTGAGCCAATTCTCGCATTAAGAAATTTCTTGAAGAAACTGGATCCTTGCTATTTTACTGGGTAAGTTCCAAGTGAACATCCCATCCCAGATCCTTAAGTGCTGTTATCATATAGCTCGTTTAAATAAGTCTCTCTAAGGTTCAAATTTTCTCATTCCAGGAGTAAAAGAGCTACTTGAGTTAATACTTTCTGTCACTCAATGCTGGCATTTTCCTTTCTTTTTCCATGCTCTATTGGTGCTGGGTAAGACAGAAGTGCTGAGGATTAATTGCAATTATCATATTCAAGGCAGAAATGCCACCTTGTGAAGAACTAATGAGTGTTTATAAGCTGCATTGCACACGCATGTGCAAGCATTATATCATGTGAGAGGGAATGAAAACTTGAAATCTTGCTAGATTATACAAATCAAAAGTTTATCCATAACTCTTCTGAGCCCACGGTGCATCTGTACCCTGATTTGTACTTTGTGCAGCTCTGAAAGGTGATACATCCTGACTTGCATTGAAGGGGGAGGGGTTGCCAATGCACCCAAATCATGAAAGATTTTTTTTGATGTCTTTATTGGGGTATAATTGCTTTACAGTGGTGTGTTAGTTTCTGCTTTATAGCAAAGTGAATCAGCTATACATATACATATATCCCCATATCTCTTCCCTCTTCAAATCATGAAAGATTAATGAAGAGCACACAAGACTAGTCAGGAGGTGATTTGGCAACACAGGCTTTGGTGTTGCATACTTGGACTTGATTCCAGGCTCCATCTCTTCACAGCTGCGTGACTTCAACAACTTCCTTAACTTCTCTGATCCTCACTTTACCTGCATTAGAGACAGAATAATAGAGGACTCATGATCGCTGGAGCTAGAACCCATGTACTGTGGCCAACTGTGGCACCACGGGCAGATTGTTTCATTGAGATTCCCTGACCCTAAGTTTCCTCATCTGTAATGTTCAGATAAAAATAGTGCTTATCTTATAGGGTCTTTGTGAGGATTATGTTTATTAATCAATACTCTTTATAAATGCTTAACACAGTGCCTGAGACTTAGTAAATGAGCCATGCCTGGAAGCTAATCCAGATATTCAACCTACTAGACTCTATTTTAGCAAGAAAGAGAATAAGGTGACAGTCTGTTCATGTTGGCAGAACCTTTCTTCTTTTAAATGACCATAATATACGAGGTTTTAGGCACCCTGGAGGGCAGATTTTATCAAACTGTCTTTCCAGTGAGCTGGTCTAGAAGGTCTGAGTAACAGTTTTGAATGGCAACTGACCTGAGGATTTCATACTCTATTTTCTCATGAAAACTGTAAGGTTCTGGAAGGGAAAGTGACAACTCCCATAAATACTTGAGTGGTGATCCCATTGTGAAACAGATTAATTGGGCCATTCATTAATAATATATTGGTAATTGACATGAATTGAGTAAAGATGTTTTTGATTCCAGGCTGAATCGCTTTCCCTCTGTCACTTAATCTTCAAACATCCCTTGGAAATTGCATCCCTCTGTTTTTGGGGATGAAGGATAAATTCCACAACTCAGTCTACACAGCCTGTGTGGTTTGATTTCTGCAGGCTTCAGTGAAGTTACTCTCTCCTTTTCCACACACTCTTTCTTTCATTCATTCATCCATTAGCCTTTCATTCATTCATTCTGCACATATGTACCAAGCACACAGGTGATGCTCCAGCAGTGTATATATTAAGTCCATGTTCCACTGGTCCTTATGTTCTACTGGAGGAAACAGGCAACCAAAATAAATGTATAATGCTATAGAGAAAACTCAGAATTCAGGAAACAGAAAGATTTGGGCATAAATTGAAGAAAATATGGGGGTGAAGCAGGAGGCTCTCTAGGTGATGAGCATTCTGTGCTGGAGGGAAAAAAAGCACAACAGCCCCGAGACAGGGGTGGTTGGCATGTTCAGGAGTGGGTGACAGTGGAGGAGGTCCCTGGTACCAGTGTCAACCCCACTCTAAAGTCTAGAAAACCAATCATTAGAGAGGCTGTCCAAGTCAGCCAAGGTCACACAGCTAGAAAATAGAGCTGCACACCTCTGGGATCTGTGCTCCTAGCTTCTGTGACATTTTGCTGCTTAAAGTGTTCCACTTCTTTGACATTTAGGACTCTCCATGCTGCAGGACAGGGCAGTCCTTCCTTTCCCCCTCAATTCTTCAACCAATTAACAAAGGCATCTAATTTATTTAAATGCTTCTCAACCTCTTCCTTTAGGTTGCTTTATATGATTTCTCCTCTATATTCTTCTTCAGCTTTATGACTGTAAACAGGCATTCCAAATCAATTTGTGGCTGAGGATGGAAGTTACGTGCAGATGCATTGTTGTGGCTTTTTCTCCTTTTTTGCCTATGCAAGAGTGATTTGTTCACTAAAAAAATAGTTCTGCCCTCCATAACCTCATTTGATGGCAACAGTAGTTCCTGTGATAATGCAGAGCTGCTTCTCATGTCTCTTCCATGGATAGATATGAAATATATGATTTTTTTGTGCTATGATACAGTAAACAAGAGACAGATTTTTCTTCCCCCTTGTTGCTCCCCCTCCTACAGTTATATCGCTTGATCTATCCATGACTATTGTCAGGTTAAAAATGTCAGATGAAATCAACCCAACCTACACATCGGGATACATACATATTTTCCAAAAACTTGCAGCCTACACTTTGGCTATAGGTAAGTCAAGCGGGGTGTTTCTCTCTTTGCAGAACCACTGATTGAGTGTGCGGGCACCTTGAGCCTCTTCCTTAAGTTATGAGAAAATAAATCCAGTAGGTAAAAGGGAACAGAGGATATTTAAAAAGGGAGAGGTTTATTAAGATAAGAGTATACTTACTTCATTTAAAAAGTTTAAAACAGATAAAACAGTTGTGCAAATGATTAGAACACAAAGTGGCATATTGATATTCTCTAATGTCTGGGACTGAGATTTTTCTTACAGTTTTCTTATAAATGGCCCCCTAATGAGTCAGCTAAGCAGATCAATAAATATATCCACTAACTGTTCCTTCTGTAGTCCCTGAAAGAGCAATTGAAGATACAAAAATATTCCTCATTTTGACTGAAATATGGACATTACTAATACTACAGAATAGACTAAAATATTCCTCATTTTGACTGAAATATGGACATTACTAATACTACAGAATAGACTATATCTACTGTGCGGAGGTACAGCAGTTCCGCTGGTGTAAGATTTCAGTTGCAATAGTCTTTCTCTTGTCAACAATCTTGTTTTATTTATTCAGCGCCACCTGGCATAAGCCATGTGTCCAACTACTGTACTAGCATGAAAAGCTCTGCTATATTCTTATGCCATAAAATATCGCTGCTCCCAAATCCCAGCAGATCTGTGGTCTGTAACATTCTTTGCAAAGGCTGTGAAAGGTTCATATTTTAAAATTGTTCTTTATGTGAGATTCTATTGAAAATCCAAAGATCCTTGCCAAAAAAGTAGTAGTAGGAGATGTAGCAGACACACACATAATGAGCAAAGCATTTCAATCCTGTTCTAAGAGTATTTACACATTCCAGAGGTAATTAAAAGATATATGAGTATAAAGTCCTTAGCAATAGATATTGGTTTTTCAGGAACAGATCCTTAAAGTAATGGAGAAGATGATGGTTTATTTTCTTGCAGACCACTTAGAGTCATTTTGATGCAGGAAGGTGGAAATGATGTGTCTGCTATTTTGCTGATTTGACTAGATCTAATCAGGTATTGATTCTGAACTCTGTGTAGAGAGTAGACAGTGAGAGAAGCTGGAGGAAGATAATGGGTGAGGGTCTAAGCTTCCTTCAGCTTTCCCACAATGAGCCCTTGAGTTACAAAGAGAAAGTAGCTACTTCTTAAAGGAAAATGAATAGCCACTTCTTAAAGGAAAATGTCAATTAATACAATATAAGCTCACGAACTTATAGTCAGTTGAAATTCAAAAGACATTCCCAGTTATTTGCTTCTAGATATAGCCACTAAGTCAAATACAGACTACCATAGTTCTAAGGCAGTATATTTTGAATAGATTGACTTATTAATAGAGTATCAATTATTTATTCATGAAGCATTTGAAAGCAATGTGTTTTCCTACAGATTTTAAATGTTATTTCCACATATGGTTGCATCATAAGGTTATTTATTATAATGATTCCTGGGCTTCCCTGGTGGCACAGTGGTTGAGAGTCCGCCTGCCGATGCAGGGGACACGGGTTCATGCCCCGGTCTGGGAAGATCCCACGTGCCGCAGAACAGCTGGACCCGTGAGTCATGGCCACTGAGCCTGCATGTCCGGAGCCTATGCTCCGCAACGGGGGAGGCCACAACAGTGAGAGGCCCGTGTACTGCAAAAAAAAAAAAAAAGATTCCTGATCCATAGGGAATGAGAAACATCAGGATAAGTACTGTCTATTCGTCAAATTCTCTATTTATAGGCCAAATAAGTGAGGTTTTACTATATTGAAATGATATTAAGCCATTATTCTATTTTCTCTAAGACTATGTAATTGCTCCTCTTTGTAACTGAAGAAGATATCATCCTCATGGTAAAAATAGAAGAGAAAAAATATATCCATCACTCTAGATTCTGTCTGTGTGGCTACCAACAAAGTCATTTAAAACTACTTATGTAAAGATATGGTACAGAGTGGGATGAAAAGATGTGACAACATTTTCCTAGCCCTGTTATAAATCTGCATCTTATTTGAAGAAGGAATAAAACCCAAGGAGTGCTCAAATTTTGCTCCAAAAATATGCGGCCTCTTCACAAGTGTATCTCTGAAGAATGTCTTGTTTCAAAAAAAAAAAAAAAAAAACAATATTGGAGAGATAGTTCCCATACATTAAGCTATATTTTAAATGACACCCTGGATTCTTCATCAGGGAATAGGCCTCAGATACTGAGCTTCAGATTCTTCCTGAATACAGTGGGAAAAGTAAAGTCTTTACAGTGCCTGCTTACAGAGAAATTCTGAAGGGAAATAAGATGGTCTGTAGATGTGTTTTTAATTTCCTGGAAGAAAAGCATGCTCATCTAAAATTGACTTTATGGATGCTTTTTAAAAGCTAGTGGGTCCAGTAAATTCTATTTGAACTGCAAAATTGGCGTTGGGCCTCCACACACTTACCTGGGCCATCCTTCTTTTTTGACTTTCAACCACGCACGGCTGAGCATGAACATCAGCTTACAGAAAACTCACCTAGATTCCAGGGAAACCAAACAAAACGGGAAGACTAGAATCAATGTCTTCACATTTTCCTCTAGATTTCCATTGAGTTCATCTAACTTATTTCAAGACAATAGCAACACAGAGTGTTAGTATTTGATCATCTAGAATTGTAGTAAGTTCTGCTAGCCACAGAAAAATTGGTGTGTAAAATATAAGCTGGGAGAAAGTTCTAGTTTCTGCCACATAGTGAATGGGTTAACAGGAACCTATCTCCCACTACATACATATAGAAAAGCTAGATAAATTATAACAAAAAATATATGCAAATATCATCTCAAGGAAAGAAATGGCCAGGCCGATATTCCACAGGTTAGGAGAGAAAGCAAAGCCAGAGTGACAGAGAGGAAGTATGTCTGATTGTTAGGGACACAGACTCTGAGCCAGAAAACTTGGGTGCAAATCCTGATTGCTGCTTACTGGTTCACTCTGATAATAACAGCAAGAACAAATCAAACTTTCAATGATTTACTGGTCAAAGTAGAAATCATAATGGAAGTTGGAACATACTATATTTAGAAATGAATACAAATGTAAACACCACATATCAAATAGAGCAGGATGAAACTGAAGTGATATGCAGGCAGAAATTTCTAATCTATGCATTAGAATCGAAGATTAACTGTTAATAATTTAAGGATCTAAGTCAAAAAATAACAGCAAAACTCTAGAGAAAAGAAAAAAAATAATAAAAATAAGAACAAAAATTAATGAAATAGAAGCAAAGAAACAAGAGAAGATCAACAAAGCTCAAAGTGAGTGCATTAAAATATGGATAAAGTATACACATGTATGATAAGACTGAGCTGTAAAGAAGAAAATAAGAATATTAGGAATATAATGAACATTACAATGGGTAATGGGGAAATGTTTTACTATTATGAGTATATACTAAAACATTCTATGCCAACACATGTGGAATTTGGAAGAAATCAATATTTTTCTTAAAAAATATTAAAACATATATTACCACACGTGATTCAGGATAATATAGAAAATCTAATGGTCTCATAACCCTTTAAAAAATCAAACTAGTATTCAAAGCAGCACCTATTCCTCCTCCTGCAAAATGTATGCACAAAAGTACACACATTAACTACCACAGCAAGCAAAAGAAACACCAGCCCCAGACAGTAAGCCAAGTTACAGCAGATGTTCAAGGAATAAGAATTCAAGTTTGATACAAACTCTTCATAAAAATAAAGCAAGTGAGAGAGTTTTTTCCATCTCCTTTTATGGTGCTATTATGTCTTTGGAATATTGACAGTATAAAAAGAGAAATTATAGAGCAATCTTACTATGGAATAAGATTCAAATGCCTAAATAAATTTTGACCAACCTTAATTTTGGATGATATAAAGTAAATAAAACACATCAAGATCAGATAGGGTGTGTTCTGAGATGCAAGAATGGTTTAATATTAGGAAACCTACAAAAGTAAATCAACACATGTGGACATGCCTTTGGCTTCAAGTAAGAAAGAAGCCTACAAAAAAGTAGCAAGTATTATTCCACAAAACAAGAGGCCCAGAGGTTGGGCAGTTTCAGAATTAATTCTGGAGCACCATTGTGTTATCAAGAAACCAGGTTCCACTCATCTTTTCTCTCTGCAGTGTTCAATGTGTAGATGATTCTCTGCATAGTTGCAAGATGGTAGTGGAAATACTAAAAATATTCACAAAAAGGATGAGTCCCTGCCATACCCTTTTGCCAGTTCCCCAAGCAGAATACAATTTATGTGTCATTGGCTACAGTCACGTCACTCCATCATGTTTAAACCAACCACCGGGAGAGATAATAGAATTACTATAGCTTGTTTAGACTAATCAAAATTCACTGTAGGAGCTGGGGAGCCATCCAGACCATGAACTACATAAGCCCCCTATACCTGAACAAAATCAATTTTCTTTTAGTAAGGTAGACCTGGAATAATAGCTTGGGTATAGCCTGCAGTGTTACAACATAAAGAGGAAAATATGAAATCAAATTAGTAGTTATAGCAAAAATGGTGAATGAAATTCAACACTAAGTCCTGAGTAAAAGGAACAACAGTGAAAACCACTTTTAAAAATGGAAAGGGGGTGCTTCCCTGGTGGCGCAGTGGTTGAGAGTCCGCCTGCCGATGCAGGGGACACGGGTTCGTGCCCCGGTCCGGGAAGACCCCACATGCCGCGGAGCGACTGGGCCCGTGAGCCATGGCTGCTGAGCCTGCGCCTCCGGAGCATGTGCTCTGCAACGGGAGAGGCCACAACAATGAGAGGCCCGCGTACCGCAAAAAAATAAAAAATAAAAAAAATTGCAGGTCCCTAGGGGATGATGGTGCCTCAGAATAGAAAGAGCCAATCACTGAATCACAAGTGAAAAAAAAATCTTCCCTCTTATAAGGAATACTACTTTGGTCTGTTTCATGTGTGACATAAAATTTATTGTGTTTAGCTCTTAGATACTTTTGGCATAGATACTTTTGGCTTTACATGCTGCAGTCCAGTATGTCCTGAGTAAAATAAATATATAGTATGTTTGAAATTATTAGTTACAAAGAGGAAAATAAATAAGCCAACCAACTGAAAAACAGAGCAAGCTCAATGGGCATGGGATGCCAAAGTGTAGGGTTGTTGCAGTTTTAATAGAGTGGTTAGGCTAGTCTTAATTGAGGAGGTGATATTTCAGTTTTGAAAGGAGTGAGGGAATTATTCAGGTAGACATCTTGAAGAAGAACATTCCACTAATTGCAGCATAATGGCTTTAAGCAGGAGTACACTGGGAATGTTCAAGTCACACCTGGGACTCATTTTGACTGAAATGGTGGTGAAACTGGAGGTTGAGTTTTTATTCTAAGTAAAATCAAAGCCAATGTAGGGCTACGAGCAGAGGAGTGAGATTGATTTGAAGGGATCATTCTGGCTGTTTTGATGAGAACAGCTGTAAGGATATACATAGGGAGACTAGTTGTGAGGCTATCACAATAAACTAGATGAGAGTTGATAAGGATTCAGTCTGTTTTGGTTTTTTTGGCCATGCTGCACGGCTTGAGGGATCTTAGCTTCCCGAACCAGGGATTGAACCTGTGCCCTTGGCAGTAAAAGTGAAGAGTCCTAACCACTGGACCACCAGGGAATTCCCTATAAGGACTCAGTCTGGACTAATGCTGCAGATAATGATAAATGACAAGGTTTTGCATACATTTTGAGAGCAGGACCAATGGTATTTGCTTACAAATTAAAGTCAGGGTATAGACAAAGAGAAGAGGTGAGGAAACTTGGAGGGTTTTGGCCTGATTGACCAAATGTGTGAATGCACTATCAAACTGAGGTGGGGGATTCATTCAAAGATGATGGGGAGGAATTCTTTTATGAAATTGTTAACATTGAGGGGCCTATTAGTTTTATATTAGCGTTGAACCATATGTACTTGCTGATATTCAACTTGTATAACTGTAAAAATGGCAATTTTGTATCATTTGACCTGACACAAGTCGGGAGTTTGGAAGAAAGGCCTGGAAATCATCTGTATAAAGGTAGTATTTCAAGCTATGTGACTAGATTAGATCGCTGTATAGGCCAGGGTTCAATCGGGAATCAGAAACCACATCAATGATCTTAACTAGAGGATGTAACATAAAGACGATGGTAGCCAGGTATTAGAAAACTGAAAAGGCAGCAAGAAGACACAACTTCAGGGAGCAGTCACCATTCCTTTGCTGGGGAAGCAAAGGGAAGAGGTTGGGATTAATGAAAGGTAAAGTCTTGGAAGAGGGGCCCATGGGACTCAGACCTCTGAGGAGGTGGCATCATTTGCTTAGTGCTTCAGAGAGGACTGATTCCGACAATATGCTGGGGGGAATCCTACAAACTGGGACAAATCTCTGCTACTGGAATCAGTTGTCTCTTCCAGGGTCTGTCTGTCTCTCTTCCACTACCATTTAAGTTTCTTCTCCCTCTTCTCATTTTCCAATTTATCTCTTGCCCCCATTGGCAGAACCTAAACGGGACCAGCTGGCAAAGGAGAATGTGGTTTATAGAATCCCAAGCTCAGTATTACAAAACCCAGTATAAAAGAATAGCCTGAAGGTGAGACTCAGGAACTAAATAACAAGCACAGTCACCAAAGAGTGAGTGTAGAGAGCACCCCATGCCCTGGGACACTCCATGTGAGAGGTTAGGGAGGATGGGGACAAAGGAATCATAGAAGGATCAATCAATGGGGTAGGAGGAAAACTAAATGTATGTGCATTCTTGATATCCCAGTAAATAAAGTGCTTTCAAGAAGAGCTGTTTAGGGCTTCCCTGGTGGCGCTCGTGGTTGAGAACCTGCCTGCCAATGCAGGGAACACGGGTTCGAGCCCCGGTCTGGGAAGATCCCACATGCCGCGGAGCAACTGGGCCCGTGAGCCACAACTACTGAGTCTGCGCGTCTGGAGCCTGTGCTCCGCAACAAGAGAGGCCGAGACAGTGAAAGGCCTGCGCACCGCGCACCGCGATGAAGAGTGGACCCCGCTCGCCGCAACTAGAGAAAGCCCTCGCACAGAAACGACGACCCAACACTGCCAAAAATAAATAAATAAAATTATAAAAAAAAAAAAAAAAAAAAAAAAAAAAGAAGAGCTGTTTATCAACTGTGTAAAATGTAAAAGATCAAGTAGGCTGTGAACTAAGAATTGGTTGAATTTGTGATATGTCATTGGTGACCTTGGCCAAAGGTGTTTTAATGGAGTTATGAGGACAATAAAGAGGGAATGGGAATAGCAAAGTTAGATATTTAAGTATATACAACATTTTGGGGTGACTGCAAATGGGAGCAGAGAAATGGGGTGATATTTAGGAAGAGAAGTCCAGTGGAAGGATTTCTTTTTTAATAATGAAAAAACCAGTAGCATGTTTGTATACTAATGGAATGATCCAGTAGAGAAGTAAACATAGATACCATAGAAAAGTAAGGGAATTACTTCTGAAACAACATGCTTGGGATGGAAAGAAGGGATGGAATCAAGTGCATGAATGGGGGGATTTGCTTTAAGTAGGCATACAGGTAGTTCATCTCTAACAACAGAAGGGATGGTGAGTTCATGAGGACAGATGCTGAAAAGCCTGCAGATATAGTGGTGGAATCTGTCGACATTCTTTCCTACTTGCTTAAATGATTGATTAAATTTTTGATGTTATCAACCAAAAGTGAAGATGGCAGAGAGCATGTGTAATACTGAAGAGCAACAGAGTCCTTGAATGAGGACAGGGCTTTAGATGCTAATTCCTAGAGCCTCAGTTTCTTCATCTGAAAAATGCAGTTAAACAATAATGCCTGTGTAAAATAAGAGCTATTAAATCCCCTTTCAAAATTAAAACTACAATACAGATATCAAATATTATTAATGAAGAAATCTATACAAAATATAATCGAAATACTTTCTTAGTAAAAAATAGCCATGGATATGTATAGCTTGGAATTTTCCAGAAAACACAATAACAAGAAAAATTATTTATCACTTTCCAATAACACACATTTTAAATCAATCTATTATACACACACTCTCTAGGAATATTTTCTAGCAATGTTTGGGTTAAAACTTAAATCATTAAATTGAAAAGCCCTTGAAGTCAGAGCTATCTTGTTAAGTTTTCAGTATTAAATGACAGCACCTCACATATAGGAGGAGTGTAGTAAATATTTTGGAGTAATTAATATAGCAATGCTGGTCTGTCAAATACTACTTATGAGAGAGAGGGAGGGAGAAAATTAGAGGAGGAGTAAGAGGTAGATAGAGATAGAGATGGAGAGAGAGAGAGATGGAGAGAGATAGCGATAGAGGTAGAGAGAGAGAGATGGAGATAGAGATAGAGATGGAGATAGAGGTAGAGACAGAGATGGAGAGAGAGGTATAGACAGAGATAGAGAGAGAGAAATGGGGATAGAGATAGAGTTAGAGTGAGAGAGAGAGAGAGGAAGAGAGAGAGAATTTATGAGATAAAGCCACATCCTAGGTAGTATTAACACTTCTTTTCTGATGTGATGAAATGTATCCTTATGTCCCTGAAATTATTTCTAACTCTAGTAACAAAATGCCTGACAACTAAATATATATGAACGTTCTCTCTTCTTTGAGCCATCACTGGATTTAAATTAGATTTAAATTATGGGCACCCAGGCGATCCTGAATAATTACTAATGGGATGAATTAATACTTCAGGTTTAATTTTTCCACTTAAAACGTCCTCATGGAAAGGGCAGATTCTTTGTACAGGTGGGTCTTAAATGAGATGCTGAAGGAGATGGCAGCTGAGATGAATGAACAAACAATAGTCACTGTTCAAGAACTAATCTGGGAGGACAGCATGACCATTTTTATGTTTGGACCATGTTAAGCTCTCTTTTCTGCTAATTGAGCTGTCTGTAAATTACATGCTCAATTTTGAGGCAAAGGGACTTTTCACATTTAGCTCATAATTCTTGCTCTTTTTCTTGTTTGATGTTCCAGACCATGACTATATCAGATCATCCTTTGGAATGAATAAATTTTTCTTCTGGTGATTTTGAGGATTGAATGAAGGAATTGAAAAAAATTATTTGTAAGTCTTCTGACTTATTGCATGGCATTGAAGAAAAATAATGTCAAATATCTTTTATTCTTAACAACTTCATTGAAGTATAATTTATATACCATAAAACTCACCCACTTTAAGTGTAGAAGTCAAAGAATTTTAGTAATTTTATAGAGCTGTGCAACCATCATTACAATCAATTTTCACAAATACTTGTTATCCCAGAAAGACCACAGTTCCATTTGCAGTCAATCCCTATTCCCAGCCCCAACCCCAGGTAACCACTAAATCTACTCTCTTTCTCTATATATTTGCCTTTTCTAGACATTTCATATAAATGAATGATATACTATGCAGGCTATTGTGTCAGGCTTCTTTCACTTAGCATAATGTTTTTGAGATTCGTCCATTCTTTAGAGGTCTTTCCACATATACTTGAGATTCTTTGCAGGTCTCTTCATAAAGACTTAATAGCACTTATTGACCAGTCCCTCCCATCAAGAAACTTGCACAAGCCTCTTAGATAGCCTCATCCACCAGAGGGCAGACAGCAGAAGCAAGAAGAACTACAATCCTGCAGCCTGTGTAACAAAAACCACATTCACAGAAAGACAGACAAGATAAAAGAGCAGAGGGCTGTGTATCAGATGAAGGAACAAGATAAAACCCCAGAAAAACAACTAAATGAAATGGAGATAGGCAGTCTTCCAGAAAAAGGATTCAGAAAAACCATAGTGAAAATGATCCAGCACCTCGGAAAAAGAATGGAGGCAAAGATCGAGAAGATGCAAGAAATGTTTCACAAAGATCTAGAAGAATTAAAAAACAAACAAACAGAGATGAACAATACAATAACTGAAATGAAATATACACTAGAAGGAATCAATAGCAGAATAACCAAGGCAGAAGAGTGGATAAGTGACCTGTAAGACAGAACGGTAGAATTCACTGCTGTGGAATAGAATAAAGAAAAAAGAATGAAAAGAAATGAAGACAGCCTAAGAGACCTCTGGGACCACATTAAACACAACAACATTCGCATTATAGGGGTCCCAGAAGGAGAAGAGAGAGAGAAAGGACCCGAGAAAATATTTGAAGAGATTATAGTCGAAAACTTCCCTAACATGGGAAAGGAAATAGCCACCCAAGTCCAGGAAATGCAGAGAGTCCCATACAGGAAAAACCCAAGGAGAAACACATCAAGACACATAGTAATCAAATTGGCAAAAATTAAAGACAAAGAAAAATTATTGAAAGCAGCAAGGGAAAAATGACAAATAACATACAAGAGAACTCTCATAAGGTTAACAGCTGATTTCTCAGCAGAAACTCTACAAGCCAGAAGGGAGTGGCATGATATACTTAAAGTGATGAAAGGGAAGAACCTACAACCAAGATTACTCTACCCAGCAAGGATCTCATTTAGATTTGATGGAGAAATCAAAAGCTTTACAGACAAGCAAAAGCTAAGAGAATTCAGCACCACCAAACTAACTCTAAAACAAATGCTAAAGTAACTTCTCTAAGTAGAAAACACACGAGAAGAAAAGGACCTACAAAAACAACCCCAAAACAATTAAGAAAATGGTAATAGGAACATACATATTGATAATTACCTTAAACATGAATAGATTAAATGCTCCAACCAAAAGACACAGGCTTGCTGAATGGATATAAAAACAAGACCCATATACATGCTGTCTATAAGAGACCCACTTCAGACCTAGGGACACATACAGACTGAAAGTGAGGGGATGGAAAAAGATATTCCATGCAAATGGAAATGAAAAGAAAGCTGGAGTAGCAATATTCATATCAGATAAAATAGACTTTCAAATAAAGAATGTTACAAGAGACAAGGAAGGACACTACATAACGATCAAGGGATCAATCCAAGAAGAAGATATAACAATTATAAATATATATGCACTCAACATAGGAGCACCTCAATACATAAGGCAACTGCTAACAGCTCTAAAAGAGGAAATCCACAGTAACACAATAATAGTGGGGGACTTTAACACCTCACTTACACCACTGGACAGATCATCCAAACAGAAAATTAATAAGGAAACACAAGCTTTAAATGACACAATAGACCAGATAGATTTAATTGATATTTATAGGACATTCCATCCAAAAACAGCAGATTACACTTTCTTCTCAAGTGCACACAGGACATTCCCCAGGATAGATCATATCTTGGGTCACAAATCAAGCCTCAGTAAATTTAAGAAAATTGAAATCATATCAAGCATCTTTTCTGACCACAATGCTCTGAGATTAGAAATCAATTACAGGGAAAAAACCGTAAAAAACACAAACACATGGAGGCTAAACTATACGTTACTAAATAACCAGGAGATCACAGAAGAGAAAATCAAAGAGGAAATAAAAAAAATACCTAGAGACAAAGGACAATGAAAACATGATGATCCAAAACCTATGGGATGCAGCAAAAGCAGTCCTAAGAGGGAAGTTTATAGTTATACAAGCCTACTTCGAGAAACAAGAAAAATCTCAAATAAACAATCTAACTTTAAACCTAAAGGAACTAGAGAAAGAAGAACAAACAAAACCCAAAGTTAGCAGAAGGAAAGAAATCATAAAGATCAGAGCAAAAATAAATGAAATAGAAACAAAGAAAACAATAGCAAAGATCAATAAAATTAAAAGCTGGTTCTTTGAGAAGATAAACAGAATTGATAAACCATTAGCCAGACTCATCAAGAAAAAGTGAGAGAGGACTCAAATCAATAAAATTAGAAATGAAAAAGGAGAAGTTGCAACAGAAACCGCAGAAATACAAAGCATACTAAGAGACTACTTCAAGCAACTCTATGGAATATAATGGACAACCTGGAAGAAATGGACAAATTCTTAGAAAGGTATAACCTTCCAAGACTGAACTAGGAAGAAGTAGAAAATATGAACAGACCAATCACAAGTAAGGAAATTGAAACTGTGATTAAAAGTCTTCCAACAAACAAAAGTCCAGGACCAGATGGCTTCACAGGTGAATTCTATCAAATATTTAGAGAAGAGCTAACAGCCATCCAACTCAAACTCTTCCAAAAAATTCCAAAGGAAGGAAAACTCCCAAACTCATTATATGAGGCCACCATCACTCTGATACCAAAACCAGACAAAGATACTCCAAAAAAAGAAAATTACAGACCAATATCACTGATGAATATAGATGCAAAAATCCTCAACAAAATACTAGCAAACAGAATCCAACAGCACATTAAAAGGATCATACACCATGATGAAGTGGGATTTATCCCAAAGATGCAAGGATTCTTCAATATACACAAATAAATCAATGTGATACATTTGATACATTTCTTCATTTTAACAAACTGAAGAATAAAAACCATATGATCATCTCAATAGATCCAGAAAAAGCTTTTGACAAAATTCAACACCCATTTATGATAAAAACTCTCCAGAAAGTGGGCACAGAGGGAACCTATTTCAACATAATAAAGGCCATATATAACAAACCCACAGCAAATATCATTCTCAATGGTGAAAAACTGAAAGCATTTCCTCTAAGATCAGGAACAAGACTAAGATGTCCACTCTCGCCACTATTATTCAACATAGTTTTAGAAGTCCTAGCCACAGCAATCAGAGAAGAAAAATAAATAAAAGTAATACAAATTGGAAAAGAAGAAGTAAAACTGTCACTGTTTGCAGATGACATGATAGTATACATAGAGAATCCTAAAGAGGCCATCAGAAAACTACTAGAGCTAATCAATGAGTTAGGTAAAGTTGCAGGATACAAAATTAATGCATAGAAATCTCTTGCATTCCTATACAATAATGATGAAAAATCTGAGAGAGAAATTAAGGAAACACTCCCATTTACCACTGCAACAAAAAGAATAAAATACCTAGGAATAAACCTACCTAAAGAGACAAAAGACCTGTATGCAGAAAGCTATAAGACACTGATGAAACAAATTAAAGATGATACCAACAGATGGAGAGATATATCATGTTCTTGGATTGGAAGAATCAATATTGTGAAAATGACTATACTACCCAAAGCAATCTACAGATTCAATGAAATCCCTACCAAATTACCAATGGCATTTTTTACAGAGCTAGAACAAAAAATCTTAAAATTTGAATGGAGACACAAAAGAGCCCGTATAGCCAAAGCAGTCTTGAGGGAAATAAACAGAGCTGGAGGAATCAGACTCCCTGACTTCAGACTATACTACAAAGCTACAGTAATCAAGACAATATGGTACTGGCACAAAAAGAGAAATATAGATCAATGGAACAGGATAGAAAGCCCAGAGATAAACCCATGCACATATGGTCAACTAATCTATGACAAAGGAGGCAAGGATATACAATGGAGAAAAGACAGTCTCTTCAATAAGTGGTGCTGGGAAAAGTGGACAGCTACATGTAAAAGAATGAAATTAGAACACTCCCTAACACCATACACAAAAATAAACTCAAAATGGATTCACGACCTAAATGTAAGACCAGGCACTATAAAACTCTTAGATGAAAACATAGGAAGAACACTCTTTGACATAAATCACAGCAAGATATTTTTTGATCCATCTCCTAGAGTAATGGAAATAAAAACAAAAATAAACAAATGAGACCTAATGAAACTAAAAGCTTTTGCACAGCAAAGGAAACCATAAACAAGACGAGAAGACAACTCTCAGAATGGGAGAAAATATTTGCAAATGAAGCAGCTGACAAAGGATTAATCTCCAAAATATATAAACAGCTCATGCAGCTCAATATTAAAAAAAACAAAAAACCCAATCCAAAAATGGGCAGAAGATCTAAATAGACATTTCTCCAAAGAAGACATACAGATGGCCAAGAAGCACATGAAAAGCTGCTCAACATCACTAATGATTAGAGAAATTCAAATCAAAACTACAGTGAGTTATCACCTCACACCAGTTAGAATGGGCATCATCAGAAAATCTGCAAACAACAAGTGCTGGAGAGGGTGTGGAGAAAAGGGAACCCTCTTGCACTGTTGGTGGGAATGTAAATTGATACAGCCACTATGAAGAACAGTATGGAGGTTCCTTAAAGAACTAAAAATAAAATTATCATATGACCCAGCAATCCAACTACTGGGCATATACCCAGAGAACAGCATAATTCAAAAAGACACATGCACCCCAATGTTCATTGCAGCACTATTTAAAATAGCCAGGTCACGGAAGCAACCTAAACGCCCATCGACAGATGAATGGATAAAGAAGAAGTGGTACATATATACAATGGAATACTACTCAGCCTCAAAAAGGAACAAAATTGGGTCATTTGTAGAGACGTGGATGCATCTAGAGACTGTCATACAGAGTGAAGTGAGTCAGGAAGAGAAAAACAAGTATAGTGTAACATATATATGTGGAACCTAGAAAATGGTACAGATGAACCGGTTTGCAGAGCATAAATTGAGACACAGAAGTACAGAAAAAACGTATGGGCACCAAAGGCGGGGGTGGTGGTGGATGAATTGGGAGACTGGGATTGACGTGTATAAACTGATGTGTATAAAATGGATGACTAATAAGAAAAGTAAATATAAACATTAAAAAAAGAGATTTCATAGCACTTATTTTATTGTGATTCAGTTTCCATTGCAATTCAGTCATCCTCATTGGATTGTGAAGTCGTTGGGGCAGGGACTTTATTTCATTCCTTGCAAACAATCGCAATCTAATTTGCTATATAACTGGCACTCAGTTAGTGCTTGTTGAGCTACTGAATGAATGATGGAAAAGTTGATTTTTCACTTCTGCCATTTGCTCCTTGTTGCAGATCATTTGCTCGGGAAGCACATTAGGAGACGGAATTTATTGTGCAGATGTTTTTTAGGGAGTATCCTTGGAAGGGAGGAGGAGGAAGTGGGATTAGGCCCAGGGAGAGTTGAGTTGTGATATATACTCCATGATAACTTTAGCCAAACCTGCAGGGAGTTCTGAAGCTGAAATGGCCTGTGTCAGGGTTGTCCCACGTTAGGTTGAAATGGCCCAGCCTTTATAATTCCTTTCCATTAGTCAGTCACGGGACCTGGGCCAGCATGTGAAGGGTATGGCCTGGGCCCAGTGGCTTTCTGCAGGAGCTGACAGGACATCCTTCACTGTGGGGGACCTGAGCTGTGCAACTCTGTGTCTATTGAGTTTCTACAATTTTTTCTTACCCAAATCTTAGTTAAGGCAGTGTCATAATCATATCCTTCTAAGTGGTCCAGATTTTCTACTTTTGTTATAGAAGATCACTGTAATATATGTTAAATTCTGCTGTGCTGCTAAAATAGTATTTTTGTGTATAACAAATATTTTTTAAAGCTACATTAAGTCCTTGTCAGAAATGTTCAATAATTTTAGTTTAAGATGAAGAACGAGGCTTAAAAGACAAACGGATTTTCTAATCATTTTAGAAATACCCTAAAATTATTCTGTTTCATCTGTTTTGCTAGATAGTTCTTCCCCTGTCAACATATGTGGGAGAAGTTGTTTTAGATTATTGAAACTCTTGGATGAATAATTTATCAAATTGTCAGCAGCTGTTTTTTCTAACAATAGATTTTAATGCATCAGTCATCTTTCTTAAACTTAAAAAACTTTTTAAAATTTGCCGAAAACATATTCATGGGCCTTTTCCACAACTTATCCTGCAATATCAAATTTGGCAGTGGTCTTTTTAGTCTCCCTAAGTACAGTATCAGCACTAAAAGAATTTTTGTCAATATTTAATATTTTATTTTCAAAAAATAAAATTTGCATTTGCTGGCAGCCTACTGACCCTTTGGCTCCCTTTTCAGCATTCACCACGATTAGCTGTAAAGTACTTGTAAGCCAAGAAGGGTTGGGCCCCTTTGTTTGGGTTCACATTGTGTGTCATCTGGGGATTACTGGAGGATCTCTTGTTGCTGCTGCTCTTCTCATTCAAAGGACTAATAGTAACGATAGAGTGCTTTCCACATCCTGGTCCTTTACTAGGTATTTTCCGGGAGGTGTAGTTAACCAAGAAAGAGAAATTTTCTTCTCCTTGGTGCCATCTCAGTGGCGATGCTGACCATTTCCTATTTATTCCAAAAGCTCCATAAATTCTACCAACTTGAGGGACTTGTATATATAGGAAGTTTCATGTGCATTATCTTATATTAATCCTCAAGTCAGCTTTATAAAGACAAGTACTTCAGTTACTCTTTCGATAAGAAAAACATGACGTTCACAGAAAGGTCAAGTGATTTATTGAGGGTCCTATAATAAAGAAATAGCAGCCCTCATACACTAAATCTGAGGCCAACTCTCTAGTTATCATGTTAACAAAATTTGAGTTGAGGCAGTCGAGTTCCATTTAAGAAAGGTATAAGTAGTGTACTTGTCACAAGCAGAGTGTACACGGAAGAACTAGCACTGGCTAATCCATTGACTGACTTTGAATTGTAATTTAGAGGGTTATAACGATTATAAAAATAAATAAGTGCATTTTATTACTTAACTCAGTCCTCAATTCCCATAAGATTAATTCTCTTGTAAAACGCTATGATAGGGAGTTATACTTAAATAGGACGGATTGAATGCATACCATTTCCCCCCCACCCCTGAAAAGTCCACTACAAAGAGAGTAAAGAAACTAAAGGTATTAACTGCACTGGCCAAAAAGACTGGGATGGCATCCAGATCTGCTGTATCCATTACAAGTTCTATTACATCTGCTGGGTCATACAGCGCAAATGGCTGGGCAGCTTGCACAACAGTGCGGACCTGTCATGAAACTTACCTTACTCTGGGCCCCACTGAAGCATTCTAAACTAGCCACCTTACAGAGTACTTGGTAAATGATTTGCTTCTTATTCAATATATATGAGTGTATGTTGCTTCCAGAGCTCAAACAGTCCTTTAGACGTTGTGCCTCCTTCTTAGTGGAAGACGATACTAGATGCAATAACTTGGCATCTAGTACCCAACTTTGGAGGATGTATCTCAACTTGCCTCAGACCTCTCAAGCCCCAGAAGTTTCACTGAGTTGGCGGACTGCTTAAATGTTGTTGGATTGATTTCCTGCTCTCTGGTTTGCATGTATTTTGCCAGGATATTTGTGCTTCCTCCTCGGCACATTCGGTCAGTATGCTATCATCAATATGATGAATTAGCATCATCTCTTGTGCAATGTAAGATGAGCAAGTGTCTCTGGACTGGATTATAACATAGAGCTATAGGTTTGATGTGTCCCCGGAGTAGTGCAGTGAAAGGGTATGACTGTCTTGCAAGCTACTTGTTGTAGTATATATTAATACAGAGGAGAAAAGCACTCATTAGACCAATAGCTGCATACTTGGGAATAGAGACTGGGTTGATTTGCTCCAGCAAAGAAACTACGTCCGGAATATCATATTCAGTTTAAGTTTGCCATCTGATTAATTTTTTTTTTAATTGGTTGGGTCTTTGGCTACTCTTCATTGTGGTGCACATGTTTCTCATTGTGGTGGCTTCTCTTGTTGTGAAGCATGGGCTCTAGGTGCACATGCTTCAGTAGTTGTGGCATGTGGGCTCAGTAGTTGTGGCTCACAGGCTCTAGAGCGCAGGCTCAGTAGTTGTGGCGCATGGGCTTAGATGCTCCGCGGCACGTGGGATCTTCCGGGACCAGGGATTGAACCCGTGTCCCCTGCATTGGCAGGCAGATTCTTAACCGCTGCACTACCAGGGAAGTCCTGATTAAATTTTCAATAATCTACTTCATTCCTCTTACACATAGGCTAACTAGGATAATTGAATGGGGATGCGGTTGGGATCTCTGCATTCTTCCAGAAAGGCAGTTTTGATTTTGATTTACTATTTTGACAGGCAGAGGCAGTTCTAGAGGCTTCCACTTGGCTTTTCCTACTACAATAGCCCTCACTTTTTTTGTCAGGAAAACAATATGGGGAATCTGCCAGTTGATGAGTATGTCTTTTGCAATAATGCTTTCCAGGACTAGAAAAATAACCATGCAGTGGGTTTAGCAACCCAAGAGACCTATTGTGAGCTGCATCAAAGGCAAACTCCATCATCACCTGGATTTCATTGGCCCCTACTCTGGACTTTAATGGACCTTAATCTTATTTGACCGTAATCTTATTTGAGTCCCTGGAATTAGCAACAGTTAAGCCTCATAATTAAGCATAGTCTAGTCAGTTAAGTCAGTGTCTAGTAATCTACCCCCACTCCACAATTTTATGAGTATTTTCCTTTATTCAATTTACTGCCCTGTTAAGTTTTTCTGGGTCCCATTGGAGAAGACTAAGAAGAAAATATATGCAAAGTTTTGGCATTGTATCAGGAGATTTCTTTAAGGGAAACCAGGCTTCCATTCAGAGGACTCTGAGTTAGTGAACTGGGTCATGTCTAGAAACTGGCTAAGGCATCTTGATTCTTTTGTGGTGATTCAAGTCAGATTTCTGTTCACAAGGCTGAGAGTTCATCACTTGTAGAAGTCAAGTAAGACTTCCATAGACTGCCCATATATTTCTGTCCCAGGGACATCACCAATAACTTTGCAAGTCAAACCATTCTGATTACAGCTTCAGTCCTGGTACCCATTACAGGAACCATGCCCACTTTGCCTCTATAGGTTAAGCCCCATCCCCTGGCTCCTGCCATTCTGGAATCCCATCAATCCCATGGAATTCACCAACCTCATTTTTACAGCAACATCTCACTCTTGTTCCTAGCTTAAAGGTATCATTCACTAGAAAGCTTTTCATGGATTCTGGTGTTCCCCTCACAAATGTATTTCTTAAAACTCTGTGAAGCGGGGTAACTTCTGGAATATCCTGGGACCATGGTTAAAGTTTAAATAAGTAGGTGATGATAATAATATTACTCCAACATTTTTATTTCCCTAAGCTTTTAGATAGCTTCCTAAATCCTTAGATCCTTTCTTCTTGAGTATACCAAGGAATTTTTGGTATTGCAACTTCATTTAACATAGGCCACTATTGTCTTCAAGAAAACTATTAGAGCCACACCCTGCCAAACTATCTCATTGAATCTAGACTATCTGGATTGTGTACCAAATCAATACATTCAGCCCAATCCAATATTTTCAATTTTCCATCATAGTCTATCTTTAGGACCCATTCTCATATACATTATTCAGGTTTCTTCCAACATAAATTGTAAAAAGCTTAAATTGTTTTCATGTTTATGCGACCTCCAGCTAGCTCATACATTATTCCTGTTGTATTGGAGCTTGCTGGGATATGAATCTGGTTTAAGTCTTGAAACGAGTGGTGGTGAGGGTGAGTCTTAAGGATTATTCCTCTCCCTGCAAGTCAGCTGCATTAAGACAGTTTAATATGGGTTTTTAAGACAAGAGGGGCTAATGTCCTCAGATAAGAAAGGAAGGGCTGCGCCTCCCATCAAGGGTGGCCTGGTGGATTTGAGGGTTCAAGGTATATCTTCATATAAGCTCATTGTAATTTTCATATATCTCATTGTAATTTTCAGAATCTCATCCCTTTCTGATCAAAGCCCTAACCTCAACACAAAAGGCTCCACAAAATTCTGAATTTAATTTGTCCATATTTTGATTTTGTTTATCAGAAATTGTGGCCCTATAGCTACAGAAGATAAGGGATTCGTTCAGGCAAGTGATATGATCACGCTGGTTCTTTATCTGAACCATGGCCTGGACATTTTCAGTACTGAGCTCATCTTTTTTCTTATGCTCCATTTACCGGCTCACTCAGAAGCGATCAACCAACCTCACAGTTTTACACTCTAATTACTACTATAGTATTCTATTAAGTTAGCAATTTCATCTTTTAAGGATGAAAGCCTTCTAATTGGCTTTTCATTCCTGGTGACTAGAGGTGATAGTTTAACAGTCATTTTGCCTCTGCAGGTCATATGACTTTCCATTTGCTACAAGACATAGGTCATTGTTACTTTTATTTTAGAATCTAGTCCCATCAGAGAACCACATCCAGATTCTCATCCTTAAGGCTCTATTTCCCTGGAATCAACTCCACTACCAACAACCATATCAGTCAGTGTTCAGGCAAGAAAACAGAAATCTCTCTCTGAATTCTGGATGTAGAATGTTTGTATAGAATCAGGAGGTTGTGGTACTGAAGAAAGAGCTGGAGCAGGTGGGAGAGAGCGATCATCAGTAAAACTGCTACAAAAAGTCAGGGGGCAGGGCTTCCCTGGTGGCGCAGTGATTGGGAGTCTGCCTGCCGATGCAGGGGACGCGGGTTCGTGCGCCGGTCCGGGAAGATCCCACGTGCCGCGGAGCGGCTGGGCCCGTGAGCCATGGCGGCTGAGCCTGCGCGTCCGGAGCCTGTGCTCCGCAACGGGAGAGGCCACAACAGTGAGAGACCTGTGTACTGCAAAAAAAAAAAAAAAAAAAAAAAAAAAAAATTCAGGGGGCAGCTGCAGAGAGTGGGAATGTGGCAGTTAAGATATACCTGAAGCAGTTGAGTGACACCTGACACTTTTCATACACATGGCAGGAACCAGTCCAAAGCTCGTGTCTGTACACACATCTGACCATTCCACCTTCCCAGAATAATCAATTCTGGTACATTTCTTTTTTCTATTTTTCTAAATTTATTCTAAAAATAAATTTCTATTTATTTTTTAAATCTAAGTATAATTAATTTACAATGTTGTGTTCATTTCAGGTGTACAGCAAAGTGATTCAATTATAAATATACACATATTCATTCTTTATCAGATTCTTTTCCCTTATAGGTTATTACAATATATTGAGCATAGTTCCCTGTGCTATACAGTAGGTCCTTGTTGGTTATCTATTTTATATATAGTAGTGTTCATATGTTAATCTCAAGCTCCTAATTTATGCCCCCACCCCCCCTTTCCTCTTTGGTAACCATAAGTTTGTTTTCTATGTCTGTGGGTCATGTGATGGCAAGCTCTAACCTGGACCACACAGGATATGTGTCTTTGGAGAACATAGCCCTTGACCTTAAATGAGAATGGTAGTGGTGGTGTGAGCTGACAGCAGAAAATCCTGTATAATGTCTAAAGACAAACAAACAAAAAATAGCTGGGATATGAAAATGTTATTTGAAAGAGACAGCAGGATGCTGTGTATGATTTCCTTAATAGAGTGCAAAATGGAGGTAGAATGGAATCTGATAAGGTACTGCTGTTCCTCTTATAAGCCTATTAATACCATTTGGTTTTTTAAAGAATGTGCAAATATTACTTTAATTTAAAAAGAAATCTAGGGCAGTAGTGTTAAAGGAATATCATTTTTCAGGTAAATTAGAAAATTTTACTGTGCAGATTAAAACATTCCTATGTAGATTTAAAATAATTTTATAACATTCAAAAGAAATGGAACATTCTGGTTGGTTGCACTATTACATTTGGACAAACCTGTCATTCTCAGACCTGGAGGGAACATAATGTCCTCTGATGGCCCACATACTAACTTGGTACCCATTGCATATCAAGGATGTTAGTTTCTTTTGGTGAAGCCATGGCTGGAGTAAGCAGCTCTTTGTGGTAAAAGTCAGGTGTCAGTTTTACCTCGAACATGATCTTGGCTGGCTGTTCATAGAGCTGGGTAGAGAAGGGTGATTTCTTCCGTCCATGGCAAATTCTGGATCTGCCAGGGCCAACAGTATTTAGATGGAGATTAAGTGCTAAATGCAGCTGTCAGCTGGAGGTTTTGTTGGAAATCACAGCAAGGAGAGCTTGGCTTTGTATGTAAAGGATATAGAAAGAACTGTATGCGAACTTATTTAGATCCCTAAATGATAACTGTCAAAGACTGGAAAACCTTTTTCTTAAACATTCTTTTGGAAGAAGTGATGTTTGGAATGGAATTTATTGAGTTTTATTGTTGTTGAAGGTTTGTTCCTACATATTAACTGAAAGCAGTCCATCCTAGAAATTAGAAGTCTTCCAGAGAAGCAGAATTACATAATGCATTAAACATGCACGCTTTGGAAGCAGATTCTTCTGGTTCAGGTCCCTTGTTCTGCCTTTTGCTAGCTAAATTTCTCCTGAATCGTTCCATTGGTTTCTCTTTTTTAAAATGAAGTTGATACTCCCTACCTCACCACTTAGGAGGATTCAAAGAACTGATAATGCATATAAATTGCTTAACAAACCTTCCAGTACATAAAATATTAGCTATCATTTTCATGAATAGGTTTAGGTGATTTTTTCAAAATACACCACACAAAAGCATGTTTCTACAATGTGAGGGAGTATGTATGTGTGTACAGTTGAGAACATAGGAAATTTCGAATCATGGCATGACAATATTCAGACTTTTAACTCTTGGTGTTCTTTGAAGGATAGATGATTAGAAACACTGTACAGCTGTTGAAAGGCATACATAAACTTATGTAAATAAAGTCTCTATTTCTGCAGAGACGCTAACAATGTAAACAGATGTTGTAGAGTTGCAGCCTAAGAGAGCTGTAAGGGGCAATGGTTTCAGCATCCTTGTGTCCCAAGGCACTGAGAGAAGAATGCTATGCTCATAGAATGCTTCAAACAAATGTTACTCTTATTATTATCATTAGCATCATTATAGGACAAAACAAAACAAGAGCAAGAATAAATATGAGTTCTCTTAGCCCAAGTGTTTAATTTTACTGATAAGTATATCAGACTTACTCAAGGTCACAAAAGGGGTATTCCCTGAGTCTGTAATGGAAAGGACTCTCTATTTCCAGTTTTTCCCTCTACTCCGTGTTGATGATAACCTACTGTATTAGTTTGTTAGGGATGCCATAATAGAATACCGTAGAGTGGGGGGCATAAACAACAGAAATTTATTTTCTCATGGTTCTGGAGGTTGAAAGTCCAAGATCAAGGTGATGGTAGGGTTGGTTTCTCCTGCAACTTCTAGTTTTGGCTTGTAAATGGTCCCACTGTCTCCTCACATGGTCTTTCCACAATGCATACACATCCAAGATATCTCTTCCTCTAAGACCACTGGTTATATTAGATTAGGGCCCCACCCAATGACCTAGTTTAACCTTAATTATCTCTTTAAAGACCCAAGTATAGTTACATTGGCATTAAGGCTTCGACATATGGATTTGGAAGAGGGGGACATAAATCAGTCCATAATGCCTACCCATGAAAATATTATTTTTCTAATATTGTTCTATGTTCTTCTCCTAAGTTGAAACCTTGCTGGATATGTCTGTGTCCAGATCTATGTTTATAGACGTGTATGTTAAATGTTAAACCTAATCATCCCATCCTCGTACTCAGCATTCAGAGATCAGGTCAATCTGCCAAACAGAATAAACAAAAATCACATTTTCAGAACAATTCAACATTTTAATTTCAATTGTAAATTATCAGCAGCTTTGTTATATTTAAGCGAGTAGGAAATGCATTTCAGGTTAAATGGGAAAAGTTGTTATTTATATTTCTTATCAAGGTTTTATCTTGAAGCTAGTTTAACAGCAGTGACAAATGCTTCTGTCTAAGTGTTTTCTGCACTCTTAAAGTTTAGTTTTCCAGGTTGAGTCTTTTTTTTCAACTTATTTATTTGGCTATGTTGGGTTTTAGTTGCGGCAGCTGGGATCTTCGTTGGGCACGCAGGCTTCTCTCTAGTTGTGGAGTGTGGGCTCCAGAGTGCACAGGCTCGGTAGTTGTGGCAGGTGGGCTTAGTTGCCCTGCGGCATGTGGGATCTTAGTTCCCCGACCAGCGATCAAACCCGCATCCCCTGCATTGGAAGGTGGCTTCTTAACCACTGGACTACCAGGGAAGTTCCCCCCAGGTAGAGTCTTTATCAGAAAAGAAAAAATCTGGATGGGGAGCATGACCTGCATGCTTCAAGGAAGTATAGCTGTAGATGGAGACAGAGGTTACAGAGATAGAGATGGAGGTGGAGGTAAGGTTAGAGATAGGGATGGAGATGGACATGGGTATTTCATAGATGTTTCTGTGTAGGGTTACACATTTTGTTGTTCGAGAAAACATTTTATTCCTATCCATGAACCTATATGAAGGCAAATCCATCTCTTTTCACAAACTTATGTCCCTAGTGTAAGACAACCTATTTACAGAGTCTACTGAGGGCACAGAAGTTTCAGACTCACTTAAAAGGAAATACATGTAAATGGTTGAACTGCTGGGAACCACTTTTTTGCATGAAAGAACATAGCAAGTATTTTCCATAAATGTAATAATTATTTTATATTATAGTTGAAAAGCATAGTGTTTTGATGACTCGATCAGAGCTGACACTTGGGGGCAGATGTGCCCAGGAACCAGACTGGGGCCCTGTCTCTACAGGTAGGCAGAGCTGCTTCTTCTACAATGCTTGGCTCCATTTTGTAGAACAGGAACCTGAAGCCCAGAGAGATGAGTGGTTTTTAAAACTTCAACTGATGAGGAAGTGGCAGAGATGAAATGGAAGCCAGGGAGCTTGATTCTCACTGAATGAGACAGAATACAGACTGCTCAATGTTCAGCATTGCTATTTTTGTTAGCTAATGGGGAAAAAAACAACAACAAGATATATTGTGATAAATTAAACATTACTTGTATTTACGCACTCACATCTTTACAGGCTTGCGGCCATCCTTTGGAGAGTAAGAAGGTCTAAGGGCACCCCACAGGTTTGGAAACAGCTGGGAGAGCTTAGTTGTCCGATATGGCTCTTGTGAAGACCCCACCAAAATGTTTGATCCGGGGATCCATTGTCTTGGGGATAGAAACTGTAAAGGTAGCTAGTGTACATGGGGTAGCCAGCAAGCAAGTGGTCACCCAGTTATGAGAGAGACCACAGTTGACCATGGCCCATAATGGGGATCTTCATATTGGCTTAGAGTCCCACCTAAGGTATAAATTACCACTTATCTCTCACATAATCTAAATTCATCCCATTGAAAATAAACTTCTGAGAAGGTAACTCTGAAACTGGAAATTCTTTGTTTGGCTATGTTGAAAACCTTGGACATTTTCTCGTACAGAGCTGTCAGGTGGTACAGAGGTTCGAGTCTCTCCTTGTTCATCACATGCCACTAAAATATAAAATCAAAACCAAATTCTTGGGAATTCCTCGGGAGTCCAGTGGTTAGGACTCTGTTCTTCCACTGCAGGGGGCACGGGTTCGATCCTCGGTAGTGGAACTAAGATCTCACAAGCTACGTGTGTGGCCAAAAAACCAAAACCAAAACAAGTTCTTGGTATCTTTTCCTGAAATATGATACCATTAAGTGCCATTGATGCTGGTTTTTTAAGTCATAGAAGACAGATCTTTATTGCCTAGGTGAGCAATGAGAGGAAAGAAAGAACAATGGAGAATCTGTGACCACCTAAAGATACATTTTAGCCCTTGGATTTAACCTTCTCCAGTAAAACATTACTCAGAAAGGCAGTTTTTCACAAAGAACGTTAACTGTTTTTTTTGCTGTTGTTTGTTTTTCCTTTTTTTTTTTTTTTTCCTCTGAGCCACTTACTCTCTGGTGGAGATGCTGGAGAATAATGAGATAGTCACAAGACAGTTTAGCGATTGGAAGAGGAGTTCTAGACGAACTGTAGGTGGGGAAAAATGAGCATCCATACAGTGACTGGTCAGCTGAACTTGGATGTGATTTTACACACTCTGCTGTTTGCTCCTCTGCACAAGCCATGTAGTGTTTAAATGCTAATGGAATGTCAGTATTTTCTTTAGTATTTAGACAACAGAAATCCTAAAGAGATATTTCTAAGCCTGCACATGAGTTTCCATAGCAATCTTTGGCTTGGAATAAAATTAGGATAAAGAACTCAACATAACTTTAAAATCTCAACTAAACCACAGCAACAGGTTTTACCACAAGACAGACATTTCTATTGGGAATACTGATCTGATTAAGTGTCCACAACAGAGAACTTTATTTAGCGGTACCATCTGCAGCCATAATTAGTCTGAACTTGTGAAAATGAAGAGTTTGACAGGAGATATGACATTCATTTCTGAGAAAGGAGAACTTCCTGACTTTGCATGGATGAAGGCACAGAAATGTAATGAAAATGTATTCACTGAGATGCTACAGGAACTCGTTAGGAGCTTTTAAACAGAGAGAGGGAGAAAACTGGAAAATTACTTGCGACTGGAAGTTGAGTTAGTAACCAGCTGACTTAACACTTCTTCCTACAAGCGTAGCTTCTTTTCTGGTTGGAGCCACAGTGGATGACTTTCATGCAAACCCAGAAGCTAAAGCTGCCCAAGGATGTAGAGATGCTAACCAATTATTTAAGCCTCCATGGGCACCTGGACCCCCAAGATGCAGACACCTGGGCAGTGCTTCAGAGAAACAACTGATGGAGACCCCCTGGCTCTCCAGGTCTTCTTGATTTTTAATGTGCACCCTTATCACCTGGGAATCTTGTGAACATGCAAATTCTGATTGGTCTGGGATGAGATGGGGTTGAAGTCTGCTTTTCTAACAAAGTGATGCTGGTCCCTACCTTGAGAAACTATCTAGACCACAGGAAATAGGAGAACATGGAGGCTCATCCACAGCCATTCTTTCTCATCCCAGTCACAGAGTAGGTAATTTTTTTTTTGCGGTACGTGGGCCTCTCACTGTTGTGGCCTCTCCCGTTGCGGAGCACAGGCTCTGGACGCGCAGGCTCAGCGGCCATGGCTCACGGGCCCAGCCGCTCCGTGGCATGTGGGATCTTCCCGGACCGGGGCACGAACCCGCGTCCCCTGCATCGGCAGGCGAACTCTCAACCACTGCACCACCAGGGAAGCCCAATGCTTTTGTCTTTTATCAGCTTCTTACTCTCTTTGTGGCTTTTTTGCCCTACCTCATTTGATATTTTTGCCATTGTGAGGTTTCCTGGAAACCCAGGGGATAGAAGGGACAAGAGAGTATGAACAGATTGTAAATGGTGATTTGCCCAAGACCTAAAAGAACGCTCTGTCGGGATACTCACGACTCATTTCTTATCCCTTACCTGTGTCTGGGGACAGACATTTTTGTCCTTGGCTTTAATCCCACATGCCAGAATTCACCAGGATAACACTCTTGACCACTCCTGGTAGAAAGAAATTCTAGCTTTTCTTTTAATATGGAACACTAAATTTAATATATTGTATGCATTAAATCTAGTGTTTGTCTTTAAGATAAACCACTACTTTAGGAAAGACATTCTTTTTCCTTTTAAAATAATGGCTGAACCTGTTATCTAAGACCCTTGTGTATTAAACAGATAATCTAATTGACCTTCTACTGGATTGGAATTCAAAAGATCTGACTTTTTATTCCTTGCTCCATCTATCACTTATTCTGTGACCTGAGGGCAAACGATTGAACTTTTCTGGGTCTCTGTTTCCCTATTTTATAAGGTGGAAGTTTGATGAGGTGATTGCTGAAGTGTCCTCTGAAGCTATAATTCTAGAGTCCTAGTAAATATAGTAATTGAGTTAATATACTGCAAGAGTAAATTTTACTTGTGTCACCATCGTATATTTTGGAAAATTGTTTAATTTTTGTCCCCTTTAGATTCCACATCCACGTTGAGGGCTTAATTAGCAGCATATGTAGTTCGGTGAGAGATCAGTTAATTCTGGTCTTATTACTCGACCATTTCTTTCTTAGTATGTTAGAAATCTTCCATTTTTGGGGAGAAATATGCTGGGATAGGAATCATATAGTGCAATAATCTCTGTTAAGAATATTTACTTTAAAAAAATGGCAGCTTTATTGCGATATAATTTACATACCATATAATCCTATAATTTACACTAGTACAGTGTACAATTGAACGGCTTTAAGCATATTCACAGAGCTGTGTAACCATTACCACACTCAATTTTAGAACATATCATCATCCCACAAAGGAAGTGCATACCCATTAACAATCACTCTCATTTCTCCTCAGATCGCCCCATCCCCACCTCTAGGCAACCACTAATCTCCTTTTGTGTCCCTGGATTTGCCTATTCTAGACATTTCATATAAATGGCATCATACAATAGGTGGTCTTTGTGACTGACTGATTTCATTTAGCATGATGTTTTCAAGGTTCATGCATAGTATAGCATGAATCAGTACTTTATTTCTTTTTATTGCCAAATAATGTTCAATTATATGGATGTACCACATTTCATTTCTCCATTGATTCTCATTAGGATTATTTTCATTTCTGGTTATTATGAATAATTCTGTTATGAACATACGTACCTGTGGGGTTTTTTTTTACATCTTTATTGGAGAATAATTACTTTACAATGATGTGTTAGTTTCTGCTTTATAGCAAAGTGAATCAGTTATACATATACATATGTTCCCATACATATCTCTTCCCTCTTGTGTCTCCCTCCCTCCCACCCTCCCTACATACCTGTGTATTTATGTGGACATGTTTTTATTTCTCTTAGATACCTAGGAGTGAAACTGATAGGTCATGTCATAACTCTATGTTTAACCTTTTTTTTTTTTTTTTTGGCCATGCCACATGGCATGTGAGACCTTAATTCCCCGACCAGGGATCGAACCCTGAACCCGTGCCCCCTACATTGGAAGTGCGGAGTATTAACCACCAGACCACCAGGGAAGTCCCCTTTATGGTTAATATTTTGAGGAATTACTAGACTATTTCCAAAGAGGCTGCCCCATTTTACATTCCCACCAGCAGTGTGCAGGGGTTCCAAATTGTCCACTTCCTTGACAACATTATTGTCTGACTTTTTGACAATAGTCATCCTGTGAGTGTAAAGTGATATCTCATTGTGGTTTTGATTTGTATTTCCCTAATGCCAATGCAAATAATATTGAGAATATTTTCATGTGGTTATTAGCCATTTGTATATCTTCTTTAGAGAAATGTCTATTATTCATTTTCAAATGGGGTTGTATTTTTATTATTGAGTTGTAAGTGTTCTTTATATATTTGATGTACAAGCCCCTTATCAGATGTATAATTTGAAAATATTTTCTCTTAGACTGAAGACTGTCTTTTCACTTTGGTAATGATGTACTTAGAATAACAAAAATGTTTAATTTTGATGAAGTTTTTATTTATTTTTCCTTTTGTTGCTTGTCCTTTTGACGTCATATCTAAGAAACCATTGTTCAAAATCTTACACCTATTGAGAACTCCTACTCTTGGATCGAAACATTAAAAAATATATCTAAAATAATTCAGAGTTCCAAAAACTTATATATTAAACACACAAGTTGATAAACAATTTAAAGAACTTTTGACAGAAGGACAGCTGGCCACTTGGGAAATTTTCATACCCATAGGCCATATGACACTTTGACCATTTCCTCTGTCACATCATTAGGCCAGATTGCAAAAACACATTAAAGATGCTTAATTATTTGGGGAACAACTTATCTCCTAAGGGATATAAGCCAGTTGGAAAACATGCTGGGCTCAAAATTCACAAAGCAGGCATCACGTGTCTTATCTGCCTGTGTCTGGTTCATACTGAGACTCTTTATAACGGTATCTAACACTTACTGAATACTTTAAAGGACTCAATTAACTGACGAACAGCTGGATGCTCATTTAATCCTGTCCCTTCTCTCGAAATCTCTTAGGCTTCTGTAAAGTGATAACGTATTAATTCAAATCACCAGCATTATATCTCATGGTGCTTTATGTTACCTAGACCAAATGAAATACTTTGAATAAAAACCAAAGTTGCTTTCTATTTTTCAAGTATTGAAAGCTTTTCTTCCTAGTTGCGAATGTATGCTTCGATACCGTAAAAGCCAAAAATGGGTTTTCTTTACTCTAAAAATGTTATTATAACGTTCAAGGGACAGCTAAGCGTTTCCTTATAGTACCGTCTGAATGAACGGCACATGTTCTTCCACTCTTTGCTTCATACCTGTATATTTTACTCATTATAACCACAGTGAACATATTTTCAAAGAGCGTTTTAGGATATTGTCTTTCCAGTACACCGGAGCAAGGAGAGCCTGATATCTACACGGTTAAGAGGGTTACAGATTTGCTAAGTGACTTTGCTCAAGGTGGTGATGTCCTATTTTTAGAGCTAGATTCAAAGTGAGGGCAGCGTCTGATGACCTCGTTTGTCCTCTGCTTTGCATGATCTTTACACACCTTTAGGCTACACTTCTTATTCTGCTGAATTTTCTGCCCTCCTCCCCTTTCACAAACAGGGAAAATTATGGCTGTATTCTTCCCTTGGGCTGTGCGATTCAGCCCCTGGCCACGTCTCAGATTTCTTCCCACACTGCTTCCCCCGTAGCTGGCTCTGCTCCAGACACCAAGGCCAAGAGCTTTCTTTCCTCCGAGCTTTTCATTTGCCGTCCCTTCCACTGGGAACACTGTGTGCCTGGATTTTGCGCATTTGGCTCCTTCTTAAACTTAGTCTCAGCTGAACATGACCTCAGGGAGAACTGGTCATCCTAATCGGAGGTCCCTCTCCCTCCCCTTTCTCCCCACTTCACATCACTCTGTCTTATTTTCTTCACGGTGCTTATTTTGGAGAATCTATCATCTAAAATCTGACATGTACGGGGACTTATTTGTTTATCGTCCGTTCCCCCTCTGCTGACAAATGAATATTTCATAAGGCGGGAATCCTGTCTGTCTTTTTCCCCAGTATAAACCGGTACTTACTACCACACTTGGCATAGTAAGTCCTCCATAAATATTTACTGCATGAATAAATGAGTAAAAGTGTATACTTAAGCAAAGCTTTTTTTTTTTCCCCATACTGGTGTCCTTTCTTCCTTACTTTCCCTTCTGAACTGAGTGAAAGCAGGTTACTTTGGTTTTTATATTTTGTAATAGGTGTGAAAAACAACCAAAAAGGAAAGCATTCGAAAAGACGTGGATGGTGGCACGTGAGGTTAATGAGTATCATAATGTCTTTGAGCAGAAGCTCTGGTGTTACCCGTGACCCAAAAGCATTCCCTTGAGACACATTTTTCAATACCTTTAGTCAGGCAAAACTACAGAGCAATAGCATCTTTCTTGATAGGTGGACGATTTGCTTCCATTCTGCTTGTGGTATAATATTCTATTTTGACATCATTTGGTGCATCTTCTGCCTGTGTTTGAGCCTGGAGACATTGCCCGATGATAAAAAGAAAGGAGAAAGTGTTCTAGTACTTTGATTGTGAATTTGATGTCAAAAATAAAGACCAGTTGTGACTAGGTTGAAAAGGGATTGAAACGCTGAGAGAAAGTAGATTGCTCACGCCATTTTATTCTGAGGTTGGATTTCATGAACAATTGAGTTGTCACTTCTGCACCAATCCGAACCTCAAACTATATAGTTGAATGTGTTGTCAGCCTAGATCAACCAGATCTCTCAGAAAACAAGTTAAATAAATAAAAAATGGAATAAAGTTGGCCTGGCCAAATAAAATGAAAATTGACTCCAAAAGTAAAATCTTTTTTCTTCGAAGAACTAGTTTTCCTTCCTTTCCCTGGGGACATGACTCACTGCCCTTTGAACAAAACAATCATCTTGGCATTCACTTCAGGAGCTCCTCCTAGCACTGAATATTATTCCCCAATCATCCTGTAAGCCTTTTCCACTGTCCTATTCAGTCTCTTCACCAGGACGAGGGACCGGTTGTAAGAGAATTCTGCAGGGGTCTATTTCATTTCAAAGTGGGAAATGCTTGGCACCAGGGAGCACCATGCTGAGATTGAAAAATAAAATGGGAAATTATAGGTCTACATGCTAGGCTCTGGGGTTCAGTTTTTGTCAAGGTGGCAGCTGGAGATCAGGGAACAATTTACCTGCGGGGGGGGGGGGAGGGGGAGAGGGAGAAAGGATGCTCTATCAAGAAGCAGCATGTAAGAGTTTCAGACTTAAGTCATGTTCTTGATCACATAGTTGTTGTTTTTTTGTTGTTTCTTTTTTTGTGGTACACGGGCCTCTCACTGTTGTGGCCTCTCCCGTTGCGGAGCACAGGCTCCGGACGCACAGTCTCAGCGGCCATGGCTCACGGGCCTAGCCGCTCCACGGCATGTGGGATCTTCCCGGACCGGGGCACGAACCCGCGTCGCCTGCATCGGCAGGCGGACCCTCAACCACTGCGCCACCAGGGAAGATTTTTTTTTAACGTCTTTATTGGAGTATAATTGCTTTACAATGTCGTGTTAGTTTCTGCTTTATAACAAAGTGCATTAGCTATACGTATACATGTATCCCCCATCCCCTCCCTCTTGCGTCTCCCTCCCCCCCTCCCTATCCCACCCCTCTAGGTGGTCACAAAGCACCAAGCTGATCTTCCTGTGCTATATGGCTGCTTCTCAGTAGCTATCTATTTTACATTTGGTAGTGTATATATGTTCATGGCACTCTCTCACTTCGTTCCAGCTTACCCTTCCTGTTTTCCGTGTCCTCAAGTCTATTCTGTAGGTCTGCATCTTTATTCCTGTCCTGCCCCTTGGTTCTTCAGAATCTTTTCTTTTTTTTTTTTTAGATTCCATATATATGTGTTAACGTACGGTATTTGTTTTTCTGTTTCTGACTTACTTCACTCTGTATGACAGTCTCTAGGTCCATCCACCTCACTACAAATAACTCAATTTCATTTCTTTTAATGGCTGAGTAATGTTCTACTGTATATATTTGCCACATCTTCCTTATCCATTCATCTGTCAATGGACACTTAGGTTGTTTCCATGTCCTGGCTATTGTAAATACAGCTGCAATGACCATTGTGATACATGACTGTTTTTGAATTATGGTTTTCTCAGGGTAATGCCCAGTAGTGGGATTGCTGTGTTGTATGGTAGTACTATTTTTGGTTTTTTAAGGAACCTCCATACTGTTCTCCATAGTGGCTGTATCAAGTTACATTCTCACCAACAGTGCAAGAGAGTTCCCTTTTCTCCACACCCTCTCCAGCATTTATTGTTTGTAGAATTTCTGATGATGTTCATTCTGACTGGTGTGAGGTGGTACCTCATTGTAGTTTTGATTTACATTTCTCTAATGATTAGTGATGTTGAGCATTCTTTCATGTGTTTGTTGGCAATCTGTATACCTTCTTTGGAGAAATGTCTATTTAGGTCTTCTGCCCATTTTTGGATTGGGTTGTTTGGTTTTTTGATATTGAGCTGCATGAGCCACTTGTAGATTTTGGAGATTAATCCTTTGTCAGTTGCTTAGTTTGCAAATCTTTTATCCCATTCTGAGGGTTGTCTTTTTGTCTTGTTTATGGTCTCCTTTGCTGTGCAAAAGATTTGAAATTTCATTAGGTCCCATTTGTTTATTTTTGCTTTTATTTCCATTTCTCTAGGAGGTGGGTCAAAAAGGATCTTGCTGTGATTTATGTCATAGAGTGCTCTGCCTATGTTTTCCTCTAAGAGTTTTCTACTGTCTGGCCTTACATTTAGGTCTTTAATCCATTTTGAGTTTATTTTTGTGTATGGTGTTAGGGAGTGTTCTAATTTCATTCTTTTACATGTAGCTGTCCAGTTTTCCCAGAACCGTTTATTGAAGAGGCTGTATTTTCTCCATTGTATGTCCTTGCCTCCTTTGTCATAAATTAGGTGACCATATGTGCATGGGTTTATCTCTGGGCTTTCTATCCTGTTCCATTGATCTATATTTCTGTTTTTGTGCCAGTACCATACTGTCTTGATGACTGTAGCTTTGTAATATAGTCTGAAGTCAGGGAGCCTGATTCCTCCAGCTCAATTTTTCTTTCTCAAGATTGCTTTGGCAATTCGGGGTCTTTGCATTTCCATACAAATTGTGAATTTTTTTGTTCTAGTTCTGTGAAAAATGCCATTGGTAGTTTGATAGGGATTGCACTGAATCTGTAGATTGCTTTGGGGAGTATAGTCAATTTCACAATGTTGATTCTTCCAATCCAAAAACATGGTATATCTCTCCATCTGTGTATCATCTTTAATTTCTTTCATCAGTGTCTTATAGCTTTCTGCGTACTGGTCTTTTGTCTCCTTAGGTAGGTTTATTCCTAGGCATTTTATTCCTTTTGTTGCAATGGCAAATGGCAATCCTACCTTGAGAGACAAGAAACATCTCAAATAAACAACCTAACCTTACATCTAAAGCAATTAGAAAAAGAAGAGCAAAAAATCCCAAAGTTAGCAGAAGAGAAGAAATCATAAAGATCAGATCAGAAATAAATGAAAAAGAAATGAAGGAAACGATAGCAAAGATCAATAAAAGTAAAAGCTGGTTCTTTGACAAGATAAACAAAATTGATAAACCGTTAGCCAGACTCATCAAAAAAAAAAAAAAAGGGAGAAGACTCAAATCAACAGAATTAGAAATGGAAAAGGAGAAGTAACAACTGACCCTGCAGAAATGCAAAGGATTATGAGCGATTACTACAAGCAACTATATGCCAATAAAATGGACAACCTGGAAGAAATGGAGAAATTCTTAGAAAAGCACAACCTTCTGAGACCGAACCAGGAATAAACAGAAAATATAAACAGACCAATCACAAGCACTGAAATTGAGACTGTGATTTAAAATCTTCCAACAAACAAAAGCCCAGGACCAGATGGCTTCACAGACAAATTCTATCAAACATTTAGAGAAGAGCTAACACCTATTCTTCTCAAACTCTTCCAAAATATAGCAGAGGGAGGAACACTCCCAAACTCATTCTATGAGGCCACCATCACCCTGATACCAAAACCAGACAAAGATGTCACAAAGAAAGAAAACTACAAGCCAATATCACTAATGAACATAGATGCAGAAATCCTCAACAAAATACTAGCAAACAGAATCTAACAGCACGTTAAAAGGATCATACACCATGATCAAGTGGGGTTTAACCCAGGAATGCAAGGATTCTTCAATATATGCATATCAATCATTGTGATACACCATATTAACAAATTGAAGGAGAAAAACCATATGATCATCTCAATAGATGCAGAAAAAGCTTTTTACAAAACTCAACACAGATTTATGATAAAAACCCTCCAGAAAGTAAGCATAGAGGGAACCTACCTCAACATAATAAAGGCCATATATGACAAACCCACAGCCAACATCGTTCTCAATGGTGAAAAATTGAAAGCATTTCCTCTAAGACCAGGAGCAAGACAAGGTTGTCCACTCTCACCACTGTTATTCAACATAGTTTTGGAAGTTTTAGCCACAGCAATCAGAGAAGAAAAAGAAATAAAAGGAATCCAAATCAGAAAAGAAGAAGTAAAGTTGTCACTGTTTGCAGATGACATGATACTATACATAGAGAATCCTAAAGATGCCACCAGAAAACTACTAGAGCTAATCAATGAATTTGGTGAAGTAGCAGGATACAAAATTAATGCACAGAAATCTCTTGTATTCCTATACACTAATGATGATCACATAGAATTTTAATTCCACACTAGCATGTGGGGTAGAAATGTAAGAAGAGAAAATGGAAGAAGTATAAGAGAAAGAAAGAGTAAGGTATTAGGGGGCCATTGGTAGACTGAAATATTCACATAAAGGAAGACCTCCTGTCCCACACCTCTTAATCCAGAAAATGCACTTTCTGATAAGTCATCCAAAACGTATGAGGGAATGTAAGAGTACAATGTTTATTTTTAAAGTAAATTTCTTCAGTTCTTGGAGGGGTTTTCCAATGTTTACAAGAATCACTTATTTACACACCTCTAATTATGTAACTATAACCATAAAATCCCCTAAATTAATGTAAAATATTTTAATATAATCATATTTAACTTTTATTAATTGTCCATTGTGCTGTTTTAAATGTCTTACTTTTATCACTAATTTCTTCCTCAGACCCTCCCTATGAAGACATAATAGGCTCTTTTATTATGTCTGTTTTATAGATGAGAATATTGAGCCATGGCGTAGATGAGGAACTTACTCAAAATGGTAAAGAAGTCTCTAGGAATAGACTTGCAGTTATAAATGTATTAGAAGATGGAGAACATTATTAGATCCAAGAAATTTGACAGTGCTACAATAGTATTATATAGTACACAGTCCATCTAAATAAGTGGGTGAACTTTGGAGACTTAGTAGAGTTTGTCCTTGAACTTGGTTAGGCACTAGATTTCTTTTTCTACTTTGACTGGGTTATTAGAAAGAGTTGTTTCTTAGAATACACCACTTTGTCACATTCAGTGAAAAAGGTGACCATCCAGTTTTTGCTTTTAATTTTTTTTTTTGTTATTGTTTTTGGGGAGGTATACTTGTTGGAAAAATAGACACTCAGAATACCCAGTGCTTGGTCACACCCATTCAAGAGCAAATGGGATAGCTCTTCACTTTAGAAAGAAGGATGCCAGCAGAATTTTTCCAGGGGTTCTAATCCAGGTAGGCTGAGCAATGAGTGGTTCATTCATACATTTATTCATCAAATAATGTTTGGATACCTATTATATATCAGATACTCTTCTAAATCTTAGGAATAAAAATATGCATAACATTAAAACCTCTATAATTGCCATAGCCTCTTCCCTTAAAGAGCTGAGTTCACTGAGGAGATGGACTTGGAAACAGGAGGATGATCGGAGACTGAAGAATATGTAACCTTACCATGAGGGACTTCCCTGGCAGTCCAGGGTTTAAGACCACGCTCCCAATGCAGGGGGCATGGGTTTGATCCCTTGTCAGAGATCTAAGGTCCCGCAAGCTGCCCTGGCATGACCAAAAAAAAAAATAAATAAATAAATAGCCTTACCACGAGAGCTGGGGTGGCAATGAGAAGTGGAAAGCATTTCAAGTAGTCTGGACTGTATGGAAAAATGCACTGAAGAGAAGCTATGTAAAACGACTAGAGATCAGTTAGAAAGGATTCAGGATGATTTTGGAGATGACTTATCTATTACTGACACTAGACATGACATTCTAGGGCCCCATCTGCTATTGTCCTATTATATATATTCAAGACAGCTTCCTTTCTCCAATACTCCCTACCACCTAAACAAACCTGGAACAGCTCCTTCCCTTTCCCGCGGCCCCTTTGGTTAGAATATGCTATATTCATTCAGGGCTCACTATGACTCAGACAAAGAGCTAAGCACTTTCATTCGTTACCTCATTCATCTTTAGAAAACTTCTACAAAGTGGTTTTCTTTATGATGACTCTTTCACCAACAATGCAATCCTGCAGAAGAAAATTTCAAGATGTCTTAGTTAATAAATAGCACAACTGGGACTCAAAACAACGTCTATTTAACACTAAAGTCTATGTTCTTAAATTGTCACTCTTCTGCCCTCCCTAAGAAGAAGCTAAGCCTTTTGTGATATTTCCTCTTCCAGTCCTTGTAAAAATGCAAATCGTGACTATTACAGGTGAACGATTTCACAGAGTGAGTGGACAGCCTTAGTGTTGATGCTTGGAGAAGGTAACAAATTCTCTTTTCAAAAATAAACATGTTGGTTATTTCAAACCAATTTTATCTGGTTAAAATAAAAGGGGATGATCCATAGTGTAAGTATCTTTGTATGGCACACCCCAATGAAGAGAAAGAACTCTGCTTCCCATGAGTCCTCTTCACCCACAAGAACACACATGACAATTTTTATCTCATGCTCCATGTTCTTTATTATCTAGTAGATACCTTCTATTATTCTGTTGTAGAAACATACACATAAATTACAGATATATAGTCTATTTATATATATATATATATAGTCTATTTTTATATTATACCTTTTATTATATGATAGACATATGCCAGAGACTCAAACAGCAATGATTCACTTTTGGGTTATCTTGCAATTAAAAACCTCAAAAACGATTGAAGATTTGCAGTCAGCAAATCAGTATGGAAAGAAAAGGAGACCTGAGTTTTGGTTTCAGATCTTCAACTAACTAACTCTGTAGGTGGTTACTTTGAGCGTCAATTTCCTAATCTATGGGATGTGGAGAATACACAATTCCTAACGTCTTTTTCAATTTCCAGAGTGCAGTCATTCTAATGGTTTAGCGGTTTCCACGCCCTAATTGTTAAAAAGCAACTCAGAGGCCTTTCTGTTAGTATAGCTGACGAGCAGTTAATTCTTTTCTTTAACCTTGGCCAGAATGGAGTAAGTCGCTAATGTCTAGTAAATCTGAAAGAATGAGAAACAAGACTGGGTTTTAATGGGTAAGGAACAACCTAGATGATCCAAGTCTGAATGCATCCTGGAATAAGCTTCCTGGTGGTTAGGAAGTAGAATGAGGACAACAGGGAAAATTATAAAGCTCTGCATACAATGACTCGGTCCCAGCTTGATCCTGAAGCTTCCACTCAGTTGGTGAAACGACAGCCTTGAGTAGCCAGACAGGCAGCAACCCGGATGTCTCCATGTGCCTGCAGAGATACTAAGTAAACTCATCCATAGAAAATGAAAGGAAAATTCAATTTAATTGAATGGCAACTCCCTTTCAATGAAGAGGGAGAAAAGCAGACATCCTTAGGTCTCTCAGTCATATCCTGAGGGGAGGGTTATTTATAATTAGTCAAGGTAGGATTTTCTATCTTTAGGCTTTGGAAAAACTGCAATGTAAATGAAAGATGAGCCTCCTTTCTGTCATGGAGATATATGCTACAATTTGCAGAAGGAGATGGAGCAGTTTGAAAGAAGTCATAATTGACTTGAGCCAATAGCACACAAAGCACAGCTCCAGCTTCTACTGCTACCAGGTAATTATTTGATACATTTCAGGCTTTGTGAACAATCTTGGGGGCCATAAACAAGTACTGAGTTCAGTCTCATTCTCTGCAGAGCTCACAAACAGGGTTTATCTCCCCTACATAAAAAATGTTAGACGTGCTTCCTTACCGTGTACAAAGATGTAATTCAGCAGCCTGAGAATACGTGAAAGTCAGGTTGGCGGCAGAAACTTAAGCAATTTATAAATAGCACCACAAAGCCTTCGCTACTTTTCAGCCTTTGCATTAAGGTAGGTTCTTGTTATTTTGTGGTGGTTTTAGAAAGTGACTATCATTTCCAAGTTAAGCTTTAAGGAGCACACTGGTCGATCATTCAGTTTAGAGTTCATGTTCAGGGAGATGAATTGATTCACTACTTTGCAAACACTGGAAAGAAACAAAATGCTTTGGTAAAAACAGCAAATTACAGACTGTTACAGGTGAGAGATTTCACTAAGTTAAATGGAAAGTGAGTGCCCATGCCTGGTGAGAGCAACAAATTCTCTTGTTCCATTTTATGGAAATGCTTTGGTAAGCAAACATTTAAAATTATGCTTTTGTATATGCTAACTATGAAGAGTCTATCTGTCACTCCAAAATGATTTGAAGTTTACAACATAGGAAATAACAGTAAAATGAATATAGTAGACACAGAATGTGAGAACCAAGGGAGAAAGGAAAACTCAAATGAGTCAACTTAAGGGTTAAGGGAGTTAGTGTGACCAGCTTTAAGTTGGGCACTGAGCTTTCTGGCACCTGGGTAGTGTTTATTCACTGTCTACTCTAGACCCAGCTCTGAACTGGCTTTGTGCTACTGGGGAAAAGCTAAAATGCTGTTAACAGCCGTTTAGCTCAAGGCTTCTGTCTTTGTCTATGTGTAAACATTTGGCCATTTCACTCTTTATAAGCACTTTCACTACAAAGAGTGTGATTGCAATAAACCATGCAGTGCACTAAACACTAAATATGTGTTATTTTAGAAAAATATTTAATTTTTTTCAACGGTTAATACATGACATGGCACGACTTTCAAAAACATAGAGCAGCATGCCGCGAAACGTCCCCCTTACTCCTGTATACCCTTACCTACCCAGTTATCTCTCCAAGTACCAGGTCTTTTTTTTTTTTTCAGTATATTTCCAAGAATAATTTACGCAGAAGTAAGTATATACATGTGTGTGTCTATAGTCCATTAATTATTTTACTCTAATGGTGGAATCTATATACATATTCTGAACTTTGCCTTTTCCATTTAAATTTACATCCTGAGGAGTGTTCCAACAGCTACCTGGGGAGCTACCTCATTCTCATTATAAGACTAATTATTATATCATGGTGAGGCAGCGTAGTATGGTGGTCAAACCCTGAACTTGGAATACGGTTCTCCTGGATTCAAATACCAGTCCTGTCACTCAATATATGTGTCATCTTGGGCATGTTACTTAACTTCTTGTCTCATATGTAAAATGGGATAGTAGTAGTATTGTACAGTAGTAGTATTGTTGGGAAATTATGTGAGATAGTATATGTAATGTAGAGCGCTTAGAATAGTATATGGTTCAACCAAAGACTATATATAATTATTTATTCACTTAGACATTTTGAAATTTTTGTATTGATTTGTATTAATGTTCTTTAAACGTTAAGGGCCATACCTTATTGCTTTAAAAAAATTTTTTTTTATTGAGATATAATTGACATATAACATTATATTCGTTTCAGGTGTACAACATAATGATTCAATATTTGTATATATTGTGAAATGTTCACAACAATAAGTCTAGTTAACATCCATCACCATATGTAGTTACAAAATTATTTTTTCTTGTGATGAGAAATTTAAAGATTTATTTTCTTAGCAAATTCCAAATATACAATACAGTAATATTAACTATAGTCACTAGGCTGTACATTACATCCCATGACTTATTTTATAACTGGAAGTTTGTACCTTTTGACTCCCTTCACCCATTTCACCCACCCCTCTGGCAACTACCAACCACCAATCTGTTCTCTGTATCTAGGAAGTAGGGGATTTTTGTTTGTTAGTGCTTTTTAGATTCCACATATAAGTGAAATCATATAGTACTTGTCTTTCTCTGTCTGACTTATTTCACTTAGCATAATGTGCTTTAAACATTAAAGACCATAGTTTATTACTTTTCTATATTTTATTTTTGTCTTTGTCTTTACGATAATTTTTACCATGTAGACATTTTTGGGTTTATATATTTAAAATAGTCAGCTTTTCCATTTATTTTTCCTGGATTTTGTATCTGATTTAGAAATGCCTTTTCTACTAGCACACAAACTGTAATTTCATGGTCCTACTTTTCACACTTAAGATTTTGGTCCATCTGAATTTTATTGCAGTGATACAGTGATTCAGTGTTGGTTAGATGACTAACAAATTCCCTCATCACCATTTACTAAATAATTTCTATTTTTTCTACTGATAGAAATACCCTAAAACAAAATCCTTCGTGTATTTGGTTCTATTTATATATTCTTTCTTTGATCTATCGATCCATTCACAATAAGACACTATAGTAATCCATTAGGCTTTATAATGCAATTCATTAACCTCACTCAGATATTATGTGGAAATTTTTCCTTGTTGATTTTTCTGTATCAACTTTAGAATTTGTTTGTCTATTTTTTTAAGGCCTAGTCATTTTCTTGGGAAAGTTATAAATTCACAGGTTAAATTAGAAAGAGTTGGTAGCTTGATGACATTGAGTTTTCTTATCTAAGATTATGATATATATTTTCTTTAAGTCTTTGGGTACCTAAATAGTGCTTTAAAGTTTTCCTAATATGGGGTTTTCATATTTCTTATAACATTTGGTCTTTGATAATTTACTTTCTTTTTTGTAACTGCTGCTTTCATTACACTGACTGGTTCTTGTTTTAATATATGATACAGATATAGCTACCAATACATAGATTCTACTGATTTGATTACTTCTAATGATTTTTTGAGTTTCTTGAGTTTTCTGAGTAAATGATCATATCATCTGCAACTGATGACACTTGTATCCATATCCTTTCCACTTTTTTTTTTTTTTGCGGTACGCGGGCCTCTCACTGCCGTGGCCTCTCCTGTTGCGGAGCACAGGCTCTGGACGCTCAGGCTCAGCGACCATGGCTCACGGGCCCAGCCGCTCCGCGGCATGTGGGATCTTCCCGGACCGGGGCACGAACCCGTGTCCCCTGCATCGGCAGGCTGACGCTCAACCACTGCGCCACCAGGGAAGCCCCCTTTCCACTTTTTATACTTCAATTCTTTTTCCACTGATAGTGGTCATCTCAGTTTTCAAGAGGAAATTTTCCACTGCTTCTCACTTTGTATAATTCAGGCCTTTAGTTTGACAAAGACATATTAAAGGCTTATCTTTCTCTTACCATGGTTTAAATTTTTTTCTTACAAATAATGGGTGTTGAAATTTTTACTTTTGAACAAATTATTATAGTGAATTATGTTAATATATTTTTATCAGTGAGCCATACTTATACTACAAGAATAAAGACCACTAGATTATTTTGTATTATTGCACTCTTAAAGTGCTGCTGAATTTCCTCCACTAATAGTCTGTTGAGAATTGTTTTGAATACACTTTTTGGTGGGTACTTTTTTGATCATTGCTCATATATAAGTTAAATTACTCCTCGACCTACCATTTTCAGGAGGCTCATGGGAATAAGGGCACTAGCCATGTTTTAGGCTAGCAGAAATTCTTTTATGATGTATAATTTTATATGAGAGTGAACTTAGTGCTATTCTTCCCAATCCCTCAGATTGGTAGCTGCAGCATTGCTCATCATGCAGTGTATGTCTCCTCTCACTTCTCCATTGGCAGACCACTTCCTACAAGTAGGGTGTATCTGCGTGATGTCGCTCACTGTCCACTTTTCTTTTATCCTCTTTGTATCAGCGTGGATTCAGGGCAGCTTCCACCTCCACCACAAGTCTGCTCTCCTCCTTCCATTCTTCAGTTGTTGGTTTTGCTTTGTGAGCTTTTTCAAGATCTGCATCTGGTCCTCTCTGCTTCTTCAGCCACCTTGTGTGACCTTCCCTTCCTCTGCCTGCCCTTTCCTCATAGTTGTTCTCTGGTGTGAAAGACGTCTCTTGGTTTCTTTAGTTGTGAATGTATGCACTGCATCTGTCCTCCTGAATGTCTGGTTAACATCATCTTCACCAGCATGGTCAAATCACAAGAGCAATATTTTTATTGTTATTAAATCCTAATTCTGACAACCAGTTTGGGTGTGGGCACATGACCCTGTGAAAGAAATATTTCCTTTTCCCTGTCGGTATGAGAAGCCAAGGCTCATCATTTCCCCTTTTCTCAGTCATATAATATTGCACATTAAAGAAAAAGATTGCCACATTCATCATTAAACAGTCAGCTCTATCTCCATCTTCTGCTCCTTTCCTGCCCTGGGACCTCTGTCAGGGGAGAAATCACCTCCCCTTGTCCTTCTTCGCCACTGACTTGGCTATTTCTAGCCTGCATGCAATATTTATAAGATAAAATGTCAGTGGAATTTGATCTAACTCACCCTGTAAAGAATGTCACCAGAAACTGGACAAATACTTTCTCAGGCCCTTTCATGCCTGGCAGCATCTACATTGTCTGAGATGCACATCCACTCTCTTCCTTTTCCAGAGCTTCCTTATCTTTCAAAGCTCAGCAAACATCCTGTCTTTTTCAAAAGACTTCTCTGACTGCCAAGCACACAGAGAAGCCTCTCTTCTCTGAGTTCTTTAATTCCTTCTTTCCTTTCTTCTATGGTGATATGCTGAGGGAGCTAAAGACATGCATCTAGAGACAGACTGCATGCATTGGAGTCTCAGTTCTGCAACTCACCAGCTGGAGAACCTTGAGGACTAAGCTCTCAGTGTCCTAACCTAAAATAGAGGACAATTGTACAGTATTTCTTTAAAAATTTTTAATAATAAAGATGGCTTTATAGACTTGTTATTAGCTTAATTAAATTAACAAATGTTACTGATAGATAGGAAGCATTATGTAAGTGCTAATAGTTACTTATAAATATTTATTTTTTGCATTTAGCATTTAGCACCACTATATACCAAACACTGCTAGGTGCTTCAGCCAGTGCTTTTTCTTGGAGGAAGATGTAGTTCCAAAATTTTTTTTGATAAATTGTATGGTATGCCTATGTTTAAAAATAACTTTATTGAGGTATAACTTTTGTACAAGAAAAAGTACGTATTTAAAGAGCACAGTTTGATGAACATTGGTAGGTGTATACTCCCATAAAACACGACCGCAATGAAGATAACAAATATTTCCATCTCTCTTAAAATGTTCCTTGAGCCCTTTTGCAGTCCTCACTTTTTTTTTTTTGCGGTACGCGGGCCTATCACTGTTGTGGCCTCACCTGCTGTGGAGCACAGGCTCCGGACGCGCAGGCTCAGCGGCCATGGCTCACGGGCCCAGCCCAGCCGCTCGGCGGCACGTGGGATCTTCCCGGACCGGGGCACGAACCCGTGTCCCCTGCATCGGCAGGCGGACTCTCAACCACTGCGCCACCAGGGAAGCCCCTCACTTTCTTTCATCTATGTCTCTAGGCAATGATCTGCTTTCTGTTCCTATGGATTCATTTGCATTTTTTAGAATTTATATAAATGAAATTATACCGTTCTCTTTGTATCTTTTTTTTCCATTTAGCACGACAATTTTGAGATCCACCTAAATTGTTGCATGCATCAAGAGTTTGCCCTTTTTATTACTTATTATTATTCCATTGTGTGGATATACCACAGTTTGGTTACTCATTGAGCTGTTGATGGACACTGGATTGTTTCCAGTGTTTGGATATTACTAATTTAGCTGTTCTGAACATCCATGTACAGGTCTTTCTGTGGTTGCTTTCATGTCTACTGGACTGAAACTTCTGGGTTATATGATAAGTATATATTTAACTTTTCATGAAATAGGCAAACTGTCTTTCACTGCCCCTGTGCCCTTATTCCTCTTCCTCATATAACTTACCAATATTTGGCAAATTGATGTTGAAGGAATTCCAGGTATAAGGGGAAGCATGCTTCTGTGGCATACAAGAATAAAGAAAACTTTCCAGTTTTCCTTCATCTGTTAGGTCAAAGCCCAAGCAAATCATGATAAGCTCTGTAAGTGCAAGTTACTGGCCCTTCTCATCCACAATTAGAGCCTATGTCTTTCGGGCAGTATCTGGTACGTGAGAGGCTCACAGAATCTGTTTTTTGAATAACTGTTTGAATAAATGAAATTTGAACAAATATTTATTTTGTGGTCCACCTGTATGTTGATGTGTGAATTTGTTCCTGACAAACAAATAGAGTTGGAACTTGCTTTTAAAAAAATAGGTTTTAGAATGATGTATTTATTGATGTATGTCCTGTCTCAAAAGATAGCAGCGATACAGAAGCAATTGTGATTCTTATCTTATGTGTTGTCCTTACACTGGCTTGTTTGTGTTCTATACAGATGTGTCTAAAACCCCAAAGTAGAATATAACTTCTTATAATTCTTTTGAAGGCAGTTATTCTGTATATTTGTCCACCATAGTACTGAAGACACAACTTAAGGAATATGCTCTAGGTTGTCATTTTATGTTTGCCAACAGATTGAATGGTAGTATCTATGATTTCAAGGCTATCTGAAATTCATTCATTCAACACTTATTTATTGAGTAAGCACTGTGTTGCCAGGTACTATTTTGGGGATATAGAAACATCAGTGAACAACAAAGGCAAAAATTCCCGCCCCTACAGAGTTTAAATTTTTGTGTCTAGGGGGTGGCAGGAAATAAGTAAAATAAGTAAATGAAATGTCTGATCCACCACATGGCAACAAGTGCATTGAAGAGAAATGAAGTAGGATGGTATGGTGATGAGGAAGCAAGCCACATAGACATTGGCAGAGAAGCACTTCAGGCAGAGAAAGAAACATGTACAAAAGACTTGAGGTGGGAGAGTCCCTGGCAAGGGGCATCTGGATAACATCAGGGAGGCCAGTGTGACTGAAGTCAGGTGAGGGGTGAGGGGATATGAGCTCAGGTCAGCAAAATCCCAGTGGATGAGGTCAGGTCTTCTTGGTCAGTGTAAATATATTGGAGTTCTCTCTGAGTGAGCTGGAAAGATATGGGAAGATATGAACTGATGAGTGACATAATTTATCTTATTTGTTATCATGATCACTTTGGCTCTAGTGTCGAGAATAGACTGCAGGACAGAAATAGATCCTTAAGGAGACTGGTTGGGAGTCTATTGTAATTGTCCAAGGGAGAGATAGTCATAACTTGAACTTGGGTGGCATCAGCAGAGGAGGTGAGAAGTGTGAGAAGTCGGGTGATGTTTAAAGCATGTTATTGCAAAGCCTCTAGACACCGGAGTGGCAGTGTGGAGTGGCCAATGGGATATACAAGTCTAGCGTTCAGGGGAGAAGTACAGAGTGAAGGTCTAAATTTTGGAGTCAGCATGTAAAGATGGGCCAGGGTGATAGTACCAAAGGAATGCAGCAGTTAGGGAAGATGTCCAAGGCCTGAACTCTGGAGGACTCTAATAATAAGAGGTCAGAGAGATGAAGACAAATCAGCAAAGGAGACTGAGAAGGAGCAGCCAGTGAAGTGGGAAGAACAGCAGAGTTTAGAGTCCTGGAAAGCAAAAAGTGTTTAAGGAGGACAGACAGGAGGTCAAAGCTGAGGTTTTAAGAGATATGGGGACATATGCATATGTATACCTGATTCACTTCGTTATAAAGCAGAAACTAACACACCATTGTAAAGCAATTATACTCCAATAAAGATGTTAAAAAATCAAATCAAATCAAATCAAAAAAAAAAAAGCTGAGGTTTTTAAGGATGACCAAGCGATAATGGTATGGAAGGGCCCATGATGAGCAAAGAGAGTGTCCACCCCACCTCTGTGGTTGCTAGCACAACCAGACATAAGATAAAAAGTCTGGTAGCTCTTGAGACAGTGAGGACTTTATTTTTAGTTGCAGATAACTACCACTAGAGTTGGCTTAATTAAGTCAGGGATGAGTCTTATCGACTCCTACCTGCTATAGCGCTAGAGGAGCAAGCAGTGTTTGCTGGGGCTGTCCATACATTTTGATTTAAAAATATGCTGTGCATACAAACCAAAGTGGTGCTTCAACTTATGAATAATACAGGTTATGAGTGCCTGGACAACCTGTTGAAAGGGAGAAGTACTGCATTGCTCCCCAGGTTCAAGTCTTACCCCTGTGGTCATAGACTTCAGATGACCTCTTTTGTCTGGTCAGTTAAGTTACAGAACCTAAACCAGCAAGGAAAGAAGACACAAAATAAGTCTTCTGAGGATGTAAAAAAGATTTCCAAAACTTTTATTGAGTGTTCCTGGGATGTTTGGGAGTTTAAGGATCTCATGTCTGTTTTAAGAGATTATTTTTGGAATCATAATGAATTTAACTGTGGTCTTTAAAAAAAATATTTTTGTGCCCTAGAAGATGTATTCATCTGAAGAGTATAAGAAGGTCTTTATTTTTTGTTTTAATATTATTCATTTAATAAAATAGCATTTGTGACAGAAATAAAAATATCATCTAATTCTATGTATTTTAATGTATATATCTCAAATAACAAAGGATCTGGACTTCATTGTGTAAGATACTCCCTTGCTCTGATATGGCACCTTTGTTCCGTTTAATTAAGTTTTCAAAAAGTTTACACACATCAAATGTGATATGCTACCTATGTTTATAAGATACAGTTCCTGATTTTAATTCTCTCTTCAATTTTAAAATTTAATTGTGAAAACTCCAAATCTCCATCAACATTCACAGTAAACAGAAGTAGTTCAAGTGTATCTTCCAAAATTTACTACTTAAAATGAAAAAAAAGTATGGAAAGAATTTAAAGAATTCCCAGAAATTGCAAAAGGGTTGCAATTCTATTCTATGCTAATGAATAGCTCCTTGAGGAAAATCAGCTCTCTTATTAATATAATATCTGGCTTGCATCTTGCATAAATAAAAACACAAGAACAGGATAGTAGTAATGGAGAAGGGAAGAGGGAGGAAAGAATGGGGGTTTTCTAGCATAATAATCTCTAACAGCCAAGAAATCTAATTAGAAGAAATGTCATCTCATGAGACTCTCCTCAGGAAAATTCCACAGGAGAAGGCAAAGTCTCATGGGACCACAACAAAAACAGTGAATCAGGTAATTAAAAAAAAAAAAAAAAGACAACTAAAACAGAATGCATTGACTGAAGGACTCCATTCAGTCAAAACAGCGATTGTCAATGGCGTCTCTGGGGACCATTTATGACTTTAACCACAGGAATTCCATCACTTAGTTAGTATGTTTTAAAAAGCACTCTTTTGTTCTCATCTGCATGATCAGATTTCTGTTTCTTCCTTTGTTCATTGTCAGTCTAGAAGAAGAGAACATGGCTAATTAAAGACATAAACAGAA